>NC_133026.1:148575000-149888333 GCF_048771995.1 Taeniopygia guttata | reverse complement strand
TGTTCTGAACCATCTTTGATAATACAGGAATAAAAATATCAGGAAGGGAAGAAAATGGCTTCAGAATGTGATTCTTTGGCCTGGATTCTGGATATTGAGTTTGTTCGGTGGGGATAAATCAGAAAGAAGCAGAAGTAAAATATCTGGAAGGGGAGAAAATGGCTTTGGAGAATTTGTGTCTCACTGGAGAACCAGGAATTGTGAAGGGAGAGCCAAAGGTGGGGAATCAAAATGAGCCCAGGACCTGAAGGGCCAGAAGGATGTTCCATCCCTATTCATCAGAGAGATGAACTCTTGAGGGATCAGAATGAAACACTTGGAACCACTGGGACCATCTGGAAGTGGAATTGAAGCTGTTGCCTGGTAATGACTCCAACAGAACCAGTTTTACTTTTTGATTCTATTTTTATTTTCATGTATGCATTGACTTGTATTAATGTGGCAAAATTTACATAAAACAAACAAATCCAAACAAACAAACAAAAAACCAAATAAAAACCACAAACAAACCAAAACCCAAATCCAAACCATAAAACCATTAAAAACCCTAACAAAACACACACAAAAAAAACCCCATAAAAAATATTGAGCTTATGGAAATTGCATACTCAATATACTCTGGGCCATAGACTCCCAAAAGGAAGGCTTAGACCTGAAAATCCCACCCAAGGCACAGGTTGCATCATCTAAAACCAGTTGAGAAGAGAAGAGTTTGAACAATTCTGCCTCTAGGAAGGAAAATCATCTGAGGAAAGGGGAAAATGGGAAGGTCAGGTTTTAGGCAGACTGTCAGGCACAATGGGCCATGATGCAGAAATTCCCTACAGCCCTGCTTTCTCCTCAGCCTTTGTGGAATGCCTTGGAGAAAAGGCTGAGCATGGAACAGGTTCAGAGTAAAAGAGGAAGTAGATTGGATATTAGGAAGAATTTCTTCACTGTGAGGGTGGCGAGGCCCTGGCACAGGTTTCCCAGAGAAGCTGTGGCTGCCCCATTCCGGGAATTGTCCAAGGCCAAGTTGGATGGGTCTTGGAGCAACTTGTGAGACGTGAGAGAGGTTGAAACAAGATGATGGAACTGGAAATCCCGTAAGGAAAAGTGAGGAAGAACCATCCCTTTCCCTCCTTTGGCCTATAAAAGCATGGATGGCTTTGGGCCAAACTGAGCCTCAGGACCAAGCAGATATTTAACACCCAATAAATCTTCACCTGCAGCAGGAAAAACTCCAGATTTGAAACTTTCCCCTGCTCAATTTAGCAAAGCTTTGCGGTGACCAGACTTGGAACAGCTTCAGGGCTTGCCAAGCAATTTGGCATCGTCTGCTGTCCTGTCTTTTATCTCAAGTACAGCCCTTTTTTAATAAAGGCTATAAAATATTCCTTTCTTTTATGGCTGCACAAAAAAAAAAATCAAAAAACAAAACCCAAAAGCCTTTCCTCACAAAAATTGAGCATATGTGGGTGACTTGAAACCTCACTGTGAGAGATGATCCAGCCCTGACAGAAAGCAGAGATATTAAAAGTAAACTCTCCTTGGGCTGCCCATGTACCTAATGAGGCTTTTCAGCTTCCCTCCCCCATTTTATCTCTGCTGTCCCATTAATGTCCCTTTTTCTCCTGGTGGCTGCTCCTCACATGCTGCCCATTAAGGACAGATTAAGCAGTGATGGACGGCAGCCTGATTCCCTGGAAGCGTGGCTGGCATTCCGATGCGTGGCACAGGAATTCATTAGGATCAAAACTGGGTTTGGGGATAATAAACACTGCAGCAAAGTGCTCAGAGAGTTCTGTGAATACCCACCCTTGTCTTCTGTTGAGGCCGCAAACCGTTCTTCTAGGCAGAGGGTAAAATTGAAAAAATAAAAAGGGAATAAAAAGGAAATACAGGAAGAACTCAAACTACTTCGTAGGTTTGAGTGACAAAAAGATTAACACTGAGAGGAGCTGTGAGGGGAAGAAATGCAGTGATCTGTTTAATGAGAAATTGGTGCTGTGAGATGGGAAATCATGGAATAGTTAAGATTGGAAAAGACCTCCAAGTCCATCAAGTTCAACTTTTGACCAAATGCCACCATATCCAATAAACCATGTGGCAAAGCGCCAAGTCTACTCCTTTTCCAAGCACTTCCAGGAGCAGTGACTCCACCACTGCCCTGAGGGTCCTGTTGCAATGCTTACCCACTCTTCCAGTGAAGAAATGTTCCCTAATATCCAACTTGAGTGTTCCCTGGCTAAACTTGAGGCAATTTCCCCTAGTCCTGTTTGTTCCCTGTAAGAAGAGACCAGCTCCCCCCTGGATGCACCTTCCTGTCAGGGAGATGTAGAGAGTGATGAAGTCCCCGCAGATCTTCTGTTTTTCCAGGTTAAATATCCCCAACTCCTCAGCTGCTCTTCATCACTTGTGTTCCAGACCAATCTCCACATCTGGGAATTCTCACAGGAAGTACAGCACTGTGTGATTTCCAAAGGCTATTTCTTCTGCTCAAGTCTAAGGCTGACCCTGAAAAGTCTCTCTCCAAGGAATAATCCCTCAAACTCAAAACAGAACTTGGAAACTCTTGGGTCCACTGGGCACCAAAGCACATTTAATTCCCATAAGGATTAATTTGTTTTCCTGATGCTGAAAAAAGGTGTAGAAGGGGATGCAGCACTAATTAACCTTGCCTGGGATGGAGAATTAGAGAAAGTATTTCCAACATGACTCCAAAGAGGGGAGCACTGGCTTTGCACATCCTGCATCCCCGTGATTATGAGCTGGAGTAGCCCTGGTGTGGTGTGGGATTATCCCACTTGTGGTGTGTGCAATGTTCCAAGAGGGAAAACCAGCTGGAGACACGGAGAGGGCACTGAGCCCTCCTTGAAGCAGAATCCAAATTGCCAAAATCCAAATTGCCTTTGCAAACCATTTATTTTTAACCCGGGGCTCCAAGGAGCAGCCACGAGCCGTTCTTCAGGGAAGTCTCAAGTGGGAAAGAAAAGGAACAAACTGTCACATTCACCCCCTGGCAAAAGTTGAAAAGCTGAGCAGTGGGAAGCAACTTCCATTGGAAGATGAGGATTTGCTCCAATCCAAAGGCTGGCTCATTTCTCTTTCTTGTTTTCTACAACTGAAAAATGCCAGAGGGCAAACGGCAGCCAAGAGCTCCTTCCTTTATTGTACCTGGACAAAGAGGTTTCTCCATCAACATCTTTTTTTCTGATTTATCATCAAAAAGAAAAAAGTCGAAATAACCTTGGATACCGGCTCACACCAAATGACTGGGATGGGAAGGAATGTTTTCAGCTCCAAGGACAAATCTTGTATGTTTGCTCAAACCAAAGGCAGATTGGAGAGAAACCAAAGGCTTTGGAGCTGGGAATAAAGAGGGTTTGTAGTGGTTGGATCTGCTCGAACTCCAGGGATAGTTGCATGTGTAACGTCTTGTTGGGAAAATCTTCCAGTCCTAAGGATCAAAGCTCAAGCACAGGCTGGAGTTATCCCACACAAGCCCTTGCTGTACATCCCCTGGGCTTAGGCAACCCCTCAGCCCAGAGCAAAGGCACAATGCTGATGTTCCCTAAATAACTCCATGTGAGTCCAGGTTAGTCCCAGCCTTTATTTAAACCCTTGAAAACACAGGAAGAAAACATTTAGATTCCTAGGATATGCAGGGAAACAAACTGAACATTCCCAAGCCATGTGAATAATCCCACTGCCTTAAGTTTTCCTCATGTCTCCATTTCATTTGGCATTTTCAAAGTTTTGGTTGCCCTTCCCACTTGTCCTGATCTGTTTAAAGCCCAACTTCAGCATTTTTTAAGTGTCAACTTACAAAAATATTTTTCATTGCTGGATCTTTTCAAACCCACAAATATTTGGTGGTGTCTTAGATCTCTTGGTGGAGTTCATGATGCAATTCTCAGGAGGAATTTCTTCATGGAAAGCATTGTTAAACATTGGAATGGGCTACCCAGGGAGGTAGTGGAGTCACCATCCCTGGAGGTGACTCCAGGGATAATAATAAATAATTAATAAATGAATAATAATTAATAATAAATTATAAATAATAATAAATTATTCAATGTGGAACTCACTCTCTTGTTGACAAGAAGGTGATGGATTAGACTCAATGATCCCAGGGGTCTTTTCCAACCTTAAGAATTCCATGAATCTGTGCTAAAATAGCCACTCTGAACAGGAGACAGATTTAAGGAGGGTAGAGGCCTTTTAAGAGCTGTATTGAAAATCTCCCGTTGTCTGTGAGGATTTTCCCTCTCTTCTGTCATTTTCCTAAAGAGTTCTTCTCATTCTCCACTCTTTATCCTGGAATCATTTACTCTGCCTTTGCATCCTTGGTCAGCAGGGAGCCATCCCTGCTTTTCAAGCCATGACACATCAATCATTTAATGGACTGAGGTGCAGGGCCAAAAACCAAATTCCTGTGGGGTAAAAAAATCTAAAAATCTACTTCCTTCCCCTTTGAATCGTGGGAGAAGCTGGTACAGCATTTCAAAATTCAGGTGAGGAAATGACTCAAATTTTCTTCAGGGGAGCTTTAAATTGGATATTAAGAAAAAAGTATTTCATGAAAAGGGTTGTCAGACATTGGAATAAGATGTCCAGGGAAGTCATGAACTTGACATTCCTGGAAGTGTTCAAAAAAAGTGTGGATATGGCACTTGAGGACATCTTTTCTAACTTTTTCTATGTAACAATGACAAATCCATGCAAAATATGGGAGTTGGGAGGAATTTCAGCAGAACTGTGTTAGCTCAAGGACTTTGTGAATAGGTCAAAAGCAGAAACTCCTAACTCAGTTCTCTTTTTCAATAACATCAGAATTATGAAGCTGATTAACAAATCCATCATATTCTCCCTCAAGTGTAGATGACAACTCTGGTTGCAACAAGCCACGTCCTGAAGGATGTTCAAGGAAAAGCTGCCATGTTCCACATTTTCCAAACTCCAGTGCTGCCATCAGTAGAAAGGGATTTGCATTGGTTTGATAGTTTGAGAAAATAAGGACATTAATGGTGAAGAACTCACCGCCTCCAGCTCAATCCCAGAGGATCTGCCTTGTGCACAAACCTCTCTCTACAAATTCCTTCATTTTTCCCACCTTGTAGTGGAAATTCCAGCTGTGCTCGCATTTAGGAAATGCTTTTTCTTTGAATTTCAAAAGGATGGGAAAAAAAAAAAATAACAGGAGAAGAATAAGCCCCACAATCCCATCCCTGAAAAATCCAAGGAGCTTTGTAGTGAGGATATCTGCTGTGCAGGATAAACCATAAAACAGTCTTGGGGATTTGCAGAAAATGTTGGGACTTTTCCACTGAACTGATCAGGGTTTAGTATTTGGTTTAATATTCCATTTAATATCGTATATTCTAAAAAAAACCCACATTTATTGATTTATTAATAATTTGAATCTTTCTTTTTCACCAGAAGGGAAAATGAGTTCATCAAGTGTTTGGGCAATACTTCATCCACAAGTTGGGATACTTGGGCTTGTCTATGCAGGGCCAGGAGCTGGACTTAATAATCCTTGTGGGTCCTTTCCAACTATGACTCAATGAAATCCTGTTTGCACAAGTTGGTCACCAAATACCTTTAGGCTTCTAAACAGAGGAAAATACATAAAATGATGAGCTATAGATAAAGCAGGAAAGTATTTACTCCTTGAGGGATTTCCTCAAAATCCTATCCAGATATCTGAACTACTGTGGTTAAAGATCATGGAATCATGGTTGGTGTTTGAATGGACCTTCAAATTAATCTCATTCCAACTCCCTGCCATGGGCAGGGACATCTTTACTATCCCAAGTTCCTCCAAACCCCTTGGACACTTCTCTGGACAACCTGTGCCAGGGCCTCACCACCCTCAGGGAAGAATTCCTCTCTCATATCCAGTGTAAACCTGTTCCTTTTCACGTTAAAGCCATCAGGGATTTAGATTTACACAATCAGACATCAT
The DNA here is from genome assembly GCF_048771995.1 of Taeniopygia guttata. Classification (NCBI taxonomy): domain Eukaryota; kingdom Metazoa; phylum Chordata; class Aves; order Passeriformes; family Estrildidae; genus Taeniopygia; species Taeniopygia guttata. The sequence goes on along the minus strand of NC_133026.1, from coordinate 149,882,383 downwards.
CTGATCCTTCTCAAGTCTTGAACTGCTTCAGGATCTTAAAATCCAGAGTCTTGCTGACACTCTCAGAGAAGGGTTTTGGGGGATGTTATTTCAGGATACTGGCCACGCTCTCTTTTATCCAATGTCTTTTGATTCCCAGTGGAAAGCTGCTTAATAAAATGTGTCAGGAGTCTGTTGACTCACTTTGCACCTTTATGTGAAGATCAATGTCTGATGGATAAGTGATGCAATGGAAGAAGGATGAGAGAAAAAAGAGAGCAGATTTTAAAAAAAGGAAAAAGAAGAGAACAAAGTGATGAATCTCTTACAAATTCCCTTAAGCTCCAGGCAGTCAATAATTTGACATGAGCTGTGCCTAGGGCTGACTCATATTTTCAAGCAGGATATTAAGACATGCAAGGAGGAAAAAGAGAAGCATAAATGCATTTTGCAGATCCCATTGGGAGGTGGGGAAGTCCCAAACACATTTTTGTGTCTCGTTTCCCTTTCCCTTTGTCTCCCAGACCAGAGACATTCCTCATTAACATTGGGAATTTTTGGGTGTGCTTTGCATTTGCTGTCACTCAAGAAAAAATCTGTCATCCAAACTCAGGAGAAGAGGGGCAAGGAAGACACACAGCTGCAAAATTAATTTGAGCAGCAAGAAAACTTGCCTTGGAGCTGCTCATTAGCCAGGCTGATGACAAATGGAAAATAAAAAGAAGGTGAGTTTTAAGGCATCTTTCCAGCCAAGGCACTCAAACATCCATTTCCATCTGCCCAGGATGAGGAACTTTGCATGAATTAGGCTCATGTGCACCATATGTCTCTTTATTTCCATCTTTATCCTCTTTGCAAAGCTGTTTGAAGAAAAGATGCCAGGTTGGTGTTTTTAGAGGTTCAGAAAGTTCAGTGCGGGGAACAGAAAAGCAACAAGCTCAAAAAACCCTCAAAAAGCCTCCTAGAACGAAATAAAAATGAAACAACCCCCCTGCCTAATCACTCTCACTACAGGATTTGCATAATTTGCCTCCACTTTTGCTATTTCCACTGGCAGTACAATTGTTTCAGCAAAGCAAGACATAATTAATTACCAATATTCACTTTAGCTGAGCTTAAATATCAATTAGAAATGCATTAATTATCAGCAGACACAGGGATATAAACCAGAAACCAAGGGCTGAGTAAACCAGGTCAGTGAATCCTGAGTGTGTGGGCCTGAAGGCAGGAACAGCTGTTTCCAAGCTGTAAAACACAATGTTTGTCTGCTCCTTTCCTGGAGATTTCTGTTCCTGGCTGGAATTTGGCTCAGGGGCTGCAGAGGACTCTTGGGAGGCAGCTTTGAGGCGTCATCATCACATCACTGGAAGTTAAATAGAGCACAAACGAGCCCTTTGCACTTTATTTCTTCACCCTGAACTTTGGAAGATAAGTCACACGTGAAGTAACAACTTTTGTTTGTGAAGCAATGGAGGAATCCACACAGCAAAGTGTCCTGGAGTGAAAGAACCCACTCAGAAAAGCATCCTGATCATCTGCTTTAGAATAAAAAATGGAAAGGAAGGTGATGGCAAAGATTTGGACATGAAGAGTGCTTGGGGAGTTGAGATTGGTCCCTTACATGTTTAAATGAGAGTTTTGTGCCCTGAGGAGAAGCAAGGAGGGGAAGCAGAGGTTTCCTAGAAAAATCCACTGGTAATATTTAGATTCTGCATTTTATTGCCTTATCTTCATGAAAACCTCCCTAATTAGCTTTGTTTTTGGGAGAATCATGGAGTTGTTTGGGTTGGAAAAGACCTTCAAGATCATCTTGTTCCAACTCCCTGCCATGGGCAGGGACACCTTCCACTATCCCAGGTTGCTCCAAGCCCCATCCAGCCTGGCCTTGGACACTTCCCGGGATGGGGCAGCCACAGCTTCTCTGGGAAAACCTGTGCCTCACCACCCTGAATTTCATCCTGATATCCAATCTAGATCCACATTCTGTCAGTTTGAAGCCATTCCCTCTTGTCCCATCAGTCCACACTCCAGTAAATGGTGTCTCCATATCTGTCTTGTCAGCTCCCTTCAGGAGCTGGAAGGAATTTGGATGAGTTGAGCTTCATTTCTTGGTTCTGAATACAAATTTCTGCGTTCAGGTGGACTGGCTTGACTCATCTTGGTCCAGTTTCCCCCAAAATTCCAATTCTCTCTGTAGAATCCCTCTGCGCTACTGAGAGGCAATCATCACCTTTTATAAATGCTGTCAGCAGGGATTTTATTCTTCTTCCCAAATCACTGACAGCGATGCTGAAAACTTCTGGCAGAACCTGCATCAGCAATGATTTTCCATTGACAAATTCTTCCTGAGATCTGTTATTTGACGGCTGTTCCCAGTATCATCAGTCTTTTATCTCCTCAGAAACTAATCAGGCTGGCTTGACAAGGCTCCCTTCCATAAAGCACTTTGACTGACATTAATTGTGTTCTGACCCTCTGGTTCTTTATTGATGGCATCATTAACTTCCTCTTTTTTTTTTTTTTTTTTTTTTTTTTTTCCACTATTTTGTGTAGAATTGATTCTCAGGCTTAGAAACTGATAATTGTCATCACCAGTTGATAATTGCTATCCACAGATGATAATTGCCATCTCATTTCTCCTCTCCCACCTGACATCAGTTTGAGACTTTCGTGGAGCTTCTTGCCTGAGCTATGGCACTCTGATGAGCTTTATTTATTTATTTATGTAATAGGTTATGGAACTAAATGGTTTTTAAGGTCCCTCCCAACCCAAAGCATTCCATAATCACATGATTTAATGGCTGAATGAACACTGAGAGGTGAAGCCCTTCCTCTGCTCCCTGTCCCCATGAAAGAAGTGCTCCTGGAAAGCCAAATCCTGAGTGAAGAGAAGGGAGTGCTGAATTCCTGCCTAGAAATTCCCCCTCATTCCATGAAAGGTGGTATTTAGCTGTCTCAACTTTTTTATTTTTTGCTTATATACAAGAAAAGATCTTCCTTTGAGCTTCCCTGCCCAATTCTCCCAGGATGAAGCTGGGATCTTTGTGTTTGACTGTCCTCAACTGGTAGGAGTTCACAAAATCCTGTTTGTGGGCACTCTTGGAGGTGACTGCAGCTGTGTTTTGCCCAGTGGAGGATGGATGAGAATTTCTGATGACCTTTAAGGCCCTTTCCAACCATGTTTCTCTGCTAAACTGCTGCAATTTAAGCTCAGTGGAGTGCAGGAGGCTGTGAGAGCACAGATCAGCTGCTGGAATTTCTGCAGGGGCTTGTTAAGAGCACAGCTGGCCCGTGACTGGGAAAGGGCCACCTCAGGACATGCCCAATGAATTACCTCCTATTTAACTCAATAGGAAAGATATTTTTTATCTCCAGGGCACTAGAGATGAGTTTTGATGTCAGGAGTGGCAGAACCCTGTAACAGGGAGCTGCCCAGAGATCAGTAATTCCAGAAATCTGCAGTCCTGAGTGCTGAGCCTGCAAGAAGCAGCTTGGTGGGGGCTTGTTTGAAATTGTTTTATTTCTACTCACGTGTTTAACCACTCACTCAATTCATTACAAAGCATCACTCATGGCTGGCTGCATTTCCAGATGGGTTTCCTAGGGAAAGGAGTACATGGGTTTGTCTCACCCCTCGTACCTTTTCATCCTCTTCACTGACCCAGAACAGACAATGGAATTTTTTTTGCCAAAGAAACTGTGGCTGTGCCATCCCTGGAAGTGTGAAAGGCCAGGCTGGACAGGAACAGCCTGGTCTACTGGAAGGTGTCCCTGCCCATGGCAGAGGGGTGGAATGAGATGATTTTTAATGCCCTTTCCAACCTAAACCATTCTGGGACTTTGTGAAAAGGGTTTTGAAGACTTTAATGTGTGAGTTGCTTGTTGAAATACCTGTGTGAGAGAGGAGAACTCTTGTCTACGTTGAAGACTGCCATGGGGTAGAGGTGGAGGGAGTACAGAAAGAAAGGAAGAGCTAGCGTGATACAAAAAGTCACGGGGAGATAGATTTGGGTGAATTTTGGGTCATACTGGGCTGGGGGGATTGTGGAATGTCCTTGGAGACCTAAAAACCTGAGCTGTGGTAGCTGAGCTGTGGCTCTGGGGCTTTGGGAGGATGGGCAGTGGACTCTTTACACCATGAACAACGTGCCCAACTCCCCTCTGATTTTCCACAGTCATTAACACCAGTTCACTTACAGCATCTGCTTTTGGGTAGGATCTGATGTCCCTGAAACACTTTTCCCGGTGCATCCCTATTTCCTCAAAATACACTTTTTCCTTAAATCCGCTCACTCTGGACTTGCATACCACTAATAGAAGTCTCTGAGCACTCTGTTTTCTGTGGATGAGTATGAATCTTTATATTTAATATGCACTTCTGGCAGCCGATATTTTCCAGGCAGGTGGAATTTCCCTTGTTTCCCCTTTTTTTTTTTTTACCTTTTCCGGCAGTGCATGCTGGTCAAACTGGGATTGGTTATTAGGAATGGTCTCAAGAGGGAGTGAAGGTTGGGAGACTCCATCCCTCCCCTGTGCTGCACCCTTCACACACAAATCCATGCACAAACAGCCTGTGCTGGCTCTTTGCACACCTGCAGCATGCCCAGGCATGGATAAATCCCAGTTTTCCGCACAAACTCACCATTTACAGTTACACCAAACCACTGCTCACAGCAGAAATTGAAATATCAGAGCCTTGTGCCTCCCCCTCACAACCTGGAAAAATTCATCCTGGCTCCCTGCAATCAGACACAAATTCCAAGCTCAGAGATTCTTACACAATGAAATATTCCTGTTTCCTCAAAATAGCCATGCTTTTCCTTAAACCCACTCACTCTGGACTTGCACACCACTAATAGAGGTCTCTGAGCACTCTGTTTTCTATGGATGAGTAAAAATCTTCATATTTAATATAAAATTTACTATGAAATCATAGAATCGCAGAATGGTTTGGGTTGGAAGTGACCTGAAAATTCATTTTGTTCACCCGCCCTGTCATGGACAGGGAAACTTCCACTAGACCATGTGGAACACTTTGAGGAATGGAGCATCCCTGGAAAACCTAAAATAGACCCAAAATATAATTTAAATATAGATATTGCATTAATTTTCAAAGAAACATTAAGTATTTCCACAAACCTTGCCTGGTTTTAAGTTCAGCAGACAAAACACAGTCAGATCCCCCAAAATACACTCTCCAGGCATCTGCACACAACACAGTTCCTGCGTGGGTGGATATGTGAGGAAAAATCAATTTTCTGGAGGTTTCCTGTGGTGCCTGTCACTCCCTCAGCTTAATTAAACACGAAAAATCCGTGCTCCACGTTCCATCCATCAGCCTAAATACAGAGTCATCCAGCTGGCACTCCCACACCTCATCCTCTGGGTCAGTGGGGGCTGAAGGGATAAATTGATCCATGATGACATCCTGATTTGGACAGAGGTGGTCTCCCTGCATCCAGCTAAACAATATTCCCTGCTCCTCTCCGGATCTTTACAATTTCCTTTATTTTGGGACTTATATTTTCTCCTGTCTATGTTTCTTAAACTGGCTGTTTTTTTCCTCTCTCACATTTCAGGTCCAGACACAGGTTGCTGTCTTCTGACCCATCCTGGTTCCCAGCATCCCAAACACGTGTTCACGCCAAGGATGTCAGGAAGTCTGGAAAGGTCGGACAACCGCGCTGTTCCCATCAATTTTCTCGCTTCTGAGGCTCAAAAGCAGCACCAACAAAAGACCTTTTCAAGTGGTGCTGTAAGAAAAACCTGCCAAACTTCCAGAGCAGGGGAGGGACGGGGCAGCTCAGCAGGCATGGAGGGAGGAAAGGGGTCATCCAGGGGCGAAGTGTTGTGATCCAGGAGAGCTGAATGCCTCTCCTGGCTGGAGGTTGATTTCTGTGCTCCCACTCAAATCCAGGCTTGTCTGGAGGAACTCTGAGGACAGCTGTCTTAGGTTGGAAACGGGTGTGTGTGTTCTATTTGTATCTGTGGGGCAGTTATCTTCTGTTAATTGGGCCGTTTTCTTTATCTCTTCCACAACCAATCCTCCCTCCAGGAGATCTCTTCTGTTCATGGCCACTGAGTGTCCCTGTATGGCTGATAAAATTCCATCATCCCCTGGGGAGATGCTCCACCCAGGGGGAGGAGCCAAGCATTCCTACCTGGATATAATCTGAGATTTTGGAACACCACAGCAGCCTTTTCCCACTGCACTCCCAGAGGAGCAGCTTTCTTCTCCACTGAATTCCCAGAGGAAGACCAGGCCCATCTACACCACCCCTGGAGCTTCAGAGGAAAACTCCCCCCTTGTGCAGGATCCTGCTCCAGCAGAAGCACAGCTGGCACTGCAGGAGGGCTGAGCCACCATGGGATGGGACTGCTGCCACCACCCTGACCCACAGAGGGACAGGGCATGTTCTGACTCTGTCAGTGTTTTTTTTATTTGTTTTTTGATTGTACTATTGCATTTGTTTTTTTAATTTCCCTAGTAAAGAACTGTCATTCCTACTCCCATATCTTTTCCTGAGAGCACCTTAATTTCAAAATTATAATAATTCGGAGGGAGGGGGGTTTGCATTTTCCATTTCAGGGGAGGCTCCTGCATTCCTTAGCAGAAACCTGTCCTTTCAAACTGAGACAGCAGTGTGGGGTTCTGCACTCCCCCAAGCCCTGGGCTGTGGTGAAATGTGACCATGGCCAGGTGGGCAGAGCTCTGACGTCCCTCTTTTGATGGAATTGTCTCTCTACAGGCAGGTAAAAATAGCCAGAGCTCCTTGTCTGCCTTGGGGATGAGTGAGACATTGCTCCATCCACAGGACAATCCGTCCTCACTTGGGATATAAAATAGCTTTTCCCATCTGTTGATTTGCTGGACCACAACCCCCTGAAATCAGAGGGGTGCAGGCCAGGTGTGTGTGAAGGGACAAGGTGACATTTTATCAGTGGCAGGGCAGAGTGTGAGGCTGAGTTCTAGCATGTCAGAAAGGAATGAGCTTTTCAATGAGTAGCAAGTCAATAAAATAGATAAAAAGCAAGTGAATCATCACACTTGGAGATAAAAGCTCATTTCAAACCTCCTTTTCATCTTCCAGAGGAGGATTGGACAAGGCAGGGCTGACCACTGAGCACGTCTCTGTCCCTTCTCCCAAATAACAAGTGATGGGACAAAATGAAACAGCCTCAGGTTGCCCCAGGAGGGGTTTGGATTGGCTATTAGGAAAAACTTCTTCCCAAAATGGTTGTCAGGCTGACCAGGGAAGTGGCTGCGTCACCATACCTGGAGGGATTTAAAAGATGTGGAGATGTGACACCTGGGGATGTCACTGAGTGATGGGCTCGGCTGTGCTGGGGGAACAGCTGGATTCAGTGACCTTAGAGGGCTTTTCCAATCTCAGTATTGCTATGATTTGGAAAAAAATTATTCACCAAAATGGTTGTCGAGCCCTGGAACAGGCTGCCCAAGGAAGTGGCTGAGTCAGCATACCTTGAGGGATTTAAAATATGTGTGGGTGTGACATTTGGGGACATGGTTTTGTGGTGGCCTTGGCTCTGCTGGGTTAATGGTCCTTTCTTTGCTGACTTCCAAAGCTGGCTCAAGGTGATTTGACCTCCTGGCCACCTCCTCTGCTGCCAAATTTCTCTCTGTTCTCACTCTGAGTGTCACCAAGTGGTGACACTCACCACTTGTTGGTGCTCAGCCAATTCAGCAGAGCCTGGATACTGTGGGAGAAGGAGGCAGGGATGGTTCATCTCCCCTGGACAACCCCAAAAAAGAGGAAAGGTGCAGAATTTGTACCAAAATGGATCATCCCAGAACAAAGAAAGAGCCAAACAAAAAGGAGTAGCCTGAGGCCAAAAATGTGCCATCAGATGTAAGAGCAATGCAGCAGGGAAGGAGAGAGGGGAGCAGTGAAGGATCAGAGTCATTTTTGGAGAGATAGGGAAAAGCAAGAGAAGGATTGTAAAGAAAGCTTATCTTGTTCCTGCCTGTTCTCCCACTGCCTTCGGGATTATGCAAATGAATCATTCAAGTAGATTTCCCTGGTAATTAAAAACTCTCCTCTTTTTAATTAAACTTTCCCTCCAGAGTGAGGGGTTTCTTTGTTTTTAGTTCTCCCTTGAGAAACTAATCTTTACAAGACTTCTTTTCTTTTCCCTCCTCTCTCCTGGTCTTCTTTCTCTCTTTTTCCCTTCTCCCTCAAAATTGTCAAGGCCTGTCACAAACTGATCTGAGCACTGAGTTAAACTAAAATTTGCTGGAGAAAGCAACAGGAGAAAACTTTGAATCTGGGTTGAGGCAGCAAGTGGGAGTCGTGCTTCGGAGCGTGGGAATGACTTTAAGGGCTTGTGCACAGAAGCAGAAAGAAAATATCAGAGGAAATCCAAAGAAAGGTAGGACAGAAAAAAAAAAATTTACAAGTTTGAGTGCTTCCAGCTCCTGAGATTTAGGTGGTAGGAGGTCTGCAAGGAGATATAATTAGCAGGAAAGCTCAAACGAACTCGAGGTGATGGAATATTTAACTGCAGGTCATGAGAAACTGGCAGGGTTAAACCAGATGAACAATTACTACACAATATCACTTCAGAGAGGTTTTTTTGCATTCCCAGCAGCTGATGGAATCATAGAATTGTGAAATATCCTCAGGTGGAAGTCCAATTCCTTTCCTGCGCAGGGGACCCCAGGAATTCCACCATGGAGACAAAGTCTGCACCAAACAGGCTCAAATTCAGTGCTGGATTCATGTTCTCCTTTATCAATTGTCTTAGGATGTGGCATTTCAATGCAGGACACGGGTGACAGTCCTGTTGTCGCTGTCACCACCATGTCCCAACCCTCTGAGGAATTTTTTCTCCTTCCCTTCACTGAACCAGACCTTTTGGAAACTGGAAAGCTGCGAAAAGAAAACAGAACAAGGAAAGCAAAGAAAACTCACGGGGGTCTGAGCGACCTGGTCTAGTGGAAAGTTGGCCCATGGTAGCTTGGAATGAGATGATCTTCAAAGATCCCTTGTGACCCAAACCATTCTGGGAGTCTGTGATTTGCCACCAGGAGTCATCTGAGCTTTCAATTCCCACGAGGATCTGGTGAATTATGCAAGACCTGATACAACTTGTCAACTGATGACTGATCTTGTGAGGACAGCTCGCTTTGTCAGCCTCTGATTCTGGGGTTTGGAGCCAGGTTTTGCTCCTTGCACCCCTGCAAGCACCTTGGATGTCAGGGGCGAGGATGATAAGCAGAATCATCTAATTTGGGTCTTCTCCTTTGAGTACAGTCAGTCAAGAGGAATCTGGAGGTGGTCAGGGCTGGGTGGATCCCACCCCAAATAAGATTCCTGTGTCACAGACTCCTGGACTGGTTTGGGACGGAAGGGACCTTTAAAGATCACCCAGTTCCAACCCCTTCCCATGGGCAGGGACACCTTCCACTATCCCAGGTTGCTCCAAGCCCCATCCAACCTGGCCTTGGATGCTCCCAGGGATCCAGGGGCAGCCACAGCTTCTCTGGGCAACCTGGCCCAAGGGGTTCCCACACTCACAGGGAAGAATTTCTTCCTCATATCCCCTCTTTCAAGCAGCTTGCCCAGAATGCTTCATCTTGTGATGGATTGTGATTGCCCCCTTGGCTGCAGAAAACACCCAGGGACTTGGGCCCGCTTTTAACTAAATCACTTCTGAGTTGACAAATTTGTGCCCATCCATGTCATGGTTTATTTCTTCTGAACAAGTTTTCCTTGGGATTAATTAAAGGGGGATTATTTAAAAAAAGAGGGAGACTGGCATTTTACATAGACAGACAGGACAAGGGGAATGATTTTAAATGAAAGAGGAAAAAGTTAGATGGGAAACTGGGCACAAACTCCTCCCTGTGAGGGTGCTGAGGACCTGGCAAAAGGTCCCCAGAGAAGCTTTCTGCTGCCTAAACCCAGGCTGAGCTCTGCTGCCACAGCTCAGGTTGGTGTAAAATCACTCTCCACACAAATTCCTGATGCCCAGGTGACCTCCATGAGTGCCTGCAGCCCTCGTGGGCAGCACATGGGGTGGGATGAGGTGCTGGGTGGGTCATAACTCAACACACGACCCTGAATACGGCAAGACCTCCTTGCAAATGTCCTGAGCTCTGCTCTGTGCTTGGAAATTACAGCCTCTCTCCAGTGCCAAGGGAAGATCTATGGATCACCATCCTCTGCTGAGTATCCCCTAAGGAAAATACAGCATTTCCATTCACCACACTCTTTAAATCTGCATCCTCTCCCCATCACAGAGAAGTAATTTTAGCCTTGATGCTTTATCTTCACAACACAAAGGTTTCTGTTTTTAAGTGCTAAATTTTTTTATCCCTTTTTGGTAAGGAATTTTCTAGTTTAATTTCATTTGTTTTTCCAAGCAGAGCCTTAAGCAGGCAGATGATGCAGATCAGGGAGTGTCTAAATGTGTACAGACATGATGGGAAGTGGCAGATAAAGACCAGTGGAGATCTGTGCTCCATGAACAAAATGTCATTTCAGGACCAATCATAAAATCATAGACTGGTTTAGGATGGAAGGGACATTAAAGATCATCTTGTCCCACTCCCCAGCCATTGTTAGAAACAACTTCTACTAGACCAGGTTGTTCAGACCCCCACCCAGCCTGGATCATCAAATACTTCCCAAAAGTTTGGAGCTGTCAAGTCTAAGAAAGAAAAGGAACGAGGTGGGAGGTTAGAGTGAGATCATATTTTTAGTGTGGTGCAGAAAAATCTTCAGCAGACTTCAGGAAGAAGTGAAATTCTGCTCCAGTCAAAGTCAAAGAACAGAACAAACACCATTTTCACCAACAAATGTCAGGTATTGAATAATTTCTTTACAATGTTGAAAAGGACAGAATGTTTCAGTCCTTCATCTGAAATTGCCTGTTTGGAATTTATCCTGTTCTTTTATCTGAAAATTTTATTTTAAGAACTGAAAAAAAATCCCAATAAACCCAACACAGAAATAAACCTCAGAAAGCTAAACACTGTGTTCTGATGTCACTGAAATAAACCTTTCCTTTCAGCTGAAGTTTTCTGTTCTGGTGCCTTTGTTTGAAGTTTTCAGCATTTCAGGGGCTGTTCAATTTCAAAATGGAAAAAAAACCCAGTAAGTTCTGGAATTTCCCAGTAATCAAAAAGTCTGGTCCACTTTTAACTAAATCACTTCCAAGTTGCCAGGTTTGTTCCCATCCACATCATGGTTTATTTATTCTGAACAAGTTTTCCTTGGAATTAATTAAAGGGGGATTATTAAAAAAAAAGAGGGAGAGTGACATTTTACATAGACAGGACAAGGGGGGTGGTTTTAAAATGAATGAGAAAAACTTAGATGGGAAACTGGGGACAAATTCCTCCCTGTGAGGGTGCTGAGGACCTTGCACAGGTTTCCAGAGAAGCTGTGGCTGTCCCATCCCTGGAAATGCCCAAGGCCAGGTTGGACAGGGCTTGGAGCAACCTGGGATAGTGGAAGGTGTCCCTGCCCATGGCAGGGGATGGAACTGGATGATTTTTAGGTCCCTAAACCAACCCAAACCAACCCAGAAATCTTTTTCTGTTGATCTCATGTCACCTTTCTGAGTCCAGACCTCAAGAAGAAAATAATTCCCTATTTTTTTTTTTCCCCTGTTCTTCCGGCCTCTCTTGATTAACTCTTACACACAATGTTCTCTGAGAGGTACCTGCTACTTTCATGAGAAATGTACTGGAATAATTTATTCATTTGCATTCAGACATGGCAGTGGAGACAGGAGAGGCTGACAAATTGATTCACACCAGCTGGTTAAATCTAGCATGGGAAAAGGAAAAACCCAGGAAAGGTTATTTTGCCAAGGGATCAGAGGAGATGAGGTCCAAGAGATGAATCTCCTGTAAAAAGAGCGAAAGAGTGAAACCCCCTGTTCATGTGTGACAGTAAATAACCAAAATAATTATTTTGTGTGCAAAATAGGTGGAATTCCCTCTTTTCCAAGAAGAAATCCTGGATTTCCCTGTGAGAGCCACTGATCCTTACGAAGGGGGGAATGTCACCATGTCCTCTTTAACAAGGTCACTGCCTGGTTCTGAAGGTCGTAGCTGCCAGGGTTGCTGATGGCAGGAGAGCTGAAGCTGATTATTTTGGGAGATTTTTCACTTGCAAACCCATAATGCTGCCTTTCTATCCCATGAATGATTTAGGATTCTTGGATTTTAATTTGGTTCTTTTATTTCTTCCCAGTTTAAAGATTCAAGACCAGTGGCAGAGACAAATAATCAGCTGATTAATCTCACAGAAAATCTAAAGATTTTCTTTTTTTCTTGTGACAAAATTACTGCAGGCTGTGAGCGAGCCAGTGCCCAAAGTCTGGCAAGGCACTGACTTGGAAACTCAGGAAAAAAGGGAATAATTTCAGATGTGACCTCCAGGGTTTAGGTCCCAGAGGTGAAATTGATAGGATATTGGGAAAAAAGTCTTCCCTGAGAGGGTGGGGAGGCCCTGGCCCAGGTTTCCCAGAGAAGCTGTGGCTGCCCCATCCCTGGAAGTGTCCGAGGCTGGGTTGGATGCAGCTTGGAGCACCCTGGGATACTGAAAGTTGTCCCAGCCCATGGCATGGAGGTGGAATGATTTTCCCCTGAGATAATCTTTTAGATCCCTTCCAAACAAACCATTCCATGGTTCCATTATTTCCTGATCTATCTGTTGTCCACAGCTTGTGGGAAGTCAAATGTGTCTTTCTTGGACCTTTGACTTCCAGGGATAAATGGCTCTGGTCATTCTGCTGCAGTTCTGCTGCTTTCTAACAACTCCAACACCAGGATTCCCCACTGGCACAATTAAAATTATAAATAGAATTCTAGGATGGTTTTTATGCTATTCTACTGAATTTTTGTCGTCTTTATTTTCATGTGGTTACCCTTAGTTACATAAATAAAGTTTTTTTTTTCCCATAGAAATGCCATGTATTTCTATTAATGAATCTTTTCCTCTTCCTCTTGAGGAGAATCAAACAGATGGGATTTATTTTTTGAGCATTAAAACGTTATCAAAATTTCATAACAAATAATTGCTTCATATTTAAACAGTGTTGGAGCAAAAAGCAAGAACTGGGAGTTCCATCCTCCAAACACAACAGTGGGACGTTAAGTCCTTATCTTCTTGCAAGGTCACACTACAGACGCACATTACTCAAGATAGTGGGTCCTGAGGGTACTTTTAAGATGCTGCATTGGTGGCATTTGAGCTTGGAAAATGAATGTTAGAGGAGGGTCAGGAAGCGCTTCTCCATTCCCTGCTAGATAGTGACACTTCATTTTTCTTTTCTAAAAGCCTTTTCTGGGAATCAAAGAGCTTGAGCTCCCCATTAGGAACTTCCACGGGGTGGCAAAACTGTGACTGCAAAGTCCAGCTTCTCCCGGGGACTGAGTGAAGGGGAAAGCCGAGAACTTGCCCTTGGCAGTGACTGGGATTGGGCACTGATGGACTGGAATGAAGGGGGGACATTCCTGGTTGGGAAGGACCTTGGTGGAGGGAGGGAGGGAAAGAAAAGGACTCAAGGCTTTTGTCTCTCACAAGAAAATGTGTTGCAATAGGAAACAAAACCCTGTCACTTTTGCCAAGCCATCTCTCCTTTCTCCTCCTTCTCCTTCTCCTTCTCCTTCTCCTTCTCCTTCTCCTTCTCCTTCTCCTTCTCCTTCTCCTTCTCCTTCTCCTTCTCCTTCTCCTTCTCCTTCTCCTTCTCCTTCTCCTTCTCCTTCTCCTTCTCCTTCTCCTTCTCCTCCTCCTCCTCCTCCTCCTTCTCCTCCTCCTTCTCCTCCTCCTTCTCCTTCTCATCTTTCTCCTTCTCCTCCTTTTCCCCTTCCCCTTCCTCTTCCTCTTCCCCTTCCCCTTCCTTTCCCCCTTCCCCCTTCTCCTTCCGCTTCCTCCTTTTTTTCTCTTCCCTCCCTTTCCCCTTCTCCTCCTCCTCTTCCTTCTCCTTTTTTCCTTTCCCTCTTCCTCTCCCTTTCTCTTCCTTCCTTGGACTCCTCTCCCAACTGGAGTTAAGAGGACAATTGACAACAGATTGGGGTTTTTTTCTCCCTTGTTTTCTCTAGAAAGAAATTATTTATCCACAATTAATCTCCATCCATGAACTTTCCTCAACAATAACTGGGAGTGGATGAAAACTGGTTTCTCACAAACTCAATACCATGGCTGTGCTGTCCAGTGAGATGTTTCAAAGTGGCTTATGTTGCTAAATTTTTGGCTGATTTCAGTTTTAGTTTCGGTTACTGGGAAGAAACAGCTGCAGTTAAAGGGAATCCAGCTGTTTCCTCCCCGTGCCTGGTTCTCCATTTTATTTGGACAACGTTGGATTAGCTCTGAAGTCCTGGACTGAATTCAGCAGCTCCTTTAAGCGTGTGCTTCTTTAGTACTCATTTTTTTAAGAGGCCTCTCATTTTTCTCCCCAGAAAAGCCTCTTGGGCTGATCCCTGTGGAAATTTGTTCTTTTCTGTGCTGCTTGGCATCAGGTAATTAATAACTCAGAGACACTCCTTGATTTCAAGGAGTCACTGCTTGAATGACAGCTGCTCCTAGATCTGATGTTACATCCCAGATGTGACATGGATAAAATCCACTCTGGGCTTGGGTGAATCACTGGCTTGTTTTGAGGAAACCATTAGCAGAGAGGTGGGAGAAGTCATCCTGTGCTACAGAGAGCAAAGCCTCACTCACTGCACATCCTCTGGCTGAACTAAAGAATGAAACAGCCAGAGGTCAATTAATTTACAGCCACAAGCCCTGCCCTGACTTGTCCTTGCAGTGAGTTTGACTTTGGCTGTCTCTGGGCTATTCCATGAAATTTTGTGCTAGAAAAACATTCACACTGTGGAATAATTGAGATGGCAGTGGGTAAATCCGGTCTGTGGGGATTTCACACAGCTGCTCTGAAGGATCCTCCCTGCTCCCACCCCATCTGTGTCCTGCCAATCAGTGGGGTGGGCACTGCTCAAAGCAGATGCTGGTGCTCCCATCCCCTGTGGAATTAGTGACAGCGCTGTCCTAGAGAGGTGATAAATCAATAATGTCCTCTCTAGCAGCAGGGAAAACAATTTGGAGAGGAATTTGTTCTGTGCCGTGGGAGGCAGGGTGCAGTATGAGCAAAGCACAGATGATGGCAGCAGAGTATAAACCCTGGAAAATATCAATCCTATTTAATAAAGAGACGAGGAATTTATTAGGAAGTTTCTGGGAAGCTGATCTTTGGCATCCATACTGGAAATAAATCCTTCTGAATACACCTGCCTACAGGACAGGAATTTTTTGTCATTGCAACAGAACCAAGAAAAATATTTTACAAGAAAAATATCTGCTTGTAACGGGAGCTCACAGTGGATAGAGAGGTGTAATTGTTCCCATGTTAATTAATACAGTTTTAACACAGTGCCCAAGGAACTCGTTCCCATTTTTTTTCTTTTGCTAGAAGCTTGTGACTGTAAAAATCCTCTTGATTTTGGAGAAGTTGCAACTTCGGGAATACATCTGGGATCACTGGGAATGTGTTTATTTGTGGACAGTGGAGTGAATTGGTGTTATTTCTTGCCTGGGTAATTTCTCCTGAGTTCCCCTGCATTGGAAGTGTTCGAGTCCAGACTGGACAGGGTTTGGAGCACACTGGTCCCATGGAAGGTGTTCCTGACCATAACAGGCAGCTGGAACTGGATGTTCTTGAAGTATTTTTTGGGTTGGAAGGGATCTTAAAAAACATCTTAAAAAACATCTTCTTGCCAAGGGCAGGGACATCTTCCACTATCCCAGGTTGCTCCAAGCCCCATCCAACCTGCCCTAAAACACTTCCAGGGATGGGACATCCACAATTTCCCTGGAACATCTGTGCCAGGGCCTCACCACTCTCACAGGGAAGAATTTCTTCCTAATATCCAATCTACACCTACCCTCCTTCAGCTTAAGGCTGTTTCCCTTCTCCTATCCCTGCATATCCTTATCCCAAGTCCCTCTCCTGCTTTTCAGGAGCCCCTTTAAGCACTGGAAAGGGCTCTAAGATCTTCCTGAAATCCTCTCCTCTCCAAGCAGAACATCCCTGACTCTCCCAGCCTGCAAGAATTAAAGGAACAATGCTTATCCAGCAGTGTAGCACGACCGTGGGGTCAATTTTCCAGCGATGCAGAGGCTTTGGAGCATTTATTCCTTGCTGGAGGAGCAGTCCCGTGGCTCAGCAACCAGCACCAACTTCCCCAGCTCCACTAAGAGATGTAACAGAGCCTCCCTGGAGCTGTCAAGTCACTTTTTTGCCATCTCCACGATGTGGGATCATCCGAGAGCTTGCTCAGTGCCTGGCAACCACAATAGGTGTTAAGAGCTGCAGTGAAAGGGCTGCTTAACTTGACAACCAACAACACCCCCCGGCCTTTCTGTGTCTGTCACTGTCTGAATAAAACATTTTGTCAACAGCCTGATTTCTCTCAGAACAAGTTGCCACTGTCACCTGCTCGGAGGCAAAGCCAGGGAAAGGCTGGGAGGCAGAGAAAACTCCTGCTGGAACAGGAGCTGAGTCAGCCTTAATTCTGACAAGGCAGGGGAAAAATCCGTGTGAGAGTGAAAGCTTTTGGCAAAGAGTTGTGTTGGTATGGGATGGATGGGAAAAGGCACGGGCTGGTCCGAGGAGAGGAGCAAAGGGCACCACATTTCAGAGGAACAGATGGGTCTCCTCAGTGGTCTCACAGTGGGAGGGTGGGACTGGCGGTGGGATGCTCAGCCCACCCTGTCCTCCCACACGGGATCGTTCCTGGAATACCTCAGATGTGAGCTGCTCTGGCTGCTCCACATGATGCATCTTGTGGGAGCCACAAGAGCCCAGCCAGGGCTACACCCAAGATGGACCCAAAATGGTCACAAAATGCACAACTGGTCACACTTTTATAAGATTTGGTCCATTAGCATATTGGCGCTAATTGTCCTATTACACCTTTGGGTTATGAAGTCCCATCCTGCTTGTTTTTCTCTCTTCAGTCCACCGTTGTTTGTGCTCTTGGGCCTGAGATTTGGATCATTTGTCCTTGGTCCCCAGCTAGAGAAGGAATTGTTTTGTCTCCTTGATCTGTGCAGAGAGCTCACCTTCCCCTAATATGAAGCCCAGACCCCCACACTAAAGCAGCCCAGAATCTGAAAAATATAAAAGCCAAAACCTGAGGTATCACAAGGACCTTAGGGACTGCCTCAGTCAAGGTCCATGGCTCAACATGTCAGGGGCCAGGTCTACAATGAGAAAAGTTCATGTTTCTTATCTCCATTGACACCAGACAATGAAATCCAGCTGAAGGTCACTCTCAGTCCCAGGTAAACATAGTCCTGGATTTAAAGCTGGTCTTGGGTCCCTCATTTTTTTCAAGGCAAAAGCTGAAGACTAAGTCAGAGCAACTTTCCTATAGCCCTCCGGGTTCCTCATGGGGAGAAAAAAAAGAGCTCAGATGGAACAATTGCACACTGCTGGAAATGAGGCCAGCTGAACATTGTGTTCCCAATAAGTCAAGAGTCACAAAAACAGTTTGTGTTGGAAGAGATCTAAAATATTATCTTGTTCTAGGCTCCTGCTGTGGGCAGGGATGCCTTCCACTATCCCAGGCTGTTTCAAGCCCCATCCATCCCGGCCTTGGACACTTCCAGGGATTGGGCAGCCACAGCTTCTCTGGGCAACCTGGGCCAGGGTCTCACCACCCTCACAGCCAAGAATTTCTTCCAAATATTCAGTCCAACCCTGTCTTTTGTCAATTTAATGTCATTCCCTCTTGTCCTGTCCCTCCATCCCTTGTCCCAAGTCCCTCTCCAGCTCTCCTGGAGCCCCTTCAGGCACTGGAAGGGGCTCTGAGGCCTCTCTGGAGCCTTCTCTTCTCCAGTCTGGACATTCCCAGCTCTCCCAGCCTGGTTCCAGAGCAGAGGGGCTCCAGCCCTTGGAGCATCTCCAGAGACTCCTCAGGACTTTCTGCAGCAGCTCCAATCCCTCTGCTGTTGAAGATCTCAGGGATGGATGCTGTGCTCCGTGTGGGGGACATCCAGAGTGAGCAGGAGAATCTCCTCCCTCACCCAGCTGGTCCCAGGTCCTTTAATGCAGCCCCTGACATGGTTGGAGTTGGGTTGATTCCTATTCCAGCTGTCTCTGGGCTGCTGCAGGACATCTACAGCTTCCCTGCCTCCATCTCGCATCTGGAAAACGACACACGCACCCCTTGGTTGTGTTCAGGTTGCAGTCATTCCAAGGGAGAGGTTTTTCTTCCCGACAGCTCATCCCAGCTGATGTTTCCAGGTGCCTCTGTTGTGAAAATACTTGTCAGGAAGTGTCAGAAAAAGGCAGAGCTGTGCTTAGGATTTGAAGTTTGCATGGAACCACAAGCAGTGGTTAAAGCTGAGGACTCCAAAAATCCTGGCTGGGTAATTCTGGCATTGCAAATGCTCCCCAGATATTAAGGAATTTCCATCTGCTCCAAGGCCCTAGATTTCCATATTACTGGAGAAGGAGATAAGAAAAATCTATCTGAAGAGATTTTATCCAAGCCCTGAAAGAAGAGAGGAAAAGAGACTTGAGGCCTTCTCATTTCCATGATGCTGAGAATGCTGATCTGTGGCAGTGGAGTAGGGAAAGCACTCTTGGAACAAAGACATTTCTGCTCCAGAAGAGGCCTTTGTCCCAAAATTCTGACTGGAACAGGATTGGCCTCTTGTCACTTAGGGGAGTAATTTCTGGGGGTTTATAGTGAACCGTCTCTTCTCAATTTTAGCACTGTGGCTGCTCCCAGCTGAGCTGGCTGGGGTGGAAGGTTGGGCTGCAGATTGCCCAGAGAAATTGTGGATGTTCCAATTCTGGAAGTGCCCAAGGCTGACTTGGACAGGACTTGGAGCAGTCTAGGAGAAGGTGGCCTGGGCCTTGGCAGAGGGGTATAATGAGATGATTTTAAAGTCCTTTCCAACCCAAACCATTCCATGATTTTATGGCTCTCTACAAAGCCAAGCTGTTTCTCATAGCATCAGGAGCATTTTCTCACCCTGAGATCCAAAATGCTGGAGGTGCAGCTCCTCTGTAGATCCAGCTTTGGAACCCTGGGCAGGAGAGGAGCTGCATTTGGGTCACAGCCCTCCTTCTCTTGTGGATGAGATCCACAGTCCTTTCCCTGTCACATTTTCACAACTCACCGTGGAAGTGATTTTCATGGCTGGGAGGTGGGAAAGCACCAAGTTAGACTTGCTGCTGATGCTGTGAGTCTGTCCTCACCATTTCCTGAGGTGGAAATCCCTGGAAATAAGAGATGGAGACACCATCACCTTTGCCAAAATTGTATATTTGGACTCATATTTAGACCCCAGTGTCATTCCATTCAGCGAACAAAGCAAGAATTTCCAAGATATCTAATCCCCCTTTTTGTATGGCCAGGAAACACTCATGGCTTTTCAAATCACTCCAAGTACTCCTTTCTTTTATTATTTTTCACAGAAAGCCTGTGCTGAGAAACTAATGTATTACAGGGATCTGATGGATTGCTGAGTGTTTATGGAATGTCACCTAAAATAACTCACAGCAAAGAGGTGTTTGCCTGTTCCTGGGATGCAGCAGGAATTGCTTCCACACTATAGCGCTGCTAGGAGATACAAATGGCAATCATTTAAACCAAATAAAGGCTTTAAATCACTTAGCACATTTTCTTTTACTCCTTTTCATTATTTTTAAAGGCAAAAAATGTCTGAAACACCCAGACTGGATTGGTTATTCATTATTCCTGAGGAATGATCTTCAAAGCCAGGCTGGATGGGCTTGGAACAACCTGGTCTAATGGAGGGTGTCCCTGTCCATGGCAGGGGGCTGGAATGGGATGATCTTGAAGGTCCATTCCAAGATAAACAATCCCATGAATCTATGCAATTTTCCTTAAGCATTTCCATAAATTTAAGCACACACAAAGAAAGAGAAAATAAAAATAAAACAAAAAATAAAAAATAAAAAATAAAAATAAAATTAAAAATAAAAATAAAAATAAAAATAAAAATAATAAAAATAAAAATTAAATTAAAATTAAAATTAAAATTAAAATATTTAAAATAATAACAATAATAATAATAATAATAATAATAATAATAATAACAATAATAATAATAACATTTGGAAAGAACTCCTGGGGCAATTTGCTCAGATCTTACCTTCTAGAAACACCAAGTGATGTCAAAGGGGAAGCCAGGAAAAGCCAGATTTCATTGAAGGGAAGATGAAGTTGAGAATGGGGTCATCAAAGATGGGATCTTGGTGTTCCCAAGGCTATGGAAAAAGGTTTGTTGGATCAGGCACCAGATCTGGCTGGATCAGGAAGGACTTTCCCCTTAAAATTTCAGTCATCCATGTCAAACTGACTTTTACTTTTACTTTCCATCCTGCCCAAACTGAAAATATCCCAAAGACAAATGATAAAATAGTCCTTATGTGAAAACACAGATTTAATCTCCAACCTCTTGCTTCATTTAGTAATAGTGATATTTAACTTATATAAAGTCTGATTAAACTGGGGTTGTTAAAATATAAAGAAAAAAAAAAATTCTCTGCATTCCTCCTCCTTTCCAGCACTGAGTTTGAGCCACAAGACCATTTTAAACTCATTTTTAGGTTGATAGCCTGGAGTGTTCCTGGCTCCTGGTGGAGTTTGCTGCATCTGTGAGAGGATAATTTTGCAACCCCAGAGAGGGGCTGTGATGAGGAGCAGAGCCCTGTTCCTTCTCACAGTGCCAGCAACAGATTGTGGACCTCCTGGTGAAAGACTCCAAACCTGTGTGATCCATGTGGATGGGAATCTGGGATCACCGTGTTCTGCAGGAGGGGCTTGGCTGCTGTGGCGGCGTGGTGGCTTCTTGCTGGAACCCTGGAATCTGAGAATTTCAAACTTTCTGTGCTGAAGGGCACAGACCCACAAGAAAATACTGCATTTGACGTGAGGTCGTGGAGAAGGCTTCCAAAATTGATTGATAGCACTGGGATAATGGGTGTGGAGTTTGCTTTGAAGTGTGTAGTATCACAGGGTGGAGTGCGACAAGACTTAAAGGTTTTAGAATATAGTAATATATGTGGGGTAAAATAGAGGTTTCAGGGCCGTGGCTGGTTGTTCTTCACTTCCTTCATGGGTTTAGGTAGTATTTTGTAATTGGATGGAAAAGTCCGCATTGCAGATTTCGAGTGATCACTTACTGAGTTAAAAGTGAAAATAATTTAGGTGTCAATTCTTAATTGGATAGTTCAGCCTTAAAAGACCTCATAACAAGAGACAGTTGGCCATTTTGTGCCTTGCTAGTGAAATGCTGCAGAACTCACAGCTGTGAGACTGTAACATTGATAAGAAACAATAAACATTAAGCCTGAACGTGAACTATCGTCTTAAGTGCCTTCAATCCTGATCTCGACAGAGGTAGAAAAAAGAAGCCAAAAACTGGCAGCTGCTGTTGGGACAGGATTGAATTGTTCCAGGAATGGACCAGGAGGCGGTGCAAACACAGGGTGATGAGGTTCCAGGTCTCAAAGTGCCACAGTGCAGGTGAAAGACGAGAGGAAAGATGTAGCAACAAAAAAAAAAAAAAAAAAAACTAAAAAACCCAAACAAACCCAAAAAAACCCCAAACAAACAAACAAAAAAAAAAAAGGAGAAAACCAGAGGGACACCACAAGAAATCCCACTTAAGGCTCTCTTTAAGGCTCTCTTAAACATCAGCAGACACTGCATGTTGTGTTTGGTTCATCTTTAGGCATTTGGGGTTGGAAACAATAGGAAAAGGGGACAGTAATACAATTAAAAAAAAAAAAAAAAAAAAAGAAACTGAGGGGCTGGAATATGTCCAGAGAAGGGAAGGAAGCTGGGGAAGGGTCTGGAGCACCAGGAGTGGCTGAGGGAGATGGGAGGGCTCATCCTGGAGAAAGGAAGGCTCAGGGAGGACCTTATTGCTTTCTACAACTCCCTGAAATGAGGTTGTACGGTCTCTTCTCCCAAGTAACAAGCAACAGGACAAGAGGAAATGGCCTCAAGTTGTGGCAGGGGAGGTTTAGCTGGATATCAGGAAATATTTCTTCACCACAAGGGTGATTTGAGGGTGCCAGGGTATCTACTTGGGCATCTTGAAATGAAAAGAAATAGAAAAAAAAACCTAAACCTGGTTTATACATTCTCAGACAGAAATGCTTGAGTTTAGGTCTCTGTAGATCCAACATAAAAATTTCCATTTTAAGTGGGAATTAAACTGCTTCAGAGTGAATTACCTGAAAAAAAATTTTTTTTCAAGTCCCATTGCCTCTAATTGCTCCCAGTTATTTCTGCCCATAGTGACCTCTCCCTGACAGACTGCAATCTTCCAGGAGATCTGTGGATCCATGAGTAGCTTAAAAATATTCAGGGAGAGCCTCTTTGAGCACATCTTGGGCTTGTTACAGAGATATTCCTTCTCCTGGTATTTCTGCACACTCCATGTCGTCCCAAAACTTGGGCTGAGGATGAAATTCATCGTGAGATTTTTTGTTCAGGCATTTTCTGTTCAGACTTGTTCATCAAAATCCACGTTAAGGATGGGTTTAAACTTGTAAAAATTGTGTGGCTGAGTGCTCAAGACATCTGAGGCAGGGAAGAGCCCATTCCACCTCCCAGTGGTGGGATTTCACATATTTTGTATGAAAAACTTCATCTCCCACCCCCTCCACCTGTTTCTCTGGATCCATCCCAAAGGAACCCCTCTTGGCAGACCTAATGATTAAGGCAAAGCCAGAAAGCAAAAGGATTTGTCAATTCTTTGACATCAAAGCACTGAGATATCAAAGGAACTAAAGCACCTACAGACACAGAAACAATTTTTGAAGAAGCCTCCTGGGCCTACATATTTATTTTGGCTTCTTTGTTTCATTTGATAAAAAAGGTGAGTTGTGATCCCCCATAACCCAGAGCTGCTCTCCAGAATTTTAATTCAGATTACCAGGATCTACAAAGAGTTGAGAGTCTGGATGGGGAAATAATCCCAAACCCTCTGGAAAACCAGAGATGGGAATGTTTGGCTGTTGGTTTGGCCTGTGTCGTCTGCAAGTCAGGAGTGACCAGAGGGATTTAGATAAGAATATCTGGACAGGGTCAGGATAAAGTCCCTGTAAACTGACATCAAATATTCACAGGAAATGAGAGAATGTGCATAAGAAAAGCTGTAGCAGGGTGAGTATCACTGAATCCCAAAATGGTTTGGGATGGAAGGGACCTTCAAGATCATCCAGTTCCAACACCCTGCCATGAGCAGGGACACCTTCCCCTGGACCAGGTTGCTCCAGGCCCATCCAGCCTGGCCTTGAGCACTTCCAGGGATGGGGATGTAGTGATCTATTCCCCTAAAGTGTTTATCCTGTGTCAGGACATCGTGGTCCAGAGTCTTTGGACACAGACATGGGATTTTTGTGATGTATATTCCACTGTTAATGGCTCCTCCCTTCTTCCCACAGGATTTTATCCCATTTTTAACCACTTTAAGTGGATGCAATATCCTGTGGGAAGAATTTCCCATCTTCCCTGTGTGTTGTGTCAGGAAATGGATGCTTTGTGCCAGAGGAATTACCTTTGTGTCGTAAGTCTGGATAAGATTTTAGGTAACAGGGATCATCCACGATAAAATACAAGCAGTGCTTGGATAGTCCTTATTTATTCCACAGCCTGGATGCTTAACCATGGCTCAAAGCCCTGTTGTGCTGAGCGCTGTGGAGACACAAAAAATTTCTCCTGCAGCAGAACAGAACACCAGAGTGTCTGCAGGGCTTCTCTTTGGCACTGCTCCAAAGACTGGACAAAGGAGCTGTCTTTGCAGAAAACCATGGAATTATCTGCTCCAGGTCATGCTGGCAGAGAGAGGAATAAACCTGGGGAGCTTCCCCTGCACCAGCCTTTGCTATCCCTGCCGAGAGACCACAGATATTCTTTATAAATAACGAAACATCAAGGCTGGAAGTTCTCAGTGCTCACCTTGCACTCTCAGACTCCTCAGCATTCCCCACCCTGGGGTGGGTTATTAATATTCACATCCCAAGTAATAAATAAGACCCAGAGTTAAATAATAAATGGGGAAAAACAAAGAATTTGTGATTCGTTTACCTTCCTTCAATCAGAAACTTGGGATCAGATGCTTGGGGTGCCTGCACCTGGATTATTATTGTGTGTTAAAATCAACCAGAACTGGAGGAGTTCTACAGGGGAATCAAGGAAAAATGTAATTTAATGTGAACCTGGTCAGTTTGGGCAGATTCACTTCAGAGACAGAGAACAGTCCCTGCACTGATTTATTTCATATCACAGAGACTTGTTAAGAAACTGTGGAATCATGGAATGTTTTGGGCTGAAAGAGGAATTGAAGATCATGGAATTCCAACCACTGCTATGGGCAGGGACACCTTCCACTATCCCAGGTTTCTCCAAGATGGCTTTGGACACTTCCAGGAATGGAGCAGCCACAGCTTCTCTGGGAAACCTCTGCCAGGGCCTTGCCACCCTCACATGGAGGAATTCCTTCCCAATATCTACCTATCCCTGCCCTCTGGCAGTGGGAAGCCATTCCCTGTGTCCTGTCCCTCCATCCCTTACCCAAAGTCCCCCTCCAGCTCTCTTGAAGACCCTTCATGCACTGGAAGTTCTCCCTGGAGCCTTCCTGTCTCCAGGCTGGACATTCCCAACTCTCCCAGCCTGGATCCAGAGCAGAGGGGTTCCAGCCCTTGGAGCATCTCCATGGCCTCCTCTGGACTCACCCCAGCAGCTCCACATCCCTCTGCTGTTGGAGCCCAGGGCTGGATCCTGTGCTTCAGGTGGGGTCTCATGAGGGTGGAGTAGAAGGGAAGAATCTTCAAATGAATGACGAAGAATTTTGTGGATCAGGAACTTGCATCTTAACTTTTCACATCTAAGATGAAGACAGTGATCCTCTTAGGTAGATAAATTCCTTGATAATTGTCACATCCTTCTATTCCACAGCCTGAAACTGGACTTTTTTTTCTTTTTTTTCTTTTTTTTTTTTTCTTCCCCTAGTTTCTAAATGAACATAGACCTCGGCTTCTCCAAGAGATTTATGGCAGAATTCCAGACTAAAGCTGACTCACATCTGTCTGGAACTGAGGACAAGTGGTAAACTCCTCCTTTGTCTGTGTCTGTCACAGCAGGACACCTTTCCCTGCTATCCAGGCAGAAAAACTTTCAAAAACACCTGCCAAGTTGGAGCAGGGGAAGTCTCCATTTGGTTTTTGGATGATTTGGCAGAGGAATAAAATGCAGACATGACTTGTTCAACTCCGGTGCAGAGTTAGCAAGAAATGAACAGAAAATGGGATGGAATTGTGCTATAAAACTACACACTGTGGACTCCCTTTTCCCTACAGGGTTTATTCCAAAAGAGAAAGTGCACAGCAGAATCTTCCTGACATTTTTAATGGGCAGTGGTCATTAGAGCCTTTCTCCTTGGGTGGAGAATTAACCTCTCGCTTTATGGAAGGTGAAAATGGTCATTCTTGATTTCAAGCATAAAATTTGCCTTGCATTAAGGGGGGAAAATAAATCCTCCAGAGCACAGAACAAAATAATCATGATGAATAAAGATCTGTGAGGAATTGCTCTGCCAAATGATGATGGGACTCAACCAAAGATTTCTAAACGGGTTAAAAAGAAAATCAGTTTTAATTCCTTTCCCAACTCTCAGCACTGTTTGCTGCATATTTGAGTCCTGAATACTCATGAACAAAGCTCCATAATTTAGCTGTTTCCCAATTTTTGGTAGATTCCAGGTAGCAAAGTCAGATTCAGTTGCTCTGCATCTGTGACCTGAAAGTAGCAGTGGTTAATGAGTGTCACTTTATGACAGAGCTGATGATGGAAATATAGAATCCCTTCCAAGAAAGGAGCTCACATTCACAGTGGCTCCCTAAACCACCAAAATTTGGGCTTTTCTGCAGAGAAGGGAGGCAAATTTGCCAGGCAAGGTGGCTCTGGAAGTGCTCTGAGGCCAATTTCTCTGGAAGGCTAAAAATGAGCTGATGGTTTATCTCCTCCAGAGATTCAGTTCCAAATCCTTTCCCTTATCAGGAACAAGTTTCCTATCAGTTCCCTATAGGGGCATTAGTAAAGAGAGAAGAGAGAGCACAGTTCCCCAAACAATCCATGCTAGAAATGCATTTTATACATCCCTCAGAGGCCAATCTGCACCTTCCTCCACGATAAAATTAAGGTCTCCTTTGTCCCTTGCTTTCTTTCTCCTCCAGGGAGAACAAGGATGGAGCGTGATGACATTTTCACATTTCTACGCCACTTCTTCCCTTCTCACTTCTGTAAATTTCCTGGAAGCATGGAATAGTTTGGGTTGGAAGATATCTCGTTCCATGGGCAGGGAAACTTTCCACTAGCCCAGGCTACTCCAAACCCCATCCAGCCTGGCCTTGGACACTTCCAGGGCTGGGGCAGCCACAGCTTCTCTGGGAAACCTCTGCCAGGGCCTCACCACCCTCACAGCCAAGAATTCCTTCCCAAAATCCCATCTAAGCCCATCCTCTGTGAGTTTAAAGCCATTCCCTGTGTGCTGTCCTTCCAACCCTTGTCCCAAGTCCCTCTCCAGCTCTCCTGGAGCCCCTTCAGGCACTGGAAGGGGCTCTGAGATCTCCCTGGAACCTTCATTTCTCCAGGCTGGACATTCCCAGCTTTCTCAGCCTTGCTCCAGACCAGAGGGGCTCCAGCCCTTGCAGGATCTCCGTGGTCTCCTCTGGACTTGCTCGAAGAAATAAACATGATATCTCCAATAGACATAAATGAAATTCTGGGACAGTCTTGGCTGAATTTGGGGATGAAGGTGGAAATCCTGGGTTATTTTAATTACTCTGGGGTGTGACAGCAGGCTGGGCCATTCCCTGAGGGGCAAAATCCCTTTCCTTGCATGGAAGAAATTGCCAGTCACACAGTTCCTGGTGTGAGCATCTCCATGCCAGGATGGTGTGACTAAGAACTGTTCTCTCCCTTTCACAGCACATATATTTAGATCTCTGTGTGCATCTCTCTCTATACCATATAGATCAGTATCTATAGCTACATCTATCTATATCTATGTGACAGAATCATAGAATGGCCTGGGTTGGAAAGGATCTTGAAATCATCCAGGTCCAACACCTTCCACTATCCCAGGTTGCTCCAAGTAGTGTCCAATCTGGCCTGGAACACTTCCAGGGATGGGGAAGCCACAGCTTTTCTGGGAAACCTGTGCAAGGACCTCAGCACCCTCACAGGGATGACTTTTTTCCTAATATCCTATCTAAACCTATTTTCTGTGATTTTGAAGCCATTCCCCCTCATTCTGGCGCTCCATGCTCTTCTAAATAATCCCTCTCCATCTTTCTTATTGTCTCTTTCAGGTCTTGGAAGGCCACAATTAGTTCACTACACAGATTTTCTCTTCTGGGTTGAACAATCCCAATTCTCTCAGCCTTTCCTCACAGCAGAGCTGCTCCATCCCTCTGATCATCCTGGTGCCTCCTCTGGACTCTCTCCAGCAGCTCCATGTCCTTCCTGTGCTGGGATCCAGGGCTGGAGGCAGCTCTGCAGGTGGGGTCTCACCTGAATGGGACAGAGGGACAGAATTCCTCCCTCTCCTGCTGCCCACCTTGCTTTGGATGAACCCAGGACACTTT
Organism: Taeniopygia guttata; assembly: GCF_048771995.1. NCBI lineage: Eukaryota > Metazoa > Chordata > Aves > Passeriformes > Estrildidae > Taeniopygia > Taeniopygia guttata. Next base: position 149,854,723 of record NC_133026.1, on the reverse strand, counting down.
TGGATTTCTGGGGTTGAAGCACACACTTCTGGGTCATGTCCAGCCTCTCACCAACCAGCACTTCCAAACCCTTTTCCCCAGGGCTGCTCCATCTTCTCATCCCCAGCCTGGATTGACTCTGGAGTTTACCCGGGAGCAGCACCAACACTTGATTTTGTTAATAAAAGCTTAATACAAAGACAGTATTCATACAATTGCAATATTCATATTGATACAATAGACAAAATACTAGTATTTAATGCAAGCCTATTTCCCACTATTCTCTCTTTTTTTTTTGTTTTAGGAATGGAGAAAATTTCCTCTTAAATCCTTTTGTGCTTCCAGACCTTCTTTTTGCAGCAGCTCAAGAGCAGAAAATTAGGAACTTTCTCCCATTTCCCCCTGTATCTTCTGTAAACCATGACCTGGAAACCTTGAAGGCATCCCCTGACACAGCAATCACAAAACAGCATTTTCTTCTCTGTCCAAAGAGCTATCCCAGAGTTTTGGAGGGTGAAAATCTTGGCTGCAGCCAACCTCAGAAAAGGTTTCTCAGCAGGACATGTGGCTTTCTCTTACAAGCTTCACTCCATAAATTATCTTTTGACAGAAATAATTAAAAAAAAAAATAAAAAATGAGCCAACGGAGTTTAAAAACAATGAATTGTGTAAATAATGAGAGAAGCAAATGCCCTTGAAAGGGCTGTCACCTGCCTGTACCTTGCTGAGGCTTTAGCAGGAGTCAGTGTCAGTTTAATTAACACCTAACTTGGCCCAAAATCACCACGCTGCTCTCAAAGACGGAGTGACACCCGGCTGAGAGCCTCCAAGTTTTGTTGTGAGCCTTGGTTAATCCAGGTTTTGTTGCATTTCCCAGGACAGCAGGCTTGCAGCAGAGTGCCTGGTGACAGCCCTTGTCACACCAGAGCCTCCCAGATGTGCCCGGAGTCTCAGGAGCCCCAGGACACGACTGTGCCTGCAAACAGCATCCAGTGGCTTTGCTGGATCTGTGCCTCTGCTCCTCCACAAGTGCCGGCAGCACAGGAGGGGATTTCTCCTCTGGATGCCCTCACAGAATTTTAGTGACAGGCAAGAATGATACCTCAGGTTTTATCTTTTACATTTTCCAGATTCTGGGCTGCTTTAGTGTGTGGGTCTGCACCTTGTATTAGAGGATGGTGAGTGCTCTTCACGGAGCAGAGAGACAAAACAATTCCTGCTCTAGCTGAGGATTAAGGACAACCAATCCAGATCTCAGGCCCAAGAGCATCAACAACGTGGACCAAAGAGAGAAAACAAGAAGGATGGGACTTCATAACCCAAAGCTGTAATTAAACAACTAGCTCCAATATGCTAATGGACCAAAACTTATAAAAGTGTGAGACCCCGTGACCAATTGTTCATTTTGTGACCATTTTGGGTTATGCTGTCCAAGGTGGATCTATTTGAGGCCTCCTAATAAATCCCTACTTTATTCTCAACTCTGTCTAGTCTCTGTCCTAGGTCAGCTTTCACAAGGCATCAAGAGCACAAATTTTGCAACACTGGAGTGGAATTGGAGCTTTTTGGAAAATGAGGGAGGGCAGAAAGGTCCAGATGCTGGGGGAGCCTTGGTTGAACTCTGAGAGCTTTTCCTTTAAACAAATCCTCTTCTTATGTCCCGTTTTCCTGAAAGGTCGGGAAAGGGATTAGACTTTTGATGTTGGCCCACCTGGGGGCTGGCTCACCCCTTATCCATTTTGGTCTATGCAGTAGGATTTGACTTTGCTTTAAGATCCATCCCCTGACTCCCTGCCTGGCTTTGTGGGGTCATGGGAAGGACATTGGGCATGGGATTGTCCTTCCTGCCCGTGCACAGGATTTTAAACAGATTTAACATCTGGAATCCCAGAGAACCAGGCTGGATCATTCATCTCTAGACAGGAACAAACAAAAAAAACAGGATTGGAGCTAAATTATCCTTAAAGTCCCTTCCAACACAATCCAATCTCTGCAAATACAATTCTTAATTATTTTCAGACCTGTCAGGAATCTGCCTTCCATCACAATTTCCATAGGAGACAAGTTCAGACTGTGTCTTCTAACTAGTCTAAAACATTTTAAGGCAGAAACCTTGCCTTTTTTAAAGGCAATGTGTTTTGCTGTTTATTTTCAGAAGATGCAGGATTTCACCCGCTGATTTCAGCTTCCAGCAGACTGAGTCATCTCCTCAAGATCATCTTAGAGATTATCATTCCTGAAGGGTGAAGAACTGAGATAAACAGGGAGTCATGGAAGCCAGATGTTGCATTAAAATTGTGGAATTAACCCAGGTGCAGTCACCTTAACTCTGACCCTTTCCCATTTCTCACAGTCTTGTGGATTTTGTGCTTAAGAACCAAATCTAGGATGTCATTTTTGTTACAGATGACTGCCAGTCCAAGTGTGCTCTGCTATTTTTATGGCTTTTTTAGCGTAATAATATATTCTGTTCAAAACTGGTGATGTATGAACATAAATACATCTTATTTGCCTATTAACGTTAGACAGGAAAAGTCATTCTTTGTGCAACATCTGTAATGTGATCATTTCAATTTTATCTTCTCCTTTTAGGTGTCTGAGCGATAAACCTTGAAAGACATTATTTATGGAATTTGGTGCAATACCATCACTGTTATTACAGAATCAGAATTTTTCTACTCAAAGAAGTTCTAAAGGTTGTTCTATGATTTTGGTTTTGTTAATTTTTTTCCTTATCCCTCTAGAATTCTGAAGTGGGAGGACCCCGGCAAGTTTCAGAGAATCCTGGAATGGGAAGGGACCTAAAGGATCCTCTCATTCCACCTCCTGCCATGGGCAGAGGCTTTCTGGGACACTTTCCACTGTTCCAGGTTGCTCCAAACCCCTTCCAACCTGGCCTTGGACATTTCCAGGGATGAGGCAGCTACAACTTCCCTGGGCAACCTGTGATAGTGCCTCATCACCCTCACAGGGCAGAATTTTTTCCCAATATCCAATTTAATCTTACTCTCTGTCAGTTTGAAGCCATTCTCCCTTCAAACTGACAGAGTTTGTCACTCCAGGTTCCTGTAAAGAGCCTCCCTCTTTTCTCAGGGAGAAACCTCGCTACAAGAGATAGGGAAGGCATCACTTCCATGATTTTGGGTTGTATTTTTGAATGAATAGTCACCATGGCCTTTAGCATTGTGAACAGAAATTAAAACTTTACTAACAAAGAGCAGACTTGTCCTGATTTGAGAGAGTAGCAAATCCAGCCCTAAAAAAAAAAAAAAAAATTCACACACTACACTGGGATGAATACATAAAACACATTTGAGGGGATTTTTTGGCTCCAGGACCACCTGAAACAGCATGGATTGCATCCAGGGGTGTGACCTCTCATCCTCATCTCCTTGAAAGATGCTGCTCATTGACCTGCTGGGAAGAACCCCTGGGTTGTGCTGTGTCCAGATCATGACAAAAACCATCTGAGCCATTAAGAAGGAATTCTTAACTGAGAGAGTTGTGAAACACTGGAATTAGCTGCCCAGAGAAGCTGTGGATGCCCTGTTTCTGGGAATGTCCAAGGCCAGGTTGGACAGGGCTTGGAGCAACCTGGGATAGTGGGAGATGGAAGGGAGTGGAATAAAATGAGCTTTAAGGTCCCTTCCAACCCAAAATATTCCATTACTCCACTCTCAGTAGGTTTGACCTTTTAATTATTAACACAGACATCACCTGTGATGTTCTCACCACACCTGAAGGTTCTTATCTGCTCTCCATGTCCTGTGCAGAGTCACCAAGGATCAATGTTTAAGTGGAAGCGAATATGAAAATGATTGTTACTGTGAGGCAGGGAATAAAAGACAGAGGAGGAATATCTTTTCTAGTGATAATATGTGAATAAATCCCTGTGGCTTATTTTGATATGGCTGACATTTTTCATAAAGACATTCTCCAAGGAGCCAAAGACATGTGTCAGCACAGAGTGAAGTGTGTACAAATGAAGTACAAATCCACCCTCCTGAGGAATGACAGAGGTGTAGATAATTTCAGTAGCTGGGAGGGAGCAATTCTGATGCAAAACCTGGAGGAGTGAATCCCAACTTGAGGGGTTTTTAGCTCAAAACGCAATCACAGTGACGCAATAATGGAACGACATCACCCCGCGCAAGGAATGCTGCAATCCCTGAAAATGCACCAGGCGTGTGGGAAAGAGAGGAGAATTCAGGATATGGCATCATGCCTGGTTTCTGCTGTGTTTCTAAAAATTTGTTTTGCAGGTCTCTTTTGGGAAAATAATAATGTTAAAAAGGATTTATTTTTTTTCTTTTAAATATGACAGAATTCAGTGAAGCTGTAGAGAGTACCTGGCTCCTGGTGTAGTGAAAAGTAAGGGAACCATAAGGAAATAATAAAAGGGAATTCCAGGGGACCAGGGCAGGGATTGTCCCTCTGTGCTGAAGCACCTTGAGTGTTCAGTTCTGGCCCCTCATGACAAGAAGGAATTGAGGGGTGTGAGCGTGTCCAGACAAGGGAATGGAGCTGGGGAAGGGTCTGGAGCACCAGGAGTGGCTGAGGGGTCTGGGGGCTCTCAGCCTGGAGAAAAGGAGGTTCAGGGGGCACCTTCTCACTGTCCATAACTCCCTGACAGGAGGGTGCAGGCAGGTGGGATCAGGCTCTCCTTGCAGGGAATGGGGGACAGGATGAGAGGAAAAGGCCTCAAATTGCATTCAGGTTGAACATCAGGAGGAATTTCTTCATGGAAAGGGTTGTCAAGCACTGGAAAGGGCTGCCCAGGGTGGTTTGGAGTCCTCATTCCTGGAGGTGTCCAAGGAAGGCCTGGACAAAGCACTCAGTGTTTTGGGCTGGTGACAGCTTAATCTTGATGGTCTTAAAGGTCTTTTTCAATCTAAATAATTCAATTCTCTGATACCCAATTCTCTGATAATTAAATGTCTCTATGAACCTGTCTCTTCCCTTGGCACTTACAGCAGTGATTTTTAGCCTGTCTACCCATCTATTTTTCTGAAGCAGAAAGAAAAGCTCCAGGACAGTGACCTTGACTGCAAGCATCAGCTGCAAAATATTTAAGGGCTGTTAACTGGGAAATATTAAACTGCCCTGGGGCAGCGTTGGAGGTGAACATTGCCCTCACATTAACCCAAGAGCAGTGCTGAGTCACACCTGGAGGACTGCAAAACTCAGGTTATCTTTTAAATCCTCCAGAAAATACTTGGGAATTTTGTTTCCTTTAGTGCAAATCCTGGCACAACCGTGCCAGGCAGTGAAATTCCCACTAGAACCCTTGGGAGATTTTATTGTGGTGTAGAAGGTTCCTTTTTCCTTCTGATACATCAAAGCTTGGGGCTCTGTGTGTCTGGGGACAGCTGCATCCTGCAGGGATGTGTCTCCCAGGAGAGAGCATCCACCTGGGATAACTGAGGGAAATGGGAAATGCTGGTGTTCAGCCATCAAAACTGATCCTGTGCTTCCCAAAGTTGCAGGAGAGTCTCAGTGGCTACAGGGGAAGGTCTCCAGGATAGCGTTGGTTTCCCACCTCACCTCCCTTGGACGTGTTTGGTTTTCAGGGATTAACCACCCTGCTGGGATGACAGTGGGATACAGGCAGATTCCAGGCTTTTTGGAAGGAGAAACTCCTTGATGTTGGTATCGAGATCTTCAGCCAAGGAATGGAAGTTGTTGGGGTAATTGGGAGCAGTCACCAGCAGGTCCCAACAGGCACCAACTCTAAGGAAGAGAAGCACAAGAGAGGGATCTCAAAGCTGAAATTGTGCTTTTGCTGGGTTCACTTCACTCTTTTCCTCATTATTATCCTCTCCTTTCCTTTAAAACCAACCCCATCCTGGCACACAATGAGTAATACCCAGTTAATTCACCTTTTTATGGAGAATCTGCCTCAAAAAGGGACATGGGAGAGCTTAAAAAGCTCATTTAACCCCTATTCCACATAACCATGGGACATCATCCAGCAAAAGGAGCCCCTTTGGACAAAAACCTATAAGATATTTCTTTCAAAAATCTTGGAATTATGTAAATAGCATCGTTCACATGGGAGGCCAAAAGGATTCAGACACTTTTTTTGCATTTCTAAAGGCACCATTCTCAAAGGACCCTCAAATGTAAAGAAGCCTGGGAAAAAAAGGAAAAGTCAAATGTTTGTTATTCCATCCAACCTGGCCTTGGACACTTCCAGAGATCCAGGGGCAGCCACAGCTCCTCCGGGCAACCTCAGCCAGGGCCTCATTGCCCCCCAGCCAAGAATTGCTTCCCAATTTCCCATCTAACCCTGCCCTCTGGCAGTGGGAGGCCATTCCCTGAGTCCAAAGTCCCCCTCCAGCTCTCCTGGAGTCCATTCAGGTACCAAAAATCAACAATAAAGTCACCCCAGAGCCTTAAATTAAACTCTATTTCTATTTTATTGGCTGAACATGAAAGCAGTGTTTGGTTTTAGGATGTGAGGATTGATGGTGTGGAATCATAAGAAGAGAATCATGGAGTTCTTATGGTTGAAAAGACTTTCAAGATCATCAAGTCCAACCTTCAACCATTACCACCACCCTGCTCACCACTAACCCATGTCCTCTAATGCCACATCCACAGGTTTTTGAACAATTCCAGGTTCCAGTTGAGTCCACCCATACCCTGGGTGGTCTGTTCCAATGATTTACAAACCTTTCAGTAAAAAAAAAAAAAAAGAAAAAAAAAAAAAAAGAAAAAAAAAATCCCTATTATCCAATCTAAACTTTTCCTGGTACGACTTGAGGCCATTTCCTTTTGTCCCATCCCTTGTTCCCTGGGAGAAGAGACTGATCCCACCTCACCACAGCCTCATTCCAGGGAGCTATGGAGTGTGATGAGATCTCCCCATGCCAGGTGTGATGCTCCAATTGTTTTTGAAGTGCTGTTTTGCCTCCGTTGTGTTGTTCCCCAAGACCATGAAGGAATTTTATAGTGGAAATTTGTAGTAGCTGATAAGAATATAAGAAAATGTTCTTATCACCCAAGGAAAATCCAGGGATTAACTGAGCATTGTCTTGGACTATGAAGGAAGATTTACTTTCCTGCTTTTCTTTCTTTTTTTTTTTTTAATATCTCATCAGGGTCATCTCTCCCCACCAGCTCCAAGTTTCAAGCATGCTGGGATTTATCCTTTTTTTAAAGCTCCAGTTTTAGGAAGTGGAGAGGGGCGGCTTTTGCAATTCCTGAATCATTGTGGAATTCAATCCTGCCTACACACTTAAAAGCTTCTCCTATTTTCCATCAGGGCCTTGGCTCCCTTTTTTCCTAAGAGTTTGCATGGTAATGCAATTGTTATTTTCTCAAGGTTCTCTGTACTGAGATGAACCTCAGACAGAGAGAGGAGAATGGTTAATTAGCCAGACTAATGAGACCTGAGATCCCCAGTTTCAGTGCAGAGTTAAAGAGGGCTCATTAAAGCAGAAAACTCATGGAATTAGTCAACTTCAACAAAAAGGAAGAAGAAGGAAGAGTGTTAACCCTTAAGGAGGCTTTGATTTCCATCCAGCATGGATGGAAGAAGGAAATAACGCAGGGAATGGCTAATTCCATCCTGCGGCGGATTTGCTGGGCTGCTGAGTGGGCAGATTTCCCATGGAAAATAAACCAGCACTGTTCAAATAGTGACAGTTTTCCCATGGGAAAGGAGGGAGAGGAATGAAGTGCAGGAGGTTGGATGAGAATCCATTGGGGTTTTTTGGAGGGGTACAGAGAGGAGCCCTCCTACATCAAATGACAACAAAAAGGGGAAAAAAAAATAAGGGTTATCCTTTCCCTGTGAAATTCAGGGAGGCAAGGAGGTCATTCCTGGCCAGCTGGGAATAATTTCTTCAGTGTTCAATCAAATAAATGATGAGACACAACCCAGTCATGGAGGTTGTGCTTTTCTCTCCTCTTTGCTGCCTGGTCATTGGCACATTTGGGTGATGATCTCCAGGTTCAGGTTAAATATTAGGAAAAATGTCTTCAGTGGAAGAGTGGTTAAGCATGGAACAGGCTTCCTAAGGAATGGTGGAGTCACCATCCTTGGAAGTATCTCAAAATTGAGTAGACCTGGCATTTCACCATATGCTTTAGTGGGAATGGCAGCGCTTGGTTGAAGGTTGGACTTGATGTTCTTGGAGGACTTATTCAACTGTAATAATTTTGTGATTCTGTGATTCATTGTCTTCATTTCTGATGCTTTCAAGCCCTTTTGCTGACATAAAACCCCAGCTCTAAGGGAGCAGTTTTTATGCATGTTATATATATATTATTTTTTTTAATCTACTCTACTATGTACTAAAGTACCAAGGGAACAACAAATTGATTTACACAAAGCCCAGGAATTCACAGAGAAAAATAAACAGACTGAACCTTTGCCTTGCACTTTTGGTTGTTACACTGGTATTTTCTTTTCTTTTCTATTTATTAATCCCTGTTTTGAAAAACAGAAGGGGTAAGAAAGGGGAGGGGGGAGAAAGCTGTCCAGAATTTAATGAAGTGTTTTGTTTTGCTGGTCTTGCATCTTTTTTTCCTCATCTGATTACAAAAAAAAAAAAAAAAAAAAAGAGAAACACAAAGAGGAGCTGGTCTTGATGCACTTTATCCTTTAGAAAATATTCCATAAGCTGCATGCAAAGCCAAGCTAAGCCTAATTTTTAATTCTGCCCTCATTTACAGGGACACATCTCATTGACGTAAATCCCTGGCTGTGAAGAATCCTTTTCTCTGGGAGCCCTGGAAGATTGGATTCAGCTCTTGGGAGGTGAGTGGGAGCTGCTTGGATGAGCACAGCAACGAAGCCTGAGTGCTAAAGAAGATGCAAAAACATTTGAAGGAGGCAAAACTGGAGGAGGGAAATTGGGGAGTTCTAGAATTCCTGGGAAATTGGGGAGTTCTAGAATTCCTGGGAAATTGAGGGTGTTGTAGAATTCTTGGGACTGCATCAGCCGGGGCTGGACATGGTGGTGAATGGCCCAATTTAGGTAAAATGTGATGATAATGGCACAAATTATGCAACTTTTTCTCTTTTTCTGCTGTCATTGGGTGAGAATTAGCAATGGGCAGCTCAGCTGTGTTAATTGCAGTGCTAATTAATAACACCCTCCCCATCTAGATCACCTCACGTGGTGGAAATGGTCTTGGTCATTTCTCCAACTTAATAGATGGAAAATATTGATATGGGAGTTAAAACCAGCACCTCTGCTCCACTCAGCTGATGGAATTTCCGTGATGGATGGGACAAAAATGTTATTAATGAGCCTTTTTGAAAGGACAGCACATCTACAGAGCATAAACACACAGAGGAGAAACAATGATGAACCCAAAAGGGATTCCAGAGTGAGATGATGGAAACCACCAAGAATCTCGCACCAAGGGATGCTCATGTGCTTGCAGAATATTAATGCTCCAAAATGAGATGAAGAAGTCCTGCTTTGTTATATTAGTGGGAAGGAAACTGAGGCAAGGAGCCAAATGGGTTTTTTGGCACTGAAAGATCCATTTGGAGGAAAAAATAATCAGTGGATGCGACCATGAATAAAATACATCTTAGTTCTCAAGAGCTAGGGAATGTGTTTGGAAATCTCACAGATTAGAAAGACTCAAATATAATGAAGAAATAGAGAGATTTTATAATGTAAAAGTAGATCTGCCCTGTCTCACTTAATTCATGGCCAACTCCTGTTGAATAACAATTTTCCTTATTGAGGAAGATTGTTGAGTGCCTTCTTTCCAGTTCTGAGCTATGATTTAACTTCCAGTAAAATATTTAGATTTGAGTAAATTATTCTGTCCAGAGATTCTGTGGATTCCCCATCTCTGGAAGTGTTCAAAGTCAGTTTGGACAGGGCTTGGAGCAACCTGGAATAGTGGAAAGTGTTGGAAGGGGTTGGAAGTGGGTGGTCTTTAAGGTCCCTTCCAACCCACACCATTCCATAATTCTGTGACTCCCAAAGACAGAGAATCAATGGACACCATACATAAACTCGACTTTTTTTATGCTTTGCCCTTTTGTTTTTATTTTTGGCAAGTTCTATCCTGATTCAATTTCAGTGAATTGCTGGTTTTTACATCTTTGCAAAAGTAAAAACCCATAATATTCCCTTTTCTCCCTTTCTTCCTGTTAAATAAGTACTGGAGAATGGGAATTTCTGGCTTCACAGGGAACGGAGTGGGGACAAGGGACAGGAATTGTTAACAGTAGGGTAAAGACCCACTACACCTTTCCTGTTCTCTTCCAAAAAAATCCCATTAATTCAATGCTAACAGGATGATTTATCCTCTTCAGGTTTTTATGGAAAACTAAGTGCAACCCAATATTGAACAAATATAAGCCCATTTCAGCCCAGTTTGAAGTGGTGCTGAGTTAGCATGCAAATCAGTCACCAAAAATCAACAGGAAACTAGAGCCCGGAATGTGAATCATCCATTGATCCCATAACCGTTTGCCAGGGATAAGTGAGAAATTTTGGAGCACAGTGTGGATCCAAAGGAATGATGTCAGAGAAAAATGAAATTACTGCAAAAGATAATCAGAGTAGTTAAGGACATTTCTTTTTTTAATGTGCACAGCATGGAAAAAAACCCATATTGCAGCTCCAGAAATGGCTTCTTGCCTGCTTTTCCCAGGAAAAATGGAAAAAAGTGGAGATAGATTAAATAGCAATGGTGCTGCCTCCCAACCAGGCAAAAATCCATATATCCCAAGGAAGTGTCCATCTCTATAGAGGCAATTAAGTTTCTGCTGTATAATTCAGGATTATCAATATCTCATGTCAAGACTGCTGCAGCACTATTTAAAACCCTGATTTGTAGATGGGATAGGACATCAGGAAATATGTTGTATTTTCAGGGAAAGGAATAAAACAAGATGAAAAATAAGCTTTTTTTCTGAATTTTTAAATTCAGAAAAAATGAGTTTTTTTCTGAATTTAAGTTCAACTTCAGAAAATTGAACAAACTCAAAAAATAATTAGCAGGTGATTGGTGGAAAAGTATTTGTTTTGCTTCCTATTTGTTTTCAAGGGGAAAAGAGAATTAATTATTTCTCTGTCTAAAACAAGCTGTTATTTAGATGGGACAAAGTTTAGGAGAAATTAAATATTAATAAATACAGTCTTAATATATCTATCTCCAAAGGTAGGGAGATGTTACTTTATCCTGGCAGAAGAGTCGAAGGAATATCTGTTCTTCAGGAGATTCAAATACACCTCGGATCTTGTGTTTAGTTCTGAATCCCTCATCCATGAGAAAGACATCGAGGGGCTGGAGCATGTCCAGGGAAGGGAATGGTGTTGGGGAAGGGTTTAGAGCACCAGGAAGAGCTGGGTGAGCTGGGAAAGGGGCTCAGCCTGGAGAAAAGGAGGATCGGGGGAGACCAAAACTCCCTGATATGAGGGTGGAGCAGGATGGGTGTCAGGCTCTGAGAGGAGAAGAGGAAATGACCCCAAGTTGTGTCAAGGGATTGGGTACTAGGAAAAAATTCATCATGGAAAGGGTTGTAAAACTTTGGAACAGGCTGCCCAGGGAGGTGGTGGAATCACCACCCCTGGAAGTGTTCAAAAACCACGTGGAGGTGGAATTTGAGGGTGTGGTTTAATGGTGAGCATGGTGGTGGTGCTCGGTTGAAGGCTGCATTTGCTCTTAGAGGCTTTTTTGAAATGCAGCCATTCTGTGATTTTCTGATTTTCTCACTCGCAGCCAAGTCTTTCTTCTCCTGGTGTGGGTGACAAGTGTACAAAGCCTCAACAGCAAAGAGCTGGGATGCAGTGGTTTGGGTTGTGTCCAAGGTAATGAAGCCAGATGTGGACAAATTAACCCAGCTGCAGTGAGAAGGATTTTCATTTCGTCGTGGCATGGCTGGTTGGTGGAGCAGTGCAGGAACACCGAGGCTTTTGGAGCTGCTTTAGGTATTTTTACACTTGATTTTCACCTTGCTGTGCCTGACAAACCAACTCAACCAAGCAAACCACTGGACAATGCAGCAACAGGCTGCATATTGGGATTCAAAATGGTTATCAAACCACCTGTAAAAAAACAAGCAAATAAATCTCCAAATGAACAGGATCAGATAAGGAGTTCATATTTATATTGCAGCAGTGTTCCAGCTAAGAAGAAATAAAGATCATCAATGATTTACCAGTAATAGCTGTGAGTACAGAAGGAGATAAGGTTCATGGCATGCCTTCAGGGCTTTGGAACAACCTATCCTGGCACAATTAAGAAATTTAGAACTCCAGCATGGGTTTGTTTTTACTTTTCAGTATCCCAGAGTGTTATTTCCTCCATTCAGATTGTCAGTGTCCCAAAGGAAGACTGCTAACCAAAATCACCACTTTTATCTTAATTAAGATATGCCATGAAAATTATCTATTTAAATGGGTAAAAAGGAAGCAAAGCTATTGGCAAAGCTTTTAAGATTTTTGTTCTACATCAGAATAGAGCTGAATGAAGATATGAGGGAAGTGGATCAGTGGAGCAACTCACAGGGGTGATATGAGCCAGCAATGGGTCTAGAAACTTATTTTAATAAATACATTCCTGATTAAACCAATGGAGACAGCAGGATTTGAGGCCCTGAATTTTAGTTTTATAGATCCATGAGCACATCTGATGAGCAGCAGCTGAGGGAGCTGGGGAGCTCAGCCTGGAGAAAAGAAGGCTCAGGGAGTGTCGGAATCTGAGGTATTGATGATTCCGAGATTGTAAAAAGTCTCTGTCTTTCTGCCCCGTTGCCAAAGAAGAAGCCATAATTCGTCTGTGCTGGTTCCAAGGTTGTTTATTCTGTTTATCTCTAACATGTTCTGCTGCCCTGCCGCAGGTCTGTCCTGCAGGGCAGCGTGTGGGGTTCCTCCCTCAGTGGGATGTTACAAACATTAAATACCAGAAACTACCTGTGCTGTATTTACAATAACATGCCAATATCTGTCACCTACGTTGAACAGTGTGTCCCCAGCCTAAACCAACAGAAAAATGCCAACGCTACTGTGAAACATGAGGGCATGAAGAAGGAGGAAAAGGACAAGACACACCCAATTTCCTCCATCTTGTCCCCTCTGAACCCCTAATCTAGAAACCTAAAATTTTACTTTTGCACCTGTGCCACACTTAATTATTACTCATATCAAACACTCAGAGCTTGTAATTCATCCTGTAAGATTGAAAACTCTTTTCCATGGACAGAGATCACAGACAGTGTCTCTGGGGGCTCTGTCCAGCGGGGTTCCTGACCCCTGCCAGGGTCCCAGACCTGCCAGGGAAGCCAGAGGGAAGCCCTGGATTCCCACAAGGGGGGACCTTCTGGTTCTCCATAACTCCCTGAGAGGAGGGGAGAGCCAGGTGGAAATCAGGCTCTGCTCCTAGGGAACAAGGGACAGGAGGGGAGGAAATGGCCTCAAGTTGCACCAGGGGAAGTTCAGGTTGGATATTAGGATAAAATTCTTCACTGGAAGTGTGGTTCAAGCATTGGAACAGGATCCCCAGGGAAGCAGTGGAGTCACCATCCTTGGAAGTGTTCAAAATGAGCAGATGTGGCACTTGGTGATGTGGTTTATTGGGAATGGTGATAATCAGTCAAAGGTTGGACTTGATGGTCTTGGAGATCTGCTCCAAACATAACAATTCCATGATTCCCTAAATGCCACTGAGGTCACCCACCAGTGACAGGAGTGGGAGCTTGCATTCCTCATATCAATGCATCAATACCTTAACCTCCTGCTGATTTCACCCTCAAGGCTCTAATAAAATATTAAAATGGGTATCAACCTCCTTATCTGCTAACACTTTCAAATCCACGTACTGCAACTTTTAACCTACAAATGGAACAAACTGATAAATCACACAGCTGAATATTCTGCAATTATATTTTTTTTTTCTACTTTTACCCTCTTTGCAGACACCGTGTTCCTGTTCCAGCATTCCCCCAGGGATGCACGGCCTCTCAGTGGGCATGGGACACTGCCAGCAATAATTCAAAAATTACAGTACTTTAAAAATTATTACTATTATTGTAATTTTCTCTCGAGGTATAACCTGCCTGCACTGGCTCTGTCTGCCAGACTTTTTCACGTTGGAGTTTTATTTTCCACAGTGTGGAATTATTAAACAAAACACAGGTTTTCCATGGAAAATGAGGGGATCAGTTTAATTGAATATTGTGACAGGAGTAGATTAAAAGGTTCAAGAGCCTTTAGAACAGAAATTGTCTGCTCCTAACAGAGATTTTAGAGGAGACCAAGTGAACTACACCAGAAAATTGCTTGGTTTTTGTTAACTGTGAAAGAGCCAAGGAATGTTTCGATAGTCATCTGAAGAGGTGCAAACCTCTGAAATTTCCTCCAGTTTGGAAGCCTCTTTTTATTTGTTTCCACTGGCAAAGGGAATGTAAAATTTATGGGGAAGTGCTGAACTCCCCAGCCCAGGGAATGCTCCCCTCTGCTCGGGCAGGGGTTAATGAATGCAGGGCTTGTGCACAGCTTCCCATTATTTTCCTGATTTTCCTGTGAGCGGGAATGTGGAGTTAAGCCATTTACTCCCGTGTCTGATAGTGTCAGTCAGGGAAGATAAGTGGTGTGGAACGTGATTAAGGTTGTGGGAGTGGTGGACCTGAGTGTAATAACAAGTGGGGTTTGCTGGGATGCTCCTCTGACAGGATACAGGGAAAATCCAGGGAACTGCACTGCGGGAAGTTGTCCTTGCCCTACAAATGTTGCTTTATAAATAAACATATTTATGCTTTGTTTTCCTCTCTTTTAATATCAAACAATTTAAAGATTGCTGTCTAATTTCCACTTAGGATGCAGCAACAGGGAGTGAAGAGAGAGCAGCGTTTTGTTAATTACGTGACACATAATTTTTGGAATTGATGAAGTTTGGAGAATGGTCTGTTTTACAGATATTGAGTGTCCTGTAAATACAGAATGGATTCAGTTTCCAGCTTTTTCAGGATCATGGAATCACAGAATGGTTTGGGTTCGGAGGTACCTTCAAAATCATCCAGTTCCAACCAATTCCATTGGACCAGGTTGCTCAGGACCCCAAACTGGGGCTTTTGGGACACTTTATGGCACCTTCCAGTGCCTAAAGGGGGCTGAAGGCAGGAAGAGGACTTTGGATAAGAACACGTAGTGACAGGACAAGGAGAAATGTTCTCCAACTGGCAGAGGGCAGGTTTAGACTGGGTACTGGGGAGAAATCCTAATGATAAGGCACTGGAACAAATTTCCCAGAGAAGCTGTGGCTGCCACATCCCTGGAAATTTCCAAGCCCAGGCTGGATGAGTTTTGGAGCAACCTGGCCTAGTGGAAGGTGTCCCTGGTCATGCCAGTGGGGTGGAAATGGACGATCTTTAAGGTCCCTTCAAACCCAAACCATTCTATGAGCCATTAAAAAATATAAAATACAAAAATCAAAAGCTTGATGGCTGCTCAAACCAACCCCTGAGGTCCTTACGAGTGACACCTGCTGCTCAGCTGGGTAGGAAAGAAGCTGAAATAGCTGAAATTTTGATGGATCCCTGCTGATCAGCTCCATAGATTGCTCCTGATCTGGGATCTGGGATCTGGGATCTCAGAGAATAAAGAGCAGCTCCAGTCTGACAAAATTCAGTCTCCCGGCACCAATGCCTTGAGTATTTCATTCCAAGTATGTTTTAGCATTCCAACTGCCTGGTCCCATAAGCTTCAGAGAAGTTACAGCTACTTGGGATTCCAGAGGAATACTCCCAGACTTAATAAAACTGTCTTGGGGACTAATGAATTATTTAAAGACTGCATAAAGAAAATGTAACCTATGCATTTAAAGTAGGAAAATCCACTTTAAAGTCATCATTCTTCTGTCTTTATCAATCTTACAAGGTTTTTTCTTCATATATTGGTATTTTGTTTGTCTAGGCTGGATGAATTCCGAATGGGAAGTATTGTCATTTAATTTAGGCCAATACTTGGCTCTGCATAAACGTATATTGATAATAAATATAAAGTCTTTTGCTTTATGTAGGTATTTGCCCTATTAAACAATAAAAAGTGCTTCATACAAAATTGGAAAGAATAACACAGAGGAATCACACAGGTGTAACTTCCTTGGGGGTGCGGATGTTTTTGTCCTGGAGCTCACCTTGACCGAGCAGGATCGAAGATCTTTTTATTTTCGCATAATTATGGGCTTGAATTCCAAGTGGTGAGAAAGAGAAGTATCTGGAGAGAAAACCAAGTAACTCAATAGCACCTTGAGAGGTCAGAAACCTCCAGTTAGCTGAATGTGGAGGACTGAATAGGGAAGAGGAAAAAACATAGGAGGTAAAGAAAAACCTCTGAATAATGTGATAGACACGAAAACTGTGGAAAATCTGGGCTCTGATCAGGTGCTGATCCTGCTCAAAGAAATGAGGAGAAAGTGCTGGGAAGGAAGGGAAAAAGAGAAAATTCAATCCTGGGGTCTGAGATTAAATCAGCAGAGGCCAACGTGCACAAGCAGCGATGGAATCCCTTCAGTTGGAGCTTTTGAAACTTTTATTATTTTCAAAACCTTTGAGGATTAAACACCAGCTCCCCCATGAAGCAACTAAAGAGCGTGGCAGTGTCCCTGGAGCTGGAAATGTTCGGCATTATCACATCCCTGTGGACCATGGAATCACAGAATCATTAATGTTGGAAAAGACCTCCAAAATCACCAAGTCCAACTTTTGACCAAACATCTCCATCCCAAATAAAGCACATCATGAAGAGCCACATGAACCCTTTCCTTGAACAATTCCAAGTATTGCTGTGGCTCCACCACTTCCCCGGAGAATCTGGGCACTGGGGATGGAAAAAGAGGGGAAACAAGTGAGACAGGTAAAGTAGAAAGCTGAAAAATGAGGTATTTTGTGTGTTATGCACAATTTTCAGCTGTGAGTCCTTCCCAAAGCAAGATTGATTTGGTCAATCCAAAGTTTGGTTCCTGTGATGGAAGCTGCCATGTCCCACTCCAACAGGAGCCATCCACTGGGAAAATTTTGCTTGAGAAATCCCCTTGAAGAGGCAAAAACATGAGGAAGCAGATATTGCAGATATTGCATTCCTTCAGCAGGAAAAGGTTTGTTTTTCTAGGTTTTCTGGTGCTGGATTGGGAACAAACAGCACAGTTAGCAACCAGCTTTCCCACTCAAGTCTATTAATCCCCAGTGTTTAAAATCTCCAGGAAAACATCCCTGGAATAGCTTCACCTTTGCTGGACAGAGAATGACTGTATGAAGATAGAACTCCTTCAGGTGATGTCCTGCTCCCCAGAGAGAAATCCCAGCTGGAGAACCCGGGGTGTTTGGGAATGGATGATGAGCCCCGATGTCATTTTAAATCCAGCCAGCTGATGGCTGTGTCGGGCAGGAAATGTGCTCCCAAAAGCACTGGAAGCTGCAGTTTCATCCCTGCGGGGAAGCTGGGAGGGAGTCTGAACTTCCACAAACTCAAAGCTCCAAAGAGAGCCCAGAGCCTCTGCTTGGCTCCAAAGGGAGCAGGGGATGAAATCTGGGGAAAGGTAAAGAGGGGACTGACAGAGGAATTTGGGAGAAGGAAGAGAGGGGATGGAGGGAGCGACTGCTTTGGAAAGAGCAGCTGGGATTAGTCCCTAAAGGAAAGCTGCTGGTAAAGCCTGGGAATATTCTGGGAAGAAAATGATTTGCTTACACTTCTCCCTAATGATGTGCAGAACCTTCTAGGGCAGATTCCCAGCCTGTGAAAGGAGGGTTGGAACTGGATGTTCTTTAAACTCCTTTCCAATTCCATAATTCCCTGATAATTCTGTGATATAAACCACCAGCCCCTCTGCTTCCCACAGCTGTTCCTGTTCTGCTCAGGAAAACTTTTGATTTTGGATTTTTTTTTTTTTATCCTGTCAGAACTCACCCAGAGGTGTCAGTTTTACTGAAATGTGTTCAGAACCACGCCTCCTCCTCCCTGCAACACAGGATTTTGATAATACTGTCAACAACTTTTTCTGAGCTGGTGCAGTTGGATTTTGGGATCACTTCTTTTTTTTCTCTCAGAAAAATTAGTGGGTATTTTTGTGACTTTTAAGAGCTAAGATGCAGAAAGAAATAATTTCTACTCAGCCATTTTTTACTGCTGGTTTGATTTTTAACTTTGGAACTTTTTAAAATTTATTTTTAAAATTTTGTTTATTTATTTGTTTGTTTGTTTATTTACAGTATTTCTTCTAGTTCTTTCTGTCCAACATAAAATCTCCTAATCTTGGAAGGGAAATCACTTTCAAACTGCAACATTTCACACAGTCTGGAAAGTCCTTGGTAAACTCAACTGCAATTTAGTGTTTAAGGACCTCTAATCATAGGTGCTGGATTTTTCCTGTGTGAATTCCAGGAGTAATTCCTTCAACTTGCATGGATAGCAGAATTGTCTTTCCCTCCATCACTTCTTCCTACAGAGACAACATTTTTTATTTATTATTATTTTAATTTATTTGTTTATTTTTTATTATCTATTATTTATTCTCCATCCCTGGAAGTGTCCAAGGTCAGGTTGGACAGAGCTTGGAGCAACCCAGGATAGTGAAAGGTGTCCCTGCCTGTGGCGAGGGTTGGAGCTGGATGATCTTGAAGGTCCCTTCCAACCCACATCATTCCATGATTCCCTAATAAATGCAAAAATAAGGACTTGGGTAGATTTGGCCAAGCTGTTGCTGCCTTTTAAGACCTAAATGTAAATTTTTTTACAGCATTCACATTGGATATTTCCTCAAAACCCTCTGATATCATTGTAGTAAAACATTACTAGTCTTCCTAGAATAAGTATATAAGCACTTGTACTCCACAATAAAATCAGATTATTTGACCATCTCAAAGTCTTCCGAATCCCTCTTCATCACCATTCCATGATTCCCTGATAAATGCAAAAATAAGGACTTGGGTTGATTTGGCCAAGCTGTTGCTGCCTTTTAGAGCTAAATGTACGTTTTTTACAGCATTCACATCAGACACTCTTTCAAAATCCTCTGATATCTTTATTTGATGTATTTACTTGGGATAATTTCCTCATGCAAGGTCCTGTTGACCAAAGAGCTCATCCCCAGCAGGAAGCCAAGAATTTGCTCTATTACCAGCTCATTCCTCCCCTTCTTCCCAGTTCCAGAGAACAAATAAAATCATCAGGGATTTCAATCTGGAAACGTCCCCGCCAGATAATAATACAGATTTCTCTGTGAGTGTTTTATCAGTTCTTCCAGCACACTCCATCACCACAGGAATACACAGCTTGTGTCTATCTTTATAGATATCACTATATATCAACTTCTTCTTGAATATATATTCATAAATATTATTGAACATATATGCAGATTTATATAAGGATCCTTAAATCAACTTTTCTTTCAATGGCAATTTCAATTTGGCAATAAGAAGTCAATGTGATGGATGTGGCTCTTTTTTCCATGCAAAAGCTCAATATAGATCTTTCAGTATCAATAATTTCAGCTATAAAATACATATCTATAAAACACTCCAGTGCTTAAAACCGGATTAAATTAGTGAGATTAATTCTGATACCTATGAAAATAAGTTAAAAGGATTTAACTGTAAATTTGGCTCCTTTTTTTCCTCTCTCCTTGCCCTGACAAAGAGAGACACATTTCATTTCCCACTAATCCAGCAGCCAGCAGTAACTGGTCTGCAATTTATTGTGACCAAATAAGAAAGGCAGGAGAAAGGAACTGCAGAGGAGAGCTGCTCCTGGTTTGCCAAGAAACGTTCCAGGCAGCCTCACACAGCTGGAATTGTTTCCTTTCACCACCCCCAAGCACTTGGAGGATATGGGAATACAGGAATCCCCTCCCAAAGTCCTACACATGTAGGACTGGAGAGATGATGCCAAACATGTCCATAGAAAGGCAAGGAACTGGGAAAGGGTCTGGAGGAGAAACTGGTGGAGCTGGGGGGTCTCAGCCTGGAGAAAAGGAGGCTCAGGTGCCCTCTCATTCCCTACAACACCCTGACAGGAGGCTGTGTTGAGGGCAGTGGTCCCTTCTCCCAGGAAAAAAGCAACAGGACAAGAGGAAACCATCTCAAGTTGTGCCAGGGAGAGTTCAGGCTGGATTTTAGGAATAATTTCTTCACTGAAAGGGTTATCAATCCCTGGAGCAGGCTGTCCAGGGCAGTGGTGGAGTCACCATCCCTGAAGGAACTTAAAGGATGTGCAGGTGTCTCCTGGGGACATGGTTTAGTGGTGGCCTTGGCAGTGCTGGGTGAACTTGATCACCTTAGAGGTTTTTTCCAACTGGAATGATTCCAGGGTTCTCTGGAGTCTGCTTTACACAGCTTCTCTTTCAGTGCCTCTATCTTTGTGTTTCACAAACAAATCCATCAGACCAAGCCTGAGACGTGACAGGACACGATGACACCAGTGGGAAGTGACCTGACTGAGCTTGGTGAAAATTGGGCAAGAACCAAAACCTGACTTATCCTACAATTTCCAAGCAGAAGAGGAAAGGGAATTTTAGCCTCTACAGCCACATATCCTGATGCCATCATCACCAGAGGACAGGGCAGGGATCTCACTGGAGAAGTCAAGAGGGTGTCTGTCCTCCCAGGAGCTCAGAATCCACCTGCAAAGGGCACTGAGAGAACATGGCTTGGCTCCAAGGCAGGCACAGGAAGAAAACTGGTGGATTTGGGAAAGTGGAGTGGGGGGAAGGGGAGACCAACAGGAGCTTTTGGGAGGAGGAACAGTCTCCCGGGTGGAGAAGGGATGAAAAGAGCACCTGCAGCACCAATGTCCACATCTAGAACTGCTCTTTCCACCTTCATGGAAAGTTAACATCTAAAAAAACTGAATAATTAACACTGTTTAATCAACAAAAATTTTGGTTTCTGCTCAGGATAGGTGAGGGTAACTCCACAGGCTGATCCCAGCATAGGAGGGCAGACGGACTTTGACTGCATAAAAAAGGAATTGAATTCAGCCTCCAGGTGTGCTGAAAACAAGCTGACAACAGAAGCTGAAAGCAGCTGAATCCAATAATTTTATATTCTGGAAATCTGTCCCGTGCTCTTCATGAGTCCTGATCCACACCTGTGTTCAAATTCCCATGTCAATTCTGCCACCCCATAAACCTTCAGCCTCTGGTGCCACATGGCACCAAATCCACGGATGGGATCTACCCCGAGACTGAGCAGCTGCTGCCTCGTGCTGAGCCCTGGGTTTCCTTTCATGGCTCATTACAATAAGTTAGATTAGAGCTACAGCTAATTGCTGTTGCTGTCATAGTTTACAGGAGCCGTTGTTACTGTTTGTACATCATGGAGCTGGCATAATGACATGTTGTCTTTCCTAATTATATCAGCCAAATAATTCCCACTAAGTACTGGCATAGTGTTTTAATTAATATTATTACCCCCGGATCTGTCACAAAGCTCAAAACTCTGGAGCTGGAAAATGACTTCTTTTGTTTCCTTTTGTATCTTGAGGAAAGTTGAGTGGAAACCTGGAGGTCTTGGATCTTTTCTCTAAGCAAGAGTGAGATTGTTATCCTTACCAAGGGCATAACCATGGGCAAATGAGGTAGAATTTCACTGCCTCTGTGAAAAGGGGAGAGAATATTTACATTTATTTATTTTATCTCTGGCATATTTCAAGGAATTCCTGACTTAGAAACTGAGGCTTTAGTGAATAGGAATTAGCCAGAAAATGGGTTTGTGCTTCAGGCCTAGGCTCCCCTCTGCTTAAGTGTTTAAATTAACACTTAGCAATTAGTGATTGGATAAATTAGGATTCAGTTACCCAGGCTGCTTGCAGATGAAGGGAAGCAGGAAAGTATCTGTGGAGGTGACCTTGATCATTAGTTTGCTGGTCTTCCTTATTTAAATAGGCCTTCAAATTATTCTATGACACAGTTAAGTGGCTAAAACAAGGTGGGATGAGGTGGAAATACCAAGAACTTGTGATCAGAGGTCCAGGACCCATCCACATGCCCATTTCTAGTGCCAGGTACACTCAGGTGGCATTTTTGTTCCTCTGCTGCGAACCCCACTGATGTCCAGACCAACCTGCTACACAGAAATTGTGTAACTGAACCATCAGCCAGAGATGAGCAACCTGGTCTGGCAGAAGGTGTCCTTGCTCATGGCATGGGGGTGGGATGAGGTGGTTGGAAGGTCCCTTCCAACCCAAACCGTTCTGTGATTCTAGGATTTGGTGCTTCTCAGAATCACAGAGTGGGCCAGGCTGGAAGGGACCACAGTGGGGTCATCTGGTGACATCTCCCTGTTCCAGCAGGGTCATCCCAGAGCCATGGATTGTGTCCAGAGGGTTCTGGAATATCTCCAGTGAGGAAGACTCCATGCCCTCTCTGATCTCTGCTCAGGGCTTGGTCACTGCACAGGGAAAAAGTTCTGCCTCATGTCCAGGTGGAACTTCCTGGGATCAGTTCCTGCCTGTTCCTCTGGTGCCATTGCTGGGCCCCACAGAGCAGAGCCTGGGCCCTGCTCGGAGCCCTCCCTGCAGACAGGGACACACAGGGATGAGCTCCCCTCTCAGCTGTGTCTCCTCTCGGGGCTGAACAGCCCCAGCTCCCTCAGCCTTTCCTTGGCAGAGACGCTCCAGTCCCTTCATCATCTCTAAAAACTTCCCCTGGACCTGCTCCAGGAGCTCCATGTCCCTCCTGTCCTGAGGAGCCCAGAACTGGACACACAGATGTGTCTCACTGAATCTATATTTATTTCTCTTTGACTTATTGGTGTAAGTTCACCAGTGACAAAACCGTCCTCAAAACCAGAAGGGAACATCCCGAGTGCTGAGGCTGCTGTGACTCCCAGCGTGGAAATGCATTCCCTGAGTGATGGGAACAGCCAGGTACAGGAGCTTGGTTTTTCACAGCTTCACAATTATCTGCTCCATGAAAAGCTGCTGATGGTTTTGTCACAGTGTGAGCACTGTAAGATGTGCAGGGGACAGTTTCAGTTCAGGAATTCGTACTTTGGGGATGAAGCAACCCATGGTCCATTGAGGAGGGGTTTAGAGCCAGCTGGATCTCTCTGGGCTTCTCTGGGAAAAGGTTTGCATTCAAAGTGCTTTGTCATCTCTAAAATGGGGACGTGAATACCCTGAGACATTGTGGGAATCCAGGGCTTCCCTCTGGCTGCCCTGGCAGGTCTGGGACCCTGGCAGGGGTCAGGAACCCCCCTGGACAGAGCCCCCAGAGACACTTTCTGTGATCTCTGTCCATGGGGAGGAGTTTTCAATCTTACAGAATGAATTACAAGCTTTGAGTGTTCGATAAGAGTAATAATTAAGTGTGGCACAGGTGCAAAAGTAAAATTTTAGGTTTCTAGATTAGGGGTTCAGAGGGGACAAGATGGAGGAAATTGGGTGTGTCTTGTCCTTTTTCTCCTTCTTCATGCCCTCCATGTTTCACTGCAGTGTTGGCATTTTTCTGTTGGTTTAGGCTGGGGACACACTGTCCAACGTAGGTGACAGATATTGGCACGTTATTGTAAATCCAGCACAGGTAGTTTCTGGTATTTAATGTTTGTACCATCCCACTGAGGGCAGAGCCCCACACGCTGCCCTGCAGGACAGAGCTGCGGCAAGGAAGCAGAACATGTTAAACAGAATAAACAACCTTGAAAACAGCACAGACAAATTATGACTTCTTTTTTGGCAACGGGGCAGAAAGACAGAGACTTTCTACAATCTCGGAATCACCAATACCCACAGATTCCGACAAGACATGGAGATAGAGCTGAAATAAGGATGAGAAAAGGGAGCTGGTGGGTCAGGCTGTCATGATCCCACTTCTGACACCAAAATAATGTTATGATACCTGAAATAATGTTAGGGTCTGATTATTAAAAGATGCCTCTGCCTGCATTAAGATGTAAAGGGGACCATAAAAATCAAGAGTAAGGCTTTTATTTAACAAGAAGTGTGAGGTAAAGGGTGGGAGAAAAAGACAAAGAGAGGCAGATTAAATAAAAAGAGTCATCCCCACGTGAGTCCCTGTGGTGTCCCACTGGCCCTTCTTCTTCTGGTCTTCTCAGTGTGGACATCCCCAAATGTTCTTCTAGAGGTACCACTTTTACACAGCCCAAATCCCGGGTATCCAGAGGCATCCGTTCCATTCCCACATCTTGGGATGGGCCGTGTCAGGGCAGTTGCTTCCTTTTCCCACAGTTTGGTGGGAATTTTTGTCTGCATCACTTAGTCAGATCTGCCTCACCAGGCCTGGAATCTCCCCACTGTTGCAACTGCACTGTGGAATTCCATCTGGTGACGAAGCCCAAACCCTCACCTCTGTTTAGGTCTGGTATTAACACCCTCCCCTTTGACCTCTTGGCCTAGCTGAAGTTCCTCTTTTAGTGGTTTTTCTTGTGGGAATTGCCTTATTTGGCAGTGCTTTGGGATGAGTTAACTGAATTCTTTAAGTCCTGAGAAAGGCAACAGTGGGCAGAAATTTGGGAGTATGCAGTGGCTTCATGCCTTTGTTGATCCAGCTACTGCCTTGGGTCAACACAGACCACATTGAATAGATCTCCTGCCACACAGAACTTGTCCTTCCTGAGAATATAAATCATATTCTGTCTGTCAGAAATCATTCCTGTCTGTCAGAACAGGACAAACAGTGGATTTTCTGTTTGTCTAGAATTATTTTCTCAGTTTGTTTTGGAGCTGCCTGGAAGAAAACCAGGAAGTGGAAAGGTATCACATGATCTTTGGAGGCCAAAAGCTTCGGTTAAATCAAAACATTTCATTTAACCAAAGCAGAAGTGGAGTCCTTTGGTTTTTGCTTTTTAATTTCATTCTTTATGATTTAACAGAATATACAGTCAGTGGGAGGGAAAAACTAAGAATAAAAGTAATTTGGAAATGAAGAATAAAAATGTTATGTGCTAGAAAGGTCAGAGAGGCAATTTCAGTTTGATTGGAACATTTTGCTTGTGTTTGGTTTTTTTTTTAGTTTCCTGAGAGATCCTTAATCAAAATCCACAGAATGTTCCTTCACCAATGAATCAGCAGGGCAGTTCCAACCCATCTATTTAACAGGATCCACTTTCACACATTGACAGTCATGTCACAGGAGGGGACAATGACCCGGTTCTGACTGAGGGACAGAGCCCAAGCGCTTTTGGAGAGGGCACTGATAAGCCAGGCTGATAGAGCAGCTGATTCAGCCAATTAACACTCATTAGTGTGCCTAGGCGAGGTTTTATCCTGACCCTGAAGATTTTTTCAATTTTCCACATTTGCTCTTCAAAAGGTTGTGGGATAAGAAGCCCAAGAACATCTCCCAGGTTGGTACCAGTCCAGATGGAAGTGACAGTGGGGGAAATTTTAATGGAATCATTAATGTTGGAAAAGACCTCCAAAATCATCAAGTCCAGCCCTCGACCAAATCCCACCATGCTCATCATAAAGTGCCACATCCACTCACTTTTCAACACCTCCATGGATCGTATTCCATCGTTTCCCCTGGAGAGCCTATTACAATGCTTGACCATCCTTTCAGTGAATAAATATTTCCTAAAATCCAATCTGAACCTCCTCTGGCGCAACTTGAGCCCATCTCGTACCATTTCTTTGTCTTTCATTGTGATGGGTGTCTCCCACTGAAGTTGATTTGATGAGAAAGTTGATTTGAGCGAGTGATTTGATAAGAAAACTTATTCCACTTTCAGTGGAATGAAATTCCTGAGACTGGTGTGTGTGTGTGCCCAGTGAGGTTTACAGAGCCCTTGGAAGCCCATCCAGGAGAGGAGTGGTCTGCTGTCGTTTCCACTCACTGTGGTTTCCAGCTGCAACCAGATGTTTGAAAAGCTGGGCAAAAAGTGAGTGGAGAAAATTGATTTTTAACTCAATCCCTTACATCTCCATGTGGCTGTTGGACATGAAGATGGCCAGAAGATAAAGGAATCATAGATTGGTTTGGTTTGGGAAGGATGTTAAAGATAATCTAACTCCATCCACCCTGCTTGGGACACCTTCCACTATCCCAGGATTCTCCAAGCCACATCTGACCAAGTCTCAGACACTTCCAGGGACGGGGCACCCACAGCTTCTCTGGGCAACCTGTGCCAGAGCCTCAGGAACTTCACAGGGAGGAATTTCTTCCCATTATCCCATCTACATCTACTTTCTTTTAGTTTGAACCCACTTCTCCTTGTCCTGTTTCTCCATGTCCTTCTAAATAATCTCTCTCTGTCCTTGTTGCCTCCTTCAGGTAATGGAAGGCAGCAATTAGATCATCCCAAAGCTTCTCTTTTCCAGGCTGAACATCCCCAATGTTCCCAATTTTTCCTCACAGGAAATGTGTTCCATCCCTCTAATCTTGGTTGGTGACACTGTGCCATTGCTGAGTTCCCCAGGACACAAATTCCCTGAGCAACCTGCAAAGAGCTTGATGCCACTAGAAATTAGAAAGTGAAAACAGATTTAAGTTCTTCCTCATTCTTTTTTAACACCCCAAAATTTCTGTCACATTTTTTCGGTAGGTCTGGGGGAGCAGCTTTAACTGATAGAGAATTCATGCAGCTCATCAAAAACATTCTGGGCTACCACAGGCACTATGCTGCAGTTGAAAAAATACTTATTTATGAGTCTTGCATACTGTTAACAAAATAACAGCTTTCATTTTGCTTTCATATCCCATGATTCAGGGTGTTTACAGAATAAGCTGAATCTCATTAAATTTCTAACTAAGAGCTGGCAAAAGCCCAGCTTGGCTGAGGTTCCACTCTGTACAAAAGCTGAGAATGCACCTCAGAGGTGAACAACAGGCCTTGACTTCAGAAAAAAAGAATGGAAAAATGGTTTTAGGGGTCACAGATTTCAGCTGAACTGAGCAAAGTTCAGTTTTTCCCACTTGTGATGGTTTGTAATGACTGCTGCAACAGACACAGATTTAGGAGATCTGGATTTTACTCCCAAGCTTGTTGGAGATACTCTGTGCAAAGCACTTCCCCTTAGCCCAGCGATTAACTGGAAGTGACAACCCTGATTTTAATAAGGTCCTCTAAAAGCTGCTGTCAGGCAGCCTGGCACTGGGATCCTCCCTGCTGGAATAACTGCTCAGAAAAATAACAGCACCAGGCTCATTTGCCTAAAACAGACTGAAGGCTTTTATCTCAGCTCCTGGGCCAGGAAATCAATCAGGAACTGATTTCCATCAGGCTGCACTGAACAGGGGAGTTGATGGATCTGCCACCTGTGTGGGAAAATCCCAGGGATAAAGCTGTTCACAACCCTCAGAACCATGGGACTATTTATGTTGGAAAGGATCTTTAGGATCATTAAGCTCTGCTGTTAGCCTGGCATTACTAAGTCCGGCACAAAACTGTTTCCTTAAGTGCCAAGTTTTAAACACCTCCAGAGGTTGTGACTCTACCACTGCCCCAAAGACTCTGTGCTAGGGCTTAAAAGCTATTCTAGGTCAAGAAATTTTTCCTAATATTTGAGCTAAACTTCCCCTGATGCAATTTGAGGCAGTTTCCTCTTGTCCAAGTGCTTGTTACTTGGGAAAAGAGCCTGACTCCCACCTGGCTGTACCCTCCTGTCAGGATGTTGTAGAAAGCCAGAAGATCCCCCCTGAGCCTCTTTTTCTCTAGGGTGAGCCCTTCCACATCCCTCAGCCCCTCCTGATACTCCAGAACCTTCCACAGCTCCATTTCCTTCTCTGGACACTCTCCAGCCCTTCAAAGTCTTCGTTTTCTTAAGAAACCCAGAGCTGATCCCTGGATTTGAGGTGTGGTCTCAAAACAGGGGGACAATCCTTGCTCTGGTCCTGCTGGCCACAGTTTTGCTGTCACAGGCCTGGATGTCATTGGTGTTTTGGATGCCTCCTCCATGTCCCTGTCACCCAATGCTCAACCCTCAGGTGTCTCTACCGGAGCCATGGGGTTGGAATCACAGCACAAGGGCCTGAAATTTGCACATCTCGGTCACCGCAGGTTGGAAAAGACATCTGGAACCCTCGGCATGATCAGGATCGGTTTGGAAATGGAATTTGGAAAAGGGTGGAGAGAAAATGAAGTTGGTGGGATGGAGGAGGAGGAGAAGGATAAAGAGAAAGAGAAGGAGGAGGAGGAGAAGGAGAAGGAGAAGGAGAAGGAGAAGGAGAAGGAGAAGGAGAAGGAGAAGGAGAAGGAGAAGGAGAAGGAGAAGGAGAAGGAGAAGGAGAAGGAGAAGGAGAAGGAGAAGGAGAAGGAGAAGGAGAAGGAGAAGGAGAAGGAGAAGGAGAAGGAGAAGGAGAAGGAGAAGGAGAAGGAGAAGGAGAAGGAGAAGGAGAAGGAGAAGGAGGAGAAGGAGGAGAAGGAGGAGAAGAAGAAAAATGACAAAAAGGAGCACAATAACAAAAAGGACAACAAGGACAACAAGAACAAGAGCAAAAAGGATTTGCAGAGAGAAAATAGGGAAATAGAAAAGAATGAAAAATAGCAAAGAAAACAGCTGGGGTGCAAAAAGATTTGCAGAGAAAAATGGAGCAGACCAAAAGAAGGAAAAAGTTTGAGTGGAGGTGAGAGAAAGGTGGAGAGCAATGTGTACAGGTGAAAGCAAAACAAAACCAAGCCGACCAACCTTGACAAAATGAGGGGAAAAAAAGATTGGTGTCAGTCTAAACAATTTTATTTCATCCCCAAATTACTGTTGTGCTTCAAGGGCTTTTTACCCTCTCTCTTTAACCTCCCTACCTTTTCCTTCACAGTGACATTTAAAGGACAAGTATAGAAATCAAAATGTACTCAAACACATTTAAAGGACACAAATGAAATTTTTCAGCACTTCTGAACCCAAAGTTTTAATCTGCAATATATTAAAACACATTAAAACACTGCAACACTTTATTCATTGCTCTAACTTTCACCCATCTGCATTTTCTTACATTCCTTTGTGGGGGAAACCATTGATCCATGCAGGCATAGTTACTCACTTTATTACAGCCATCCTGAGCATCCTGTCTTAAATCAAATATGTACAAATTTATTATAAATTAATTTAGTATCAAGTAGAAATTGTGATGTTTCCACCCTCCATCCAAAGGGTTGGACTGGTCCTGTTTTAAGAGGGAGAATTAGGATGTTTCCAAACTGCTCTGTCAGGACAGTGTTGAGGGATGCAGGGATGGATGGGTGTCACCTCAGCTGGTGTTAATCACAGGGCAGGGTAAAATCCAGGCTTGGTAAAACCCTCTGAGCAGTGGGATAAATGGGATATAACTGGATTAGATGCCTGTATTGGCAGAGCCAATTAAACAGGACCATGGAATGGGATGAAAAATAAACCAAACCAACAAAACCAGGTGCAGTTTAGGAGCTAAAAACAGCTGTAAACCTTTTGTGAAAGACAGTTGGGATGAATCCGCTCTGCTTTATGGGGAAGGGTTGGGAGCATGGAGTCAGGCTTTGTCATCCCAGTTGGAGTTTGGGTCAGAGAAGAGCTCCAGACCTTTAAATTTTCTTGTGCTGAATAACTCATGGAGCACAGCTGACAACAGGAATCCTTTAGAGGCAGGATGTGTTTTGGGTTTGGTTTTTTTTGTGTTTTTTTTTTTTTTTTAACCTGAGGTCTGTTTTTCCTAAGTCTCTACTGCAGTCCTAGCCCAAAATGGGTATTTTGACCACATCCTGACACTGTCTGAAAAAAAACAAAAGGGGAATACATCCCCTTCCTAATATCCATGCAGTGCTTTCCTTAGGCAGGAAAATTATGGATATACCCTCAGGATGTCCTGGTGTCCACAACTGCAGGTGAGGCTGGACTGCCCTGTGGGATAATCTGGTGCTGCTGGTGTTGAAACAGAAGCCCTGGAGATGCTTTTAATGAGAGAACAGCAAAATACTGCGGGAAAAAAATCTTGGTGGAGAGCCAGGACGTGCACTCCAAACTCTGAGTGCTGCTCTTGCAGGAGGAGATGAACAACAGAATGCCTTCTTTGAGGAATTGCCATCTGTTTTCCAGTGGGTTTTTGTTTGACCTTTACTTTCAGTCCTTTGCTTTCAATCCTCACTTGTCCGAGCAAGTGCTGGCTTTGCTGATCCCTGATGGGATTTCTGGGGAAGGTGACTTTCAGCAGGATCATGTTTTCAATCTTCACGGAGCGTTGAGTTCAGGCCAGCTGTGGGAGGTTGAATCCCTGGTGGGAGTGAATAAGTGACCTCAGTGATGCCAATTTATAGCCCTGGAAAAGCTGCATCAGGATGTGTGGCCCCATCTGGGCTGTGCAAGGTTTGCAGGGTTAGGAGGCTGCACAATTGATTGTCCTCCATCCAAACCCACGTCCAGATTCCATGCACTTCCCAGGCACAATAAAATAAAAAAAAAAAATCATTTTCTACTCTATTCAACCACTGTATTTTAATTTTTTTTTCAGTGCTTTTTTTTTTTTTCAGGGCTTCAGACACAATTCTGTGTAAGAACTTGTTTAGGAGACACCATCAGGCACTGAACTCACATGGAAGTGTGACTTGGAAGTTTAGAAACACATTAAACAAGCAAATGGAGATGTCCTTATTCAGAGGGACTTCTGACTTGATTTATTTTTATTCTCTCTCAGTTTGAACTGAGAAGGCTTGAGTTGAACTCACTAAGCTTTTGAACGTGAGCTGGTGGTCACAAATACAATAAAAATAGTCATAGGTCCAGACCTAAAATCTGAGCTGAGTCCTAACTGAAAGACAGACTGTGCAGCCTAAGGAAGGTATTCCCAAGGTCTGGGCTCCAATGAGTTAATTAATCCATTTTTTCCCACATTTACGCACCCAAAGTATAAAATCCATGTGGAGACACTGAAATCTGGGTCACTTATCCTCATGTTTATTCAAATTTTACCTAGCAGTAATAATGATTAATAGATTGTTTGATACATATTTCACCAGTGGTTCCTGAATTATAACTTCTTATAACCAGGGAGGATAATTGAATACCCTTGTTAGTCATGTGTTCACAACCCTCCCATTGTTGTAATTGGGTCACTCCAGTGCTCAGATGAAATCAGGTTTTTAAAATAAGCCATATTCAAATGGGTAAAAGGGAAATCATGACATCAAACCCGAGCAGAAAGTGCTTGTTAACAATTTAATAAACAGCCTCTGTGTTATGCTGTTACCCAGTACTTGGATAAGGATGTAAGAAATTAATTTGTAGATCAGAATTCTATTCTTCAGGCACAGGATTCCCTGTCCAGCACAGAAATTGGGAATTAGGGGTGAAAAACCTCATCCCCTTTCTGCAGTTTATTTCCATGCACCCACAGTTGTTCTATTAAAGAGAACAATTCTGCCAATTCCACTTTATGTCTGTTTTGAGTATCTTTTGCCCTTACATTTTGTTGTCTGACTCCAGTGCCATGGCCAGCAGAGAGTCCCATGTTCTGTCTGTTGGATCAAGAAGCAATCTGGTCTTTTTTCTGTTCTTGATTTTGTTGAAAACCAGTTCCCATTTGGTTATCCCACCCCCTTCATGATTTTTTAATCCTCAGCCTTGTTCTCCATTTCCCCAGATTTCTTCTCTCCAGACTGAAGAGTCTCTGCAGCCTTTTCAGTCTCTCCTCCAGAGGCAGATACTCCGTATTCCTGATTATTTTACTTTATCTGGACTTTCTCTTCTCCCAGCTGGGTCTGTTTTGAGACACAGAGAACAAAACTGCACAGACAACTTAATGTGAGAGGGCTTAAAAATTCAATGTAACAGCAAATCCCTCCCTCTGTCTGGTTTCCAAAAAGCTCCTTGGTGATTCCCAGCTGTTTTGCCAGCATTTTTGGCTGTCGTGGCACATGAAGCCAGGGATTTCAGAGCGCTCCCAGTGACACTTCCCTGAGTTTTCACAGACACTTTGGAGCACAGCAGAGTGTAGACATGGTTTAGACTGCATTTCCATGGGCACAAAATACTTATTTGCAGTCATTTGGACCAGGTTCTTTGGGAATCCATCCAACTGGGCTCAACAGCCACTTTCCTCTGGAGCTCCACTTGGAATTTCATCCCACTCTTTTGTATCCTGAGAAGTAACCATCCCACCCTACTTTTCCCTTTAAATTCTCTCTTGAAGGATTGGAACCTCTTCTTCAACCCTGTAGCATGTTGCATTTTTAAATGTTGCTTTTTGAAGGAATTTTTGGGAGGGATTTTGGCTTTTTGAAAGTCCAAAACTGGATTTCTAGCAGATTCTTTCTCTCCCTGAACTGCTGCTCCTCTGCCTTTACAGAGCCACCCTGGCTCTTTCCCAGCAATCCATATTTGCCACAAACTCATTCTTTCCTATAAAATGCTGATTTTCCAGGGAATCAGGCAGGAATTTCCAAGACATAAAACATGTAATGCTAATTATCCCATATTTTGTAGATGGTAATTAGATCAGTGGTTTCAACCTCTGGGAACTGTGGCCATTGGTAATGCAAGGTTTTATATCTCAGCCAAAATTTTATATGTGAGTTCCTTCAATATTCCAGTCCAGGGGATGCTTTGGCATTGAACTGATTTGTTTAATTTGTGGGTAATTTTAGATGAGAAAATGGGGTTGATACCGATATTTTTGTTCAAAGGCAAGAGGTGATTTAAGGGGAGGATTGAGCTGGATATTAGGAAAAGGTTTTTCATCCAGAGGGTGGTGGGGCTCTGGAACAGGGCCCCAGGGAATGGTCACAGTCCCAAAGCAGAGCTCCAGGAGAATTTGGACAATGCTCTCAGGCACAGGGTGGGATTGTTGGGATACCCTGGGCAGGGCCAGAAGCTGGACTGATCCTTGTGAGTCCCTTCCAACCCAGAATATTCCATGATTCTTTGATTTTTCAGTATCTTCTGGGCTGCTCAGCAGCCAGCCAAATGCAGCAGGACTTTCTGTTCTTAAACTGGATTATCAGTGCATCAGATCTTTGGTAGAGAATCATAAAACTGATTATAAATTCATTTAGAGCAAACATGGGTATTTTTATTTTTCATTTCAGCACCCAACAGTTCCAAATAAAAATAAATTCTTACAGGCATGAAAATCTTTACTGAATTAGTCTGAATTTAGAGGCATTTTCACCCAAAATTGCAAACCATTAAATTGGGAATATGTTTAAATGTCAGGGTATTTCCCCTTATATTTTCTAAGTGAAAAGTTTCACTTTGGAAATGCCAAATCCCTTTGTTTTGACATTTTTCTAAGTTAGACCTTTTCCCCCTAATTTCAAAATAGCAGTTTTTAACTTTGAAAAATTGACTTCAGTATAAAATAAATGGTTGGGTTTTTTTTTTAATAGATGTGCTAACTTGAAGAAGCACTTCTGAGTCAAAAGAAAGTGTTTAGCTCTATCTCAGATGCTGTTTTACCTTTATTTTTCTCTTATTGGAAGGGAGGAGAGGATTTTTTTTTTCCATGCTGATTTTTGTTTCAGTTCTCAACTGCATCAATTGCTCTGTCCTATCTACAATATCCAGGAAGCAAGGTTTGAGAGAAATCCCCCTGGGAAACTCATGTAATATAATAATCACAAAATCCCAGAATAGTT
Organism: Taeniopygia guttata; assembly: GCF_048771995.1. Lineage (NCBI taxonomy): Eukaryota > Metazoa > Chordata > Aves > Passeriformes > Estrildidae > Taeniopygia > Taeniopygia guttata. Next base: position 149,821,272 of record NC_133026.1, on the reverse strand, counting down.
TGGGTTGGAAGGGACCTAAAAGTCATCCAGTTCCAACGCCCTGCCATAGGCAGGGAGACCTTCCAATGTCCCAGGTTGCACCAAGACCTGTCCAACCTGGCCTTGGACACTTCCAGGAATGAGGAATAAATAAATAATAAATAATAAATAATAAATAATAAATAATAAATCATAAATCATAAATCATAAATCATAAATAATAAATATTCCAAGGTTGCTCCAAGCCCTGTCCAACCTGGCCTTGGACACTTCCAGGGATGGGGCAGCTGCTCTGGGAAACCTGTGCCAGCGTCTCACCTCCTGAGGTGACCTAACACTGCTTCATGTAATCCTTTCTCCTCTCCAAGAGGAGAATTATACCCAAAATTACCTAATTAGTGTCTCCAGGCTTCTATACAACAATTAGCAGGACTGGAGGAGCTGCCAGAACCTTCCCTCCTCACTTACACCCATTTTTGGACCTCTGTCAGAGCAGGTGAGCTGCTGGGAGCTGACGTAGCTCCCATTGTGAAGCCAGATCCCCCTCCTAATTTCCTCTTTCTGAATCATTCATCTGACGATTGTTAATTACCAGATTAATTACCTGTTGAGGTGCACAGGTAGCAACAGCAGCTCGTGTTACATCATCCCTCCAAACCGTTTCCTGCTGCTCTGCTCCCGTCAGTTCCTGGCAGAGTGGGGTACCTGCTAATTCTCTCTAATTGTGTTTTAACAATCACATGCCTCCCACTCCCACATCACTTCCAAAGGCATCCTGCATCTTCTCCAGCTCCGTTTCTGGGGGGATGGACCCTGATTCCACCAAACCCTGATTCCAAACCCTGATTCCAAACCTTCTCCTTGCTGGTGAGTCAGAGAGCAGGAAGGGCTGGGAGAAGAGAGGGTGATTTGCTTCTCTCTGCCTTCAGTGAAGGGATGAAACAACAAAGAAATTGCTGAGAGGTGTAATTACAGGAGTGTGCTGTCAGGGAAAGGTGGTTTTGTTTGGATGTTTTGCTGGAAAGCACAGGCTTTGGAAGTACAAACCTCCGGTAATCCCTGATGGAATAAACTTCCTGCAATGTCTTCAAGAAGGAAGATACAGAACAGCTGGAACGGCAGGCAAATGAGCCCAGGGCTGGGTTTCTGTCACCTGATTTCAGATCTCATCTCCCCACACTGATTTCCTTTATTTTAATAATTAGAGAGAGTTGATTTGTTCAGCCTGAAGAAGGCTTCAGGGAGAACTTAGAGCTCCTTCCTGTTGGAATCCGAAATGCAGGGAATTCTCAGAACTTTGGGCCTGCAAACCAAGGCTTGGAATTAAACACAGGATTTGATGTGAGACCTTGGAAAAGGCTTCCAAACTTAGGTGCTAGAAGCGAGAATCTGGATTTATAGTTTAAAGAAGCAGAAGAAAGTTTAGAGGTTTAGAGTTTAAGTTATAGAAAAAATAAAAGTAGTTACAAAGGTAACATGACGTTTAGAATGCAGCACTGTAGGTTTATGTGTCATAACATGATTGGCTAAGAAACTTAGGCTGTAGCATGAATCCTTAAGATGAAATATTTAAGGATGAGGTCAAAAATATACATATCCTTGTTGGAAGTGGTTTATTGGTTAATAATCCTTAAAAAATCTTGTAACTAGGGGTCTTGTGACCTTCTGAACGACGCAGTGAAGATGTGATCTGAGCTCACCCTTCCTGCCTATGTAGAAGAAAAATAAATTGCATCACCAAAAATAATTCAGAGGTACTGTCCCTAACTCATTCAAAATTCTTTTAAAAATCCCCATACTCCAGTGCCTAAAAGGGTTTCAGGGGAGCTGGAGAGGAACTTGGACAAAGATCTGGAATGCCAGGACACAGGGAATGGCCTCCTACTACCAGAGGGGAGGGTTAGAGGGGATATTAGGGGTAAATCCTTCCCTGGGACAGCAAACTGGACTCCAGCATAGGTTTCCCAGAGAAGCTGTGGCTGCCCCTGGATCCCTGGAAGTGTCCAAGGCCAGGCTGGACAGGGCTTGGAGCAACCTGGGATACTGATAATTGTCCCTGCCCTTGGCAGAGGGATTGGAACTGGATGGTTTTTAAGGTTTTTTTCAATCCAAACCATTCCATGGAAATGAAGAACCTCCAGAGATGTTGCTTGTCTCACCTTGTGCAGGTGTAGAGTGGAGAACACATCTCAAACTCCATCAATCCCATTGTCTTGTTCTCCAGAGGTGGAGCGAGGAACCTCCAGTGATATTTCCCAGCTGGAATCACATGCATCAGAAACACCCACCCTAAACTGTAGAAACACAACATCTCCAAATTATGGAACAGCTTGAGCTGAGGAGGGACCCGTGAGGATCATCACATTCTCATTACTTTCTCTGAACAGCACCAGACAAACCCACTGTTAGTTTCCTGAAAAAAATATCCCTGGAGCTCAGGATCAACGTGGATCCTCTAATAGCCAGTCAGGGTGGAGGAATGATCCACCTCACACCTCTTTCTATTCTCCTTTCATGCCACAGGTTTCACTGAAACTAGGAGTTTTTTAATAAATCTTCCACCTGACAAATGATATTGAAATTATCTGCTGTCTGTGTAATTTTTTAAGGAAGAACAGAGGAAAAGTAAGAAAAAACAAATGGAATATGAGGCAGTAAAACCACGCCAGGTGATAATGAATAGTTTAAGTTTAGTTTCGTTTGGATTTCATAGAGAAAAAGCAAACAGAGAAAGGTTTTCTTTTAAATGCCTGGTAGTTTTGCTTTTTCAGAGGGATTTAGTTTCAAGTTAGGCCATTAATTTTGTCTTAATTTCTAAATTAGCCCTTGTTATTTCTCTTGAAAAATGAATGGAACTGAAAGAAGTAGCATTGGCAAAACGTCATGAAAACTGCTTTCATTCCACTTCTTTTTTTCTCATGTTTCCAAAGTAAAAAGATGGGAAGTGTGAAGTTAAAAAGTGAGAAATCCAACCTCTCAAAGAGAAGTGAAAATGTTCATCTCTTTAAAAGTCAAAACAAGCTGCAAAACTCTTCATTAAGTTGCAGGTTTGAATGTTTTCCATAACAACATCGAAAATGCCACTGAAGCGGGCGTGATTTATCTGAATGTTTACATTTTAATGGAATTTGCTTTTTTTATGGTGCAAAAAATTCAGTTTGCAGTTTTCCATTAGCAAGTGTAATACTAAAGACTAAACTCTCCTGAAATCCAGGAGTGGGAGTGGAGCAGTCTGCTCTGAAGAAGATTTTACACATTAAAGGGGGAATTATGAGGCATTCCTCAATTTACACCATCTGCAGAATGTGGTTGCTTCTCATACTTTGCTGACAAAATAAGACTTGTTATAAATCTGGAAGAAGATAAAATGGCATTAAAAAAATTACCTTTTCTATTTTTTTTTCCCTACAGGAAATTGGAAGGGAGAAAAACAGCCAAAACCAGACATGTGTTAGACAAAAAAAATAGATATTTCACTCAGAAGATGCTGAGGAAAAACAAGTCTGTCAGCAGGGTTATGTCACCTCAAAGCTGTGTGATACCAAATACTTGAACCTGGATTTAAGCAAAGGTTCTCAAAGAGGCCAAAGTAAAGAGTCTAAAAATTTTATTTTTAATTTTTAAATTACTTATTCTTTTCACTTTGCTGCTGAGATAGAAACGAAGATGCAGTGAAGAGAGAAATAAAATTCATGTAACACACCCAAGCTCCACGTGACAGTAACCGAAAGGATTGCAGCTACTGGAAATCAGGAGGAATTTGTTCATAAGAAGGAATTTCTGCATGGAAAGGGTGGTCAGGCACTGGAATGGGATGCTCATGGAGGTGGTGGAGTCCCCATCACTGGAGGTTTCCAAGGAATGACTGAACGTGACATTCAGTGCTCTGGGCTGGTGACAAGGTGGGGATCAGGCACAGCTTGGTCTTGATGGTATTGAAGGTCTTCTCCAACCTCAATGACTCCGTGATTCTGTGAATTTCAATATTATCCACAGAGAGAGGCATTTGGCAGAGAAGTTAATTAAGCTGAGGAGACAGCTTAGCATTAAATGCATCATTAATAATTTAGTTTTGTGTTCTACATTTTTTGTAACACATCCCCATGATGCGAATCACTGAGTGACTGAGGAACAGCTGTGAGACTCCGAAATCACTCCAAGGGTCTGGAGTGACATGAAAAGGGGGAATGGCTTCCCACTGAAAGAAGGTGTAGATTGGATATTGGGAAGAAATTTCTCCCTGTGAGGTTGCTGAGGGCCTGGCAGAGGTTGTCCAGAGAAGCTGTGGCTGCCCCATTCCTGGAAGTGTCCAAGGCCAGGTTGGACAGGGCTTGGAGCAGCCTGGGACAGTGGAAGGTCTCCCTACCCATGGCAGGGGTTTGGAACTGGATGATCTTTAAGGTTTCTTCCAACCATTTTAGGATTCTACATCTTGTTAAATCTGGTTTGAGCCACTTGACACACACCTCACAAAAGTTTGGGGGTGATCAAAAACACAATCTGGAGGTGCTGCCTTTGTCCTCCTGATTGTTGAGGTCTTCATCTTCACTTGAAAAGGTCAAAAAGGAAAGCAGCATAATTTTGATTTTTCTTTTTTTCCCCTCTGAGGAAACTTCATCTTTCAGACCTGCTCCAGCAATGCCACTGCAATGTTGATGCTGAAAAATACATAACTGGCATTTTTAATTTTATAAGAGCTCATCTGACAGAGCCTTTTGGGTGGAATATTTACATGGACTATCCATGCTGCAAATTTTCAACTGTAAGAAATAGGGTAAACTGGGATTAACAGGGTTAAACTGGGCAGCTGAGCTAAGGGATCTGCTGGGGTAGAGAATCACAGAATCATGGAGTTGTTTAGGTTTGGAAAGATCTCCAAGATCTTTTCTTCTCAGCATGAAGTTCCTGGATTCTTTAGCTCAGACCTCCACAGAAATGGAAACGAGGGGAAGAGAAAAGAGTTTTTTCCTTCTCTTTGCTGTTTGAGAAGCTGCTAAAGGTACCCATTTCTTCCAAATATCAAACCACATTTTGGTGTTTTATGAGAACATGTTGGCTGGAGCTATAATTCATTCAGATAAATACATTTGCAATGGAAAATGAGATCCAGAAGTGAAAAAAAAATCTGCTTTTTATTGGTTGTTGGGAAATTTCAGGAGAGTTGCTGCTTCCTCCATTGACTGTCCATAACCTTGGAAAAAAATCACAAAAAAGTTCTGCATCCTTGCTGCCTATCATTAAAACCAGGATTAGAACCTTCCTTTTTCCATATGCTTTTTCTGACTTCTTTTCCTCATTTGTAAATGCTTGGACATATTGATTATCTTTGATTCATTATATATAAATAAATGGACAATGTTAATGATTTTTAATTTTCCTTGCAGTGTTCCAGCTGTTTTTTAATTTTATTTTGGCCAATAAGCACCACTGCAGTGATTTCTAGTTCAGTTTTGAGGAGACACAAAGGATTGTGATGGTCACTGATCTCTAATAAGAGTGGTGCTCACTCAAAAACAACTTTTACAGTGGAGGAAATCAATATAATTTTGAAATTTTGCCTCCATGATATATGCAGGTGACAACTGAGCAAATGGAAATTCCTCTCTTTGCTCACGTGTGCAAAAAACTCCATTTTCTGAGGAAATCAGGTTGGAAAAGCATCTCTTGAAGTATCAGTTAGCCTTCAGTCACTGACCTTGAGGTTTCAGGAGAGAGGAATTTCACTGGAGAATCACTGAGATTCCTTAATGCTGCCTAAAGTTCATTATTCGGCTTTTTTTTTGTCAATGACCAGATTGTAGAGAGAGGTCTTGTATATATTGGTATTGATGGTGGGGATTAGAGATAAGCTAAAGTTAAAAGAAAAACAGAATGAATCCAAAGAAACCTGGACTGGATGCGAAGTATCCCATCAGCTCTGTAAATGAGAACCATTAAAACAATAAAAATACCAATTATTACATTCTGAGGGGTTCTAGGCAATCAGGAAATCCATCAGAGGATCTGCTTCCTCATCTCCTGCTGTCTTTTTCCACATAAAAACTCATATTTCTCTTCACTGGGGTTACATCCTGCCCAGCCTCCCAATGCCAGGAATGAAACTTCTGGATATTTCCTCTTCCCTCTGCTAATGAATTGCAGTTTGGATAATCGGTCTTGTTTGTTGGATGGTAGGGGTGGTTTGTTTGAAGATTTTGTTGGATATATCCTTTTAAATAATTATTTTCCAGTTTTTTGGATGTGATTCTGTGTTTGGTTCATTTTTTTTGGCTGTTATTCAGGTTGTGGCATTTCCTTCTCACGTGGATTTAGTGTCTGCCATCAATAAACTCACTCTCTCATGAGATATTTTCCAGTTATATTGCTTAGGAAACCAAGGACTGGGGGATAGAAAGTAGGAAAATAGAGAAGAAAAATCAGAATTGACATGAATAAACATAACTACAGAGCTACAGCTGAGAAAAAGAAATTCAAGTACAACTGCAAGCTCAGCTGGGAGAAAGCAGAAATTTCACCATGTGACTAAGGAAACCCTTGGATGTCCAGACAATTTGAATATTTATATTGGATATTGGGAAGGAATTCTTCCCTGTGAGGGTGGTGGAACCCTGGCACAGGTTGCCCAGAGAAGCTGTGGCTGCCCCATCCCTGGAAATGTCCCAGGCCAGGTTGGATGAGGCTTGGAACAACCTGGGATAGTGGGACGTGTCCCTGCCCACGGCAGAGGGGTGGAACAAGATGAGCTTTAAATTCCCACCCAATCCAAACTATCCTGTGATTCTATGGAAACAAAGAGGACACGATTAATTAGAAGGAGCACAGATCATATAATCATGGAAAGGCTTGGCTGAAAGGGACCTTAAAGATGATCTAATTCCAACACCCCCACCATGGGCAGGGATCCCCCCACTAGACCAAGTTATCAGACTGGATTTTCATGTTCTGACCACTGGCCTTCAGCAGAGCACTGTCTTTACGAGGCAGTTCATTATTTAAGAACTATTTCCAGTCTTTTAACATTATTTAAGAACTATTTCCAGTCTTTTAACCTCCAGAAATCTTGATCAATTCACCACAGAGAAAAAGAGGACATGCATGGAGGGATGAAATAAATTCATTCATTCCTGAGGGTTTTTGTTGGTTTTTTTTGCCAAGGTTTTGTTTTACTGCCAGAACAGATGAGTTGTAAATGGATGTCCAGGAAAACTTTCTTTGCTGCTACTTGAAACAAATGTGGGATGCTGATAATCAGAACCATCATTTGACGGTGTTGGATATCTCTGAGGTGTCTGAGGAAAAAGACAAGGTTGAAGCATAGGATGGATTTAATGCCAAAGTCTCCACAGAGATCTGTAACAGACCACTGTGGAGACAGACTCTCCTTGCTGATGGTGCTTTGTCACCCCTCAGCACAAATTCCAGCTTTAAAAGATGATATTTTCGTTTCTCTGGCTCACCTCACCTCCTCTCGTCCCTGATGTGTTTACAACGAGCTTTAAATCCTCCTGGAGGTCACCAAAGGACACTTTCCGCACACGGATTCTCCAGGAGAAGGAACTCTTGGATGGTTATGTTGGCATTTGTGCTAAGAAGCAACCTCTCCCTATCTTTCCCCTGGTGCTTCTGTTCATATTTGAGCATTCCCAGAGTGGATTTGTTCATAAAAGGGCACTTGGAGGGAACAAAGGAGGGATCAAGGCCTGTTGCTAGGAGTAGGACCCATTGTGCTTTTCCTGGGGCTGTAGAGGCTAAGTATAAGATTATTCCTGGAAATTCTTCTGTACTGAGGGAACAAATGGTTGTGTAAAAGTTGAATGAAGACTTGTTGGCTGTTTGGACCTAAATACAGGTTCCTGATCCTGCCTGGGCATGGGAACTGTGCAGGCATAAAAACCAGCCAATTCAGCCACTTTTAGGGAACCCAAAGATGTTTTGCAACTCAAAAGTGTGCATTAATATTCAGACTTTTTGTGCATATTAATATGTGCAAGCAAGGCCTCTTGAAAACAACATCTGCAGAGCCATCACCTTTTGACCCCCAGTGCAAGAAACTCCCAGATCTAATCAGTGTTCATATCCTTGGGAAGCAAAGAGAAGAGAGAGAAAAGGATGGATTAATGTGAAAAAGATATGTCCAGTGCCTCAGACAGCAACCGAGCTTTAAACCAGCCAAACTCAATTTCTTGTCAGAAGTTTCTGTAGTCAGAATCAATATGTATTAATTCAAGGTTCACCATACAATCCCAATCCATTGATCAGGCACATTTTTACAACTTCAATGAGTTGGAGTGGTCTGCTGGCACTGAGCCTGAGCAGGGCTTGACTTGAGCCAACCTCCCTATTTGCTTTGGAATATTATGTTGTCTTTACTCGACCACATGAGTAAAATTCTGCCTTTTTTTTTTTTTTCTTGGAGGCAGCAGATGTGTAAACTCTGTAAGTCATGCTAGAAGTAAACCAGCAAGTTTTGGGTTTTCGTTTGTTGGGGTTTTTTGGTGAAAAAAACCTCACTTTTTTTCTTTCTTCACCTTTGTCAGTGCAAGAACCATGAACATGGTAATTATCACTAGAAATTCTGTGTGGAATGGCAAGAAATCCATCTGATCAGCTTTATGGATTAACCAATTCATCTAACCTTGTATTTCTCTTGGAAAACCCTGTATGGGAGGCACAAATTACATTGGCAAATCTGTGCTAAAATTGCTCCAAAGGAGTTTTTATAGAAGGCACTGAAGTCTTTTAAAAGTCGTGGGTGTCACAGTCCGATTTTGTCCCATGGGGGGACAAGATGGGCACAAGATACTTCAGAACTAAATACACAAATCCTTAAGATGATTCCAAAGCTCAAACAGTCAATGTTTTTATCTTCCTAGAGCATCCTTACCAAGTGTTTCCATAGGATACTGCCACTGTATGACAAAAGAGAAGGAAAAAAGGGAATGGGCTGGGTGCAATAAAATGTGTGTTTGATACTGGAAAATCTTACAGGCTTAATAATACTTCCCCTCAGCTCCCAAAAAACACAGGAAAACACAAGAAGATGATCAGCTAAAGTTAGATGGTCTTCCTTCCCCTGGTCAGGGACTGGTACTCAGAACATCCCTCTGCTTTGGTAGTCTCAGTATTTCTGATATTCCTAAGGCTTTTCTGGTATTTATTCCATAATAAATCCTACAGGTTTAATAATTCCTCATTATTTGTGCATTGTGAGCTATCATGTTGTGGAACTGCTGCTGAGAAATTCCAGGTTTCTGCCCAAGAGGAACTCCAGGAATTCCTGTCCTGCCCCAGGTCTCAGGTCTATCCCTGCTCTCCTGGATTCTTCATTAATTGCTGTAGATCAACTATTTCTTTCTATCAAGCAACTATTTAATTACTATAAATCAACCCTTGTCAATGGACATAAGGGTAAGAGCACTTCTTTCCTAATTCAGGAGGTCACTCAGATGTCAACGATGATGTTCATCAGCATAAGACTAATGAATAAGACTAAGTTAATTGTTTTGCAGCACTTTCGGAATAAGGAAAGGAGAAGAAATATAATACTGAATTCCCAAACTAGTTTAATTTCCTACCCCTCTTCCCAAAAGAGTTCTCTGAAAATCCAAACTGCTGAGGGTGGAGTAACTGCCTGCAAAGAAATATTGGGAATTACTTGAACGATCCCAGACTCAGCAGCCATCCCTCAAGGCTGCTCTGCCTGGGAAGGACACGTGCACTGTAGGAGATGAAAAATGGCTTAGAATCTGGACAGATTTTTCAGGATCTGTTGTTTTACTCAGGCCATCTTAAATGATAATTCAGTGAAAATTTCATTTCATTCTGTATAAAAAGCAGAACAAGAGGAGGAAATTCCAGAGAAAGCAAACACGGATAAAAGTACAATATTAACCCTTCATCATTGTAGATATTTCCATGACCATGGTGATGCTAAGAAATAACCTCCAGTGATGCTTTAAAAATATCTGGGTTAAGATGACACAATTTTGGGCAATTCATTTAGGCTGAAGGCAACTCTCATAAAAAAAGAGTGAAATTCTGAACTGGAGAGAGCTCCACGAAGATTCATCTCAACTCCCAAAGAGGAGTTTTTTCAGACATTTCCATACAAGCAAAAAGAAATCTTGCAAACTTGTTCAAATTTTGTGAAGTGGTGCAGGATGATCCCGAGTGATGTCATGGATGTATGGCTGGAAGGTGATGCCAACAATCTGCCTTTTCACATTTTATTTCATCAAATATCTGGGGATAAATTTCCATTGTTTTTGTCTTTGCTGTTACAGCCATGTATCAAGTGTGGTCAAATAATTTGGATATGGGGGCTGTTTCTCTTCTGGATGTCTTCAAAAGGCCTTATTTTATCAGAATATTTAATAATTTTAATTCATATGCTTGAAATGACCATGTTTATGAGCAGAATTCCATAAAGCATTATGCACCTTGAGCGTGGGATGTAGGGAAAATCAGGAAAGATATTGCTGTTATGTACAATGGGACCCAGGAGAAAGAAAATAAATGGCTTGAAATTAAAAATATGCTCACTTGAATCATTTTCTAAGAAACTACTTATGCTGTTAAGTCCTTATCCAATCAATACATCACTGACTTCACTTTAAATGATGACATTTTTTTTTCTTATATGTTGTTAAGTCTAATTAAAAGGAATTAGTCATGAGAGTGACAAATTTGAAGCTCACTACAGAATTACTTCATATGGCATTTATTAGATTTCAAACATGGGAAAAGTTTGAATCAAACTGGCAAATTCAGCAAAAGTTGTGTCTTGGCATCAAAATTCTTTCTTAAAATTAAATCATTTGTTATTAAGGGGAGTATTTTTTTTTTCATCAAATAACTTCTTTTTCTGTACTTTCTTTTTGTTAGGACTGGAGAACACAGAAATTGTATAATAGTGAGTAATATAATCCGTCATTCTCGTGAGTAATGCTTTGTAATTAGATAAAAGTAAAGTAAGTTGATTGTGTGGAGTGCAGGGCTGGGGGTGGAGTGCTGCACTCAAAGGTTTTTGTATTATTAATGATGCTGAACTTTCAATGCTGGAAGGTTCTGTTGGAATTAACATCAAAAGCTGCAGTGGTTTATCTGTACTTTGGGCTCCCAATGCTGCCACAGTGACAGGAATTTGTCACACAGGGGGAATCGGGATGATATTTCATTTCTGCAAGCCACAGGTATAAAGGTTTTGGGAAGAAAACCCCTTTGCAATCCAGCCACTCCATAGCTGAGTTCCCCTCTTAAAGGAACACCAGGGCCTGCTCTGCCACAGGACTCTAATTTCCTCCCTCCCAGAATCAACCTTGCTGCTCCCATTGTGCTCCTTTTGCCACAAAAAAACACATGAAAATTACAGAACCTTTGAATGAAAGATGTTATTTTAAATTTCCTTCAGGTTCAGAGGATCACTGAGTTTGGAAAAGACCTCCAAGATCAAGTCCAACCTCTAGCTGAATTTTCACCATGTCCACTAAACCACACCACAAAGTGCCAGGTCAGCCTGGATGTTTGAACACTTTCCCAGGATGGTGACTCCAACCTTTCCCTGGGCAGCCTGTTCCAATGTTTTGTCACTCCTTCAGTGGAGAAATTTTTCCAAATATCCAACCTGAGCCTCACCTGGTGCAACTTGAGGCTGTTTCCTCTTTTCCCAGCTCTCATTGCCTAGGAGAAGAGGTTGACCCTCATCCCACCACAATTTCTTTTCAGGGAATTGTAGAGATGCAGAAGATGCCCCCTGAGCCTCATTTTCTGCAGGCTGAGCCCCTTTCCGAGCTCCCTCAGCTGTTCCTGATGCTCCAAATCCTTCCCAGCTCTGTTACCTTCTCTGGACACACTCCAGCCCCTCAATGTTCTTCTTGTCATGAGGCCCCCAAACTGACCCCAGCACTGGTGGTGCCTCACCACTACCCCAGTTCATTCCACGACCCTTCATCAAGCCCAGAGCTGTGTTTCTCAAAGCCAAGAACAGTTTTCCTTGCATCATGTTGGTCCTTTTCTGGATTTATCCAGAGCTGGGTGTTTTATCTGCTGTGCCCTCTCCAGCTCTGGAGCAGGTGGCTCTGCTAGGGCTGTTCCAGAGCTGGGGATTTTGGAAGATGGATATTTCCCAGCCTTGGGCAGTGAGATGCAGGATCTGCCCCAGAACTGGGAGTGCTGGGAACCACCTGCAGCTGCTCAGTGCAATTAGTATTCTCATTAACCAGCATTTAATGGGCTTGCTAATTGCCAGCTAGTAATGAAGTGTACAGGAGTGTCAGATTTACTGAACAACCTCTGGGAGCTCGGAGCTTCCAGTTTCATGGAAATGTGGATGATTTTTGCTTTTTTCCTCATTTAAAAGATGTCTTTCAAAAGGACCAACAAATGGTAAATTCTGATTATCAGCAAACTCTGCTATCTCAGAGATTCCAGGGAATACTCAGTACATTATGCCACTTCTAAACTCCAAGTGAATATAATTATTTCCACTTCTTGGAAATAACTGTCTTGTTTCAAGGCTAAATTCAGCTAAATTCAATTTCCAACACAATAATTCATACAACTTTCTCTTGCATAACTCAAAATTATAAAGTTTTCCCTCCTTGCTATCTCAGATATTGTGTTAAATGCTGCAAAACTCTACAAGAAAACTGCTCCTTATCCACTTGAATGGACTGATGTGATTTTGCACCTTAAAATTAATACAGGATCATGGAATCAGGGAGAATTTTGGGTTGCAAGGGTCCTTATATCACCCAATTCCACCCCCCTGCCATGGGCAGGGACACCTTCCACTATCCCAGGTTGCTCTAATTTCTGTCCACCCTGGCTTTGGACACTTCCAGGGATGGGGCAGCCACGGCCTCTCTGGCAAACCTTTGCCAGGGCCTCACCATCTTCAGAGTAAGGAATTTCTTCCCCAAATCCCATCTAAACCCTACTGTCTTTCAACCCATTATCCCTTGTGATAAAAATATTGAACAGTCTTCGCTCAGAATCTTCTCCGAAGGTGATTGCAATGAAGATAAAAATCACTGCAAATCCTTCCCCCCCCATTCAAATTAGAATTTGCTGGACTGAGACGGGTTTTAATTGATGCAAGATGTGTCTTTTTGTTCCTTTATTTGGCAGCAGCTTCAATCCTGAAGGTACCTGGTTATAATCCAGTGGAACTAAAGTAGGTTTTATCATCATGAATTTCTTTATCACCCAGACATGAAATCTCCTTGAACAGAGAACAGGTTTCTTTGACGAGCCCTACTTTCCAGGGAACAAAGTCATCTGGTGCTGGAGAGGTATTTTTAACTTTGAATTCTATTTTGGTGAACAGGGATTTTGCTTGTGAGGATCAGACTTTACAGTCCAGCATTTATCACATGGAATCACAGAATTATACTGAGTTAGAAGGAGCCCACAAGGACTTGATGAAATGTCCACAGGCCCTCATTCCTTTGGAAGGTCTCCAGTTTTTAAAAATGTGTTGAGAGGAATTAAATCCCAAACCAGCTTCTAAAACTCTTTAAATTTTTCTAAGAAGTTGGAATATCAACTTCCATGCTGCTGAAATTCTCCAATATTTCATTGCAACACCTGTGGCCTCGGTTGGTAAAAATTTAAGAAGATTAACCCAGTCTAGGAAAGTGTCCCTGCCCATGGCAGAAGGTTGGAATGAGATGATCTTGAAGATGCCTTCCAACCCAAAACCCTTCCATGATTCTATAAATGTTTGTAGGTTAAATCTATTGGATATTTACTGCCATCATGGTATTCACTAATCCAGGTGCACTGGGAATGTTGCAACACTCAGCCGATGGATTTTCACTACAAAACCTGGGGTTCACAAATGATGGGAGAATTTTTGGTGCCAGCAGGTGTTACAGCCCTTCTCCTTCTACATAAAGAAATTTATGTCAAATTTTGTCATCCCAAATATGTGTTTAGGCAGTGTTCTCAAACAGTGGCTCCCCCATCATGCCCAATAAAGTTTAAAAGATAAAAATACACCGTTATTTCCGTGATGTGTTCTCTGCAGCCAGAACACCGCAATGTTCTCTGAAAATTCAGGAGAAAGGGGTTATTTTCTGCTTCCTTCTCCCCACGATGCAGAAGGCAGAGCAAAGGTTGACTGCTGTGCCACTTCCAGCCCCGTTTCATCTCCATGTGCAGACGGAGATGCAATTTTCTTACTGGCACAGCAAAGTGCTGAATTCTTTAATCTGTTTGTCCTTTCTGCAGCAGCAACTCTGCTTGGTAAATAACCCGGAGATGGGAGCAATCAGAGTAGTGAGGCAAAGCAAAGTTATTATGAACTTGTTGAAATGTATGAGGGATGTAAAATGTGAGACGGAGAGGAAAAGGAAAAAAGAACGTCCCAGGGGCACATTTCATTGCTCAGGAGGCATCAGGTTGAATAAGTTACAAATAAGCTGTCATCTTAAAAGGTGCCAGACACTGACGCAAGTGGAATGTTAAAACAACAGCTCTTTGAGTATTACAGGCAGCAGCTTTTGGTGTTTTAGTGCAGTCCTCAAAATTGAATTGTGCATTGGCAGTGACTTCGCTGCTAGACACCTCGTATTTTGCTTCTCTGGGGGTTTTTTTAGCCCTGGATGGTCTCTGTTCTGACTAAACTGAGGATACTGGCCGGAACAAATGTCCAGAACGTTGTTGCTGGTAAGTTTGTGGCCTAGGAAGGTCAGCTCCACTTGTGGTGACCATCCCACTGGACACAAGAAATGTGGATTTATTCTAAGCTTTGGAAAGAGAGTTGAACTACAGGTTGCAGGAGTATTTGTAGCTCCATCCCTGGAAGTATTCAAGGGATTGGATGTGGCTTGGAGCAACCTGGGATAGTGGAAGATGTCCTTGCCCATGGCAGAGGTTGGAGCTGGATGATCTTTCAAGTCCTTTCCAAACCAAACCATTCTCTGATTCTTTGATTCTCTGATTCTACTTTGAACCCTGTTATATCTTTCCCTACATGGCCATTTTTTCAAATTTCCAAAATTTCCAGTCTTCACCTGAAGTTCCTCCTAACTTTGCTGGCAAATAAAGACAGACACATAAATCAGATTTATTGTAAAGCTTTTAAGTGCTGTCCTCTCTCAGCTCCCTTCAGGATTTGGCCAAGGGCTGAACTTTTATCTTGGCTCGCTGCCCTAATCCTTAACACCAGAGAGTTTGTCTGCGTAAGACAACCCTTGCTCAACTTTGGAACAGGTTTTGGAACCTGAATTTGGATGTAGAGGGACTGTGGCATTCATGGTTCCAAGGTTCTCTTCACTGAATGAGAATTACTGAACCCTGGAATGGGAAAAATGGAAGAGATGGGTTTATTTCCAGACCTATGATATGTGATCAGAAGGTTGAGGGACCCCACCTGGAACATTGTCTCCATCTCTGGGAGCCCTGACATAAGAAGGACCTGGAGCTGCTGGAGCAAATCCAGGAGAGGCCTCAGAGATGCTCCAAGGGCTGGAGCCCCTCTGCTCTGCAGCCAGGCTGAGAGAACTGGGAATGTCCAGGCTGGAGAAGAGAAGGATCCAGGGAGAGCTCAGAGCCCCTTCCAGTGCCTAAAGAGGCTCCAGGAGAGCTGGAGAGGGACTTGGGACAAAGGATGGAGGGACAGGACACAGGGAATGGCGTTAAATTGACAGAAGATGGAGTTAGATGGGATATTGGGAAGGAGGTTTTCCAGAGAAGCTGTGGCTGTACCTGGATCCCTGAAGTGTTCAAGACCACTTTGGACAGGGCTTGGAGCAACCTGGGACAGTGGAAGGTGTCCCTGTTCATGGCAGAGGGTTGGAATTCCATGATCTTTCAGGTCCCTTCCAGTCCAAACAATTCCATGATTCAGTGACAGTGGAAGGTACCACAAGAAGCCACAAGTGTTCCCTCCAGAAGAAAGTTGTGAAGAAACTTCCTAATGCTGAGATGAGTCTAATGGTGGTGTAGATTTCCCAGGAATTTCAGTCTCTTTGAATAGAATTCTTAAAATCATCTCAGACTGATTTTTCCAGGAACAAGGGAAGCTGTGTAAACAAGAAAGAAGAGACAAGCATCTTCATAAATTCAGGCTCCATTCAGACTTAAACTGCCCTGGAAAATAGAGTCACATCTCACTTGTTATTTATTAAGGCTGAACCAAAAGACCATCTCAGTATCAAATAAAACCCTCAAGGTGAAGTTAAATGTTCCAGGCATCACTGAGTACAAAAATATTATTTTTCCATTGTTTGGTAGTTCACAAATTTGATTTCTTGATCTGCAGCACAGAGAAGAAGTTGCCCTTTTTTGGCTATAAAATCACCTTACCCAAGGTAGGGAAAGGGAAAAATAAAATATATTCTTCCCCCAGAAGTCTGCTCTCAGGCTCATGGAGACCAACCTGGGCAGCCCTTAGGAATCTGGTTTCCATTTCTGCAGTGGATAACTATTCTTAGAGACTTTCACAGGAGTTTTTATATACAAACAGCACCTCTCTCATCTCCTCAGCCGAGACTCTGACATTCCCCACTTTCCCTGAGAGCCGTGGATGTGTTTTCCCCCTCATGTGGTGCAGGGATGGCTCGTGCTCTACTTAGCAGCAAGGCAGAAATAGAGGTGTGCACACGCCTGTAAATCCCCTTTTAGAAGGCAGAAAATCCCAGTTCCTCCAGCACCTCCAAGTCCACTCCATAAATCTCAAGTGGGAATTTTGTCTCGGCGGGGCACAATTTGGAAGTGATGCACGTATTGAGGAACTTTGCTGGAAAAGTGGGGCAATCCAGTGTTGTTTTAAAATTTTGTCTTCGTAACTTGTTGACTTGCTATGATATTTTCTGCAGCTTTAACACTGGCTGACCAATTTATTAAGGATTGTGTGTGGAATACTGAAATTAATTTCTAGCTACTCTGAATATTGATGTTCCAGGGAGAAACTGGCTTCCAAATGATTTCTGGAAGTGGGAAACTTTATCAGAGCATTTATAAAAGTATCATGAAGTCCCTTCAGATCCTGCATCTTCATTTCTCATAAACACATTTTCCAACTAAGAAATTACCCCCTTAATAGGAGACCTTGTGGAAAATGCATTTATTCTTTTCCTGTGGCCTGCAGCAGAAAGAAAAAGCCCAGTAGCCTATTTTGCATAAAGTCTGATCAAACATTATTTTCCTCTGGTAAACTGGAAAGTTGATAATACTTTCACTAGAAGGGAATGTTTCACTTCAGTGCCCAGATTTTGATTTATGTTCAAAAGTACTTCTGATGGAATAAATGCCATTTCCAATCAGAAAATCAAAATATTTTTTTAAATGAGAGTCTGCATCTCCCACACATTTTCTGCTTCCTGCTGTTTTTTGTTTGTCTGTCTGAGACCAACTAATTTGTGAAACTAAGACAAACTCTGGAATAATTTTGATTTTCAAAACAGGCATTTCTCATCTGTTTTTAACATGAGAATTTAGGTTTAATGGAAACTTCTAGTGGCAAGAGCGACTCAGGGCTGACCAAATGCTCCTCAGAGCTGTGACCTCACATTAATGTGTCTGGCACATAATATTGGGACTTTCAGAGATACTATATTATCAATTTAAAAACTTAATTACCATTTAAATATGCCTTAGTTAAATTTCTTACCATGTTAAATTGTAATTAGAGAGGAAAATCTTCAATCAAAGCTCTGTTTTTAGTAAATTCCAGAAGGTCTCTGATTTCTACACAAGAACATGGATTAAATGTGGCCTTCGCTCTCTCTGTGTCAAATGAGCTGAAGCCACAAAAAGGGGGATTTGGGGTCGCTTCTAAATGCAAATTATCCCAAATTCCAGCTTTAATAAAGATGCTGTCATCTGAATTATTGATTTATTGAATTAAACAGAATGGACTCACTGCCCTTTTCCCAAACCAACCCTACAAAAAACAAATCTTCAAGTTGCCTTTGAAATCCATGGAATTCTTCCTTTTTATACCCCTGGAATGTGTCCCTTAAGGAAATAATGGCTATTATTGTTTTCTGGTAGGTTTGTACTGGGTCCTCTGGATAGAGAGGGCTTCTTCACAGACAGGAACATTTCTCCATGATTTTGGTGTCCTGAAATGTGTCTGGACTTTTCCAGGTAAGTTTATAGAAAAGGAAGGCCGTTATTTATCATGGAATCACAGAACAGAACCATGGAATGGTTTGGGCTGGAAGGCACCTTCAAGACCATCTCATTCCAAGCAGGTTGATCCAAGCCCCATCCAACTTGGCCTTGGACACTTCCATGGAAGGGGCAGTCACAGCTTCATTGGGCAACCTGTGATGAGTAAAGAACTCTGAGTACAGAACTTCCACCCAAAATCTGGTTTAAATCTCTCCTCTTCCAGTCTGAATAGAGCTGGGCACCCTGAGAAAGTGGGGTGAAGGTGTCTTTCAGTTATTCCCAGAAGCACTTGGAGCTGGACACCCAAACCATTGACAAGAATTTATGCATTGTGGTTGGGCTAAGGCACACCACGTCTCCTTGTGCATGAGGATTCCCACCAACTCCATACTTGGGTGGTCCTTGGGATGGGACACAGAGTTCCATAAGGAAAGAAAAACAGCTAGGAGAGGTCAGGACCTGGGTTGGGTGGACAGATGGGAAAAACGTAGGAACAAAAGCAGAAGTGGGATTCAAGGTGCCATCAACAAAGATATTTTATTATTTTTAAATTATTTTATTATTTATTATTATTATATTTTTACATTTTATTGATTTTATTATTAATAATGTTTTTATTGCTTTTTTATTATTGTTGGTTTTGTTGGTTGTATTATCATCTATAAATTTAGAGAGTTTCTTATTCAGTAATGAACTCATTTTCAGGGATTTTATTATTTACTATTTTGTTTTAAAGTTGAGTGTCCAGCACAGTGTCTGGGCTGGACTGTGGTGAATAAGAGAAGCAAAGATGTTCATGGGTGAAGGATCACATCATGAATTTCACATCCTTAACTTTATAGCCAAGCTATCAAACCCATCAGAATGATGGGACATTGCAGACTTCACTGTCTGCGCAGGAGTTTTAAGCAGTTTGGACCTGTGGGGGTGTGTGATATCCGGCTGGAAGTTTTTAGGCCAGGCAGGGTTTAGCTCAGCTCAGTTTGCAGCAACAAAAATATCTTCAGAGCAAAAATGTCTGGTCCTGTGAAAGAAATGGGGAGTGGGGACACTTTATTATATTTAGGGAGGACTTTGTCTTGGCTGCTCTCTTGGCAGTGTAATGCAATTCAGGATGGACTGTGTGGAGGAATTTGTGTTGGGATCCACCTCATCTCATTTCAGTGAACTCCATCCCAACTGGTCACATTCAGACCCCCTTACAACAGAATCATGGAATGGTTTGGATTGGAAATGAACTTTAAATGAACTTCTGGTCTTCTAGTGGTCTTCTAGTCCAACCTCCTGCAATGGTCAGGGACTTCTTCAACCACATCATGCTGCTCAGAGCCTCATCCAAGCTGACCTTGAAATGTTTCCTGAGATGGAAATTTCTCTGGATAACCTCATCTGGTTCTTAACCACTCCCATCACAAAAGATTTCTTCCTTAGAGCCAGTCCAAATCTCCCCTCTTTCAGTTTAAAACCATCACCCCTTGTCCTGTCCCTACACACCCTACAAACAAATCTGTTTCCGTCTGTCTTATTAAACTCCCTTTAAGGAGTTCATAGGTTTTAAGGAGTTGAAAGGCTTCAATAAGTTTTTCCCAGATCCTTCTATTTTCCATGCTAAATAACCCAAACTCTCACAGCTTTTCCTGATTGGAACAGTGCTCAATCCCTCTGAAGGAATCAGATGAGTGAAGCTTTTAGGATTCCTCCAGCATTAGAGCCTTTTTTATTGCACATATGAGAAAGGTTCAGGCTGTTTGCATGCTGGAAATCACAGGGTTTTTAGATTGGAAAAGACCTCGAAGATCCTCAAGCCCAACCTTTGACTGATGCCTGTCACCCATCACATGGCGCTAAGTGCCACATCCAGGCATTTCTTCAACACCTCCAGGGATGGTGACTCCTCCACATCCCGACCCTGCAATGTTCTTGCCCCAGAACCAGCTGAAAAAGGTGTGAACTGCCCACCTTGCTCTAAATTCTCACCCAGCTCTGAGTTTTACAGGCTCAACTCTTCTTTCTTGTCCTGAAATCCTGGGTGTCATCAGGCAGTGGCAGTGGTGGTGTCTGCCAGACTTGCTGGGGCTGCGGAGGGGGACGCTTGTCACTCACCTAGCAGGAAGGTGGCCCTCACAAAACAAAGATTTTTGCCATGACCTACATTGCCAACACCCACCCACCCAACGTGTGGGCTGTGTCTCCTCCTGGGGGAAGCCCAGAAGCCGCGTGGGGGTTTTATCCCAATTTGTTTTCACGTTGTCAGTGAGATAACGGAGACATCCTGGTGTGTCCTGCATGACAGAATCCTGCCAGCAATAGAGACTCCCACTGCTGATGGGAAAATATAATTTATTGGCAAGGCTGGCCACAGTTTTACAGATATTTGTGCTATTTCGTGGAAAGAATAATTTTATTTTAAGATTGTGTATCTGCCTCTAAGCCTGGGTATCTATAGCCCTCTCTACATACAATACTTGGCTGGCATTTCTCAAAGTCAGACATTTAATTAACAGAAGTTTGGGCTTTTTTAAATCCCTATGTGTTATCAGTTGCCAGCTTGTACCCTTCCATCTTAGGGAGTAAAGATGAAACCCCAGGCCCCTCCTCAGAGGTTTAATCATCAGGAGATTGGATTCCACATCCCTGGAAGTGTTCAAGGCCAGGCTGGAAAGGGTTTGGAGCAAGCTGGTTTACTGGAAGGTGTCCCTGCCCTTGGCAGGGGGTTGGAATGAGAGGATCTTTCAGGTCCTTTCCAATCCAAACAATTCTGAGCCCTTTGCTGTTATTTTTGTGTTGCTGGAACCAAGTGAAGGGCGAGGATGGACTCTCACTGCCCACATGACCCAGAAGGAAAGGACAATATCCCAGAATCCACAAAATCATCCCTACGTGTGGTGGGTCAGCTCCAAAAACACTACCTTGGTGAGGGTGTGGCCTGGAACCCCCCAGAAATATTCAGGTTTCACTCTTAGGCTTCACCACCCCTGAGAGATGCCAACAGCTGCTGTCCACATTCCCTGTCCTGTCCTAATGGACACAACAACCCCCTGCCACCCACTTCTGCTTGCATTAGGAAGGTGGGAAAATTATGGCCTTTCTGCCTCCTGGAGAGATTCTGGAGAAGAGAAAAAAAGGGTGGTTAAAAATAACCAGGCTGTGGATTTGCAGGCAAAACTGTGCAATTAGTTGGGGTCTGTTACTCAAGGCTGTGAGAACAGAGTGAAATGCAGCAGATGGGGGAAGACTCAGCAAACACAGAGTTTGTTGTCTTCAAAACTTTCCAACAACATCTTTTTTTTTTTTCCATTTTTTTCCCCTTTTCCCTCTGGCTGTTGCTTGATGAGCATAGTTATATGTTTGGAATAAATCTAAGGCCTAATAAATGCACAATTTGTCAACTGTTGGGAGTTTTTAGAGGTTGGTTTATCTTCCCTCTATCTTGTTAACCATCAGGAGAAGCCTTATTTGGATTATCACAGATCTTCACCCTTAACTTGGGGAAAAAAAATGCTAAAGGAGGCTAGATTAGATTAGATATTAAGAAGAAATTCCTCCCTATGGGGGCAGTGAGTCCTTGGTATGGAATTCCCAGGGAAGCTGTGGCTGCCCCATCCCTGGCAGGGTTCCAGGCCAGGCTGGATGGAGCTTGGAGCAGCCTGGGATGGTGGAAAATGTCTCTGCCTATGGCAGAGGAGTTGGGACGGGATGATCTTCCAGGTCCCTTCCAAACTAAACTGTTCCATTATTATCCAACTAGATTAAATTCCTTTACTAACAGAAATATAGGGTTTGGTGCTGAAATAATTTAAAAGTTCACTGAGGGCCAAACATTTTTTCCCTCTTCAATTTCCGATATATTAAATAAAAAAGAAGCCCTTTGCTTCATAACCTTGTAGTTAGACTTGTCTTCCTTTAAGTGGAAACCCTCAGTTCAAGCGTTTTCCATTTTTTAGGGAAGGGATGAGGCTTTGAAATCCTAAGAAATACAAAACCCACCCTTTTCCACCAGCTCTAGGACATTTCAGTGGGGGCAGCTCTCAGCCAGAGACAGAGGAGTAAAGAAGCCATAAAATAATCCAGGCAGCAATTGTGAGAGATAAAGATTATTCACAGATTTAATTATGCCAGTTAGCATAATCATCTTCAGGGACACAAACCTGTGGCTAAATCCCTGGAATCTCCCCCTCATGCAGCTCTTGGGCTGTTCATTGATCTCGAAGGAATTTTTTCATCAGGAAAAGCTGTTGATGTGTCAGGAGGTCTGACCACCCTCCCGAAAACCCCACGTAGCTCAGATTTTCAGCACCACAGACTTCCCAGAGCCGCGAGGAGACTGATGGAGGCTTCACCCCTCTAACACCAGGCTGGGATACAACACCCTTTAAATGTCAGATGAGCAGCAGCTCGCAGGTGGCTTTACCTCCCTCCCTGGGGACATTTCTGGGTCTCCTGACTCACAGGCAGTGCCCGGGGGGCTGCATCAGCCCCCTCCTCAGCGGGGGAAGGCAGGTGGGCCAGGCAGAGCCCCGGCCCCACGGGGAGAGAGATGCTTTTAGTTATCTCTGACTCATCCCTGGGCTGCCTTTGGAGAGTGGGAGTCGCTCTGCTATTTTCTGTGCACCGGCTCTGCTGGCTGTCATTTCCCACCTGGGGGACAACGGGTTTGAAAGCCAGAGTGCAGCATTTTGTGGCTGGAATTTTTTTTTTTTTTTTTTTTTTTTTTTTTTTGGTTTTTTTTCCTCCTCTCCTGATGAAGGGTGAAAGTTTGGTGCCTGTAGGAGAAGCTGGAAAATGGAAAAGGGGACAGGGGGAAGGAAAATGTTGTTTTGGGCATGGAAGGGATATCACTATTGTTTTACATCCAGACTGTCCAGAGGCATTATTGGCACCTGTTAACTTGACAAATATGTGGGGAAGGGGGAAAATGAGCCTTCCCTGCCTCCAAATCCTGGCTGGATGTTTGATCCAATGTCATTCCTGCCACACAGGACCCAGATAAGCTACCAAAAGTCAGGACCCAGACAAGCTACCAAAAGTCCCTTTAGGTCAATATTTCTATGCCTCAGAGCTGTCAATCTTCCCATCAAACTCGGTGTCACTTGGGTCCATTTCCTGCTGGATGCATTATCCGTGGAGAATCAATTGCATGGATTGGGGCTGGGTTATTGATGCCATTATCTTGTTTATGGCTTGTGGATGTTTCTGGACTCAAAGCAGTGCCCTTCTAACACCCAAGTCAAAGAAAAGTCGAATTATTCCCATATTTCAGATGTCAAAATGGAGATGGATCCACTCAGGGGTTTTGCCCCACCAGGCTTGTGTTGTTCACAGGACTTGATCCTGTTCTGTGTTCTCTGGGAATGGCATAAAATGGTTTTGCTTGGAAGGGGCCTTAAAGATCAACCTGTTTTAACTCTCCTGCCATGGGCAGGGACACCTTCCACTGTCCCAAGTTGCTCCAAGCCCTGTCCAACCTGGCCTTGAACACTTCCAAGCATGGGGCAGCCACAGCAGCAGCCTGTGCCAGGGCCTCACCACCTTCACAGGGAAGAATTTCTTCGTAATATTCCATCTAAATCTACACTCTCTCATCTTAAAGCCATCCCCCCTTGCCCTGTCACTCTTTGCCATTGCAAAAAGTCCCTTTCCAGCTTTCCTGTATCCCCTTTGAGGTACTGGAAGGCCACAGTAGGGTCTCCAGGATACCTGGTGAGCAGGTTCTGAAAGTTCTTCTCAGACAGGCGGAGGACTTGAACCTCATCTCGCCTAACTCCAAGAGCAAGATCCAATTTATATCCTCACGTGTCACCAGCAGCAAACTTTTTATAGGAGTAGTTTGGCTTAGCCAGAAGAGATTTTCAGACCTGGATCCTAAATGGAGACCTCCCAACAGCCTGGTGTGACCTACCTGGCTTCCAAACAGATTTGGAAGCTCATGCTTCCCTTTTCCCGACAGGTCCTATGGAGCACCTCCAGCTGGCAGTCTCAGATCTTGGCAGGGAATGTGTGTCTACCCAGGAAAGCTGATTGTGCATGGCTGGAGCTGCCAAATCCACAGCTGGGGCTTGGCCATGTGCAATAGTGGAATTTTTGAGGAGAAATCATGGGAAGCTGCAGCACACACCTATATTTGAAAGGGGTGAGTACCTGGAGGGGTTCCCCGAGGCTGGAAAAGCAATTCCCAGTGCTGAGACAGAGCTGCACACCAGGATTGGATTCAGAGCTGTGATATCCATGAAAACACAGAACCTCCATCCTCCACACACTTAATTGCCATGTGCCATAATTCTTTTCCATCTCTCATATCCAGGTTTTTCCTCCTTGTTAGAGATTACCTGGTTTTTTTATGGACAAATAATCAAGCTGAATAATTCACCCAGACGTAAAGCTGCATAAAGCTTTGATCCCACTCTTGAAGCAGCCACATCTAAGGGCAGGAGGGATTCTTGAGTGCTGCATCCAGCTCTGGGTTCCCAGCACAGGAAGGACATGGAGATGTTGGAGTGAGTCCAGAGGAGGCACCAAGGAGGTCAGAGGGATGGAACAGCTCTGCTGTGAGGGAAGGCCGAGGGAACTGTGATTGTTTGGCCTGGAAAAAAAGGCTTGGGGTGACTTAATTGTGGCCTTCCAGTACCTGAAGAAGCTGACAAGGAATGTGGAGAGGGAATATTTGCTAGAGCATGGATGGACAGGACATGTTTTCAGACTGAGAGTAGGTTTGGATTGGATATTAGGAAGAAATTCTTGACTGTGAGGGTGGGGAGGCCCTGGCACAGGGTGCCCAGAGAAGCTGTGGCTGCCTCATCCCTCAGGCTGGACAGAACTTGGAGCAACCTGGAGTAGTGGGAGGTGTCCCTGCCCATGGCAGGTGGTGGGAATGAGATGATCTTTGAGGTCCTTTCCAACCCAAACCATTCCATGTTTGTTTCTACTGTTTGATGCTTCTTGCATTGGAATGAAGCACGTGAGGGAACTGATGACCTTCAGCTGCAGGAAGTTGCTCTGGAGGGAGCTAAAGATGCTCCAGATTTTTTCTCCACCTCCATAGGTTCTCAAGCCTTGCAGGATCCTGGTGCAAACTTTGGGAAACTTTGTCATTTCTCTGCTTTCCTTCTGAGCTGAGGGAAACCAGAGAGTGTCACTTCTTGGAAGGTGTCCATTGCCTACATTCCCAGATTTATCCTCACTCTACACACGGATTTTGGAGTGCTTTGAATGAGGACCCTCTCCAGGTTCCCTCTGAAATCCCTGGAACAAGGAAAGCCTGGGAATGCTCAAGAAATGGAGCTGGATTTCCAAGCAGTGGCACAACCAAACAACATATTCCTTTTTCTTTGCAGTTTTGGGGACTTTGATTATAAGTCAAGTTGTTAAAAAATAACATTTAGAACATTTAAATGCAGAAAACTCTCTTATTTTTTACATTTACATTTAAGCACAAACTTACTCCCCAATCATTTCTAAATGGATTTCTTTTTAAGACAATTTAAGAGAGGGAAAATGAGGTGTTACTGGATGCATACTGGGGAGCACTTATTGGAGAGGCAGCAATGTACTGCAAATGTAACATAATTATATAGAAGATAGCAGGATGGCAGTGCTCTGAAATAAAAAAGTGCCAGCATTTGGAAAGAAGAGGGATCATTGGAAACAATTTATGTAGTTTAGAATGATTTAAGTGTAGTTAAACAATTGCACATTTTGGTGCAATGTATGACATAATAGTCCAAGAGAACTGAAAGGTTTTCAAGTCTCTTTTCCAAGTCAGCTTTCCAGCTGATGGTCCAACAGGGAAAGCTCTTATTTTTGGGGAGAGGCTGCTCTTGACTTGGTTTTCCTGACATTTGTTCTTTATTGCTTTGTTGTGCTGTCAGTCACACCATTCCAACACCGGAATGGATTTCCCAGAGAAGCTGCAGCTACCCCGTCCCTGGAAGTGTCCAAGGACAGGTTTGGATGGAATTTGGATCAACCTGGGACAGTGGAGGACTGAAATGAGGTGATCTTAAAGGCTCCTTCCAACCCAAACCATTCCTTGATTCTTCTTGGAGGAGTGTTGGGCAAACTGCTTTGAGTGGTGAAAGTTTGAAATCTCATCATGTTCCAACAGGTTTTGGGAAAATCTAAGCCTCAGCAGAGCTGAAGTAGCTCAGCTGGGAGAGCGTTAGACTGAAGATCTAAAGGTCCCTGGTTCAATCCCGGGCTTCAGCAGAGTTTTCCTGCACTTTTGTGTGCCCAGGGATGGGCTCTCCAGTAGAGAAGAGACCTGGACACCCAGGAGAGAGTCCAGCTAAGGGCCAGCAGCACTGGGAGGGACTGGAGGGGACAGGAGCATCTCTGCTGTGGGGAAAGGAGGAGAAACTGGGCCCAGTGGCCTTGAGAGAGTCTGGAGTTCCCCTTCTCAGACCTGGAGGTGGTCGGGGGCAAGGGGCTGTAGGTCCTGCTTGAGCAGGGCTTTGGAGCAGGGACCTCCTTGAAGTCCCTTTGGACCTCAACCAGCCTGAGCCTGTGAAAGAGGGACAGGGTTTTTACAATTCAAGTATTTTAGCAAAAATCGTGATAGAAAGGGATTTTTGTTCCTTCCACTGCCTGTTCCCAGTCCTGTGGCATGGACTACCCTGTAAATTGGTGGTAATATTGAGTCAAGGATGTGGGGGCTGCTTAGTCTGGAGTGAGCCAGAGGAAACCACAAAGATTATTCGAGAGATAGAGTTCCTTTCTTATGAGGAAAGACTTGGTTTACTCAGCCTGAAGAACAGAAGGCTCCAGGGAGACCTCAGAGCCCCTTCCAGTGTCTAAAGGGTCTCCAAGAGAGCTGGAGAGGAACTTTGGAAAGGGGCCTGGAATGTCAGGACAAGAGGGAATGGCTCCAAATTGACAGAGGGCAGCGTTAGATGGGATATTAGGAATAAATCGTCCCCTGTAAAGGTGGAGAGGCCTTGGTAAAGGTTGCCCAGAGTAGCTGTGCTGCCCCTGGATCCCTGGAAGTGTCCAAGGCCAGGTTGGACAGAGCTGGGAGCACCATGGGATAGTGGAATGTGTCCCTGCCCATGGTGGGGTTGCTGGAACTCAATGATCTTGAAGGCCCCTCCCAACCCAAACCATTCCATGATTTTATGACCCTTTGAGGCCAATCACTGGGGCCTGACCACCTCTGCCAGGCAGCATTCCAGGCTTTGAGCAGCACCAGCCACAGCTGCAGAGTCATCACTACCAGCAGAGCTCAGCTCCTTGCTAGAATTAATGATTTGAGTCGGCTTAATTAAAGATTTCTTGCCTTTGCCTTAAATGTTAATCCCTTCTCCAGCCATGGAATTTCACAGGGGATCTGTGAGCTCCCTTCTTGCCTCCAGTGGTGGTATTTTGTGTCAGTGAGGCACTGAAAGAGGGGCTGGATACTCCTCTCCCTTCACTGTTGCCCCCTCCCCAGAACAGCAGAAACAATGCTTTGGCATCACATTTCATAATTTTCTTCTTATGAGCCCTTGAAAACATCTTTATCGCAGTAAAAAAAAAAAAAAAAAAAAAAAAGAATCTTGAAATAACTTTTGAACTTCAGAGAAAAGGAAAAAGAGAAAACCTGGCTGAGACAGATTAAAACTCGTGATTCATCAAGGGTAGAGCTGAGATGAGACCTGAGAAAGACCTGCTCTACCCCCTGTAACACAACTCTGAAAAATAAAGGTGGCAGGGATGCGGCGGTGAGTGATACTGTCATGGAAAAATAGAGCTGAGTGCTGGGCAGACAGCACAGTCAGGGAATACGACAACCCCTGGAGACCAGGAGAGGCTTGGCTGCTCATTCCTACCACTCTCATGGTTATCCATGACTTGAAGTGGCTGCAGGGGGTTGCCAGGTGAGAACTTTTGAGATATTTGAGCTATTATCCCTTCTTTTGCAGAGCCACAGCGTGGATCCAGATGGATCTGAGCGTGGGTGTTGCAATGCAGAGAGAACTTGTCTCGCCCCTCATTTGCAAAATCTGCAACTAAGAAAACCCCCAGAGTCCTGGTGGCAGCCCCTCATTCCATCTCGTTTCCTGCTTGGCTCTCCATAATCCCAAAATCTGGGATCATTTCCTCTCCTCAGACAGACCGAGCGCCAAGAAGGACAAAAACACTTCAGGAGCTCCAGGGATTGCTGAGACTGGATTTGAACAGGAAATAGAACAAATTTCCCAGGGCAATCTCCTGCTTGGGAAAAGGGAGTGGATTGACGGAGGAATGGTCGTAAAGGCAGCAGAAAAGAGGGATTGACGTCAGAGCTCCTCATTTCCATTTCTACGTCACCTAGCAACACTCCACTTAAGGACTGAACTTCCGAGACGTGGATTCCCTGGGAATTTTCCCATTAGGTGGCACCACTGGCCTTGGGAAGGCTTTCATCTTCTCTGGCTCCATCCAGCCAGATACACCTAGATCCAAATGCATTGATCTCTCCCTCCCAAAAATTCAGAAACAGCTGAAAATGGATCAGATTTGTGAAGAGCTTAAAGTGCTGTGGGTTATTTGTTGCAACTAATTTGGAGAAAAACTTCTGATAGGACCCAGCCTATCTTTAATATAGATTCTGGAAAACCCCATAAAGAGACAAAACCTGGCTGCTCTTGGCATGAATTAAATGATCCTAAAGGTCCTTTCAAAACCCCCAAAAATTCTATGATTGGGTAAATTGTAAAGATTTGCCTTTTGGCCTCAGAGAAGTAGGTGAGATGAATCCCACCCCAGGAGCCTTTTCAAGATTGCTGTGTTTTACAGAAAAAATATCATGCCAGATCTTCTCTTGTGGTCTTTGCTCCCTGTCACATGGATGTGCCCACCTGGCCTTCCAGGAATTTGAAAATCATCTCTGCTGGTAATGCCAAACAGCTCACAGCTCCTCAGGGAAGAACAAAACTATTTCACAAAATTAGAGGCTCTTATGTTTTAAAATAGGCATTGGTCTGTTTTGATTTGCTTTCAAAGACAGAATCTTTGAAGAAAAATTAAGCCTGAAGCAAGTCCACAATCCAGACATTAAAAGCCCTTCAAAGCAAAGCTTTACATGTGAGTAAACACTTAGGATAGACTTCAAACTAATCAGCTAAGAAATCATCTGTGCAATTCTCACTTTCCTTCAGCATCCAAGTGTGGAAAAAAATACCAGGAAGAGTGTTCTGTTCCTAAATTCTGATCCAAGATGTACTTGTAAGATCCACACTCACTGAGCTGAAGACATTGCTCATTTAAAAATCTTCTTCAGGTAAAAATAACCTGCTCTGAACACACAGCCTTGGTTTGGGGATGATCTTGCAGAGGATGCAGTGCAAGATTTTTTTCCTCATCCTCTTTCATGGACAATAGGAAAAAGTTTCTGGTGTCAATGCCCAGCTTCCTTCTTCTTATGGATCCTGAGGTCCTGGTCTAGATGAGAGAGACACAACAGGAGAGACAAGGATGGCTCATTCCCACTTCAGGGCTGAGGCCTAATTACCATCCCATGGCTCCAATTAATTCCTGGACAACACTGTCGATCCCTCTCATATCAGCAGCTCTACCAGACACAAAATGGAATTGGTTTTTGGAATTGCTTTTGGGGCAATGTTGCCTGTTGGCTGTGGTCTTCATAACAAATCTTCCCGGATTTGTTACGTGCACCTTTTTTTTTTTTTTTTTGGCCCCATAGAGCTTTCAAACGCTGAATTTGGAATGTTTTAGGTCACATAGAGGAGACAATTTGTAAGTCAAGAAGCAGAAATTCTGCAGCACTGCTCAGCAGTCTGAAAATTCTCCACCTGCCAAGCAAAAAGATGCTGAGACCCTCAGCCACTCATGACCAGTTCCTCAGTGGCCATGGGTGGGATCACCATTGGGATCCAGTGCTGGAAGTGTTTTTGGAGAAAAAAAAAACCCTTGGGGAATGATCCTGATGTCTGGATATTTCAAGAGATTCTGTAGCCTAGTTTGGGAGCCTGAGATATCAGGAGCTGTTATCTAATAAATCTCAGTGAGGAAGTATCAGCTGCTGACAAGCTGAACATTCAAACCCAGATTAAATATATTTCTGACACCTTTTGCTACCAGATTTTTAACAGACATGGAAAACTTGCTGCGCATTCCATATATGTATTTTGGGAAGATGTGAATTTGAAGCTGGTGAAAGATGGGAGATTGTCCTGGGAGAGAATAATTTTCAGGATAAGTTGGTGGGCTGGGCAAACATCTCCCGTATCACTGCATGAAGATGCCTGGTTCCCGTTTCTTAGGTGGAGAGAGACAGATTGATGTGAAAAGATTAGCCAGGCTCCATGGATAATTCCAGATCCTTCCGTGGGCTCTGTGAAAAGGTGTCAGGAAATTCTGTTCACTGCTACTGCTCCTGGCTGGTTCCCAGATCAGGGCTGCTGTTTAATTCCAGATTTAGCCGTGTTTTATCACAGAATGCCAGAATGTTTCAGGCTGGGAAGGACCTTAAAGATCATCTCTTTCCAATCCCCTGGCATGGGCAGGGACACTTTCCACTGTCCCAGGTTTCTCCAAGCACCATCCAACCTGGCCTTGAACACTTCCATGTGTCTTGAGTCATTACTTTTGATCTCAGTCTGTCTCTATCCTGTTCCCTGAAACAATTCTTTGATTCCCAAGATAAAGTCAACCAAAGGCTGCCTGAAAAGGCTGAAAGGCCATTGTATTTCAACAGATTTTGGGAAAACCTGAGCCTCAGCAGAGCTGAAGTAGCTCAGCTGGGAGAGCGTTAGACTGAAGATCTAAAGGTCCCTGGTTCAATCCCGGGCTTCAGCAGAGTTTTCCTGCACTTTTGCGTGCCCAGGGATGGGCTCTCCAATACAAGAGAGACCTGGACATCTAGGAGAGATCCATCCAAGGGCCAGGAAGGCGATCAAAGAATCACAGAATGGGTCAGGCTGGAAGGGACCACAGTGGGGTCATCTTGTCCAACCTCCCTGCTCAAGCAGGGTCATCCCAGAGCACATGGATTGTGTCCAGAGGGTTCTGGAATATCTCCAGTGAGGGAGACTCCATGCCCTCTCTGATCTCTGCTCAGGGCTTGGTCACTGCACAGGGAAGAAGTTCTGCCTCATGTCCAGGTGGAACTTCCTGGGATCAGTTCCTGCCTGTTGCTCTGGTGCCATTGCTGGGCCCCCCAGAGCAGAGCCTGGGCCCTGCTCGGAGCCCTCCCTGCAGACAGGGACACACAGGGATGAGCTCCCCTCTCAGCTGTGTCTCCTCTCGGGGCTGAACAGCCCCAGTTGAACATAAACAAAGGACTGGAGCCTCTTTCTTATCAGGAGAGGATGAGAAGGATTGGTTGCCCTGAGAGGTTGTGGAGTTTCCATTCTGAGAAATTTTAAAATGCCACCTAACTGTGGCCCTGGTGACTGGCTCTGGTTGGCCCTGCTGTAGCAGAGACTTGTGCTAGAAGATTGCCAGAAATCTCCTCCAACTCTTCAGCAAGTAGAGGACAAAGATAAATTTTATGTGTAGGGCAAGGAAAAGCCAGGCCAATGTCATCCTCAGGTTTTTCCACCAGCAGTGTCCACCTGGCCAATCTGCACAATCATCCTGGCTGACCAACCAGCCAACAAAGAGCTGGGATAAAGATTAGGGTGTCAGAAGAACCCGACCTACAAATGAATAAAAGCTAATTTAAACACTCCTACTTTTAAAATATTATCAAGGTAAAGTTCTCCTCTTTCTATTTTTTTTTCCTTTTTTTTTGAGTCAAAAAAATAGCTGTAATAGCATAAAGAGACTCCTTCAAACTGAACTCCTCACCCTCTCTGAAATCCCGGTGCCTGTCATCTGCTGCAGGATCTGCAGCGCGGCATCACACCCAAAGCCCCCAAATAAACTTCTGCTCTCGTTCCAGGCACCATCTGTGTCCCATTTCTGCAGCGCCTGGCAGAGATTGCTTCCCTTCTATGGAATGTTCCTTCCCCTTGCCGAGCTGCAGACTTCGGAGGTGGGGAAGTCGGTGGGTGGAACGGATCCCAGCTCCGTGCGCTGCGCTGTGAGAGCGTCCTTGGGTGGTGGGGTGATTTTGGTGCTTGTCCCTGGTCAAGATGGCCCCAAATCAGGTTCCAGAGCAGCCCAAAGAAGAGGTAAAGACAACACTTGGTTATGGAGCTGCCAGAAATGGGAGAGGCTTCACTGCGGTGTTGGGTGTTGATGAGGGTGGGAGTGGTGAGGTGAGGAAGAGCCAAGTTGGGGATAATCATGGACCGGTCCAAATTGCGCTGGAGCACGTGACTGCTCTGGGTCAGAGTCACAGAACCACAGAATCACAGATCCATGGAATAACCTGACTTGGAACAGACCCCCAAGGATCATCAAGTCCAACTCCTGGCACTGCACAGGACACCCCAACAATCCCACCTTGTGCCCAAGAGTGTTGTCCAAGCACCCCCTGACCTCTGTCAGGCTGGTTTTGTGACCACTGCCCTGGGGAGCTGTTCCAGTACCCAAACACCCTCTGGGGGAAGAACTTTGTCCTGAAATCCAACCTAAACCTCCCCTGACACAGCTTCAGGCCATTCCCTCGAGTCCAGTCACTGGTCACCACAGGGCAGAGATCAGTGCCCACCCCTCCTCTTCCTCTCAGGACGAAGTTTTAGACTGTGATGGGGTCTCCCCTCATTCTCCTCTTCTCCAGCCGAACAAACCAAGAGCCCTCAGGTGCTCCTCACACGGCTTCCCCAGATGGTGTTCACAGTCTTGTCTTCCTCTTATGCAAATAAATTGAGTTTTAATGCATAATTCAGGCAGCTGCAACCCAAACAGATAATGAAGAGCCTTGCCTTAGGCTCTCCACCAAACCAGCTGAATCTCTGCCTATCCCTGTGCCTCAGTTTCCCTCTCTGCAGCTCTGACAGTTCCCTTCCCTTCCCTTCCTGAAGAATGGGAAGAGTCAGCTTGCAGGTGAAAATACTCTGTGTTCCTGGGTTGTTTTGTTGTGTTATCCCAGCACGTGTCCCCGGGGATGATGCTGGATTACTCATACACCTCTCAAGTCCTCTGCTTCTCTAATTCCTTTTATTTGCAAGAATTAGGAACAGTCATGCTATCCAGGAAAACACAGCCCTCACAATGCCAGCATCGGCGTCACGGAGCTGTGCTTGGCAGGCTGTTCCTGAGAAACTCCTGGGACTTTCAGGTGGATTCACCTCCAAGTGGGGCGGAAATGGGGAGGAGGGAGTGATTAGAAAGGAGACAACAGATTGTCTCAGAACACTGCAAGATGAGGTAAATAACAAGGAAACTGTGTGGGAAATCAGGTGATTCAGAATCCTGGGTCACCTTTGATACAGAACTTTTCAAATGGCCAGGAGAGACTTTGGGATCTATCTGGAAAGGGAGAGGCTACTGGAGATAAGAAAAACTTGGAATATTTCGCCTGTCATGGCAGAGGTTAGCCAGGGAGGATGGACACGGAAGGGATCTGTTGTCTCCTGGGAGTGACAGCAGAGCCCTTCGAACAGGAGTGGGAATAACTCGTAACACATTCCAGAGCCCTGCCGTGCTCTGTCTGTGCCTCCCACCCACCTGCCAGGAGGAGCCGGGAGGGAAAAGTTCACCTGGAAGGGAAAACCAGCTGTCCCTGGAGGAGGTGAGAGAGGAGGATCCTGTGAAATGCCATGGCTGTGTTCTGTGGAGCTTTCTGAACCTGATCTGGGTGCACGAAAGCTGGGCAGGTGGTGAGGGGGACAAAGGGTTCAAAGAGGTGTCCTAACATCTCTAACAATTTAGTCCAGAAAGTTTGGCTCATTTGGATTAATGAATTTCTTGCATATTCCTCAGGAAGTCTTTCTCTCACATTTTCAAACACTGTTTAATTTGCTGCAGTGTGTGAGACTGACTTTTAACAATTTATCTTGACAGCTGCCAGCCCTGGAATGGGACAAATTCCTCAGCCCTGCTGGAGGGTTGATACAGATTTATCTGTGCTGCAGATGGCTGTAGGCACACTTGCAGGTGTTTGTGGGGATTTGGCTCCTTCTCCTGACATCTCCTATCTAATTGCTTTCTTTTTTTTATTTTTTATTAGTTTATATATTCCATCTCCTCCAAGAGGGGATGTTTGACCCATGTGAGAAGTCATGGCTCACTTCCCTCAGCTGAGCTGAGGCTCTCAAAAGTCTCTCTGGCCCCTGATTCATACAATCACAGAATCAGACTTTGGGTTAGAAAATACCTTAAAGATCATCCAGCTCCAACACCCCGTGGAAAGAGGCAACTTCCACTTGACCAGGTCACTCAGAACCCCTTCTACTCCTTTGGATTCTCCATCAACCTGTGCACAAGCTGACAAATCATATTTCTGGACATATTTTCTCTTGTTGTCAGGTCCTGCTCCTCTGTAAAATAATTTTTAGGAAGGTCCTTGCATCAAGCTCCGGGCTCCAGCATCTTGTGTCATTGTGTTTCCATAGTAGGAACCTTTACAGAGCTGGCAGGAAAAATATTTTCTATACTATTGCTATTTTCTACATTATTTCTATTTTTTTATATTGGCCTTTCCAAGGCAGACACTAAGGAGACCTGGGACAACAATCCCTGTACAGGGAATTCACTGAAGGGTTGGACTTGATCTTTGTAAGTCCCTTTCAACTCAAAATATTCTGTGATTTTGTGAAATATGCAGAGCTATCCAAGGCCTGGACATTTTGCTGGATGACCACAGGCCATCCATAAACTTGGGCCGAGGTTCTGTGCAGCTCCCTCACCTTTACCCCAAAATTATCAGGCAGCTGAGAGGTGTTATTCTGGTTTTTTAGGGAAATCTGACCCCACTACTCCAAACCCTGAGCTAACAAGTTTTTCCCCAGAGAAGAACCAAAACTGCAAAGGTACTAAGTTTTGCATCTACTGTTTATATTGAGAGGCTGGAGAAAAAACCAAAAAGAAAAATATAAAAGCAGCTCAGCTTAGAAAATTCAGCTCCAAGTTTAAAGTTAGAGGTGATAATCTGAGCCCTTAAGAGCTAAAAATCCTTGGGCTGAAAGAAAAAAAAAAAGTACCCTCAGTGGATTTTTCAAGGCTTCTACACCTGGTTTTATGTACATCTGCTCTTGGTTTTTATTTAAAGGATTGGCTGCAAGAGTAGGGAGCTTGCAGGGCAAATCTGGAGCCAAGGGAAAATCTGAGCTCTGCTTTTGGAAGCTTTCACGTGGCTGCAAACCCAACTTCCCTCAGCACACCCATGGCCACCCTTCTTTAGAGGAGTGACTTCAAAACCAGCAGCTGATGGAGCTCAGCCCAAGGAACAAAAAAGCTGCTGCCATTTTCTATGCAGATTTTATGTTTTTCCAAAGCCCGTTTCACTTCTCCTCCTCCTCCTCCTTAAAATTCTCCTTCTCTCGCTCGTCCTGTGGAGGTGCCAAAGCCTCCTCCATCAATTTGTGAGATCTTCTGCTTGAAAACTGGAGCAGAGAATCACCCACGGAACCAGGCTGGCATGAAAATACCGGAGGCAGAGGCTCTGATGAGAAACGACTCGAGGAGTTTCCCCGTGTCAGGGTGGAAGAAATGGGAACGTGGAATCAACTCCACCGAAATTCCTGGGGGATGGGATACCTGCCCAGCATCTTCTGACCACAGACGGGGATATGGCTCATTATGAAGACATTTTTTCATTTCCTCCTACCGTCTTTTAATTCATAATTTTATCTTTTTGCTGCTTGTCTGGGACTTGAAGTGTACCCAAATCTGCTGTATTTTTTCCCCATGGAAAAAAAAATACCAATACAACAGGTCAAGCTTTCTCCTGAACATTTCCAACTGCTTGCAATGAGGGATTAGAAGGCAAAATTGAATTTCCAAAGCAAAAGAGACGTTTCCAACCCATGTGAACAGGTCAAGGAGGTTAAAAAGCTGATCTAGGCGTAGTTTAAAGCCTTACATGCTGTAAGGTTATTAAAATCACTTCTCTTCTGGATCCTCATATTTTTTCCATTAAATACTTCCCCGAATTTGCGGAGTTTTGCCAAGGATGTTTTCTGTGCTGTAGATACTTGCTAGGAACCAAACTGAAATCCACCCACCTTTCTGCATGGAATTTCAAACTCTCCCCAAGCTGTCACATCCTGGATGCTCCCAGAAGTTGCCAGAAGAGTTTTTACTCCTGTCCCAGCCTGAATCCCACCCTGGGCAGGGGAATAAAAAAAATCTCTATATCTAATAAGTGACAGCAAGAAGCTCCACAATCCTATTTCTCTCTGTTTTTCTGAGCACAATTTGCATATTTAAATAACCTATTTCCCCTTGGAATGAGCAGTGCTTTACATTCTCTCCTTTTCCTCCACTTGCATCCTTCAGTCACAAATAAAATTAGGTTTTGCTATTCAAACCTAAGAGAAAGAAGAACCCAAACCCCCAAAAGTTAACGGCCCCATTAATGACCTAAATTGTATTTAATTAATCAGCCACGCATGGTAAAGCCAAGACCCTTTAAAGGCATTTTGACTGTCTGTTTACTTCAGTACCTATGAGGAACCGAGCTGGGTCCAAAAAGTATTTTTTATTCTCCAGTTTTAATGCTTGGTATTCAGAGCAAGTCCTGGACAGTTTCTGCCTTTGAATGTTTGTCTTTTCTGGGCTTTTTTTGGGGGGGGATTGTTTGGGTTTTTTTGGTTTGGTTTGGTTTTTGGTTTTTGGTGGGGTTTTTTTTTGTTTGTTTGGGTTTTTTGTTTGTTTGTTTGTTTGGGTTTTTGTGGGGTTTTTTTATTTTGTTTTGCTTTGTTTTAATTTTGGGGTGGTTTTTTGCACAGCACATGCCCATTTAAGACAGACTTTAGACAGTGACAGAAATCCTAACTCAAATTTTTCTGGGGTTTTGTTGGATGACCTGAGTGAAAGAACCATTCTGATGTTCACATAGAATAGATCATAGAATCCTGGAATGGTCTGGGTTGGAAGGGACCTCAAAGACCATCCAGTTCCAAACCCCTGCCATGGGCAGGGACACCTTCCACTGTCCCAGGTTGCTCCAAGCTCTGTCCAACATGGCCTTGGACACTTCCAGGGATGGAGCAGCCACAGCTTCTCTGGAAAACCTGTGCCAGGGTCTCATCACCCTCATAGGGACTCTACTCTAGAGGGTTCAGGGTCAGCTCCTAGGTCACGGAATTCTTCCTGAGGCTCCCTGGGGCAAAACTTCTCAGCAGCAAAAACCTTGTTTTTACTGGGTTCCTCATGACAAGAATGACAATGAGGGGCTGGAGAGTGTCCAGGGAAGGGAACAGAGATGGGGAAGGGTCTGGAGCATTCCCAGTCTGTGTATTC
This sequence comes from Taeniopygia guttata, assembly GCF_048771995.1. Lineage (NCBI taxonomy): Eukaryota > Metazoa > Chordata > Aves > Passeriformes > Estrildidae > Taeniopygia > Taeniopygia guttata. The sequence continues at coordinate 149,783,901 of NC_133026.1, read as the reverse complement.
CCAGGATCCCTCTGGAGTCATTCAGAATATTTGGTGCCTCAGACCTTGACTCAGCCTTCAGCCACCAAAACACTGGGGCCAACCTGAGCTGCTCAGAGGGGATGAGAGAGGGCAAAGCTGAGCTTAACCTGCTGTCAGAGGGTCTGGATGGCAGCTCCTGCCTCCCACTGCTGGATCCTTCTCCTGGTGCGAGCAGGGGTGGGCTGCATCCCCCAAAAGTGGGAGTTCCCTCCCGTGTTCCCAGCACAGCTCCGAGAGCTCCCTTAATGCCTTTGTGCCTGCAGCAGTAATCTCAGGATTATTGCTCCCAAGGCATGCAAATAATAATCCTCTCTTTTCCCTCATCTTGTAGCTGCCATGTAATTTAGAAAATTAATCTGCAGGGCTGGCAGTGTCTTTTCTTGTCCGCATGTGCTGCCTCTGCCACGGTGAGATCCCTCTGGCATATCCCAGATTTCCCAAGGATTCTGGAGAACTTTGCTCAGTTTTCTGAAACTGAGACACGGATAAGGGAATTGCCTTTTCCTGTGCCAGCCATTGGCAGAACAAGGGACAAAGCAGGCATGCAATTAACCCATGTATTAAAGTAGCTCTGAGCAACCTGGTAGATGGGAAGGTGCCCCTGACTGTGACAGAGGGCTGGAATAATGTGATATTTCCGGTCCCTTGCAACCCAAACCATTCTATGATTCAATGAAAAAGAAAGCAAAAGCAAAATCACTCTGTGGGAATGCAAACGGTCACAAAAACAATCAGCAAAACCCAAATTTCCTGGGGTTTATGTGAGCCTTTATTTTTTTTTTCCTGAAGTAAAAGATTTTAACCTCCTGCTGAGAGTTTCCAATGTATTTATCTGTCTGGTCTTTCCACTCAGGCTTCTCATCTCACCAGCAGAGAGATGCAGTGAGGTCAGGGAGGGTGCGTGAGGATCGATCCCTGCGTGCGGATCGATCCCTGCCGGAGCTCTTGGTAGCAAAGGTGGAGAGGGAAGTTCACGAGGATGGCGAGAAGCAAACCAGGACTGAAAGCATTAAGAGAAAGAGGCAGAAATCACCAGAATAAAAGGCAGAAGATCAGAGCTGAAGGGCAGAGCTGTTAGTGGGGGAGAGCTGCGGGTTGGAGCAGGTACTCAGGGAAAGATGGATTTTGGGATGTGCTGATTGATGGTGTGGGGGCCCTGCAGGGGCCTGAGTGGGGGTGAGAGGAGGGAGCTGAGTGCGAGGGGGCTGCAGAAGGTGCTGGCAGGGCAGCCACCCCCGCGCTCCTGCCGCCCACCGCGGTTATTCATCCCGCTCCTTCCCTCGCAGCATCCCCGGGAGCACCGGCAGGTTTTAACCCTTCTCTGAGCCAAATCCAGGGAAACTTGGCAACTTCTGGCACTGAGGTTTGAGTCAAAGCTGTTTCAGCCCAGAAGGAAAAAACTTCTCCCATCTCCTCTCATAGCTGCGTTGTGGTCTCTGGGATTTTTGGGACACAAATCCTAAGCGCTGACACCAGTGGGGGCCTTTCCTTTGCTTTCCCACAGCTGTGGGTTAGGCTTGAGACTGATTTCATTGGAGTTACCCCCGAGGTGAACAAGCCCAGATGTCACCTCCACAGGCACAAAGGTGCCAGCTCTGACTGGGCATCCCCTGGTGCTGGCTGAGAGCAGAGATCCTGTGAGGAGGGGGAACAGGCCCCCTGCACCGGGTGTTACAGTGGCCAGAGGAAATGAAACCAGTCTGCCCTGTTTGTTGAGACTAAACCCACCCGGCAGGGTTCAAACCTCCTCCTCTCTCTGCCCCAGCAGAGGTTGCGGAATCACAGATTCATGGAATGGTTTGGGTAGGGAGGGACCTTAAAATCCTGTGGTTCCAACCCCTTCCACCAACACCTTCCACTAGATCAAGTTGTTCAAGGTGCTCATCCAGCTTGGCCAAACATTTCCAGGCATGGGGCAGCCAAAGATTCTCTGGGAAATAGGTGCCAGAGTCTTACCACCACCACCACATGGAACACTTCCTTCCCAATATCCCATCTATCCCTGCCCTCTGGCAGTGGGAAGCCATTCCCTGTGTCCTGTCTCTCCATTCCCCGTCCCAGGTCCCTCTCAGCTCTCCTGGAGCCCCTTCAGGCACTGGAAGGGGCTCTAAATCTCCAAACCTTCTCTTCCCCTGTCTGAGCAATCACATCTCTCAGCATTTCTTCAAAAATAGACCTATTATGTCCAAACCACTTCCTGGGAGTGGTTCCTGGCTCCTTCAATGCCAGGAACTGTGTCTGGGGGCACACAGGTTGTCACATTTAAGCCATTTGGGTCACCATCAAGTTGGTGTCTCTGGTATGGGATTTGCCTCTCTCCTGGGAGCTCAGAGCTGCCTTTCCCCAGGGGGTTAATGAGGTCGGAGCCCCTCAGCACAGCCACGGTGTGTGAGCTGTTCTTAAACCTGAGGGCAATATTTGGGATGTTCATAACACCTGAGCTCTCCTTTCATAACAAAACGAGGCCCCAGACAAGCACAAAATTTGATATCATTTAATCCCACACATGGACCATGCAGGGAGTTCTGACCTACTTTGATCCAATTTGGGGACCAGGAGGCTCCTGCCTAATTTAGATCCAGGCAAAGACGGCTGGAGTAAAGGCTAATTTCCAGCTGGTGCATCCCTGAGCCAGATGATCCTGCCTGAGGGCATCAGGTCTGCAAAGGTCCAGCCTGGGTGAGCAGCTGCTGCATTTGTGGTGTTGTATTTGTGGTGTTGCATTCGTGGTGTTGTGTTTGTGGTGTTGTATTTGAGTAGCGGCTCTCGGCAGAGGCATTTGCCCAGCAGGACCCCTGATATCTCTTCAAGGCTTAAACAGGGGATTTTTGTTTATACAAAAGTTATTTTAAACACATCCTGGTCAAGCAAGTATTTTCTGGAATTTCTGGACAACAGATGACCTGACGTCCACAGCTTTTGAGCACCACCAGAAGGAAAAGGGGAAAGAAGAGTCCCTGTCCTGCTATGAAGAAGAGATTGGATGAGCATTGGGGTTGGTCTTGAGAAGGTCAAGGTTTTGCTGTTTCTCACTGGTCTTTTTTGACAGCTGGCATTTCGTGTCCTGTCTCTGGTGTTTGTCTGAAGGGCTCCATGGAACAGGAATTAGAAAGGGACAAAGGAGCAAACACAAGGCTGAGTTACTCAGTTTGGTGGGGTGTCTGCACATTGAACACCATCATTTGACAAGGGTCAGGGTAAAAATAGGAAATGGTCAGGAAAGAGTAGAAAACTTCATCAGAGACTCATAGAGTACCCTGAGCTGGAAGGACACACAAGGATAAAATCACAGAACCATTAGGATTGTGGAAGGTTTCCAAGACAGAGTCCAAGCTTTGATCCTTGTCAACCAAGCAAGAGCACTGTGTGCCATGTCCAGTCATTTCCTGGACACTTCCAGGGATGCATCATTGATTCCAACTGCTAAAACTCTGCTGAAGCCCGGGATTGAACCAGGGACCTTTAGATCTTCAGTCTAACGCTCTCCCAGCTGAGCTACTTCAGCCCTGATATCAAGATTTGTTTCCCTATAAACAACAGGTAAACACACTGGAACCCTTCAGCCTGGAAAATACAAATTTTGGGGAGAGAGGTTGCTTCAAGGTCAGTTGTGATTGATTCTAAAAATCACTTTCCGGAGTTCTTCCTACTCCCTAAACCCGGTTTTGATTTCCTGCTTGGCCATATACCAAAGGTGGATCAACCTTTCTGCTTCTTCTCAGGGCAGGCCACAGGATTGGGAACAGGCAGTGGAAGGAAAAAAAATCCCTTTCTATCACGATTTTTGCTAAAATACTTAAATTGTAAAACCCTGTCCCTCTTTCACAGGCTCAGGCTGGTTGAGGACCAAAGGGACTTCAAGGAGGTCCCTGCTCCAAAGCCCTGCTCAAGCAGGACCTACAGCCCCTTGCCCCCGACCACCTCCGGGTCTGAGAAGGGGAACTCCAGACTCTCTCAAGGCCACTGGGCCCAGTTTCTCCTCCTTTCCCCACAGCAGAGATGCTCCTGTCCCTTCCAGTCCCTCCCAGTGCTGCTGGCCCTTGGCTGGACTCTGTCCTGGATGTCCAGGTCTCTTCTCTACTGGAGAGCCCATCCCTGGGCACACAAAAGTGCAGGAAAACTCTGCTGAAGCCCGGGATTGAACCAGGGACCTTTAGATCTTCAGTCTAATGCTCTCCCAGCTGAGCTACTTCAGCTCTGCTGAGGCTCAGATTTTCCCAAAACCTGTTGGAACACGATGAGGTTTCAGCTTTCTCAAACTGGCTCAGTGGACGTTTGACTCTTTTTGATATATAAACACCTGTCCCAAACATCAACTAGCAGACCCCAAAAAAGTCAACAATTATCAAAAGTCTTCAAATGAGAATGGCTGTGGTGGATAAATACCCAAGCCTGGAATTATTCTTACAGCCACATTTGTAGTGGTAGCACCCAGACAAACTGGTCTTTATGGAGACATGGAATAGTTTGGGATAGAAAGGATTTGAAAGGACCAGTTCAACCTCCTGCCATGAGCCCGGACACATTCTGCTAGACCAGGTTGCTCCAATCCTTATCCAACCTGGCCATGGACATCTCCAGGGACGGAGAAGCCACAGCTTCTCTGGAAAACCTGTGCCAGGGCCTCACCAGCTTCACAGACAAGAATTTCTTCCTAATATTCAGTCCAACCCTACCCTGTGTCAATTTAAAGCCATTCTCTGTGTCCTCTCCCTCCATCCCTTGTCCCAAGTCCCTCTCCAGCTCTTCTGGAGCCCCTTCAGGCACTGGAAGGGGCTCTGAGCTCTCCCTGGAGCCTTCTCTTCTCCAGGCTGGACATTTCCAGCTCTTCTAGCCTGGGTCCAGAGCAGAGGGGCTCCAGCCCTTGGAACTCAACTGCCTCCTTTGGATTCACTCCACATCCTCTGAAGTTGGAGGCTCCAGAGTTGTCTCAGAGGCTGAACTAATCTGTCACTGCACAGAGCTGCCACCATCCCTGTCCTGATGGCTCTCAGAGGGTGACAAGGATCCATCTGCAGGTTCTCCCTAGGAAAGGGAAGATGTGGATGCCTGTCTCACTTGGACTTGGCTCTGCCTTTCCAGCTGTCCCACTTTTGCTTCAGCAGCTTTTTCCTTGTCAAGGAAAGTGGCTTCCCACCAGCTTTCCTCAGACAGGAAGAAATGATCCCAACATGGAAACTGTGGTATTTGACAGCCCACTCTGCCTTGCTGGAAATACTGAAGTTTCAGCTGGGTACAGAATTCCTGTGGAAAGCTGAGCTGCGCTGCCGCTTTGCAAATGCTCAGTGGTGTTGGTGGAAAGGATGAAGTGAAGGATCTGATAAAGAACAAGCCTTGATGGAAGTGCTACATTGCAGTTAAATTAGAAGTTTGGGGAGCTGACTCACTGGGAACTTGGGTTTTTCAGCTGGTGAAACACCAGAACTGAAAGTCTGTGGGCAAAGTCATCAGAAGTCAGACTTGTGGTGCCAGTTTGACAAGTCACATGGAAGAAGTTGGAAGATCAGATTTTTCCTTATTGAAGACAAAGAAATTAAAGATGATGTTCCAGCTCAGTTTAGACCTCAGGGCTGGAGCTCTGTGGGGAGAGAATGAAGTGGAAAGAGGAGTGAAATATTGGGATATCTCCTGTTGTCCTCTCTTCCCTGCACCATTCCCCCTGACAAAAAACTCCTGTGTCATTCACATCTTGATTACTCTTCAGGGTGTTTTTTGGTGCCTTCATCCCATGGAGGATGTGAAAAAAAAGCCCTCAATAAAGTGCCTTCTGCAGAAGGAATCGCTGTGTAAACCTTGTTTATCCAATCAACAAAAAGGAAGAGTAAAGGGAAGGATATTAGAGGATCTACACAAAGAAAGGGTATTTTAAGATTTAGAGAGGAATCATTAGGGGTTGATGATTTATTGATTCTTCTGATGCAGGAATTAAAGGTTATCATTGGAAAAGAGCAAGTTCCAAACTTGGAACAAAGAAAAAGAAAGTATTTCCTCACACAGGGTCTGGTTATCTGTGCAGATCCCTGCTATTATTATAGATCTTCAAACCGTAAAAATGTTTAAAAGATGACCGGGAAGATTTATGGAGAAAAAAAAACTCCGCAAAGAGCATGAAAATATGGAACTTGCTACTTTAGTTCATGCAGGGCTTGAGCCACAAATCTCTGGAGATCAGGAGAGCATCTGGTGATATAACACCCTGCTGGTTTTGCTTTTTTAGGCACTAACTCACGGAAAATGTTGCAGGCTGGGTATTGAGCTGGATGTTCTTCTGTACATCTCCTCTGGCACCTCCTTGTCTTCCTGCTCTGGCTTCTGGAGGCACGAGGATGGTGTCAGGCTGTGAAACCTCGCTGGCATGTTGTGCAGAGCCGTGCTGGAGGTGTCATTTCATGCCACCAGCCAAGTGTTTAATCACCGCTCCCACGCGGGTGTCGCAGGCTCTGGCCATGACAAACAGATGACAGGCCATCCCTCTGTCCCCAGTTTTCCTGCCACTCCAGCCTGTGCTTTCTCAAATATCCATCTGCCATCAGGCAGAAGCAGCTTTCAAAGGTTGTGAAATTACATCTGGAAAGCCGCTTGTCCAAAGAACTGCAGGCAGCAAGTGAGGAAGGGGATTTTGTCCCTCTGCTCCAGCCTGGAGGGATCCCATCTGGAATTACGCATCCAGAACTGGGGTCACAGCACAGGAAGGACATGGAGCTGTCGGAGGAATCCAGAGGAGGCACCACGATGATGAGAGGGATGGAGCAGCTCTGCTGTGAGGAAAAAAAAATGAGAGAATTTGGAATGTTTAGCCTGGAGAAGTGGAGACTCTGGGGTGACCTAATTGCGGCCTCCCAGTACCTGATGGGAGCCCACAAAAAATGGTGAGAGACAACTTACAAGGTCCTGGAGTGACAGGAAAAGGGAGAATGGCTCTAAAATGAAGAAGAGTAGATTTAGATTAGAGATTAGGAAGAAATTCTTCCTGTGAGAGTGGTGAGGCCCTGGCAGAGGTTGTGGCTACCCCATCCCTGGAAGTGTCCAAGGCCAGGTTGGACAGGGCTTGGAGCAACCTGGGATAATGGAAGGTGTCCCTGCCCAGGCAGGAGGGTTGGAACTGGATGATCCTTAAGGTCCTTTCCAACCCATTTCCAAGTCATTCTGTGATTCCATGATTTGCTGAGAGTTACCACCATATGATCCCAACCTCCCTGTCCCCATCCAGAGCCATGCTGGCCTTTATGTTCCAGTCTGGATTCACCACCTCTTGTGTAATTCACTCTTTTTTAGTTTGGGCAAGGCCATCACCCAGAAGGAGACACAGAGAGGTGACCTTTTTCACCTAACACAGCACATCCAATTTGTCACCCATGCCAGTTTTTCCTGCTGACATCCTGGCACCAAACTCTGCCCCTGATGGCGTTTTGTCCCATTTCCTCACTCTTTCCCCAGCTCTGCACCAGGGGAGTGACATCCAGCTGCAGGGTTGGGATGTGATTGCTTTTCACTCCCTGACTTGGCTCTGATGTGTCATAAAAAACACATGTTCTTCCTTTAGGCTTCTTGAAAATTTTTCTGTCTCATTACACCAAGAGGGCTCTCGGTTTACCTGAAAATCATTTTTAGTGATTATCTCTATTTTGCTTATTTTGCTGTCACTATTTTCTCTTTCTGCTCTTTCCCCAGACTTTTATGAAAATTATCTCATTAGGAACATGGAACTCCTGTTTCTGAGAAAGGTTTCTTGAGGTTTGTAAAGGTCTCTCAGCAGGAAGTTTGCTCAGCTCCATTTTCCCCTCTGGTTGAACAGACCCCCAAGTGAGCCCATTAGGGGAAAAATGGACTGCTTGAAAATAAAATTGTACAAAATATGCAACAGCAGCAGCACCTCTGAAATGTAAGGCTCCAATAAGCAACAAACCATATTTGCAAAACTCCACTTTGATAGCAATTTAATATTTTAGGCAAAGAAAGAGATAATGGCCCAAAGGGCACTGGGGGTGCTTCCCATCACAATGGCTGTGAGGGGATGGAAGATGAGGCCTGGGATAACATCATTGTTATTCTGGAGACACAAATGCAGCTTTGAAAAACAGAGTTAATGAAGCCCAGCTGCCAAACTCTGCCCGTCACACAGCCATTCCATCTCCCTTCTGATGTCTGAAAGATGCTGAGATTGTCAGTCCATCACTCAGGGGGGTGGCACTAGGGGTTTTTTAATTTTATTTTTAAAGTTAGGAATTCAAGCTATGAATAACAGCTCTGCTGCCCTGAGGTGCAGTATCCCTGTGCTGTAAACACAGACCTTGGATGGAGGAATGCAGAAATAATCTGGGCCTGGGTGAATATTCACAATCTGCCCTGTGGTAAAGTACCCACAAACAACAAAACCCAGACCTGGAATTTAGGTCCTCCCCAAGTTGAAAGCCTTTTTTTCTTTTTTTTTTTTTTTGAGAAAACCAATGTTTCGGTGTTTTGTAGTGGATGTTCTCAAAGTGAGAGACCTGAGAGATCTTAGAACCCTCCAATGGTTTGGGTTGGAAGGGACCTTAAAAATCATCTCATTCCCATCTCCCTGCCATGGGATCTTCCACTATCCCAGCTTGCTCCAAGCCCTGCCCAACCTGGCCTTGAACACTTCCAGGGATGGGCAGACACAGCTTCTCTGGACAGCATCTTGGATGCATTTCACTCAGAATGGAAGAGCAAATTTGGAAAAGCAGAGGTCTGCGTTCACCAGTCGTAGTTTCAGAGGAAGGAATGTATTTAAGGCAGAACTTTCTGGGCTGGATGAGGGCACCTGAGCTCTGTGTGGAAAAAGAGAGCAATGTCCATGTCCATGGTTGTGTCCTGCAAGGACACAGGTGACCAGGCAGCAGGAGAAACCTCGTCTGAGAGTCTTGGAGTGAGAGGCACAAGCCTTGTCCTAAATTTGCTTTGTGCCAATTCCTGAATATTGCAATCCTGCAGCTCAGCTCAAGTCCTGCTGCTTTCCCCAGCCTTAATAACATTGGCAGATCCTGCTCTGCCCCCACAAACTCTCAGTGCCTGCGCCTTCCCCACATCTTCCTTCCAATATGGATCACCCACTGCTTATCTCAACCCAGCTAAACTCCATTTTCAGCAGAATGAACCAAACACATTTGGGAATCACTCATTTAATAACTGTCAGTAGACCAGAGGAATGAAATAGGTGCTAAAAAGACGGAACAGCAGCACCAAGAAATTATTTGTAAAAATAACAGGTGTTTTAAAGTGCGTAGGGATTGTTAATATATTTATAAGATATTAATACACAAACCAGGTGGCCCTGAACTTCATTAGGGAACCAATTGTTCTTGCCAAACATTCTTTGGTGAGGTTCCCTGAGAGATTTCCCAGAAACCCCTAAAATTAATAGTAAACAACCATTCTTGGGCGCTGGGAGATATTTTCTGCCTCTTCTTAACATCCCAGCCTCCTTCTGAAGTTTTTCATTGTCTTCCAAAACATCCAGAAGGTACAGGAGAAAAAAAATAATGGAAGAAAAGATTGGGGGGGGGGGGTTTAAAGATGAATATAAACAGAATCTACAAATAATGGGCTTCACATGGAAAAGCACAGGATGATTGCTTGGACAGTGATTGCATCTCGATGTATAAACGGGTTTGTTACTTAACTCTGGTGATTCATGCCTCAGGCACAGGGATGAAGCAGCTGCCAAATTTCATGCTGGGAAGGAATTTTCTCTCCCAGAACAGATTGGCAGGGAATTTGTAAAGATGAAAGGTCAGTCGACAGGGCCAGGTGTTATCACCATGAACATGTGGGCAAGATGGGGGACATCACAGAGGACAACAACGCCGTGTTTTATCTCATGGCACCAAGTATCCCCCAAAAATCAGTGCACAACCCTTTATCCCTTTCTCCCACACCTCCAATCCAGAATTACTTTATTGGGCACTCTCCTGTCTCCTATGGATGAATCCTGGAGCAAAATAAAATATTCTTCACAACATTTATTTCAACTGTGTTTCTAAATAAAGCTGAGCTGAAGCTATATGAGATTTAGTTGTTGGGTGTTTGGGGTAGGGAGGGTTTTTTTTTCCCTTTTGTCTTTAAAGAGTGTCTAAAGAACATGTTCCAGCTCTCTGGAAGGAAAGAACTAGAAAGGAAATGAGAACAAAGGGAAACCAGTGGAGATATTTAATTTAGATAATTTTAGCTGCTCTAAATGTCACAGGCAATCTTGTACAAGTACTTGAGGAGAGAAGAGGAGGAAGAAAGTTCTGTGCTGGTCATTCAGTGCCCAAATTAAAGAGAAGGGGGTGTTCTTTCAGAAATCAGGCAGGACCCTACCTGGAAGCTCTTGGGTAATTGCTTTTTGAGCTTCAGGGGTCTCCCCTAAACCCACAAGACTTCAATGCAAACCACAAATTCATCCAGACCCAACAGCCTGAGGGAAAACCCTCTGGTTTTGGGGCTGAGAAAGGAAATAAGGTGCCCTTAGGGGTGGTCAGCCTGGGTGTGGTGAGTTCAGATCCCTTCTATGTCAGGACCTCTGTGCCTTTGGTGAACACTTCTGGGTCAGAGCAAGGCTTGGTCACTCCTGGTGGGATCTGTGTGTGCTCTGTGGGACCAAATGTGCACAGTCAGGGGGATGGGTGTTGGAGCAGGCTGCCTGTGACAGTCATGGTGTCCCCACCCCCGGAGAGATTTAACAGATGTGTAGATGTGGCACCTGGGGACATTGGCAGTGCTGGTTTAATGGTTGGGCCTCATGGTCTTAGAGCCGTTCTCCCACCTACACAATTCTCTGGTGTTGGCTTTCCTGTGACATATGGGATGCACAGCCTGGGGTGTGTATTCTGAGATTGAAGACAGTCAGGTTGATACCTTGGTCTGGTCCAATGGATGGTTATTATTATCCAAAATGCAAAGCTCTTGCAGAAGTCAGGTAGTTGCTGATGGTGGGGGTGGGGTGAGAACTCTTCAGCCGTGAAGAAACCACAATTCACGTCCCAGTTAAAACAGACATGTTCTGAACATGGTTTCCCAAAATTCCTGGGAAGGGAACCCTATCCCACATCTGTTTTGGACAAAATCAGACAAATTTTTAATGATTTGAGGGCACGGTTTAGTGGTGAACACAGTGGTGCTGCTGGGGTCACAGCTGGACTTGGCGATCATTGAATTTGATCACTGCTGATCACGGAATGGTCTGGGCTGGAAGGGACCTCCAAAATCATCCAGTTCCTCCCCCTGCCATGGTCAGGGACACCTTCCACCATCCCAGGCTTCTCCAAGCTCCATCCAACCTGGCCTTGGACACTTCCAGGGATTGGGCAGCCACAGCTTCTCTGGACACCCTGTGCCAGTGACCTTAGAGGTATTTTCCAACAGTAACAATTCCATGATTCCACGTAAGTGATAAACACAATTTTAATGCAACCTCCACCTCCTCATCCCCACTTAAACTCGAAGTTTGGGTAGAGATTTCATGTTCAGTACACTTCCTGCACGACCACTGACAGAAACCTGGGGGTACCCTGGCGAGATTGTGTCACCCTCACAAAACTTGGGGAGGGAGTTGAAGGATTTTGGAGAACCAGCAGTGGATGGGAAGGAAGGATCTGCCTGTGTACATTGTAGAGGCCATAAAACTCCAAATCTTAGGGTTTCTCCTCCCTCACAAACTCTCTAAACATTGTTCTCAGCAGCCTGGTCCGGAGGAAGGTGTCCCTGCCCATGGCAGGGGGTTGGAATGGGTTTATTTTTATGCCCATTCCACCCAAATCCTACGATTCGAGGATTGTATGATTCCTCCAGAGAGCCTTCCTGCCTCCAAGCAAAGCAGCACTGCAGGGGCTCTCATCCCCTCCCTGATGCATCTCCAAAAGATGAGAAAACCTGGCTCTAACCCCCCCAGAGCAGGCACCACATTTGGGGAACCATGCCCACAGCATCCCCATTTTAGCAATGCCTTGGGGGTGCTACCGTGGCTCATCTTCACCCCCTGGAAAGCTCACCCGGCATCTGCCTCCCTTCCCTGATGGCAGGCAGGTGGAAGAAAGGCAGGAGCGTGTGGCAGATCCCCCGGAACACAAACACACACACACACACTACTCATCCATTTGTCTGCCCCTCTCCCACTCCCCCCTTCTCCTCCGCACTCCCGCCCACCGCCGGTGTCTCATCCCGGGATGGCTCACGGCTCTCCAGGTACCTGCGGGGATGGATGCTCTACCCTCGGCTTCTCTCCTCTCCCATTAACGCGGAGCTGCCGCTTCGCCTCGCCCTCCCCTCCCTCCCCGCAGCCAAACCTGGCTGCTGGAAATGCTGGAAAGCAAAAAAAAAAAAGAAAAAAGAAAAGTGGGGGAGCGAGGTGGGAGATCCAGGGTAGCGCATCCTCCCCCGCAGCGGGGGCTGAGGCTCCTCCGGGAAGGTCAGAGCTCTGTGTGAGAGGGGAGACAGGGCAGGGGAGTGTTGGCAGGGTTGGATGAATGACCCTGCATCCTCCCTCCCCAAAATCCTTCCCTTTCTCTGTCGCAGCATTCCTGCGGGGATCCATGGAGAGCTCGATCCCGTTGTGCTGGGAGCGAGCTGCCAGCGCCTCCCCATCATCCGCCAGGCTGGGAGCAGGAGCCCAGCAGCAGGGAAGTGCTGCCCATCCCATCCCGATCGTCCTACAGCGGGATCATCCCGGCCCACGTCATGTCTGAGGGACGCGAACAAAAAATTCTGCAATCCTTAGGGATCTGTCACTAAAATCAGGCTCAATAACTCCAGCTGTCACTGTACTGTTAGATTTTTTTTCCTTTTTTCCTGTATTTTCTTTCCTTTTATTTTCCCTCCCTTTTTTTTTTTCCTCTCTTTTTTCCCCTCCCTTTTCCCCCCGTTGTTTTCTTTATTATTCCCTTCCCCTTTCGGTCTTGCTAAGATCCAACAGATCTATGGGGATAAAAATTTCCATCAGCAGCTTTGTTTGGTTTTTTTTTAATAGATATTTCCTCTTGAAAAACGACCTGAGGAGAAGGGAGATAGAATAAATTCCTGTGATCTTGTGGGGACAAGGAACAGATTGGTGTCAGGATCACTCCTGTCCCAGATTTATGCTTCTCGTCCTGTGGCTATCCCATCCCTGGAAGTGTTCAAGGTTGGATGGGGCTCGGAGCAATCGGGACTAACGGAAGGTGCTCATGGAAAAGGGGGAAAGGGGTGGGATGCTCTTCAGAGGTCCCTTCCCACCCAAACTTTTCTAGGATTCTATGACCTCCAGCCTGAGACCACCAAGGAGTTGTGTTCAGTGCTGGGGAAGTGATGTGCTGAGGAGTTGTGAGTGGTTTTTGGAGCAAGGAACTCCTGAAAATCTTTCCACAGCAACTCACTCCCCAGCTCCTCCCACCCCTGTTTTAATAAGGTTTTAGTGACGTCTGGGGCCTGCTAGATTTGGAAGGAAGAAATTAGTGGCAGTCTGCTGCTTGTTTCTCACGTTATTCCGTTTCCCCTCAAGCTTCCCTGCTGGCCCTAATTACCCATCTCTCATTTACAAGTACTTAAATAAAGGAAATGGGAAAGCTGGTGGAATTGGGTTGGGATGAGGATGAGCTGAATGAGGCTCCGTTTATTTCAGAAGTGACCTCGCATCACCCCTGCTGTTCCTAGCGATGCAGGAGCCTCTTTGCCACATGAGGCAGGTGCTCTGTTGTTTTCTTGGGACAAGGGGACAATTTCTGCACTGATTCCAGCCGTGGCTCCCTGTGGATAGGTGAGATTCGCGAGGATGTTTAGAGGAAATCTTTTGTTAACAGCAGTGCTTGGTGGGGACAAAAACAGCTTAGAAGAAGGAGAAGCAATATGGAGAGGTGGAGGAAAAAAAGTAAATTGAGTCACAGCTTGGTGATAGAACCGCTAAAAAGAGGAGATCAGTGGCCTGGTTTGTGTCTTTGATGGCTGTGAGGGCAGGGAGGTGACAGAGCTCTGGGGACATGGATTGGGCTGGGAACAGCAGCCTTGTGTCCTGCTGTGATCATGGAAAGACTCCGTGTCCCCTTAGTGTCCCTTGGAATGCCCCAGTGGAGCCCAGTGCAGACAGACACACACACATCCCTGTTCAGAGATAGCCACAAACCATGCCCACAAAAATGAGTGGTAATAAAGCACTGAGGTTTTCCCTTCATTTTTAGGAATGTCCCATCACTGAGGGCACTTGGGTTGAAACCCTGATGCCAAATTAGGCAGAACATGGCTTTAAATTTGGCTTTATCCGATGTGTTGTCCTCAGACACCTCTGTGGCCAAATCCTGGACAGGTTTGGAAATGCTTTGGGATTTCAGCCCAAATGAGGGAAAATAAAGCATTTAGGGGGTGAGGGGTTAGATGTTCCCGAAGAGAGAAAAACCATCCATCCATTCAGCAAGGCAGTAACTGGTCAGTGGTTCAGGCAGGGAGGAAAATGTCTGGGTGGTACCTTGGAGGACGCTCGAAGTACCACATGCAAAACCTCCCCGGAGCATTCCTTATATTCCTCAGGCGCATTCCCTCATGGAAGCAGAGGTGCTGCAACTCACAGGAAAGGCAGGACTCTGTCATTTGATGTGGAAGAGGGGCTGTGGTGCATTCTCCATGGAATGAATCAGCTCTGGCTGCTCACCACCACAAGGCAGGATTTTCTCTTATGGCCACAGGACAATCCCATTTCTCCATCCTCCCCACAGCCCATAGCAGCGAGTCTGAAGATGGAAATCTTCCCATGAGCCAGTCTGACTTCAGTGATGGAAAACGAGGCTCCCACCACCCCTAAAGTCCTTCCCATGTGCTCTAGGGCAGGAGAAAAATCCATGTAGGCACTAATAAAAGTGAAAGAGAGGCTCAACATGGATTCACCCATGGGAACAGCAGGATAAGCAGGAGCAGGAAAGGTCTGGAGCACTCCTCATCACCTGAGCAGCTGGTACAGCCAAAAACCTGTGGCTGAACAGATCCCTTTGGTCAGGAATCATCATCCAGGGCAGGATTTGATGCCACCAGCAAGGACCATGCCTCATTTTCCCTGTGTGGCTGTGACATCCCAATGCTCCAGCACCACCACTCCTCTCACACGGCCTTGGGGGTGTCATTGTGAAGCCCAGACTGAAATGGGATGCAGGGGAGGAGTGGACTGGCTCCATGGGCCACAAACAATCTGCAGATGTCTGTGGGATGGTGGCAGAGGATGAGGAGCAGAGCTCCTCAGCCAAGAGGAACCAGGTCTGCTCCTCACAGCCACCCCACCGCTCTCCCTTTTTTTGGCTGTGACTTGCAGTGTTTGCTGCTGAGGAGGAGTAAAAAAAAAAAAAAAAACCATTAAAATCAGAAACTTTTACTGGAACACTTAGAGGGACACCCTGAAGGGGAGCAGGTGGGCGAGGAGTCAAGTGTGAGGCCCAAAGTGGGTCAAACTCAGCTGTAAAATGTGGCAGAAGAAATGTCACAAACCAGTTGTGAACCAGGCCCTTTGACACAGCGACAAATGTGTTTT
Source organism: Taeniopygia guttata (assembly GCF_048771995.1). NCBI lineage: Eukaryota > Metazoa > Chordata > Aves > Passeriformes > Estrildidae > Taeniopygia > Taeniopygia guttata. The sequence continues at coordinate 149,768,396 of NC_133026.1, read as the reverse complement.
TTCAGCTCCTCAGGGCTGTGCAGGGGAAGGAAAATGAAGTTCATTTGGAGATCTCTTTCTATTTGTGTTGACCTCGGGAGGGTCATAACAGCCAACGCCAAGGTGTGAAAAATGCTGATATCTCCTTCGATTTCCTTGCTTTAGCCTCAGGCAGGCTTGAGGAGGCAAAAAGCAGAACAAGGAGAGATTCATTAACATTTCCTCTGCCCAGCAAGAAAACCAAAATAACAAACATCTCATTAAATAAGAAGAGGGGAGAATTGCAAAACACGGGAGATATTTTTAGTTGGAAAACAAAGCACTTTATCTTCCTCTCAAAGTAGGGCTTTCCAGATGAAAAGGAATAACGGAGAGAATTCTGCACCAGAAGGAGCAGCACTAATAACAATCATCATTATGGGGTAATATTGATAGCAGGATACCCTGAGATTCCCAATTGCTTCCACACCCTCCCAGTAAGTGACGTGGGCCTGGGGGACAATGGGTGGCCAGGAACAAAGGACCTACTGACGTGTGAGCCATGTTTTAAAAGCAAAACTCTGCGTTGTGAGTGCCAGCTCCGGTGCAATAAAGTGTTCCAGGGCTGGAGACGGATGAATAGAAACGTATGGTGCAAATTAAATGAGCTATTCTTTTTCCTCTTTCTTTCCTTGCCAGTTTAAAAGCTCAACACCTTAGTTTCTTCTTAATTTTATTTCCTTCCGAGGGTTTTGCTACCAAACAAATGACTGGGCAGCTTTGTCTGGTGAGCTGTGGGAGAATCAATAGGGATTGAAAAGATATGGAGGTAGATGGGGGCAAAATGTGGTTTCTTATTTTCTTCTTCTTTCTTCTAGAAAGAGGAAGCAATTATGGAAGGGAAAGGGAAAATTCTAGCATAGGGAATACAGGATAATGCAGAAAATCCCTTGTTCACCACTAGAAGATATTAGTTCCTGCAAGAATATGGGATGAATTGCCCACATGGCTTCAGGCTTCTAATTTCAGGTGCTTCAAAGAGTCCTGGGTGAAGGAAAGGCTCCTCCAGACAGAGATTCCGAGGAGGAACAAAATGCACATCTCAGTGCACAACTGGGGAGAGACCCTGGCAGCACAGGAGGGCACTTCAGCACCCGCCAGAGCTCTTCAGAGCGGTGTGCAGCACTAAATTTAGTGTGCAGCACTAAATCAGCTGCACCAGAAACTTCCCCAAGTTTCCCTCGGAATCTCTCCCTTCTCCCTCACCCACCAGGTTCATCTGGCCCACAGCTCAGGCTGCTCTCCAAGCAGTGACATCTCTTGCCATAAGGTGCCTCTGAGCAGAACACTCCTCCAGATGAGGTGGCGAAGGCCTGGCAACCCCCCCAAAAAAACCCCAAACCAAACACATTTGCTCTCAGGCGAGGTGCAGAGAGAGCCCACAGCCTGAACTGATGCCAAGGGGTGAGTGCCACCAGGCTCTGGGTGCACCGTGTCCTCAGCAGACAGTGACAGCACCGGGGAAGGTGCCAGTGACTGGTGTCCCTTTATTCTGGTCCCTCTCCCCTCAGGGGAAGGCTCAGCTGCTGCTCACTGCCACATGCTCCTTTTGCTGCCTTTAATTGGTCTGTTGGCTTTCCCCTTTCTCTCTCCTCATTTTTTTTTTGGATCTGATCCTAACCTACGGTTCTGTAAAACTCTCCAGGAAGCTCTAGGGAGACAACCCACGTTGACACCATCCCTGCTGAGCTATGAGATGTGGCTTTTTGCTATTTTCTCTGCTTCCCTTGCTTCAGCTGAGTTCTTCTGGAGGAAACTGTTTGCCCTCATCCTCACTTCCCACTTTCCTTTCTGCTCTTCTTGCCCCTCTCTTATCTTGGACACCCTGTGGCCACCCAGAAGACTTCTGCCTCCTCCCCATCCTGTCCCAATCCGTGGATCCTGTCCTTCCATACCTGGCTGCCTCTCCGTGCCCGGGATCTGCCTGTCTGCCTCAAATTGCCTCTCTCCATCACCTCGCTCCACATTTCCCTCCTCCCTTGGCTTCCGGCTCCCCTCTCTCCTCCTCCTCTTCCCACGCACCTCGCTTTAATTAGAAATACAAAGAAAATGCTTATCACACATGTCTTAATCAGCAACTCATTCCCCAGCAGGTCCAGAAGGAAAACCCCCATTTGTCCTCACTTCTCCCACCTCCCCCACCACCTCCACAGAATTAGGAGGAGAGTGATTAGGGGGAGAGCTCTGTGAAAGGAGGCTGAATGAGATTAACCCAGAGACCTGGAAAAGCTGGAGAGAAGAGCCAAGAGAATCGTGGTGATGTTCAGAAAGGGCTAATTCTGGAATTTCTGGGGGAAAAAGAGTCCCTGTCAGCAACTGACTGGGAGAACTGGACCTGGGAGTGCTCAGCAGGCTGAAAATGATACAGCAGCGTGTCCTGGTAGCAGAATAATTATCCTGGATTGTGGGAGCATAAATACAGCCAGGAGATCGTGGAAGTGATTATCCCCCTCCAGTCAGAGCATTTTAGATCATATTTAGCTGCTGCAATCGGGTCTGGGCCTCTTAATGCAAGACACTGATCACAGGGAATGAGTTCAGACCATTGGGACGGTCAGAACTGGTGCCTGGTGTGGGATTAGATGCTGGAGAAGTAATGGATTTGGGGGACCTAACAGAAGTGTTCTGTCCCTGTGGGGGGTTATCAAGGAGATAAAACCAGGATTTCTGGTGGCTGGTTAGAGGACAAGAGGCAGCAGGTCCAAATTCCAAATTCAGTTTGGGTACAAGGAGAAAGGTTTTCCCTCTGAGCAATCGCCATCCCTGGGGTTTTCGGTATCTGAAACCAGCTCAGCTGACCCAGCAGCTGACTCAGCTCGGAGTAGGAGGTTGAGCTAGAAACCTCCTGAGTCTCCTTCATCCTTAATAATCCTGAGATCCTGCGCTGAGTGTCAAACGAGGCCGCTCAGATCCAGGATTCCTCCCCAACTGAAAACGAAAGGGAGGAGCAAAGAGAGGCAGCAGGGCCCGGAAAGGGACTCATTTATCAGGGCAGGTTTAGGAGCCATTTCATCCCAGACTCTGGCATTTGATGGGACAAGGAGAGGCTGAATGCAGGTCATCCTGCAGAGTTAATGCCACTTTATATTGTCCCCATCCTATGGGTCATTTCTGCGGTTTCTGGGTGAAAAGCTCTCCGGGGAATATCTTTGCACCAATCCAGAGGTACAAAGGTTGCAGATCTCTCCCAATCCATGTTATCTCTTCCTGGAAGAGCAGGTTTGAGGCAGATTCTGGGGCACTGAAACCGCAGCATGAAAGGCTCCAGATCTGTCCCAACCCCTCAGGTGACTGACGTTTGACTTTTTCTGAACACAAACACAGCTGCCCCAAAATCTGAGGAAAACTGGGTGAAATTGGAGAAGTAAGCAAGGCAGGGGGCAGTCAGAAGAAGTGGCATTGGCAGAGGCTGCTGGATTAGGAATTCTGTGTTACATCCTCAAGGTTTTGTCCCCTTCCCCACTCACTGACCCTCCCTCCTTTCAACCAAGCCATGCAGCCCTTCAAGGTGAGCTGCTGCTGCCCTAAGTAACCCTCTTGTTCCCTGAGAACCACCACCTGCTAGGGAACAGATGCCACATAGATTTGAGGGGGAAAAAGGGAATCCTGACCCCTGCCCCTCACGCCCTTCAACTTAACCACCACCAGTTTGTGATTCTGCTTTAACCAAATACCTGGGCTCACCAGGGCCTCCTTCCAGCAGGACTTCACTGAAACACGCTCTGCCTCCTCCTCTTTTTGCTCCTCTGGGATGGCTGAATTCCCACCAGGAAACACCGAGCCAGGAGCTTTGGGAGTGAGGACCCATCCTCAGCCTTGCAGGCACACTGCCCACCATCCCTGAGCACAGGCAGGGCACCCCCCCTCCCATCACCACCCTGCTGCCAACAGGCTCAAACCCCCTTTTTAGATTATCCTGATGGATCAGCATCCCCCTGCCTCCGGCCACTGTCACTGGAAAGGGACAAGAAGGCCCAGATGTCCTCAGCACCTCTCTGAGGGTGTTCCGGCGGGGAAACTCTCTTGGATTAGGGAATCCTTTATCTCTGGCTTATGTAAGACCCGGAGACTCCTTTTATGGTTGGCTTTTCCTGCCTTGTCAAGAGCGAAGAACAAATGTAGCTTCATCTGCACTGGTGGGCTGGCTCACTGATTAAGCATCTGATTCAAAGCTAAGTACAGAACAGGCTTTTGATGGGCGGATTTAATTCGGTGTAAAAACCAGGATGTCGTCCCCCTCCCTCACCCATATTCCCAAGATAGTGGTTGGTCTGGTGCAATTAAGCCGCGGGGATGACTCCCACCTACCAAAGCCTGAGAAAGTCCAGAGCGTTCCAATTTGTGCTGAAGTGGCTCCTTTGAGTGTTTCCCCCTCTGCTTCCCCCCTCCTCTTTGCTTTTCCTTTCTCTTCTCTCCCTTTTTTTTTTTTTTTTTTTTTTTTCCTGCTGCTGCTTTACCACCATCCCCAGAGGCATTTGCATGAGGAGTGAGCTCACCCTGCGTGTGTGTGAGAGCTCAGGGGGTGTGCGGGGGCACCGTGGGCGTCTGACACACCGAATTCCTCCTCACCCCGCCCTCCCCGAGCCCTGCCAGGGGACGCATGTTAATGATGTCCTTGCTGAGTAAAGAGTTGTGGAAGGAATAAGTGTTTTTCCTGCGCTGCGAGAGGCGGAAGGTGCGATTACTCATCCATCCCTCCAACTGTCTCCAGCACCTTTCCAGCGCTTCTCGCGTCGAGTCTGGGGGCGTGAGCGAGGGGGTGGCGAGCGAGGGGATGCTGCCAAAATCTGGGTTGCCACAGACACCGGCCTCGCTTTTCCTCCAATGAACGCTGCGCTGAGGGTGCCAGAGGAGGCTGGGCACCACCCACATGTTGAGCTGCGCGGAGTATAAGTAGATGGAGGAGCCGGGACTAGTGGCAGATCAGACAGGGGAGGAGAAGCAGCTCTTTGCATCTCCAGTGAAAGCGGGTTTTGACTCACCTAGTTTGCCCGAGGAGAAATCACCCGGATTTTTGCTGCAGCTTCCAGCTTCTTTGTGCATCTCTGTGATTCTCTCCGGCGGGGACTTTGCGGCGCTCCAGATTCCCGGCGGGATTGGACATCCTATCCAACTCCTCTCCCTGTTCCTGGAGGATCCTGGTTCTCTCTGGGACGCCCCTGAACACGTGAGACCGGCGTTTCCAGCTTGGCACCGGGAGAAATTTGCCTACAACTCTCTCTGGGATCCACGTGGACCGACCGGCTCGCTCTGCGGTGATATCTGACTGGGTTGTGTTTGTGTCCAAAAGTCCTTGGAGTGGGGTTTAGAAGTCTCTGTGTGTCTTTCAGGCAGTGTTGTGGTGGGGGCTTTTGGGATCCAGCTTTAGTGCCAGGGCTTATAACCCAGTTCTTTCCGTGTTTGCCACTCGCACGGTCGGAGCCATGCAGCTGGACAACGTCACCAGCGCGGGCGTCCACTCCTTCCAGGGGCACCGTGGGGTGGCCAACAAGCCCAATGTGATCCTGCAGATAGGGAAGTGCAGGGCAGAAATGCTGGAGCATGTCCGGAGGACCCACCGGCACCTCCTGACAGAGGTCTCCAAGCAGGTGGAGCGGGAGCTGAAGGGATTGCAGAAATCCGTGGGGAAGTTGGAGAACAACTTAGAGGACCACGTCCCAACTGAAAACCAGAGATGGAAGAAGTCCATCAAGGCCTGCCTGATCAGGTGCCAGGAGACCATTGCCCACCTGGAGAGGTGGGTCAAGAGGGAGATGAATGTTTGGAAGGAGGTCTTTTTCCGCCTGGAAAAGTGGGCTGACCGCCTGGAGTCCATGGGAGGCAAATACTGCCCTGGGGAGCAGGGCAAGCAGACGGTGTCTGTCGGGGTGGGAGGCCCAGAGATAAGGCCAAGTGAGGGGGAGATTTATGATTATGCCCTGGACATGAGCCAGATGTATGCCCTGACCCCTCCTCCCGGAGAGGTGCCCAGCATCCCCCAGGGCCACGATTCCTACCAGTGGGTCTCCGTGTCAGAGGACGCTCCAGCCTCCCCGGTGGAGACCCAGGTGTTTGAGGATCCCCGGGAGTTCTTGAGCCACTTGGAGGAATACTTAAAGCAGGTGGGTGGAACAGAGGAGTATTGGCTGTCTCAGATCCAAAACCACATGAACGGCCCAGCTAAAAAGTGGTGGGAGTACAAGCAGGACTCCGTCAAAAACTGGGTCGAATTCAAGAAGGAGTTCCTGCAGTACAGCGAGGGAACTCTGACTAGGGATGCGATCAAAAGGGAGCTGGATTTGCCCCAGAAAGAGGGGGAGCCCCTGGATCAGTTCCTCTGGCGCAAGAGAGACCTGTACCAGACCCTCTATGTGGATGCAGATGAGGAGGAGATCATCCAGTACGTGGTAGGCACCCTCCAGCCCAAACTGAAGCGTTTCCTGAGCTACCCCCTGCCCAAGACCTTAGAGCAGCTGATCCAGAGGGGGAAGGAAGCCCAAGGCAACATGGAGCACTCTGAGGAGCCCAGCCCACAGAGGACCCCTGAGGTTCAGCCAGGAGACTCCGTGGAGACCGTGCCCCCCTCAACCACCGCCAGTCCCGTGCCGAGCAACGGGACTCAACCAGAGCCCCCCAGCCCCCCAGCCACTGTCATATGAGCTCCCCCGAGGGGGGTCTGGGTTCCGTGGAAGGGAGAAGGGGGCTAATTTAGGAAGCTTCTCCTTGGAGGGAAGTTCTGGCTGAGACGAGACCTGAGGAGTGCTCAGTCCAACAGCCCAGAGCAGAGGGGTTGGCTTTGCTCCTGGGGGGAGGGAGGTGGTGTGGGAGAGGCGCCCCAGGATGGGGCTGCCCCCCTCACCCAGGCCGTGCCAAGCAGTGGTGCTGGGGACCCTGCTGGCACCACTGCGGGGAACAGCCAATTTTATGAGAATTCCCTGACAAGAAACTAGAGACAATTCCCAACTTGTGAAGCGGCACTGGCAGCTCTCAAGGACTTTATACGAGTGCAGCAGTTGCTGGAGGGTTCCTACCCATCTGGATCTCTCTTTTTCCTTCTCTCCTCCCTCCTCTGAGGGAGGCCCTGTCCTGAGGAGACAGCTTTCTTTTTGACCCTTGCCTGTTTTTGATTAACCTCTGGGTTTCTGTTCACTTGGCAATCTCCTGCTCTTACTTGCTCCAAAGGATTAAAGCAATTTTTTGGATTATTTTTTGTTATAAGAAGAAAAAAAAAAACCTGTTATTTCAGGAACTGAAAGCTTTAAGGATCTGGATTATTTTCTGTGGTACTCATTTCACTGCACCTAATACCTGCTTTAATGTGTTTCCTCTCAAGAGGCTCTTACTGGTTTACTTCTTGTCTTAGTTTCTGCTCACTCTAGTTCAAGGCCACTGCAGTGCAGAGGCAGATTTCATCCTTTCTCTGCACATTATCCTGTGAATTCAGCAGGAAACAGATTTTCTAATTAAATGCTGAGCTCATTTATTGTAGGAGCAGCTTTCTTCCTTTCAGAGAAGAAAGGGTGTTCAAGGTAGAGAGAGGAGACACCAGAGCTCTATTGAGAGAGACTGGGGGGGAGGGAAGGGAAATAAATCCTTATTCTTTGAATGAAACAAACAAACACACCCTAAATTCAGAGCAAAATATCCCCAGAGCAGCAAATCGAGTCCATGCTGATGTGTGGAGACAACAGGAGCTTTTGCCATGTAAAAGCCAAAAGAAGTGAAGAGAGGATCTGTGTGCCCCAGCCCAGTTTTAGCCTGTGCATGGCTGCAAGGACTTTCTGCTCACACAGACAGACTCCAAATGCTCCTGGAAAGCCTGGCACCCCTGTCCTGGAGCACCTGAGGACAGAGTGCTGTCTGCTCACAGAGAAATTCCTGCAACATCTCGCCACAGATGGAGATGGACTTGGACTTTGTGGCTTCTTCCATGTTTGAGACAGGAAACGCTCAGCACTCACCTTTGGCCAGTGTTTGATGACAGGACTGAGAGAAGAAGGACATTCCTGAAGTTTGGCTCTCCAAAGCTTCCTGAGGCTGGACACATCTTGGGCATCATCTGCATCCACCACCAGACCAAATAAACAGCAGGGATGCAGCAGCAGGAGTGACCCTGGGATGCTCCCGGCACTGCCACAGTGGTGACATGTGGCCCTGGTGGCTCAGGAGGCCTTTGCTGTGACTCCTTCCAAGAGGCTGAAGGTAAGGCAGCTCTCTGGCATTCTCTCCTCAGAGCTAAACTGTGGATATTCTCAGTTCAGTCAGAGAGAAACAGATGAAGATTTCTGCAGGCTGAGCCTGGGAAAAATCTTTCTCTGTTTCTCTCTGACTGAACTGAGAATATCCACACTAAACTGGTCGTAGAATGTCCTGTAGAAAACTTGCCCTGGGATAAAAACTCAGATGAAATGGGATATGAATCATTGGAGTTGGGAGAAAGGGGAAGGGAGAGACAGCCCGAGGGAAATACAGGAAAGGGAAAAGTTTCCAAAGAGGGCAGTATCCCTGATATCCTATATTAATCCTTTCTGATTAATGTGGCAAAAGAATGGGAAGCTTCTTAATTAGCCCAGCCCCAGGACCTGCCTTGTCCTTCATGGAGAGCCTCTGGGCTTGAGTCCCCACCTGAGGCAGCACATTTCAGGTCCTTGCACAGCCCGGAGGAGCTGCAGGTCTGCTCTGCATCCTTGCTGGGAGCTGGTCTCGGGAATGGTGGGAGCTCTCCTCTCACTTGTTCCCAGTTTGTCAACAGCTCCGTGTGCAGGGAAAGGAGCATTTCTCACTAATGACCCGGGCTGAGTGACGGGGGAGTGGGAGTCACTGCTGAGGATGAGCTGGCCGTGCATTACAAGCTTTGTCTCCTCTTGCTTCCAGTGACTCACTCAGATCCTCCTCTGAGAAGGAATCACTTCGCAGCATGCAGCATTTGGGAGGAAAGCCACAGAAAAAGCTGCAAAACAAAGGCCTCAACATCAGACCTGCTCTCAGGACCCTCAGCCACCAACAGCCAGATCCACCACCTGAAGGAAACACTGGCACAGGTAATTACATCCCATATTACCTTGTGGGCCTTCCTTTATCTCCCCAGTGCCCTGAGATATTGAACAGCCCAGGTGCAAACACCTGTGCTGGTCTTGAAACCTCAGTCCCAGGGGTTGCAGCAGCCTGGCACCACAAGAGAGGTGAAATTTCAGCTCTTTGGTGTCAGAAACCAAGCACCAGCCCCAATAATTGATGCTCCAGGGACTGCACATTGTGGCTTTCCCTTGGCTGGACCATGGGCAAATCCTTAGACCCCAACAGCTGGTGGGTCCTCCAGTCTGCAGGCACAGCAAAATTTAATCCCAGCTCCTTAGAATCCCCACTTTCTACCCACTTCAAAAATCTAATCATGGTGCATTTTTTTTTTTCCTTTTCCAGCAATCCCTTGCGGCTGTTGCTGAGATTCCTTCTCTGTGTCCAGGAGCTTTCCCGGGGGAGAAGAAAGTGCTGCAGGAAGACAGAGGGCAAATCATGCACCAAAGAGCCTCCCATGCAGTGCAATGCAAACATTCAAGGTGCTGAGAGCCAGAATGAAGCTGGGAAGCTGCTTCCAGCAGGACAGAGAAAAGCCTGAGCTGGTCCAGGTACTCCAAGCACAGAGGAAAGTGCTGAGAATGGAAAGAGAGGCTGGAACAGAAGAACCAAGTCCAGGCTTTGGGTACAGCAGGGATACTGACTGTCTGTGGAGAGAATTCTGCACCTCTGCAGTCTGGGGCTGCTGGGACTCACCTGAAGAAATCTTCACTAGAAAGTGATCTTCACTGAAAAAAACTTTCCTGATTAACTTTGCCGAGGGGCTGATCCTGCCTTGGCTACGAACCCTCCCCGCTGGCCGTGCTGTAACTCACCTCTCCTGAGTCCTTTCATGCGGGTATCAGTTCCAAACCTCAAAGGGCTCCCGGAGTTTGGAGAAGCATCCCACCGTCCAGATGCTTGTCTGAACTGTTGGAGCCTGCACATCTGGGCCAGCTGTCTTGCCAGCAAGGAGCCTCGTGAGACAGCAGGCGCTCTCTGGGTCTGCATGGGCCAGAGTTACTGCAAGAACTGGGGTTCTTGTGCTGGCTTTGGAGTGACTGTTTCCATCCAGACCCAGGGAGCCCAAAAAGAGCTCGAGTGAGCTGGACAAGACAGTTTTGGTTCATCTCTCAGCCGAAGAGGTCTAGTTGGTTCCTCTCTCTTCCAGAGCCAACTGTCCTGTGTGTGGGTGTGGGTGTGGGTGTGGGTGTGGGGGTGTGTGTGTGTTGAGCAAAAAAAAAAAATATCCACATTACTTAAATTCTGTGGTGTTTTGTTTCATTTGAATTAAGCCAGAGGGACCTAAGGCACATTCCAACAAGGCTCAGCAAAAATGTCCAGGACTGGAAAATTCCATAAAACCATGTAAAGGCAGATTCCCAGGCATTATCTTAAGGTCTAAATTATATTTGATTTTGAGGTGCTTAATTTCCACAGTCTCTTCCAAGGGACTAGACTGCCTCAATAGGCATTTTATTTTTCCTGCTCTTTTAGGGAATTAGCCTGTCTGTGCTACATTTGGTCCTGAGTTTTTTACATTTTCAGCTGGCTTTTTGGAGTGTGCAGAACTGAATCTCCTGGACTGATTTGATTTCAATTGCTGCTCCCAGCAAATTGGAGCTTTACTTGTAGCACCCTGGTTTTTATTACCAGCCTCTCCAGGAAGGACTGGTAGTTTATTTTCCTGGGGCAGAGTCACGTGAATGAGAAGCGTGGATGTGTTGTACCTCTAGAATTTTAGCAGATTTCAACCACTGCATTTTTTTCCTCCCTAGGTGATTTTGCATTTACTGATGAAACAACTTTAGAGTTTTTATTTTTACTAGAGATATTATTAATTCAAGCAACCTTGTGCAAAAGGCAAACACGTTGAATCGCTGCAGGCTGTAGGGGTTGAAGCCAAAAGGTCTTTGTAAGCCGACATCACCTGCCCTGGATCTGACTGGATCAGGCAGTTTATTCCTCATGTGTCATGTTGGAGTTACAAGATCACCCCAAGCCACTAGAGCCTGTGGATAGAATAGTGCTACACTCTATTTGCTATTGTAGCAAAGCCTTTTGTAGATTTATACAATAAAACTTTGAAATATCTGCTTCAATCGCTTCCTGCCTCATTTTCTGGTCTTTCTTCCTTGGTTCATGGGTGACTCAAGTATCTACTGCCCACTGAAAATTTGGGGTTATTGGGGTTATCTGGCTTATAAAAATAATTCTTCTCAGCAAAAGCATGTGGTTGGCATAAAAATGAAATGCACTGAGTTGTTCAGACCCCAAAACTGAGTCAGATGTAGCCCATAAGGTTGGGAGAAGGGGCCGTTCACAGAAGACCTGAGGCAAGACAGGACTAGGTAAAGAAATTAAACCTCAATCAGCTCCCTTTGACAACCAGAGAGCCTTTGTGGGTGATAAGCACCCACACCCAGCAGAGATCCAGGAGCTGGGGCTTTGTTATCTGATGCATTCTCAATTCCTTGGGTTCATTACCTCTAAAACATCCTGGGGTTATCCAGGCTGTAGTCAGGGAACACAGCAGGGAAAGGAGCTCAAAGTGTTTTGAAACAAAATGTTTATTTTTAGCAATAGATTGATTGGCCCCAAAGATGTTCAGCTAAAAGACTCTGCCTCTGCAAATCCTTGTCCAGAAAATCTTTGCACTCAGATGGATTTAGCCCCATTCCCTGCTCCATCCCTGGTCTTTCTCCAACGAAGTAAAACGGTCCAAGGTGGGTTGCAACTGGCAATGTGCACTTGAGTGGGTCAGCTGGAGAAACAAAAGGAGTAATTCTGTTTACAACAGGGAATAAATGCCCAATGGACCTCCCAGAGATCCCTTTTGAGCTCAGGTTGGAGAGGCAAAGACGATCTGAAGGCCAAAGATGCCTCAAGGAGAGCTGCTGACCTTGGAATCTCCAGCTCTTTGCAACTCTTCAACCACAAACTCTTGGCAAGATTGAGAAGGAAACTTTTGAAGGTGCGACTTGGTTCCACCATTTAACTCTGCTTTTGCTGCCAGAATCAGTGAAAATTGCAGGGAAAAAAAGCATTGAGGGGACAGACCAGTGACAAAAGTTCTTCCAGTGTCACCCCAACCTGTGACAGTGTAGAGAAGCTACAGGTGAACCGGTTTAGGCTTTTCATGGTCTATGGACATGGCCGAAAGTGCCATGAACAACCTGATCCTTGCAGAACAAAACAGCAAGAGCTGCACCAACCCTGCCAGAGTTCAAGAAGCATTTGAACAATGCTCTCGGGCACTTGATGGGATTTTTGGGGTGTTCTCTGCAGGGCCAGGAACTGGATTCGCTGATCCTTTTGGGTCCCTTCCAATTCAGGAAATTTGAGGGTACTGAGCTCAGCTGGAGGTGCTGAGCTCTTCCAGCAGAGGGGGGCAGAACTCCACTGTACACTGTGGGAATTCAAACCAGGAAAAACGCTAAAGAGGGAAAAATCTGTCCTTGTCATCATCCACATGGCCCATTCCCACAGAACACAAGATCAGGGGTTGCTTCAGTGAGGGAGGTCTGAGAGAATGAGCAAAGAGAGATTGTGTGGAGAAGGGAGGAGGACTGATGGCCAAAACTGCACTGGAGGAACATGGACTGGATGAGGATGGGAGGTGGGAAAGGGAGATGAGACTGGAAAATGACTGCCTACGCCAGGTAAACTCATAAGGTTTCCAATTTTGTCCCAGAGTCTTCCAGGTTTGACTGCAATCATTATTGTTTCCTTACCTTCTGACAGTTCCAGATGAAAATCACTAGAGAGTCATAGGACCTACACTCATTAATTAATGAAAAACTACCTTATTACTGCTCCTGGCTCTCAGAGTAGGGAGTCACCTGGAATAGGTGCAGTCCAGTGATAGATTAACTGCCTCAAACTACTGAAATCCCCTTCAAAATCAGAGTGGGAACCATCCCTATGTTTTCTGGGGCAAGACCCAAAATGCAGAGGTATTCACAGAGGAAACCACTTCAGGTTTCACCAGGAGTGGTTTAGATATCAGGAAAAAATTCTTCACTGGAAGAATTGGAACACTCTGGAATCACCATCCCTAGAAGTGCTCAAAAGCCTTGTGAATGTGGCACTTGGGGACAGGGATTAGTGGTGGCTCTGGCCATGCTGATGGTTGGACTGGATGACCTCAGAGGTCTTTTCCAGCTGTAATAATTCCATGATTCCATAAATGGTGCAGAAGGTGTGTGAGGCCAAGCACTTACAGAACTGAGAAAAAGATCATCAATTCTTGATAATTTTTACTTGGTAATTTTTATGTTCTTCTTTCTTTATTGTGACTACACTGATGGGCTCCTTTATTTGTTTATTCAGGACAGCTGAAAGAAGAAGCCAAGATGGAGCCAAGACTGCACATACAAATTATTTTATAGACTCATAAAATGATTTGGGTTGGAAGGGATCTTAAAGATTATCCAGTTCCACCCCCCTGCAAAGGGCAGGGCCACCTTCCACTAGACCAGGTTGCGTTGTTTCTTTTTTTCCTTTGTTTTTAGCCTTTTTTTTGTCTTTCATTTCCTTTTTTAATCAAAGCGATTGCACCATTCAGTGCCGTAAATCATATTTATTGACTTTCCAGGCAGGCCCTGTGTGTGTGCACAGCCCAACTGCTCCCCTGGATCTCCTTTTTCCACGTAATTAGGAAGGCTGTGAAATTTCCATTATTGACACAATGGGCTCTAATGGCTCCACTTATCACATCCGAACTGCTCCGGGGTGCTCGAGCCCATCATGGAGCAGGAATTTGTCCCAGGAATTTGCAACACTTATTTGTACCAAGGATGAGTTGAAGGCAGTTTTTTCTATTTTTACAGCTGATTTTTAATCATTAAGAATTGAAAGGAGAGTTGCTCTGTACGTCCAGCTCGATTCTTGACACAGTTTGTGGTGATTTTTTTGGAATACATGGCCATTTTCCTTACTTTTAAGATAAATTTAGGGATTTTTAGGATCCTGTTAAATTAAAGTGAGCCTGCAGTGTGTGTAGTTTTCAGTCGTTTCATCTTGGATATTTATCAACTTTCAGCTCGTTAATTCATATGTCTGGAAGGCAGCTGGAGTGGGAATTTTACAAGGGCATGGTGTGACAGGACAAGGGAATGGCCTTAAGATGAAGGAATTTAGCTTTAGATGGAGCATTGGGAAGAAATTCTTCTCTGTGAGGTTGGGGAAGCTTTGTAATGGAATTCCCAGAGAAGCTGTGGCTGCCCCATCCCTGGAAGTGTCCAAGACCATTTGGACAGGGCTTGGAGCAACCTGGTCCAGTGGAAGGTGTCCCTGCCCGTGGCAGGGGGTGGAATTAGATGATCTTTCCGGTCACTTCCAACCCAAACCATTTTCTGATCCCATGAATTTATATCCTGCAAAACCAGGAATTCCCAAGCTCACTGAAAGCCTTCATCTTTCTGATACGGAGTTGATGCGTTGATTCTATCCCTCCTACACATGCTCAGACAATACTACATTCAAAAAAATTGAAATAATGTAAAAAATCAGTATTTATCAATCTTACAGAACCACTTAGAGGCATAAAGTGTTTTGTATTTTTCTAAGGGAATTGAATCTTGACATCTTCAAAATGAGCTTTTTGGCTTCTTCTTTCTGAAAAACAGCACTTAAAAACTGACTAAAATTAAAAAAAAAAGAACAGAAAGAAAGAAAAAAATGTAAGAAAAAGGTTAGAAAGCTGAAAAAAGAACTTGAATTTACTCATTTGGGACTCTGAGGTCTGTGCTGGGTTAGTGCAAGAAGAAATGTCTTTTTCCAGCTTCATTTTAATCGACTGAAATATCAGGAGAGTTTCTCATCTGACCTTACTTTGGTCTATTTTGCCCTTACCTGATTTGATTATTCAACTAAATAAACTCAGATATTTCCCTTGTTGCAGGATCTCCACTCTCTGTGCTCTTCTGCTGTGGGAATTTCAGGGACTGAGAATACTCTGAGTGTCACTGGAATGGTGTGAAACCCTTCCTCACCCAGAACATATTTGCCCAAGAGAGTAAAGGGATAATCTCTCTTTGCGACCAGGATTACAAAACCTGTTTTACACACTTGGAAAATTACAAATCCAGTGGAGGGCCCAAATTCACTGATAACTTCGACAGCAGGAAAAAAACCAAACTTCAGGTTTTTACCTTAAATAACAGCCTTAAAATCCATCCTAGGTTTGGGCGGTGGTGTCAGGGCAGTACTTGATGAAGTCTGTGCTGATGACAGAATTCCAGAATGTTTTGAGTTGGAAGGAACCTCCAAGATCACCTCATTCCACCCCTGCCAAGGACAGGGACACTTTCCACTATCTCAGGGTGTTCCAAACCCCATCCAGCCTGTCCTGGAACACTTCCAGGAATGGGGCAGCCACAGCTTCCCTGGGCAACCTGTGCCAGGGCCTCACCACCCTCACAGGGAAGAATTCCTGTCCAACATCACTTCTAAATCCACCCTCTGACAATTTAAAGCCATTCCATGTGTCCTGTCCCTCCATCCCTTGTCCAAAGTCCCTCTCCAGCTCTCCTGGAGCTCCTTCAGGCCCTGGAAGGCCACAGTAAGGTGTCCTTGGTGGTGGCCTCAGCAGTTCTGGGTTAAAGGTTGGATTCAATCATCTTGCAAGTCTTTTCCTACCTAAACAATTCCATGATTCTCCAATCACAGAAAGACCATCAACCTGCATTCCCTGCAGTCCTAGAGTCACTGGGAACATTCCCTGGTGGTGTTCCCTGGTTTTCCAGAGGAGGCAGAGTTGGAGAGGGGAATTTACTAAATATCCGAGGGTGAAGGCAGGAAGGAAAAGTGACTGCAGACCCCTCTGTTCTGTGTAGGACCCCCACCAATATCTTGTTTTCAGAGCTTACATCCACCTCACGCAGAACATTCCCCATTTCCTGGTATGGAAAATGAAGGACATGGATGAACTGGAAGCAGAGGACAGGGTGGCCTTTCCCAGAAAGAAGCTCCATCACTGCTCTGTGCTTCCCCTACTCAGTTTCCTCAGAAATCACCATTTTTTTCCTTTATGTTCAGTAAAGATTCCTAAATTTCCTTGCAATCAAGTAAAGGAAACACCAATTCATTATTTCCCAAAGATCTTTGTCCCTGAGGACTCCCCTGCACAGAGAGTTCCAGAAAAACAAATCCAAAGCAAACTGAGGCATGGCTGTGTCAGAAATTACATGGAAGAATTTCAGACCCGTGTCTTCAATTTATTTCAGAATTAAGGTGACCTGAACGTAGCGTGGTTCACTTCCCTTTGCCTTGATCAGAAAGGCGTGTCTGGGAATGAATTAAGCTTGGCTGAATTAATGCCACCTTTGATACTTATTAAGTTTGGACACCCAGGCGTTTAGGCCAGCCTAAGTTCTTCCACTGTAAAAGTCAGTGCTGAGGGCTGAGGGAAGGCTGGAAATCTGCACAGAAACTGCTGGAAAAACATCCAGGCTGAGATAATATTTTTTGTTAAAACCTGTCACCAGCAAATTCTGCTCCGTGGCACCATGGACGCTTTCCTGGGAATCACAGAATGGTTGGGTGGGTTTTGGAGAGACTTGGGATAGTGGTGATTTCCCTGTTCATGTTAGGGTTTGGAATGAGATCTTCTTGAAGGTCCCTCCCAACCCAAATTATTCCATGATTCTGTGATACTGAGAGAGCAGGCATCTTATCTTTCTTTTTCCCACTCATCCATGAGTGCCTGTCCAGGACAAAACCTCTCAAATATTCCCAGATTTTGCTGAGCACCAGGATATTGCCTCCATCGCAGTTACTCCAAATGAAATTCAAGTTAAAGCTCACTTCAGCACAGTCTGATGCAGCTTTGCACATTGACTGTACAACCTCAGCGACTGGAATGGCAGAGAAATGCCATGAAAATCCAGGAAATGTTGCTTCCTCTACACCTTTCCTACACGAGTTTGGAACAGCTGCTAAATGTCTTTTTTTTTTTTTTTTAATATGTCACATAAATCAAGCATTATCATGCAAAATCTACATTTTTCTTCACAATCATCACCACATTTTTTATTTATTTTACCTTAAATCAAGTCAGATAAAGAGGCTGAGACCTTTCAACATCCCTGATATTGCCTCCTAGATCAAGGCACCAAGAGGATGAAAAACAGGGGAATGTCAATACACAGGATCACCTCAGGAAATCTGGGATGTTTGTTACCTGTGTCAGCAGAAAGCACTGCCTGGCATCACCTCTGGAAAAACACTGGAGCTGTGCTGGCTAAAATCTGCAGAGTGAAACAGAAGAGATGGGAGGAAGGAAAACAAACAGGGGGATGTCTGCTGGTGAGGTTATTTTGAATTCCTTTGACCCGGTGAACTCAGGCAGAGCTGCCTCTTCGGGAACTGGACATATTTAGTGTCTGATTCCTAAAATCAGCATCCCATGGATGCCACAAACCTGGACATCAGTTCTGTTTGCCACTCACTGGACCCAAGTCCTCCCAAACTTTCCAATATGTTCAGGGCATAGAAGAAAAATCAAATTTTCTGCCCCTTTTGACACTGATGTGGCTTTAGGCATCCACTTTTTTTCTGCTTTTATTAAAGATTATCCCCACAGCTCATGAAGTCATTGCTTAATCTGGATTTCCTTGCAATTCTGACTATCAGGATAAATCAAGGAATTTTGTTTTCCCTTCCTGTTCAGCCATTTGTCTGCAGTTTTACTTGTTTGCTGAAATTGGGGTGTGATCATAGAGTCCAAAGCTGCCAGTCCAGCACCTTTGCCATGGCAAGAGAAAAGCTTGGGGTGAAAAAAAAATAAAAAGCAATAAGGAATTATTTTCAAAATAAATAAAATAAGGAAGCCCTGAAATGCTCAGGTCCTGCCATGAAGGACTTTAATAAACATTCAGAGCTTGTTCCTGTGCTGCTGAGGCTTTACCTTTCAGAAAGTACAAGGTGGCAATCGGGATTTTCTCTGCTGGAAGCAGGAACCCAAATCTCTATGGAAACCAGAAGGAGGTGACGGTGCCTATGGAAAGGTTTTCTGCATAGATTGCCATCCTCACAGTTTACATTTGCTAGAGATTTTATTGCCACTGTAGTTCTCGAAAAGATAAAAAATGTTTTGTCTTCCTTGGACTGCACATTCTCACATGGTTCCCTCTCCTTCTCCCTCCGCCAGCCTCCGTCAGTGAATCCTTTGGTTTAACTTATTTAGTGCCACATTAGAAAAGATTAAATTACAGATGTAGGTGAAAAATTAATCCAGTCCACTGAATCCTTTCCACAGAGAATGTCAGGATCTAATGAGGATTTGCAGCCCCGCAGGATGGATTTGAACAGGGATGTGCAAGCAGAAGGGATTTTTTGGGAGTAGACAAGGGCCCCACTGCAGCACAACTGTCTGTCTGAGATCATGAAAAAGGAGTTTTTCAATTCAAAAAGTATCAGATCCTGACTTCATTCAGCCCTGACTTCTTGAAACACAGCCCCAAATAATCCTGTTAGGCAGCTGATCTCAGAACCCTCCAACATCTCATCCTGAGCATCCCAGAGGAGCATCCTGCTCACAGTTCCTTTTCTTCCCAGAAGCCAAGCCAGGAAACAAAGCCCTCAGAGCTGCTCTGTGGGTGGGTGGTTTCCCTTTTTCTTTTGTTGCTCCATTTCCATCTCTTGAGCGAGACAAAAAGAGAAATTGTTGAGTTATTCAACACCTGAGGAGCTGAAGGGGTGAATTCACCACTGGAGAAAAGTTCAGGACTTGTTCTGTGCCCACCATGGAGGAGCCTGGGGTTTGAAATGGGCACAGGGTTGAAAGATTCAGAGACAGATCTTCAAATTAAAAAGCTCCCACGCAGTGAATATCTGGAGGGCAGAACTGGGGGGTGCCAGGAGGGGACAGAGTGAAAGATCAAGAGGCAGACTTCACAAGCTGGGTGGACATAAAAAGCACCGTGACGTGGCTGTGACAACCACGCAGTGACGGTGGAGGTGACAAACCACGAGGACCTTGGCCCTGCTCCTCACAGAGTCATTAAATCCCTGCCAAAACCCAACTGCAAACCAATGGGAGCTGCCACACCTGGGGTGGGGCTTTAATAAACGTCCCTGCAGGAGACCCTGGGAATGGTGCCAGCTCTGAATCCTGCTGCTCGTTGGTCCTTAAATGCCATTCACAGCCTGGTCCCTGCTGTGAAGATTTCCCTGTAGCTCATCCCATGCCATGGGAAGGGAAGGCGCCACCCACCTGTTGGAACTCAAAATGTCCCTCAGACATTTTCAGAGATTCCAGGCCTTGGTCAGAAGCATTTGAGACCCTGGCAAGCAGCTGGAAACAGCTGTGATTTTGAGTTTGAGCCATGGAATGAGTTACCAACTTTGAAGGTGGAACAAGCGGTCACAGAGGGTTAGATGGTATCGTAGAAGTAATTACAAATTAGAGGGGAAAATTTTTTAGTATTGTACAGGGGGGTTTTAACACCTGTACAGGGGGGTTTTACTTTGTACAGGGGAGTCAGAAGTTCTAAGATGGAGGAAAGGGGGCCTGATCCTGTTCTTCCTCCTTCTTCTTCCTTACCTCCACGTTCTTGGTGATGTTGGCACTCACAGATTGGTTTAGAGTAGAAAAGCACCTTGTAACATAAGTAGTAGGTATTGGGGGAAAACTGTAAACATATAATACGTTATATATCATATAAAAGATAGCAGCAGCCCTGGGTGGGGAGAGAGAAGAAGACACCAGGCAGTGAGGGTGTCAGGAGTGTGTGTGCCTCTGCCTGGGCCGCTGACCAAACAGCCACAGCCCGTGAAGACAATCTTTTAGATAACGAGCAATAAACTGCCTTGAGACCGAACAACAAGAGGCTGCGGAGTTTTCTTTGGAAGCACGGGTTGGAGAAGAGACTTTACCACCACACGAGACCTCTGAATCAATCCCGGGGTTCTCACACCCACCCATTTGCTGTGCTGGAAGGGCCAGAGGTTTTCATGGAATCACAGAGCTGGAAGGGACCTTGGAGAACGTCTTGCTCCAACCTTTCTGCTGTGGGGCATCTTCCATTAGGCCAGGCTGCTCAAAACCACATCCAGCCTGGCCTTGGACACTTCCAGGGATCCAGAGGCAGCCACAGTTTTTTGGGAAACCTGTGCTAGGGCCCCAGCACCTTCCCAGGGAAGAATTCCTTCCCAATATCCCATCTATCCCTGCCCTCTGGCAGTGGGAAGCCATTCCCTGTGTCCTGTCCCTCCATTCCTCATCCAAAGTCCCTCTCTAGCTCTCCTGGAGCCCCTTTAGGCATTGGAAGGGGCTTTAAGATCTTCCAGGAACCCTCTGTTCTCCAGGCTGAACATCCCCAGTTCTCCCAGCCTGGCTCCAGAGCAGAGGGAATATCTCCATGGCTTTCTCTGGACTTGCTCCAACAGATTTTGTTCTGGCATATTCAATGCACTGCAGAGGGAATTCCAGGAACCTCCATTTCCCTTAGAGGGAATGATACTGTGCCCCTGCTTCAGAGGAACATTATTTATAGCACATTGCAACTCACAGATCATGTCCTAAACTATTTTTAAAACTCTTGAAGTAGTGGAGACCTGACATTTTCTCAGTTTCGCTCATTTTTGCCACTGGCTGGAGAGAGCAAGACAGCCCTTTCCTGCTTTTTGTGCTGGAAGTTTCAGAATATGGGAAACTGGGTTGTAAAAATTGGTGTAAATTTTCTCCACATTCTTTTCTGTAATGGACACTCTCAGATACAGGAGATTCATTTTGGCTCCTTCCCTGTTCACTGATTAGATTGTCCATGGGGCCAAGTCCTAAACAAGGCTGCTGCTCTGATCCAAGTGTTTTCTTCAGGTTGATATTATCAATACACCAAAAATACTTTCTGCAACAGGAGTTTCTCCTTGCACACCCTTTTTATTTTCCTAATCTGTCTTCCCACCCATCAGTTTTATTTCTCACCCACTAACTGCCTGTTTTGAACTTCACAAATGTCTCAACTCCACTTGGACCTGTCCTGTGTCTCCTCAGTAGGTGCTTGCCCAGACAGAGAAGCTGCCATGGGTTGCATTTTGTTGATGGAACACCTGACATCACCATCCATGATTTTGTAGGGTATTTGTCTATACCCTACAATTAAATCTCTCAGTTGTCACCACTTACACCATTCTGGGACCTCAGCGACTGATCTTTTCCCTTTTGGAATCTGAATTTCCCTGAGACAATTCCATAAGTGGAAGGACCAAACTTGAAGACAATTCCCCAGCTTCCACCTGCATCTGTTTCCTGAGAATATTCCTCTGTCCGTGCTTTTGCTGGGACACATTTCTGAGCGCCAAAGCTGAGTTTTTTAAAGTGATACATTTTTTAATGGCAACGCAGAGAGATTTCTGGTGGGGGTGAGCTCAGATCTGCACTTAGGGAATTATTTGTACCCCGGTACATGTGAAAAAATGCAGGAGAGCCAAGCTGTCCCTCAGGCAGGACACTGCTGAGAGTGCAAGGGGCATGAATGGCTTGGGGAGCTAAATGAGATCCCAGCGCTTCCATGGATGCTGTTGCTACGGAGACGCTTCCCTGGCATCTGCAGAAGGAGCACTCCCCTCCCATTAACTCCGGGAGAAATGAGGCTCCCAGGTACCGAGTGATGAGGAGACAGAGCTGGAATTTTAACAGGGAAAACACCCTCAGAGGCTTCAGCAACCAAACAAATCCAGGGC
Organism: Taeniopygia guttata; assembly: GCF_048771995.1. Taxonomy (NCBI): domain Eukaryota; kingdom Metazoa; phylum Chordata; class Aves; order Passeriformes; family Estrildidae; genus Taeniopygia; species Taeniopygia guttata. Next base: position 149,746,655 of record NC_133026.1, on the reverse strand, counting down.
TCTTCACACACGCGTGGGACTGAGGAGGGGTTTCCACACCGGTGCTGTTCTGGTGTGATGGAGCCTCTGAGCCAAATGCAGGGTGAGGATGGTGAAGAGAGACCTGAACCACTTTTTTTTTTTTTTTTCTCTGCATGCAGCAAATATATAGGTCAGGAGATGAGATGCTCTGCATTTGGGTGCAGTTTGGCTTTTTCTACTCTTCCCAGCAAGAATTCTCTGCCATGAGCTATTTGGGGGGCTAGGAAGGAGGAAGCATAAAAATATCAAACAGTTTGGGATGGAAGAGGCCTTAAAGATCATTCACCTCACCTGCAAAGGGACACTTTCCACTAGACTGGGTTGCTTAGAGGCCCATCCAACTTGGCATTGGTAGGAAAGGTTTCCACAAATGTATCCAGAGCATTACACACATCAAGAGGAAGATCCACGCTGTGTGAAATGGGCTTTGAATCCAGGCCCTGTCCCTTCATCCCTCCAAAGAAGAGGCAGTTCCACACGTGCCAATGGTGTGGGACTGGCTCAGGACCCCAGGAATGTAAGATAGGAATGGCTGGGGCAGCTGGAGATGGAACAACATGACTGCAGAGAATTTAGAAATTCAGATCAGAATTGGCCCTCAAGGTGTTTTCAGACCTTGGAGAATCCATTTCTGTCAGATGTTTCCAAGAGGGTCCCAGCCCTGGTGTCCTTTGGGTTGTCTTTTCCTGCTCTCCTGCTGTGGCTGGCCTTTGGGTCAGCTCCAGAATCTTCTGGGAAAGCAGCTATCTATGGTCTGGTCCGTAGATTTTTTCCATTTATCTGGAGTGACACGCTGAGCATTTTAAAACGTCTCTAATAAGTGAGCCCAAAGCTGCCCCTGGAAGAGAGAATTTTGAACTCCCTGATATCCGTGTTTATCTTTTCTTTGGTTTGGGATTTTTCAAGGGAAAACAAGGCATTGTTCTTCAGCTCCAGTCTGCCTTAGCTCCCAGTTTTAATCAGACATACACTCTTTCACCTCTAATTATCTGCAATAGTGGCTTAATTTGCATTGTGCCCTTTTCCTGAATTGACACAGTAAAAGCATTTTCTCATTATTTCCCTGACTTTATTCCCCATCATTAATACCACCAGGATGACTCAGTTCTAGACAAGGATTTTTGTCTGAGAACCTCAGGTTTCCTGTCAGCCCCTGAACCTTTCATCTGCCTGTTTGGCATGATTAAAGATGCCGCTTTGTTGACCTGTTAATCACACACTTTTCCCAGTGTTGGACCGCTGGGATGCTTTTCAAACTGGGAATTGATGCTTAGAAGTCTCTGGCTGGTTATTAACTGCTCACAGTGATGCTCCCAGAGCTCTTTGTGTTCCAGTCACAGGTGCCCAGGCTGGCACTTCCAACCCTCCCACCCTCAACCTGCTCTTCTCCAAGACACAAAATCATGGAATGGTTTCTCTCATTCCATGCCCTGCCAAGCCTTCCACTGTCCCAGGTTGCTCCAAGCCCCACCCAACCTGGCCTTGGACACTTCCAGGAATGGATCAGCCACAGCTTCTCAGGAACACCTGGGCCAGGGCCTCACCACCCTCACAGGGAAGAATTCCTTCCCAATATCCCATCCATCCCTGCCCTCTTGGCAGTGGGAGCCATTCCCTGTGTCCTGTCCCTCCATCCCTTGTCCAAAGTTCCTCTCCAGCTCTCCTGGAGCCCCTTCAGGCACTGGAAGAGGCTCTGATCTCTCCCTGGAGCCTTCTCTTCTCCAAGTGAACATTCCCAGCTCTCCCAGCCTGGCTCCACAGGACAGTGGATGTTTTCCTTGCCACACAACCCCAGCCCAGGAGTGGCTGCTGCATACCAAACACTTATTTTTGGCAGGATTAAAAATTGTCTAGGATAGTCTAAAACTCTTTCCCCCATCCCTTAAAACAAACCAGCTCAACTCTTCTGCTTGGAGTTTTACAGACTCCTGATAAAACCCTCCTGAATATCATCCCAGCTGGAGCTTCCTGTTCTGTCTCCAAGGTTTTCTTTTACTGCAGGGGCTTTTATCTTGTCTGCTCCTTTGAAACTCCCCGTCTGCTGCCTGTTCCCAGCTCGCTCTCGGCCTCACATATGTGAATCTTGAATATTTTCCCTCACATCTCCTGTCTGTTTACTGCAGGATTAAAAAGAAACCATAAAAAAAAAAAAAAAAAAAAAAGCCAGGCAAAAATTATGATTAATGACAGATCAACCATCCACAATCTGTACCAGCACCATGGCTAAGCCCTTACAGTTCCCTTTTTTCCTTCTTTTGTGTGTTGCTTTTTTCTGTTTTTCTTTTTAAGATGGCTCCAGAGGTCCATCATTATATTCTGAAACACTCCCTTCTCCTGGGACAGATGGAGCTTATCAAAATGATAAAGGGGAAAAGAGGCAGCATTAGTTCAGCTCTGCTAAAGGAAAAGCATCTCTGGATGTAATTGGGAATGGGAATGTGGAACAGGGGCAGCAGGAGAGGGAAGGATTCTCCTTCAGGGGGAAAAAGAGGCCTTGCCATAGCCATGAAAATTCTAAATATGGTATTTGTCCCCTCAGAGCCACTCACTGAGAAGAACAAAGCCAAAACCAGGCAGGGAGAGCCCCATGGACAGTTTCAAATTGAACAGCAGAAAACCTCAGAGCAGCAACAACAGCTGATAATTGATGTCGTCTGCCAGCCTTGGCCACCACCAGGCCGAGATCCAGACCCAGCATCTCTGTTTTGTCTCCCAGCTCTGCCTTCTCCTCGAGTGGGCAGCAGAAAGAGCAGCATGGGAGCAGATGGAGCTCCAGAGGGAGCAGGCACAAGGACACATATGGGCCACAGCAGCAGGAGCTGAGGGGAGAGCCTGAAGGGGTTCCCTCAGGAATCCCTTTGTTCCCTGGGTCTCCATTTCCTCCCCTGGTCCTGTCTGCACGGGTTCTGCAGGGTGAGGAGGCTCCTTTCATTGCTCAGCTCCCAATCCTACAGAGCCTCCATTCATTTCTGGCCCATGGGATGGTCCTGAAACATCAAGAGCAGCTGTTCCTGTCCAGAAGTGGGAGGAATTTCTTCCCAGTATCCCATCTAACCCTGCTCTCTGACACTTTAAAGCCATTTCCCATTGTCCTGTCACTCCATCCCTTGTCCAAAGTCTTCCTCCAGCTCTCCTGGAGCCCCTTCAGGCACTGGAAAGGGTTCCAACGTCTTCCTGGAGCCTTCCCTTCTCCATGCTGAACATCCCCACGTTTCTCAAGCTTTTCTCACAGGAGAGGTCTCAGATAATTTTCATGGTCCTCCTCTAGGATCACTCCAGCGTTGGCAGCCCATGAGCCCACAGGAAGCAGAGCTCAGTCCCCAATAGAGCACAGGTCTAGATGGGAAATTGGGAAGAATTCCTTCCTGAGAGGGTGAGGAGGGTCTGGAATGTAATTCCCAGCTGCGGCTGTCCCATCCCTGGAAGTGTCCAAAGCCGGGTTGGATGGAGCTTGGAGCAGCCTGAGATAGTGGAAGGTGTCCCTGCCCATGGAAAGGGGTGGGATTGGATGACCTTTAAGGTCCCTTCCAACCCAAACAACTCCATGTTTCCACTGGTTTTAAGGTGATTTTTATGGAGAAGACAAGAAAGTTAGGAAGAAGCTTCTATATTGTCTCCTTTTCTTATTCGCGCCCTCTGGAAAAAAATAAAAATTGCAGCACAAATGTACCTGGTTCTGCCTGCAGATCTGGATCAAATCGGGATGCAGTTCATAAATTATAAAACCTTGTTCAGCAGCTAGGTCCAGCATGGTTAAAATGGCATCGAAAGGATCATGTTTTGCAAATGGAATTTCAATCTCAAACTGGAAAAAAGAAGGCCATGGGAGCTCTGAAATCATGCAGTGACCAGGAGATGCAAATTCATCTGTTATAATCCAGAATATTATTTTTGTCTGAATAATCCTAAACTAAAATTTATTATCGCTGATGCTTTCCGAGTGTTACTCGGAGTTTTATGCAATTTTTTACATTTATTCTCTGCCTCCTCCTTTCAGGAAAGTCATCTACAGAGCAGAGTGAAAATGCACTTAACTTTGAACCCCAATGTTCTAGAGACAGTTGATATCCCCACTTATTTTGATTTTTGCATATTGCATATTGCAAAAAAAAAAAAAAAGAAAAAAGAAAAAAAAATTTAATCTGCTTAAGGGTAAGGTTTGTATTCAAGGAGAGAAAAGAGTGGGAATCTGGCTGTGGAGTTTTCCACTGCATGTTTTTTCTTGGGGAGAAAGAACAGTCAACGTGTAAATGCATTAATGAGATAAATAAGGACAGGAATTGTACAGGCTGTTCCAGGCTGGAGAGAGACATTTTCGAGGAGAGAAAAATACATTTTGTGCTAATAATTTGTGTGTCAGTATCCAGCAAAGAGTTCCAGCTGAGATCTTGTACATAGGGAGCCATAGGGATTACATGGAGAAGGAAAGTTTGTAAAAGAATTAAAGAAAAACTAATAGTGACAATAACAATAATTTATTTTAGCCACCTTAAATTTCTCATATGTCAGAAGAAAAAAAAAATTAAACAATATTCACTCTATTTCCAACATGAATTTTAGATTTTTCCTCCCTAAACAATTGTTTTTCTCTACCATGTAAACTCCATCAAACCACTTATTTTTCCAGAAATCCAGCTCTAAAAATGGATTTTATTTTAGATTTGGTGATTTGGTCATTGTAATCAGCACCTGGCGTAATATTTCTCACTCCAAAGTGAGGCATGAGCATGAGCTCAGCTGGCAATTACACAAAAGAGTCCCTAAACTCTGGTTTTCCCAGAAAAATGTCCTGTGCTGATTCCAGTGAATCAGTTGTTACCACTTTCCTGGCTGGTAAATGCAGGACAACCCAATATCCTGAGTATTTTAAATGTCATTTGGCACCTGAATCAGCTGCTGTTCTCCACTGATTTTAAAAGAAAATTTATGAAAATAAACAGCCAAAGCTCACCTGAACCCTATAATTCAGTAAAGGTAAATTCCTACCCTGTAGGGCTGAATCAGGGTGTTGAAATAACATGACAAATCCCACAAAAACAACCAACAACACCAAAAAAAAAAAAAAAACAAAACAAAACCCCAAAGCACAAAAATACAGAAGGTAATGTGGTTTTGGCTTTCATTTTAGAAACAAAGAGTGGATTTATTTCATCTGCTCCAAGAGGGGTCTTCCTCAACTGCAGGGTCAGTTTGAAGAGCTTAATCCAAGAGACTTTTACAGACCATGGGCTCCATATATGAACTGGTTTTTTCCAGCTGCAGGACAGTGAAATGCTGGTAAAGACTTTCCCACTTCATAACAGCCTCTCCTGACTTCTGCAAATTGTGGCCTGACCTACTTCATGGGACAAGTTATTAAATTCTCCCAGCAGTTCCTATATCTGCCAACCAGACAGAGCTTTTGCAATAATTCTCTTTTGAAATACTCCCAGCCTTCTCAGAAAGATCCAGCTGATAGAAAAGGGAATCCATTCTCATGGTTATTTATCCTAATAATCTATTTTTAGTTTGATAATATTTATGCTTGGCTTTCAGGCCCTGGATTTGGATCTGACTTCATGCAACAAATGAAAAATCACCCAGAGCATTCTAGATCCCTCTGCTCCTCATGGATTTTATTCAAGTTATAGGTTCACAGAATCGTTTAGATAGGAAAAAGCTTTTAAGATCATCGAGTCCAACCACTAAGCCATGTCCCCAAGTGCCACATCTCCCAGTCTTCTAAATCCCTCTGGGGATGATGACTCCACACTTCCCTGGGCAGCCTGTTCCACTGTTTGACAAACCTCTTGATGAAGAAATTTTTCCTAACAAGCAGCCTAAATCTCCCTGGCATAACTTGAGGCCATCTCCTCTTATTCAGTTTAGCATTAAATGATAGATAATTGTCCCATGTCCCAGCACCACCTTGGAGTGGAAAGGGACCTTCCTTATATCCAGTCTAAAACGATTCCCTGTCAATTTGAAGCATTCCCCCTTGTCACTCCAGGCTCCTGTGAATAAATCTCTCCATATTCCTTGTAGGCTCTGTTCAGGTATTGGAAGGCCACAATTAGGTCACCCCAAAACCTTCTCTCCTCCAGGCTGCACGATCCAAATTCTCTCATGTTTTCCTCACAGCAGAGCGGTGATCCATCCCTCTGATCAATTTGGCAGCACAATAAAGCAGGTGGGATGCCACTCCCGAGCTGGATCCCTCCCTCACTAAATAGGATGTGAAGGAGTGTCTCCTGGATGCTCCACAGCCCAAGCCCTGCAGAGCCTGACTGTGGGAATCCAGGGCTTCCCTCTGGCTGCCCTGGAAGGTCTGGGACCCTGGCAGGGGTCAGGAACCCCCCTGTACAGAGCCCTGAGAGACACTGTCTGTGATCTCTGTCCATGGAGAGGAGTTTTCAGTCTTACAGGATGAATTACCAGCTCTGAGTGTTTGATATAAGTAATAATTAAGTGTGACACGGGTGCAAAAGTAAAATTTTAGGTTTCTAGATTAGGGGTTCAGAGGGGACAAGATGGAGGAAATTGGGTGTGTCTTGTCCTTTTCCTCCTTCTTCATGCCCTCCATGTTTCACTGTGGTGTTGGCATTTTTCTATTGGTTTAGGCTGGGGACACACTGTCCAACGTAGGTGACAGATATTGGCACGTTATTGTAAATCCAGCACAGGTAGTTTCTGGTATTTAATGTTTGTAACATCCCACTGGGGGCAGAGCCCCACACGCTGCCCTGCAGGACAGAGCTGCGGCAGGGCAGCAGAACATGTTAGAGATAAGCAAGAATAAACAACCTTGAAAACAGCACAGATGAATTATGGCTTCTTCTTTGGCAGCGGGGCAGAAAGACAGAGACTTTCTACAATCTCGGAATCACCAATACCCACAGATTCCGACACCTGACACCACCCAAACTTTGCTTTTTAATTGCTTTGTGTGATCTCTGTGAGCCCAGCTGTGCTCAGCTCAATCCCAGCTCTTCCCCAGAGCTGCTCCCGTTTGTATCAGCCCTGCCACCTCTCATTAACACCTTCCCAAAGGTAATCCAGGCAGGCACAGCCATCCCAGTGCAGCCCAACACGGGTCATTTCCATGGAACAGCAGGATTCATTAGGAATGAGCGCTGGAGAAATCCGCAGCGGGCAGACGGCAGAGGAGTAAATGGGGAGAGACTTCAGAGCACACCTCATGCATCTCTAATGGGTTTGCTTGCCAAAAGGAATGACAGCTTTGATGGAATCGTGCTTTTTTCCATTTTTTTCGCCCCATCGGAACAGCGAGTCCCAGACTCTGAGCACAGCACAGCTCCTTCCGCGGGCTCTGAAACAGAGATGAAAGCAAATTGTTAATCAATTGGGGGTTAGCACCAGGCTCTGATGTTCCCCTGGACTGTACAGACTGAAAGTTTATCATTTAAAGAGGCAGCAGAAATGGAGGCTGACTTTTCACTCTGCTCTGCTCGTGAGAGCCCGCCTGGAACTCTGTGTCCATTTCTGGGATCCCCACCAGACAGATGTGGAGATGCTGGAGTGAGTCCAGAGGAGGCCATCCAGATTCTCCAGGACCTGGAGCCCTCTGCTCTAGAACTGGGCTGGGAGAGATGGGAATGTCCAGCCTGGAGAAGGGAAAGCTCCATGGAGACCTTGGAGCCCCTTCCAGTGCCTGAAGGGGCTCCAGGAGAGATGGAGAGGGAATTTAGGAAAGGGTCTGGAGTGCCAGGAGAAAGACAAATAATTTTGAACTAATGGAAGGTAGGTATTACGAAAAAATCCTTCCCTGTGAGGGCAGTGAGGCCCTGGCACAGGTTTCCCAGCAAAGCTGTGGCTGCTCCATCCCTGGAAGTGTCCAAGGCCAAGTTGGGGCTAGGAGCAACCTGGGATTATGGAAGATGTCCCATGGCACGGGCTGGAATTAGATGATTTTGAAGGTCTCTCCCATCTCAAACCATTCCATGACCCTGTGATTCTGACAGGGAGCCTGCAGCTGCTGGTGGAGGAAGTTCTTCTTCCAGTTATAGCCAAGCTCGAGTCCAAAGTTCCTGTGTTGCTTTTAAAAATCTATAAGAAAGAGGAAATTATATATTTATAAAATCTAAGAGTTCCTGTTGATAATTCTGTATTCTTTAAACTTACACACTGGAAAGTTTCAAGGAAACCTCTCCTGCTTGGAGAGACAAGGATCCAGAACTAACCACATAAATGAGGGCAAGCCAATAAACATGGAAAAATTTTAATATCTTAATCTATAATTCATTGAGGTCACGCCATCCCACCAGGTTCTTGGACAAAGATGTGTCTCCAGTTGGGATTTCCTTGTACTACTTTAGATCCTTTTGGGATTGTTTGCTGGGTAATTGGGGTCTGGGTTGCAGGGATGTAGGAGCTGGAGGGTTTGTAGCTTTTTTTTAGCAGGATCCTGGGGTAGAGGATTTGTTCTTAGGCAGCTAATGATTGTCTGGGGACAATTTAAATTTAAAATTTAAAAGGGACCCATTTACCAACAGCTCTGGGAGGGTTTTATTAGGCAGGAACAACCCAAGCAATTAGCTGCTACTTCTCATTAAAATGAGTCCCTTGAATGCAATTAAAGGTGCCTAAACCCCTCCGGGGAGGCCAAGGGGCTGCCCGGGTGTCTCAATGCCCACACCAAACCCTTGTTTCAATCTCCAGCAGGCATTTTGCAACTCTCTCTCCCAGTCATCCTGCACAATCCCGGGATTTTGCTTGTTATTCCTGATTTTCCTATGCAGAAGACAATCTTCAGAGCTGTTTCTCTGTTTTTGCTTTGAAGGACACCAAGCCTAAATTCCTGACCTCCAAGAGATTTTCCTGCCTCCAATGGCATTGTTGACTCACCAGCATGTCAGGATCTCACAGATTTTGAGGTATCTGAGGCTGCAGGACACCCACACTCGCACTATTTCTTTTTTTTTTAGTGCTGACATGGTTAGATGTACTCTAGGAAATGATAATTTCTGTCTTCAGGTTTGGACAGAGCTAAAATCTCCTTGTGGGTCTGCACCAGAGGTGGCTACACAGAGGAGCAGGGCATCCTTTTTTTCATGTTTGCAGATTGCTTTGAGTTGTCTGACTGTGAAATATGTCTTGGAAAAAAAAAGAAGCAGCCTTGGATGAATGTAACACTTGGGAATAGGGAGAAAAACAGTGACTTTCAGCAAATGCTGTCATCTCTAAGTTCAGCACCTGTGAATGATGAATTTGTGATTCAGCCCTGATCCATATACAAAAAGGTATTTTAGGACTCTCTTGCTCAGCTGGAGCCCTTAACAGGGGGCAGAACCAGCTGTAATATGTAATATATGTTATAAAATAATTAGTGCTAAATTAAATTTAAAAAAACACAGCACCTTGTTTACTAAAACCAGTGTCGGGCAGAGCAAGCTAAGTGATAGAAATCCAAAACACCAGGCAGACACAGTCTCCAGAAATGTATATTCCAAGGGATTTCTTATCTGACAAGACCCCAGCTGGAGACATTTTTGATAGGCATCATCAGAAGCTTATCCCGGAGATTTTCACCTGACAGGATTCCAGCAATTTTTCAGGGAAAAGCACAATAATATTCTAAAGAAGATCCCCTTCCAAAGCCCGAGAAACTGTATAAAAATGAACTCCTTAGAACTGAGCCTCGGAGACCTGCAGGGACTTTGGTGTGATAGAGGCCAAGCCCTAAGTCTCCCTGACACTGATCACCTGGCTCAGAATGGAATCACTTGTGGCTTTCTTTTTTTTCCAAATTTATACTTTGATCATTTAATACATTTCTTTAATTATTAAACAAGAGCATTCATTTATAACACAGGCATTTCCAAACATGATTCGTCTCTCAGCATTAACTGGTTGCTTTAGGATGAATTACCCTCTGGAAGTACAAAGGGAGCTCAGGATGGCTGTCACAGATGGCTCCATTTGAGGAATCCCATTCCATGTGAACAGAGGCACAACACGGCCTAGCCACAGCTAAAAAATCTGTAATAATATCTACAATATCTGCTGTAAAACCTGTAATAATATCTACAATAATAAAGGGAGCTGCTTCTGGGTGCAAGCTGTGTATTGGCCTCTCGGGGTGCTAAATTGGTTTCTCAGTCCTGTGGCTGCTCCAGTTTGCATTCCCACTGTTTATCTCCAAAGCAGCCTTCATGGAAAGCCTGGGAGAAGATGAAAGGTGATGTGCACACAAAATTGTAGAATCACAGAACATCCTGAGCTGGGAGGGATCCACAAGGACCATCAAGGCCATCTCCTGGCCCCCAAGAATCCCACCCTGTGGTTGAGTGTTGTCCAAATGCTTTTTTGAGCTCTGTTAGGCTTGGAGCTGTGTTTACTTTTCTGGGGAACTTGTTCCAGTGCTCAACCACCCTCTGGGTGAAGAATTTTTTCCTGATATCCAAGCTAAAGCTCCTCTGATACAACTTCAGTTTGTTGTTGACCTGTTCAGTTGAGTCCTGCACTGCTCACCAGAGAGAAGAGATTTGTGCCTGCCCCTCCTCTTCCCTTCAAGAGGGAGCTGCGAGCCCAGTGGGGTCTCACTTCAGCCTTCTCTTCCTCAGCTGAACAAACCAAGTGGCCTCAGCTTCCCCTCCAGCCCCTTCACCATCCTCATGGTCCTCCCGTGCTCACTCTCTAGCTGCTCTATATTCCTTAAATTCATTTAGAGCCCGCTGTACGAAGTTCTTCAGGGCTTTGCAAGACTTCTCCAGGGCAGGTGGGCACCACCAAACTCTCACTCCAGAGGTTCTTATCCATAGCAGACATCATGTTTGTGGATTTAAGGGTCTTACTCCTTTATAACAACCAGGACTCGCTGCTCACTGCTGCCGAGAAGCCAAGTTCATTAGGAGTGGGTCTCTTTTCCCCCTCGGTTTTAGATGATCAAGAACTTTTTGATGGCTCTGCCCTGAGTCTTTGCACTGACTCAATGGGGTGGATGTGTCTGCGGGGCCTCACCAGCAGGACACCAGCGTGAAGAGCATCCCTGGACCAGCATTTGTGCCAAGGCTGTACCAACAAGAGGCATGGCCGGGTGCCACTGTGTGAGCACAGCTATTCCTCCACAGGAGGTGGAGACATGGACATTTCTGGCCAGCTTGTATCATATAATTCTGGAATGGTTTGGGTTGGAAGGAACCTGAAAGATCATCTCATTCCAACCCCCTGCCATGGACAGGGACACTTTTAATTAGGCCAGGTTGCTCCAAGATCCATCCAACTTGTCCTTGGACACTTCCAAGGGTGGGACAGCCACAGCTTTTTTTCTTTTGGAAACCTGTGCCAAGGCCTCACCACCTTCCTAGGGAAGAATTTCTTCCCAATATCCCACTCCTCCAGCCTAAAGTCAGTACCCCTTTATTCCCATGTGAGCTTGCTCCTTGAACTGAGCCAGCCCCCCTTATTTTTGCTTTCTCATGCCTTTGAAACCTTGAACTCCTGTTTATTTACAATCAGCTGTTCTGTTTAGCTGCAGCACTGCCATTTCCTCTCTGCTGTGCTCCGGGATTCGTTTCCTGGCATGGAACAATCCATTCTTTCCCTCCGTTGTTCCCTGTGCCAAGTTATTTCCCTTTAGCTTTCCCTCTACTCCCCACACCCCTATGGTGATTCTTTCACTGGAGATCAGCCAGTGATCGCTGGTTTCACTCACTGGGGCTGCTGGATCTGCAGCCTGGACTTTATTTAATGAATCTCTCAGAAGCGGTTATCAACACTGTGCTCATGAATATTCATCAGCCAAGCCACTGCTCAGGAGCTATAAGGGAAGGCAGCAGTGCCAGTCAGCAGCTGCTGCCCAGACAGATCCCAGCCTTCAGCAATAATTACACCCAGAGATGTGTTGTCAGAACCACCCTCACTCACGGATTAGGGCATTCCTGATTTTTCAGGCATGAAGAGGGCGTTCACTTATTGCCAGCAACAATATTTCAGGCTTGATATTGCTCCCCTCACAAAAGCAACGCTGCCTGTTGCATGCTAAACACCACAGCAGTAATACAGTAAAAATATAAAAAGCACAGCCAGGGATGGGGCAGCTGCCTGCAGTGAAATGGAGCGATAAGAATTGACTGAGGCACTGCTGGGCTCAGCTAGTCATCAATAAATGCTGTCTCCCTACACCCGCAAATTATAAGATCTGAAAACAAATGTAAGCAATATTGATTATTTTTTTTTTAATTTGTTCCGCCTGGAGGATTCGCAGCAAGGCCTGAATCCCAACCCTCGGTGCCTCGGGAAATTGTGATTAATCCCTGGGAAATGGCATTCTAGGGAAGGACATGGATATGCTACATCAGCTGCTTTGAGTGTCACGGGGTAAAGACCAGCTATCCAACTGGAAATCAGCTTAGGATTCAAGGCAAGGATGGCAGATCTTGCATTTCTAGATTCACCTCCACTCTGTCATTCTCAACCAAATCACTTGTTGCACTCCAGCTTGGTTTGTTTATTCATCTCCTGTGAGAGAAGGAGCAGGACCTTCCCCCTCTTTCTTCAGATTAAGGACATGGAGTAATGTGGTCTAATTGAAGACATTCCTGACCACAGCAGGGGGGTAGAATTCGGTGATAATCAAGGTCCCTTCCAACCCAAATGAGATGATCTTGAAGGTCCCTTCCAGCCCAAACCACTCTGTGATGTTATGATTAAATAAAAAAGCCAGCAACACCAAGCTTGTGGCTGCCTTTGGCATGGGACACCCCTCTGTCCTGCCAGCTCTCCTCTGCTCTCCTGCTCTGAAGATTGGTTGTTACCTCTGGCATCAAAATCAGGGGAATTCTGGGCCTCCAAAACCCTCCTTTACCTTCTGTAACTGAATTTTTTATTCAGGTGTTTGTTGTTGAACTGATTCACCCAGGAACTGGAATGGGCTCCCCAGGGAAGTGGTCACAGCACCAACTTTGCCAGAGCTCAAGAAACGTTTGGATGACACCCTCAGTCATGTGGGCGATTTTTGGGGTGCTCTGTGCAGGGCCAGGAGTTGGAACTGCCTTTCCAACTCAGGATATTCTGATTCTAATCAAACAGCCTCCTTAAACACCCTCCCATCCCAAAGATCTGTATGAGAAGCATTTTGGCTTCAGAAAAAAAAATGTCTTTTAATGAAACACACCTTTGAAATCTGGAAATGCCCATCAGGAAAGTTCTGGAAAACTTGGATTCTCTTCTCTGCACCTTGAGAACTGGACTAAGTTTGCTGTGGGATTCTCAGCAGTGCTGGCTGAGTAAAGATCCTACAGCAAGTGGTCTGAGAATGGTCATAAATGTAAATTGAATTGGATTCTGGCTGGGACCATTGGATCAGCACCTGTGGGCTGCAAAGCTGAGTATCCAGGAGCAGAATTCACAGCATGGAGAGAATCCCCGAGGTCAGACTCATTCTGAATTCACTGCTTTAGCCCAGATTTGATCATGGACAGAGATAAACTTCTCATCTCTGAGTGATTTACACGCCTTTGCAAAGGACTGAGCCTGGAGTGTTGTTCCCAGCAAGGACTGGGAATGAGTCACCACCGCAGAGAAAGGAATGAGGTAATGCCTGCTTTGACCACAGGCCATCAGGCTTTGGATGTCACAGCCAAAATCTGACGTTTCTCTGAGTCAGACCCAGGGATGAAGTAAAAGAGAAAAGTTTAAGCCAGTCTTTGAGTTGTTTCAAGTAAATTGAACTACCCAAAATTATCCGTGCCAGCAGCTCAGCACTGCCTTGGATGGCACAGCCCTACTACTGATTGTAATGATGGAGAAGCAAAGGGGGCCATGTGATATTTCAGGTTTCTTGTCCTGGATTTTTGTTCTTTTATGGGTACTTTATCTTTGTTAGTTTTTTTCCTTTTTTTTTTTTCTTTTTTTTTTTTTTTTTTTTTGAGGATGCATTCTGCATCATCATGTCAGTCTGGTCCAGTATGATTTAATTTTGAATTTTCTAGTAAACAAACGGAAACAAGACTTTCACACAAAGCTGTCTGCCTTTTCTTCAGCAGTCCAGAACCACCCTTGATCTCTTTTTGCTGCTAAAGGTCTGTTCTGTATTTCATTTACAATCTGCCCACTGTCAGATGGAAGTGTCCTCCTCACTGTGAGTGACAACGATGTTGGGAGAAGGTTCCATGCCACAAATAGGACACAGGGATTTTGTGGATGATTAAAAAAACAGATTTATTGCTAATGAAGTATCTGAACACTGCCAATGTAGCACCTAAATTATATGTCTGTCATATAATTACAATGGATTATTTTATAATCAGGTTGTGGTCACATCTTGAGTGCTGTGTCCAGTTTTGGGCCATTCACTTCAAGAAAGACATTTAGGGGCTGGAGCATGACCAGAGAAGGTAATGGAGCTGGGAAAGGACCTGGAGCAACAGGAGCAGCTGAGGGAGCTGGGAAGGGGGCTCAGGATGGAGAAAAGGAGGCTCAGGGGGACCTTCTGGCTCTGCACAATTCCTGGATGGGAGGGAGCAGCTGAGGGAGTTGGCCACTTCTTCCAGGCAACAGGACAAGAGGAAACGGCTTCAAACGACACCAGGGGAGGTTCAGGTCAGATATCAGGAGGAATTTCTTCATGGAAAGTGTTGTCAGGCTTTGGAATGGACATTGGAGGTGGAGTCACCATCTCTGGAGGTGTTTAAGGAAAAGTCGGACGCGGCACCCAGTGCTTGGTGGTGTTTAGCCTAAGGCTGGAACTGATATCTCAGAGTTCTCTTCCAACCCAATCAATTCCATGTTTCTGTGCTACATTTCTGACCTGCCCAGAGGCAAAAGAATGACACCCAAACCATGTCCCGTGGCTGCCATGATGCTGAGGGCAGATTCTGTCTCCCACAGGCTTTTTCCTGTCTTACACCCATTCAAACCTTTCTTCCTCCTCTGCCTGCAGCAGCAAAAAGTGCAGTTTGTGAATCATCCCCCAGCCCTGGCTTGTTTCCCCCTGTATTTACAGCCCCTTCTATTCTTTACAGCCCTCCCTCAGAGTATCTCTGGCTATGAAATAGCTGCTGATGATTCTTTTTCCCTGAGAAATAATTCAAACCCAGAGGGGTCTCTTGGCACCCAGTAGAAAACATTGCTGCCAAAAAAAGGAAATCTAAATGCAAATTTAAACCCATTTCGGGTCTCTCCCTGCTGGCAGATGCAGTTGGATCTCACTTCCCCTCTTCCCTCCATTATAAAATCATGGAGATTTCCTAGAAATCTCCAATGAGAGCCTGAAAAGAGGGAATGGGGGTAAGATTTTCCCTGACACAGTTTTGTTTTCAAACAAACAATGTTTATTTCTTACTGGCAGGTAGGATGCTCAACTGGGAACTTAGGGCAAAGGGGAATGGCTTTAAGGTGAAAAAAAGTAGTTTTAAATTGGATATTAGCAAGAAATTGTTCCCTGTGAGGGTGATGAGGCCCTGGCACAGACAAGTTTTTGGCATCTCATGCCTGTAAGTGTTCAAGGCCAGGCTGGGGGACTTGGAGCTACTTGAGATAGTGGAAGGTGCCCCTGCCCACAGTAGGGGTTTGGAATAAGATGACCTTTGAGGTCCCTTCCAACCCAAAACATTTTTTCTGAACCTTTATGACTTCTATGACTTCTTGTGACTTTTCTCACCTTAGGCCTGGCTTTGCCTTCCTCCTTTGCTTGGCATTGCACTCGGTCTTTGCTTCCCATGGTGGCACTGATGGGAAGAAGGAATGAGCTCTATATTTTGCTCTCAACCTTTCCTGGAAAGAAGAGAAAACCAGTGAGTTTCCATCCAATGCTGATGTCCAGTCTTGCCTTTCTTTTCTGGATCAGCTTTAACCTGATGCAGAGTCTAAGTCTTTAGACTGTGCTTAGCAGGAGATTTATTCTCTATGGCTGAAGAATCATGAAGACCTGAGCTTAGGACAAACTCTTTTGATCATGAAAAGTCTTACAGAATGGATAATTTTACTCTCTGTGGCTTTTCAAGGATTTTGGGAAGGCTAAAGGATCCTTTCCCTTCTTTCCTCCTTTGAAGCGATGGCCTCGTTTATCCTCATGTATCTTGACAGGAAATAGGCACTGATGAGTTAAAGAACAAGGTAAAAAAGGCATCTGCCTAAAAAAGTAATCTGTGTTTGCCTAAAAATATAAGTAAGCAGAATTTAGATATTTATATTCCAGAGTCTTTTATAAAAGAGTCTTGCTTGACTTGTCTATGAGCTTGACTTGTCTATGAGTACCACCAGTACTGAGGTTCTGGTGTCTGCAGTTCATTATTCACCTAATTCTGAGCTAATGAGAAGTGAAAGCACCACCCACATAAGATGAGATCCAGAAGAAATGGTCTTGTGCTGATAAATTTGAGTTTTGTGAAGTATTTGAGCTTCCAAGGGGTGGCACAGAGGAACAGCAATGCCTGCACTGTGATATCTCCTGTGACCAGCTGATAAAAGATGTAAACAGATCTTTGTTTTCACAGATATTGAACTTTACAGAAGGAAGAAAAATCTTTTCCAGGCTCAGCTCTAGAGGCTGTGAGTTCAAAACAACAAACTTTAGTCACAGACCGGAATGCTGGTTTTGTTTATCTTGGTTGCAAAAGACAAAAAAAATTCTAAAAAGTCAGTTCTGAGTGAAAGGTTTCTTTTCCCTCTTGTGGCATTAAAAAATCATAAGCTAACTCAGCTAATACACACAGGAACCAAAATATCTCTGTAAAATGAGTAATTAAAAAGGGGGGATTCAAATGAGTCAGAGACAGGGGCTCAGCAGTTCAGGAACAGATTGTCCCAGTGCCCTGGTGCCAAGCAAGAAACATTGGGAAGAGTTCTCTGCCCTGGGATTTGTTGGGGTGTCTGACCCACACCAGTCTGTTGGCAACTCTTCCCTTTCTCGTTTTCCATGTGTTTTCCTGGCCACTGCCCAGTGACCTCCATGCACAAGAGGCTGGAGGTTGTGTGGTGGTTTGTGGCAGGAATGAATCGGAATTGTGCCATCAGCAGGGAGCTTGGAGGACTTGGGCACTGGCAGGTGCAGGTGGATAATGTGGGAGCTTGGGCCTTGGGTGAGATGTCCTCAAGACCCTGAGATCCTCAACAAACATAATCTTGGGAAACTCAACGTTACTGGCAATGAACATTTGCATCCCAGAAAACCAAGAGTGTCTCAGGAAACCTCAAGAAACAAGCAGGTTGAAGGAGGTGGTTCTGTCCCTCTGCTCTGCTCCTGCCTGGAGCACCTCTGGGATCCCCAGAATATGGATGTGGAGCTGCTGGAGTGAGTGTAGGTGATGCCGCCAAGTTGATGTCAGGGGTGGAGCCCCTCTCAAAAACACAACACAAACAATATTCAATATAACAATAATATAGGGTTTAGGGTTTTTTGGGATTTTTTCCAATTAGCCTGTAGAAAATGGGTAAAGATGTAGAAGAAATAAAAAAAAAAAACAAACCCACCAGTGCTACTACCTGGCTCTGCCAGGTGGTACAACAGGACAAGAGACAATGGGAAGAAACTGGGATGAAGGAAGTTCCACCTAAACAAGAGGAAGAACTTTGCTGTGAGGTGACCATGCACAGGAACAGGCTGCCCAGCGGGGGTGTGGAGTCTCCTTCCCTGGGGATAGTCAAAATCCACAATCCCAAGGATTGTGGACACAGTCATGGGTTACCTGTGCTTGGGGATTCCCTGCTTGAGCAGTGAGGTTGGACTAGATGACCTTTGTGTCCCTTCCAAGCCCAGCCATTCTGGGATTCACATGCAGCTGAAGCACTGCACAATGGGCAGATCCAAGGCTCATGGAGAATATTTTCCTTCCTTACCAGTGGTGCCCAGGGCTCACAGCAAACCCTCAGGATATCGTTCCTGCCAATCTGGCAGGAATCCCAAGTTATCACTTCCACATGTTAACTTCCTGGCTCTGCTGTGGAGGCAGGCTGGGAGAGCTGGGGGTGTTCAGCCCGGAGAAGAGAAAGTTCCAGGGAGACCTCAGAGCCTCTTCCAGTGCCTAAAGGGGCTCCAGGAGAGCTGGAGAGGGACCTGGGACAAGGGATGGACAAGACAAGAGACAATGGCTTTAAGCTAAAAGTGGGCAGGGTTAGATGGGATATTGGGAAGGAATTCTTGCCTGAGAGGGTGGTTAGGCCCTGGCACAGGTTTCCCAGAGAAGCTGTGGCTGCCCCATCCCTGGAAGTGTCCAAGGCCAGGTTGGACAAGGCTTGGAGCAACATGGGACAGTGGAAGGTGTCCCTGCCCATGGCAGAGGTTGGAACAAGGTGATCTTCCAGGTTCTTTCCAACTGAAACCATTCCATGATTCTCCAAAAACATTCTGCACTTCCCACCAGCATTTCTTCTTTTAAGTAGAGATTTAAGAAATGCTTAGTGTTTGTCAGTCCCAAATACAGAGATGTATGAACACAAATGTGCAAACACAGAAAGGAAATATTTCCATAAGGGGGATGATCCCAAAACAGGGCTACAGGAAGGAGCATCTCTTGGGTGAGTAGCAGGGATTAATCCTTTCTATTGTTTCTCTCTCCATTTTCAGGTGAGTAGCAGGGATTAATCCTTTCTATTGTTTCTCTCTCCATTTTCAGACCATAATTTTATCATTTGCTGGGCTGGCCTGACAAAGCAAAGCTCTCAGTAAATGATATTGCCATGGGCACATCTCACATCTCACTGCCATCCCTGTGATATCCAGAGTGTTCCAAGGGAATGCACAAATCTAGTGCAGGACCCCTGAGATGGGATGAGGAATCATGAGCCTCAACTGAAGTGAGGAAGATGAGGGGAAACACCTTGTAAGGCACTCAGACAGTGATGGAGAAGAGATTCTGTGAATAGAGAATTTCAGGAAAAGCTTGGGCTAAAAACTGGAGTAGGAAGCAGTCACCACCTCTGATGGAAAAGGGTAACCCTTTACATTTTGGGTTGGCTTCAAAACAAAACCCAAGCATTGCAGAGAAATCAGGATTTCGCCTATGACACACTGAGTTAATTTATGCAGCTGAAGCAGCACCTCTGGTCCCTTCCTTGCCTTATTTCTGGGATTTACAAGTTAAAAAGATAAATCAAAACAAGCTGTGTTTACAAATGAACCACAGGCCAGTTTTGACCATTAAAGGTGTGAAAAAGTGGACTGTGACGCTGCACCACTGCAAAGCAGAGAATGTTGTAGTGAGTGCAGAGTTTCCATATTTACAAAGCTGGGAGTTTATTTGGACTATCACAAACCAGTCCACTCACCTTCACTCAGGCAAGATGGTGCAACGTGAAATCCATGCAGGCAGGAAAAGAAAACCTGCAAGGACTGTCAGAGCTAAAGAAGAGTTTCTTTTAATAGAAGAAACTGGAAGAGTTTCCAGCTGGAGCTGGAAGCTGAGTAGGAGTGGGCCCGGTCTGCAGACTCTGCCTCCAGACAAGCAGCAGGAAGGAGGAATAATTATTTTAGATGCAGGATGAAGCTGGCAACAGGACAAAGAGCTAAAAACTTGTCTCAAATGAATGTTAGCTGGAAAGGAAAATATTCCTAAGCAAGAAAGGCAAAGAAGGTTTTGGAACAGCCTCCCAAACGCCCACCAGGTTTGGGATAGGTTTGAGATCCATGTGTGAGCAGGACTACAGAAAAACCATGGAGCTCAAGGAGCAGAAAACTCTGTCAAGTCAAGACAAAGACATCCTGGCAACTAAAACTAAAAGAGGATAAGTTTGGACTGGATTTTTGGAAGAAATTCCTCCCTGTGAGGGTGCTGAGCCCCTGGCTCTGGTTGCCCAGAGAAGCTGTGGCTGCTTCATCCCTGGAAGTGTTCACAGCCAGGTTTGGAACAACCTGGTCTGGTGAAAGTTGTCCCTGTCCATGGCAGAAGGTTTGGAACTGGATGATCTTGAAGTTTCCTTTCAATCCAAACAACCTGAGCATCTAAGTCAAATCATGTGGTAAATGCACTGGAGGAATTCTCAAGGATTTGGGAATTCTCTCTTGCATCGTTCCTGCTCTCTGGTCTTGTTCCACAAGGACACGAATCCTTCCCCAGAACTGCCTCCATTTCCATGTGAGGGAACATGAGAAAATGAAGGATTTTCCACTGAAAAATATCCTGAAGATGCGAAAATAAAAATCAGGCTTACTTAGAATATTTGAACATTCACTCAAAGAGTGGTTGAGCATTGGAACAGATTCCCAAGGGAAGGGTTGGAGTCACCATCCCTGGAAGTGTTCAAAAAGCAAGAAGTTGTGGCATTTGTGGGTATGGTTTAGTGAATGTGGTGATATTGGATGGAAGGATGGACTTGATGATCTTGGAAGTCTTTCCAATCTTCATGGTTCTATGATTTAGAGGCCACAATTTCCCCACTCACAACTTTAATGTGCTTACAGGAGATAAATAACACAAGTGTTTCCACCATATTTGATTAGGGATTTTATAACGCTGCTTTTTTTTTTTTTTCCTTTAATGTGAGCTAAATTCCATTTATCATTTTGAAGGATGCTATTAATTGTGGCAGCCATAAAACCCTTTTATTTGTGTAAGTTCTGGATAAACATTTTCGTGGTGCTCAGGAGCACTGTAAGTTTGTCTCTGGGGAGCATCCAAATAAGTTTTAGCACAATCTCTAATGTCACCAGAAAACTTAAATTTTGCAAACTGAACGGCTTTAAAAGTTTTTCCAAGGAAGATAACAGTAAAAGTGGTTCTCATTTAATTTGACTGCAGGCTGGAGGATACCCCCAGGAACAAAATTCCAGTCTGGGGAAGCTGGAGATGGTTCATTCACTGCCCTGTTCCTTCGGTAAATTGGCTTTTCAACCGTGGTGGTTATAGAAAGAAAACAAGTCCCTTGCAAACACAAGATCTTGGAATGACTTAGGTTAGAAGGAACCTTAAAAATCATCTCATTCCAAGACCTTCCACTATCCCTGGTTGCTTCAAGCCCTGTCCAGCCTGGGGCAGCCACAGCTTCTCTGGGCAACTTGTGCCAGGACCTCAACACCCACACACAAGCCAAGAATTCCTTCCTAATATCTAATCTAAACCCACCCTTTCTCTGTTCAAAACCTTTCTTCCTTTTCCTGCCACTCCATCCCTCATCCCAAGTCCCTCTCCAGCTCTCCTGGAGCTCTGAAGCCTCCCTGGAACTTTCCCTTCTCCAGGCTGAACAGTCTCAAATCTCTCAGGACGTCTGCAGAAGTTTGGTTGGTTAAGACAATGCAAAAGCTAAACAAGTAAAATCTTGGATTATTAAAAGGAGGAAAAGGAGTCACTCCCAGTGTGACAAACCTGAGTAATTTGGTTGTCATTGTCTCCTATGCCGAGATTCCATCACCACTGTTACTCAAAAATGTGTTTGTGGGGAGATGAAAATTTACATTCCTGTTTCTATTTGTTATTTACTGAGGGGAAAAAAAAAATCCCAGTTATGGATGGGGTTTTTTCACTGCCCAGAGCTTGGTGTTCATCATCATGAAATAGGGGAAGGAGGAAGGAAAAGGGAGGCTTTGCCTGCTCTATTTCAGGTTTTCACTTGGGGCTGGATGAATAACTAAATGAAATATCGACTGTGAGGAGCCTTTTTTTCTCATAAAGCCTGCAGGAAGTCACACAATATTCTCTACTTGCAAACCAGGAATAACAACTTGACGAAACTCCCTAAAAAACGTGTTTGCTTTTGCACACTACCAAGGAAAAGGGATCTTAGCTATGACTCCAAACAAACTGTAAGAAATAATAATTTTTCAGGTACGGAAGAGGCCTTTTTTTCATCCAGGTTTTCATGCAAAAAGTTTGTATTTGTCAGAAGTCTTCAAGTTTTAATTAAAACCAGGAAAGCCTTAGAATTGGATTTGAAAGATTTTGAAGATAGAGAATTTCCATGCTTTAAAGGTGAGCAGTTTCTATTTTTTATCAGATTTATCAAAAAAGCAATTTTGTTTTCCCAACATCTGAAGACATTCTGGGTGAAAAATGTAAAGTGTTGTAGAAGGAGTTTTTTTGATGGAAAGCCAGGAATCATATGTTAAGAAATAGTAAAGAAGGACTGAGTTCTTTCCAAATACGATTAATTCAGCTTTTCTTTTTTTTTTTTTTTTTTTTTTTCCTTTTAATTCTGAATCCTTTTGATATGGGGAAACCTACAGAAATGTAAACTAGATTTACATATTCCATCTTTTGTGTGTTTTCAAAAGTGAAATCTGGCTGACAAGCATTAAAAGTGACAAATTAGTAAAGAAACTAAACCAATGTTCTTTCCAGCCTCTATAAATAAATCCCTGGGATATGGAACAGAAATCTGTGAAATCATTTGCTGTAAATGTAAGTTCAGGGCAGTGAACATAAAGGAAAATTTAGATATCATCCAGCATATGCACAGAGAGATCTCCATGGTAAAATATCCGAGTTAGGCAAAACCAGCCTGAGCTGGAAATCTTTAATGTGGTGACAGCCCAACAAATGTGAAAATGCAGCAGAAATAGAAACAAAATTAATCCCTAGGACACCAGATTTTCCCAAATCCTCTTCTCTTACAGATTAAAATATTAATTATGTCATGAGAAGCATGACAGCAGTGATTAATGTTTCTATAAGGAATGCGCTCTGACAGCCAAATCATGATCCCCCATCCCTGGAAGTGTCCAAAGCCAGGTTGGACGAAGCTTGGATCAACCTGGAAGATGTCCCTGCCTGTGGCAGAGGTGTGGAACAATTTGATCTCAAAGGTCCCTTCCAACCCAAACCATTCTTTGATTTTCCCATGTATCAATTGCTAATTCAATCAAATTTATGGAAGGGAGTTGAATTCAGAGCTTCATGCCTTTCCAGGAGCACCAGGATGCACAAAACCCAAGAGCTGGTTCTTCCTTGTGTGTAGTACATCTGGCTTTGTATGAAAATAGTGAACTAACTAAAAAATTTATTTCTTTACACTATCAGTAGAAAAGAAAAAGTTGTGAAGAGAGGAAAATATTCTAAAAAGTTTATTTCAATTCTTACTATTTTTTTAATTTTAGTTATTATTAATAATTTTTATACCCTTTTAAAATTTTAAACCTACTTTACCTTTCTCCTAATCCTATCTCACAACAAGACGTAAATACATAAGTAATTAACCAGCACTGAAGCCCACCACACTCATTAACACCTAAATTAAAAAAACTCAAAATTAAAAAAATTTTAACAAACCAAAACCACTACACAGTCAAAGGTTTTATTTTTCTCATGGAACTTTTTGATGCTGACAGTTTTTCCAGATGAAATATAAAACTTTGAGGGAGTTGGTAGAAGGCTGAAAAATGTCAAGTGATGGTTTGGGATTGGAGTGAAGGGGAAGGAGGGGATATTTGGGTTGTTCATTAAAAAAAGACAAATCCCATGAAAGGAGACATTTCTCATGGAAATATCACTCCTTTGAAACCAGAAAAAAAATATTTTTTTTGTCTGGGATAGAGATAGAGATCAGTCTGAAACTGGGGTTGGACTGTGAATCCAAGACCTGCCTGAGCCACTGGAGGTTCACTGACTCACCTGGCACCCAGGAGGAATCCCACAATTTTTTGGATAGAGCTCTGAACAGTCTGATTTAGTGGAATTGGATTATTTTTAAGGTCCCTTCCAACCCTTCTATAATTCTATAATTCCCTGTTTCTGCATGACGTTTATCACATGAGTCTGTGGTTGAGAGGAGATGCAGTTTCTCTCTTTCTCATGTGTCCAGAGCAAAGTTTACTGAGCTTTGCTGGCCAAGAACACACAAAAAAAGGGATATTATCCTCTTTTCTCTTCTCCAGATGGTTACAATATCATTCTAGAATTTTCTCCATGCCCCATAAGCTCTGAAAATGCAAAGGATCTTCAGGAAAGCTGCCCTGGTGCACTTGTGTGATATGAAAAGGCAGAGGAAAAGGTATTTAAAAATTACAGCAGAAGTTCTGGGGGAAGGGATGTCTTGAAAGGACAAGAATGGATTCCTCTTCTCAGTCCTAATTAGGATTTGAGAAATCTCTGTGGGTTAATTAAGAGCAGACACGTTGAAATGTCACTTATGTACATGGCAATTTAAGAGCCTTCCTTTCTGGAGAGAGTTATTATGGGATATTAATGGCCAGTGTCTCAAAAATCACAATGGAAAATGAATCCTTGCATTGAAACTGAAGAGTGAGGAGGAGTTTTCTGGATTGATTAAAAGTGTGTTTAATACCTAAGAGGCCAAAAAGAGAAAAAATAAGGAAGAAACAATTGTAAGAGAGTGAATAATTGACAATAACCACGGACCATCATCCCACCAACCACCAGAGCACCTGCTTGACCAGCAAAATCCTTTTTTCTAATGCATTTTCTCTAATAAAGTTTGCCCCTTTTCTTTTCAAATATCAGTTAATTGAACTTAGACCTTAATTTGGTTTGTTTAGACCCTTTAATTGCCTCTTTCCATGCCCTGAAAATGCAGTTTTGCTTTTAGCAAGGGTTCCTTTTGAGATGCTGTCTTTAATACTCTGAAATGCTCTGGGCTAGTCAGAATCACCGGTTTGTGCCATGTTTTCAGTTTGATCAGGATTATTTTATCTGTTATTTAGACAGCAAAAAGTCTTTCCTGTAGGGGTGGTGAGGCCCTGGCACAGCTTGCCCAGAGAAGAACTTCCATCTCTGGAAGTGTCCAAGACCAGCTTGGAAGGGGCTTGGAGCAACCTGGGACAGTGGAAGGTGTCCCTGGCCATGGCAGGGGGGTGGAGCTGGATGATCTTTAAGGTCCATTTCAACCCAAGCTTTTCTGTGATTCTGTGATATCTCGAAAATTAGAGGTAAGTAGAGGCAACTAAAACAAATTGTCAAGATCCCAAACAACAATCATTTTGCATTTCTCACTTTCTTAAAATCTGGCAGCTGGGGAAGCAACATTCCCTCTATATTGTCCTCAAAGATTTAAGAATAAACTCTTTTATGGTTTGGGGTTCTTTTTTTAATCAAGAGTGAAAAGAAATCATTCAGGGACTATAATTCCTTGTACACTGAGTTTATTCCAAAGAACAATTTAATGTGAATTCCTCAGTTTGGATGCTGCTGTGTTCGTATCCTTCTGTTCCACTTTGGACTCCGCTGGGGAATATCTGTGCCAACATTCCTTGCACCATGGCAATTTCCTGCTCTGGGAATTCCTTTAAATGACTTAGAATGGTGTAACATTGCCAAGCCCATTGCTCTCATCCCAAAAAATAAGACACCTGCAAGCAGGTGGGATTCCCTGTTTACTGTAGTGTTTATGAGCTGGCACAATTCATAGGTTGTCTATATTTAATTCAGCACATTCTGCTTCGATTCATTGGCATAAAATAAAGATCATAAAGCATCAAGGCTCTAAGAGGAATCGAGAACTACATTTTCTGCAAAAAGTCACCCTCATGTGTGGATTTTTGGGTGCAGTGGGTACTGTGAAAGGATCAAAATGACGTATAGTTGGTAAAACAAGATATTTTGGGGGGCAACAGTTGTCATGGTCATGTTTGAAGGTGCTGAGCAGGCAGCCAAAAGTGTCACGCAGTGACAGCACCCCAGCAGTGCCAATGACACACAAAGAAGAGGAAACAGAATTGGGATCACTAAAAATAGAGCTCTCCTGCCATAAATGCCGGATTTATTTCCTTTGTAAGAAGGACTGAGCAAGGCTCTGAAGGTGCCATCCCTCTTGATCTTCTCTGCAAAGCAACCAGGAGGATATTTTTGTTTGGTTTGATGCTTGCTTTGAGTAAAAATAAACCGGAATAGGAACACTGCTGCTTGTTTTGACATTAGGCATGTTTAGAGAGATACAGAAAGATGAGAGCAAGAGAAACAGCTCCTTCTTTGGGCATCTTAAATCCTGTTTTCTGTCGTGGGAATTGTTCTTGGAAATGGTCTTTGGCTGTCAAAATAAAGTAGTTTGGCTTCAAAAAGAAGCCCTCATCGAGAGCAATTTCCACAGAATGTGGCAGGTGAGGCACAGGTTGCCCAGAGAAGTTGTGGATCTCCCATCCCTGGAAGTGTCCAAGGTCAAGGTGGATGGGGTTTGGAGCAACCTGAATATTGGAAAAGGTGCTGAAGGACATCCCAGCCCACAGCAGGGTGTTGCAATGCTGTGATCTGTAAGTTCCCTTCCAACCTAAATAAATTCTCTGATCTTATCACTCCTCTTTTTCAATTCTCACAGCCCTGAGACAAGCTCTGACTTCTGCTTGTTTGCTGAGTGTTTTTGAAGATGGGATACTGAGGATTCAGGGGAGGCTTCTCCAAGACAACAGATTCCCAAGTGCCAAATTCCCAAAATAAAGAGACATAACTCAGTGACCTCCAGGCTGCTGGGCTCAACTGGTCTTGGAGAGGTCAGTCTTGAAATCCCCTGCCCAGCCATACGCTGCTTTTTAAAGATTTCCATTTGGAGATTTAAAATGTGCAAGAAGCTGAGAAGCAAAATCAGTGTTTAGAACCGGAAATCAGCAAAAATAGTGCCAGAGCTTTCAAAAATCTCAGAGTGTGGGAAGGAGAGAGGAAGAGAGAGAGAGAGGGAGGAAGGAAGGAAGGAAGGAAGGAAGGAAGGAAGGAAGGAAGGAAGGAAGGAAGGAAGGAAGGAAGGAAGGAAGGAAGGAAGGAAGGAAGGAAGGAAGGAAGGAAGGAAGGAAGGAAGGAAGGAAGGAAGGAAGGAAGGAAGGAAGGAAGGAAGGAAGGAAGGAAGGAAGGAAGGAAGGAAGGAAGGAAGGAAGGAAGGAAGGAAGGAAGGAAGGAAGGAAGGAAGGAAGGAAGGAAGGAAGGAAGGAAGGAAGGAAGGAAGGAAGGAAGGAAGGAAGGAAGGAAGGAAGGAAGGAAGGAAGGAAGGAAGGAAGGAAGGAAGGAAGGAAGGAAGGAAGGAAGGAAGGAAGGAAGGAAGGAAGGAAGGAAGGAAGGAAGGAAGGAAGGAAAGAAGGAATCTAAGACTGCCAATGAAATACTGTAGAAACCAAAGAAATTTCTCCAGTGAATCATTATTTTTGTGTGAGACCAAAGGGCAGATTTCTTCTGGTGTCTCACAGGAGCTGGAGGGTGGAACAGCTGAGCCTCTACTGCAACACAAAAGAAACTAAAATAAGAAAAAAGCAAGGCTCACAAAATCTACTAATTAAGAGTGAACACAAATATACCAAGTTATTCAAATGGTGGGGGTCCATGGGGATATTTATATAAATAAACTCACCAACTATTTTTTTACTGAGCAAACAGGTTTAATGGAAGGTGGCCCTGGGGCTGTAATGAGAAGATCTTTCGTGTCCCTTCCTACTCAAATTGTTCTATGAACTTTCAGGATCTGTATCAGCATTATCCCTAAAAGATTTTTCATCTATTCCTCAGTCTTCCCCACTCCCTAATTCTAAGAATTATTACTGGTATACAAAAATGGGGTTCTTATCCTGCCACTTATTAAAAGCCTTAAATAGCGCCTGTTTTGCCCCTTGGCTCACAGTTAGAAAGAACAGACTCGACAAATTTGGTTTAAATGGGATAAACAGATTTCACTCGTCCTGACAATATCTGAGAGCATGAGACTTGTCCAGCTGAGAGTGGAGCTGGTGACAAGATATCTGGAAGGGTTTGGAGAGGCCCTTCAGTGCCCAGGTGATGGGTCCTGGAGTCAGAGAGACCTTTGAAGTGGATTTTCCCAAATTTTGAATTAAAGTGAGCACAAAAATCCTCATTGAGTTGTCTTTGTTTCTCTAAAGGTTTGATTTGCAGAACTCCAGCTTGATGAATGTTGTTGTTTAAAGAAAGGTCTTTGGATCTGCTGGAGAAAATGAGAAAAAAACCCAAATTGGATTTGAAAAAAAAAGATGTCCTTTGATCATTGTCTTATAAAACACATCCATTTCTCCCATTATTAGCTTCCAGTATTTTTTGGATTGCAACAAAAGTGAATTTTTGGGATCCCTAGGGAAAAGTCTCTTCTCTTCTATATTTCATGAGGCTTTCTCACACATTTGCTGTGAGTTTCCTCACTTCTGCTTATTCTTGACTTTCCCACCTGGCCAGGTCCCCCCTGTTTTATCTCTGTCTCCAATGCACAGTTGGAAGTGGAAAGTTCCCTTGTCAGAGTGTTCAGAAGAAAATTACTCAAACAAATTGCTTTTCTCCCAACTTCTGTGCCCAAAACTTCCTAAGAAACATAAACACTGTGAAAAAAGGAACACAAGAATTGCACTTTCACACCAGGGAATCATAACCTTTTTTAACATAACTCCAACCATTTTCCAAGTACCATTTTTGCTGTTGTTTTTGTGGTGTTGCTGCAGTGGCTTTTGAGTTTTAGACACTTAAAAATGAGTATAACTTTCAAGCATAAAATGAGCATAACTTTTGAATAACTATTCATTTACTGGTTTGTATTTTGACTGATTCACTGTCAAGCAGAATTTTGGGTCATTCCTCTTTTCCACTGATGGGTTTCTTTCATGTTTTTGCACAATACCTCATGCTTGTCACACCAGGGGTTAGTCAACACTGATTTTTCAAACATCCAGATTTTCAAACTATTTATTGTTACATCCATAACCTGTGCATTAGCCTCAATATAAGTTATATTCCTACAAGGACTTTCAGAAAGAGACCAGAAACTTGTCCTTATCTCAGGATAAAGATTTTCTATCAAAGCAAATATGATTTTAGTCGTGCATTGAATAGAACAGCGTTTATGGGCAGAGA
Organism: Taeniopygia guttata; assembly: GCF_048771995.1. NCBI lineage: Eukaryota > Metazoa > Chordata > Aves > Passeriformes > Estrildidae > Taeniopygia > Taeniopygia guttata. The sequence continues at coordinate 149,717,982 of NC_133026.1, read as the reverse complement.
TTTTCTCTTCTATCCTTTGCCTGGCAGCATGTAAAATAATATTTGTTTTCCTTACTTGGAGAGGAAAATTAACTTGTTCACCTTACTGTGAGTTAATAAAGAGAGTAAAACAATGGCACCACGAGTGTCTGAGTTAATGAAGTTTATTTCCCTTCAGACAAGTGTCTTGCTGATTTTGAATCTTGTGGAAATATAACCCTTGAGAACCTTTGAGATCTCAGCTCTTTTGCCAGAGGGGTTTTGATTCAGATGAATTAAAATACTGCAAAGAAAACCCATAGAAAAGGCAACAGCCACACACAGGACAGCCAGGTCATCACATCTAAATCCAGCTCAAAAATACTTTGGGATACATCAGGAATGGGCTGGAAGAGCATCCTTGAGGCAGAAAACAACCTCCTGCTCTGCCTGCCTGTCTCCCACCAGGATCTCTGGGCTGTGGTTTGCAGTCCTTGAGAAAGGAATGTAGGAATATGAGACTGGAGGGATTTGGATCCAAGATTTACATGGGGCTATCCAAGAGACTCATAAAAAGGCCTCTCCAGTGGGTCATTCAACCCTTTTAAATTCAGTTCTTCCAGCCCTTGGTGTCAACAGTCCATCCAAATGATCCTGGTTTGGAAAGTTTAACATTTGAGCTGTGGTAGGATCCAGACCCAGAGCAAAATCCAACTGCAGTAAAGGACTGAAGGAACAGATTGTTCCTGCTCAGAGCAGTCTGCAAACAGCGTGAAGAGATTCAGACAAGCAGAAACTCCAAACCCATCTCAGCACAACATCAATTCCAGTTTCCCACAGGCATTGCCCACAACGACCATTAAGTTCCCTCACTGAAATTCAAAGAACTGAATGTGTGCTCCAAACCAATTCCCAAGATCAGCTGCTCCATCTGCTTCCCAAGGAACTCCCTGTCCTGAGCTCCCTTTCTGTCCTTCTTGAAAAAGGTGTGGAATTTGCCTCCTTCTGCTCCTGGGAACTTCCATGGTCACCATGACCTTTCAAAGATAACTGAGAGTGACTTTGCCATGACATCAGATCCCATGGATCCATCCTGTCTTCATCCATGCATTCCATAAGTCTGTTTTGTCTTAGCATTCCCTGACTGGATTCTCCTTCCCTGAGGCTGAATCTTCCTTGCTCTGGTCCAGGAAACTGGGATTTCTGAAGGCTGATTTTACCAGCAAAGACTTAAATGAAGAGTACTTAGGCAATTTCCATATTCTTGGCCACCAGAATTCCCACCCTGCTGAGCAGCAGCCCCACATTTTCCTCACTCTTCCTTTTACTGCTGATATTCCTGCAGAAAACTTGCTACCCTTTATGTACCTTACCAGATTTAATTCCAGAATGGCTTTGATTTCCCCCTCCAGTCATATCCAACAACTCCCTTTGTTGATTTTTTTTCCTGCAGATGGAATTACATGGAGATCTACACACAGGGAACACAATCCCAGCTCCAGAGCCCATATTTGTTGGTCCATCTCACCAGGATTTTTGCAGCTTTGCCAGCTTACATCACATATGGAGTCTTTTTTCCACAGGAAAACATGGAAATATTTCGTCCAAATAAAAGCAGGGAAATCTCACTGCATGGGGTTTGGAGGCAGACTTGGTTTTGATGCATCCCACAAAGAGGTCACAGAAAAAAAGAAAAAGACACAAGATAAGGGCTGGAATTGATTTTTCACAAGGGAATGGAATGACAGGAGTGGTTTCTTCAGTATGAATGTTTATATAAAGACTTGCTGGGGTTTCTGCCAGCTCATATGGAACAAGAAAGATGCCTGTGCAACCCTACATGCCAAAAAATGGAGGTCTCAGGAAGAGGAAAGGTTGGGAAGCTGAAGGAGCAGGATACTTCCTTCGGCTTTCTTTTCAAATGTCTTGTTAAAAGATCTGATTCATATTTTTTTCCATGGGGAAAGATTTCTGTATCCAGAATGCAAGGCTCAGTCAGAGTCTTGGGCTCTGTCTGCGGCTTCTCAGAGTCCACCTGATGGGTTATCCCTGGAAATCACATTCCCTGCAGCAGTGACATCACTTGCCTTCCTCTTTTCTCTGTAAGAATCTTCATTTCAGAATCAGTGACCTTTACTCCTTCCAAAATTCAGCTCCCCAGCACCATGAGGACGCAAAAGAGTTTTTCCTTTGCCTCTCCCATTTCCACAGGTTGTAAATGTTCTATTTTCTCTGGATATCATTGCCCAGTATAACTTTTATCAAGGACCATTAACACCTGGTTTGGGAAACCAGTGAATTTAAGATTTTTGAATGCTGATTTTATGTTATTCATATTTTTTTCCCAGTTCTTCTATTTCTTCTGGTTATCTTCAGTTTCTCACTGGATCCTGGAGACTGGAAGCTGCTCCCAGAATACCCAAGATGACAACTCTTCTGTTTAAAAGTATCCCGGCCATGGATAACAGGTTTGAAAGCCATAACATCAATGATACAAGGTACATATATAAAATTCCACTGCACACATCCAGGCATTTTCAACTCGGAGAGATTTCCCACAGGAGAACTCAGTTTCTCCTGCTCTGATTTATTCTGATGCTTTATTCCTTTCCATCTCCATTCATCAAGGCTTGAATGGGATAACAGCCTTAATAGATGCTAATTAGCAATATAAACCATCCACTATGCAGTAATAGCAAACTCAGACTGAAAAAAGCCCTGTCAAAATAATGGTTGGGCCCGATGATTGAAAGGGGGAAAATGCAGTTGGATTCTTAATACTGGAGTGCAACTGAGAAATAAAAGAGAAATTATTGCTTTTCCCATGTAGATTGTAAGCAATTAAGAAGGGCATGAAATAAACCTTGGGACTGGAATCCCTCTGACTTTCCCGTGTCAGCTCCACCCTGTGTTTCAGGGACTTGCAGGAGCTGAAACACAATTTTTGTTTGTTTATTGTCAGCTCTGGTTTGATTTCATGCTCAAGCAGGGAAGAACAGCCCCAACCAGCACAGATTTCCTGCTGGAAAGAGGAGACACATTCTGGATTCAGCTCAGAGCCTTCCTTTCAGTGGGTGCAGATGTTTTGCTTTCGCTTGGAGGATTGGTAAGTGCTAATTGGGCAAAGAACAGTAATTAGTCAGGGTGTGTGGGAGGTGATTTGTCTGGATACCATCACAGAGACTCCCATAAGCCCTGAGGCTGGAGCAGCCCCTGTGAACTCCCCATAATTGCCTGGACAATTGGTTCACTGCAAACACCAGAAATTTGGGGTGTCCCCCTCCCTCTCCCCAAATCTTTCCTCCTCAAACATAGAACTATTGCAGTCCATTTGGAAAACAGGTAATTTCCATGGAAAAAGGGGGATCACTTCTGGCTGTGCTATGAGATTACATCAGATCATAGGATGGGAGTGCAACAGAAATTATTACATTCCCACATTTCCTGGGTTGTGCGGAGAAAACCATTCCATCACACAAGAACTTTACTAGATTTTTTTCATATGTTTTATACATTGAAAACCCATAGAAAGTTATTGGTTGGATGTTCATTGGTCCCAGATAGTGCAGTTCTTAGTATTTGGGTTCCTGTTGGATATGGATTTCTTTGCCTCCCATGTTAATTAGGTTCTCATTCTCCATTCTTTTATCTCTCTTTCACCAGACCAGGTGTTTTGGACCATGGTGATGGGGGATGGTTGGAGTTAATAGTTGTTATCTTTTGTGTATTTTCTGTGCTACTCCCAATCTGCTGAGATGTTCAGCTCATCAGACCTCACCTTGGTAAAACAATCTTTTGCAAAGAAACTTCAATTCCCTTCCCGTGGAACAAAGGTGAACAGAAACCCCTGATGAAAATTCTGTTTGAACTTGATATCATTTCCAACAGCAAGACCCAAAGGAATGGGTTGAAGCTGTGCCAGGGGAGGTTTAGGTTGGAAATTGGGAGGAGTTTTTCACTCAGAGCTGGTCGGACACTGGAACAGCCCCCCAGGGAATGGTCACAGCCCCAAGGCTGCTCGAGAAGGGCTTGGACAAGGATCTCAGGCACAGGTGGGATTTTTGGGATGTCCAGGACCAGGAGCTGGACTCGATGATCTTGTGGATCCCTCCAGCTCAGGATATTCACCCTGGGAAAGACATTCTCCAGTAGAAACCCAATGCCCAGTGTTTTAAAGCCAAACATGTTCTTGCCACATTCTACCAGGTCATTTTGAAGGAGAAAACCAGGCCATGAACTGAACTTCACTTGTCAACAGGCTGTCCTGAAGTCCCCTGGCCAAGAGCGGATCCCTGCTCCAGAATATTTGGATGCCAATCAAAGTGCTGGCCATGCTTCAAGGATCAGCTGCTGAGATTATTCTGACTTCAAGAAAACCACAAAATTCCTGTGAACTCAAATGTTAAAGCGCATCAGAAAAGAAGCAACTTTTTCCCAGTTGGTGTCTACTTAAAAGTTGTTGGAACAAGCAAATTCCATGTTCTTGTCTCTGTTTGTCCACCTCCTGTCTATTTATGCAGCCAATTTTCCTCCAGAGCTTCAGAGCTCCTTCTGGTTTGCATCATTTTGTGGGGAGGATCTTACACCTCACGGAATCAGAAAAGAATTATCTCTCCCACCCAGCTTCTTCAAGCAAGATTTGGGGAGTAGCATATTAATTTCTGATAAAATTCTGTGTGAAAAGCACCAGTTCCCTATATGTATATATACATATGTGAATACATATTTATGTGTATATTTAAATATACTAATGTTCATCTGTGTATATGTACATACACACACATGTATATATAAATGTATATGAAGTCTGGAAGTCACTGAAGAATTTTTTGGGGAGGTATCTTTCTCTTGCAATAAATGTTTTTTCTGGGCAATTCAACTAATTTTATTCTCTACCATCAAACTCCAATGTTTCTCCTTCGTGGTCCTCTTTCTGAGCTGTCTCTAAATTGGACTTGGTATGTCCAGAGGAGATTTTGGTGTCTTCCTGCCTTTCCAATAACCCAGGAATCAGAGTAAATTCCAACCAAATGTCTTTTATTATATAATCCTGTTTATTAAAAATTAGTCTACAGATGGTGTTTCTTTTCAAGTCCACCACTGAAAGCTAGAATGATTTTTTGGTTGTTTCTATTTACAAACAACAATAACAACAAAAGATTATGAATTATCCTAAGTTATTATGTAACCCTCTGACATTTCTGGAAAGACAAAGTTTTGAATACAAATGTTACATAATAGGAATGTCTACAGAACAATGCATTAAATTCCAAACAGTTCAGGCTGTATTTTCTTTTGCTTCCCACTGCTCCTAATAACACTATTTGTTCCTCTCTAAGCTAATCTTTCTCATTCTTTGTTGGTTTTACACTCTGCAAGTGCTTGTGGACAGTTCTGGTCCCCTTAGTCAGGGATTAGACAAATTGCACACATTGTTTCCTTTTAATCTCATCTGCCTTCTGACTTGTGAAATACTCAAGAGTTGTTCTGCACCATCCTCAGCAGTTTACCAACACTTGCTTGGTATTTTGATGTGCTGAACCAGCACCATTCCACAGCAGGAGTCAGCTGATCCCAAAACACTCAGTCCGTTCTGTTCAGCAGCAGTTTTGGGGGAAGCATCTCACTGCTGATCGCACCAGATCATCTGATTTTGAGAAAGCTGTTGCACGCGCATATTCTAATTAGAGACAAAGCTTGGCATCTTCTCCCACACAATTAATGACAAGACAAGGGGAGATGGCCTCAAGTTGCACCAAGGGAGGTTCAGGTTGGATATCAGGAAAAAAAATATTCACTGGAGGAGTGGTCAAACATCAAAACAGGCTGCCCAGGGCAGTGGTGAAGTTGCCAACTCTGACCTTGACAAAAACCTTCTAAGGTTTTATGTTCTCAATCAGACTTGGGCTCTTGCAGCTGCCAAGCCTTTCCTTCCACAATGTCTGTCTCAAAGAAAAACTTTATTTTTTAAATTTAAATCTTGAATTTCATCACTGTCACCTGACATCAGTTCTTGCCCTTTTTTTCCCCTTCCCCACAGCAGAAAAGGTCCTTTGGCACTGATTTTTAAAGAAAGGTGCACACCTGAGAGTGCAGAAAATGCTGCTGTGTTGTTCTTATTAAGAAAGTGAAGATGGGATGATTCATTTGGTCCAATTTCTTTGCCTTTCAAGACTAACCAGTTTTCCTGCCCTTTTTATGCATCTTTGTTTGCTGGACTCCCCTGTCTGCCTGGGAGGCACACAAGGATCTCAAGGATTTGCTACTGGTTTTGAAAATGAATGATGGAAGAAATCCAGGGCCTGGGATTTGATTGCAATGGTGATAAGCTATGACTAAAAAATTGTTGCGAAAGAGGAGCAGAGCAGTTATTGCTGAGAGTTCCTGCTCTGACAGATGAGGATATTTCTACTACCAGCAGTACTCAAACGCTTCAGGGCTGGATAAAACACTCAATAAAAGACATAATCTCAAGGAATTTGCAGCATAAACGTTATGAAGCTTCACATGCATTAGGGAAAAAATGGTGCAGTAAAAAGATTGTTCTGAGTTTAACTGCTGCAGCTGCTGCGTTTTATTTTTCTTTTCCTTGTTGTCTTGTTTAGGTTTGAAGAGGATTTTGGAGTTTGAGAACCACAGAATTGATAGGTTTGGCAATGACCTCCAAGATTATCACATCCAGTGTTTAACCGAATGCCACCATGGCCACTTGAATTTTGTCACAATGTGACATATTTATTCATTTTTTTAACTTTGCCGATTGATCCAGCCTGTCCAGGTCCCTCTGTAGAGCCTTCCATGCCACAGGCAGATGGATTTCAATCCCAACACTGGCATGGTGCCCCTGGACTCATCCAGGGAGCCTGGTTTTATCCCCTTCCCCTTCAAACCTTGTTTAAAGCCCTCAATCAGCCCCAAAACTCATGGCTTAGAACTCTTTTCCCCCTTGAGACAGGAGCGACTTGTCACCAGCAGCCTGTAATACACCAGAAAAGCCAAAATTCCACCTGAGCCAGGTTGATGCTATGGAAAAATAAAACTCTACCTGCACCAGGTGTTGATAAGTGGGAGGGACACTCATCACTGCCAACATGAACAACCAACAGTGGGTGTTAATCCTGAGGCTGGACCAGACTAGGGAGATTCCCAGGAATTGTCTCTTGCAGAGGGAAGCAGCAGAATTCCCTGTGGGACCAGACTAGGGAGATTCCCAGGAATTGTCTGTTGCAGAGAGAAGCAGCAGAATTCCCTGTGGGACCAGACTAGGGAGATTCCCAGGAATTGTCTCTCGCAGAGAGAAGCAGCAGAATTCCCTGTGGGATGGCTCTGGCCAGCAAAGAAGTTGTCAGGAGTGGGATTCGAACCCACGCCTCCAGGGGAGACTGCGACCTGAACGCAGCGCCTTAGACCGCTCGGCCATCCTGACCCCAGGGCCTTGCTCCCCTGCACCCTGAAATTCCTGGGAAATTGTTTTCCATTGAGTGTGGCTTTTTAGTGTGTGGACCATTTCCTTGGGCAGCCAGGATTCTCCTCTGGGAAGCAAAGAGCAGCCTGAACTCTGGAACTGACAGGAGAGTGCAGCCAGGTAGGGGTCGGTCTGTCTCTTCTCCCAAGTAAAAAGAGATAGGAGAAGAAGAAACAGCCTAAAATTGCACCAGGAATGGTTCAGATGGGATATTAGAACAAATTTCTCTAGCGAAAGGGTGGTCAAGCTGTCCAGAGAAGTTCTGGGGTCACCAATCCCTGGAAGTGTTCAAAGGTGTGTGGATGTGGTTCAGGGATATGATGTGGTGGTGAGCACAGTGCTGGGTTAGTGATGGGCCTCAGTGATCTCAGAGGTCTTTTCCAAGTTTAATAATTCCATAAAAAGTCTCAGGGTTCTCTCTATCTTTACTTACAACTAAGTTAACAATCAGTTAAGAGGTTAACAATTAGCTTAGGGTGGGTGTAACCACTGCAAAAACCAAACACCAGCTTAATGAAGGAGGTAAAAACCCCAAAGAACCCTAAGAATCAGAATAAAAAAAGAGATACAATAATTTCTGGCATATCTCATTACCTCTGCCAGCTCCTTTTTTTTTTCTTTCTTTTTTCTTTTTTTTTTTTTTCCTTTCCCTGCAGAGTGCTGGAATTTGTCCAACAGACTTCAGATGAATTGACAGTGGCATATGCATGAGCTGATGGCTGCTGCAGCAAAGAGGTTTTCCCCTCCACCAAAGATCAGTGCAACTCCCCAGGGAGGATCTGAGCAAGGTCATCTCTTCCCTTTGAGGGTGGAAACAGGGGAACAGCAGGACTTTGCAGGGTCCAGAAACAGGGCTGAGGAAATTCAGTTTCAATTGAAAAGAGAGATTTTATTCCAAGAGAAAGGGAAATTGAGGTAAGCAACAAATCTGCCAGAGTGAGCAGGAGTGGCTGACAAAACATATCTGAGAAAGAGAAAGCCCTGCAAAATAAATTTCACCCTTTATGCAACAGATGCTGGGGGGTTGGAACTGGATCTTTAAGGCTTCTTCCAACCCAAATCAATCAGTCTGGATTCTGACATAGTTTAAGGAGGTTGGGTGGTAGCAATCCACGGTCCTGGACAGGGGTGAGGTTCTTCATGAGGGTCTTTACAGAAGAGAGGTGATATTTACAGAGACAGAGAGAGAGATCTCAGAGCATGCAAAGTCCCTTCCAGCTCAAACCATCCTATGATTCTCTATAAAACCCCATTTTAGGAGATTTTACATGGAGCTCTTATAACTGTATCCTTACAAATGAAAACTTCAGCATCCCTTTTAACTTTATCCTGCACAAGAATTTCCTGAGCTTGCAAGGGAAGAGTTGCAGGATGTCTATAATTATCAGCTGCTTCTGCCCACATTCTTGGCTGATGGGAAGTCGTTAGTCTAATGGGCCATGTTAGAGAGACGGAGGAGATTTTGGCACTACAAATTCACAGTCTCGGTGCTTTTGATGGATGCAAAACCATGTGTCACCACTGCCCATCACAGGGATGTGGCCTTAATGACAAGGACCCTTTGCTGTGGCACACATTAGTGGCAGAGAAGGGAATCAAACTCCTGGGAGTTGAGTATCAACCTGCCAGCAGAGCAATGTACTTCGTGTCTTTTATAAATGTAAAGGCAGAAATAGAGAAAAAAGGGCAGGAGGGCAAGTCAGGGGCTTTTCTGTTGGATAAAAAGACATCCTGGTCAACCCCTATTCCTCGAGCTCCTTCAGGCCTGGTGGCATTTGGATGTGGGTGGCCACGGGTGAGTAAGAAAGGGTGTTTTGCAGAGCTCCAGCTGGTGAGGAATGAGCTGTGCGAGGCTCCGAGGGGGAAACACAATGCTGAGGGGTTTCCATTGGGTAAACATTCTGCATTTGGATTGCTTTGTATGAGAATAAACAGCAGGCACAAAGGAAGCTGCCAACTCCAAACTCCCCATCAACACCGCGTCATTTTAAGGCTTTTTTTTTATTTTTTATTTTTTTTTAACAGCTTCAAGGACTCCCAGGCAGGATCGTGTAGCAGCTTTGAAATCAATGAGACATTTGCCATTTCCCTCTCACCTTGCCTGACTCTGCGTTGGCACAGCTCCACAGCTCAGGTTTTATGCCTGTGTATCTCTCTTGCTCGACCTATTGTTAAAACAAATGATGCTTTGGCTCATTCTGGCTTGGGAAAGGAGAAGGGGAAGGAAAGTCTGGTTTGCTCATCATGGCAAGATGAGTCATGGACTCAGAAGGAGATTTTGGAGGGTTGGTGCAGCCACCATGTGCTAATAACGAGGGCAGAGCCTCACTGCAAGGTCAGGCACCTTGAGGAGACCTCCTTCACTAAAGGTCACTCATCCAGGGGGATGTCTCCAGGATTTTATGTCCCCACCCTGAGTCCAGTAAGTAGGATCTTTAATCAGAAGGGATCATTGATGAGATTGCCTAACACTTTGTCCAATTTCATCCTAATGGATTCATAGAACGGTTTGGTTTGGAAGGGACCTTCGAGATAATCTGGTTGCACCACCTGTCATGGGCAGGAATACTTTCCACTGGATGAAGTTGCTCAGAACCCCTTCCAGCCTGGCTTTTGGACACTTCCAGGGATGGGGCTTGAAACCCTTCAGGACTGGGGACTCCACCACATCCCTGGTTGGATTGTTCCAGTGTTTGATTGTTCTCAGTGAAAAAAAAATAAATTCTTATCTCGAGATGGAACCTTTTTGATGTGTCCACATTCGATGCAGGCTCCCACTGCTTAGCAGAGATTTGTGACTCTAATCAATTCTGATTAAGGGAAACTATTTCATAAATCTCTTATTTTTCATTTATTACTCGAGGCTGGGTGGAGAAAGGGTGTTCATTTCTTGAATTTTCTAATTCGTGGAGGGCTTTAAATGCTCATCAAGAAGTGCAATTGAATCAAAACCACTTGCTTAAAAGTATCCAGAGTCTCATCTGCATGAGAAAAAATGGAGAGGCTGCTTGGCCACACCTTAGGGTGTTGAACAGGGTTTTAAATCACAGCTTGTGCGGACCAAGCTGCAGAGGAAAAGTTTCTGCTTGCAAATTAAAAAAAAAAAAAAAAAAAAAAAAAAAAAAAAAAGTTTTGTACGCCGATTCCGATTTACCTGAGCCTGAAGTGCCAGAGGCACCTGTGTACAGTGCTGTCCATCCGAACATGACCGGGGCGCTGGGATGTCACTGCCAGACCCTCGGAGAGGACCGGGGACGGCAGCGGCGCTGCGTGTCTGTCCATGAGCATTGCTGCCCTCTCCTGGCTCCAAAGCACACAAAACCAGGGAAAATCGGCTCGGGAAGGACGAGGATGACAGCAGGGAGCACAGGGATGGATGCAAGACATGTAGGACCTGCGGAGATTGCTGCGACTTTTGGGGCAAAATGGGCTCATCCACGCTGCTGGCACATGTCACCCCAAATAATCCCAGCCACCAGGGTCCTGCTGGCCAGCTCTGGCTTCCCGGTGGTTTTGTCACTCTGCAGGGATCACAGAATCATGGAATGGTTTGGGTTGGAAGGGACCTTAAAGATCATCTCATCCCAACTCCCTGCCATGGGCAGGGACACCTTCCACTATCCCAGGTTGCTCCAAGCTCCATCCAACCTGGCCTTGGACACTCCCAGATATGGGGCAGCCACGGCTTCTCTGGACAGGGCAAGGCAGGATCTCTCTGCAGAGGACTCCAAAGCTACTTTCAGGTAGAGGAACAGGGGTTTCAAGTGTTTTCCCACAAAGCTCAGACCTTCTTTGACCTTCCACATATTTGCTCATGGTTTTTCTCACCTGTCAAGCAGTGCGGCTTTGATGTGACTTCCCCAGAGCTCAGTGAGGGACTTGGAGCCTTTCTTCTGCCAGCAGCCACTGTCTGCCCTAGAACAGGTGTCTCTTCTCAGAGAATCACAGAATGGGTCAGGCTGGAAGTGACCACAGTGGGGTTATCTGGTGCCACCTCCCTGCTCAGCCAGGGCCATCCCAGAGCACCTGGCCCAGGATGGTGTCCAGATGGTTCTGGAATGTGGCCCATGAGGGAGACTCCACATCCTCTCTAGACAATTTGTTCAGGGCTTGGGCACTGCACAGGACAGTTTTTCCTCATGTACAAGTGGAATTTCATGGGCATAATTTTCTGCCTGTTCTTCCTTTCCTTTTGCTGGGCCCCATGGAGCAGAGCCTGGGCCATCCTCTGACCCCTCCTTGCAGATATCACTGGACATTGATAAGGTTCCCTCTCAGTCACTTTATTTTGGACTGAACATGTTCAACTCTCTCAGCCTGGCCTCATAACAAAGATGCTCCAGTCCCTTCATCATCTCTGTTGCCATCTTCTGTTCTTGTCTCTTCACTTTCTCTGCTGCTGGATCTCTAGAGCTGCAGGCCCAGGTCTCGAAGACCACATAAAAGAGCTGGCACATATTCTTAATCCCAGATTCTAAGTGTTTTAAAATGGATTTGGTCCATATGGACAAAGTCTCACCCTCCTTTCCACCCTCAAACCAGGGATTCACATCCCTGGCACCTCCTGGGACTTGTCTGGCCTGATCAAACTTACAAACTAGGTCAGAACACCAACAGGAAGAGGTTGGCAGGAAAAAAAGACCTTTGCAAAACATCCTGAGGGTTTTGCTTCCAATGCTGGAAATGTGGAAGTCTTATTTGGGTCTGACAAGCTGTTGGCTCAGAAAAATCCGACATTTGCTGAACTGTTAGCATGAGTCTCTGCAAAGATGTGCTCAGGTTTCTTACTCACGTGGCACATTCATGTGGAACTCCAGGAAGAAAGAGGGTCATGCCAACCTTTTCCATGGGAACAAGGTTACCTGGAGCAGTGCTGTGCGTGAAGGAGAGGGACAAAAGTGTCCTGTTGTGGTGACAGGATGTCGCTCAGCAATCTCTCCCTGAATTTAGTGGGGTGATGTCTAGTCACAAAATTGGCTTAGCAAATGTTACCTCTGTTGATTAACTTGATTAATTCCATCTTGGAAACCCCTCAGCTGAAATCCTCTCCCTCTCTTTTCCGTCAGAGGGAAAGAAATAAAACATAGGGAAATAAGCAACCACTTCCATTAACCATCACTTTTTCTCCAGTCGAGCAATGAATGAAAAATATCTCTCCCACCCCCACTTGAGCCCTGCTGACTGCAGGCCAGTCCTAACCAAAGAGAGTTCTTTAAATAGAAGAGATAAATGGTAACTAATCATATGAAGAATGCAAAAGAAGTGAAAGGAAAGCTCTGAAAAAATTAAAAGAAATTTCTAAAAAATAAGGAAAGCTTCCAAAATCTATTAAGGAACACTTAGACCCTGAAGACCTTTGTATATGAAGCTGTGGAGAGCCGGCATCTCTGGATGAGTCACATCTCCAGCCAATAAACTTCATATTTCTCCTTTCCAAGTGCCTTTCCAGGAAAGTGCCTCCACCAATCCCAAGCACAGCTTCTTCCAGCACAACTACTCCTTCCAGCGGCTCGGAAATGAAGAGAAGAAATTTATTCCTGCAGCAGACAGGAAGACTTGGAAGAACTGCAGAGCTGTCCATACCTAACTGTGGGTCAGCTGAAGCCAAACCCTTCTCCCTCTGGGTTTTCTCCTATACTCACCAACCCCCAGCAAATGCCAGGAGCTGCTGTTCCTGGCAGCGCAGCCAACAGTCGTGATTCCTTGGAGCCGAAAATAGGACGGTGCTGGCGGCAGCTGATGATTTTGCTCACAGTTCCCAGCTGAGTGGGCTACCTCCAAAAAAGCAGATGGCCAGGGAGGAACTCCAGCAATTTGCTACCAAGCAGCTAAAAGTCCCCTTCGCCCACAGGTCTGAGAGCATCCACAGCATTTCATGACATCTAGTGGGCAAGGCAGGCACAGTGACTTGTGTGGAGAGAAAGCCTCGAAAAAAAACCAACAAATAAATTGGCCCCAGAGAAATGCAGGTGTGGAATTAAATATGAAAATAAAGAGAGCTGATTTCTTCCCTTGAATGAGTTACAACCCCAGCAGTAACTCCAGGGGGGGACAGGGAAGAAAAACAGAATTATGGACACGGCAAGTGATTTGAGAAAGATCAAACATCAGGTTAGCGCAATAAAAGCAATTTTATTCAACCCCAGCCCTCCTCAGCCTCAGTCTGTCCTATATCCTGGCTAGAAGGAAAACAGAGCCCTCTGAACAGGGACATCACCCAGAAACTGCCAAAGAAAAGAGAAAATTTCCTAAGAGAAACTTGTGGATCTATATTACAGAATCAGAGGGAGAAACCAGCAGTGCTATCTCATAGGTGAAGTGTGACACTGGGACACATCCCCCAAGTGTGGGATGTGGAATCCTCATGGCAGGGAAGATACTGAGCAGCTGGAGCATGTCCAGAGAAGGGAATGGAGCTGGGGAAGGGTCTGGAGCACCAGGAGCAGCTGAGGGAGCTGGGGGGGCTCAGCCTGCAGAAAAGGAGACTCAGGAAGGACATTTTGGCTTTCCACAACTCCCTGACAGGAGGGTGCAAGAAGGTGAGAGTCAGGCTCTTCTTCTGGGTGACAAGTGACAGGATGAGGGGAAATGGCCTCAAGTTCCATCAGGAGGAGTTTAGACTGGACATCAGGAACAAACCCTTCACTGAAAGGCTGATCCAGCCCTGGGACAGGCTACCCATGGACATGGTGGAGTCCCTGTCCCTGGAGGTGTTTAAAAGATATGTAGCTGTATGTGGCACTTGGGGACATTGTTTCATGGCAGTGCTGGGTTAAATGTTGGACCTGATGACCTTCAAGGTCTTTTCCAACCTAAATGATCCTATGATCCCCTTTTTCTGTGTTCTCCTATTGTGCTTAAGAGACAGGCTGCAACAAATTAAAATCACCTGCCTGTTCAGTTTTTAAACCATTTTAGATTCATCTTCCCTAGTCCAGACAGTGTCATTATGATGAGGTGCCCAATTTCATAAAAATTTCCACAGTTTCCTTAAAATAATTCACCTCCAGCCATTTATTTGGAGGAATCTGTAAACATCTGACCAGATGAAACCCATCTTCACCTACCTGCCCAAGGTTTTTCCAAGTTTTAGCACAGGGCTGTGCTGGAATTCAATGGATGGAAAAAAAAAAAAAAAAGGTGAATGCCAGATGGATTTGCAGGTCTGTGGTTCTCCAGTGTTTTTTTGCAGTTGAATCTGAGGGGAGATATTAACCCTGAAGCTGCTTCAGAGATGAGGTAATGCCATGAAGCCAGAGAGGACCAGTTTCATTCTTTAAGGACCCCACTGTGTTCACTGTATCCCAGTCTTTCTATTTTCTGCCTTTTTTAATTCCTGTGAGTATTTCTAAACACCTTCTCTCCCTTTCCAGCGGCTTTAATACACATCCACCCTTTTCCTTTCCTACTGAGAGAATCACTCACCCCATTCTCCATCCTCCTATAAGGAGCAAAGATAACTTATTCAAGTTGTAAAATGTGGGGTTTTTTGCCCTTGCCCCAAGATTTTCCTTAAACCTTCTTTTTGGGAGGATCCCAGGAGCTCCTGTTTGCTTTCAGTGATTACCTCAGTGATGCTGCTGTGTTTTCTTGCTTTGCTTTCCTGGCTGTTCCTTCCCAGAGCTGTTCCTATTCCAGGTTTTCTGAGTTGTAGAGGAAGAGAAAAAAAAAATTAAACAAAATAACTTCTTCCTTTGAGCCAAACACAAATTAGGCAACTGAGCAGACAGAAATGCTCATTGGTCCAGGGGAGACTGGATTTGTAATCTCAATTACTGTGGAATAAAAGCATCATCCTCCCTCTGTTCTCTAATTTAAACATTGTCTCCTGTTCGTCCCTTTTGGTTTGACTAATTTAGTTGCCTTTGGTCTAAGGACAAGGAAATCTCATTTGCATATTGTAGAGGACATTAATTACAAGTCCTTTTACTTCAAGCCCTGCTCCTCCTGCACTGACTGGAAGCCTCAGTCTGACTGAGCTCCTGGTTCCTGCGAGGGTCGTTAATTATTGAGCTATACCTGAAGATAATAAGCTCAGGGAGGAGCTGTGTCTCCCTGGGGGAAGGAGAGGACGGGCAGTGGGAAGGGGATGAGCCACAGCAATCCCAGTTTAGGAGAAGGTGTGACTGTCAGAAGGACAGAGCGACTGTCACAGAGTCACAGAACCATGGAATGGTTTGGGTTGGAAAGGACCTAAAAAATCATCCAGTTCCGGCTCCCTGACATGGGCAGGGACACTTTCTACTGGACTAGGTTCACACAATCTGAATTCCAGATCCACAGCTTTGCTGGACAACTTGTTCCAGGGTCTCACCACCCTCACAGTAAAAAACTTTTTCCTAATAGCTAACATAAAGGTGCTGTCTCAATTTGTAAAGAATTCCCCCTTGTCCTGGATTATTGAGATTTATTGAGTGATGAGGCAAAGGCACCGGTTGACGAGAAAAGTTGTGGATGCCCCATCCCTGGAAGTGTCCAAGGCCAGGTTGGACAGGGCTTGGAGCAACCTGGGATAGTGGAAGGAGCTCCATGCCTTGCCAAGGGGGTTGTAACAAGATGCTTTTTCAAACCTTTCCAAGCCAAACTATTTTATGATTCTGAGATTGAAATACCCTAATTATGACCAAGACTGCCCATCCCACAAAGTCTGGAGTCACTAGATCCAGGACTCCAGCCAGGAACTCCTTGTGGCTCTGCCAAAACTGAGGAGACCTGAGCACAAAAATGGGAGCGAGAAGAAGCCTCAATTCCTGTAGAGGCATCTATCAATAATCACATCTTAATGGGGGCACACATCTGCACACAGCACTCAAGGTGTGGCCACACCAGTGCCCAGAACAGAGGGACAATCAGAGCCCTGGTCCAGCTGGCCACACTATGGCTGACACAGAATATCAGGATGTCCCTGGCAAATTACTAACATCCTCACCCACCCCTCTATGAAATAAAGAATAGACATTTTCCTTGGCCCTCCTTTGTTATTAATATTTTTTAAAAAACACACTTTCTATAGTCTTTCAAAGCAGCCACCAGATTAAGCTCAAATGGAGCTTTTTCCTTCCTGATTATCTTTCTACAGGAGGTCAGGGCCAAGGGCTGGGACACAGGGTGGGCTGGGTGGGAAAAGCACTTTGGTACATCAGAAGGGCTACCTTAAGGATGTTTAGGGGAGGAACACAAGGTGGGACAAGAGAGAGCTGTAAGACATTGAGAGAGTGTGGGAAGCCAGGGCAAGGGGAATATCCCCCTGTCTGCCCTGGGGTGCTCTGACTCCCAGGAAAACACTGACTTCGACCCTCATTCATGGAGAAAGCTTCCAAAGCCTCAAGGTAAATTAGAAACCACAAAAGTGTGAAATAGATTGTAGAGATTGTAGACAGTAGTGTAGAATGTCACATGGGTGAGAAATTTAGGTTTTAAGATTTTTAGTATGTTATAGATGGGTTCAAGATGGAGGATATAGGGTGTTGTCTCGAATTCCTTTCTTCTCTCTTCTTCCTCTTTTTTCTTGGGTTTAGGTGGTACCTTGTAATTAGGAAGAAAAATCAGCATTGCGGGTCTTTAGGGGTCAGTTATTTGGTTAGAAAGGAAAGTAATTTAGGTGTCACTTCTTAATTTGGTAGTTTAGTTTTTGATTAGACTTAAAAAGATCTTGCAGCACGAGGTTGTGGGACATTTTTGTGCTGTTTTTAATGCACACAGAGTCTGGTGCAGTGTGCTGAAGTTTTGATAAGAATACAGCAAACAGAAGCTGAAGATTGAAAAAGTCCAATGTGTCTCTTGTTCCTGACACAGAACTGCTCCAGGAGGGTCTGCCCTGGCAGGGGAGCCCCAAGGGAGTTGCCCAACTTGGGGCCCGCAAACTCACAAGAGAGAAACAAGTGTAGGCAAAGTTGAGGGGCAAAGGCATTAAAAAGGCCTTTGTGTCAAGGGGCATCAGCCATGGAAGCCTCTGGGAGAAGGGGAGGCCATGCCCACCAGGCCTTTGTGACCCGCAGTGACATGGTGCTCAGAGGCCATTGTGACGCGGGTGCGTGTCATGACCCTTGGGGCTGCCAAAGCCTGCAGTGGCCACTCCCAGGAGAGCAGCGCTCTGAGGAGGCAGCAGCTTCTCTGGAGGCAGCAGCTACCCTGGGTGATTGTGGCCAGTGTTCAGCAGAGCACTCCACAATGCCAGAAAAGCAGGAGGCAAATGCCCATGGCCAGCCCCGTGAGGGGCAGCCACTGCTGTACCGGCGGCGGCACCAGGTGAGGGCCGGGGATGGAGGGACAGCCTGCAGTGGGAGCTGGGGGAAGCCCTGGGGCAGAGACAGCCAGGCCTGGCACCAGGCCATGCTCTGCGGAGGGGCCGGTGCTGGGATGGCCCAGGCACAGCAATGCCCCAGAGGCAGCGAGCCCAGCTGGGAACCCGGCCCAGCCTGGCTGCCATGGCCAGCACCGGCCTTGGGGCCAGGCCTGTGCTTGCAGGCACGTGGGGGACGCTGTGCTCACACAGCCGCCTCCATCCCGTGCCTCCTCCTGCTCCCCACAGGTGACCCCCAGGCAGCCACAGGCGGCACCTCAGGTCACCTGGACGACCATCACAGCCATCCCTGGGGGTAGGCCCACTCTGTCCCTCAGACCCATCCGGTCACGGAGCCCAACCTGGTCCTGCACACGCAGGGGCAGCCAGTACGGCGGGCACTCAGTGCCCCGCAGCAGTGTCACAGGGCCACAGAGATTGTCCGTGTCGGACTTGCCGCCTCTCCATGGCCCTCCGTTGACACTGGCCCCTCCACACCAGCTCAGTGGTCAAAGCTCAAGGGCAGCCACTGACTGCGTTAAGCTGCCCCCTCTGCCAGTGGCAGCAGCCTCTGGATCCTCTCCCAGGGGCACAGCACGTGCTGTGGGAGCAGCCTGGGACAGTGTCAAGCTGCCCCCTCTGCCAGCAGCACCAGCAGCAGCCACTGCCTCTGGGTCTTCTCCCGGAGGCACAGCCCGTGCTGCGGGCCCCACGGCCAGGGGCCAGCCAGAGCATGTGCCACCTCCTCCATGGGGCACTCTGGCTGCAGGCAGAGCCCAGGGAAGACCTACCCTGGAGAGCAGAACTGGAGGGCTCTGGAATGGGTCAGTGGCAAGGCAGGGCCACTGCCTGCCATCCGTGACACCTGCACGCGGCGTGCCGCTCTGCACCGGGATGCGGCCGGCTTGGAAGCCTGTGTGGTACTCTATCTGTGAAAACTCACAGCCCTGTGCCACTTCTGCAAAGGAGCTGGAGAAAAAGCAGGAGGAGGAAGAGCTCCCAGAAGCACAGGCTGCAGGAGAGCGGGACCAAGACTTGAAGAGCCTATTATTTGCCCTGCTGGAGGAGAATGACTTGGAGGCAGAAGCTTGTGCCCTGGCTGAAGATCCCTGAGATGAGGGCAACAGCAAGCTCTTCCTCACATCAGAGCCTGAGGAAACCTCAGGTTTCTCAGCTTCTCCATTGTCTGGAGGCCCCTGTGAGGAGATGGGATCTCGTTGGCCAGCTGAGCCCACTGCACTTCACGAGCAGCAGTGGGTGAGGCCTGAAAATTTGCTTCATATTATGCCCCAAAAGAGAGAGGAGCTGGAGAAGGTGGAGGAAGAGAAAATGTACACAGAGCTCTTTGAAGACATCTTCTCTTCCATGGGCAATGAAGAAAGCCCCATGGCGTCCAGCTGCGACCTCAGGGATCCATCAAGTGCCACCCTGGAACCAGCTGCAGACCCCTCAGTGCCCCACAGCACTTGCAGCCTGACCGAAGAGGCCACAGGAGAGGCACAAAACTACTCAGAGCTTGTGTCTCCTGAGCTGTTGGCAGACTTGGGGTCTGACTCTGAGGATTCGCCATCGCTGGAAACTCTTCTGAACGAGCTCCTGGAGAAGCGGGAGCAAGAAAAAGCATCAGAAGAGTGGGACAGAGAGCTGGAGAGCCCATTGTCCATCCCACCGCGAGACGAAGAGTTAGAGCCGGCACCTACTCCTCCGGACAGCGACCTCAGCGACCAGGGGCACAGCGAGCCCCTCCCCAGGGCGCTGCCCGGAGACCCAAAGGGGTTCGGGGTTTGCGCCTCGCCTGCCGATGCCGCGGAGGAGGCCAGTGCAGCAGGCATGGAGGCTGGCTGTGCCCAGGCCGCCCCTCCCCAGGAAAAGCCCTGTGGGGATGAGCCACTGGCAGGGCTGTGCCCGGTGCCTGCCCAGCCCCTGGCACACAGCGTTCCAGCCTGGCCCGCTGGCAGCGCAGCCGTCCCGCAGCCCCCGGCCCCATGGCGATGGCGCTCCATGGCCAAGAGGGCCCGGCGGGCTCTGCGCCGCCTTTTCTCCTTCAGCTGCCTCAGCGGGCAGCCGGAGGAGTGAGCCTGGGGCCAGCACCAGGGATTTGCCCAAAGATGCCTCAGGGCTCACCCTGGGCACGCTGAGCTCCCAGGGACAGCAGCTGGTCCATGAGGCAACGGCACCAGGGAGATGAAAAGGTGGGATGCATGGATGGATGGGTGGATGGTGGCCAAGGCAACCACTTGCCAAAGGTAGGTCCTGCTGCCGACCCCTGACCCTCATCCGATGCCACCAGCAAGGCAGCCTGGTCAGGGATTGCCTGGGAACAATGGCAGTCCTGCCTTGTGCACGCCACACAAGCTGACTTTAGCCCCAGGCTGTACTGTGGGGGTGTATCCACACCCTGCTTCCAGGGAGGGGAATTTAGGAACTGAGACATGCTCCTTGGGCCCCAGCATTGCAGGTAACCCATTCTCTTTTCACAGGACAACCAGGAAAGTGCCTTCCTGGATGCCGTTTAAATAGAATGGAGAAAAGTGTTAACCCTGGATGAACAACCCGGAGTCTTCAGCTGCACAAGAACAGCCCATACCTCAGCGCAGAGAAGCGCAGGGTGACAAAGGACTGATGGGACACTGATGGAGACAAGTGTCCTAGACTGTCCTGTGTTTGATCTCTTCCCCCCCTACCCTCACGTCCCTTCATTTTTCCTTCTCACTCTCCTGTTTCCTACTGGTTCAATCTCTCTACCCCACATTTATTGTTAAATAAATCCCTGTTCTTGACTTTGGTAGATGATCTCCTTGGCACCTTAATTCACGGAGAGGCATCTCTCACTTATTGCATCTTCAATGCTGGTGCAAATTGGAATAGTCTGGACTTAAGGCTGAACCTGGAATCCAGCCTGACCCCGTGTGTGGATTTATATTTTGTGCTGCAGGTCATGATAGATTTTTGCTCCTTAGTAAAACTCCCATCTAAAAGAATTCCCTCTTGGACCCTTGCTCAAAGCCATTTGGAAGACAGCTGGAGATGGGATTGTCTTTAGATGTCACGAGGCAACCCCCAAATACTGGAGAGAATCTGCTTTTCCTGTGCTCCACGCTCATTAGAAAGCTTCTCCTGGAGGTGCAGAGCTGCATTTTTGGTGTTGATGACTCCTGCCAATTCTTCTCCAGAAGATGGCAGGAGGCTGAATTTGCTCTGCAATGTCTGTTGGCACTAACAGCAAGCTCGGGATGTTATTTACAGAGGTTTGTTGTGATAGGGCAGGGAGAGCTGAGGGACATTTGCCTGTGAATAGCAGTAAAATTTAAGACTCTGCTGTGTTTTATTTATGGCGTGTTTCCAGATGCCGGGCACAGAAATAATTTGCTTCATAAATAATACAAATAAACAGACACTCAATGCCTTGTGCTCGCAGCCCAGACAGCCACACACAGAGTGACAGCTTGCCAGGGAGCTGGAGGCTTTGGAGCAGCTCTGTTTTCTGGAATCCTTCAGATTGGAAAAGACCTTCAAGATCATCGAGTCCAATTTTTGACTGGATACCACCACATCCACCAAACCAAGTGCAATGCCTACTCATTTTTGAGCACTTGAGGCATGATATCGCCACCATTTCCCTGGGCAGTCCATTCCAGTGCTTAACCATACTTTCAGTGAAGAAATTTTTCATAATATCCCACCTGGACCTGCTCTGTCACAGCCTGAGACCCTTTCCCCTTGTGCTAATCTTTTCTGGGAGAAGAAATCAGCCCTCACCTCACTCAGCCTCCTTTCAGTGGTTGTAGAGAGCAATAATGTCTCCTCTGAGCCTCATTTTCTCCTTTTTAAGGTCTTCCTCAAGCCGTTACTGTAATGAGTGACCAAGGGTTGGACAACTCCTTTTCCAGCTGTTTTCCTCTCTTTCCAGAGCCTCATCAAGTATCCCAGGGGACAGTGAACAGCACGTTACCCCCAGTGCTGGATGATGTGATTCCAGAATGTTTAGGCAGCAGAGATAACCTTGGGAAAATTATTCCAGGCACTAAAATCTGTGAATTTTAATTTACATTATCAAGCATTGGAACAGGCTTTCCAGAGAAGTGATGGAGTCCCCATCCCTGGAAGTGTTCAAAG
This sequence comes from Taeniopygia guttata, assembly GCF_048771995.1. NCBI lineage: Eukaryota > Metazoa > Chordata > Aves > Passeriformes > Estrildidae > Taeniopygia > Taeniopygia guttata. Next base: position 149,696,161 of record NC_133026.1, on the reverse strand, counting down.
GGGTTGTGGATGAGGACAGGGTTTAATGGTGTTGACAGCTGGATGAACTTAGAGCATTTTTCCAACCTTTGCAATTCCATGATTTGGGTGATGTCCCAGGTCCCTCCACCCTGATTTCAGAAGTGATGTGTGGAGTCACCACATTGGCCTGGGCTTTGGTTCCTGGACCTATTTTAGGTGTCCCAAAGTGTCTAAGGGGCTGTAGGAGAGAATGGGGCTCCTCTTGGCTCTCTGTCCTGTTGACCAGCAACATGTAAATGCATAGACTGGTTGACTAAAGTTTCAATAAATTCAGTGCCAAGGCAGCTGAGTCACACTCAGGCTGTAGAGAACTGGATGATCTTGAAGGTTTTTTTCCAACCCAACCCATTCTGTGATTTATCTCATCCTAAACCAGAGGTGCATTTTGTCAGGTTATTCACACTGCAAACTCCATTCAGTCTGTTGACTGGATTGCCTTTAATTATAATGAGATTGAAGATAATTAAATTAAGACAAATAAGTTACCCCAAATTATGCAGATGAATCCCAGTCTTCTCCTGTGCCTCAGTTTCTCCACAGGAAGTAATTAATGCCACTTTCTTATCTTGTAAGGCTAAATAAAAATATCAACATATTCAACAGTAGAGAAAATTAGGTCAATATTCCTCTGTTATGTCTTCATGGATTGAAATGACTGGCTGAGAGAAGACACCAGGTCTGGCTAAGATTAGACAGATAAAAAACACATTTAAGGCATTTTTTCCTCCTCACATGTGCATTCTGGATGGAGTTCCAGAGCAGAGTGTTTATTCCCTTCTTTCCCCTCAGAGAGAACACATGAAAGAGTCATGTTAAGAGCAGAGTGATAGTGGTAAATGGATAATAAATGTTTTTACATCAACTGTCCCAGCTGTGGCTGGGGTGAAATCATTCCAGGAGACAGCAGGAACACCACAAAGTAATTTGTACTCTTCAGGAGTGCATGTCCTGGGACACCCAAACCCATAACACATGTTAACACCAGGACAGGGAGACTTTAAATGCTGCTGTTTAAAGTCTTTAAAGCTTAAAGGCATGTCATACAGAAAAAGGACACAGAGGGTGCTGAGGAATTCCTAGGAAAATGAAGGATAGTAGAGAGAAAGTATGGAGACTGGAGAAACAGAAAAAGAAAGAGAATTATTAAGTTTTTAAATATTTGGTGTATACTCTGGAGCTTTTCTTATTCTGTTTGAGGTAAATATTTAAAGTTCTACAAAATGGAGAAATATTCAATGAAGCCATTGGGTATTATACCCAAAATTTCATATCCACCAGCTCTGGAGGAAGATTTTGGTGGAAATCTTCAGATGGAAGATGGAACCCTTTACATAAAACATCAGAATAATTTAGGTTGGATATCCTCTTTTGAACTAACCAATCCAAAAACCTGCTCCAAATAGGGCCAAGCAGTTCAGGTCACCCAATTCCCAGTCAAAATTTTAGTACCTCCAAGAGCTGGGACCCATCTTCTCTAGGTGCTTCCCTTAGGGAGTTTCACACAATAACGGGGTTTTCCTTCACCATGAGCATGGACACATCTTCTACACCAGCTTCCCCTTGTAAATCCTCGTATTTCCAGCTTTTCCAACCTTCTTGGTTGACTCAGTGTCTTTTTTTGAACTGAAGAACCCCAAAAAGGAAAATTTTTTGTATTTCTCATTCTTTCCTTTGGCAGCAGGAGGTCAGTAATGTCAGCCTGTGCCTTTCCAGGTTTAATTCTATTCCCTGAGTCAGTGCTGTGACAGGAGAAAATGTGACCAGTTCCTGGTGTCTTCCCTGCTCTTCTGGCCTTTCTCTGTTGCTTGGCACTGAGCAGCAGCTTCTGTTGACAGTGGCATCAGAAAGGCCAAATACCTTTAAAAATCAGTTTATAATTAATTGAATGCTGGTATTGTGAGTCACTTTAATACATGTTCATTATCACTTGGCCCCTCTGATATAGGTTACAACCCGAAGGAATTGAAATTAATGGATGGCCTGAGTACCATTCATCAGTGATCAGCAGCAGCCAGACACTGACACAGGATGTGTCAGAAGCAGTTTCCTTCGCAATATGAAAGAGAGGGAAGGGAAAGTTCACACTTTAAACTTCTATTTCAATACACTTAAAAGTCAGATTAGAATGAAAAAGGTGGTTTTTTCTCTCAGCTTGAAACCTGAATGCAGAACAAAATAATTTGATTCCATATTTGAAGGCAAGTCCCACTGAGTTATTCAGTAATCAAAACACATTTGCTGTTTTCCCTTTGCTTTCATGCATACACACATGGAAGTGTGTCAGTACTGCTTGAAATCAACCTGGGCATTGAAGGAGCTGGCAAAGCTTGACCCATTCTCTGTTCCCAAACCACCCCACCCAGGAGGTGATGGAGTGACTCCACTGAGGCTTCTGCAGTGACTTCAAAAGATCAGGCATCTTCTCCAGTGTGCACGTGAAGGAGGAGAAATGTTCATTTTTTCCCCCAGAGGGACAGAAAGAGGCGTGTTCATATTGCTCTTCCCACCATTCTATCCCAGGCTCAGCTAATTCCCAACAATAACTTATCCAGGAGGACTGACAGGGTTTTTTACAGAGCCCCTCTGCCAAACTCTTAATATCTGAGCAGTGATGGGTAATTGTCTTCTTCCCTGGGTGACTAAAAAGCCAGAGGGAGAGAAGAACAAAACTGGTGGCAAGTGGAAAGCTCAAGATGATGGAAGAAATTCCTGTTGGATGAAATCCCTCCACAGTTAAATGTTTGTATGCTGCAGACTTCTGTCTTGAAGGGGAAAAGAGTCAAGTCAGCCCTTGATGCTTGTGGTACCTGGATTAAGAAATCAAAGCATCTCAGGGAGAAGAAAAAATTCCTCTCCCCAGTCCAAAGCCAGTGCCCAGGAGACCAGGCTACTTCAGCAACCATCCTGGCAAATGTCCATGCCTGCCTCCATCTACTCTTGCCTCTATTTTAGGCAGACTTTGATTAAACACCAGCATGAAACAGTTCACAGATCATCCAGATAAGCCTGAACAAGCTGATAAAATCACCTCAGGCCCTGGGAAATGTGTTTCAAGGGTGTTGGTGACAGATCTTCACCCACAGCATTGATGTGCCATGATGGGAATTTTGGTCACTTTGAATTCAGCTCCAGTCTGGTGGGACTGAGCACCTGCCCGTGCCAGACCAGTAACAAATCCAGGATCACAAAGTCATTCATTAAAGTTAGAAAGGATCTTTGAGATCATCCATGACCGCTAAACCACATTGTGAAGTGTCATTTCTACTCATTTTTTGAACAATTCCAAAGATGGTGGCCCCAAAACTTCCCTGAGCAGCCTGTTCCAATGCTTGACCATTCTTCCAGTGCAGAAACTTTTCCTAATATTCAATGTAATTTTTCCTGCTATCCAGCTCATCACGGGACTGGTGCTAAGGACAGCTCAGACAGCACTAAGCACTGCATTTCTATTTTCTGGTTTTCCTTCTGGAGAAGACCAAAATGTCTTCTGCCAACAGTTTAAGGGATGTTTTAGGGAATACTCAGGCTTCAACGGATGAGTTTTGAGTGAAAATCAGAATCTGAGAAGACAAAAGATGCTGTGCAGCAAGGAACTGACCACTTTGTACCTATGATATGGAAATAGCTGTTCTTTCCTGCTGCTCTCTCCATTGGCCTGAGCTGAAATGCTGGAAATACAGCTGGAATTATTTGTGCTTATATAATCAAGCCACATCTATGCAAAATTGCTTCTTAATGACTCATCACAGCACACTGTTTGTCTTCTCCCGCCAACCAGCTGACTGAGAGGAGTTGCTAGAGCTCAGATTCCTCCCAGGCAGCCTCTATAAACATTTGAGTTTTATTAGCTGTTTATAAATTATATCAAAATACATCAGGCACCCATGGCAGGGACAGAACAGCGATTGTGACATGTAATAAATAACAAGAGCATAGAATGAAAACAGATATATACATTTTAAGGTGCACCTGAGGCACATTAGAGTAATTGCATAATATGTTTTGACTTAATAAGAAGATGCACTTTGTGTAAAGACAGCGCTTAAAGTGGCTTTCCCTGACTGATTTATGAAATGTAAATGTTTACACAACCACTGTGTACACTGTGTATCCTGGGGCTTGGAGGAATAAAGTCAAAACAACCTTGGGGGTGGGAATACATTTTGCTGGGTACAGGAAAATCCTCCTCTCACTTCCACTTGACCAAGCTGGAATTGTGATATGTTGTCTCTGAGGACAAAATGGGGCTTAAAAGAGGCAAAATAGATGCACACAAACTCAAAATGCACATTTCTTCTCATATGACAGACAAAATAATGAGGTGTTTGAGCAGCTTCCACGGGGAGATGACAGTTTCCCTGTTGTTTGATTTCATTGAGCTGCAATGACCTAAACCCCTCCCCAAAAGAGAAATAAAAATAAATGGTTTTTTTTGTCTGCAATATCAGACATTATGTACATGATTATGTGTATAAATTATACAGATATATAGATATGTGTATCCCCAGAGAGTGGGTAGAGTCACCATCCCTGAAAGCATTTAAAAAATGAGTAGATCTGGCACTGAGGATAAATTTTAGTGGGAATGGTGGTATTTGGTTGAAAGTTAGACTTCATCTTGGAGGTCTTTTCCAAATTTAAGGATTCTCTGAGTCTCTGTGTCCTAAGTCAGAGAGACAATTCTCAAAGGACCAAAGGAGAACAAACCAATAATTCTTGCTAAACCTGAAACCTCTGACCTCAGGCTGGACAAAGAACTTAACATTTTCCTTCCTTCCTGGTAAAGACTCCCTCTAAGTTTAGTTCTTCTGAAAACTTTTGAATGAATGGAGTCCAAACCTCTCTGTGGAGATTCCCACTGACTTTGGCAGGGTTTAGATCCAATTCAGTATCCCTAAGTGGGAATTCAGGATAGGCTCACCTTGATTTAACACGATCTTTTAAAAATTGTGGGCTTGCCTACATATTTTGAACACATACTTGTAGTTAATTACTTATATGATGTCACCCACTTCTGGATCTCAGATTATTTTCCAGTTATGGATTCATGTGCCCTCTGAGGCATATTCAGTGTTCTCAGTTGGGCAGAATCCTTCATCCTTATTCAATAACAAATTTGGGAAGCGGGGTTTCCATACTTGCAGTGGTTGCACCGGAAGACATAAATTGTAAATAATGAACATCAACCTTTCCTCATCCTTTTTATCCTAATTTTTACTGCTGAACAAATGTGCTATGAGGAAAATTAACTCCATCCCAGCCAGACCCAACACAAAGGCTGCACCTTGAGTTCTGTGTCCAGTTCTGGACCCCTCATTTCAAGAGAGTTGTTGAGGGGCTGGAAAGTGTCCAGAGAAGGGCAACAAAGCTGAAGGTGAAGGTTCTAGAGAGTGAGTGCCATGAGGAGTGGCTGAGGGAGCTGGGGGAGCTTAACGTGGAGAAAAAGAGGCTCGAGGGAGACCTCGTTGCTCTTGAAGCCAGGTGGGGGCTGGTCTTTTCTCCCTGGGAACAAGAGAGGACAAGAGAAAACAGCCTCCAGTTGCCCTGGTGGAGGTTCAGATTGGACATCAGGAAGAATTTCTTCATGGAAAGGATTGTGAAGACTTGGAAAAGGCTACCCACGGAGGTGGTGGGGTCCCCAGAGGTGTCCAAGGAATGACTGGACTTGGCACTCATTGCTCTGGTCTGGGTGACAACACGGTGATCATAGATTGGACTCAATAATTTTGGAGGTCTTTTCCAACTAAAACAGCTGGGATTTGGTGGAAGAGGCAGACAAGCCCTGGGTGGAGCAATAGATAAAAGCTGCAGCTCTGTCACGGTGCACAAAGATATCAGAGCTAACAAACCCAGCCATGCAGCACAAAGTGAGCTGCAAAATCCCACAAGAAGGATACATTAGCTCATGCTTCATTCCATCCTTGCTCACTTAATACACTGATACTCGAGTTAATGAATTTAAAATCAACTTGAATGCATCTCAAGTGTCCTGGGGTTTGTAGACCTGGTTTCCACTTTTTAGTTCTCTGAAAGACACTCCATGTAACCAAGCACCAATCTGGGTCTGATTTTCCCTCTGAAAAAGGCACTTTTTTCGGTACAACATGTGAGAATAAACCCCAGCATCCTTGAGTGCTCAGAAAAGAGCAGATAATGCCTCAGATAAAAAGGAAATCAACTGGTGTCACAGAATCACAGAATTAGGGTTGGAAGGGACCTCTGGACATCATCCAGTCCAACCCCCTGCCAGGGCAGGGTCACCTGGAGCAGGAATGTGTCCAGGTGGGTTTGGAACCTCTCCAGAGAAGGAGACTCCACACCCTCCCTGGGAAGCTGTTCCAGTGGTCTGACACTCTCCATGGAAGAAGTTCTTCCTCGGGTTGAGATGGAACTTGCTGTGTTTTAGTTTATGGCCATTGCTCCTTGTGTCTGTTGTTGAGCAACTCTGGAGAGAGTCTGGCACCATCCTCTCGACACCCACCTTGGAGGTATTTATATGGATTGATGAGATTTCTCCTCTTTCTCTTCTCTTCATCTCCCACAGTGTCTTCTCACATGAGAGATATTCTAGACTCCTAAAGAACAGGGATCAACCAAGCCATAATGAAGAACTTGCACTGTGCTCAGAGTTTGTAGCCAGTTCACAAAATTGACACTTAATTGGTGGTTTTATGAATTTTTTTAAACCTTCAGCAATGCCTAAATGTTGTGGAAATATGAACAGTCTGAAAGTGGAGTGACCCACAGCTGGACCATCCTGGTATTGGCTGAGCATTGGTCAGCAGGTGAGTATTGTGCATCACTGGTTGCTTGAGTTTTATTTCTCAAGCAACCAGTGAGTTTTATTTCTCCTCTAATGGAAGAGAGAGATCTCTTCTTGGGGTCACCAGCACTTTCCACCCTTCTCCTAACCTTTGTTATTTCTTTTACTTCCACAATTTATGTTCCCAACCATTCCCCATCCAGGCCATTTCCAGAATTTCCATCACAGTCTCTATGACAAGTCAGTAAGTAATTTTCCTTTGCTGATGTCCAGTTTATGCTATCACAGACACAGGAGAGGATGAAGAAAGAGGTTGATGATTTTTTCCTTTCTAAGTTGCTTTAAGTCTTTTATTTGGTGGATCATCAACCAGAAGTGACATGAGGACTCCAATTTCTATTCCTTCTTTCTCAAATCAGCTTCTCCCTTCTGGATGAGAATGGGAAGCCTTGCTGAGAGCATTGTAACCAGTCTTGGCTTGGGCAGGACTGCTGGGGAGAAAAGGGAGAAAACACCCAGGTGTTTCCCTAAATTACTGTGGGAACTCAAAATGTCCCTCAGACATTTTTGGAGGTTCCAGGCCCTGGTCAGAAGCATTTGAGACCCTGGCAGGCAGCTGGAAGCAGCTGTGATTTTGAGTTTGAGCCATGGAATGATTTACCAACCTTGCAGGAAGAACAAGAAGTCACAAAATTTAGATATTATAGTAGAAGTAGTCACAAAGTAGAGGGAAGAATTTTTTAGTGCTGTACAGGAGGGTTTTAATGCTTGTACAGGGGGGGTTTAGTTTTGTACATGGGGGTCAGAGGTTTTAAGATGGAGGGATTTTGGCCGGTCCTATCCTTCCTCTTTATTCTTCCTTACCTCCATGTTCTTGGTGATGTTGGCACTCACAGATTGGTTTAGAGTAGAAAAGCACCATTTAATATAGATAATAGGCATTGGGGAAAAACTATAAACATTTAACACATAATGTACCATATAAAAGATAGCAGCAGCCAGGGGCAGGGAGAGAGAAGAAGATGGAAGACAGAGGATGTCAGAGGTGTGTGTGCCTTTGCCTGAGCTGCTGAGCAAACCACAGCAGCCTGAGAAGAAAATCTTTTGGATAATTTGCAATAAACAACCATGAGACCGAACAAGAGACTGCTGAGCCTTTCTTTGGAAGCATGGGTTGGAGAAGTTTTTCCACCACACGAAGCCACCCCACAACCTAGGGTGGTCTTCAAAAAATTACCTCTTGGAGACTCCTCCTGGAGTGTCAGCCTGATTTTTCTATCCTGCAGAGAGCTGTTTTCCCCAGTCTCTATCCTGGAAACACAGGCTGTGAACAAGCTGCTGCCCTAACTCTGGGAAATCCTTCATCTTTAAACCAAGCATTAGGATTGTGAGGCCTGAGTCGGAATTAAACTCTGGCACAGAGGTGCAGAACTTCAACATCTTATTTAAAGGCAAGATATGGTGGAAAGGGGCAAGAATTCCAGAGGGAGATGGTTCATATTAAAACTGAAAAAAGCACATAAAACATGAAGAGAAAAATAGGAAATAAGAGCCTGATAGCACGGGGGGAAATTAACGGGGGATTGGGGGGGAAAGGAATGAACTAAAAAATAATCCCCACAAACCCAGACACAACAAACAAAGCCTCTGGCATCTGCACTGTTGCTCTGAGATGGTATCTAAATATCTTTTCCCATTCTTAGGCTGTGACAGCTCCGTGCTGGCCTGCTGGGACAGAGCAGTGTTTGAGTCACTGGTGCCTGTTGGTTGCTGTTTCCAGCCTGCCTGGATGGATTTGTCCAGGAGGAAAACAGATCTGGTGGGTGCAGCTGCCTCGGAGTGCCCTGGATTTTAAATCCCTGAGAGTTTCACAGAAGGAAGAGACACCTGTCCCAAAGAGGAAAAAATGATTTTGTGCAGGTGTTAGCAGAGATCATGGAAAGAGTTTTAGGCTGGATTTGAAGGGGCAAAGAGATCAAACCAGGCTCACTGAACCCAGCACCACCACCACATTCACCATGTCCTCAAATGCCACGTCCACACAATTTTTATTTTTAAAAACAGGAATGGCAGCCTCACCACTTCCCTGTTCCAGTGCCTGACAACAACTTTGGTGAAGAAATTTTTCCTAATATCTCACTTAACAACTACTCAGCAAGCAGAGGAACAGCCTGGGAGAAACTGGATGCAGTTTCTCACAGGCCTTATAACAGTATAAATAAATTATTTTTATTAGTTATCCACATTTTTCACCAAGAATGAGTGCAAAGATTTTGTTCTGTTTTTCAAAAGATTTTTTTCCCTCTCAGGCTGCACGAGTGACCTCACTCTCTTCTGTCATTTTGTTGAGATGCACTGCAATCCCTTCAGCTTTTCAATGAATGGCTCCACACCTATTTTCACAGCCACACCTTCAAAAAGGTTTAAATTTCCCAAAAGGAAGGGCAAGAGAGAGCATCACCTGGGCTGGTTGGTGTGAAAAGGGCTGTGCCACTGCTGTCACCCACAGACAGCCATCCTCCACTGAGCTCTGACTCTGTGAATTACTGCTGAAGCCCTGGCATCATCCCCCTGCTCTCTCTTTTTTCCTCTCGGACTCAAATAAATTGTGAATTATTTGGGTTTTTTCACCCACTTCTCCTTGCTTATCTGCAGAACTGCTCAACAACAAAAATCTTGGGCTTGCATGCAAAGTGAATTGTGCTTTTCAAAGAAAGAGAGTGATAAGGTAAAAGCAGGGAAAAGCAAATTCTGAACAGTTGGGGTTTTTTGTGGTTTATAAGCAAAAATAATGTGCAAACTCAATTTTCTGATACCCAGGCAGTATCAGACTATTCATGTGCTGCCAGTGAACAATAAAAGGAGGAAAGATGGTGAGATGGATTGAATCCAAACACAATGGATTTCTCTAGGCTTCAGGGCTATTCAGGGACTGTTTGAGACCTGAAAAGATTCCTGACTGCATTCCCTGAACACAAAGCCACCAAACATCCCATGGCTTCTGCCTCGTGCAATCAACCACAGCCCAGGGTTAAGCAAAAGAGAGATAAACCAGAGAGGAGGGTGGGAGGAGGGAGGTGCTGGTGGCTTCAGTGGATGCTTCTGATCTTCTCCCAGTGGAAGAAATCAGGAATGGAATGGACTCAGGATGGTCTGGGGACAATTTCATCAGGATCAGGCTGCCCAGGGAAGTGGTGGAATCACTGTCCCTGGAAGTGTTCAAACACAGAGCTGATGTGGCATTTCCTGATGTGGTTTATTGGGCACGGTGGTGTTTGGTTGGACTTGGTGGCCTAGAAGGTCTTTCCCAGCTTTAATGACTCAATGATTCCATGATTTTGTGATCTGCCAGCAGCTGATTCGTGGCTGCCATTCCCCTCCAGAGACTGCTCTTTCCTGGTTCTCCTGGTAATTCATCCCTGCACAAGTATCCCACTGCCAGTGTGTTATTTGTTCACTTAGCACTGCCTGTCTAGCTCCTTGCATCCTTCCTTGCCCATTTCCCACTGTATCTCTTCCCCTTGTTTGTCCTCAGCAGCTTTTGTTGGAATTAAATCTCTTTTATTTGTTCTCTGGGGGAGGGAGGCTGTTCAAGCTCTGTTTGCCTCAGAGCAGAGGCATAACAAGATGGGATGTGCTCAGCCAGTGGCATTTCATCCATCAGCACTATTAACTCAGGAGCAGAGTCCTTTCATTTTCATTCTTTCCATGTTTCCTCCACATCACATAACCAATTCTTCACTTTTCCCTACATCACTAACTCAATTTTTACACATTACCCCCCCTCTCCCACCAATACTTTGCAGTGTCTATAAAAGATATTTATATTCTAATTATTGCTTTGGCCCCTGATATAACTTCTAAGGAGATTAAACTTCTAACATATTTTACACAGTGCTGCTCCGTGCTAGCAAAGATTTGCAGGAAACTTCACTGGAAGCTTTGTTTAATCCCAAATCCTGCAGCATTTTACATGGACACAGCTGGGAGTGCAACCTCACCTTGGCCTGCACCTGGACCCACGAGACACATGCAAGGGGAAATGGCCTCAAGCTGTGCCAGGGGAGGTTCAGATATTGGGAAAAATTCCTGCACTGCAAAAGTGGTTGAGTATTGGAATAAAATGTCCAGGGAAGAGGTGGAATCACCACCTCTGGAAGTTAAAAATCCACTTCATGATGTGGTTCAATGGGCACAGCGGTGTTTGTTTAGAGGTTGGACTTGATGATCCTGGAGGTCTTTGCCAACCTTAATGATTCCAGTGAATCCAATGTCACAAAAAGCCAAGATCCCTTTGTGAGATTTTCTGGAAGAGTACTGGAGGTGAGAAGTGAGAAAAACTGCTCTGTGCTCTGAAAAACTGTGATCTTGGAGGCCCTTCCCTTAATATTAATATTCTCTGTGAAATACTATTTCCAGCAGGATGACAATCCTGAAAATCCTTTCCTCATACCTCTCCCTTTCCACTAGAGGGCTGGAAAAGCAAAGCTTGTGCAAAGTGCAGTAACACACACACAGAAACTCATTTATTCCTTGTGCTTCTGTCGTTATGCAAACTAATTCTTTTTGAATTAAATAAATAAAATAAAATAAAAAATAATTATTTTAGGTATTTCCTTATTTCATCTCTTAAAATGTCAGCCAGGAACCTTTGCTGTGTGAGTTCGGGATGGCACCACAGGCAGAATTTATATTAAATAAAGCAGAAGCTTTATTTCACGCTGGAAAAAAAAAAATAAAATTGTGACTTGGAGTCTCCTGGGCCACAAACAAGGTGACATCTTTCTTATTTTAGACACATCTCTCATTCCTGTCCATCCATGCAGCCATCCATGTCCTCTGAAGCTTTTATTCTATCAACTTACCTATTAATTTCCCTAATTATTTAAACAAAATTAGTTCCTGCCATCTGGTTGTCTGCCTGCTCATTCCACTGGGATTTGACTCCAAAGCTGGTGTGGCTGTTGTTCTCCTGCTGAGATTTCTGCAAAAAAAACAGATTTGGTGCATGTTTGAAGTCATTCTCCTTTAAGGAATGCTGCAGATAAACAATTCCTCTTCCTGACTAACCATGACCTCCTCTTCGGATGTAAATAATAAGATTTTTGGATGTAAATTATAAAATTATCCATGGATATAAATTATAAAAAATAAAAATATGTAAGTATTTTGCTGCAAGCTGATATCTAAGGCTAAATTTGACGATAAATTTAGCTGTTTATCTTATACTACTATCTGATACATCCAATTTAGACTGGATATTGGGAAAGAATGCTTCCCTGGGAGGGTGGTGAGGCCCTGGCAGAGGTTGTGCAGGAATCCTGTGGCTGCCCCATCCCTGGAATTGTCCAAGGCCAGACTGGACAGAACTTGGAGCAACCTGGGACAGTGGAAGATGTCCCTGCCCATGGCAGGGGTGGAACGAGATGTTCTTTAAGGTCCAACACAAACCATTCCATGATTCTATTAATTTTGAGGATTTCTGGAGAATCAATCACTGGGAACTACTCACAGACTCAATCTCTGCGAGGCCCAAGGAAGGCAGAGTGTTCTTATCCCATATTTCCTCATTTTTAGGGTAAAAGAAGCATCTTTACAAGGGCCACTCTCTTCAGACCTGCACAGAAACAAACCCTGTTTACCAGCAAGAAATAAAGAAGCCTCACTAATGAATTGCTGCTCTCTGATTCCTCCTTCCTCAATCCTCCCAGTTAGTGATGAGATGAACTGTTGTTGTTGTTTTACTCTGACATTAAGAGCACTCTGAAATTGGCACAACGTGCAAAATGGGAGAATGAAACACGGAGAAGGCAACGAGTGATGGCTGGGCAAGGAGGGGAGATCAGCCTTTGCTGACAGCAGAGGCTGGCTGGACTTTTTCCTCTCTTTGTGATGTGCAGCTTGGCAGAGCTGGCTGGGCTTCAGCAGAAATGGTGAGAGAAAAGGGGATGCCACTTAGACTAAAAAACCCAAAGTTGTTACTGAATAAATCCAAAAACAAGCACTAAATATTCCTGTTCAGGAATCACTAGCTCTTCACTAAGCTAGAAGAAATGCAGATTGTTATTTTTTTTCACAGAATCATGGAACAATTTGGGTTGGAAGGGGCTTTCAAGATCTTTTATTACCAACCTCCTGCCACAGGCCTGGATGAGAGCAGGCTTCTCTTCCAAGCAATTAATTAGATGACCAGGAAGAAAGTAGCAGAGAGAAAGTTTAACAACAACAAATAATAATTTTTTAAAAAAGCTTTCTGAAGCTTTTGAAATGTTCTGATTTGTACAGAGGATAGCTCATGGTGTCCCTGTAGCTGACAGCTTCTTACTTACCAGGGAAATTTGGTTTCCATGGCAAATTTTTGGTAGTGAATGGCTTCAAGGATGGTTTACGTGAGAAGATGCCAGAATGTTTCCCAATGTCCAAGAAGGACTGCTGCTATTGGACATGAAATGAGTATACAGAAGCTTGGTGATTTTAAAAGAGAAAAAGAGTTAATTTTATTTCTGATCTCACAATATATAGAATTCTAAAAGTGACAGTGGATTGGAGGATGAAATCACCACCTCTCTAACTACACAGGTCAAACTAACAGTCAATTAATTCTCTCTTCTCACAAAGAATGTAAAACGATCATTATTTACATTAACAGTACGTGAGAACTCCAGTAGAAATATGTAAACATTATCAGAAGGCTAAAGAAGTTTTATGAGAACTTCAAAACTTTCAAAAGAACTATAAAAGAAAACTTAACACTTTTACAAATCAGGACAACAAGGGACGGTGACTATTTGCTCTAGGATGGATCTTCAGCTTCCCAAGGTCAAGCCCATCAACATCTCTGGGGTAGCAAATTTTAAAAGGGGAAGAAGCGACCTGCAGAAGTGTTGGCTAAGAGAAGAATGGGAGAAACAACCCTTCAGGCACCAAGGGGTAAAGAAGGAGGGAGAGAGGTGCTCCAGGCACCACAGCAGAGATTCCTGCAGTCTTTGGTAAGGATCTTTCTGCTCTCTAACACTTCACAGTCCATTTCTTCAATCCATCACGTCTTCCAGTTGCTCCCTGGGAAAATATAACAAAAGCCTTGACTGTGGGTCAAGTTAAAGGACAGGGACAGATCACTCAGTAATTCCATCACAGGCAAAACAGGCCCAACTTAGGGAAATTTATTTTATTACCAATCAAAATCAGATAAGAACCTTTCCCCCACACCTTCCTTCTTCAGGAAGGAAGGAAGGAAGAAAAGAAGGAAGGAAATAAATATTCCATACTTCCTTGCAAGCTTCTCTGCCTCAGCCTCCCCTAGGCTGTGGAGCATCAGGCTGACGTGGACATCCGTTGGAATCTCCATCCTTGGTTTCCATTTGCAGTTTCTCTGCTTTCAGTTCCTCTGCTTCTCCTGGCTGAGATGTCACTGAAGCTCCTGTCAGGAGAAATAAAGATCAGCAGGGACTGACTTGTTCATCAAATCCTGACCTCTGAAATTTCCAAGTAGATTGGATAGTAGGAAGAAATTCTTTGATGTGAGGGTGGAAAATGTTGCCCAGAGAATCTGTGGATGTCCCCTGGAAGTGTTCAAGGCCAGACGGGGGTTTGGAGAAAGCTGGTCAGTGGAAGATGATCCTGACCATGGCAAGGGGTTGGAACTGGATGATCTTGAATTACCAGAGAAGTATTTAGATGAGTTTAGTGTAACAATATGTTATCTCTAATATATTCCAGCACTGCTGTTGTCTTCAGCTCCTTATTCCAGTTGTTTCCAGTCTCCTCCCTTCTCTGATGACTTCTGTTCAACCTTCATTTTGCTCTCCTTGCCTCGCTGTTCTTGCTTCAGTGGAAATGCAATTCACTGTCCCATTAAATTTAACAAAATTTGATGCAACTTAATTCCACCCTGTTTTCAGTGGTTTTTCATTCAACGCGCCCTAATTCAATCTATTTCGACTAACTGCAACACACTTAAATGCAATTCCAGGAATTCCATTAAAAATAATTTGCTGCAGAGGAAATAAATAGTATTTGCTCCAAACAACCACCAATCAATGGGATGTGATTTGCTTAAATGCAATTGCATCCAACAGAAGGAAATTAAATCAAAGCTATGCAGTGTCTTGCAATTAAAATTCATCCCTGAGAATCAGGTCAAAGTTTAATTACTGCCAGAGAGGTTTTATTCAGCTTTCTCGAATATACTTATGCCTGGGACAAATTAGTAGCCCTTGATATCCTTGTGTGTAACACTGCCATTGATGGAACATTTTTGCTGTGATTTTACACACATTGACCCACAAGGTTCCTTCCAGCTCCACTTTCCTGTGTTTTGTGATGCTTTTTCGTCCCTACAGCCTGCAATTATTTCCCTGAGCTGCCATGGGATGAAATCCTTTGATTCCCAAATGCTCAGGTCCCCGAGGAGCACTGGCACTTCCCATTCTGCTGCCAAACATTCAGAGTCACCTCTCTCTGCTCCCTCCTCTTGAAGAGCAGAGACGAGGATTAAAGGGAAGCTGTTTGAGCATTTTGGAAACGAATCTGGATTGGTATTGGTCTCCTGTCAGTAGCTTGTCCTGCCTCAGAGATTTCCAGAAAAAATGCCTTTCCATGAGCATGGGACTTAATTTATAGAACCCAAACTCGTGCCTGTCTTGGTTTGAAAAGACAGGTTTCTGCTAAGGAAGGCAGGAGCCTCCCTTGAAATGGAGAATGCAAACCTCCCTCCCTCCAAATTATTATAATTTTGAAATTAACGGGCTCTCAGGCAAAGATATGGGAGTAGGAAATATGAGTTTTTATTAGGCAATAAAACTAAAATAAAATAAAAATGCAGTAATATAAAACAACAGTGACAGAGTCAGAATGGGACCTGACACCCTGTGGGTCAGGGTGGTGGCAGCAGTCCCATCCCATGGTGGCTCAGCCCTCCTGCAGTGCCAGCTGTGCTTCTGCTGGAGCAGGATCCTGGACAAGGGGGGAGTTTTCCTCTGAAGCTCCAGGAGTGGTGTAGATGGGCCTGGTTTTCCTCTGGGAATTCAGTGGAGAAGAAAGCTGCTCCTCTGGGAATGCAGTGGGAAAAGGCTGCTGTGGTGTCCCAGAATCTCAGATTATATCCAGGTAGGAATGCTTGGCTCCTCCCCCGGGCAGAGCATCTCCCAATGGGATGATGGAATTTTATCAGCCATGCAGTGACACTCAGTGGCCATGAACAGAAGAGATCTCCTGGAGGGAGGATTGGTTGTGGGAGAGATAAAGAAAACTGCCCAATGAACAGAAGATAACTGTCCCACCTCTAACAGATTGCAATCGAATACACACCCCAGCCACATCTTGCATTTCCAACCTAAGACAGTGCCTTTGGCTGCAAGGGAAGATAACAGGTCTGGGGTCCACTTCCACCACTTGTGGTCTGAGCTGGAGCAGCTCCAGAGGGTTGGCCTGGAATTTGTCCATCAGCAGATTTTGGAAAGGGGTTCCTCTCCATTGGATGACATGAGAGTTTTCTTGTGAATGGTTTGTCTTAAATTAGATACAGAAAATAACCCTGGATTAAGTGGATTTCTCTCCTCTGACTCAGAGGACTGGTTGAGATTTAAGTTGTACAAAACTAAGTGCATTTTAAAGAGTATTTTTCTTTTTGCTCCCATTCACTGTTTGATGAAGGGGAAGGGTCTCAACCTCCCAAAATTTATATCAATGCATTATTTTCTTCTCTAACTGGACCAGACCTTGAAAACTTAATTCAGAAACACAATAAAGGCCTGAAAGAAACATGACATCCTTATAATCTATACATTTTGGTGTGATTAATATAATGTACAACTAAAATGAAGAGGGAACATCTGAATGAGCCAAATAAAAAAAAATTCATCTGAAATTCTTACTTTAAAATTCATTAAAAATGATTGCAAACAAAACACTCCTGGAAAACATTTCTGTGTTACCTTGACCAGAGATGAAAGTGAATTTAGCTCTGGTTTAGTGGAAGATGGGTTTTTTCATGGCTCACAAGGATAAGAAAATCACAAATTTTGTCCGTAGTTTGTCCCCTTTAGTTTTGCTTCTTTCATGCAGTGATTTGTTAATTTTCTTCTTCTTTCTTCTTACTCTTGATCGACAACTTATAAAGCAAGGACTTGACTTAGACCAAACAGAATATCTTTGAGGAAAAGGAGATACAAAAGTCTGTGAAGCTTCATTATGCTTTTGCAGAATTCTGGAATCTTTTTGCACTGCAATATTTTAGCTGGGGCTTCAGCTCAACACACCCAAAGCAAATGCTGGGGAAAAAAAAAAAAGAAAAGAAAAAAAAGAAAAGTAAAGAGCCCCAGCTTTCCAGACTTCCTGGGTAAATTGACAGTATAAAAAGCAACTGTGGGTCAGACTGCATTCATTAGTTTTGCAAATTAGTGAGCTCAGCATTACACCAGCCCCAAGGAAATAAGGTTAAAATGTGTTGGTTTAATTAGATTCTTTTGTGCTATTTTTCATGGAAAGTATCAAAATATTAACAAATTCAGATTTTCCCCAACTAAATTGCACAAATTAACAGGGTTTTGAAGGTCTCTGTAAAATCACTGAGCACCACAGGGATGTGAAGGTGGGGAGAAATGTTCTCCCACGTTCTGGGATCCGATCAAGTTTGTGAATCACATTCGTCTCTCCTCAGGCCAGGATCTCACATTTTTGGTGGTTTGACACTCATTATCATTTTCTGTTAGCATTTGTCTCCCTATAATGAGCTGTGCTGTTCTGAGGGAGATGTGGTAGGTACAGGAATAATTAATATGGTAAAAAGGCAGATTTACACTCATTATTTCCTTCGGGTTGGCCTCAGGTCTACCATGGACAAGATTCTTTTTGTGCCAAATTCTGTAAAAACATGAGACCAGAAGTGAGGTCCAATGACAGAGCTTAAAGAATGAAGGGTTGGGAAAACTGAACTGTATCAGGAATTTCAGCCTGGATGGGTGAGAGATTCCCTTTGATTCAGGGATTTGTGGAGTTTCCCTACTCATCCACGTTCAGTTCTTGTCATTGAAGTGGTCTGGATGGGCACAGAGTTAAAAAACAGTTAAATTCACTTTATTGATTCTGTGATGCTATGGGAGATGGGTGGTTTAGAGCCCATTCTGCGTCAGGGAGAGGAAAAATTGACATTGAATAATCTAATCCCGCTTTCCAGCTCCTGCCACCCCTGTCAGAATAGACAGTCCTAAATTCCCTGTGCCAAAATGCAGGAAATCATGGTTTCATAGAATTATGGAATCAGAGAGTGGTTTGGGTTAAAAGGGACTTTAAAGACGATCCAATTCCAATCCCTCTTCCATGGACAGGGATACCTTTCACTAGAGCAGAATATTCTGATTTTATGAGGTTCCACTTTCACTCATGGGCAAGGAAGGTCCCATGGTGACTTTTCCAAAACCCCTCTGTCTTTATTTCCCTTTAATCTCACCCTTTATCATGTAGCCTTACACAACAGCAAGGATTGTGTATTTCTCATTTCAGCCCTTCTTATTTCAGATCCACAAGGCTCAGATCCACAAAAGTATTTACAAGACAAAGGATTTCAAAAGGGATTTATCTCCTTAAACAGGAATTAAGTGTGCAAATACTTCTCTGGATTTCTGAGACTCAGATATGGCAGCACAAAGTGATTTATGAAGACAACAGAGGCTGGTTAATCAAGGAGACAGCTGCTCCTTTGCTTTATTTGGTTTTTTTTTTTGGTTTTTTTTTTTTTTTTTTTGTATGGAACTTCCTGGAAGAGATTCACCCACACGCAGTCATTCCTTCTTCTGCCCTAATCTTCTTTTCCTTGTTTTTAGGATCATTCCAGCACCCCACTAAGCAGTGACAGCCTTTGCTAACACCCACCAATGTCAACAACACATGAGCACAGAGAGGAAATAGGAGTTTGTGTATTTATTGCACCATCAGTTCTTGGAGACCTCCTAGTTTATGGCAAACTAGGAGGCAAAACCAGCCAGAATTTGCTGACTTTTGGGGGCTGAAGCTCATGAAAACCTCTAGGAGGTAAAACCTTGAGGAGACCCTTCTGTAGGAGGCTCCAGGTGCACCCCATCCATGGAGCACATCCCTCATCCTTGCTCTGGGGTCTGACCTAAATAGTTCAGAGCACGAAATTGTGTCTTAGCAATATCCACAAACTCTCACATTTATTTCTCTTAAACTGCATAGGAAACCTTTTTATTCTTTTTTTTTTTTTTTTTTTTTTTTTTTTTTAATAGAGGAATACATAATCTTCCCCTAAAGGGAATATTTCTCTTGTCCCTTTTCCAATTGATGTGGACATGGAAACCACCTTGGATCGGTCCTAAAATGACACAATCCAAGTGTACATCCATAACCTGGTGGCTTTTCAGCAACTTCAACAAATTAAGGGCTCTGAACAAACAGCTGCTGAAGGCTGGATGTTGTTAAAAAGGAACTTCCTTCGAATAGTGGGAGAGAAAACCAACCCAGGTTTCGTTTCAAACCTTGCAAAGCTCTTCTGAGAACCTTGTCTGACCTACATAGTTCACTAAATTTTATCTCGGCAATATCCACAAATTATCCCATTTATTTCTCTTAAACTTCATAGAAAGCTTTTTTAATCTTTCCTTTTTTTTTTTTTTTTTTTTTTTAATAGAGAAATACATAATCTTCTCCTAAAGAGACTAATTGATGAATGAATTTATCATGTCCACTGCTTGTCTGCTGTGAAGGTTGATTTAACCTCATGATTTAAGATGTATGCCTTGAATTCAGTTCTAATTTCTCTGACTTGAATTTCCACCCACTGGAACTTGTTATGCCCTTTTTTTTTTTTTTTTTGGCTAGGCTCAAGAGCAGCATCTGATAAGTAATTAGAAGCTGTAATCGAGTCATCTGCCAAGCTCCATTTCACTCCACTGAAGAAATCATGTTCCTGATTATCACTGAAGGGCTCATCTTTCAATTTCAGATCAATCTCCTATCACACGTCCAAGCTATTCCCAACAGCTTCACAATTATTTTTGTTGCCTTTTGAAAAACAACCAAAAAAAAAAAAGGTATATTTCTATCTATATATATATCTTTTCTCTAGTCATGTTTTCTATTTCACAAGCTGTCCTGAATTATAGTTTTTTAAAAGCAGGAATAAAAAAAAAAAATCGCACACCTTTGGGGAAAAAAAGAGAGCAGGAAGGTAGAATAGTGCTAAGCAGTGACAGTCTTTGACCTAAAATAAAGGTGCCTAAACACAATGTACTAAGGAATAAGAGATGGGAGACGTCCTGTGAGATGGAGGACATTTTTTCCCAATTTCCAGCTTTTTTTCTGAGCAGGTGTCATGGTTTGACACTGGCACAATGCCAGTGCCCCCATGAAAATGCAATCTCTCAACTGAATGCTGTGAAATGCAATCGAGAACAGAGCAAAGCAGGCCCAAGCTTAATAACAAGGAAAAAAACTTTATTAAGCTACTACTACTATACTACTATAAAAGGAAAAAGAGAGAGAAAAAAACCACACAAAATTCAAAATGAAAACCTTCCAAAGCATTCCTCCTCCCACCACCCAACTCCAACAAACCACAGTGAGACACAACCTGGACCCCAATCAGGTTTCCACCCTCTAGACAATTGATTCTCAGTCCATTGAGGGAGAGAGGAGTCCCTCCTGTGCCACAGACCCCCCAAGAAACACAGCTGCCACACCCTGTGCTTCCATGTCACTCATGGCACTGCCTGGAGAAAAAGTTTGCCATGGTAGCCCTCTCCTTTCCATGCACAGTGCTCTCACCACCAATGCATGGATGGACAGACTGCTTTTAGGATTTTTTCCTTTCAAGGATGCCCTGCCAAGAGGGGAAAAAACAACAGTTCAGTTTTTCATTTTTGGGACCACAGTGCCCCCCATTTCCCCCTGGGGCCGAGGATCCAAGAACAGAGATCTTCTTCTCTTCTTCTCTGAAGACGGGGGCACCACCACAAACCTCCTTAACTTCTCTCTGTTCGCTCCACTTCTGTCTTTTCCCAGCTGAAGCATGGTCTCTTTGGCTCACCGGCATCCTCCTAAAATACAGTCTCTCTTGGAGTAGAAGATCGGTTCAGTCGGTGAAAAAGTCCAGCCAAAAGCCACTCCATCATCTCCTCCCACCTAGAAATTCTCCTTCCAACATCCCAGGGTCCAAGCTGTCTCTCTTCCTCGCTTTCAAACCATGGAGGAGAAAAATTTCACAAAGCTTTCATTTCTCAGGAAGGGTTAAAAGTCCCAACTCCCAGAGATGGCTTGCTGCCCAGGCTCCGGCTCCCACGGCGCCTGGGCACCTTGCGGTCCCCCTGCTCTTCTCCTTCCCCGCGGTGAACTGCTGACAAAACCACCTCTCTCTTTCTCTCTCTCTTGAGAGACTCTGGGGGGGAACGGAGACATCCCAGATTTCTCCACCCTTCCATCTGCAGGGGGTTCCAGCCCCTCCACCCTTGGGCCTACCTCCGAAGGCCACATGGCTTTTCCCCTCGCCCACCCAGCCACGGCCGGGCAGGGGAGAGGCTGCACTGCACGCTGACCGGAACCAAAGAGAGCGAGTTCCCCTGGGAATTCTGCTTTTAACCCCTGTGTTCTCAGAGGCATGTCCACCTTCAATTGGTCAATATCCAAATTGACCTCTTCCTTCCGAAAAAAATTCTTTTTCCATGTCAAACCACGACAGCAGGACTTACCCTGCTTTTTCTGGCTGGCCTGATGAACAACCCATTTACTGTTTGACCTCCCAAACATCTGAGTTGATTCCTGTGCTGTCCAGAAAAGTGTCTCTGTTCAGATCCCTGAGAAAACTCTATGCGGATGTGTAAATCACAGGAATCTAACTAAATAACTCTTTCCTCATATTAATCATATCCTAATCTCACATTATAATGTCAGAAATTTTCAGCTTTTATGCATGCATCAAACCCCCAGTAATTAAACAGAGTTCAGTTCCAAATTTCATCTGCATAATTGCTTTTTTCTTCTTTCTGTCTGGTTCTGTGATGCACTCCATGATTTTCAACTTTCTTCTCCAAGAAGATATTGTCACAGCGCTGGTGGATGCAAAAATGTATTTATCAGTAATTCAAATTTGGTTGATTGTTTGATACCTCCTGTATCTCAGCTGTTTCTTGAGGCTGGGTAATTGACCTATAAGAATGCCCTAAAGATTTCTTACATCTACACCTTCCTCTTCCCATCACCAAAGATGATTTTGACACCAAATTGTGCTGTTTTTATAAGTCAAGGTAGCACAGTTCCCCCCCACCTCATTCTTCTTTTCACCTGATCCTTCTTGTTCTGTGGTGGACATGGGGACATCACACATGTGGGGAAGGAGATTTTTTCCCTTCCTTTTTTCCCTTCCTTTTTTCCCTTTTTAATTATTGTTTCTAGCACATAATTCAATTTACACATCCTCTCTGCTCGACTGGCTTCTACCTTTGCAGCTCTCTGACAACAGATTGGTAAAACTTGACCTTAATAGCATGAGAAATATTCACAACACTCAGAGCTTTGCAACGTTTCTATTTCTTTGCAACATTTTCATTTCTATTTCTTTCTCTTTGGGCATCAGATACAGATTAAAGCTGATTTTAAAACATCAACCCTTCCACTCCAGAGGGTATGAGAATTTCTACCATAGAAAAATTCAATCTTGATCTTTTTGAGGGGAGAAGGATTTTTTTTTTTTCCTAGTGGAATAAGGCAGCGGTGCAACAGGTCACCAGGGATTTTGTGAAATCTCATTTCTCAGAGATCTTAAGGATTGGAGTTTGGATGAGGAACTTCCAGACATGGTGTCCAGCTTGCAATTTTGGGGAGCTCTAAACACAATTCAGAATCAAGGCAGAGCCTTTGCCTGGATATCAAATAATTCCAATAAACTGCCACAGTTTATCCCTCCACGAATCCCACTCCAGGTTTTTCCATGTCTTCTTCTGTTTGATTGTTCTTTGATGTTCTGATCTGGTTCACACCAACTCAGACCTACCCTGCACCCTCTCAAATCCTTTTTAAATCCCACTGTCACTTTACTGGCATTCTCTAAAGGTGGCTAAGGGAAAAATCTCCTGTCTGGACAGTGAGGAGATCCAGAACCCTTCCACTGTTAAGAACAAGAGACAGCAATGTCTGGGGTGATTCAGAGCTACTTTAGGCATTGGAAGGTGCTCGAAAATCTCTCTGAAATATTTTATTCTCCAATTCCTTCCATGAGCTGTGTCCTTCTGACACAAGATTTGGCAAAGGAAAAATAAATGATTCCTCCACTCCACCCCAGTGTAGGTTTGAACCTGAATTATCCTCACAGAACACAAGGTGCAGCTGCACCATCATTTCCAGCTACATAGATTCAAACAGACACAGCTCAGCCCAATAAAAAATAGGAGAGTTTAGAGCTAATTATAACAGGCCTTTTAATTTCCATCTGGAGTCACAAAATCAATGGAAACTCCTTGCTTCATTAAATAATTGCAGTTGGCAATAGCTGGAGCTGTTCCATTTGTAGGTGTGCTAAAAACCTGTTTATTTAGTGGTTATCTTGTTCTAAAACCCTTTTTTTTTTCCCCAAAGAATGAAGCCACAAAGCTGCAGAGAAAGGGAGGACATGAGGAGGAGGGAACATCTTGGGCTGATGCGAGAGAAACAGTGTCTGTGCTTGGGCTGAGCTGCGTTGTCCTCCAAAATTCAAATGTGATGGATTCCTTCTCCGTCCACCGCCCAATCTCCGGTATTGCATGGAGAGATGGTGGCAAAGCAGCCTTGGTTTAAATGGAAGAAAAATTTAATTCCTTTGGTCAAATTCATCATGTGGGTAAGATGAAGTCACAAAGGTTATTCTGGTAACCATGGACTAAATAAAATTCTGAAGAAATTAAGCAAAACTCATGTAAAAACCACTTTTTTTTTTTCCTTTACAAATCTGTTTTGTGTACTGGGAAAAAAAAAAAAAGACAAACCAGTAGCATGTCTTGAAAGCCCTCAACTACTCCTCTCTGCACAAATCTGTCTTGTCATTTGTTATTTTTCTCCTACTGACTTGAAGTGCTCAAAATCTGTGTAATCTTCTAAAAAAACCCAAATGGATTTGTGTGTTTCTGGAAATTTTACCTTTCCAGGATAGGAGTAAACATTAAAACCTTCAACCAAAGGTTGGACTTTTGGTTGCATATTGGAAGTGATGATCTTGGAGATCTTTTCCAGCCTTGATGAGACCATTTTCTAACTCTAATAAGAGGAGTGGATTTAAGGAGATATCCTACAAACATCTGGAATTTACTCTGACAAATAAACTTCAACTATCAGTCTACAGACTGATAATTCATGAATAAATTTGATTTTTTTACCCCTAACTCTCAGGAAACAGGAGTTTTGGAGGGGAGCACCACCAAGGAGTATGGCCTTCAGTGAAAGTGAGGATGAAATTTATTTCCAACATTAAAGAAAAATGGAGAAGACTGTGGGATATTCTGCTGGCTGGAGACACTGGTGGCTTGTGCTCATTCTCTGCTCTCTTGAAACTGAAATTCTTCAGGAAAACAACCAATTATGGAGCTTCTTCAAAAGTTGCCCTTTGGTAATGAACAGCCTGAAGCCTCCCCAAACCAATCCAAGCTGCAATCTGTTCTCCTGCTGAGCTCTGAGCAAGCAATCAGGGTTTCTCGAGGTGTTTACACTGAATTGTAACAAAAATCTATTAGGATTAAGTGATGACTATAACAAGCTGAACTGCCTGGCAAAAGGGACAGAAGAGTGTATCAGCTTTTCCATCTCCCATCTAAATATTTATGAATCTGGTTTTTAGCAGAACCAGCTGGCTGGGAGCTGCCTGAATATGTGGATGTCTAAAAGTCTTAGGTTCGTTCCTTAAGGTTTGGTTCAAGGTCTGGTTCATTAGCTATAAGAAATTTTTTTTTTTTTTTTTTTTTTTGTGAATAAAATCTAGCAAAGCACGGGGCGTAAACAACATGAGCACTTTAATCAAATTTTGACTCACATATCTTGCAACAAAAGAGAATACCTGACATTTTCAGGGAGTAGTCAGGGTGTGAGGGTGGAACCAAGGAAAGTCAAGGAGTATCATGTTGGAACAAAACAGACAAGTGTCACCTTAGCATCGACAGCTTGGAACAGCCAGGAAATATTCCCTGGCTTGCAGCTTAAAATGAACATTTCAGTTGTTCCATTCACAGTGTGCCTAAGGCAGTCTGTAGTGAAGGGTATTAAAGCATCTTTTAAAACACATTTCCTTCAAAAATGCTTGGCTTTGAGGGGACCTTGAAAAAATGAATTGGAAACAAGGAGAGTTATGTAGCTGAATTCAGGTTCTGTCTGAGCTGTTTCAAGTGTATGAAAAGGGAAGAGGAGACTTCATTCTACCCCATGGTGAAGGGAATTTGCCAGCAGTGATGATGGCTGATGACTGAAGAGTGGTTCAAGACTGATCAATGCTCTTGAGATTCGTATTTCTCTCCATCCATCTACCAGAATCTGTCGTATTTTCAGTCATGGTCCTGCTTTGAAAGGTTTTGTTGGTAGAGGCTTTTATGAGTTCATAGAATCATAAATTCATGCAATGGTTGGAGTTGGAAGGGACCTTAAAAGTCATCACATTCCAACCCCCTGCCATGGGCAGAGACACATTCCACTATTCCAGGTTGACTCCAAGCCCCATCCAAAATGGCCTTGGACACTTCCAGGGATGGGGCAGCCACAACTTCAGCATATAAAGGATATATATTGAAAGCAGGGCTGTTAGAAATGAAACGGCAAATATCCACCACGTGAAATATTGCATTCAAGAAGGAAGCAGACTGTGAGGACTGGGGATTGATGATGCTCAAAACAGGAAGAAATCTAAGTGTATCCTTAAGGAGCAGAAACAGGACTACAGCAAATTTTGGGAGCATCTTGGGCCTGATATTACCTTTTTTTTTTAATTTGTGTCAGTGACCGACACCAGGATGGATGAGGGCAACCTGGTCTGGTGGAAGACTCCCTGCACATTGCAGGGGTTTGAAACATCCAAAACAAATGATCCAATCCAAAACATTCCATGATCCTATGCCTCTGTGACTCTGTGAATCTGTGACTGCAGCTCTCATGTACTCTGAGGCCTGGGTAGTTCCAGGTCATCGTCGTCGTGGCCTGGTGAAGCTGCCTCTTGTAACACCTTCCGTGTGGCCACTTGGTGTCAAAGCACTGGCTGGCAATTCCCCGGTGTGGCCGGTGTGGGCTACGAGAGTGGCCACCCCTGGGTCTCCACTGAGGTTCCCAGGTGCTGGTGTGTGCAGCGGTGTGGGTAGCGCTTGCACTGAGGTGCCATGAGGATCCAAGGTGACGGGACAAAGGAGAGGACACTTGCGTAAACTCCAACGAGATTTTATTCCAGGAACCAGTCAGGGACAAGTGTCAGGGAAAATGAGGTCTGGCTACAACTTATAAAGGGTGTGGGTGTGAAGGGGTGGCAACATGGGATAACCAATGGAGACAGATTACAGGAGAATTAAATCATGGGTTACAACCAATGGGGAAAAGACAGGGGAGGGGAGGAGCCTTGGGGACCAGCCAAATATAAGAACATGGGTGATTGACAGGGAATCTTCAAGAAGGTTTCGAGAAGAACCTTTCGAGAAGAAAATGGGGGTGGCTACAATGACAGACAGGAGTGGGCAGCACAACTTGGATTGACACATCTATTTACGGGTAAGAGGGGAGGAACAGGGAGATTGGCACTTTGAGGGACAGCTAAATAGAGAGAAAATTTAGGAGTAAACAACCTGGGAGAAACCATTGCGAGGGGAAGAAATAGGGGGTACAAGGAACAATAACAACTGAAACTTCCTAACATTAAACTACTAACTCATAATAAAACATTGTAAAGTCCTATAAAAACACACACCACCACAGCCTCTCTTCTCCAAACAATTTGTCCCTTTAAAACAAGGAGCTATTCTGTCCCCTCACAACGCACAAGAGGCCATAGGAGACTGGGAGATGAGTTGTGTTAATCCCAAGCTGTCCACCCATCCATCCTTGTGCTCCTAGCCTTGTCCGTCTCACAGGTGTGTCTGTACCAGATTAACTCGATTTACCCAAGCAGAGCTAAAAAATTGACCCTGTTCAGTGAGCAAGGGCACTCAGCCTTGCAAGGACAGATGGTGCAATTAAGCAGAGCAGCTCTGCTGCCACATTCAACATGGTCACCCTCACTTCCATATGTGTCCTCTCATCTGAAGAGGGCTGGAGGCCAGCCAGACATCCCTGTGTTTGTGTTTCCTTGGCAGATACCACAGGAATAAGATTAAACAGCTCTGCTGGACCCAAAGGGTTGGGTCATCTGTGAGGCTGGTGACCCTCACCTCCTGCAGACCAAACAGCCTGGATTTGTATCCACTTTGAACTTGATATCCCATCCTTATTGCTCTGTGGGAACTGAGGATCTGTGTAGATGAAGATGGTGTTCCTCTTTTTGATAACTGAGTGGAAAACTCCCCCAAGCCAGAGAAATAATCAAGTAATGACAGCACAGAACAAAGGTACTGAAGCAGCCAGATCAAGGATAAGGATGATGGGACAGCTGTGGAGAAAGATGAGGACTTTTGAGGATAGCCCAATGGAATCCTGGGGTGCATTGGGAAGAACATTGCCAGCAGGTCAAAGGAGGTGCTTCTGCCCCTCTGCTCATCCCTGAGGTATATCTGGAGTGCTCTGTCCAGTTCTGGGCTCCTCAGAACAGGAGGGACATGGAGCTCCTGGAGCAGGTCCAATGGAATGCTGTGAAGGTTATTTGGGTCTGGAGCATCTCTTAGAAGCAAAGGCTGAGGGAGCTGGGGCTGTTCAACTTGATAAGAGACAGCTGAGAGGGGAGCTCATCCCTGTGTGTCCCTGTCTGCAGGGAGGGCTCCGAGCAGGGCCCAGGCCCGTCTCTGTGGGGCCCAGAAATGGCACAAGAGGAACAGGCAGGAACTGATCCCAGGAAGTTCCACCTGGACATGAAGCAGAACTTCTTCCCTGTGCAGTGACCAAGCCATGAAGAGAGATCAGAGAGGGCATGGAGTCTCCCTCACTGGAGATATTCCAGAACCCTCTGGACACAATCCATGGCTCTGGGATGGCCCTGCAGTAGCAGGGCGGTGGGACCAGATGACCCCATTGTGGTCCTTTCCAGCCAGACCCATTCTGTGATTCCATGACTTTGTGATTTTGGAAAACTCTTCTCCTTCTCTTATTTTGGCCCAAATGAGAACAAATGGATGGACACAACCAACAGACACAGATCTGTGCCAGTTGAACACTCCCACATTTCTCCACCAGAAGACAGAGAAAAGCTCAGGAATATTTGACCAGCTGGTTTTTGTGCTGGGAAACAATTCTGAAAATCCAGTCTGGCAGATAAAGCTACAGGAGTGTAAACAAGGGACAGAACAGTCAGATGAAGATTGAAATAGATCAAACAGATCAAACAAGGTCTTGCCTGTGGGAAAATGACACTTTGAGGGTCAAACTTTGATTCAAAACTATTTAGAACCTGTGTTTCAATGACACAAGGACAACTGCTATGAAGACCAACCGAGAAACTGGGCATTAGAAGCATCTCATACCATGATATCCCATTAAGTTCTCCCTTAGGCTGTCTCGTTTGTTCATTTGCCGTGGTATGTTTTGGAAGTGATTAAGGTGTTATTTGAGGACCCCAGAAACTTCTTTGCTGGAAAGGAAAGTTTTCCATTATCATTAGGGGAAGGACACTGGTGATTGCTCAGGAGCACATGTAAGGGCAAGCAGGATGATTCAGAGAACTTGGTTCAGTGGTTTTGGTTATGAGAAAATATTATCCAGACATGACCTTAAGTTTGTTCACCTCAGATGAATAAAAACACACCCTGCCTCTAGAAGATCCTGGAAGCACAGCCATGGGGAGATCTGCAGGGGTTTTCATGGCAGTAACTAGTTCAGAAATAAGACCTGAGAGGTGAAAGAGGAAGGAGACTGTCAGAAGCCTCAGGAATCCCCAGGACAAATCACAGTGAATTATTTTGCAGCAAATGGCACCAAAGCTCTCATACCACTACCTCAGACAAGAAATGAGTTGGTTGGCGGTAATGTCAGCCCAGAATGTGACTGCCTGGGACTTGTAATGCATTAATGATTTGTCAGAAAACATGGTTTAATTGTCCTGAGGCACAGGGCTTGGTGGAATCAAATGATGGCCTTAAAGCCCATCTAGTTCCATGGGCAGGGACGTCTCCCACTATCCCAGGTTGTTCCTAACCCCATCCAACATGGACTTGGACACTTCCAGGGATGGGCCAATCACAGCTTCTCTGGGCAACCTGTGCCAGGGCCTCAGCACCCTCACAGGGAAGAATTTCTTCTTGATATCCAATCTAAACCCACCCTGCTTCCATTTAAGGCCATTCCCCTTCATCCTCTTGATGACAGTTCTGGTGAAAATCTTTCAAACAAAAAATAGTTTTTGTTCCGACAATATTCATTAAAGAATTTTAATGTTTCTCCACAAATCACCTTGGGAGAAAGTGGAGATTTCACCTTCTCCATTTTTTTTTTATCCTGAGTTTTATTACCCAGCTGTCTACAAGTCCATAAGAGATGAGAGCAGTTACTGATAAAGAAATGCATCTCTCCAAGATCTCCATGTCTTTTGTTACGACTGGCGCAGGGATTGAAACATTTTTGTTTTCCTGCAAGTTCAGATCCCACAATCCCCCATAACTTTTATTCTGACTGCTTTACAGATGGTGCCCTCTTCACAATTCAGCCTTGAGAGGGCATGTGTTGTTCCCTGAGATATTTAATGATTGCTGAGCACAGGTAACTGTTTCTACCTGCTATAAAGTGGGGTTTGAGCAGCCATCAGCAAGAATTTGCAATTTAACGCTTCGCCAAGGCATTGCTTAATTGACAGTAACTCTCTGAACTCAACACTGCAATATTGAGGAATTAGACAGGAGAACAATTTGTGGACTGCAAGTGCTGAAGCCTCTTCCTCTTCAGCCGTCTTGTCCCTTCAAGCTGTCATTCTGAACAGTCCCTCATCTCACTTCTCCTCCACTGCCTTGGCTGGGTGCACCTTGGAAGGGCTAATTAGCTCCCTGCCAACCACTGTCTCCTCCTGAGTCCTCAAAAGGAGAGCTAAAATCAATTTGTCTTTCCAGCAACATCAGCTAGGAAGGAAGGAAGGAGAAGGCAGGCAACAGAATGAGTGACAGGGAATAGTGAAGCCCCTCAAAATAATTAAACTGAGAACTTAGACTAGTTTCTATCAGTTTGATGAGTAGAGTCTGCACTGAATTATTCTATTTAAAAGAGACAAAGTGAGGCACAAAACAGATCTGCTTGTAATCAACCATCAGCAGGAAGAGGAGTTCATGGAAGTTTTCGTGGATAACTCCACTGGCACTGCTGCATTAGTACCTTGGTCACAGTTGTAGGGAGTTTGGTTTTAAACTCTTCTTGAGTTTAGGTGAGAGGCCTGAACTGCAAAGCACTCAGAGAAAAGGGATTTCTGCTTTAGAATCATGGAATTAGGTAGTTTTTAAGGTTGGGAAAAAACCTTCAGGTCCAACCTTTGACCAAATACCACCATGCCCACTAAAACAAAAAACAAAGTGAATATCACAAAGTGAATTATTTAGAGACCTGAGCATCCCAGAGATCCACTATAAAAGGCAGGATGCCCAGAGAAACCAACTTAATTCCCAAAAAAACAACTACTAGTCATTTTTTTTTTTATTCTTGAGGAAGTTTTAGAGTTGCCACAGCATTAGAATGCTTTGTGTTGTTGGATTAATTTTGGGGAGCTCTCTGAGGTCAGAAAATTTTCCAGTTGTTTGGGTAAAGAATTTTCTAAGTATCCCCAGACAGACTGTATTTTTTTAAGGGAATACAAGCAATTGGTCACTCTAAGAAAAAAGGCAGCTGCATTTCATGGAATGCCATATATAAAAATATAACAATAAAGATTCATTTTTCTCTGGGTGTTTTGCCTCTATTTTTTCCTTCATCCTACAAGTCCTTAGGGAAAGTCACTTCAGGAAAAAAAATAACTTTGAGGAAATTGCTAATACTATTTAATACCTGGCTCACCACATCCAGGAAACCTGCTGTGCCATTGTCAGTGGATTTGAAATGGGTATTAGCTTCAATTTTTGAGATTTCTGCTACTGGAAGTCATTATTCTTAAGCATAAATATTTTTCAAATGGATGATTTTTGTGCAAATTAATTACTTGTTCCCATATTGTTTACCACTTGCCCATTTTCCTCAAAGGAAAACAAACAACCCTCTTTCAAAAGGTTTCTAAACAGTGATAATTCATATATGGCTTTTCTGGGGCTCAGTTTCTTGCTGGGTTCAGTTAAATCTCAGGGTAGCAGAACTGTTCCAGCTTCAAAAAGCAAAATCCTTGTAGGTGCTCCCAGGGAAGGCTCCAAAGCCAAATGGGAATTTTGAACTGCTCTGCTCTGTCTGGACCTTGCGGCAAAGCTGCAGGCAGGATTTTCTCCCAGTTGTGACCTTTTTTGGTCACAGATCTTCAGGTGCTCTTCACCTTCCAGAGGATTCAGCTGCAGCACCACAGTCAGTGCAAGGAAACTACAAAAGGTCACATCCACCCTCCCCTTTCCCAGGTAAAACTTTTTCCTGTGCCTTTTTTAGAGTATTCCATGCCCTATTTAGGTACTTCCACAACAACTTGCAAAGTTGGAGAGAAAGAGACAGGGACATTGAGCTCATACAAGATGCATGGTTGTGTTTGTGAACAGGAATGGAGATTGCCCCACTTATTTCCTCTGGAGAGGTTGAAAGTGCCTCACACTCATTTAATCTTATTTTTAACTTTAAGTGTGTGCCTGAATTGCATCGCTTTCAATAGGAAATGAAAACGGTTTCAGTTTCCTTGCTGAATAGGAAGGAGTCAAGCCCCAAATCTGCACATTAAATTTGAAGGCACTAAAAAATAAAGGATGGGATTTATTGTTTTCTTTTTTGATCATTTTGCTTGTTCCCTGGATGGCACCCACTGAGTGTGAGACATAGGATAGGTCCACATCATATTTAAGGCCTCAAACTGGGCAACCTCCAAAGGCTGCTGGTTCTGTTTTCAGTTTTTGGAGTGCCTGAGGAGTCTCCATAATTTAGGCAGAATATCTGGTACAAACCCATACTTGGTGCACTCTCAGTCTCCACCACCCCATCTTCTCTGTGACAAGAACTCCTGTGTCTATCCAGAGTTCTGCCCTGAATTCAGACACTCTGGGCACCTGTCCCCAGACACCCCCAGTCTGCCATTCTCCCTTTTAGGCCACACACACACTCCTAGGAACATGGCACCTCAACTTGTGTAAGTCTCAGGACCTTCCAGGAAGTCCTGAGACCTTTCAGGAAGCCCCGACACCCTTCAGGATGAGGTCCCCTTGTAGACCCTAAATTTCAGGTGTCCACAACAGCTGTTTCTTCATCTGAGGCAGATGATCGTGTTCCCACCGTGAGCAAAGGATGCACAGTCAAGAGAATCAGAGAATTCACCCCGTGGTTTCTCTGACCCAAAGGCCCTCATCTATTTCAGGATAAAATGGAATGGTTGGGGTTGGAAGGGACCTTCAAGACTGCATAGCTGCAATCCCCCTGTCATGGGCAGGGACAACCAGAGCAGGTTGTTCCGAGCTCTGTCCAAGCTGTCTTTGAACACTTCCAGGGATGGGGCAGCCACAGCTTTTCTGGGAAACCTCTGCCAGGGCCTCACCACCCACAGAGGGAAGAATTTCATTCCAAAATCCAATCTAACCCTGCCTTCTCTCAATTTAAAGACCTTCCCTGCTTGTCCCATCACCCCCTTTAAGAAGGACAAAGCCTCTTCCCCTGACATCTGTTCATCACATTCCAAAAGACCGTGATTTCTTCATCTCTTTTATTTATGTGAGAGATGTGGATGTTACCTTTTAAGAAACCCTGTCCATATCCCTACAAAAAGCAGGACTTCCCAGACTCTTTGAAGTAGTTCCTACTTATTTTAGGGTGGTGGGGATCCCTCCAAGAAGGAATTTTGAAGGCTTCCAGGGTTGGTGACTACACCACTTCCCTGGGACCCTGTTCCAATGCTTATCCACTCTTCCAGGAGACATGGAAAACGGTGACACACAGGGACCAGTCCAGATTGGTCATAAACCAGCCTCTGACAGCTGTGGCCCAGCTCTCGTCTTTCATTCCCAGGGCTGGATGGAGCAGCCTGAGGACTGAACCTCCTGCTCAGTCCTGTACTATGGTAATTTATGCCTTTACATGTGGGGAAATCTCTGCAATTTATGATTTTTCTACTGCAGATTGAGCTGTTCGAGCAGGGCCCTCCCTTTTTGGAAACTGAATTGTCTGAATGACTTTGTAGATGATGCTTTCTCCAAACCTTGTGTTCAGTGTCTAAACTAGAAAGATGTCTTTTGATTTCTCTTTGCTTTATTTAAGTTATGCTAAATATACATTTTGCATGGGAAAGGGGAAGCAAAGGAATGAGGCAGCATTCTCAAGGAATAGTGCCTGGCTGCAGCAATTATTTTGGTGCTGGAATAGATGGAATGTTACAGCTTCCCTCCTCTGAACGGGTCTCAAAACCTCCGGATCACTCCAGTTTTATGGTATTTCTAAACAAGAAATAGTAGAAATATAGCGATTATTGGTTAATAAAGAGATATTTGATAGCTCTAGTATGGCAGCTTTGGCAGGTCCAGAACTTCACAACACTTTGTATTCACAATGTAAAACATAACAATACTCTAAATGTGAACCCCAAACCCACTCACAAAGAAAGGAAAATCCAAAACAATCCTGGCCAAATGGGTGAGCAGACACTGCTAGATTTTATAGCCACCTCTTTGAAAGATCTCTGTGCCTTTAAGCCCTTTGTTACACATTTTAATCTCAAATTCCACCTAATAATGAAAGTCACATCCCTTCTTGGTGCATCCAGAAAAACTCTTCCCACTCTTTCCGTCTCACCACTTGGTCCAACCAAGCAAACCCACTGTGATCTGTGAGATTCTTGCCAAGAGCAGCAGATGGAGGGTCACCAAATGTGCAATGTTTGCAATCTTTTATTTCCCCCTCTTTGGTGTTATCTTTCCCTCTTCTAACATTTGACAGAAACCAGTGTGAAAACGAGGACAGGAAAACACGATGGTGTTCAGGCCTCTTTGGGGCTGTGAATATGAAATTTTATGGTGCTGGAGAGACAAAGGTCACCCTTCCTTCCCCTGTCCCACATCCATTTACATTATAAATCTCTCCCTCATGTATAAATTGAGGAGTGTAACTTAACAGTAACCTCCTTCTTTCAGAAAGCTTTTCAACAGCCTTGTTTAAAACTGGATATTCACAAACCACCAGGAGGTTTTGTCTTGTTTTCTAAAGGTGTGTGAACAAATTACCAGAAATGAGGTGGAGAAGGCAGCACACGGGGACCTGCGAGTGGGAGGTGAATGCCACAAGAATCCTCTCATGCTGTGCTCTGATGCTGGTGCCCCACAGCTCATCCCTCAGGCTTCCATTCCAGCAAAAGCTGGGATTTGTTGTTATTATTGTAATAATAATAATAACAATTATTATTATTATTATTTCCTGGTAATGTTTTGTAAGTCACAGCAACAACACGATAACAGTGAGCTCAGTGTGTTCAACAATATGTAAATATTTTCCTATGGGAAATGAGATAGAAAATTCATGTCCACGGATTTCAAAAGGTCACTTAGGCAGCAGTGTTTGAACACCAGCAATCTGCATCCCAGCTGCCTCTGGCAATAATTCCTGTTTAGGTGCTTACCAGGCATGGAGAACATGGGAAGTGAGGTGTGTAATGGGGATGGAAGAGGGATGGAGATGGAGGACAGGGGACCAAGGGGACAAAACAGGAGAGGTAAGAGAGACACAGCAAGAAGGGTTCTTCAGACACAGAATTTGGTGGTCTGAAGGTATGCTAAAGGCATTTCCCAAAATACTCATCTACAAATGTCACTGTCGTTCTGTTCCAGGCATTTTGCATCTCTTGGAAAAAACAAAGAATCATGGAACGGTTTGGGTAGAAGAGACGTTCAAGAGGCCCACGGTGGAATTCTTGGGGTGTCCTGAGCAGGGCCAGGAGTTGGACTCAATGATCCTGACGGGTCCATTCCAACTCAGCATATTCCATAATTTTGTGATTCTGTGATCCCCTGCCATGGGCAGGAACAACCTGGAAGTGTTGAAGGCTGGGTTGGATGGGGTTTGGAGCAGCCTGGTCTACTGGAAGATGTCCTTACCTATGGCAGGGGGTTGGAGCTGGATGATCTTTAAGGTCCTGTCCAACTCAAACCATTCTATGATTTTATGATCTTCTTTCAGGGTTTCCCGTGGAGAAGGAAGTTTTGCACACTGAGTCCTGTGCCTGATTTATTTTAAAGATGCTTTGCTTTGCCAGGTTTCTTTCAGCTGACACATTTTATTTTCTTCACTGGCTCTGATTTACATTTCCTATTCAGGCAACGACTCATGCACTTCTTTATGTTATTCATCCTTTGTCTTTAAGGCTGTTTACTTGTGATCAACTGCCATCAGCCCTTCTGAAGCAGACTGAAAAGATTAAGAGGTTTGAGATGACAAAAAGAAGAGCCTGTCAGAAGATGGAAACCTTTAGCCTTCTTTAGCTGGGTGCAGAATTGTGGCTTGAAGGAGGTAAAATTAAAGTGGGCTTGTGTGTGCACGTATTTGGTGTTAGATCCTCTCCTCTGTGTTTCTGAATGCTGGGGAAGTGGAAATAATTCCTCCTGAATTTGCAGTGATCAATGCACAAAGAGACACAGACCACTGAGTGGTGGTCCTGGGCCACAAGAATCAAAATGGGTGGAAGGTGGTGACACTTCAAATATCTTTGTAAAAATAATTTAAAATATCTCTGTAAGCTTCATTTTAAGGTTTTCTTTAAGCAGGCCCTGAACTTGAAGTACCTAAGAGAGTGTGTTTGAACAATGTGAAAATGTCACAGCAATTTGGGGGATACAAATCTTTGTTTTTCACCAGGCCCTCTGGCAAAGCACAGCACAAAGGACAGAAATCCCATACCACTGAAATGAGTCATTATTGCAACCACTTTTGGGCTGGGAAGTGGGAGCTTGGACTTGTTCAGAGTGAGGTGCTTAAAGATCATTCCAGTAACCAGGATGAGTTTGATAATACCCGATTCTCCCTTCCTAAAGTCCTCACAAAGAGCTTTTACCTCCCTCCACGTAAGTTTTTAAATAATGTCAATATTGAAATAACATCCAGGCTTTCCTGCCAGGTTTTCTCTCAGTCTTTTTCTTCCTCCGTCTCTCCTTTTCTGTCTTGACAAAGGCTCATTTGGTTTATTAAAATAATGTAATGGAACTTTTAGCTTGTTTGTTTGTTTGTTTTTAACTCAGGTTAGGAGAGGGAAAAAAATCTCCAATTTACAACTTGTAATATAGAAAGTTGCAAGTCACCTACACTGGAGTCAGGACTTCAAATTTTATCACACAAATGAAGATTGGCCTCAAATAGTTTCCTGTACATGGTCAGTTCCAGGTATCAGCCTTTTGTAGCGCAGTTTTTAGTGATAAACACTTTGCTCGGAACTTTTTCCAAGTCACTCTAGTGTGGAAAATGGCTGTGCAAGGAAAAGACGTCCAGCATTGCTCAGAATTCTTAATTTTTTCCTGATAAAAAATAAGTGCTGCCTCCACTGGGATGTAGTGGCTCCATATGAAATCATGGATGACTTAAGTGCTCTGTGTTATGTCCCAAAGCCCCTCCAAGATTTCATTTTCCATTTATAAAGAACACGGTAATTGAGATTAGGTTTCTTCCCAAAACCAAAGGATTTTGCTATAGAACATAGCGTTTTTCTGTAGAAAGGAATTATTTACAGATACAATTCCTGAAATAACTTTGTGGTTGCAGAGACATCTCTCCATGGGTGCACATTGCAGCCTGAGCTCAGTGTGACATCCATAATTCTCTTCCTGCCTCTCATGCTGTTACCATCCCGAGGTGGCCTCCAGGAGTTGGTGTTCCAAAGGCAGAGTGCCCAACACTCCCATTCCCTGAACGAGGCCCTTTGTTCCGGATCGGGAAAATCCTGGTTTGCCAAATGATGACCCAAGCACGTGGAGTCTGATTTGCTCTGTTGACAAAGTGGGAATGCAGAGAGAGAGAGATTGATTTGAATTTGAAAAGAGGAGGATAGTTTGGTGCTAATCCAGACTCCCCAATACTGAAACGAGAAATTGGGATTTCAGTGTCAGGTGCCTATCTTGGCTGGCTGCCTCCTGCTGACTCGCTGGGAATGGAAATCCCTCTTTGCTTCAGTCCTGACACTGGCATGGAAATGTTTTCCAGAGATCTAGGAGCTAGGAAATCTTCCACCTTTTATTCCACGTAAACCTGTTCCTAGCCTGGATCCAGCCTGTGATGACACTGCAAACCTGCTTAAGAGCATTAGTCAGAATGCCAGCGTTTATCCACTCAGCAGTGACTCCTAATTCCCATTACAGGCAAATCCCCATCTCTCCCTGCAGCTTGATTACAACGGTGATTAATTTGAAAGTCAACATATTTACCCAAAATACAACATCATTAAAAAGACTAAACACAAACCTGAATATTTACAAATATCTTAACTTGACGTGATTAGAACAAACAGCTTCCTCTCTGCTTGTTTGGATCCAGGGAGATGAGCTTCTTTTCCACTTTATATTTTCATGTCAATAGATGGCACTAGTATTTTCTCAATTTTTCACTGCAATATTAGATTTCCTTATGATACTTCCTGCCCTCACTCAGATTTTCAAAGGATGGAATTGCTCATTTCCAAGGGGATATTTTATCCTTAGTAAATATATAATATCAGTTCAGTTTGGCTCTCAGCAAGTAAATCTTTGCATACTTCATAAAGCCTCAATGTCACGAGAGTGACTTTTTTTTTCCCCTTTGTGAAAACAAAATGAATTTAAAGTTTTCATTTCCATACTGATGGGAGAATTCACCAGGAAAACCCTGTAGGATCTCTGTATAGGGTGCCTTAAAAATCCTATGGCTTTTACTCAATCATCACAGTGAAAAGAGAAAGACATTGCTCTTTTTCAATTATATTTTTGTTTGAAGAATGAGCAATGAGTTGCATGAAAAGCAGAGATATTAAAAACTGTGAATAAGATTCTCGGTTTGTTTTACTCTATCCTCACAAATACAGGAACTGGTGAAGATTCCTTTTTCATACCAGCTCAGCTTTTCTAATTAAACCTACACTTTAGAAAAACATATTTTAATATTCTAGCAGATATTATTGTCTCTGTCAGTGCAGACTCCTCTTGAATTAAAATAAAAATTCAGCTGGTCATCGTCATCCCAAAAAAATTTTAGTTTCATTTGGCTGTGCTTGGAAAGGATGTTGATGTGAGCATCTTCATGGTGGGAGAACCAATGGATTTGGATATCAGAGGGAATGAGAATAAAAAGGGCACAGATTCAGTTTCTTGTCTTGCCAGAGACACTTTGCAGGAACAGTGTCAAGAGCAAATAAAAAGTTTGCTGTCCTAGTTCTCCCGATGTTCCTAAAAGCGATTTCTTCAACTTGTGAGTTTATGGTGAGGATAATGTCAGGAATTATTTTCCTATTTCACAGAATCACATAATGGTTTGGATTGGAAAGGACCTTGAAAACCACCTCATTCCAGCCCTTCCACTATCCCAGGCTGCTCCAAACCCTGTCCAACCTGGCCTTGAACACTTCCAGGGATGGGGCAGCCACAGAATTCCTGCACAACCTGTGCCATGTCCTCCCCACCCTTACAGGGATGATCTTTTTCCTGTTATCCCATCTATATCTACCCTTCTTCCTCTTCAAACCATTCTCCCTTGTCCTGTCCCTGGGGTGCTTTGCCACGTGCGCCACACATTGAACAGGATTCAAAGGGAACTTCAGTGAATCCATGAGCTGTGGAGCCTAATTAATAAACATGCAAATCTCCTGATAGCCACATATTGGTCATGCTCCCAGTCCACACGGATTTAGGAAACAGCCACATGCTAAATCAGCAGCAGGTCAGCGATGGGAAAGTCCCCCTGAGATAAGATCAGATCATGACTCAGGAATTACGATGGGAACCCAAAGGAACAAGCGAGCCCTGAACCCCACGAGGTTTATTTTCCTCAGATCTCTGCATTACAGACAGATCTGTTTAACTCTGGCAGGTAATTGTCAGCTGGCCCAGGGCAGCAGCATTTTGCTGCAATTGTGGTGCCTCCATTTATGAACACAGAACTAATTAACATGCCAGTTAAAACACCTGGGTTTTGACACAGGGGCAAGGAGAAAGTGCAGAAATCAAACCACTACAATTAATTATGTTCACTTCTCAGAGCAAGGCAGTGGTGTCCTGGGATTTTCTGCCTGTCTTCGTTGCCGTTGTTCATCTCCCTCCTTGGTAATAATGCAACACGTGTAGAAATTAATTTGGTGGAAATTGATTAAAGGTGGACATTGTTTGCCCAGGAAGGTAATTGTCTCTGACACCTGGTGTTGGGAAAGATGTGCACATAGAGATGCAGAAAGGTGCACGTTTAATCTTCTCCTCTCTAGCTGGAAGTGTTAGGAGGGGAAACAAGGGGGTGATCTCAGCCAGAAAACATGTAAAGGAAGAGATATAAAATGCAGGTTACACTGAAGGAATGTGAGTTTAGCAGCAGAATCCAGCAAGAGAGAGAATTATCACAGAATCTTAGGATCAGAGAATGGTTTGGGTTGGAAGGGATCTTTAAGACTGTCCAGTTTCAGCTGTCCTGGGCAGAAATACCTTCCACTAGACCAGGTTGCTCAGGGCCTTTAGCTCTTCCAGGGATAGAAAAGTCAGAGCTTCGCTGGAAAGTTTCTTCAAGTGTCTCTTTCCCTTCACTGGACAGAATTTTTTCCGAATATCTGACTTAATTCTGACATCTTTCAGTTAAAAGCTTTGTCCTGACACTAATTCCATAAATCTAAAGGATTATGCCTGACTGAGCCAATTCAATGAAAATCTGCATAAACTTAATATTTGGTTCTAATTTCTGGGCATTGATATTTCCTGTAATTAGAGTTTTGACTCTGATCTTCATTCCTCCTCCAGTTTATGTGGTAAGACTGTCCAGGGAACAGGTCAAACACATCTTGTGGCTCCTCCTGTAATAACTTGAATGAGAACAGGTATTTGTTTAATTATTTATTTATTCAGCCAGTCTGGAAGGGGCTCTGAGCAACCTGGTCTAGTGGAAGTTGTCCCTGCCCAGGGAAGGGGGCTGGAATGAGATGATCTTTGAGGTCCCTTCCAGCTCAAACCATTTGAGGATTCTATGATTTCTACATCTGATCTGACACCCCCAGATGATCACTAGAGGGGAATCTCTCCAGCCAGATGGTTTCCCTGTTGTGCCATCAAGGAATGAAGGAGAGCTCCATCCTCTTCCATCCATTTCTCTGCCAGTGGAAGTCCTGGATTTCAACTAAAACCAAGGATTGCTCTGTGTCATTTGACATCACACCCAAGAGCTGATCCAAATGAATTTTAGCCTGGAAGTCAAGGATTATGTTACAGACAAATCACTGAGGCATGAACAAGAAAATGGGAAAGTAAGGAAAGGTGATTACAGAAAAGCACAGAGGGTAAAACCTAAGAGCAAAATTCCAGACAGGGAGTACGAAAACCCTGTTCTGATAACCAGGATCCCAACTACCTAATAAAACTTCAGCAGTTTTTCCATTATTAGTGGAGTCTGAGATCATAATTGAAAAAATCATAAATGAAAAAATCGTAAATGAAAAAGAGAGCAGAGCAAAAATCAGAAAGGATAAGTTGAGAATGCTGCAGCTTCATGAAGGATTTAAGAAAATTTGCTCATCTCTAACATAATTTTGTCTCTCTATTTCTTTAATATCGATTCTTTTTGTCAACCAGACAAATTATTCTGCAGTATTTTTAACACTTTTTCAGAGCACCATCTGTTTGCATGATAATTTCCCCCAAGTCCTTATAAGGGCTGTAATAATCCCTTCATGCTAACTTTTATTATTTGATTTCCAACTGCCTTAGCTCTGAAGGAGCAGCCCAGGGAAATGTGTATATTAACAAATAGCAGTTCCCCACAATTCCTACAGAAATTAATAATAAAAAAGGATTAAGTTTCAACCACCTCATCAGGGCACAGGATTCACACAGGTGTGGGTTGGAGTCATGAGGACAGAAGTGCAGAGGAACAGTGAGAGCACAGCCTGGCTCCAAAATAAGTCAAACTTGAATGTTTAAGAAAGAGTATGAACACAGCAGGCAGAGATGATGCATCCCCAATTTTCTTCCATTTTCCAATAAATTTTAGTTCCATACCTGAGATTTTTGTAATTTGCAAACTTACTAATCTGCAACAGGAATATTTTCTGAGTGTTCATTCAGCTTCAAAGGATGGCATGAATGCAAATTGCCACCTTGCACCTTTTACTCTACATATTAAATTGTCTTTATTTCAACTTGAAATTTTCAGGTTTTTCCCTTTGGTTCTCTTCTCCCTCCTAAGGAGGTGACAGTGAATGCTTGGATGGGGCTGAGCTGTTGTCTGGAGCTAAACCATGACAAAATCTTTCGAAAATCACATCCTTTTGTTTGTTTTGTATCTGTCTTCCAGTCATTTATTCACCAAGTTCTGGCAGAATAAGTGGTGAATGGCCAACCCTCACCCAACTTCTCTAAAGGCTTCTGATTTCCAGCAGCAAAAAAAGGGACACAGATCTCTCATGGAAAAGACTGGAAAGATGAGATAGATTGATCTGAAGTGTATTTTTAAAGTTTTAATCTATATGTTTATATGTGCAGTACGCAAATGTATTAGGCAATTAACCACACACACATCCCATAATATTCTATCACAACAAGGGGACCTTTGATGTTGCTACAATATTCAAAGGGGTCCTCAACCTTCAAAACTACCAAAATCTCCTTCCAAATACTTCTCCCTCCTCTCTCAAGGAAGACAATCCTGAATATACATCAGACCTGTGCCGAGACCAGCAAAATGCACCCACAGGACATTTGTTACAGCATTTACTTCTGTCATACATGAAATTAGGACCCTGTGTCCTGGGTGTTTCCTCACTGGGAGCCAAATTCCCCGTTCTATGATTGTCCCCACATGTTGGTAGCAGAACCTTTGATGTTCACTTTCCAGCGTCGGATTAAACATTACATGAAGACTTTGCCTTTCAGATTCCTTTTGCTGTACATTATAAATTTGCCTGCTCTGCAGAAGAGCAGAACAAGGACTTTGTTCTTTCATTCCAACTGCGAGACAATGTCAATAGATAAGTGTGTATTAAAACTTCAAGATCATTTTATTTAGACTTAATTCAATTAAAGTTTTTTTGTGCTTTTGTTGGCAGTTTTCTATTAAGGTCATTCAGTCGAACTTATACTTAAAAAGAAATAGCTGCAGAGTCTTGCTATTTAATATGGAGGAGTGCTTCAAGTGCCTAAGTCCAAGGTGAGTCAAAGGCAACTGTTCAGGTAGATCAGGACATGCCAGAAAACAACCAATCCCAGCCAAGTCATTGCTGCCACCCCCAAACAAAGGTTCTTTTGTCACATGATTGCTTTATTTGTGTCTTCTCTTTACAGAGGCCCTGCTCAGTCACAGAGAAGGGTGACTGCACTGAGTTTGAGAAGTCTCAGCAGTGGAGCAAGGTCCCAAGAGCACTGAGAGTTTTTCCAAGGGACAAAATTCATCCTGAGTTTTAAGAACAGCAAAGATATTTTTGAATCTATGTGAAAATCATCATCATAAAACACTGGGAGGAAGGCTGCTTTACAAGAACACAAAATGAGAGAATCACAGAATGGTTTGGGTTGGAAAGGACCTTTAAAGGTCATCCAGTCCAACCCTCCTGCAGTGAGCAGGGATATCTTCAACTAGACCAGGTTGCTCAAAGCCCCATCCAACCCTGCCTTGAACACTTCAAGGGATGAGGCATCAACCACCTTTCAGGGCAACCTGTTCCAGGGTTTCTACACCCTCACTGCAAAACATTTATTCCTTATTTCTAGTCTAAATTTCCTTTTTTTTTTTTTTTTTTTGTAGTTTAAAACTATCACCCTTTGTCCTACCTCATCAGTCCCTGCAACAACTTGGGCCAGTTTTCCTTATAGGCTCCCTCTGAGCATGGAAAGGCTTTTACAGCATCCAGTACCCCCTCTCAGAGCCCACCTTCAACCAGATGGGAGCAAGGCTAAAGAGATTTGCATTTTGGATGGATCTAAATCCTGGAAGATGCGACCTGGTCAAGAAAATCAAGGAAAATCAGAGTATAAGGTATGCTTGAAGTTAAACTGGTTTTGAAATAGACCACGATCACCCAGAATCATGGAATTACTAAGGTTAGAAAAGACCTCCAAGACCATAAATACCAAACTTTGACAAAACACCTCAGTTTTGGTGGGACCATGCACTGGGGCTTAGAAATCCCTGAAATATGGAACACATTGGAAAAGGTTTTACTGCAACATCAGCAAAACCAGGAATCTCTGGCTACTATCCCAGGTAAATTAACACTCGTGCCAAGTGCTGACCTGTCTGTAACAAAGGCCTCTGAGTCTGCCACAAAGTGTAATTAATTGGATGGAAAGATTTCCCTGGATTTCAGTGGGATCTGCATCAAGACTCTCAGTGTGAAGAAGAGGTCACTTCTGAAGGGACCTATCAAGGCCAAAGCAGTGCCCTGCACATAAATATCTTCAATTATTAGTGAAAATCTTCAGTTCAGTGATTTTGGAAGTCTCCTGCCAATAGACATTTGCAGTGTCTCTGCAGAGTCATTTCCTGTTGTGGAAATTTCTATGCCTGAAAAGATTCTCCAGGGATGCCAAGAATTGTGCCAAATTCCAAATTCCACAGCTTTGATAGTCCAGACACCGAGATGTTTCAGCCCTCTCCGCATCCTACTTTCTCAAAATCCTATTGCTTTTAAAAAAAAAAAATTGATCTCTCTTGAAAATAAGTCATTCTGTGACCTGAATGGAAAGCAGAAACAATAATACCTGAACAGTAGCTGACTGCAGGCAGACAAAGCTCATGAATAAATAGATAATTTGGGTTTGCTGGTACTG
The DNA here is from genome assembly GCF_048771995.1 of Taeniopygia guttata. Classification (NCBI taxonomy): domain Eukaryota; kingdom Metazoa; phylum Chordata; class Aves; order Passeriformes; family Estrildidae; genus Taeniopygia; species Taeniopygia guttata. The sequence goes on along the minus strand of NC_133026.1, from coordinate 149,652,184 downwards.
GATGAGATCTCAGCATGTCAAAGCTCTTTCCGCCCATGTGTTCACCATGGTGCTGCTGTCCTTCCAAGCTCCATTTAAATCTCTCTTAATGAGTTTTAAAATGAACAGAAATATGTTAGAATTGATGGAGAGATGCTATTTATACTAGAAAAATATATTTTAATTGTATCTGTAAGAACAGACAAAAACCATTGCAAGGTGAATGCCAGTTGTGTCCAGGATTGACTGTGAGAGATCTTCTTGTCAACTCCTGCACTGAATATCTTTTCTTTCCCCAAAATATTTACTTCTTTGGAGAATGAATAGTAGCAAACAGAGGGTTGGCATGAAATCTCATTCTTTAAAATAAATTATGGGGGAAGAAAAAGAATGTAAAGGAGATTGAAAGACTCCTGAGAAGATTGCCACAAAAAATATTGATTTATACAGATGCAGAACAAGTAAATATCCAGGAACACATTCAAGGTAATAAAATAAACCATAAAAAACACACTGTGTCCAAAATAGCATGACCAGCAGGACCAGGGCAGTGGTGAGGCCACACCTCAAGTGCTGTGTGTAGGTCTGGGCCAACAATTAAAATATTTAGGGGCTGGAGCATGTCCAGAGAAGAGAATGGAACTGGGAAAGGGTCTAGGGAATGAATCATGTGAGGACTGGCTGAGGGGGTTTAACCTGGAGAAAAGGGGCCTCAGGGGAGACTTTATTGCTCCCCACAGCTCCCTGACAGGAGGGGAGAGCCCTGTGGGGGTCAGGTTCTTCTCTCAGGGAACAAGGGACAGGACAAGAGGAAATGTCCTCAAACTATGCCAGGGGAGACTCAGGTTGGACATCAGGAGGAATTTCTCCATGGAAAGGGTGGTCAGGCATTGGAACGACACTGCCCAGGGTGGTGATGGAGTCCTGGTCTCTGGAGGTGTTCAAGAAACAAACTGAATGTGTCACTCAGTGCTCTGTGACAAGGTGGGGATCAGCCACAGGCTGGACTCAGTGATATTGGAGGTCTTTTTCAACTTTCATGAGTCTATGATTCCATGAAAATGGGGTTAAAAGAAAGACTTCCTCGAAAATGTCAGACATCTTCATGGTCCACCTGCTTCTGGAGTGGGCGAACTAGAAGCTCTCATCTCTATCACAGACTGCGTTAACACTATTTTATTAATCTCTTTAGTCTGATTATTTCTCTGCAAAGTGTTCAACTGCCACTCTTTTGTTACACAGACTAGCATATTCCTGAGCTATTTAGGTAATTAATTACCACACTGATGAAGGCTGAGTTTCCTGGAGTTTGTGTGGATTTTTTGTAATTGTACAATAGAATAATCACAGGAAGGTTTAAGCTGAAAGAGACTTTGAAGTCCATATGGTTCCAACCCTCTGCCATGGGCAGGATCATGTTCCATTATCCCAGGTTGCTCCAAGCCCCATCCAACCTGGCTCTGGGCACTTCCAGGGATGAGGCAGCCACAGCTTCTCTGGACCACCTGTGCCAGGGCCTGACCATCCTCACAGGGAGGAATTTCTGCCTAGTATCTAATCTAAATGTCTGCTTTTTTAATTTAGATTGTAGATGTCATTGCTCCAATTTCTGCATGTGCTATAGAGATGTAGCTATGAGAAAGGAGTAGCTTTAAATTTCTGCAGTTTATTATCAAGATCTATATTGGCTCTTCTTACCAGTTTAGCATCTTGAATGCCCCCACACATCAATGCCAAGAGAAAAGTTCCTACAGCAGAAAGGCCATCCTGTTTAACATTTCCAAGTTCATCTGTGAGGTGTTGTTACACAGAGATTGAAGCATGAGATGCAATTATTCTGGAGCCGGGGAAAGGTAATAGGATGGCTCTACCTGACCTGACTTTGAAGTGTGGTTAAAACCACTTAAGAACAAGAAGAAATGTGGCTCCTTGATGCTCATTTTCAGGGGCAAAAAGTGAAATCACAGAGTACAGCAGAAAAATATTCTCTTATTACCAGAAGTTATTCAAGGATTTGATGGAGATGTACAACAGGGATGTGAACTGCAAGATCAAGTGATAGATCCAGGGCACCACAGTTGAAAATCCCATTGTGAGCTTCTTAAAATGCTGGGTTTTTCTTACATGCACAGAGCACTTTCAAAATCTAAAGATGGAAAAAGCACTCAGTGCTATTATGAAAGATTCCTCAATAATTGATTCACTATGCTAATCCTTCTCCAAAATCAACCTACATTCTTCTTTCAGTCTCTGCTGCTCAAATCCAGTCACAAAAATGGGAAAAATTAACTGCTTGCAACCAGTCTCAACAGGGAAAAAAAACCCCAAAGTTCTCTTTCTGGTTGTTTTTCTTTGTTTATGGATTTTCTCTTTAGTGTGTGGTTACAATTATTTTATATCTCCTTCATTGATAAGTTACAGTTTTTGGTGAATGGGATTATCTTCTGATATTTGATATTTGAAAGCTGGTCTTTTCATTTCCAAATTTCGAAGAGCAGGAATGACCCGGATGCAGGAATCTGTTATTTTTGCAATTCAGTCTATTGGCGAACTCAATTTTCACACATTTTTTCAGCACATTTGTACCTGTTGACCACAGCAGGATCAGTGGATTTCCAATGATAAAATTCCTGTAAAATTCCATCATGCAGACACTTAGTAAGTGCAGACAGCTCTCCTTCAGGAAGAAAAAAAACCTCTCAAACCAAGTTATGTTTTGCCATAGTGAATCAGACCTGTGGTCTTCCTGTCCCTGGATTAGAATAACAATTAGGGAAGGATATAGAATTTATTCTTGGAGAGATCAGAAGGAAAACTACATCCAGTGTGGAGATCAGGACAATAGACCACACTTTGGATATCCTTTCTTGTTCCTTTTTCTTCCCCCCGAATTTCAAATTTGGAGAAAAGCCAGTATTTCCCTTGCTGAGGAAGCCCAGCCATGGAAAAGGGAATATCTGACTCCAGAATTTAAGCTAGAGGCCTTGGGTGTGTGAATTACAGAATCACGGAATGGTTTGGGTTGGAAAGGTCCTCGAAGATCATCTCATCCCACCTCCTTGCCATGGGCAGGGACACCTTCCCCTATCCCAGCTTGCTCCAAGCCCTGTCCAACCCGGCCTTGGAAGCTTCCAGGGATGGGGTGTCCACAACTAAAAAGGCCACAAAATTTTTCTGGGGAGCAGTGAGCACAGCCTGGAGAGATCCATAAAACACAGCTTCCACCTACAGCATGGGGAAGGCTGGGCTGGCAGCCACAGCATCTAAAGATTCTCTACAGCAGCTCCTGAGGACCTTCAAACTCAACAGAAATCATTGTTTTGTAGAAAAACAAGTCCTAACCACCCTCAGATCTACCACATCTTGATCATTTTGAATTCCTTGGCCTCTGCTGCATGCTTTATATCTCATATCTCATCTCTTCTTTAATTTATGAAGGAAAAATCAGCTACCATGTCAGTCAGAGAAGGTTGCTTACCCCTGTGTCATCCCACGCTGCCTGGTCCATGCCAGGAACATTGGAATGGCAGCTGAGGAAGCACATTCCTGCTCACAGTGAGGGAAAACAGAATCCGAAGACAATAATGGCAGGGTGATATTTCCCTGTCTTGTGAGTTGGAAAGTCTTTGACTGAAAAAATAAAAAAACGGCTCAGTTTAGTTTAATATTTACCAAATAAAATCCAGATGAGCTCTTGCTGCTTGGTTGGCAGAGCAATGGCTCAGGAATAGAACAGAAAAATCACCGAGGTGAGACCTCCTTCAATGGCACTCTGAGGCCCTGTACATGAATTTTCACTGTTGTCAAGTTTAAAGGCAGTGGTGTAGATCCCACTTCTCATCATTACTCTGCAATAAAGCAAAAACCAATTTTTCAACTGTTTCCTCTGCCGGTGGAAATACTCCCAGCATCTCCCACTCCCCCTCGGTTCCTTCAAGCAATCATGTGAATCACAAGGATTTAATTGCAACTTGGAGACCGCTTTGTAAGACCAGAGGCCATAAAACAAATCTTATCAGCCTTGGTAGAGACACCACAAACAGTACTGTGGGTTTTGTGCCTTCAGGGGGAGGGAAAATGGAATGGTTTGGCAGGGAAGAAGAGACGGGAAAGAGAGGCGCAGAAAGCAGGTAGAACATGAATAATTATGGAATAATTTAGGTTGGAAAAGACCCTTAAGATCATTATTGCACCCTGTAAAGATTCACAGAGCGTGGAAGCTGCTCATCATGAAAATGCAAATGACTCGCTCCGATCTGAAGAGAGAGCAAAAAATAGTCAAGGGCTTGCCAGGGTTGACAGGAGAAGTGTTTAAGCAGATGAGCACCTCACACAACCAGCTTAAAACAGGCACTGATTTTTATATTAACTCAACTGGTGTGTGAGGAAGAGAGAGATATTTTGATGGGAAAAGGGGAAGGAGGAGTTAGTTGAAGAAGGAAAAGGGAACAAGTTTTATAGAAAGATATAGAAAGAAAGGGATGTAGCAGCTCTTTTTCCTGACCTGTGATGCTGAGCAAACCTGAGGGTCACTCCACAGTCATGACAGTCAAAAAATTTCCCAAAATTTATTTCTCAAGTGAATATCTGCTTTAAAATGTGATCCCAACTGCTGTAGGATGGGTGGGACTTGGAAGAGACCTGTCTGAAGGGCCACCTTCACACACAGGATATCAGCTGGCCATTGCAGGATGAAAATGCAGGCAAAAGGATTATTATACAGATTTTATTTGGGAATAAGTCTCTGAATTTCCTGCTCCCGTGCTTTTCTGAGGTGGTGAAATGGTTCAGACAATTTGGAACCTTGCAAAGCGGCAGCCACAAAACTTGGCTACCATGCTAAGATTTTAGGGAAACTGCCCCCAAGTTTTCTCCATTATTAAGGAAAATAAATAAGACTTTCACTTCTATACATTCAGGTTAAATTATAAGAGTTACAAATCCCCAATCCCTACATCCAATTCCTTTCATCCTTTGGGAATTTGCTATTTTATGGCTAAAATATCTCCATGGATTTTTATACATTTCTTTAACAGTCATAATGACAACTGCCAAGGAGTTTTCCAATTATAGTGAGGCCATTTGCCTGATCCTGTTCTAGAATATTAAAAGAAAATGAAATTGAAGAGAGCTGATGAATGAAAGAAGAAATAAAAGGCCTCAGATATTATAAGGGAAATAAAGGAAATAAAGGAAACAACTGCTGCCAAATAAAACCCTGGTGAGTTTTTTGTTTTGTTTTCTTTTGGATGGGCTTTTCTTGTGGGGGAGAGAAAAATGCTATTGAGATTGCATTTAGCTAGAATGGACCAATCCTGATCATAAAATAGAGCCTTCATCTCAAAGAGACTGACAATCAGCAAATAAATCAAGGAGAGGCTGTCACCTAATTTCCTCATTGTTCCTTAAATCTTCCCTTGGCTGGGGATGATTTCAGCTGCTGCACCACTGGGATATTTTTGGGCTGCAGGGCATGAGGCTGTGGAGCCTCATAGTGGAGGGAACCACCAGTTTGGAGGCAGTGGATGCTCTCAGATATTCCCACAAGCATCTGATTTTAGTCTTCTAAGCCACCAATATTTCATCCAGCAGGGCAAGGAGGGTTGGGAATGCCCTCTTCATAAGAAAGGCAGATTATTACCCCAACCCCTGGGTGGACTGCATTCATTCCAGCCTTTCCCAGCTGGAATCTTCCAGGCAGCTTCACACTTGGTCCTTGTTTTCAGTAGAATTCCCATAGTAAATCCAGAGCTACATTTAATTCCTTCCCTGTCAGAGAGATGCATTAGGTCTTGCAGCAGGGCCCCCTCGCTCATTTTTTTCCACAGAAACCCTGCAGAACTGTTTTGGGCAGCCTAAAAGGAGCAGGCAGCTTCATCAACTCCTTCATGATTGACTTGGCACTGAACACGCCTGTCAGGAGATGCAGTTTGCTGTAATCAATATTTCCTGGGAGACTGCTGAGCTCTTCTCCAAAGGCTTGGAACTCCCCTAGCGTTGCCCATTTAGTGGCCTGGATGACATAAGCAGAGGCTTTTGATGCCTTTAGGTATTCCCTGAATAAAACCTCCCACCAAGTGAGCATTCTGACTTCAGTTTTCCTGTCCAAGTTTCCACTGGGACATCACCTCCTTGCAGGCTGTCCCAGGGATAAGCCTCTATCCTGAGATTTCACTGGTTCAGGCTCCTGGTTCTGTGTGGTGAGAAGAGGCAACAGAAGAACTGGAAAACCTCCAGATCCATTTTGGCAACAGCTCAAGGTGTAATCAACTTTTTTTTTTTTTAATTTTTTTTTATTTTCCTAAAATGCTCTCTTGCACTGATTTATTCTTCTACTCAACTGTGGGTTTGATGTCTTGAGACACCTGTGTGCAAATCTCATTTCAGATGGGTTAATTGGCTTATTCTTCAACTGTGATTTTTTTTCTACTTCTGTTCTGGCTTCAGGCACTTACAACAATCATCCAGTCCAACTGCTTGACCAATTCAGGTCTCACTGAAATTTAAAATATATTCTCCAAATGAGTCTTAAACACTGGTGGACACGCTGAATCATGGAACCATTTAGGTTGGAAAAGACCTTCAGGATTATCAAGTCCAGCATTTGACCAGTCCCCACCTTGTAACACAGCCCAGAGCACTGAGTGCCACATCCAGGGATGGGGACTCCATCACCTCCCTGGGCAGCCCCTTCCAGTGTTCAACAACCCTTTCCATGAAGAAATTCTTCCTCCTGTCCAACCTGAACCTCTCCAGTTTTCTCTTCAGGTTCCCTCCTCAGCCCCTTCTCTCCAAAATGCACAAACCCAGCCCACCCCAGATCCTACAGATGGAGCAACAAATCCATCTTTTTAGACCTCAGGTGAGAGCCATGAAGAAATGTAGTCCTGGAAATTACTCAGTGTAAAGTTTTTATCCAAGCACCTCTCAGTCTTGACCAAGGAATTGCTGGGAGGATGTCAACCCTCAACCCAGCTCCACAGATTTTTGGGCTGTGAAAGCAGAACATCCACAGGGCTGTGCTATTTCTCAGCCACTGTCAATTGACTTCCTCTTGTAATTCACTGCATGTTCCTAATAAAGAAAATGTTCTTGTCATGAACTAACAAAATGGAGCCCATTCCATGTCCAGGAGAACACCAGGAGTGTGAAAAATCAAAAGCATATGGCATGTTTCAGCGGGTTACTGGACTGTCTCAGTTTTTCTCTGTGTTTTCATTATTTTTTTCGTTAGAAAAATATTAATAACCAAGCAGAAAGAGGACACAGTGTGTGACTGTTCCGTCAGTTGAGGAGGTTTTCTGCTGAGAGAGCTCAAAAAAGGGGATAGGTACGCTCAAAGTCAGAAATTTGAGATCACTTGGGTTTAATCAGACAAAAAGCAAGTTTCAAACAGCTTTGGGTCTCAGCTCAATGAAATGAGCAACTTGTGTCTTGTGTAACTTCTTCAGATTTGGGATGGTGATGGTGGTTGTCCCCCACCCATGGCCTGTGGCATCACAAGGACATGGAACTGTTGGAGCAAGCCCATAGGAGGCCACAAAGTTGACAATGGGACTGGAGCACCTCCCCTGTGGAGATAGGCTGGGACAGCTGGTTCTGTTCAGCCTGGAGAAAAAAAGATTGTGTGGGAACTTCCCAGCACCTTCCAGCACCTGAAGGGGCCTCCAGAGAAGCCAGAAAAGGGACTTTTCATCTGGAACTGGAATGACAGGACAAGGAGTAATGGGTTCAAATTGAAACTTCGGTGGGATATTGGGAAGAAATCGTTCCCTGTGGGGGTGGTGAGGCCCTGGCACTGGGTGCACAGAGAAGCTGTGGCTGCCCCGTCCCTGGAAGTGCCCAAGGCCAGGTTGGACAGGGCTTGGAGCAACTGGGATAGTGGGAGGTGTCCCTGCCCATGGCAGGGGGTGGGACCTGATGACCTTCAAGGTCTCTTCCAACTCCAGCCATTCTCTGATTCCATGACTCAGGCATGAAGATATTGATGACAAACTCCCATAGCTTCTCTGTCTGGGTCTAAACTTCTGTATTTCCTCTCTTTCCTGGCTGTCTCATGCTCACAACTTTTAAGGGCAACATTTTTCCCAAGATTCCTGTCTTGGGAAGGGCTGCTTTCATCTGGCATTCAGTTATTCCTCTGGCAAACCCAAGATGCCATGGAATGAAAACTTAATCAAAATATTCTCAGACCAAGAGGCAACATCTCCAACAAGGAAAGTTCATAAAGAGCAGAATGCTGGAGGTGGAGAGTCCTGTGGTGAGGAATCAGATTTTTCACCCTTCTTGAAGCATCTGCTGCTGGAGGGAACAACACAGTGGAGTAGACTGGACTTCTCTGGAGCATCTGTTCTTTGTCTGTAATATCACTCTGAGATACAGCAATGATTTTCCTGTTCAAATGCCATTTTTTTCATGAAGATTTCAATTGCCAAATTTTCTCAAAGTTACTTCCTGTGGCCTGAAGTTGAAAGTTTGGTCTCTCAGCTTAGAGTTTGTCAAAAGAATTTTTTCCTGAAGGTGTCAGAGGGAACACACAAAGAAAAAAAACACCAATAAAACCACCTCAAAATCCAAAACCAACCAAAGAACAAAATTAAACATGAAAAGCTCATAGAACCTCTTTGCCAATTTTTGCTTCTGTTAATTTCTGGAAGAGTTTCCTCAGGGCTGTAAGTCAGAGAAAGAGGAAAGAAAATATTCCAGGTCACAAACGGTAACAAGGAATAAACAGAAAATTAGTCCGTTGAAGACAGAGGATTTCTAGAAACTTCCAGCACTTTCCAGCACTAGACTGAGCTTTCCAGTTCTCTGCTGCTGTCTCAAGCTGCCCAAGTGGTTCCCCACAGCTCTGCCCTAGGAAAAAGGATTTTAAATCTTTGGTTTTGTTGCTTCTGGGATTTGGCCTTTGCCTGTACTTAATCCCATATGAAATCTGTTCTAAATCCCTTACGAAGCCTGTCCTACATGCCTTCCTCTACCTTGAAGATGTCTCATGTGTTCTGTGCTGAAAGAATTATTTCCATGTGCCCCATTCCTTGGTTCATTCTCTGCTTTTTACACTGTCTTGCCTAGAAGGACCACACTGGATAAGGAGCTCTGGGAATAAAAACAAATTCTTGACCTGCTGATATAAATTCTCCTTTGTTCCTCATCCCATTGGGTGGAAATGCTGTGAACATCAGCATTCATCATTACTTTTGGTTATGTCTAATTAGTTCTTTCCTTCTTTCCTCATCCTCCCTTTTTCAGAACTGGGTGTGCCCCAAATCAGATGCAATGTCATTCCACAAATCCTGCACCCACTGCATGGGAATATAATTTAAAATTATTTTGGAATACATGAATATATTACTGGGGCTGGAAGAGCCGAGATGGCTTTGAAGAGATTGCTGGTGATCTTCTAATTAAAATGTAAATCTTAATTTTTGTGGCAGCGCAAAACCTTACCCAGCTGGACATTCCTGAAAAGCACAGCCAGCTTTTGGGGAATGTGTGGTGGTTATGTTTTCTCTCCACATAGAATATTTATTCTTTTTTTTCCTGGGGATCTTTAGCCCTTCAGCTGAAGTGATAAATTTTCATTCCATTTGCTTTACTGGTATTTCATTCCATCATGGACCTTTGGCCCAAAGGACATTTGTTACACACCTGCAATAGAGGTAGAGAAATGTCTGGGGGAGGAATGAAATGTTTCAGAGCTTGGTTTTAAAGTTATCACTTCTGAGCATAACAAAGTTGCTGGTCATGGCAGAGTTTGACCAGTTGAAAAGTTATTATGTGAGTTTGGGGGAAAATTTTACCATTCATTGCATTTATTGTTTTTTCTTGACCTGCTTCCAACGAGATAAATGAGCCTAAAGGGCCGTTTTTTAAAAGGAAGGAATGAAACAAGTGGAAAAAGCAGCATGACCATCACTGACCTGCAAGGAATCTCGAGGCTCCTTCACATGATGGAAGGACAGGAAGAACAGGTTCAGAAACAAAAACCAAAAGGGCACAGAATATAAGAAAGAAATAGAAGAAAGCACCCTTTTCCCCCCTCCCTTGGCTGGAATAAGCCATGAATCAGTTAAAAAAATCTTCAAAAGGGTGACATTTTTGAAATGTTTCTGAAGTATTACTAGAAAAGTGCCGTTTTCAAGAAAATGGACTGCTTTTTCTTTCTGATATATATGAAATATACAGAGCATGATGAAGCCAAAATGAACATGATGGAGGAGAAAAAGAAGGAAAGAGGTAACAAAGCTCCTGTTTTCTGCCAGACAAGAGGCAACACACACAAGGTGAGCTACAGTAAAGGGGGATGGATGAAGGCCTAACAACTTCCACCAGTCCCTCTGGAAAACCTACCCTCACTGATATTGGTAAAATATTAAGATAGTAGAATAATCATCAAAAAAAAAAAAATCATAGAATTCCAGAATTGATTGGGCTGGAAGGGACTTTAAAGATTGTTTATTTTCAACCCCCCTGCCATGGACAGGGACATCTTCCACTATCCCAGATCGCTCCAAACCCCATCCAACCTGGCCTCGGACACTTCCAGGGCTGGGGCAGCCACAGCTTCTCTGGGCAACCTGTGCCAGGGCCTCACCACCCTCACAGAGAACAATTCCTTCCCAATATCCCATCTAAACCCACTCTCAGTTTGAATCCATCCTCCCTTGTCCTGTCACTAGCTGCTTTTGCAAAAAACCTCTCTCCATTTGCAGGTTCCCTTCAGCTATTGGAAGGCCACAATTAGGTCACACCAAGGCTCTCTCTCTTCTCCAGGCTGAACCATCCCAAATCTCCCAGCCTGTCCTCACAGCAGAGCTCCTCCATCCCTCTGATCCTCTTGGTGACTTCCTCTGGAGTTGCTCCAACTCTGCTGAGGACTGCACATTCTTGACCTTCTTTTTCTAATAATAATAACAATAAATAAATTAAGCCAGCTGCTCTGATCAAGATCTGCTTCACCCTCTGGAAAAGGTTGGCTTTTCCAGCATCTGTATCTATTCCCCTCTCCCATTCTAACCTTAAATCTCTTCTAACTGCACCCTGGACTCCAGGTTGGAGGGGTCCGGCTCTTTCCTCACTCTGTAGGTGTCTTGGTTTGAAAAGACAGGAGTCTGTGAAGGAAGGCAAAAGCCTCCTGTGAAATGGAAAAGGTAAACCCCCTCCCTCCGAATTACCACAATTTCAAAAAAGGCTCTCAGGCAAAGATATGGGAATGGGAATAACAGTTCTTTACTAGGAGAAAAACTAAATAAAAATATTAATAAAAAATGTAATTAGTACAAACAAAACTACTGATAGAGTCAGAAACCTGACACCCTGAGGAGTCAGGGTGTTGGTAATAGTCCAGTTAAAATGGTGGCTGCTCCTCCTGGAGTGGCAGATGAAATGCTGCTGAAGTGATGTAGTTTTCTCTAAAGGCCTGGTGATGGAGTAGTTGGGCCTGGTCTTCCTGTGGGAATTCAGCAGAGACAAAGCTGCTTCTCTGGGAATCCAGCGAAGGGCTGCCCCGTGTCCCAAAAAATGCTGATTTTATGCAGGTAGGGAATGCTTGGCTCCTCTTGGCTCCTTGGTGGAGCATCTCCCAATGGGATGATGGAACTTTACCAGTCATGCACTGAGTCATTCAATGGCCCATTAACAGAAGATATCTCCCCGGAGGGAGACATTGTTCTTGGAAGAGATAAGAAAACTGCCCAACCTCCAACAGATGGCAATAGAATACATGCTTATTTTATAAGCCAGGACAGTAGGAAACAAGGAAAATCCACGTGCTCGTAGCCAACCAACACATAGCAGGGCCCAACTGCCCAGTAATCCCGAGGATTAAGCTCCACTTTTAGATCAGGATTTCTCCTCCTGCTGGCAACCTTTTGATGTCTACATTTCAGCCAGGTAATTACCTTGTCCATGCTCTGGACATGCACAAAAACTCCATCACCAGCAGAGCCATATGTTCCCCTGCTCTTCTTCACCTTTAAATCCAATTTTCAAACATTTCTTGTCCTTTATGCAGTCTCAAAGATGCCTCACGTAAGTTTTTGTTGCTCTTTCAAGGGCTGTGCACATCATGCTTATCAGAGCATTATCTTCTGCTTATCAGTCACGCTCCCTAGTCCCTCATTACTCCAGTACTGGGCTGCTACAATTAGACTTCACATTTTCAGACCTTTGTAGCAGTGTTTTAGCTCACAAATTGAGGAGTTTGTTCATGACTAAATGCTTTCTTTCCTTATCAATTTCTTTCTTTTTTATTTTTAATTTGCCCAGTGAACCAAAATAACAATTATTTGCAGAACTTTAAATTAGAGATGAAATTAAGGAATACATTTGCAAGACTCTGTTAACTATTTAATCTGCTTAACTAACACCGTGATGGATTCTCCATCCTTGTGACTATTAAATCAAGAACTTTTTTAATTTATAGTTGATTTTTCTTCTTTAGATGTTAAGCTTTAGAATTAGCATTAGATTTGAAGCACAAATTAGGACTGAAAAATACTATTTCCTATTTCAACAGGCAGGAGGCCAGAGCAGGTAATCACAGCACACCCTTCCAAGCAAATCACCTGAAATGCAGATTACACCATTTATAATGATGTTGTATCTTGATCAAGTGCTCCAGCACTATTTGCATATGAGCAGCAGGCCCCAAAACTCAACTCCAGTTCTTGCTGACGGCTAAGGGCAGGACAGGCAGCAATCAGAATTTCCCCTCAGGAGCAAAAAGAGACATTGCCAAGAGCTGATCTCCATCAAGAGAGATTCTCTGGGGAGGCTTTACTTTGGCTTTTAAAGCTTTGGCCTAAATTGAGAGTTCTAATGAGCCTCTAATGCAGCAGCAATTCAGCTGCTACAGGTTATTTTTCAGATCAGTCTCCCTTTTAATTCAAGGTATCAAGGCAGGCAGGGCTGCAAAACTGAAAATTAGCAGCACTTGTGCAACATTTACTTCACTCAGAGGGTCCGGAGAGCTGTGGGGTTTTCAGAACTGCCACAGGTTCCTCTGAGAAAAATCCAGAGTAGGATTGCAGGTTTAGAGTAAATATTAGGAATAAATTATTCCCTGTGAGGGCAATGAGGCCCTGGCACAGGGTGCCCAGAGAAGCTGTGGCTGCCTTATCCCTGGAAGTGTCCGAGGCCAGGTTGGACACGGCTTGGAGCAACCTGGGATAGTGGAAGATGTTCCTGCCCATGGCAGGAGGTGGAAATAGATGGTCTTTAAGGTCCCTTTCAACCCAAAATATTCCAAAATTCCATATAAAGTGACTCTACTTAGGATGACTTCTGCAACTATCCCACCCTGTTGTGGGATTTACGATTTGCATCACCTCTCCACCCTGCAGCATAAATATGGCCACTAAAAAATTAACTTTAAAAGAATTCACCCCTTAAAATTATCCTTTTTTTCCTTTTTTTAAGGGAGTATTGGACAAGAAGAAACTAAGATTGGATGATAACAATATTTCTTTTTTTTGTTAACCCTTTTCCTCTTTGTTGAAAACAAGATGGAACAGGGAGACCCAGAAGGGAAGATGTTTTATTTTATGGAGTGTGGAGAGTGAGGAGCTTTGGCCAAAGCTGGTGCCTCAGCCATTGCTATCACATGTTTAATAAATGTTACTCCCACATCCCCAAATGGCAGAGAGAGTTGTCCTTTCATTTTAGCCCAAATACAGCTCAAATTTTTATCCTGACATCAGTCAAAGCTTGACCCAAATTTCATTGTAGGGCTCACAGCTCACTCTGGAGTTTCCATTTAGCAAGAGCTGAGTTTTAGGTCAGTGAAAAAACCCTTCAAATTTCATGTCTCCTCCTTCACTATAATTCCCCTTGCCTTTGAAATGCTGGAATTCACTCATTGCTCGAGGCAAGAAATGTGAACAAATGGACCACAGTCTAATTGAGTCTAATAAATCCAGTGTTCCTCAATAAAATATCACATTTTTAGTCCCCTGTTGTTTCTCTGAGACCATGCTGTGCTTTTAAGACTGCTGAGCACACTGGAAAGCTCAAGTCCGAGATGTTCATGTGCACCACAGAAATGTCATGTTTGCTGAAGTAAAACCCACAATTTCACCTGCAAGCCACAATGACTGACCTGCAACTCAATATTGATTGACCTTCAATTCAGTATCAAGAATAAAACTAATAGAAGGAATTCCAGCAAATCACACAACAATAAAAAAGCGACATTATTTTCCCTGTGATTCAGATATTTTCCTGTTGTTGTGCTTTCTGCCTGAGGTGGAGAAGATTAAATTATATCCTCTCCAGGGGAGTGTTTTTAATCACGTGCCGCTCCCACAGCAGCTCTGTAACAGCGAGTTCCACAATGCCTTGATGGGTTTATCCTCATCAAACCTGCAGGAGCCCAGGGTCTGGAATCTGCACGCACCTTCCTCATTATCAGGAGGATTTATGGAAAGATAGTGACAGCACCACCACTCATTAGGTAATTACTTAATTAGTCCAATGGGACATTCACCCTACAGTGTTTTTGGAGAGAAAACCTGCTCAGACAAAGTCTCTCACGCTAAGTTTAGCAAGGAACAGGTCTTGACACTGGATTGTGACCATTCGGGTCCTTTCCAAATCACTGCAAGGTCACTGTCATCGGGAAAGTGAATATCCATCGCATTTATGGTTTCTTTTTGTCAGCACAGTAAAATGGTACATCTTTGGTGGGTGGTGAGCATTTTTAGCCCTGTCAAGACACTGACAAAAGGGATGGAGTAAAGGGAGCTGGCAGATCTGGGAAGATCCCTCTGAGGAGTTGTTACCCTGAGGTTGTTTGCATCATCTTGACAGGACAAGAGGAAATGGCCTCAAGTTGCCCCAGAGGAGCTGTAGATTGGATATTAGAGAAAAATCCTTCACTGAAAAGGTGATCAAGCATTGGAACAGGCTGCCTGAGGAAGGGTGGGATCACCATACCTGGAAGTGTTCAAAACCCATGTAGATGTGGCACTTGGGGACATGGCTTAGTGGTGGACTTGGCAGTGCTGGATCAATGATTGGACTCAATGATCCAACTGTCCAAAGGTTTTTCCAAGGTGTAATTATCCATAAATGTTACAAATTGCTTTGTATCTCCTAAAAAAAAAAAAAAAAAAAAAAAAAGAGCCAGGACTTTTAGCACAGCCAAAGAAAATTCAGGGTTGCTGAAGTTATCAAAGTACCTCGATCCATCATCACTTTCACCAATGGCTGTGGGTCACAGTTCATGGTTTTTGTAATCTCTGCTAAAAACTTACCCAGGAGGTTCTTTGTCCTCCAAATGCCTTGAATTGGAAATCCTCGTAAAATAAAGTGATATTTTGAAACTTCAACAAAACTGAGTGAAGTCCCAGCTGTCCATGTTTGATATGGAACAGTAAGAGACAGCCCAGGTGAAAAGGACACACGTTGTGTCCAGTGCCAGACCAGTGTGGGTTCTCTCCATCTTTTACTGACAGTCAGCACAGGATTGGTGAGGGCAGATTCTCCTGTGTCCTGCTCTAGTGAGTATCTATGGTCATGGAAAAGTTTTATTGGATCTCAGTGATGATGGCACAAGAATTCTGACCTCCTGCAGGAGTCAATTAACTTCTTAACCCGGTCCTTGGTGCAGAGACAACCCAAATTCATCAGCAGGACCATCTCAGGTTGCCCAAGTCTGTCAGTTTCTGCTCAGCTCTAGCCAAATCTCACCCAAAATCCAATGTTTTGTGAAAGTTGTTAACATTTATTTTCAAATTCTCCTGCTCCCATTAATAGCCCTTCCTCTCCCTTGTCACCAAGGGGAACTTCTGTGTTTGCTTTATCCAGTGGTGCCAAGAGAGATAATTTTCACAATCAGATTTTAAAGAAAGTAGGGGGAAAAAATCCCTCGTTCACCTGCACCACCTTACTTTGAATTTCAGTCTGACATTATTAGTATATAACTAATGATGAATTCTTCAGAATCTGAGCTGCCAAAAATAGTGTGTTTATGCACTGAGAAGGAAAATGATGAAGTTAATGAACCTGAAGTAAAGTTTTGATCCATCACAGTAATAACAGCAGCATCATTCCTTACATTTGTCAAATGTCTCCATTACTGCAGCATCTCACAGTCATTAGTGCCTGAGCTCAACTGCCTCAGGAAAAATAACTTCCATTTTATCTGTTAATATTTAAGGGACAAGGAAGTTACAGGACTTGTCAAAATCCACCCAGTGCATTTGTGCTGTTGCTGGGAGCTAAATCCAGAAATCCCAATTCTCAGGGTAGTAATTTAAGCATCTGACAGAACTCTGTTCACTTCCAGTCATTAACATACTAAAAAAAATCAAGGTGTTGTTGGTATTGTTCTCTCCTACAGCTAATTTGGATATTAAGAAGGCAAGACTGGAAATGCTTATCCTTGGGAAACTGTCCATGTTTTAGTATCCAAAAAATGCTGAGAGACAGGAATAAAGATATGCCTTGAATAATTCTCTAAAACCTTTTACAGGCTACAGCAGAGAAAACACTGGTGCTGTTTTCACAGAATCAGAGAATGGTTGGAGTCAGAAAGAACCCTAAAAATTGTCTCATTGCACCGTCCCAGGTTGCTCCAAGCCCCATCCAACCTGGCCTTGGACATCTGCAGGGATGGGGCAGCCACAGCTTCTCTGGGCAACCTCTGCCAGGGCCTCAGCACCCTCACAGGGAAGAATTTCTTCCCAGCATCCCATTTATCCCTCCCCTCTGTCAGTTTGAAGCCATTTCCCCTTGTCCTGGCACTCTATCCCTTGTCCCAAGTCCCTCTCCAGCTCTCTTGGAGCCCCTGCAGGAACAATAAGTGAAATAAATTTCTGAGTGATGACCATGGCTTTTCATGCACATCTGGACTACCTCTTGTTTTTCAGGTTGTACAACTGAGCAGGTTTTCAGGCAGCACATCAAGATTAATAATATTCCTCTCTACAGGCAGACTTATTCTTTTTTCAGGTTCTACCTGGCAGGATTTTACACCTTCAAGCAGAATCTTTTAATTCCTGTGTAAAGGGCAAGCCAGGATTTGATGGACAGAATGAAGCACTATCCCTGTGGATAACCAGGGAGAACTTTAACCCGGAACTAAGCTCTCAACTAAGAGATCTCTCTTCCCTCTCCTCCATGATTTCCATTATGTTCCCTAGGAAAATTGAGGCCAGGAATGCATCAGCAAATCACTTTGTGGAACTGCTCTTTTCTCTTTACAGAGAGGAAAGACAATTCTGCCTCAAAGTCCATCTGATGACCAGGAGACTCCTTGTCTTTATAGGGGTGAAGTTGACCTTTTCCTGCCCAATTTGCAATGGCAAATTCCTGGTCATTTTTAGTTTATCGCTCTGAGAATGAGAATTATCACCTTTAGAACAAATCTGCAAGGAAGCTTGAATTAATTCGGATGGATGGAAAGTAAGAAACAAAATATCATCTTTTCATGAAGGCAGATAAATCACATTGCCCTTCACACTTCCAAACTGATCAGAAAATTCCAGACATAAGTTGTGACCAGTCCTAACTCCACTAACTCATGAGTGTCTGGAATAAAATAAAAATAATTGCCCAAATTTGTCTTTTGGTGGGTTTTTTTTGTTTGTTTGTTTTTGTTGTTTGTTTTTGTTGGGTTTCTTTTGTTTGTTTTTTGGGTTTTTTTTTTCTTTTTTTTCTGAAAATTTAGTCATCTCCTGGCAGAGTCATCTCTGTTAGTCAAGATGTTGATTTACACAGTTGCACTTGTCCAGCCTGGCCACCTCAGTCCTCCTATGACACTTCTCTGCTGGTCTCTTCCCACCTTCCCATATCTTTTCCACTGGCCAGCTGCCACTGAATGTCTTAGAGCTTCCTTTTTCTGTGGAGAGGACTGAGTGTGAGCTGTGTTCTTGGAAACTTTTAAAAGCAGGTTTTTAAAAATACCAGTTCAGGAGAGTGAAGCAGATTCATTTTAATTCTGTATTTTCTCCCGCTTGGAAACGTTGGCAGCTGCTTAAACTCCACTCATGAGGGCTAAAACACTTCCTTATTCTCACTGCATTTTAATTCTCCCAAAATATATTTTAATACTGCTCAAATATCACATCAAGGAAGACACTTCTCCCCGCTTTTCACCCTGACAGGGTAAACTTAAAGGAGCAAGACCAAAGTGAAAGAGATCAATTTCCCCTTCAGCATAATTCAGAATGCTAAATGAAAATGAGCCATGTTTGCAGTTCTTGATGGCAGAATGATGGAGAGTAGAATCTTTGCCACGTAAGTTTTGAATCCAGCTGTTCACACTAGTGATTTCTTCAAAAGGGCTTTGCCTGAAGCAGGAGTACAAAACCATTTCCTATTTTCACACTCCAGCACAAGAGAGAGATCTGTACATGGAGATCATTAACTTCACCAACTGAGAGCAATTTCTGCTGCTTTTCAGCAGAAAAAAAAAACTCCAATCTGGTCCCTCATTTCCCTTCCATAGAGATGATCACTGCAGGAGGATCACTGAAATGTTGGGATGCACATTTCTTGTTATATTGGGGCCCCCAACACAAGAAATATTGGAACAAGTCCAGAGGAGGCCACTAAGTTGATCACAGGGCTGTCCTTTGAAAACTCAGGCTCAGAGAGATGGGATTATTCAGCCTGGGGAAGAGAAGGCTCCAAGGAGACTTTAGAGCCCCTTCCACTGTCTAAAAGGGATCCACAGGAAGAATGGAGAGGGATTTTCCACAAGGATGCGTAGAGATAGGACAAGAAGGAATGGATTTATGTGATAAATTCAGATGGCATATTAGGAGGAAATGCTTCCCTCTGAGGATGCTGGGTCCCTGGCACTGGTTTCCCAGTGGCTGCCCCATCTTGGAAGTATCCAAGGCCAGGCTGGATGGGGCTTGGATCAACCTGGCATAGTGAAAAATGTCCCTGCCCATGGAATGAGATGATCCTCAAGGTCCCTTCTAACCCAAACCGTTCCAGGATTTTGTGATTCTATAAATATTTAAAGCAATGTTGTTTATGCAGCACTGGTCTCAGGTTTAATCCAACACTAGACTCATCAGTTCCAGGCACTAAGGAGGAATCTAAATGATGGCTTTTGTCTTCAGGACATTCCCAGTCCATTTAGAGGAGGATCCCACCAGAAAGCCAGGAGGAATAAAAGAAAAAGTGGGCATTGTGATGTGTGTTAACAAGTCCAGGGGTCTGTTTTCAGACTTCTGCCATGGTAAGTATCTATTATGCACTCACTAATTACTGTGTGCCTTCCCAATTCCCCTGCCTCAAACAGAACTGAATGAAACTGGAAAAGACACAGGAAAAAGGAAGTGGAACAATGTCTTTGCAAAGAATGAGTAAATAAATTAGGCTTCATCATTCCAGAAAATGAGACAGTTGGGAAGTGACAGAGGTCTGCAGGGTCCTGAGTGTCCTGAAAAAGGGAGTGAGTGTTCATTCAGCATCTTCTTTTTAATGCAAAACAGAACAAGAGGTAGTGGGAGTTCTGACATGGAAATAGCAGGTGGCAGCCTCAAGATGAGCAAAATAATTCACACAGCAGAAAAAGAAAAAAAAAAAAAAAAGGACAGAATTTCTCAGTGTAGGACACAATAGTTGTTAAATATTTATGCATCTTGAAAAATTGATGAGACAAATTAATGGAGAAAAAGTCAATCAGCTGAATACAGTGGCACCTTTTCCAGCTCCAGAGGTATCTGTAGGGTAGAGCACCTCTCTGTCTTTTCCTCTCATCCTACCATTTGGTACCTGAGAGAAAAGATGATGCCCACCTTTTCTTCATCCCTTTTCCATGGGTCCCCCCCTCATCCAAGAAAATATGGAGACTCCTTATCCCTCCTTTTGTAGTTGATGTATTTATAGAAACTGTTCTTTTATGTCCAAGTCAGTGCCAGAAAAATGAAACTGGTGATTGTTGAGCACAAAAAACAAAGCCATGGTGTTATTTTGTACCTTTGTGAGCACAGGTTAAGTACAAAATCAGCCCAAATCGTGTTTGCTCCTGAAATTCTGTCTAGAAACAGCTGGAAAACATCTGTGGCCTCCATGTTGACTCTCACCACTGCAATGCCTCACAATTTGGGAGGGATCAAAAACATCAGGAAAAAAAAGGGGAGAGAATCTTCCCAGGCAAAAGTCTGAGTCCCTTTATGCTAGAAAAATTTAGGCTTTATAAAAATAATAAATGTTTATCTCCCCATCTATCGGGGGAAAAATACTGCATAAGTAAATGAAAGTCATAAAGAAGCAAAAGGGAGGATAAAAAGCAAGTATTCATAAAGCATTTATAAAATAGAGGCATATCTCATAAACAGGAGTGGAGCAAAATTTGAAACCTTTTCAATAAAAACCTTGAACATCACAAGGCATCACCCTCCTCTAATTAGAAACACATCTTGTGTCTTTTCAACCACCAGGCATGATCTAGGTATTAAACTTTTAGATTTTATTTTGCCTCACAGTGGCAGGTTGTATAATGCTTTGAAAACAAGCATATAAGTAAGGTTTATTATTATTTAAACCCCTCAAAGTGTGGATTGCAACATTTTAATTACCTTTTTTTTTTTTTTTTAATTAAACTGAACCAAGGCTGGCAGCATTTAGAAATTAATATATTTGTCAGGATGCACTCCAAAGACCTGCAAGATCTACTACTACCCTCAAAAATTCCTAAATCACAGCCCTTCCCTGCCAATTTTGCTTCCCATTATCCCTGACTTATTAAAGAGCTGTTTGTGGCATTTGTAACTTCACTGAGTGTATTATAGATGGTTTATTTATCAGTTATAAGTCATTAGTGTCAGGCTGCAGCTTCTCTTAAGGAAGATATTTGTACAGTAAAAAGTGAAGCCCGAGGTCTGAATGGCTGAATAAGTTAAAGATTTTTGGATGATGCTTAGTGTGTAGCGGTTGTAACCCCTCCATAATCTATTATTTTGGTAATTCTGACTTAAAAATCAAGAAGAGCTCCTGTGATGATTCAGTGATTCTTCCCCATCTTTAACATCTGGCTGAGGGGGATGAGGAGAGTGTTACACGATACAGCAGATGTGTGCCATGAGGGGAGAGGGTGACTGTCGATTTCTTGGGGTTATGAGGGTCAGGGTGACCCCAAGATTGTAAAGAGTATTTTCTTCCTAGCCTGAAGCAGCCAAAGAAGGAGCCTAGAATGCATCTGATTGCGCTTTCAAGGTTGTTTATTTATTTTTACCTACAACATTCTTTCTCTGACCTGCTGAGCTCTGCCCAGCAAGTCCACCTTGGCATTCTGCCCTCGAGCCCTGGGCAGTTCCCACCTTATATACTCAAAACTACGTGTCTGTGTTTACAATTTATTACCAATTCCCATCATCTATGTTAGACTGTGAATCTCTATCTTAAACCAATAGAAAAGTGCCACCACCACACCAAGACATGGAAGACAAGACGAAGGAGAAGAGAGCTAGGACACACCCACATTCCTCCATCTTGTACCCCCTTGAACCCCATTCTAAAAATCCCAAAATTCTACTTTTCCACCCTATGTTAATTCAAATACCACACTACTCAAACCCCTGTGGCTTGTAATTCCTCATACAAAATTGACAGCTTT
Source organism: Taeniopygia guttata (assembly GCF_048771995.1). Lineage (NCBI taxonomy): Eukaryota > Metazoa > Chordata > Aves > Passeriformes > Estrildidae > Taeniopygia > Taeniopygia guttata. Next base: position 149,630,625 of record NC_133026.1, on the reverse strand, counting down.
TTCCACAGGCTAAAATCAAAACTACAGATGCTTTTGACTTCATGCCAAGGTCTCTGAGCCCCCTGCCAGGGTTTTGAGACAGCCAGGGCAGACAGAGGGATGTCCTGGATTCTGACAGGTGACATCTCATGGCTCTGCTGGTCTCTGGACAATATTTTTGGGGTGTTTTTCCAGCCCTTAAAAGAATAAAACAGCTCTTGGAAATGCCCTGGTGCTTGATGCAGTTGAAGGAATCCTGGCTGCTTCTCTATCTGGGTGTCAGCAGACTCACACAAATGGATGTCCACCTGTTTTACCTCTGGAAATGAAATCATCCCTCTGGGGTGCTGACAGGTGGTGGTTTGTGGTGGCTGTCAGTGGATAGCACCAGGACTCTTCTAAGAGAATATTTTAGCTGAAAAGATCCGTTTGTCAGACTCCCAGGTCCTTACAGGGCACAGCTGATCCACCAAGGATTTTCTGCTGTAGCTGCTGACTCCAGGAGCTCACTCGGAAAAGTTCACAGCTCCTAAAGTCCCACATCTGAGTCATTGCCAAGGTGGTGACGGCCTTGTGGGAGTGTTCTTATTCCTGCAAAATATCTGTGTGACACCGCCCTTTGCTCTTCTCTAATGCAGAGAAATTCGTTTACCTGTGGGCAATGGTAAAGTGTTGGAATCTGAAATGTAGGGAATTCTCAGAATTTTGGACCTGTAAGCTAAAGCTTAGAATGAAATACAAGAATTTATTTGAGACCTTGGAAAAGGCTTCTAAACTTAGGTAATAGAAGTGAGAATGGAGATTTACAGTTTAAAGCAGAAACACATTAAGTGAAAGAAAGTTTAGAGTTTTAGAGTACACTACAGTAGGTTTCTGTGTCATGATTGACTAAGAAAGCTTACACTGTAGCATGAGTCCATGAAATGAAATACTTAAGGATTAAGTCAAAAACATAAATATCCTTGTTGGCAGTGTTTTACTGGTTAATAAATCCTTAAAAGTTCTTATAACCAGGGGTCTTATAACCTTCTGAACCATGCAGTAAAGATGTGAGCCAAACTCACCCTTCCTGCCTATATAAAAGATCAGAAAAATAAATTACATCATCTAAAAAACTCAGAAGTCCCACCTCTAACTCATTCAAAATTCCTTCAAAAATCCCTATAGTAAAGGACCTCACCTGTAAAGAACTGGAATTTCTTTCCTGCTGCTTCCTGGTTGTCCCTTGGCTTGTAGTTTGAAGCATGAGGAGTTATTTCCTTTCTAAAGGTTCATTTCATGAACCTCTCTTGGTTCCAACCCTGTATTATCATAGAATCAGAGGATGGTTTGGATTGTAAGGGACATTAAAGATCACCTAATTCCAACCTCCCTATGGGAATAATGCACATGGGACATCATTTTCTTCATGGTGGAAAAAGGCCCCTTCTTTATTCACATAACACCTTTTTATACAGTTTTACAGATCTCGTGTGGGGCTCCAAGTGGTTAGTGGTTTTCTAGCCAATCACTTTTATTGTTTATTAATAAGTTGTTATCCTGTATTGATTGGACACACAAACTCTTGATGTGTACGTGCAGGAAAAGTTGTGAAAGATATTTTTCATTTTTCTATCTAACAGTGTAAAAACAGTTTATACAAGTGCAAGTTGTTCTTTACCCAGGAATAGGTTGTTATGCTACCAAACTGTTCACATCAGGATTGCTTTCAGATGGGAACTTGCAAAATGCTAGTTTAACTTAGAGGAAATGACTGGACAGACAGAGCAGGCCTGGTTTTATAAGGCTTTTCTTTATAATTTTTCTACCTTACTGCAACACCTCCCCTGCCTTGGGCAGGGACACCTTCTACCAGCAGGTGAAAAGATGCTGAAGGCTCTTTGACTCTGCTGGAATACAATTTAAATTTCCAGGAAAAAAAAACGCATTGTGAATTGCAGGAATGCAATTAAATCCTCATCAGGTCCAAACGCAAAATACCCTTGATTCGTGTTGGGACCTCTGTGCCCTGTTTGCCCTTCCAACTGCCCACTGGCAGATTTCTACAGATTCTTTAAAGCAGGCTTCCTTCCAAGAGAGGAAGCTGTGACAAGTGCTTTCCTCAGTAATAAGACCTGTAGGGACAGGGATTTTGGTTATTTTTGTGTTGTTTAAACAGAGGTTGCTCATAGTTACAAACCTCAAAAGTGACATGTGTGTTGGAGCCAGCAAAAAAACCCAAAACAACAACAACAACAACAACAAAAAACAACAAACAAAACAAACCAAAACAAACAAAAAAAAATCCCAAACAAAACAGTTTCATACTGTTTGTCCAGGGTTTTTATATTTTGCTTCTCTTGGGGGACACAATGTTCTCTTCTGCCACTGGGAGGAAAGAGAATGAAAAGCCATAAATCAACAATGTTGTGGTCTCTGCCAGGTACAGAGTAAATGTGCAGAGAGGCAAAGAAAAGCAGATGCTCGCAGTACCCGGAGGGCTGAGTCTGCATTTCCCAGCATCTCCTGGTGAAAGATGTTTCTCTGCTGGGTTGTTCTTTTCTCTGCTGGGTTGTTACTTTTCCTGATGACCACCTGAACCCCAGGCTGGGAGTGTCACATGAAGGGACCACTCTCCCATATCTCCACTCCCCTGGGGCTCCATGTCTTACAAATGCAATTATTTAAAGTGATAATAAAGTAATAGAATTGTTTAGACTGGAAAAAATCCTCAAATATCATCGAGCCCAACCATTAACCCAGCAGTGACAGATCCACCACTAACCCATGTCCACAAGTGCCACATCCACATGTCTTCTAAATCCCTCCAGGAATGGTGACACAACCACTTCCCTGGGCAACCTCTTCCAGTGCTTGGCCACCCTTTGGGAGAACAATTTTTTCCTAATATCCCATCTAAAATTCCCCTGACACAACCTGAGGCCATTGTCTCTCATCCTGTAGTGTTTTGACTTCCGAGGATTCAAGATTTTGGTTCTATTGAGATCCTATTCCAGCACATCTCTTCTCTGATAGCCAGGAGTCATCCCCACACTTGCAGCCAAAATTTATTTCTGGCCTAAATACACTTTTTATTTTTCCTGCCTGTATTGACTTTTTAATGAAGTGGCTCTTCTCCCTCTATATCCAGTGCTCCTGGTGCTCCTCTGTGTGATCACCTCATTTTAGTGTTTTAAGCCAGGTCTGATCTTTTTTATTTCTTCTTCAAGAGCTGAGCTTTTGATTCGCTGCAAGAATCACATTTCTCACGTTTATACTTTTTTCTTTCCTTGTTCTGGGATAATGAGATGCACACATTGCGTTTATTTTACAAATTCCCCAGGAACAGGACTGTGTGCCACAGCTCCAAGAATTATTTCCACTAAGGAACTCCTCCTAATACATCCTCACCGTCAATGGGCCCTGGTAATTTGGATCCTGAATGCTTTAAACCATTGCCACCATTATGGTTTGGCTGCAAAAATACAATTGATTGGACTGGAAGAGGATCTGCCTGGAAATCACACCTAGAGGAAAGAAACCAGCCTTCAGAAACTGGCCTGTCTCTAGTTTTTAATGATCTAATCAAAGACAAATTGCTCCTTAGCTGCACCATGTGGAAACAAAGATTAAAAATGGACAAAGGTTTGAGAAATCAAAGAGGGAGCAGATCCACAGAGGTGATTTAATTTCTTCTGAAGTAAATGGGAGTGGAGCTTCTACATGACTTCATGGGTATAAATGACTAAATGGCTTTGGTCTGCACACTTTGAGAGGTTATTTTAAAAGGCATTTGCTCCCATTTTTGAAAGCTCTTTTTAAGTTTATTAAAGCTGAGAACTGCCTCAAGAAAGATCACAAAATCACAATGGTAAGAATGGGTAAAGTCTGAAGGCACCACAGTGGGGTCATCTGGTCCCCACTCCCTGCTCAAGCATCCCAGAGCACCTGGCACAGGATTGTGTCCAGACAGTTCTGGAATAGCTACAGTGAGGAAGACAAAAAAAGAAATCAAAATTTAATATATCTGATGAGGGTGATGGTAGGTGTTCAAAAGTTTTGAGGAGGAAAAGTTATTTTAAAGAGGGCATCATTTGTTATCAAAAATTAACAGCAGAGCCTTAGAATCCCACTAAGAAATCACTAATTTTGATATTCCTAAGAATATGGAGACAGGATTATTAAAAGTACTGCATTGCAATGAAGAAGTGCAGGAGATTTGATGACACTGACTCAGTCTCTTCCATAGCTAATAAGCAATAATCAAGGCCACAATTTTTCAGTGGTGAGATGTTCTCTGCTCTCTCCCCACTTAACATCCACAGACAGACCATTTCCTCCATGCTTTATTGTTTTCCATATTTACAGAAAAATTAGGCTCCATCTGCAGCTTGTGAGGCTGCAAAAGGCAAACAATTCCCCCCAGACTGAAAGCAATAATAGGTTGTTCTCCATGCAAATTGGGCAAAGCAAATGCTGGGTAATTGGCTAAAAATGGCTAAACTCAGATGATCCCTGTTCCAAACTGTCATTTAAGACAAACAAATGCATTTGCATGCGAGGAATTCTGCCAGGGTACAGCTGGAGCAATCTGAATAGCTGGGGTGTTGATTCAGGCTAAGACTGCACCATGTGGGGTGGCTGGAGAATGGAGGATCAAAAAGAATTGGCTCCATAATTGTAGGGAATTGGGGAATATCCCTTGGGAATCAGAAAGTTCCTGTGCTTGTAGATACCTTCAGGAATGGCTGTCCTGGGACAGGCTAACAGAATATCTGGTGGTTGGTGATACAACGAGTCTGTGATGACAAAGCAAACAATTAAGGAAGTTACAGAGTTGTATTTCCCTCAATATTCCCTCTTGGAGGCTGACTTGCTACGCCCTTTGCTTTTGAAAGTCTTTGGGGGAATGGCTTTAAGTTGAAAAAAGGGATAAATTTAGATTGGATATTTGTATCAGAAGAAATCCCTGTCACCTTCTGACCTGTAGAACCATCAGGGGAAGGACTGGAAGAGACAGACACTAAATGAGTTACATGGAATCATGGAATGATTTTGGCTGGAAGGCATCTTAAAAATCATCTTGTTCCATCCCCTGCCATGGGCAGAGACACTTTTCACTGTCCCAAGTTGCTTCAAGCCCTGTCCAACTTGGCCTTGAACACTTCCAGGGATGAGGTATCCACAGCTTCTCTGGGCAACCTGTGCTAGGGCCTTCCCACCCTCACAGGAAAGAATTTATTCCTGAAATCTAATCACAATCATAATTGATAATCTAAATAATTTATAACCCAGCACTCACTCTCCATTGCAATTCAAATATTCCCAGTTTGTCCTAATGAAGGCAGGCCCCAAAAGAGAGATAATTGGGGAGCAAAGCCCAGTGATGAGCAACTGAGCATGAGATGTGAGAAGTCCCCTCAGGAATGCACAGCCCAACCATCTCCAGGGACATGGTGCTGTAAACACAGCAGGACATTTATCATACCAAGGGCAAAGCAGGCTGACCCCAATCTTAATTGGATCTAGACTGACAAACCCTCTGGCAGCTCCTGGGAAACAATAGTGGGATAACTGGGGAACGTGCATGGAATGTGCTGCTGTGTGAGCAGCTGCACAGCTGTGCTCCATAAATCCATACATCCATAAATCCTCATCAGGAGGAGGAGGCAGCTCAGGTTTAGAACACCTGGTTGTGGGCAGGGACTGGGTGAGTGACAATCACGGGTGTGGAGCGCTGCAGAGCGGGTGGGGCAGGGGATGGAATACAAAAGTGCCTTTTCCAAAGGCGGATGTTCTCATTCTGCTACGGAACAGCCTAGAAAGATTGATCTAGCAGAATGAAAGCTTTTGGTTAAACACAGAATTGTGGAATCATGGAATCACAGAGTTCTTAAGGTCAGAAAAGACCTCTAAGTTCATCAAGTCCATCTGTCAGCCCAGCACACCGCATACACCACTAAACCTTGTCCTCAAGTGCCACATTCAACCTTCCAGAGCAGCCACCACCTCCCAGGGCAGCGTGTCCCTATACTTGACAGCCCTTTCCATGAAGAATTTTTTTCCTAATACCCAGTCTAAACATCCCCTGTTGAAACTTGATGTAGTTCCTCTTGCATTTTTTACAAAATCACAGAATTAGGGTTGGGAAAGAACTCTGGAGATCATCCAGTCCAATGCCCCTGCCCAAGGCAGGGTCACCTGGAGCAGGTGACACAGGAACACATCCAGGTGGATTTGGAATGTCTCCAGAGAGGGAGAATCCATGACCTCCCTGGGCAGCTGTTCCAGTGCTCTGCCACCCTGCATGGAAAGAAGCTCTTCCTCATGTTGAAATGGAACTTGCTGTGTTTTACTTTACGGCCATTGCTCCTTGTCCTGTCTCAGGGTTCTGCTGACAGGAGTTTGGCACCGTCCTCTTGGCATCCTCTTTACCTGCAAGAAGAGAGCATTTTATATATAAATATATATATAATATTAACTAATTATTATATATATAATATATATATTTTTTTTCTCTTCTGGAAACCAGGGTCCAAATATTAAAACTGCATGATCTTAATCCAGCACACAAAGTATTGTGAGTTTACATGGCACAAATAGAGCTAAAATATCCAATTTGTTGGTGGAGAAGTGCAAAGGCAAGAGATTCGTTTTAGGCTTGGAACTGAAAAATAAGAAGTGCTTTGAATAAAGAGTGAGAAATAAAGAGTCCACTTTCTTAATCCCTGTGGTGAAGACTATCTCAGCAAGCAGCTCATGAAGATGTCCTGGACAGAAGCATGGAGATGGCAAGAAATGCAGGCTTGTATAGGAGACAATTTGATTTTCTGTCCTGCTAAGAGAGAGCATTTCTAATTCTCATTCTTCCCATACCTGTCTGTCATTTTACCCTTTTCAACCCATTCTCCCAGTGCTGGTTCCTGACAGCTCTGACCTTTTGTAGCAGCTGGAGAACACAAGGGTGGGCCTGACAACGTGAACAGATAGAATCAGAGTTGGATTTAAGTGTAAGGATTGATCCTTAACATACAGCCATGTTTTGGTTTTTTAATAATCCTATCTAATAAAATAAAAAAAAAAAAATAGCATAGACTAAATAAATATTTGAACAAGCAGGTAAATAAAATTGTGTGCATGCATATATGTGAGTGTAGACAAAGCTTCAAGAAATAAATAACAAACATTAACCAAAATGAATATTTAGGTAAAATAATGCAGACCCTGCCAGTGCAAATAAGAAATGTGTCAGAAAAACACCTCCACTGACCCCTTTCCCAGACCATCTCCAGCATCTTGAGCCTGCTCAAGTGATACAAGGATTATAAGAGATTTCTGGTCTTAACTTTCAGAAATGGTATTTGCAGTTTTTATCCCTCTTTTGCCCCCGGTATATCTGACATCTCTACTCCCCAGTAAAGCTCCAGAACTCAGACTGCAGCAGTATCTGCACTTTCACCTGTCCATCCAATCTGCAAATATAAAAAGAAAATCCGTAATTTTGTTTGCTATAATCACACCTAATGTAAATAATGAAATAAATGGGGTCCTCACATTGACCTCTCTCTTTGTCCCCATTTAGCTGGGAATTATTCCTGTGGATCCCTCAGGATTTTGTACTTTAAAGACACAAGGAGTAATAAAACTTTATACCCAGGGAGAATATTCTGCCTCAGCCTTTTGGCTGTTGGAAGTTCTCCAGTGCAAGAGAAGTGTCTCAGTTTTTGGGGCTCCTAAAAAGATGACACCTCTGTGATAGCAGATCAACCTCAGCACCACAAGGAGGTGAGGGACAGCAGCATTATCCATATGGAAAGAGCTATAATTAGGGCAGACTCAAAGATTTGGGACCAATTCCTTGCTAAGGCTGAATATTAAATTTTCACAGAACCTTCACAGAAGCAGCAGGAGCTTTACAGAGAAGATGCAAATTAAAGCTGCGAGTCTTCTCCAAAATCCAGACCTGTCTATCATCCAACCCTCAATCCTTTAAAGAGTTCCTATGAGCCCCAGGAATTAGGATCATGAAATTGGAGCTGTTAGGGATACAGAACAGGATCCTTTTCAGTTTGTTATGAACAAAAATAAAATTTAAACTTTTGGGGAAGTGTAGTTGGCAATGTATATATGGGGTTGAATGTTGTTGGTACAAGTAACAAATGGTGATAAGTTGTATTGAAAGTCAGTATTGTGCATGTATAAAAGGGGAGTGGAACTGGGGAGGAGATGCCAATCTTTGTGGAGGGGCAGGGAAGCTTCCAGAAGTATTGCATCATGGAGCACAGCCACAACTTGATTCAAGATTGGAAGAGAGATCAACAAATGGGAGGTGAGAATTCTAAAATGATTGGCCAAGACTGCACCAATTTATGGGGCAATCAGCAATGGAGAAATAGACATATAGACCTATCACAGTGCAGATCCAGGAGACAAGAGAGAGACTTTAAAAGGCCTGGGTTGTCTGACACCCGGGCTTCCTCAGAAACATGTCCAAGTTACAATTATTAAGTTGTTGAAACTGTCTCCGGATTAGCCAGAGGCTTTTGCTTCCAGTTGTTTGGTTTGTAATAAACATGCTTACTTGTTTTTAATTAACTGGCCTCCTTTTTCGTTACTTTAAAGTTTTCTTTGTAAGCCTGTCCATAACAAGTTCATGCAGCAGGAACCTAAAGATCAACACATGTTTTACAGTCTGTTCCATCAGCAGTTATTGCTGATTTGGCCTCATCTACAACCTGGCCCAAATGCGTGTGGTCATGGCTTGCAGGTGATTTAGGCCAGGTTTAAGTTCAGGCTTTATCGTGGACAAATAATTTGATATTTCTCATTACTGGTGTAGAGGAGTTCATGCAACATGGAAATTCCCTATTCCCCATTCAAAACTGTTGACTAGAGCAAGCCAGGAAGCTGAAATTACATTCCTGAAGCTCTCGGACATTTCTTTGACCAAAACATATCTTATAACCAGATTTATCTTACAATTAATAAGGGAAATCATGAAGATATCTGAGGGAATCATGAAGATGTTGGACAAACTTCCCTGTCTGCAGCCTGAGACCTTCTGAAAAGCCTGATGGAAACATTTGTGAGGAAATGTGACCACAGAGAATCACTTGTTTTCCAGGCAAACAGACACCAGTAAAAACATTGGCATGAAGCTGTTTGCTATGCTATGAAGGTGATAAATCAGACAAGAGACCAAAGAATAACACAGGAACTGTGTCACTTCTCATGCTGAGAAAACGAGTCCAACCCAAACTCTTGGTGTGTTTAAATCACAACATTCCCAAGTGGAGCCCAGGATTAACTGTTCCTTTGCAAACCTTCAGTAAAGCAACCACACCAACTCTCCACCACTTAATTTCAAAGATCTTTTCTCCTCTACAGCCAAGGATCAAAAGTTGAGGGAAATTAAATGTCCAGAACATCGTTCCTTTATTTAATGGGAGAGGCTGCAGCTCTGAAGCTCCAGATGGAGCTGCTGGAGGCCATGGCTGAGTCACACCTCACAGGGCTGGAGCCTCCTCTTCTATTTTTGCCCCTGGTTCCAGGTCAGGTTGGATGGAGAACTGAGCAAGGTGGTGTTGGAAATAGGAAATAAATGTTCGTTAAGGATCCTTATTTAAGGATCCTTCATTGGATCCTTATGGATCCAGTGGAATGAAGGAGGGGTGAGAAGAACTCTTGTCCTGGATATTGCAGTTATAAATCAAACCTGTCCTTCAAACTGCATCTAAAATTTCAATTATAAACGTAAAAGCCAATGCTACAGGCCCAAAACCTGGAGCTCTTTAAATGAGGAGTTGCTGAGCTCATTCAACTCATTGTTGAAGCCCGGATTTGTGCATAACTGAGCAGATCCAGGATTCAGGACCACAGATCACGGAATCATGGAATGGTTTGGGTAGGAAGGGACCTTAATGATCATATCATTCCCAGCCCTCTGCCATGGGCAGGGACACCTTCCACTGTCCCAGGGTGCTCCAACTCCAGTCCAGCCTGGCCTTGGACACTTCCGGGGATACCCACCTTCTCTGGACAACCTGTGCCAGGGCCTCACCACCCTCACAAGGAAGAATTTCTCCCTAATATCCAGTCTAAATCAAGTCTTCAGCTTAAAACCATTCCCCCTTGTCCTGTCACTCCATGTCTTTGTCCAAAGTCCCTCCCCTCCTCTACTGGAGCCCCTTTAGGCACTGGAAAAGCCTCTAAGGTCTTAATGGAGCTTTTTCTGAGAGAAAAGCTAACTATATAACGTATCTCCTCACATTTTGAAGATTTTTGGAGACTGACAGAAATATCTGTGGATGCACAGTATCCTCTGCTAGGATGGGTAGGGAGAAAATCACTTTCTTTATGGACAGGAGCACATTGAACCAGGCTGTGAACTGAGTATGTGTGAGGTGTAAACTGTGAGACCTGGAGTAGCTACATCCCAAGAATCCAAATGTTGTTTCATGCTGCAGAGCTGGAGGGATGATGGGAATTATCCCTGCCTTTGTCATGGGATTTAATACATTAGGAAGTCTCTCCTGTCTTAAATCCTATGTAAAAGCTAAAAGGGTATAAAAGATTGTGTGAGGATGGTGGTGGGTGACAGATGCAGCTCGTAGGGATGAACTTAATTTAGAGGCCAAATGAATACAAAATTTCCTCTGCTTTTTAAGCTGCTTGCTCCAGTGCTCCAGGTCCTGCAGGTAAAACAGCCACTGAAAGCTCCCTCTTCTCATCTTGTTTCAGCAGCCAGCAAAATTATGGAGGGACATGGGAGCAGCCACCCATAAATAGCAGGAATTAGAGCTAAGAATGGTCGCAGCAGTGCCACAGACTCCAATTCATCACTCCCAGAGGATTATTCCAACAACTTCTTGTATGACCCGGCTTCTCTGTGTGCAAATGACTCAGCCCAAGAGGACATTTTAAATGACATTTATTATTTACATTTTTATAATGCCTTTGGAGATTACTTCCCTTTCACCCGTGCCCCCAAATCTTTATTTTCATTTCTGCTCCAGCCTTCTCACTGAGCTGTATCATCACGACTGCGAGAGGTAGAGCTGAGGAATAAACAGTGTTTTGAGCACTGCAGGAGGAAAATAAATGCAATGCAACAGCTCATCTGTTGAAATCTGAGTGCACTAAAGTCTGCTCTTTGTTTGTCAGGGAAAAAGTTTGTATTTCCACATAGACTTTCCTCCCAAAAGGCTTTGTAGTAAAGATGATTTAGCAGGCAGAGCTCTTCCCTTGCTCAGTCATGATGAAATCACATTTTGCTGTGTTTTCATGGGAACGTAAGATGAAGTGTGCAGCCACAGTTTGCAGTTTGCTGGTGTTTTTTTGGTTTTTTTTATTTTTTTTTTTTGTCCTGCAGCCCACAATTCCTGTTGATTTCCCACAGTTTTTGTGTTCATTTTGGCCTGGACGCGGCTGCTTTGAGGGGTAAGAACACAGGGATGAGGAACAGCAAAATTATTAAAATTATTTAAGAGTAACTCTCAATTACTGTTGAATGAAAAATGATTTTTTTTCCATGCTGTGAAGAACATTTATGGCCTGCCTCCAAATCTTCCTGTCCTTTCCAGAGATTTCTATGCATTTAATTGTTCTTGAGTGAGAAAAACAAACTTCTCTTTACATGTAAAGTGTAGATGCCACTTCAAGCAAACTTGATGTTGTTGCTTGACCCAAAAAAAGTATTTTGGCCAAGACAAACATTCCTTGGGGTCATTCTAGGAGACAAGAAGGAGTTTTCTTCCTTTCTTTTCTTATTTACAGGCACATGGTGATGCTCTTTGCTCCTACAGAGCTCACCTGGTCATCCAAGGGGATGTTCAGGCTCTGACATTTTCCTTATGAATCTTCCTAAACACTCCTGAAGAGCAGCTGAGATAATTCTTATGAGCAAAGGTGATGTCACTGTACGTGATGAGGTAACTCCACATATCCCATGTTTTAATAGGAAATCCCCATTAAACTACTTATCTATGTTCCTCCTCTGTAAAGATTGGGAAATATTATTTATGAAATGTATAAAATAGTCATTTATCCCTGTATTGATGTCTGAGATGATCAATTGATCCACAATCAGAATCATGGTATGGCTTGGTTTGGAAGGGACCTTAAAGATCATCCAGTTCCATCCCCTGACACAGGCAGGGACAGCTGCCACTATCCCAGGCTGCTTCAAGCCCTATCCAAACTGGTCTTGAATGCTTCCAGGGATGGAGCAGCCACATTCACTCTCATTTTTCAGGAATGCTGTGTGTGTCTGGGTGTGCTGTGTAAAAACTACACATTTTAAGAATAATTTAATCCAAATATGCAGCACTGTGGGAGATACTGCTGGGGAGGACAGCGCCAGAATGCCTTGGGAGAACACCATTGTCTAACTCAGGGTGAGACACTGACACAATTCCCCAGCATCCTTTGTTGTTAGTGCAAATCTTGTGCTGTCAATCCCCAGTTGTGAACTCCCCAGTTCTAGAAAATTCTACACCCTGTGTTCCCCCATTGGCTCTCCCTGAAACACGACTCCCTCCCAGCTTCCCCATTGGTTAAGTCCGAGTCACCTCACTCCAACTCCTCCCCTGGCTTCTCTCCCTGTTGGTCAGATTCTACTCCAACCCCTCCTCTCCTCTCTCTGTTACGTACCCCAGCCCCTCCCTTGCTCCTGGTTCCTTCTGTTCCTGGTGCCCCTCAGCAGTGGATGCTCCTGTGTCTGCCCTGCCTACCTACCACCTTCCTACTCTACCTGGACCCTCCAGCTGTTCCTGAATAAACCCTCCTGGACTTTACCAAGCAGAGGATCCTCTCGTTTTTTCTGGTGTGGCGACAATTACAATATCCAGGCTCAGGTGTCTGGTGGGCTGAGGAAGTTGTCAAAGTGACCGCAGCGGGGTCGCTCCCAGTGCCACACCCAGCCACCCACACAGCACCTTTTAGCCAAAATGCTGATCAGCTCTCCTACTTTGTTCTTTTTGCCCTTTCCTTATGGAACATATTCAAGGACAAGTTGTCACTTTCAGAGAAGAGAGAAAAGTTTTCCTTTCCAGCTGGAAAAGAAAGGGGGAAAGAAGAAGGTGAAGAATTTTTGACAGATGGATTTGGCATTTTTTACCAAACTATTCCAGAGTTGAGGACAGAGTGCAGATAACTTGGGTTTGTAAGTGGTGAATTGCCTGTGACCTTTGCTCACAGAGCAGGGTAGGGACCTGGGGATGAAAATTCTGTGCTCTGAAAAAGGACTGGCAATGCACTTTTCTCCTTTGACAAAGAATGAATGGACATTACAGCATGCAAGAGACTCCAAATTCAGGCTTCTGCTGTTCTGGGCATGTTCAACATCTTCCCCTAAGAATAGTGAACTCTTGGAAGGAACAAATCCTGTCTGGAGAGGCGTGTGGGGTGAGAGGAGTCTCTTTGGTGTAGAAATGGGTTTTATTTTAAGTGAGAAGGGTCTGTCTCAACAGGGACACAGCTGGGCGGCAGCGTGAGCATGTGGCTGCTACCCCACAGCAGGAAAAATTGTCTGTGGCTTCTCTGATGCTTTCTTGAAAGGAACAATTTTGTTTCTGTTTGGAAGGAAACCAGAAAACTGCCAGATCCAAAGGAAATGTCTGACATAACTCAGTGCTTTGAACTGGGGAAATGTTTAAATAGAGGTTTTTTCCTTTTTGTAAAATGAAAATTTAGAAATCAAGGTTTGCTTCAAATGCTAAATATCTATGTTTCATGCAGGGCAAAATGAGAAAATTATTGTCCTGTCTTTTCAGTTCATTCCACTATTCCCCTGCACTGAAACCTCAAAGGTCCTTCAGGCTCTTTGTTCATTTATAAACACCAGGAAATTGTCACCAGGTTAAGAACGAAACTTGTCAGGAAAATATGACAATATTTTAAAACTCAGAATCAGTAGTTCAGAACCTGTTCTCATTTACCCATGGACTGTTCTCATTCACCAGTATCACTGGGCCATCACCAACCTGACACAGGAAATTCAGTAAAAATTATTTGGAAGCTGCCCAGACTGGCATGGGATGGAAACACAAATTTTCTGGGAATTAGTGCTGACTACTGCAAAGTATCACTGTCGTCGTGATCCTGCAGCCTCCTGTGAAGTCACTGATAGAAAGGCAATAATAGCACTTGGAAAATGATAAGTGGCACATTAAACTCTGCTCCAGTTGCTCAGCTCCCAGCGATAACAAGCGTTCAGCAACAAATATTAGTTATAAAGATGCAGCACAATGTGTGCCAGGAAATTACAGGCAGAAAAAAATCAATCACCTCAAAGGATGTGGATGCAGCGCTAATATGAGCTGAGAAAGTCAGAACTTCTGGGTTTGTGCCTGAAATACCCTGGCAGAAGATAAAGGTCTTATCACTTTGCTAAAATGAAAAGTGCAACTTTTGAAGAACAGATTTCTGAACCTGCCAGCATTCATTTTTGAATGAGGGATTTCAGTATTCCGTCTTCTGAAAACTTACGGAAGGTGGAGATATTGTGTGGTGAACGAGACGGAATAATTCCCTGATTTGTGAATTCAGTGTCTCACCCTGTTGGTGATGTTTGTAGAGATTCTTCTTAATGCAAGATGAATAAAAGAAAATTTTCCAGCTCTCCTGGATGCTGCTGAATGGCTCAATAGCCTCCACGTGAATTTATAATTTGCTGTTGCTTTTCAAAACGCCAAACACAAAGTGAGCGGGAGGAAGACTCGGAGGGGTAGTTAGCGAGAAGATTGGGTTTCTGGGGAAGATGATTGAAGAATCCCATTGTTCTTCAGTTTTCCTGACATTTCCTTCACAGGGAAGGCAGGCTGAGATCAGCAATTCCCCTCTTCATGAAATCTCTTATCTTGGCAGCCATGTGTTCCTGGGCTGTGTTAATGAGTGTGATATATAATACATTTCACACGGAGACTGATTTACAAAGGATGGGGTGAAAAACCTGCCATTCCGATGGGATGGGGATCTTAATGGAGCAGAATTTTCTGCAAATGCTACAGAGTTGTAAATAATGGAGGAAGGATAAGAAAAGACATGTCAAGTCAATACCTGAGATGCATCTTAATTGGTTGGGTCAGTAGAAAAAAGTAGCAACACATATTGCTTATGGTGAACTCAGCTGGGCAGATTTTCATGGGTTTAGCTCAATTTGTGTGGCCTGCAGTTGTTACCAGTCATAAAATCACTGAATAATGGAATGGTTTGGGCTGGAAGGGGCATTAAAGATAACCTCATTCCAACTCCCTGCCATGGGCAGGAACACCTTCCTCTAGACCAGGTTGCTCCAAGCCTCATCCAAACTGGCCTTGGACACTTCCAGGGATGGGAATACATTTGTAAGGTCTTGCACCTGGGAGAACATAAGCCAGGAGTGCAGCATGGGCTGGGATTGACCCAGCTGGGCATCAGCTCTGTGAAAAGGGACCTGCAGATCCTGGCAGACATTGAGCTTGATGTGAATGAGGAAAGTGCTGCCACGGACAAAAAAAGCCAACAGGATGCTGGGTGGCATCAACAGAGTCATCACTAGGAGAGATAAATGTCTGTCCCACTCAACTCGGAGCCTGCAAAGCCACGCCTGGAATATAGCGTCCAGTTTTGGTCCCTGCCATGCAAGAAGTTGTGGAGAGACTGGAGGAAGTCCACAAAAAATGATCAAAGTTCTGGGAAACCTGACACGAGTAAAGACTGAGATTAACAAGCGGTGCTTGCTCATCATTGAGAAAAGAAGATCCAAGTGAGAATTTAGCACTCCATTCCAGCATTAAAAGGGTGGCTGAAAGGAAAATGTAGATTCCCTTTTATTGAGTAGTCACATGGAAAAGAGGAGGGATATTGAGTACAAGTTGCTCCAAGGGAGATTCTGGTGGTACACAAGAGGAAAGTTGTTCACCATGGGAAAACGAGGCACAGAATGGTCTCCCCAAGGAAGTGGTGGATTCCTCAGCATTGGATAATTTTAGGACTCAGCTGGACAAGCTGCTGGACCATTCTGTCTGGACTGTGCTTTGGCCAAAAAATGTTGGACCAGATCCTTAAAACTCCTTCCAACCTGGCATTCCTTGATTCCATGACTGAAAAGTAGACTTCCCTGAGCAGAACAAAGGAAAACTGATGGAATTAGAGGTGTCCATGAAGATACTCCAAGAACTGGAGAACCTCTGATTTGGAGCCAGTCTGGGAGAGCTGAGAATGTCCAGCCTGGACAAGATGCCAGGGAGAACTCAGAGTCCCTTCCAGTTCCTAAAGGGGCTCCAGGAGAGCTGGAGAGGGAACTCTCACTTGATCACAAGGACATGTAGGGACAGGACAAGGGGAAATAACTTTAAAATGCCAGCAGGTTAGGTTGGATATTGGGAAGAAATTCTTCCCTGTGAGGGAGGAGGGGCCCTGGCACAGGTTGCCCAGAGAAGCTGTGGCTGCCCCATCCCTGCAGATGTCCAAGGCCAGGTTGGATGGGGCTTGGAGCAACCTGGGATGGTGGGAGGTGTCCCTGCTCTTGGCAGGGAGTGGAACTGGGTGATCTTTAAGGTTCCTTTCATCCCAAACCATTCTGCAGTTCTCTGGTTCAGTGAAATAGAGATGAAAACAAGTGGTGGCCATTAAAATCTGAAACGCCCCTTTCTGCCATGATTCATGAACTGCTCCTGTGACAAAGCGCTGTCCCGGACACTGAGTCAAAACAAGATTTTTATTTTTCATGGGAGTTATCCTTGGAAGCCCAGAGTCCAGGCTTTCCATGGACATGTGCCTCAGGTGTTTATGTCAGACTCCTTTCTGCTGCACTCAGGGCACTTCTTTCAAGAGTGTTGCAATACAAGATTCCTAAATATAGATCCTAAATGGATGTGCCTTGATCCTGATGTTTACTAAATATCCACTGTCTCCCAGTGATCAGTTTTCTAGGAAGAAAAATCTTGAAATTGTACACAGTGAGTGTCTGAATTAAATAAAAAAAAAAAGAAGTGGGTGGTTTCAGCTTAATGGGTACAAAACTGAAAGTCAAGTTGGTTCAGTTTGGGAATTTACTTTTATGTTTTCTTCACTTGCATTTGAATGTTTTGTTTCACTTTCAGGTTGTTAAAGTATTTCAGAAAGGTCTTTTCCAGCTAGAGGCTAGAAATAAAAAACCCTGTGTTTCTTTTAGAGAGGAGAAGTCAAAGTGTTTTCCTTTCACAGGATTTATTAGATATTTTCAAAATTTTTCAATGGCAATTTAATACCACAGAGGGCATAACTTAATGCATTTACTGATTGAAGGGAATGACCAACTGAACTCAACTGAAACCATTTAAAGGATAATTTTGATCCCTTTGGAAGTCCATCTTCTCTTCTCTTCTCTTCTCTTCTCTTCTCTTCTCTTCTCTTCTCTTCTCTTCTCTTCTCTTCTCTTCTCTTCTCTTCTCTTCTCTTCTCTTCTCTTCTCTTCTCCTTCTCCTTCTCCTTCTCCTTCTCCTTCTCCTTCTCCTTCTCCTTCTCCTTCTCCTTCTCCTTCTCCTTCTCCTTCTCCTTCTCCTTCTCCTTCTCCTTCTCCTTCTCCTTCTCCTTCTCCTTATTTTTCCTCTCCCTTTTTAAAAAATGAAATAATATAGAAAATAGGAAAAAAAAAACCACCAAACAACCCCAAACCAAACAATCCCATAAGTCCATTCAGATATCTGACTTTGCCTGTTCATCTTTTATTGGCCAAAGAAAAGCCTCAGTAAAAATAACCCAGACCCTCCAGACCACCCTCAAAACATTTTTAGGCCCACTAACCTTGGTCATTTGTAAATCTCACAGATCCCTTACACAGGACCAAATTAAGTTTCAGCTTAATGGGGCAGAAGGTTTGATGAAAAAGGGAAAAAACTCTTTTAAGCTTCTCCTTAGATGTATGAACTTCCTTCCTACATTTTCCAGGAATCATCATCTCCTGCATGAAAAAAATTTTTTTATTTAAAAAACAAACAAACAAACAAACAAACAAACAAAAAAAACCAACAAAAAAAAAACCCCAAAAAGCCCTGCCAAAAATACCCAAAAAACCCCCAAAAGAACAACAACCAAAAAAACAACTACCAAAAAAACCCCACCCAAAATACCAAAACAAATAAAGCTTGTTGTATTTTCTGCTCTCCCCTCTCACTCTATCCAACTTATTTTAAACAACTTTTCTCTTTAAATTACACATGCATTAAACTTTTTTTAGTATTTAGGGGCATTTCTTTTAATGATCTTTCTTGCAGAGCTCTTTGCTGGTAAGCACATGTTAAAATAATCTTCTCCCTTGTGTAACCCAGCAATAAAATGCTGGAGAATCAGCTGGTAAATCTTAATGCATCCAGAAAAAAAACCAAAAACACCAAAACAAAAAAAACCCCAAAAACCCAACAAAAAAAAACAACCCCACCAAACCAAACCAAAAACCAGGGCCCTGCAAGGACAAAGGGATTTTAAAAAATCAAAACCAAAACAAAGAGAACGAGAGGGAGAAAGTGGCTAAAAGATTTTGTCAGATTGAGTTTTTATTAAGAACCCCTACACTGCAATTCAGAAAATTAGGATATTTTTTTCCTGAATCTTGGTGTGCTACTGTAACTTCTCCAGGGGATGATGGGAAGCTGGGAAAAGGGGATCAGGAAGGGAGTGCTAAGTTACAGGGAAGCCACAGGAGCGTTTTGCTAAGGTGACAATTGGCAGGGAACAGGAGGAGCTGATGTTTAACCACCATCTGTATTGGCAACTGAAGCGTTCCTCGGTGTCTCTTCATCCAGAAGAGTCACTCCAGTGCCACATGGGGCTCGACAAGATTTCAAAGCACAGCTTAGGAGGAAGAACTGGAGTGGGATCTGCAGGATGAATAAACAGCTTATTCCTTTTGCCTGATCTAGCATTAACCCGCAGTGCTGAAAGGACACATCTTCGTAGCTTGAAATGGGGATCAAGAGCTGACAGGATAAATTTCTGCTGATTTAAGGCACTGTTTATCCCAGAACATGGGATAAAATGCAGCTCTTTTGTGTAGACAGAGCACAGCATTTGTGACCTGAAAGATGAGATTCCCAGTTAGATTTCCACAAGTATCATGGGAAAGATACGGAGCAACACACCTGCTGCGGAAACATTGACTCTTAGGATCATTTGGGTTGGAAAAGAGCTCCAGGATCATCAGGTCCAGCCTTTGGTTGAATATCCCCATACCCACTAACCCATAACACAAAGTGCCACACCCACTTGATTTTCCAACACTTCCAGGAATGGTGACTCCACCACTTCCCTGGAACCCCACCCAGGGCAGCCTGGAACTACACATCCAAAAATCCAGAGCTGGGATCTACCAAAGAGGAAACCAAACCAAGCACAGATCACACTTTTCACTACAGAAATGCCAGAACCTCAACAGAAAATTGTTCCCTGGCATCAGTTTAAAGTGGGAAAATACAGTCCTGGCTGATCCCTCTGGAAGTGTCAGAGCCTTCTGAAATGCCCTTGGTTTGTTGGAAAGCATTCCTGGAAAATACATTTCCAGGGTTTCATGGCAATATGGAATGTTTTGGGTTGGCAGGAACCTTCAAGATTGTTTAGGGGCCCTGAGCAACCTGGTTTAGTGGGAGGGGTCCCTTTGGAGGAGTTTGGAATGTGATGATTTTTAAGATCCCTCCCAGCCAAAACTATTCTGTAATTCTTGAATTGTTTGAAGTCTTCTAAACCAACCTGATCAATACCCAGTTAATAAAAAGCACAAAGAGAGCTGATCACACACAGCGAAATTAGAAAGCAGGATTGGACTAATTTTATCCAAATTCATGGAATTGAAGTTTGTCTCCCTACAACCTGGTCACTCCTTGTTGAGTGCATAAAGAGAAAAGGGAGCATGTGATAAATGCTTTAAATTATTTATTTTGAGTGTCTGTAAGATGTTCCAAACTCCATTGCTGAGGTTTTCTAGCTCTCCATGGGCTACCACAGGAGTTTGGAGTCACCAGATGAGGTGTCTGTGTCCAAGCTAATAAAGTGTTCTGCTTAAAACCTTGAGTCTGAGATCACAGAACCACCACAAAAGTGAAAGTTTTCCAAAAGTCCTGCTCAAACAACCTCTGTGCCAGCTCAGAATCTTGTCCCACGACCTGGGCTCAGATTTAAATCAAGCAAGAGGTTTTCCATTGCTCCGGAAAATTCTGTTTGTGTTTGTATTTGCAACCCACTTGCCTTGGACTGCTCAGAGGAAACGCTTCTGTTGGTTTTCCTTTCACATCAATGTTTCCAGCTTGGCTGATGGGGCTGAGGTGGTTTATTGAAGCATGAGTAATTATACCAGGGACTTCATATGGGAAAATTAATAAAAAGAGAAACTGATTCATTTGTCTGATCTACATGTGAAAGTACAGAAAGAAACCTGGTAAGGCCAAAAGTCCTGTTAAAACTGTTGGGAAGGTGATTCCTTCAACAAGGGCAGATGTGAGCATTGTAGGGGCAGTTTCATTCCTTGATTCCCTGCAGCACATTCCCATTCCATCCTCTTTAATTCACCCATTCTCGTCCACGGCCCCATCCCTGCAAATGTCCAAGGCCAGGCTGGACAGGGCTTGGAGCAACCTGGTCAAGTGGAAGGTGTTGGAATAAGGAACTCCTGAAGGTCCCTTCCAACCCAAACCATTCTATGGCTTTTAAAATTAGCTTCCTCTGAGTTTTGCATGGACCAAATTAAACCCATAATGTGTGCAGATAAATGCACCACTACCCCAGGGCTGAGATATCACCCAGATTTTTATTAAAACTATTTTTCTTTTTAAATCACCTCCAAAGGTGATTTAAAATTCTTTTAAATTCCCTCAAGAGGGAACTGAGAGAGAAGTTAGATGCTGTCATGGTCCACAAGCCAACCTGGAGACACCTTCCCTGCTCTGCTGCCCACAGTGACTAAATAGGAATGTGTGAAAGTTCATCTTTGATCAGAGTGCAGAGAAATGAAACTCCTGGAGCCAGGCACAGCTTCCAGAGCAGTGGATGGAGGCCAACAGCCAAACTCCTCTTGGAAAACCCAAACCTGCCTGTGGGCTTAAGTGCATTAACCTCTGTATCTGCAATTTTTTAAAGGACAACTTAAATCACATCTTTTTGATTGAACCAGAACAGAGATTTGAGCAACCCCTGGGATATTTTTATTGTGTGTATCCTTTAGTGAATTAGGAAACCAGATCTTCTAGTAGATTTTGAGGTCACTGCAGCCAACAGCTTCTTTTTGCTTTCTCTGTTAATCTGGCTCCTAAAAAAAGGGACTGATCCTTTTGTTTATTAAATCCAAGCAGGCACCACTTGTGTGGCTCCAGGACTAGATATAGGGAGTTGGACTCATTTGATAAAGCAAGGGAAAAGCATCTTTGCCAGTCTTGCCAATGTGGAAAAGATGGCTTTAAATCAGGTATTGCAGAGGGTGGTGGTATCAGCTGCTGGTTAATTCAGGGAACTGGATATTAGGGTGGGAAGTACTTGAGGGAAAACTGGGATAAAGGCCTCAGGAAGGATGAAAATAGGTGAGAAAATGATCCTTTTCCCACATTTGTGCTTAAATGTCTGGAAAACAAAAAGAGAGATCTGCTGCACAGAATTCCTGGAAATTATGGAGATAAAGTGGGACAGAGTTGTACAATTAATGAAAAGGCAGATAGATTAGACCAATCTTTCACTTGTTCAGGAATCTCTTTTTCTACTCAAAAAATTGCTGCTAGGGAGGATTTTTCTCATCCTACTTTGCAGGGTCAAGGAAAACAACCTTAGAATAGTCTGTTTTCTTAGCAGAATTAGAATAAGCACCCTTAGAATAGTTTGTTTCAGGGGAGAGTGAGCGTGTAATGTACATTTTTAGAGTCATTTCCAAGCACAGACAGAGGACTATGACTGGAACAGCACAGGAAAAGCAACAAGCCCTGCTGATACTTGAAGTTTTCTTGTTTACTCATGAGAAAGAGAAAAGAGGAAGAAGGAGAGAGAGGTGCAGCGGGCAAACAAACAAAAAGACACAGTGTAAAAAAAAATGAGGTCAAGAAAAAAAGGATAAAAGGGTGTGAGACACAAAGACAAAACATCCAGGAAAAAGAAGGAGGAAGATGTGGACTGGCTTTGCCAAATGAGAAATAACCAAGATCTGCAGTGCTGGCTGGGTGTGCAAGAACCCGGAGAGCAAGAGAGAAAGGGTGACAGGAAAAGAGAAAAGGAGGGAGAAATTAAAGCAGGAGCAAGCGAAAAATAATCAAAGATAAATAAAGCTAGCACAAAAAACGACTTTCATTTTCTCTTGCTGACACTCCAAAGTGAGCCTTAGCAGCAGACACTTTAATTTGCCTCCTCCCCACAGTCTCAGCCCTGCTTCTTCCACCAAGCCGGGGAGGCTGTGTGGCTCCAAACCTCCAGCAGCAATTTATATGCTAATAGATTTCGTTTGTAAATCAAGGCAGGCTTCGGCAGTGCCTCTCCCCACCCCAAATTCACTGGTGCGAAATGCTGTCCATCTCCACAAACTGGGCTGGGAATTGCCCGACTCCGAGACACAAAAGACATCAAATCCTAAATAATTAGATCATTGATGGAGTTCATCCCCATGGATTAGGTTGCTGTTTCATCTCAGCCCCTCACCCGCTCAGGAGGAGCCTTTCTAAGAAGTTTTATAATTAGTCAAGCTTGGGAGAGGAAAATAAAGTTCGGGTCTTATTTTCCTCTCTGGCGTTCCCTAATTTCCTACTTCAGAGCTCTTCTTGGAAAGACAAGGAAATGGCACCACTTACATCCTATTTTCACTTTTGGAAGAGTCTGTGAGCACCTGAACAGGGCAAGTCTGCTATGAGCCTGTCCATATCCAGGATGGAAATCAAATGGAATTTTGGAGGTCCTGGGTTTTTCCTGTCTTCTGCTGGAAGACTCCTGAGGGACCAAAGGAAAAAAATCCTGATCTCCCAAAGGAAGGATGCCTCTGAAAGCTTTGAAAGATCAAGAAGTCTGTTTTCTTAGCAGAATTAGACTTGTGCTTAATTCAATGCCAGGTTAAAAAAAGTTGTTTTGATCCCTTCTGTTCCCAGGACAGAATCCCAGGATTATGAATTCAGATAGGCAGAAGGAACATGAATTTGGGTCTTCTCCTCTGGATTCACTGCAGAGGACACAAAGGCTCAGTTATTTGCACAGAAAGTCTCTCCCTTGCCAAACAACCTCTGACAATCACTGGCTTCCCAGAGGCCAGTGAAAGCAGCTTAGTTTGGTATGCCCAGGTTGTTATTTGGAGTAATTAACACCAGTCCTTAACACTCCAGGGTTCCTAGACAAGTTTCCAGCAATCAATAGCAAAAAAGGAGAAGTCACAGAGCAGTCCTGCACTTCTACCTTTAAAGGCAACCCCATCTTTGGGATTCTTCTTGCTGCCAGCTTTTATGGTTTATGGCATTCAAAGTGTTCCCCAGTATGAATTGCAGACAGGAGAAACCCACTGCTGAGTCTAGGCTGCACTCAGTGGTTCTAAAGATGTCCTTTGGGTGAATTTTCGTCTGCTGAACACAGAAACTTTAAGAAATCCTGAATTAACAGCAATGGATATCAATAACCAAAGGTCCACGTTTCCCAGGCTGCAGGTCAGGGTTGCCACAGTCCAGCCCTGCCTCTGATGTCCCAGTGTCCTGTCTCTTTATGGGCAGTCATTCCTAACGATTTTCAGTGCTGATTTGCAATATAGTTTCTATCTTGAGCCTGTGTTAATGCAGTTTGAGGCTGGCTGGGAGCAGGGTGGGAGTCTGGGGCCACTTGCTAGACCAGGGCCACCAGCCTCAGGAGCTCAAAGATGCCAAACTGGAGGAAGCTGCTGGATAGACCATGCTGAGCTGCTGGAGAGGCACATTTTGGGTGTGAATCTTCCTTTTGTTTGAATTCTGGCTGGCTGTGAAGAAGAGGATGGAGCCATCCGTGCTGTCCATGGCTATGTGAGTGCCATGTGTGTTGAGGGGGTGCTGGTAAAGGCTGTGCTCTCCAGCCAGTCCATGTCTGTATATTCCCGTTGGGAATACATGATCCCCCCACTGATTTCCAGCCTTGGGAACATGGATCTGGGACAGGAGGAACACCATCAGTGTAGCTGTCTCTACCACCCTTTTGTTGAACCAACAAATTCTCCAGATTTTCTCTTGAGCCAACCATGTTTCTGTCTCCCCAGCTCTCCCTCAGGTCGGGATTACCACACTTCCTGTTAGGAATCACATCCTGATTCCCAGTCTTGATTTTTTTCATTTCTATCCTTATAATCAGGGGCTTTTTCACCATCAGCATCCTTTAGGTTAAAGGATTCAGCCATTGAAACGTAAACTTTAAGGCATTTAGAGATTTTTGAAGAGCTAAGATTTTAGTTAGAAATAAGCCTTACTAAAATTAATTAAAATAATAATAATAAATGAGTAGGCCTTGATAAAGTTAGGAGTTAGTAGTTAACTAATAATTGATTGCTTGTCAGCACAATGTTTAGTTAGCTGAGTTTATAATGAAGAATATAGAAACTGATAAATAGCTTTTAGGAACATAAGACAATTGTGGGCCTCCTCTGTTCTGAAACCAATTGAAGACAAGGAATGGGAGTTCTACCAAGAGTTCATTTGTCATACTTGCCTTGAAAAGGTAGAAGGGTCAGAACGAGGAAGACTTCATTTACTTCCTCATTTTGGGACCCCTCCCCATGAACGGGACCACCGACCCATTTCAAGGGACAAACAAACTACACATGCTTAATAGATTTTGGAGTGATTAGCATACGAAGCGGGGAATGGGATGTACTAAAACTATGAATATGTATTTGTATTTTGTGTATTCAATACTTGTATGGATAAAAAGACTCTGTAATCACCTGGAAGGCACGGTGTGTATTTGGGAGCGATCCCGCACGCTGCCCGGCGTCGAATAAACATACACTTTCTAACTTTAAACTGTTAGAGAGTTTTTGTCCGTCACAGTTGGATATCAATACTAGATCAATATCCATATTTTTTTAATAAATCACCATGAACTTCTTGACATGCTTTAAAATTAATAAAGGAGCCAGACTCTCTAAGCCTCACCATGGGGTCTCGGTTCCAAATATTCCTTCCCAGTTGGAATCCCTCTTTTCTATCCATAGTTGTGCTGGTCTCACACAAGACCACACAAAGAGATATCAGGACTTTAGGCAACCCCAGGACCCCTCAGTTCCTGGGGAACACTCAGTGTTCCAAATGAATTTCACCACGTTCTTGCAAAATATCATTTCCTCTCCTTTGCTGCTACTGGAAAGGCCTTTCTTGGTACATCCCAAGCTTGACATTTTATTTTTCCATGACTGGGGATTGCCCTGGATGCATCCAAGCCTCTCTCCCTTGTTGCTCCCATCTGTTGAGCCTCCCAGGCTGCAGCAGCAGCTCTACGCATTTGGTTCTGTGAATTCTGATCGGTTCCTCTCCCTGCTCTCACCAGGAATCTGCTTCTGCTTGGATGATGTCTCAATCCTTCTCTGTACTGATAGTGTCCTTCAAGGTTTTGCCTCCAAATCTTTTACTGGCAAACAATTTTTATTTTTTTTTATTCCAAGGCTTCATATGCAAAACAAAAATATCAAATAAATTTTCAGTCAAACAGAGATACATTTATATTGATTTGTGTCCTACTTCTATCATAGTTTTTTACCCCCTCAGCACTTTTGCTTTATCCACCATGAACATGAATTCCCATTTTCTCCACTAACACCACAATGAGATGTTTTGCTGAAAATAGACAAAATATTCTGACTGCAGATCTAATCTCAGGGAAACCAGCTTCTTTATTTAATGAAGATAATTAAATACTAAGGACTCTTTGACTATCTGTGCTGTGTGATCCATTTCCCGTTTCCTTTTGTTTTTACTAATTCCTACAATGGGTCCAAAGCACTTGTCTAACACTTAACAGGGATGAGCCTTTGTACTCCAAGCTGATTTGCAGTAAAAGCATCAATGAGGCAAATCTTTTACATCACTTCATTTTGATAACTAACAATAGGTGCCAGCCCTGAAATCAAACCTTTTCCCATCTCAGGAATCCCTGTCCATGGCAGGGGGAGTTAGATGATCTTTGAGGTCTCTTCCAGCCCAGGCCATTTTTTATTCTATAATTCTTTGATTTTGGGTCAGAAGGGAGTTTAATCCATGGGCAGCAACTGAGACACAGCAGTTCCTTCCTTGACTTCTTCCTCTTCCAGAAAAATTCAGCATAAGTGGCTGAGAGGATTTTACACCTCAAGGGTAGCAGGACTTGGGCTGAAGGGGTTTCTGTGGAGGAAGCTGATGGTCAGTGTTTAGTCCTTCCCTCCGAGGCTGAATTTTCTGTGTTCAAGTCAAGCTCCTCTGCCTTTCCTGTGTGCTCCCGTATTTCCAGCAGGTTGCCAGCTCTTTGAAGAGGACATGGCCTCTTATTCCCCATGGAAATGCAAAACACCCACCAGTGATGGAAACCTGTGTTGGCTGAAGCCTCAAAGCTCCAGTTACAATATGAATAATAGGTACATGCATGAGATAATGTGAAAAAGCTGTCAATTATTTCAGACAATTGATCAAAGCTAAGAAACTCCTGGTATCCATTAAGCAACTCTTTGATTGTCCATCCCCTGAAAACCCTCAGCCCACACAGAGCAGGAGAGGACAACTTCTCTTTTCATTTACTTATTTCTCCTGAACAGAAGCTCCCCTGCACTTCCTTCACTTCCTGCAGAATTTGCCTCCTTCTTTCTCTCCCGCTTTCAAATCACTCCCAATATTTGCATAATTTTCTTTGGTCGTTGCCACACCTTTGCAGAGGTCACTTGTCAAAGTGCTGCTGCGAAGTATTGTATTTTAATTTTGAATTTCTGTGCCTTTGAAGCTCACATTTTCCATTAAAGAGGAGAAAAAATAGCAGCCTCCATCCTGCTGTGTATTGCATAAATCATAAATCATAAATCATCACTGAATCATGGAATGGTTTGAGTTGGAAGGGACCTTAAAAATCATCTCCTTCCAACCCTCTGCCATGGGCAGGGTCATGTTCCACTATCACAGGTTGATCCAAGTCCCATCTAACCTTGCCTTGGACGCTTCCAGGGATGGGGCATCTACAAATCCTCTGTATAACCTGTGCCAGGGCCTCACTATTCTCACAGGGAGGAATTTATTCCCAATATCCCATCTAGCTCTGCCCTTCTTCAGTTTAAAACCATTCCCTCTTGTCCTGTCGCTCCATGCCCTTGTCCAAATTCCCTCTCCAGCTCTCTTGGAGCCCCTTTAGGCACTGGAGGGTCTCCCTGACCATCCAGAGCTGACCATCAGGACCGTCTGTCCTCTCTTCTTCTCCAAAATCCAACTTCTGTCCTTTCTCTCACAAATTTGAAGTTCAAAGGACTCTCTCAGTCTCCCCAGGAGACAGGAAATGTGGTTTTTCAAAGAAACAAACATCTGTGAAGCAGCTGGATGGTGGAGACTTCATTCAGGAGTATGCTCTTGGGATTTAATCTGCTAAATTGCCACAGCCCCTCTGGCCAGTGTGGTGGCTGATGGCCTCTTCAGAAGCTGTGTTATTCCTTCCTAATCTTCCAGATATCTTTCTTTATTTGTGCTTTCTGGGACACAGGAGATGAGTAAGGCCCACATCACTGTCCTGGGACTTTTTTGGAAGTGATTGAAAATAGATCTCAGTGAACAAGCACCTGGAGATGTTTTCCACAGAGATCCCTTAACAACTCTGACTTCTTCCTGCTACAAGTGGTTTGGGGAAACTATGAAGGGGAAAAAAACCCAACAACAGTCTTCTTTCTTTATTTCTCTGTTTAGATCTTGTCCCAACAGGAGCTCAGGAAGAGATATTCACCTTAGGCCTTGATTCATGTGGGACATAGACAAGAGCAGAGTGAGCCCAAGCACTCCTTGAGTCACAAAAAAGAGAGACTGGAGAGAAAAACCTCCTGTGCTGGTCCTAAATCTCTCTGGAATGTTTTCTTGCTCCACATGGGCCTTTTCCTACATGGGCAGCTGTAGTGAGGGGGTGATTTAGATCACTGAGAGGACCACTGTAAAATGTATCAGCAAAAGCAGGGTTAATGTCATGTTGTAAAAGAAAAGTTTGCTGTTATTTAGTATATGGAAGAAATGTACAAAGGAAAATTGAGCTGGAATCAAACTAGAAGGATTTACAGAGAGATGTGAGACACAAAAGGGTAAAGGAGACCCTTCCATTGAGTCACAAATTTCAGAGTGCTGTCTAAATTCCTGACAGAGCCAAGGTGCATTTAGGTCCAAGCTTAGTCTCAGTTTGGGCAATGGTTTATGTCTAATGGAATTGTCCACACAAAGTTTATTATTGCCAAGTACATAGGTTGGCAATATTACATTATTAATTCAGCTTGATATCAGCAACTCACTGAGGATCTGCCACGGGTGAAGATCTCTCCACCTTGGCCTAGGAAGGACCTCTCTGTCAAGGAATCTCAAATGTTGAGGGGTGTCCCTGCTCCAGGGGAGACTCTCGTGGCACACAGTCCAGCTGGAATTCAGGGACAACTCAAAGGGGACTCATCCAAAGACCCAATATTGGGAAAAGGTCTCTCAACCTTGAGGAGCAACCTTGGGAGGTGTCCCAGCTCCAGGGGAGGAGATCACTTCCATGGTAGGTCACAGAAGGCTCCGTAGGCTGTCCTATTTATGGACCAAAGTGGTCAGCTCAGAGTCAAACTGCATCGAATAGAAATGTATGAATGAAGCTCCTTGTACCCACGAGCTTCTCTGTTCCCTGATAAATGAGCCCTGGAAAAGGCACCTGTTACTCATGCTTTGATCACTGTTCCAAGCCCACGTGCATCAACGCTTACTGTGTCACTCTGCTCCTCTGTGGTTTTCCTGGAGGAGTTCTTGGCTCAGGCTTGGACTCCTCTGGGTTTTGGGCCAAACTACCGCTGGTTTGGTTAAGGGGTTGAGTGAATCCCTCAGAGCAGCCCAGGCAACAGACTTTGCATTTTCTTCCATTTTCAGACTCTTCACAATTTTCCAGCACAGCCGTGTTTTTCCCATTTTAGCAAACAAGACATACAAATTCTTGCATGTGCAATGTACAATTTATCCACCTCCACAGCATTGCTGTGCTTCATCCATGTGAGATGATGGTGAATTTAAAGAATAGGTTGGGTTGGAAGGGACCTTGGGGATCATCCCATTCCACCCCCATGCCTTGGGACACCTTCCACTATCCCAGGTTGCTTCAAGCCCCATCCAGTCTTTGAACACTTCCAGGGATGGGACAGCCACAGCTTCTCTGGGTGTGTCAGGGCCTCACCACGCTCACACAGAAGAATTTCTTCCCAATATTTCATCTTAATCTCACCTCTTTCAGTTTAAAACCAGTCCCTTTGCCCTTTCATCACCTTTTTACCCATGTAAAAAGTCCTTCTCCCTCATTTTCATAACCATCCCTTAAATACTGGGAGGCTGCAGTGAGGTGTCCCCAGGTGTTCTCTCTTTGCCTCAGGACTAGAGCCTGGGATGGCCACAAGGCAGGATCACAGGGACACAGGACAGTTCATGGGGACCTCAGGAGCCCCTTTCCAAGCTAAACTATTCAGTGACCCTCCCTTGCAGCCCCACCAGTGCAAACCAAAACCACTCTGACCTCCTGCGCTCACCACCTCTGGCACTGCTTTAATTTTACAGTCCCAGGAGCACAGTTAGGAGAAGTGCTGCCTCCTTCCAGCCTCCTTTGGTGGGAAGCAGCAGGACCTCCTGAGCGAGCTCTAGGCCAGTGATCCAAGGTTTGGGTTCTCCTGCTCTCCCAGCGCACCACCTCAGGAAGTGCCACGCCCTTCCCTAATGCGACACAATCGCTGAATTCTTCGGTTTGGAAAAGAGTTTTAAAATCATCAAGTCCAACCAAGCACTGCTAAATCCACGAAGGATTGTGGATGGCAGATGTAGGGTGAGAAACACCTCCATAGGAAGGATGAAGGTCTGGGATTCACCATCGAGTGCTGCTGGTTGAAGAAATGTTGGATAATGGCTCAGGGAAGGGGGATTGGGCTAAGAACCTCCAGGCAGCCCCACGGGTCTGTAGTCATTCCAAATTTGTCAGGACAGCCACATTATTTCAGCCAGGCCAAGATAAATCATTACATCTGAGGACCTACTGGGCTGTGATGGCTTTGGATGAAGGCTCTGGAGAGCAGCAGTCCTGGAGCCCATTTTCCCAAGATTTATGTTTCCTGTAGTCCTGCCTATAATCCTAAAATCAAACAGGTGATGGAGCAGAGTCAGGGAGATAAATACACAATTTTTTTTTTTCCTGGAAGATTTCATCCATTTGAGGATAAGCACCAAGGAAGTGAATAATTTACTGCTCAATTAATTTTTTTATTTTACATTTTCCAAGTGATATCCTCAAACCCCTGTGCACTGAGCCGAGCTCCTGCTCAGAGTCTGGTCATGCAGGAGGTGCCAGGGAAATCCAGGTGAGGTTGAGTCTTCCAGTACCTGATGGGAGACAACCAAAAAAAAAAAAAATATGGAGAGGTACTTCTTACAAGGGTACTGAGGGACTGGACAAGGGGAATGGCTTTAAGCTGAAGCAGGGTAGATCTGGATTTAGATTAAATATTGTGAAGAAATTCTTCCCTGTGAGGGAAGTGAGGCCCTGGCACAGGTTGTCCAGAGAAGCTGCTCCATCTCTGGAAGTGTTCAAGGCCAGGTTGGACAGGGCTTGGAGCAACCTGTGATAGTGGAAAGTGTCCCTGCCCATGTCAGGGGGTTGGTATGAGATGATCTTTAAGGTCCCTTCCAACCCAGACCATTGGCTTTGCAGGGATGTGGGCAGGGTGGCATCAGAATTACCATGGCCCTGCTGGAAACTTTAACCCCACACCCCTGTCCTGTGGCAGAAATGCTGCAAGATCTGTGTTAAATCTCAGCCCTTCACATCTCATGATATTGGGAAGGAGGCATCAGGCTGTGGGTTTGAGAAACCTAAATAAAAGCTGCACTGCACAGAAAAGGGGATTCCTCATGTCCCGCAAATGTACTTTATAGAGATGTATATTTTTATAGGAGTGGAGAGGATACAAAGCTGAAATTTGGGTAAATTCAGCCCCGTGTCATGACTCTTAGAGAGTAGAAAGCCCAGATGGCAGCTGTGGGGCCAGAAGAGGTTTCCCAACCCCCAGGAGAGATGCAAAGCACACATGGGATGCAGGCAGGAGCACTTTTAAAAAGCAGACAGGGCTGGAGTTTCCACCTCTTTTATTAGAAATAAGACACATTCATTTTGTGCTCTGAAAACTGTACAGAAAAAAAAAAAAAAAGTGTTGAAGAACAGAGAGAGGAAGGAGGGGAAGGCATGGAAGGAGGGCAGAAGGTGAGAAAACAGGATTAACCGGAGGAGCTGAGCAGAGAAAGTCGAATATCAACAGTTCTTAAACAAACATTTATCTCTGTAATTACATAACATCGTTAATGTCCTGCAAAGGCGGCTGCAGTGAATGGGTGAGCGGAGAAGGTTGGAGTGAAGAAGGCAGGCTTGAGTGGGCGGAAGGGAAGGAAAAAAAAAAGGGAAAATAATTAAAACACAGTAGAAAGATACCTGTATGCTAAAATTCATCATGTGTAATTATAATAATTACAATATCATACAACCCAGCATCTGAGGGAAGCCTTTGTGCTTTCCTGTTTCATGAATAAGCTAAAATTGAACAATAGTATCACAGTTTTATGAGTAACCACTTTCCCTATTTTTTAACTATTTGGATTTATTTAAGTTGTCCTTTCCATCCTGATTCACATCCTGTGATTAAGGGTAAGGTAAATGCCACTGTCCTTGGAGATCACCCAGGTGGCCCAAAGGGAAGTCAAGGCAGAAATCTGTGACATCAAGCAACACCTCCCCATGGGGGAAGCACAGCTGGGGGCATTGCTTGGTATCATGTACCCATTGGTCATTTTTCCCTAAAACTGTGAGGTTTGGTATTTTTTAATTAAAAGGAGACCCAAGCACAGTAATAATTCAGAACCTGACCAAGCTTTGCTGCTATCTGGCACAATCTGGCCACTCACAACCAGAGATTTTTCTTTATCCACCTCCAAAACTGGGAGAGCTGGTCCAAACATAAGACAGACAGTGCTGGGAATGACAAAACTTATAATAAAAAAATGAAGTCTGTGTCTAATGCCTCTGGCATATTTTTTAATGATAAAAATACTGCACAACACTTTTTGGGGTGAAATGTAGACACCTCATTTTTTTTTTGTAAATAACCTTGAGAAATACTAAATGAAAAAAAAATATTTTTTTCATAGTGAAATGAAAATACTGCATTTTATGAGGAGGATTGTCCTGCTCTCCTGATCAGCTCCACCTCTTCCTTCCTGTAGGACCATGAACCTGCTGCTGGCTCTGGGCAGTGGGGAGGGCAGAGAAGAGCCAGCGAGGGGAAAATAACCAAAACCCAAACCGAATAAAGCAAAACAGAACATTGCAAGCCAGCGGTGAAGGGGCTGTGTATTCCCACCATCCCAAAATTTCCACGGAGCAACTTGCCTTCCACCTTCAGCAGGTGGCATCCTCACCCCATGCCTGAGCAGTCCTACGGCACAGAAAGGCATTCGAAATGACAAGAGCCAAAGAAAAGAAAGGTCTCGGGTTTCAAGTTCTCTTTTTATTGAAGAAAAGAAAAGAAGAAGGAAAAAAATAGATTATTTTGTTTGTTTTTTTTGTCTGTTTGTTTCCAAGTGGACGTTATTCATGTTGTCAGTTTGTCTCAATGTCCTAAGGCAACGTCTCTGTTTACCAATATCTCCAGGTACAGTGGCAGATGTGTCTTTCCCTTTTTCTCTTTCTGCCTTCCAGGGAGGGGCAGCTTGGAATAAATTTGAGTCCGAAAGCAAGGACAAATAACAGAACAAAAAAAAAAGAAAAAAAAAAAGAAAAAAAAAAAAGGATGAGGCCAAGAGGACCTTTGCAAGGCCCGTGCTGAGTTCTGAGTTTATCTATTTAACAGTCAATGACATGACCTACATTCTTCTTGTTGGTCTGGTTGTCTACCACCTTCCACCCTCTCCCTGGAGATGGGGCGAGCAGGATTTGGAGATTTGGAGCTGGTCCTTTCCTCCGCCGGGGAGGGATGAGAGGAGGAAGCCCCACCTCTCCTTTCCACCGTGTCCCCCTCCGCGGGGACCCGCTGTGACCGTGCGCCAATGCCAGGTCATGGCGTGGCACCCAGGAGTGGCAATGTCCTTGTGGCCACTTCTTGGCACGTCCCATCTCCTTCCTTCCTGGATGAGCTGGCGAGGGAGAGGCGGGGGGAGCGAGGGGCGTCCCTCCAGGCTGGGTGCCACATCCCAGTGAGGCTCCCGCAGGTGTCCCCTCTCGGTGTCCCCAAACAACCCCGATCTTCTGGGCCCTCTGTGGTGGCTGCTGGGCATCCTTCCACACCTCCCGGTGGCAGAGCAGGAGGGCTCCTGGTGTGCGGCAGCGACCCGAGAGCATCTTGGCAGGGCTTGTCCCCTGCAGCCCCTCCCCACCCTCCTCCTCCTCCTCCTCCTCCTCCTCGCTCTCTTCCAGGCTCACTCCTCCAGTCCTGCCTGGGAAAGCTCGTGTTGTCCTGAACCTACAGCTACTATACTCTATAAAGTAATATTCCCCCTCTCTGCTGAGAACAATACAAAAGTTATTCCATCTTACCAAAGGTTTCAAAAGAAACCAAACACTTCTCTCCCTCGGTTCCGATTTAATTTAATCATTTCTTTAAAACGTGGTTTTGTTTTGTTTGTTTCGTTTGTTTTCCGGAAAAAAAAAAAGTCCTTTTTCTTCCCTTTCTGCTCAGACCTCTGTCTGAAGGTCAATAATGTCTTGTCCCACCAAGGGGATGGTGGCCCCTGTTTTCTCCCACTCTACAGTTTTTAGTTCTAGGGGAGACTGTGCCACAGGTTCGATGTCCTTTTTAACCCATGATGGCGGAGACTGGACTTTCCTGATGCCTTCCCAGGGTCTCTTGTTTGGTGTCTGCTGTTTTTCTTGCTGCAGGAGGAGGAAAGTGTGAGAAAGGAGAGAGAAAAAGAAAGAAAAGTTAGTGAAAATGCAAGAAATTCCATGATTTTGTCTCCTCTTGTATCAACAAATCATTTTTTCCATGCAGCTTCTCATCCAAAATAAAGTGGGGTTATCAATGAAAATTACATTTAGTGTACAAACTGCCTATTTTCAAGAAGAAAATGTTGTTTTTCTTTCCACTGCCACCTCCATCACTTAATGACTGGATACTTCAGCCTTCAGCTGAGGATTTTGCTACTGAAAAACTGAGTGTAGTTTTGAGAACATCAGATCTTTTTCAACTTCCACAGATGTAGTGACGAGACAAGGGGTGACGGCTTTAAGATGAAGGAGGGTAGAATTAGATGGAATATTGGGAAGAAATTCTTCCCTCTGAGGGTGGTGAGGCCCTGGAATGGAATTCCCAGAGAAGCTGTGGTTGCCTCATCCTTGGAAGTGTCCAAGGCCAACTTGGATGGGGCTTGGAGGAACCTGGGATGGTGGAAGCTGTCCCTGCCCATGGGACTACAGGATTTAAGGTGGAAATATCGGAACTGTAAGATCTTAAAGGTCTCTTCCAACCCAACCCACGTATGAAACCGAGATTACAATGAGGTCTTCCTGAACACCCATTGCATTTGATACACAGCTATTTATAGACTCTTTAACTGCAGCAAAACCTACTCCCTGCTCCATCAGGGAACCAAATCCATGCTGCTTGAGGAGCTGGAGCTTATCTTGGAGGCTGAAAACATTTCCACCAACTCCACACCAAGCTCTGGAGGCTTTGTTGACCCAGTCTCCCCACAGCACCCCACCATGGATATTGATCCAGAAAATTTTTCCATGTTTTTGCTGACATGCACCGAGACAAGGCTCTGGGAAGGGCTGAGGGGCTGGAAAATGAGTGTGTTCCTCAGTGGGTGTAGAAAGGAAAGGTTTTTAATTAATTGCTCCACTCAACTTCTCCCCTCCAAACACCAGCGATGCTTTTCACAGTTCATTATCGCCACAAAAACACTCCAGCACTGGGCAAGAAAAGACTTCCCTGGTAATTTCAGAGCCCTTTTGAGCCACCTGCCAACTGGGATGGGAGGAAAGCGGCTCATGGAGGATGACAACAAGGAGGGAAAACCCTGGAGAGAAGGTGAGAAGCCAGATGTGCAGGGGACACGCCACCAGGACACAGCTCGAGGCTGTCACCAAAATCTAATGACTGAGGGGAGATGAAGCCACAAAAGGCTGTGGGGTCACT
The DNA here is from genome assembly GCF_048771995.1 of Taeniopygia guttata. Classification (NCBI taxonomy): domain Eukaryota; kingdom Metazoa; phylum Chordata; class Aves; order Passeriformes; family Estrildidae; genus Taeniopygia; species Taeniopygia guttata. Next base: position 149,595,353 of record NC_133026.1, on the reverse strand, counting down.
CCAGGATGCTCCTGAGAGCGTTGTAGCTCTGTAGGAAACCTCCATCCCCATCTGCTGCAGGCTCATCCAGCAGCCTCAGCTCCTCGGTTTGTCCTTCCCTGAGACGTTTTTGCCAGGCTCTCGTTTGTCCCAGCTCCACACTGCAGTGCTGACAGGAAAGCTGCTGTGGAATTATCCCTGCAGGGGCAGCTTTCTTTGGGTCAGGAATTCTGCTTGTCCAAAATTTATTGTAAAAATAAGATGTGCTTGAAGTTGGTCCTGCACCTAACTACTCCCAGGAGGAAGGCTCTGGGTGGTTAGAAGGTGGGGAAAGCAAAAAACAGGTAAAATCTCAAAGTGAAGTGAAAGCATTCTGAAATTATTTTCATTCAAAGGGAGAAAAATAAGTTTTTAATTATTTTTAAAGGAAATTGTAAATTGTTCTGGTTTTTTTGGTTTTGTTTTTTTTTTTTTTTATCAGGTTGTGTAAAAGTATTGCTCATATGTAAAACACTCAATTCTCAGTTTCTTGAAATCTACAGCTGAGGTTTTCATTAAACTCCACAATACAGAGCTTTCCTTATGCTGCTGGTGTTATTCTTACTTAATTCCATGAAATAATAGGACAGCGATTAATGCTAATATAACAGAAAAAGTGATAAAATCGTGATTTATTCCATTATTTTTTCTGGAACTTATTTTAGAATCACTGCAACTAAAAAGTGGAACCTATTTAACTCTTGTGAGTGCCTTGATGAGACAAGCTGGAGGATTCCTGAAGGGAAATTTCCACCTACAGTGTTTTTTGGAGACCATCAGTCTACCTGAAAAGACACAGTAGGAAGGAACACAGAGAAAAAAAGCACAAATAGAGCAAAAATTTCAATGAATTTAAGTTTCCCAAGAGGTGAAGAAAAACAGGTCAAGACATATTTGTTTCAATGAAAAACATTTTTTTCTCCCACCACTGTTGCAATGCCACAAGTTTTCGAAGCTGCTGATGTCCACGGCTGTATTAGAGAGCAGCACAAGTGATCTTGTGCATGAAGTTAATAAATAATTTGGTTTTTCACCTCAAACAAGAGCCCTTTTTTGATGGCATTATTTATGGCCACCTTCAGCATCAGGTTGTGTTTGCAGCCAGTCCCTGTTTTAGCAATCTCTCTCCATCTGCCACACTCCTGACCTTCAGCCTCTCCTTCATGCTGGGAGGATGCGCCCAGATCTGATCATGCACCCTGAACGTGACCAGCAAACCTCAGAGCCCTCCCTGTCATGGGCTAGTGAGCGAGAGGAGCTGCAAAACCATGGAGGGAACAGAAATTGAGGGAGGAAAAAAAAAAAAACAACCCGACAAAATGAAAAAATGATGAGCTCACATCTACAGCAGTGGCCTCCGATCAGCCCTGTCACTGGGGAACACCACCGAAGGGTGACAAAAATTATTCAAACCCCAGACATTAAATGTTGTGAGTTGTTGAGAAGAATTAAGAAAGGGAGAGAAAATGAAACAGGAAATATTATTCTGGCAGTGAACATCTCCATTCTGCACCTTCATGTTGAATATTCCAGGCACTCTGTGGGATTCCTGAGAGGAGGATAAAGGGAAAATGATAAATGTGGCCAGTTTCCAGCCATGGATAAAGTTATAGAGAATGTCCTGTGGGAGGAAAGATTGCAAACTCCAGCCTTCAGGCCTTAAAATAGATTATGGTTGGAGGTAAAAGAGGTCTGTGAAGCTCTGAAAGCTTGTGGATGACAGGAATGGACCACTGAGGGTGGGGATTGGGAAAATCTGTTTCAACAAAGGAACTCCAGAGGACCAAGGAGTGAATCCCTGGAGCTGGGCCTGCCCACAGTGCCCAGCCAACCTCCAGAACACCTTTCCACAGCCCTCTGTCCATCCTGAAAACTTCTAAACTCATGAAAAGTACACAGAAACACTCACAAAACCAGCATCCATTCGGTGCTGTCCAGTGAAGTGACATCACTCTGCATCAAGGGGTCTCTGAGCACAAATTCCTGGAGTTTTGGGGATCTTTTTGAAGATCCTCAAAGGCTGGCCCTTTTATTTCTCCAAGCTCCTTTTCACTCTGCCATGGGGAAGAGCCAGAAACTGCCCTTGGGTCTGACCCCACATGGTGATTTCCATCCTCCTTATCAGTGTGATATCGACCTGGGCTTAGTGACCACAAAGGTGTTAATTCACGAGTTAGAAGATGAAAAAGAGCTCTGGAAAATGAAGAAAGGAAGAAGGGATTCTTGCTTTTAGTTCTCAATTTCTCAGGAAAGGATCAGGCTTCTCTGGTGAGGCTGTGAGGGAAGTGCTGACTCAGGGGTGGCTGCAGGAGGATTCTGTGCCCACTGGGATCTCTGAGCAGGTTAATCAGCCTGGCAGAGCTCTGGGAAGGATGCTGGGAGACAAAAGAAAATCTCCTCTTGGCACAGGGCACCCTGGGAATCGGTAGCAGGCTCCTGGGAACAGCTCCCCTTTTCTTTCCCTCCATATGGAAAAAAGTTTTTATGGGGTCTTGGCCACTTGAGCAGCAGAGAGAAACAGGCACTGAGCTCATGCTCCTACCCTGGCATTTCCCTCCAGTTTCACTGTGGGGTCTTTGCAATCCTTGCAGACAGGAGGGGAAAGCTCAGCTATGCATAGAAAAGAAATAAATCCTGGAGAGAGGGATGTGTAATCTGGCTGGAAAAGGCGCTGGGGCTGGCCTGGTGCCAGGAACAGAGCCATCACTCCGGCCTGACACAGCCCAGCAGCTTCTGGGAAGGAGGGAAATGTTTATCAGTCCCTGCCTGGTGCCAGGATTGTGGAGGAAAAAAAAAAAAAAAAAAAGGGTGGGAAAGGAGGGAGCACCCACACTCAGAGCTGGGGTACAACCAGCTCCAGACTCTAGGTGTTCATCATCCTGGTGGCACTGAGAGTCTCCTTCATTCAGCCCTGATTTTTATTTTAGCTGAAAATTTTTAAGGTGGAGGGAGAGGATTTGGGATGAAAGGTGTTTAGGGTGCAGTGCCAACAAAACCCCCAGCTCTCTGACAAGGACAGAGGCAAAGTGCTCATTGACACATCCTTCTGCTGGAGCTGGTCCTGGCAGACTGCAGAGTCACCTGTGCTGGACTCGTGGTGGGTATGGAAAGGTGATGGTGGTGGGTCCTTACCCTGGGTCTTCAGGGAATCATCACAAAAATCACAGAATGGTTTGGGTTGGAAGGGACCTTAAAAACCATTTCATTCCAGCCCCTGCCCTGGGCAGGGACACCTCCCATTATCCCAGGCTGCTCCAAGCTCTGTCCACCCTGGCATTGGATATGTCCAGGGTTGGGGCAGCCACAACTTCTCTGGGCAACCTGTTCCAGGACCTCAGCACACTCACGGGAAAGAATTTCTTCCCAATATCCCACCTAACGCTGACCTCTGTTGATTTAAATCCATTCCCTTTTGCCCTGGCATTCCATCCCTTTTCCAAAGGCCTTCTCCAGCTCTCCTGGAGCCCCTTTATGCACTGGAAGGGGCTCTAAGGTTTCCCTGGAGCCTTCTCTTCCCCAGGCTGGATAATCCCAATTTTCTCAGCTGTTCCTCACAGCAGAGCTGCTCCATCCCTCTGATCATCCTGGTGCTCCACAGCCTTTGTGTGCTGGACAAAAGGTTCCAGGTGGGGTCTGACCAGAGCAGATTTGAGGAGCAGAATCCCCTCCCTCACCCTGCACACTTCCCTGTGCTGCCTCCAGGGGTTCTGGCTGGCTTCATGCCGAGCTCCTGTATCCCAGCTCTTTTCCTTAGGAGCAGCATCCCTGCAGTGCATAAACACAGTCCCAGAGTCTGCTCTGAGGCCCAGCCTGGATCTCCCATTTCAGCCAAAGCCCGTGAACTGCTCAAGCTGCACCTCCCTGTATTGTGGAGTTTTGTTTTGTGGGGTTTTTTGATTTTTTTTTTTTTTGTTAGTTTTAATTTTTTAACAGCCAGTTTTTATGGTTACCCTGAATAACCGAGGAGCAACTCAGGGCCTTCCGCTGAGCACTCGGTGATAATTCCCCTGGAACTCCCTCCCATGCTGCTTTCCTTGCCTCTGGTGTCAACTTGAAGGATATTTCATGACCCAAATGGTCTCTCCCCACGACATTGATGACTGCAGGACCAGGATGAAGTTATTCAGAGCGTAGAGCAGGGAATTTGAACGATAAATGTGGCTCACGCTCGTCTAATCCATCTTCAGATCAATGTCGATGAAAAGTGATTAGAAAATGGGAAAGCTGTCTTGTTTCTTTAGAGAATGATGAATTTTCCTTCTCAGAAACAAGTAGCCGCAGTTCTTTCATTTTATGCTACTGAACTACAAAAATCATGCTTTTTCCTTTTTTTTTTTCTTTTCATTTAGGAGAAAAGCAAAATAAAAGGAAGTGGTTGGCTTTGTTCAGAATTTCATTAAATTAAATTGGGGGGAAAAAAAAAAGTAGAAATAATTTGTGGTTTTAACTTGGAGATCAGTAAAGAAACTTGAAATACCCAGCATTTGCTGGGCTATAAACATTTGTCTTCTGTTTCTGTATTCCCTGAAGTTCATCCGTCCTGAAGGGGTGGCTGTGAGACAAATTCTAGTGAGGCCAAACAGCTGAAGGTGAACAGGCTCTGGATCAAGGAATTCTTTTATTGACTTCAGAAAAGCCTAAAAGCTGCCCAGAACACCTGTGGTCCCACCAGCATGAGGAACAGGCTGTTTTCCAGAGCATCCTTGCTTTTATATCCAGCTGGTCCAATCCCAGCCTTTTCTGGGACAATGCTTATGGTCTGTGAAGAGCCCACCTGGAGGACTAAATTCCCTAAAATCCTGGAAACTCTCAAAGCTGCCTCATGGGGGCAACTGGGGATCCAGGAGGGGACCAAGAGCACCCCAAGTGTGATTTTTCACAGGGTCTTTTATTTAGACTCTATAAAGAATGATTCATACTTCAGAGTATAAAAAACCAGGATTTTCCATGTGCTGGTGGCACTGCCTGGTGCTGGAGCAGAGGATACAGGGAACAGGTTTCTCTGGGACAAATTTTGTCCCCTAATTTTTGGGATAAAAGGTGCTGGATGATCTGCAGGAGGAGGTGAACTTCTGATTGATGGTGTATTTTGATACCTGGGAGCCGGCAGATGGTTTATGGCTGACTGAATTAAGATTTGACGCCATTTTCATAACAGAATTTATTGCGGTAATTACTGGACTTTATGCAGAGCTCCTCCCTGTAAAAGCTTTACTAATTGGTCTGTTAAAATTTGCCTTTAAGCAGTGCAGAGAGGATTAAAGATGTGACACAAAGACACCCTTCCCAAACGTGGAGCTTCCCTTGCAGAGGGACACCCAGCCAGCAGATTCCCAATGTTCCAATTCCTGCAGCAGAGCACACCAGGGAGACACAGCCCTGCCTGGGGATGAGCTGCAATATCCATCAATATTCATAAAATCACAGAATTATAGAATCAGGGAATGGATTGGGTTGGAAGAGATATTAAGATCATCTCATCCCACCTCCCTGCCATGGGCAGGGACACCTTTCACTATCCCAGGTTGGTCCAAGCTCTATCCAAGTTGGCTTTGGACTATTCCAGGGATGGGGCAGCCACAGCTTCTCTGGGCAACCTCTGCCAGGGCCTCAGCACCCTCACAGGGAAGAATTTCTTCCTAATATTCAATCTAAACCTGCCCTCTGTCATCTTAAAACCCTTTGGCTGTGACTCCATGGTCCTTTTTTCTCAAAACTCCACTAGGTTGCCAAAGCCAGTGCTGGTTGAATGGGCAAGTCTCCAGATGCCCATAGAGAAAAGCTAAGAAAAAATCTCATTGTGAGAAAAGAAAGTGAGGAATCAAGACAGAAACACTGTCCAGAAGGAAATAAGGAAAAGTTAGGTAGAAAAAAACCTTACAGCTTTTTAAAATAGGATTTGGAGCAGGTGCTCTTCAGGATCAACAGGGATTTGGGATGGGATTTGAGAGTTGTGCTTTCTTCCCAGAGAAGCTGTGGCTGCCCCATCCATGGAAGTGTCCAAGGCCAGGCTGGATGGGACTTGGTGCAACCTAGGATAGTGGAAGGTGTCCCTACCCATGGCTGGGGGGTGGTATGAGGGGAACTTTAATATTCCTTCCAATCCAAACCATTCTGTGATTCTCTGAATTATAAACTGAGTCCAGATCCTGCATGTGAGCTGCAGGACAGGAGCCAAAGCAAAAACCATTCCAACTGCAGGGAGCTGAATGTGGCAGGGAGCTCATCAACAAGAAGGAGAAAATCCAAGGAATTTGCAGAGCTCTGTCCAGCGCTGACCTCGGCACAAGCAGAGAGCTGCTGTTTAAAATGAATGCCAAGCCAGATGCTGGCAGGAAAAGAGAGATATGGATGTGATTCCAGCTTCTCTAATGGAGCTGCATCAAAGGTTTCCTGCTGAGGGGGAAGGCAGGAGCACCACTTCCACTGCTATCAAAGCGTAGGAGAAGCAAAACCTTTGCTTTTTTAAAAGCCTACAAAACCACAGACCCCTCTCCATGTCCAGCCCAAACCCTGGAATTTCTTTGGCAATTAACTCCCAGGGAGCAGCAGAGTTGGAGATGTTAAACCCTGAGAACAGAGATCTGCACAGGAAAAATATTTCCTGTGTAGTACAAAGCAGCTTGGAAATAACCACTACTCTGCTTTAATGTGAAGAGCTCTCAGCTACAAGAATTCAGAGCTGGGTAACTCTGTGTATTTAGGAGGAAAAAGGGGAAGAAATTGCATGGTGGAGCCTGCAGTCTGCCAGGCAAAGGTCAGGCTTTGAAAGGGAGAAACAAACTTGCAGCAAGGCTTTCCAACAATGGGATTTTTTTCTTTTTTTGGTAGCAATTGGGGAGGTAAAGAAGGAGTCAAAGTGATGGGAGTGATTAGGAAGGAAGAACTCTGCTGTCTGAGTCAGTCCCAAGCTAACACTCCAATATACATCAAAAAATCTCCCGTATAGAAAGAGAGATTTATAATCCACGTGGAAGCCACTCACTGCTTATTGCAGCCTTAAAAATGAGGGTTTGGTGCATCCCAGACACCAAGAGAGCTTTAAATTTTCATCAGGATGCCTGGTGGGGGTAGCTGGGTATTTTGATGCAAATCCTGCTGTGGTTGTCTCCAAGTCTTTGGTTCCTCTGATGCTTCCTGGTTGCAAATAAGGTGTCGGGGATAAATATTCCACACACACAGAGCTCATTCAGTTTTTCTCTCAGGGGCTACATCAGCTTCCAGTTTGGTCTGGGATTAAATGGAAGGGCAAGAGTGTGAAACCTCCACAGGTTTGGCAGGAGGGTGAGCACAGCAAACCAGCTGTTCCTGAGGTGCTATTTTGAGATTTTTCCATCTCTTCAGGTGGTCAGAGAACATCTGTCCCAAATTCCAGCAAAACATGAGCAAAGAATTCCTGCCTACAACCCCAAAACTTCCTTCTGAGTTAGGAAGAAAATCAACTCCACCGTTCTTGCCTCACCTGAAGCTGAAGACTGCAAGGAGAAAAAACTGGCCACAGAATATCCAGAGTGGGAAGGGACCTGCCAGGATCATTGTAAAGTCATACAGAGATCCATCAGTGCATTAAAAAAACCTGACTTTACAACTTGGCTGTCATCAGATCTTGCTGGATGCCGTCCTGCTCCAATCTTAATTCCCCAGTATGGAAAAATTAACTTTGGGAAATAGTGTCTACATCCCTGATCAGTCCATACAGCCACAAATCACAGAATCCCTGAATGGTTTGGAAGGGATCTCAAAGATTGCCTCATTCCACCCCCTGCCATGAGCAGGGACACCTTCCACTATCCCAGGTTGTTCCAAACCCTGCCCAACCTGGCCTTGGACACTTCCAGGGATGAGACATCCAAAGCTCCTCTGGGCAGCCTGTGCCAGGGATGAAATTTTTCCCAATATCCCATCTGAATGTCCCTCCTTCAGCTCAAAGCCATTTTGAGTGTGACCACGTTTTTCTGCTGCAGGGATGAGGTGGCCAAGGCTTGAACACCACCTGGATGTGTGGTCCTGTGTGCTCTGACGTGGATCCTGCTGGAAAACGTGATTTTAATCAGGAATAGTTGAGGGTGCTTCCAGTGGGAGCATTTTAGAGTTGAGGTACAGGCAAAAGAAACTATGTGCCACATGGAATAAATTTTATGTAATAAACTGGAAAAGAAATAATGGAAAAAATCCATGTTTATTCCCCAAGGAAGGGAAATTCTTTATTACTGTACTCTGAGGCTCAGCCTAGTTCATCATTAGGAATATGCTTTGGTTTCCAGCAAAATAACTGCAGTGCAACAGTAACTGTGGCCAGTGCCACATTCCTGGGAATGCCTGGAGTATGAGCAAGATTCAGACCTGACTGGCATTCCAGGAACTCTCTTGCTTCCCATAATTCTGACAGATTCTCATTAGGAAGCTGATGGCAGTGGGAACACCCCAATCCCAGTGGGATGTGGATTAGGACTCCTCAACTGCAGGTTGATGGAAAAGCAGAATTCATCCCCAAACTCGTCTCCATTTAAAATTCCCTACAACTCAGTCTCTCAAGGAATTGGACAAGAGGAAATGCCCTCAAGTTGTGCCAGGGGAGGTTTAGGCTGGATATTAGCAAAAATTTTTCCAAGAGGTGGAGTTGCCTCTTGGGAGGAATTTTTAGTTGTGGCACTTTGAGACACAGTTTAGTGGTTGGACTTGATGATTTCAGAGGTCTTTTTCAACCTCAATGATTCTGTGAGTCCTGATTATGCTTCCAGCTCTGCCAGTTACTTTTCTGAGACAGTGAGCAAAGGACATTTTTCTTTATCGAGTGTACATACCACTAACATTTATCCCAAGTTTCCATCTATCAGGATACCTAAAAAGGAGGAATACATGTGCTTTTATAAATGCTTGTGTTGTGGCTGAAAACCCCTCAAAAAGGAGTTCTAAAAATTATATTTTACCCTTGAAGCTGGAGAAATTCTCAACAGTAAATAAAATGAGATGGTTGAATTTTCCACCATTTTTCCTAAAGTGACTGAAAATTTGTTCCTTCATCCCATTCTTCTCTTGGTGTTTCCTTAAAATCTGATCATTTAGGAATTCATGTGAAAGGAGCTTGTGTTTAGTGTGATATGGTAAATGCACTGGAGTATGGTGTGGATGAAAATCTACAATAAAATCCCTAAAAAATTGATCCCTAAAAATGGCCAGCACCATTCCTAGGAATCCATAGGATGCCTGTCCTATGCAGGCATTTATTTCCAGTTTTATCAGCACTTTTCTGACCTTGGTGTTGAGGGAGGAGAAAGGAACAGCATAATCAGGACAAGCATTGTATCCTGGAAAGGACTGAGGACAATGGGACATGCTGCCAGGAGAGGCTGGGAAAATGCCAGGCTTGGAGAGAGACTTGGGAGCTTGACTTTGTGGTTGTTTATTTAAAAGGGAAATCAGAGAGAACAGCAATGCAGGCAGATGGAGCAGACCAAGGAAAAATCCCTTCTGCTCTGGGATGAGGAAGGGTTCGGGGTACTCCAGGATCCTGATGACCTTGCTCATGCCAAGGCACGGAGCTTTCGCTGGTTAAGGAATGTTTGGATTCATGTCTGTCTTAGATTGAAAGATTTAGCTGGGGTGTGTATTCTATTGCAATCTGTTAGAGATGGGGCAGTTATCTTCTGTTAATTGGGCAGTTTTCTTTATCTCTCCCACAACCAATCCTCCCTCCAGGAGATCTGTTCTGTTCATGACCAGTGAGTGTCACTGCATGGCTGAGAAAATTCCATCATCCCATTGGGAGATGCTCCACCCAGGGGGAGGAGCCAAGCATTCCTACCTGGATATAATCTGAGATTCTGGGACACCACAGCAGCCTTTTCCCACTGCATTCCCAGAGGAGCAGCTTTCTTCTTCACTGAATTCCCAGAGGAAGACCAGGCCCATCTACACCACCCCTGGAGCTCCAGAGGAAAACTCCCCCCTTGTCCAGGATCCCTGCTCCAGCAGAAGCACAGCTGGCACTGCAGGAGGGCTGAGCCACCATGGGATAGGACTGCTGCCACCTCCCTCACCCACAGGGTGTCAGGGCCTGTTCTGACTCTGTCAATGTTGTTTTTGGTTTTTTTTTGGTTTTTTTTTTTTGTACTATTACATGTGTATTTTTAATTCTCCTAATAAAGAACTGTAATTCCTACTCCCCTATCTTTGCCTGAGAGCCCCTTAATTTCAAAATTATAATAATTTGGAGGGAGGGGGTTTGCATTTTCCATTTCAGGGAAGGCTCCTGCCTTCCTAAGCAGACACGTCTTTCAAACCAAGACAATGTCACAGAAGGGGTTGGGATAGGTCCATGATGCTCTGCAGTGCAAGTGAAAGCCAGACTTACACTAAGATTTGATTTATCACTGCCATCAGAAGAAGCACTCCTCGTTTTATAACCTAAACATACATGAAAGAGAAAACATTCTTTTGTTGTTCCTTTAATCCGTTATCTGCTCTTTGCCTCCTCAGGGTGAGCTGAAGATGAGGCCTGAGTTCCAGCGGGGTCCTCAGCAGCAAATGGTAGAAAAAGGGCTGGGAAAAAACCTGTTTATTTTATTTTGTATTGCTTTGGATGTTTTTTAAACCAATACCCACTCCTGACTTGCCAATCCTGCTCTTCACAAGCTCCCCCCTCTCCTGTTAAATCCAAGAGAAAATTGCCAACTTGAAAAAGATCCAGTCAATATGCAAAAGCCACCTTCAGAACCTCCTTCAGCAGCTCAAAGCTCTTTGATGCTGACAGCGGCAACTTTAATTCTACATAGATGCATCTCTGAAATGCTAAAACCTTCCCAATCTATAAACCTCTCCTGCAAACAGACCACAGATTAGCTTTTACACTGGATTTAAGCATTTTTTGGGTTTACAGCTGCGTCGTACTAAAATAACTGAAAAAAAAAATAATAAAAAAAAATAAAAAAAAAAAACCAAACCCAGAGAGGTGATACTGAGTGAGAAGCATTGGGATTCTGGGCCAGGCAGGATTCTTTGACCTGAACCTGCAGACCCAGAGCTCAGCACAGCAATGTGGGGTCAGAACACAGACCAAAGGCTCTATAGTGCTCTGCTTCCCTCCAAAAAACCCCAAACCTCTTCTTCCATCACCCTCTGATCTCTGCTCTTGCCTCCAAGGGAGTCCCACCAAAATAAGCCCCACCAGTGCCACATCTGCCCCACTGCAGGGGGGTGCTACATCCTGGATCTGTCTTAGATCATGGACTCATTGAGGCTGGAAAAGACCTCCAAGATCACTGATCCAGCTGCCAACACAGCACTGCCAAGGACACCACTAAACCGTGTCCCCAGGTGCCACATCTACATGGTTTCTGAACTTCCAGGGATGGTGATTCCACCACTTTCACTGCAGAACTTTTTCCACATATCAAACCTGAACTTCCCCTGGTGCAACTGGAGCTGGTTCATCTTGTTCTATCCCTTTTTACCTGGGAGAGAAGACTGACTCCCACCTGGCTCCACCCTCCTGTCAGGGAGTTCTAGAGAGTAGAATGTCCCCCCCGAACCTCCTTTTCTCCAGGCTGAGTCCCCCCAGCTCCCTCAAGCTCTCCTCATCAGACTCGTGCTCCAGACCCTTCTCCATCTTTGTTGCCCTTCTCTCCTCAGCCCCTCAATGACTTTCTTGTCATGAGGGGCTTTGATTACAAATCACCAAGAATTGTTATAATTAGCTCACCTTGCCTCTCTCCTGAGTGCAGGAAAATTTAATTTCTTACTGTCAACCTGGCTCTGCTGCTTGTTTTTCTCTTCAGCTGTAAGAATTCCTTGCAGCCTTTCAGTCCTTGCCCAGCTGGCTGAGACACATGGAAGGTGCCATCTGCCTGCTCTTCCTTATTTTATTATTTACAACACCAATTATTACAAAGGCTCCTGATAATTTTTTTCTAGTCCCAGATCTCTGTCCCTAAGAAAGGCTGAAAGGCCCTTCCCTAAGTCTGTCTACTTCAAAGGTGTCCCCTTTTCCCTGGAACTTCGCTCCTGTCAAGGAAAAACATGGATATCACAGGATCACAGAATGGTTTGGGTTAGAAAAGGCTATAGAAAATAATCTCATTCCAATCCCCTGCCATGGGCATGTACACCTCCCACCATCCTAGGCTGCTCCAAACCCCATCCAACCTGGCTTTGGACACTTCCAGGGATGGAGCAGCCACAGCTTCTCTGGGCAACTTGTGGCAAAGCTTCAGCACCCACAGAATGAAGAATTTCTTCTTAATATCCAATCTAACCCTACTCACTCTCAGGTTAAAGCCCTTACCCCTTGCTGGTTGTCATAGTCTTGTCACTACCTGACCTTGCCAAAGTCCCTCTCCAGCTTCTGTAGGGACTGAAAGGCCACAATAAGCTCATCTATGAGTCTTCTCTTCTACAGGCTGAACAATCCAAATTTTCTCAGCCTTTCCTCATAGGAGAGATGCTCCAGCCCTTGGAGAACCTTCATGGCCTTGTCTGGACCTGCTCATTTCCACATATCAGCTGTCACAAATAACCTACATTTAATAGTTTCCACTCCCCAGAATGTGGTCCCAACATCCCACCTTAAATCCCACTGCTGTGGCCATCCTAAATATCCCATCACTGCCACCGTGGTCTCTGCCTCAGCCCCACAAGGGAAGGGAGATGCTTCCCCTCTTTCTGCCCTCTCCACTTTCCACCCAGATTTCCTCATGGTCAACCCAATTTCCAGTTCCTACCCAGGAGTGGATGAATAGGGCACAAAGGGATGACCTGGAAGGGAATGCCAAGGACAGACAACACCACGAACAGACACAGGGACAGGCATCCTCCTCCTGGGCTGCTGTATGGTGTGCGTGTGTTTTCTGCAAGATGCATGGTAGAAAACCAATTTCCTGCTGGTTCCCATGCTCCTGCTGGCACCAGAGGGCTTCTGGAAGTGTCTGACTAACCTTGCTGTCCGTTGTTGGAGACTCCTTCTCCTTCTCTGCGTGCTGGAGTTTTCTGTTCAGGTCCTGGAACATGTCTTGGTGACGTTTCCTCGTGTGCATGATTTTCTGGAGCAAGCAAAAAGGGCCACAGATCAGCAAACCCCATCAGGAACATGTCCTCCCACCAGAGTTACATCATTTAACCCCAACTCTGTCTCCCTGCAGGTGCCTGGAATACCTTCAGCATTTACTGAGGACCCACTGCAGCACTGCCTTTATTTTCAAGGTGAGATGGTAGGAGAAAGTGTAAAATACTAATTTTTGACCTAAAAAAAACGCTTAAAGACACAACAATCAAATTTTTATGCTGCAGAATTTGAGCTTGACTGACAATATCCTAAGGAAGGTTTGCTGCCCTTCTTTAACTGATACCTGTCCCCATGCCCAGCCTTTCCTCAGTTTGTCATCTCTGTAAATGTGTTCAGAGCCCACCCAAACATTTAATTAGAAAATGTTCCACAATCTCATTTTCTTTTTAGTTTGACCAGTCTGCATTTCACTTCTACCTTCTGCTGCCCAGAAGGAGAGGCAGGACAGCTTCTAGAAGGATTTCCCTTTCCATGTATGAGCAGGCTGAACATGCATTTCCTGTGCTCTGGCAAGGGTGAGATAGTTGGAGAGGGTGGCTCATAAAATTTGGGACCAACATTTAGAAAGGGATGTACTCACCTCAAAATCTAACTCTGCATACCGGGATTTTCGCCTCTGGTATTCAGGAGAGAAAAAGATGGGTAAAGGTTAGTAAGAGAATAAAACAGGAAAAGTCCTTCTCCTTTCCCTTTTTCTACACCTTTAAAAATGTTTTTCTGGCTGTTCATGATGAGAAGCGCCACATATTTTGAGTTATTGAATCATTTATGTTGGAAGGGATCTTAAAATCAACCAGTTCCAACCTCCTGCCATGGGCATGGACACTTTCCACTATCCCAGGTTGCTCCAAGCCCCATCCAGCCTGGGTCACTGGGGTTTTCTCATCTGTACCATGTCTGAAATCATCAAAATGAGAAATAAGGTAAAGGATATAAAGGTGAAAAGATGTGCCATGTGCCTGGCATTTAAATAAATAATCTTTGATACATTAACTTTTTTTTTGACTTTGCAGCACCTGTAGGGCTAAAAACAGTTGATCTTGCAATGGAAGTTGTGACATTACATTCCGAAATAAGATCACATGCCAGTGGTCCCTCAGGGTAATATGATACTGGCATTGCATCCTGGGCTACAATTTCCCTAAAGTTTTTCTTTTCAACCCCCTGGAGTGGCTGGGATTGAGGGCAGAACACCACTCTGGGCTGAGAACGCTGCCGCCATTCCCATGCTCACCTCCAAGGAGCTCATGGAGAGCGTGGAGACGGTCTCGCTCTTGGACACCACACCCGAGTTCCCTGAGTCACCCGTGTCACACAGGCTGTTGGGAATCTGTGACTCGTTGGAGATGTTCTGTGGAGCCAGCTGCTGCTGCTGCTGGATCATGGAGGAACCCTGCACCTCACTGCACGCCATGGTCACCGGCTCCCGCGGGGGACTCTTGACCACGAACCCGGGGTCGGTGGCCATGCTGAGGTGAATGAGCCGTGTTTGAGGCATCTGGTCGATGTTGATGCTGTACTTGCTCTCATCTTTGGGTTTGGCCCTCAAGGTGGACGTGTTGGTGGGCAGGATCACGTAGCTGGTGTCCAGGGTCTGCTCTTGCGCCCGCGAGAGCTCCGAGTCCAACTTCTTGAAGATGTCCCCGTCGCAGATGTAGATGGATTTTGGCGGCTGGTTCTTGTCTTTCTTCAGGGTGAGGGAGTGGTTGCTGAACTCGTTCAGGTTGATGGCCCCCAGGTAGTGTGGGGAGCCCTGAAGGTGCATCTTGGAGACGTTGGCTGGAAGACTGTTGAAGTTGGATGAGCCTTTCTGGTGGTTGAGTTTCAGTTTCTCCTCGTCGGGCAGCGACGGGCGCTTCAGGGTCCCCGTGATGGTTGAGGTTCTGCACGTGGTGATGTCTTTGTTCAGCACTGGGGAGACAGAGAAGCGTCCTCAGCACCTCACCTGGCATTTTGTTGACACATCAAGACACCTCCCACAGTCACTTCCCGCTAGCACCTCTCCCAAAGAGGCAGAACAGTGTTTAACATTATTTATATTTTTAAAATCCAGGATACTGAAGGCAAAATTAAAGCTAGGGAGGAGAAATCTTTGTTATTTTGGGAGAATTCTCTGTGATATGAGTTTTCCAACACAATCATGGCCAAAACTCCCATCTAGGTCAACATATTGATAACAATACCCTGAAAACCAAAGAGATTTTTAGATATTTAGTACATCTAGTATATGCATGTATATATGAACTCTATACACTATTAGCCTGTGGAGTAGAATTCTTGAAAATAAAAGGTTGCTTTTGTGTAAAAAAATTATTTAGATACAGGAAATAGCTGAAATACAACATTATCAATGATTCGTACAACTATAAAATCATCAAATGGCCTGGGCTGGAAGAGAACTTAAAAGGTCAACGAGTTCCAGCCCCCTTGAAATTTAAATTCTTGTATTAATTCACTACAATACTTCAGGTTGCTCTTTTCCCTTAACATTCCCAGTGTTAATAAATTGGTATTTTGAAACACACCACATTTTGTAATGAATTTCAACCTGCTCTCCAAAAAATCTTACATTCCAATAATCATGGTAAGCCTTTGTAAGAGCTCATTATTTAGGAATTTTCAATTTCCCTTCAGGAAAGCAAGTGGTGATGGGAATATTCCTTAAAAAGAGAGGAAAACTTAAAACTGAGTAGGAAGTGATCATGTAAAGGACATTTGGACACTCATTCCCACACAAAAATGCCCACAAAATAAATCATTTGCCCCCTTTCCAGGCATAATAATCTATTGCTCAGTTGATTTCAGGCTGCAGCAAAGATCTTGGGAAAATAATGACGTCAACCTTGATGTCTCCATCGGGTGGAAAATCAGAAAATCATGGAAATCAGACTGTGGAGCAAAGTGTTGTGGGCTACTTACCCAGAATTTCAGCACAGCAAAAGAGAAAAGAAATGTATGTTCCCCTTTCACCCATTGCAAGGAGGAAATAAAAATAGGTAAATGGATCTTTTTATAGAACCGAGGAGAAGGATTTTTGGAGTGAGCTGACATTATGCAGCTGCTCCATGTGGGACAGAGGTGGGACGGGCATCCCATGGCACTGAGGACATGCTGGTTTTCCTACCAGCTCTGAGTGGGAGTGAGGGACGATCAAAGCTCCCTCCCCAAGACTACAGAGCAGGCAAGGCAGGATGACCAGGGCACTAAGGAGAATAAAAAGAGCTTGTAAAGAGCTTTTAAAGCTGAAAACTCTGGCAGCCACGAGCATCTTGGCATCTCTGGGATAAATCAGAGCAAGTCAAACCCTTCCCTTGGGAGTGCCAGCAAGGTTTATTGATCCAGGCTCTTCTCCATGCTCACATCAGCTGCAGAAAATAGGTTTGGAGAGGTTTCCACTTGGCAATCTCCAAGCAAGGAGCGGAGTGAGCCTTCAACACCGAGCCCTGGAGCAAATCCTACCAGGGGATCAATGTGAGGGGTTCTAAGTGGCCTCATCCACTTCCCAGATCCATCACAAGAGGGGAGATGGTGCCTCCAGGAGAAATGATGGCCAGAAACCATTGGACTGGTTCCTGGTTTTTATTATTCAATAAGCAAAGTGCATGGGATGATGCACCGCTCCAAAAGGTCTCTGAAATGAGGTTTATTATTAACTACTTATCTTGGCACAATCTAATAGCACTTTATGAGAGGAGGAGAATCTCCAGGCAGACAAATACAAATTCTAGAGCTGGATGCTGGCAAAGGAAGAGAAGCTTAGGCTGTTGGCAAGCTGCTGATCCAGGGGCTCCTACCATGAAATCACATGAAACTAAATCAGCTCCTTCCCTTCCTTTGGGAAACTCAATTCGGGATGAAAAGGTGTGGTGGCAGATCCAGAAAGGCTCCTCTAGAGGAGGAATGTGGGGTCTGCAGTGGTTTACACCTGACTGTATGCCTGGTGAATGTTCCCTGAGCATCCCCTTGACTCAGACTTGGCCCCACACACGTTTTTCACATGTGATTTTTTTTTGGGACTGAGATATTTGGTGTCAAAAGAGGAGACAAATGAGAAGAGGCTGACAGCTAGAAATTAGATTAGAAAGTGTGAGACAGGAAAACAGAAAGAAAAAACAAATTGAGAGACCCTGAAAAGAGATAAATGGACAGAAAGAGACCATGAAATAAGATATCACAGGGGTAAGTGAGATAAATATACTGTGACTGTGATAAGCACAGGGAGAGGGAGTGAGGCAGAGAGATGGACAGGAAAAGATAAATAAGATATAGATAGATATTAGACAGATAAATGATAGTGACAGTGATAGACAATACACTGAAACACAGTGACAGGGACAAATGTTGACAGACAGAAATACATAAATAACAGGTACAGCAAGACAGACAGCTGAGGACAGAGATAAATAAGTGATTGTGAGATAGAACGAAAGAGATGAATTATAGATAAATACATTAGAAGCAGATAAATAAATGATAGATGAGATAAAGAATAGGATAAATGAAAAGGACAGGTAGATGTTTATAGAGAGGGAGAGAGGAGGGGAGAAAGAAAAAAGGCAGGGCAGGGAAAGAAGGAGAGAAAGAGAGAAGGAAAGAAGACAAGAAAACAGGAAAGAAGGAAAGAAAGAAAGATTAATAAAATTAAAGAGAAGCTTTGTCATAGTGATAACTGAACACAGAATGTGCTGTCCCTGGCTTGGGAAGATCCTGGTTTGGAAGATATGAATTATGCAATTTCCAAGCAAGCTGGTATTTCTCTTGCTTGGCAGAGGGGGAAAGTCCGGGAGGGCAAATTAATGCTTCAGTACAAAGGTTAAGAAAAATAACCTCAGCCAAAAGGTCAGTCATGCCAGGACCAGGAGAGGACGAGACCTGCAGAGAGGAACAGGCAGCCAGGGAGAATCCAGGCAGCACAGACACTTCTGGATTATTGGGAAAAGGGGCTGTCAACTAATACACATCCTCAGGATCCAAAGGAACCTGTGTGATGAGCACACAGGAGAAAGGAGCAGGCAGAAGAGGAGAGATCCAACCACTTCCAGGTGCACCTGGAGCCAGATGGAGTGGTGGGAAGGCTCTCCAGATTCCAGACTTTCTACAAAGACACCCTTCATGAGCACAGAGCTGCCTGAGGTTGGCATCACCCTGGCAGGGGTTGCTGGAGCAAAGAAGAATCACAGTAGGAAGAGATGGATCCCATCTCTTCTTCCTTGATGCTCTTCTCTGCCACTGTGTTACATGACAAAAAATAAAAAAATTCTCAGATGCAAGGCTTGATCTCAGTTAAAAGGCCAAAAGAGGTACAGGAAAATAGGAAAGGCAAAGGGAGAATTCAGGGTGTTGCTTTCTTTTGGCCGGGGTTGAAAGGAAGGGCAACCCACGTGAGGACATGCAAGGCACCAAGACACACACAAAGGAAACAGAAAGGGAAGAAAAAAATTGGCCTAGTTCAATCCCCAAACCAGGTCACTTGCTGATTCTCACCTGTGATGTGCTCACCTGATCTACAAGCCATGTCCACGTCCTTCTCGAAATCGGTCTGAAAGACAGAGAACACAGAGGATGTGGTCAAAAGGGGGTGGTGAAGGACAGGAAAACTTGGAAAATGCAAAACCCCCACTTTATTAGTGAGGTGGGCACAGCCTTTGCCAGGAGATTGGAGAGGTTTGGCTTGGATTTTCAAACATGGAAAACACACCATGTTTTCCCACCTGTTGGCTTTTGAATTTTATCATTGATAAAGCTGGAACATTGCTTTTCAACTGTTCATCCATGCACTTATTCCTGGGCTGCAGATTGAAATATCTTGCTGGAACACATTTATGCACACTCCTAAAAAAACACGGAACAGGTTCCTGGCCCAAACTGTTTTGAATGTATCACTTCATACATAAATTTAAGTGGATTCCCCACCCTTTATTAAAGAGAATTGGGGATCCTGCTGGGAATGCTCCACCCCCACTGGGCTTTTTTGTGATCTGTCACCAAGTCACATGAAGTGGGGACAAGTCTGCTTCTGAAACTCTTAACATATAAAATCAATGTCTCCCACAGGCACAAAGGCTGAACAAGTTTTTCAAGTGGTCTGTGCAGCCAAAGGGAACTCCTTTCTTCTCCCAGGAGGAGTTAATCCTTATTCTGAAGCTTTGAGCAGATAACATTTCAAAGAACTGGATAAACTGAGTCACAGCAGGCCATGAGCTTTCATGGAGTAATGGGGAAGCTGCAGACTGGCAGAAGGTAGAAGAGTTCACTGATTATTTCTGGTATCATTTCAGAAAGACACTTAACATCATTAATGTGATGAAATAAAATCCATTTGAATACTGAGAAGAATGTGGGGGAAAATCCCCATCCCCCTGGGATAAACACTTAAATCTTAGCAGGTGGAGAGCCAAGAGTTTTTGAACTATCTCAGCCTTCCTGATGCTAATTTCACAGTAAATTCTTTGGGATATCAAACAAATCTGAAAAGAAGAGAAGAGAAATACGACCGAACTAACATTCGAATGGGCAAATGGGATGACACAGAAAAATATAATCTCATTTTCATGATAGGAGTTCCAGAAAAATGCAGCTGAACACCCTGCACTAGTTCTGCTGATAAATAAATGAAAGACAGGTTTATATTTAATACCAGTCAACAAGATTTTGTGGGGAAAACAGTTCTACTCAGCTAAGCTCCTTTTCACTAGCTGGGCAGATTTGGAGATAAACGGAAAAGGTAACAGCAAAAATGTCATCCTGCAAAAGCTTTTGATTCCTTTGGTGATTTTACAACAAAATGACATTGTACCCCTCTAAAAATACCAGCGAGGAGTCATCACTCACAGCCAGATTCTGCAGCTTTTTGTGCTGGAATGTGAGGAAAGTGACTGTAAGCTCCCTGCTCCTCCACACACTCATCAGAAGCGCAGGAGGAAATGCAACATTGCTAAAAACCTCACAGCTGACACAGAATTTCCCAAGGTGGCTGATAATGGATGGGAATGTGGAGTTGTACAGGGATGTAAAACCCTGAAACTTGGGATGGCGACAGCAGACTGACAATCACAGGATTCACCGTTTTCAGGATGCTGAGAATCTGGAGGGGGTTATATAAATAATTTGAGGGCACGTGATTTACGGAGGGAGAATAAGAAAGCTCTGGGTGTTAGCTTAGGGAAAAGAAGATTGAGACTGGGTGTGATTATGGTGTCTATTACTGAAGAAGCCAAAGCACCAGGCATGCAAGGGGCCCTCTAATTACCCACAATTAGGCAGAGCGAGAACCTGTCTGAAAATGAGAAGACTCCGCATTTAAATGAGAAATGAGGCACCTGTTTTTAGCCAACACCACCGAGGTGTGGTGGAATTAAAGCTCTGCTGATGTCTTGGCTCCAAGGTTGTGCTGTTTGAAGTGAGGCCTCGTAGCCAGGCAGAAACTGCTCAGCACAGGAGTGACTGGAAAAAAACATCACTGGGTTGTGCTGTAGCTCTAATATTAACCAGGAGCTTTTGGAAGTTGCTCCGATCCTCTGATTCTCCTGATATCTTTATCTTAACCTCAGAAATTAAATGTTTCTTGCATCAACTACATCATGACAGTGGAGCAGATGCAGGGCAAAGCCCCTCAGCCAATTCCTTTGCTGTTTGCAAAGGACCTACACAACAGGACCACAATTTACATAGCTTAAACTATTCCCAGTGAAGCAAAGTGTGCTTTTGAGAGGAAAAAAATCCCTCTGAAACAGCATTTTTTATGGTAGCACCCTAACAGACTGTGATTAAAACAGTATTAAACTACTACTTCCTAGCTCCAGCCAGGACCAGGCAGCTTGATGGGGATGAAAAGGTCTGGAAGACATGGGAGTTGTATTTTGGTTCTTTATTTTTCTGGGAAAGAAAGGATCTCACCAAGATGGCTGCAAAACCTGGTATGCAAGCTTGAGAACCTTAAAATTACAATGCAACACCCCAGATTTGTGTGAAAAAGTCCATTTTAAGGGCTGTGTTTGCTGAAGCAAAAATTTAAAGGAAATAAGAATGGTGAATGAATGATCTGTGATGGACAGAGTCCTCTGCTTATCAGTTATGAGTTAAAAATCCCCACAAACCCCCTACTAAAGGGGAAGTGGGAGATTTCCCTACCATTAGCTGAGCGTGTCCGTTCTGAAAAGACCCCCCTGAGTCTCCATTCCCTTCCTCCTGACGATCCACAACCCGGCACTTCACAGCATCCTGGACCTGCAGGAACAGATTGGCAAAGGTCGGAGTCAGACTGACCAAACCACGTTAAATTCTGCTGAAATCCAAAATAAAAATAGCCCTTGTTAGATCAAAAGAGCACGGACCCTGCTTTAGCAGCATCCAGGCATTTCTTTCACATGGTTTATGTTTTACATGTTTCACACACTGAAGAGCAACTCAGAGGTTTTCCAGCCACCCTGGGTCACTGCCTAGGTCACTTCCATTTGCTTGATTTATACAGTCAGGAATAAAAATGTCTTTTATTTTGCAGCTTGCAATATGTTTAAAATGGATGCTCCCGCATTAATCATTGTATTGGTGTCTACAAAGTCTGATTAGGATCCTGTAATACAAATCTGATCCCAAACTCACTGAAATAATTGGGAAAAAAAAATCCCGGTGACTGCAATGGGAGTTAAGTGCAGACTCATATTTATAATGCAATTAGTGGAAGGAGTCTCAGCCAAGGCAGTGGTGTAATTCCATTGATTTCATTGGCCTGACATAAGAAATTAATCTGTTTTACTGAATTTAAAGGAACTGTAAGAAGATAAAATTAATATTGAAAAAAAAGCCTCTTCCTGTCTCTGTTATTAATAGTCTCTCCACTCCGTAGGATGAAAAGAATAAAAGAAACATAAAAGATTTGTCCTTTTCTTCCCTGATATAATTCACCATTTTAAATCTCCACAGGGAGGCTGAAGAGAATTTCCTCAATTTCCTTGCCTGATTATTGCTAGCTGCACCTCCTAGCTGGAATATCAAGGTGTTAATGCCAGCACAGATTTCATCCTGCAAATCTCAGTGCATCTCACCTCTCCTGAAATCACACAAATGACTTCTTTAATGTGGCATTGTTGGAGGTGGGGTGTGAACATTCTGGAAATGAGAATTTTGCTGGTAAACAAGCAAAACCTGACATGTTATCCCGTCTCACTAAACTGTGCCCTGATTCACCCCTCCTTCCCTCTGGCTGAAAAGGTCAGTCATGTCTGGGGTCATATGTCCCCACAAAGTGAAATTTGTAGGGTTAGAGAAGTTACCAGGCTGGCTGGGCACTTTTCCAGGTGGTTTTTATGGGAAATAATGTTAATTATGTAACAGATAATTACAGACTCCTCCCTCTCACCTCCCGCCTGAGGATGCAGTGGACCATGACGATGACAAATCCCTCCAAGGAGTCGAAGACGGCGAAAAGGATCTGGAAAAGTGCCGAGCGCCGGTCGGTGATGGCCAGGACTGCGGACATCCAGGTGAGAGCCAGCAGGGGCAGCACCACGCAGGAGCTCCAGAGGGATGCCCTGTCAAGGGAGAGGGAAAGAGAGCTCAGCTCCACCTCACCCACTTCCAGGTGGGCTTCTAATTCAGCCTCCCGATCCCACCGGGCTGCAGAGGGTTTCTCCAGCCAACATCTCCGTGAGGGAGAGCTTTCCTGAGCCCCTCTCCCAGGGAAGCAGGAAGAGGCTCTGCACGCTCATGCCACCCAAACTGAGGGGACAACTTCCCAACGGTGCAGTCATGCATAAAACTGGAGGTGGGGAGGAAGGATGCGGATCCCTCCCTCCCCTTTCCACGCCCTTCCCACTCTGCCGCTAATCCACCACCAAGGCTTTTCCCAAGGGAAGGAGACAAAATACAATCACTGCAGGTTGCCAAGGGGGAGGGGAACAGTTGCAGCAGAGACTGGTCTGTCACGATGGCTGTTGGTACTCGGGTCACAGACACTTGGACTTCCACAGCACATGGAAGACACCAACACTGGGACGTGTCACGCTTTCGAGTGACTCAAACGGACAGGCAGAGAGCTGATGTGCAGACTGAAATATTTGTGTTTCTCCTTTTAATCTACAGATGATGGTCCCCACGACACTGGGGACTAAAATCTGACCTCACCTCCCCATGGTCAGAACATTTTCAGCTTTCTTTTGAGATCTCCCCAGCTGATGATTTGAGGGAAAAAAAAAAAAAAATGGCTTTTTGTTCCATGTTTGACAATTCTTGTAAGTTTATTCCTGTGTGGACATTTACTTAAGATTCAAGCCACATCTCCATCCACAAGACAGAAAACTGGACAAAACAAGTTTTCTGTAATGCTGCCCCAGGAAACTCTAGTTTAGCTGTGAATGATGGCCCTGCAAATGGGAAAGCAGCTCTTTTCCCAAGGAGTCTTTAGGCATCCATCTCTCCAACAAAAAAAAAAGATCCCAAACAATTTTAACAGCTGACTAGGGAGATTTTAAGCTGTCACTCATCCCATCTATTTGGCACCAAGAATATGAGGAGAATTTCTCTGTGGGCTTGTACCTAACAAACCAGAGAAGGCCTCGAATAACAAGAGGAGCTACGAGAAAACCTCCAAATACAAACAAATACAGGCAAGACAAGAAATTACAGGACAGATACCATGAAACACGTTCAGCAGTACTTACATGGGACTTGCTCACCATTTCCTGATCTATGAACAAGGGTTTGATATTTACTTGCTGGTTTAGCTCACAGACCTCAGTGAGAGTTTTACCTGAACAAAGCTGGAGCTTGGATACAGGTTTGGACATCAGGATAGAACGCCCTGGCTTCATTAAGGGTTTTTCAGGGATTGTTACATCAGTTCTGCAATGACCACACACTAAAGTGACAGTTAATTTTTACAGTCAGAATGAGGCCCTGTTTGCAAATATCCCTACAGCCTGTCCACACTCAGATCTGTTCATTAATGGTATTATTAAGGAATTTAATTGACCTAAAGGAGCAGGGAAATGGAATTATTTTTCTTTTTAATTAGAACAAGCGTTATGAGACCTCTTTGTAAGGCAAAGGCCATGATATAATCTGATGCCTTTTAATTTTATCTTGGATGGCAAATGCAAATTCCTTTAATGCCCAAGACGAAATACGATTTCAAAGTATTATTAAAAAATACACAAAAAACCAGCCCACAACCAAACAACTCCTAAAGAAAAATAACTTATTTCTGCCTCATTACACTGAAGTCTCTCTTTGCTGTCATTTGTGGTAGTGCCTTCATAAATCTGGCTAAGCAGCAGATGCATGAAAGAAAACATCAGAGAGGCAGAAATGCTGAATGGAAAGATAAGATTTAGCTGATAAGGAATCTTTCTAGATGTGTCTTCCATGCACGTATCAGCCAACACAACATGGCTGAGTAGATGAAATAATTCCAGCAGCAAGGGGAAACTATAAAGTTCACTAAAAGCTGCTGGAAATGGTCTGTAAGAGACAACTCTGCCTCCTGGAATTATCTGGTGTTCCAGAACATTCCTGGTACAGCCATTCTGTGGATGTTACTGCCACCAATGTGGAACAGGAAACCTGGCAATGGATCTGACCCAGGTCTGAACTAAATTTGGGTGGGTTTTCCATTCCTGAAAAGAACTGCAGGCTCACAATGACAATGATCTGGATCTGGATCCAAGACTTAGATGTGGATCTGGGGTTGCAAGGGATGCTGCTGAGAAGGTAAATTATATGTAAATTATATTTATCTTCAGCAAATGGTCAGATTTGAACCCACTGGCTTCAAAATATGCTTTAAGAATTAATTGTTTGAGTCAATTTGCTCTGCCCTTCCAACCAGATGATGAAAACATCATCTGCCCTTCCAGCTCAGCTGATGACCACATATTCAGCTGGATCAAATCAGGATTTTCCCAAGTTGTACTGACTTACATCAGTTCAGAGTTCTGGTCTCTTCCAGATGCCTTCTCAGCAGCATTCATCCCTTACAAAATCGATGGAAATTCTGCTTGCTACTTAAATGCATCATCTTTATTCTCAGGCAGCAGGTGGCAACAGGTCACAGGAAATGGATCTCACTCTAATTTCACTTGCAGGGCTCTGCTTAGATTTTTGAAATATTAAACTCCAAAGTAAAAGCTCCATTAAAGAAATCTGGTACAGGCCGAAATTTCAGGTGAAAACTCACAGGAAGACAAGTGGGTTTTCTCTGAGACTGCCCTTAATTCTACTTGCTATGAGCTGAATTCAAAGCAGGAGTCATATTTCAACCACCTTCCCACACGTCCCATTTTTTAGGAGGCACAATGAGTCTTTTAAAGATCCCAGAATGACTTATAAGACCTAAGAAATATCACATTAGGGTGCTTATCACAAGATGTGATATGAAATGAGAAATTGTTATACAAAGACATCGTGACCACCTAATGGCTTCGCATGGATTAGCCACGATCAATAAATCCATTACTTTTATTGCTTGGGACAAAGGAATTAGCTGGCAGATCCTCTTATTTATCCCATTTATGACAGCCCTCAGGACAAGTGACAGCAGCATCCCATCTGAGGTTGGAAAAGACCTCTAAGATCAAGTCCAAATCTCTTCCCAGCACTGCGAAACCCGGCACTAAACCATGTCCCCAAGTGCCACATTTACACAGCTTTTAAATCCTTCTGGGATGGGGACAATCTGTGACAATACTTGATCATCCTTTCAGTGAAGAATCCCCAATATCCAACCTAAACCTCCCCTGGTGCAACCTGAGGCCATTTCCTTCCATTTTGTCACTTGATAGGAGGAGATACCAACCCCAGACTGGCTCCAACCTCCCTCCAAGGAGTGATGAGGTCCTCCCAATCCTCCTTTCCTCCAGGATAAACCTTCCCAGCTCCCTCAGCCACTCCTAATGTGTTCTAAAATGTGGGATCTACCATGGGAAACACTCAGCCTTATGAAAGCACACACCAGACCCTGCCCTGGCAGCAAGGATTTGGCCAAAATTACAAAATCTATCTGTGGTTTTGTCCTTTTTGTAGCTGGAGGCATGGAGAGTCTTTGTCTTTGCAAAAGAAGCAGAGTAAATGGATTGCACTTAGAGGAAAGCAATGGAAAGAGCAAAAAGAATGGGTTTGGAGATAAAGATCTACATGAAGAAAGATGAAGAGTCCTGCACCCTGAGAAAAGGCAGGTGCAGGGGGACACACAGGACATGCCAATAAAGATGTAAAGGGCCATTAGAAAGGGTAAAGTGATCAATTATTTTCATTACTCAACTGTGACAGAGCAGCAGCAACTTAAAGAAGCAGCAGACGGAAAAAAATCACTTTATAATTTGAAAGCAGCTCCTGGAGAGGAGCTCTGAAACGGGAATTGGTCACTGGACTCAACAAATAATGGATGGCTCCTTACACACCACCAGTTCTGCTGCTGGAAAATCACAGTACAGGGATGTGCTTTATTTATTCTCTCATGCTTCTGTGCTCCTCTGACCTGTATTCACAGAATTACAGAATCATGGAATGGTTTGGGCTGGAAGGGACCTTAAAAATCATCTAATTCCACCCCACTGCCATGAGCAGGGACACTTTTCACTAGACCAGGCTGCTCACAGCTCCATCCAACCTGGCTTTAAACACTTTTTAAACACTTAAAAACTGTTCCTCCCAAAAGGAAGAACGGCATCCCAATTTCAGGGACACTTTCAGAGCAAATCTCTGTAACTCAGTGCCCATATAACCAAGATAGGAAACCTGTAACCAAAGAAGAGGGGAAACTCTGCTTGCTCTTCCCATGCACAGGCAAAAAAGAAACACCTGCTGTCATTTCTATTCTCCCCTAAAAGATGATTCTACTCCCAGTACCTGCAATATAAATAATAAAATTAGGGAAACAGGAAATCAAATGGCTTTAAACTGCCCTGAGCAGCCAGGTCTGGTGGAAAGGGTTCATAGTGGGGGGTCTGGAATGAGATGAACTTTAGGGTCCCTCCCAACCCATACCACTCTGTGATGATTTTATGACACATGAGACAGGCAGGTGATGAAGCAGCTGTGACCAGACTGCCTCATTATTCAGCTTTAATTAAGGAAGGTGATCTCTGAGAGTCCAAGAAAGACATGCAGGATCCAGGTATTATCCCCAGGTAAGGATATGATTTCAAAGTCCTTGAACCACGAGGACAACACTTTCCTGAGGAACAGTCTCTTTCCTAGACCAGCCATGCATGGAAGCACTGACTCACATTAATCCTGGAATTACAATACTGGCAGAAAATTTGACATCCAAGACTCCCTAAAAGGATATTGAGCCAAGAAAAAGGGCAAAACCCTTATATGGGAGATTTGACACGTGAATTCCTAAGGATTTAAGAGGAATGATGATGATAGGGGTCACGAGGAATCCCTGACACTGGCTCCTGGGTGGGGTGCCTGGAAAAATACACTGTGCCAGGTTTTAGTCCTGGGCCAGTCTCTTCTGGTCAGAGCCTGAGCTTTCCAAAGAGCTGCTTGGCAAGGATTCATAAAATCATGGAATGGTTTGGGTTGGAAGGGACCTTAAAGATCATTTAGTTTCAACCCCCTGCCACAGGTAGGGACACCTTCCACTATCCCAGGTTGCTCAGAGATCTGTCCAACCTGGCCTTGGACACTTTCAGTTATAGGACATCAACTTCCATCCATCCATCTGTCCATCCATCCATCCATCCATCCATCCATCCATCCATCCATCCATCCCTCAGCACTCCCTGGTATCTGCAATAGATTCCCTCGTTCACAGCAAGTACCAGGAAAAGCCAAGCCCCTGACACACGTTTTCCATCTCAGCTAAAATAATTTTCACAGGTAGCAAAGACAAATTAATTCCAAGGCACCATTTCACAAGCTGAGGGTGCCCCACGGGCAGCGATAAATGGGAGGAAATGTGGGAACAGAATTCTTCCAATGGCAAAACCTGCCCAAGATCTTTTTCAGCACAGCCTAAAGGGAAGGATTTATTTAACCCACACCTGTCAAGTCCAGCTAAGCTCTAACAGGTCACAGACATCCAATGATTTCCATTTATCATTCCCCAGGTCAAGAAATCGCACAATTTCCAGTACTTATTTTTCCACTTCTGTCACTTTTCTCTCCCATCACTTCCCTCTGTTTTCCCTCCTTTGCACATCCCCTTCTCCGACCACAGATCTCACCACAAAGATTTCCAAAAGCCAAGAAAAACGGTCTAAAGGATCTACTTCTCACTCCATGCTATCCCAGAAATAAACCTCTGGAAGCTATGGGAGGGAAGCTGGGGAGGGACAATCAACCCCAGCAGGAACAAGGCAGGAACATCCTTGATGTGCTCTGCACTAAAAAATTATGGCTCAATCCAGGTCAGGGAGGAGCCAGGAATCCTCATTTAATCCACATTCCAAGACTCCAAAACTGAACGGCAAAGCTGCTGCAAGGTCTGGGAGGAGGGAGCCCAGCAGAAGGGAGGCAGTGGCATGAAGAATAATCAGAGTTTTGCCTTTTTGACAACCTCATTTACAAGAAATTTGGAGATGGAAAACCAGGAACAGTTCAGCTGCAGGATGAAGTGGATCACAAAGGGAAATGAGTGAAGTTATTTGTGTATTCCTCAGTGTTCCCTTTGCAAGGATAAGAGCGCAGGACACTTGAGGACAAACAAAAAAATTGATACTGGACACTGTCATCTGAGGCACCCAATCTGCTGGGAAACAAAACAGTGAAAAATCCTCTTACAAGAGCCCTCCAATTTCTGTCAATCCACTTAAATTAGAGAAGCAGGATGAATAGGAGATCTGGCTTTCATATCCCTTTTTTCTCCTGATTTGGAGATGAATCAGAATTTGTGATTTATCACAGACCAATGTCAGACACAATTGGAGAGGGACTTGAGACTGTTTAACTTTTTAAATTAATTTACTATGAACAGAAAGCCTCTTCTATTTAAGAGTCTAACTTATTAATAGTAAATCTACTGCTGGTTTAACATTGCTCTGCAGTTACAGGAATCCAAAAAGCAGCGAGCTGCTCACTCCAGACTTGTGGTACACGTGTCTGGACTGATTCCATCTCACCATCTCAGCTGGGCACTGCTGCAAAAGGTGAGTAAATGACCTTAGCAGTGAAAAATAAATCAAGTTTTGTTCAGTTCTTCATCTCACTGAGAAAACCACAGAATCATAAAACGGTTTGGGTTAGAAGAGGCCGTAAAGAACATCTCATTCCAACCCCCTGCCATGAGCAGGGACACCTTCCAGGTGCTCTTGAGTTGATTTTCTTTTAACTTTCTACATTTTGAGATCTGGCAATTGGCTGCCTCTTTTAGTTTAGATTAATTAAAGGTAGGAATTTTCAAACTGCAAATGATCTGAGACTGTTTCCCTCACACGTTTTGCATGCACTAATTTAGACATCAAAACCAAAGTGTAGCATCACTTGGATGTGATACAGATAATAAAATTTCCAAAAGGGAAGGAAGAAAGACAAACCTTCCCTCATCACTCTCCCTCCAGCCTTAACCTTTGGGAAAAAAAAGCCAACCACATAAGTAGAAACAATTTCTCCAGCAGAACAAAGCTCTGGAATTATTTTTTTATTTTCTTTTCTTTTTTTTTTTTTTTTTTAAGCTAACTCCAGAGGCATCTAAGAAGAGATTTAACAGCATTTGACTTTTGTAACTCAGAGCTATGAAACACTTTAGGATTTTGAAAATTAATTCCAAGTGCTTTCAGGGGGCCAAAAGAGGCAGTCAACACTTATGAAATCAGACCTGCAGGCCTACAAGGTATTAAACTTAACTTCAGCATAAGAGGAGGAAAAAAACACTTAGAAGTGATTCACCAACTCACTTAAACCACACTCAGTGCTCTGCAGCCTCTGGAGTTAAACACTCAAGCAGGTGCTCAAGTGGCTGACAAAGCTGGATTCTGGAGTCCCTGTCTGCCACCAGAATTACTGGGAATCACACCTTTAAGCCTGGAACTCCAAGAATGGAGCATTAAACAAATTAAACACAGCTTGCAAGAAGTTCGGAGTCCCTTTGTCTTCCATGGGCTGGTCACATGCTTAAATCTTAAATCTAGGCATGTCAAAAAAAAAGTGCTTTTCAGGATCCAGCCCATCAGCTCCAGGGGTGTTGCAGGAGCCCTGCTCTACTCATGGCCCACAGAATGAGGTCGGGGAGAGCTGGGGGATGTCAGGGAGGTGGGCAGGGAAATGGGCAGAGAAAACAAACACGGGCTGGTGAGTGCAGGGAAATGGAAGAGGGAAATAAAAAAAGGAACTGAAAAGCGAAAATCAAAATGAAAATTAAAAAAAAACCAAAACAAAATAACAACAACAAAAAAAAAAGAAGTGGAAAGAAAGAAAGAAAAGAAGTTGAAATTAGAGGAACTAACATGGCGTTACTGGTGGCTGTGGCCGAAACTTCAGCAGAAGAAACTACTCCACACTTGGAACATTTGAGCGTCATGCCGTAAAGGGGCACTGCCATCTGACTGCAATTAAAACCAAAAGACTGAAACAAAACAAAACACTTCGCTCATGAGCACAAACGTCGAAAGGAAAGGGAAAGAGAAGCCAAAAAGAAAGGAAGGAGAAAAGGGAGCCAACCAACCATACCCAGTTTGGGAAGAGAAATGAAAAGACAGGCAGGAATTAAAACTCTCTCATCTGTACCACTCCAGATGCGGGGAACAGGGGGAAATGGACTCAGATTTGTTGGTGCTGCTGGAGAGGGTGGAACTGTGTTGGTGAAAGTCTTGCCAGATTCAGGGTGTCTCTGGCACCCATGGAAGAGAAACCAGTACTGCTCTCCCAGTCTCCACCTCCTTCTTGTCGTTTGAGTTTTTTCGTTTTTGGAGGGTTTTTTTAAGAAATTGCTCTTTTCCCTCCTGGCCTTTTTGCTCCAAAACAAAAAAGGTGGCAGGGTTGTGCAGTAGAAGGCAAGAAGTAGGGCTGTGGGGGCTGTGCCTGCTTATCTTCTGTCCTAGAAGCAATGCAAGGGATAAGTCACTTATTTTCTCTGACTGGGAGCTGGTGAGACCAGAACAGAGGCCACTCTTTGGCTTTTGGTCAGAGGCCACTCTTTGGTTTTTGGTCAGAGGCCACTTTTTGGTTTTCTGGTTCCCTCCCTGATGAAGGATGGGACTCCTTTATGTCCTGAAGCTAATCCTGAGCTTGGGTGTTTCCTCAGCCCCCTAACCTGCCCTGAAAGGAACCCGACTGGCTGACTGCTTCTGAGACATTCCTTCTCTCACATCCTGTTCTGGAGCCAAAAACATCTTTGGGATGAACCCTGAGGATTATTCCCACCTGCTGCTCCCACTTTGTCTGGATGGGACCACCACAGAAACAGCCCACTGAGGGCTGCTGGTATGAGGGGATCTGCTAAAGCACATCCTTGGGATTTTTAGCAGCTGATATGTGGGAACCCCATTCAGCTCCTCTTCAGGAGCCCAGAAGCCACATTAGCTTGGCACTGGCCCCATTTCTTCCTAGAATTTACTGGTTGTGTGCTCTCCCTGGTCTGCACAGATCCACACCCACGTCAGATCTGGCTTGGAAAACGGGAAGGAGTCTGCAAAACATCCCCCAGACCTTCCTGCTGTGCCTGGCATCAGAGAAGACACGAAATCACTGCCAGAGGACAGCACAGGGTCTGTCATCCCTGGTGTGGTGGGGATGCTGCTGAGGGAGGTTTGCCCCAACCAGGAGGGGTTTCAGGGCCTTGCCCTGCCCGAGAGAGAGATTGGGTGACTCCACAGAGCATTTCTTAGCTTTGGTGGCTCTCTGTTCAGTCTCACTGCAAAAAGACATCCTGATGAGCACCAACACAGCAGCAGCAGTGGGCCCAGTGGCCCCGTTTCAAGTGGCTATTCATTAGTCTTTTCATTAATTACAGTGACACAAGTCATCATTCCCGTCCAGAATAATGACTAAGGCATCCCACAGAAGCTTTCAGACACGGAGGAAATTAGCTCCTGTGTCCACAGATAAATATCTTCCAGAAAGGATGGTGTCAATCCTGTGAGGACAATGGCTGAACCAAAGATAAAGTGGGTCTGGAGAGGCATTAGGTGCACGACCCTTAAAAAATAAAAAAAAAAAGTACGACAGCTTATCCCCAAATCTATAAGCCACAAAGAACAGATAAGCAGAGAGACAGAGAGAGGCAGAGATAGGCAGCAAAAAGAAAAAAAGTAGATTGACTTGAAGAATTTGATGGGAAACCGTACCAGAAAAAAGATGAATGACACTGAATCACAGAGAACTGGCCAAACGACCACTGTAAACACACAACTGTAGCTGCTGTTGGGTGTGTTTATGCAGAAAGTTGCAAGCAGTGGGCACAGATGTGGGTACATTTATCTCCTAATAATTCCTTCTGGTCGGGGGCATGAGGTTGTTAATATGCTGAATTTCCGTAGCAGGTTTAGATTGGCGCCTGTGCATATGAAAGGGAAGCTAATTAAATAATCACAGCGAATAATGCCTTCATTTAATTTAGCTTTTTCTGCTTCCTAAACATCCACAAACAGCTCATGGGCTCATCTGGTGTGTTCACTGGAGCCTGGACTTCGCTACCTTTTATTGACCAGTGCTTTCCACCATGCTCAGCCCCAAGAGCAGGAGCACTGCTTCCAACAGGAACCATTCCCAGAGGAAGGGCAATCCCAACCCTTCCTGTCTCAGTGGAGTTATCACCTTCCTAATCACTCTCTCCCCTCTGTGCTCTGACAACCCAGCTCTGTTCCACCCCATCAGGACACCTGCACAGGGATTGTTTCACACAAGGTTTTGGGGCAAACTCCTCTTGGGTGGTTTCTGTGATTAACAGATAAAAGAGAGGTTCTCTAAGGGGGGGACAAGGCTCCTGTCTCTCCTCAGGAGGGGCAGAGGAAGCCCAAAGAAATTAAACTCAGCTAAAATTAGCCCTGGTGAATATCCCTGATGGTCTCATTCTTCCCCCCTGCCTGTGTGAGCACACAAATGTGGAATAAATGTTGAATACATTTGAAATTCATTTTAGAGGCTCCTGACATTAAAAAATTCATATTTTGGTAGTAATCCCTTCAAGGGAGCTCAAACACCGGAGGTGGAGTTGGCCAACAACAGAGACTGTTTTCTGGGATGGTTCTCTCCATTCCCAGACAGGTTTTGGCTTTTCTCCAGCTCTCCAGGTATTCACACCCCCTTCTCTACAGCCTGGTTTTGTGATCCACCTATAAAATCACTGCCACTAGAAAATCTGCATTTTCTGACAGATGTGACAATAATCACAGCTACTTACACTGCTAAGTACAGGGCAGAATTCTGGTGTTTCAGGTATTATTTCATGAGAACTGTTGGCACTGATGAATTTGTGACAACCAATCTGTGGAGTGTGTGCTGGGCTCCTCTTAACATCCAACAGCTCTTTTTTTCCCCCCTATTTTTGGGGGATTTTTTTTTTCCCCACCCTTTTTAAAAATTGTTTTTGCAACACTGAACCATACTTCTTGCCTCTGCTAAAGGAAACACAACGTTTCTTTAGACCATCTCCTCAGGTCCAAACATCTCCAAGGCCGTTACTCGTTCTGATTTTCTTCAGATCTACCTTCCAACACGGTTCCCAAGCCCAGGCCAGAAGCAGAGAACTAAAGGGAAAGGGGCACCAGGGCTCTCAAAAGTGCTCCCACACTCTCAGCAGGGGCACTTGGGAAGGGGGAACAAAACCATTGAGCACAGATAAGGCTTAAAATTGCTGCACACACACACACGGACACGAAAGAAGGGAGGGGGGGAAGAGAAAAGAAAGAAAAAACAAAGAACATCAGAAAAATGACTTTTTTGTTTTTGTTTTTTTTTTGTTTTGTTGCCTCACAGGTTTTGTTTTTAAAGCCCAGCTCTGAGTGTGATCAATAACCAGCTGCTGTGTATTAAATAAGGTCACTCCGTGTGCCATTTGGATTAGAGAGGGAGGGACTGAGAGGCAGCAACTCGCTGCTTTGCTAATCCAATAAACCATTTATTGCAGCGCTGACTTTCAAGTGCAATTACCCTGCTCCAGACCCTGCCTTGCAGCCTGGGTGGTTTTTTTTTTTGAGTTCTCTCTTTGTCAAAAAGGCGTCGTCCAGAATGAAGCACTTGCTTGTTAGCAGCTGCTCGAAGCAATGCACCAAGGTCACTTCTTCACGTATTTTTCAACCCAGCAGCAGCTGGAATCTCTGATCAACCAAATCTCCTCTTGTTTTATGGCCACGGCACTGCTCACGCACCGAAATTCCCCTTTGCTGCACCCAGGGACCCCAAGGTTTGGTCGTGTCAACACTGCTGATAAACCCTGAGCCTAAACAGGTCCCCGTGTTTTTTTTCAAAATCATTAAGGTTGGAAAAGACCTCCAAGACTGAGTTCAACCTTTGACCAAACCCCTCCATGGCCATTAAACTCTATCACAAAATCTCAGGTCCACTTGTTTCTGGAGCACTTCCAAGGGATGGTGACTCCACCACTTCCCTGGGCACTCTGTTTCAAAGCCTGGTCCTCCTTTCAGGGATGAAATTTTTCCAGATATCCAACCTGGACCTCCCCTGGTGCAGCTTGAGACCATTTCCCTTTGTCCTGTCACTTGTTACCTGGGAGCAGATTCCAGCCCTCACCTCACCACACCACTCCCTATTTCAGGGAGCTGTGGAGAGTGATGAGGTCTCACCTGAGCCTCCTCTTCTCCAGGCTAAGCCTCCCCAGTTGCCTCAGCTGCTCCTGGTACCCCAGACCCTTCCCCAGCTCTGTTCCCTTCTCTGGACATGCTCCAGACCCTCAAAAGTCTTTCCTGAAGTGAAGGGCCCAAAACCAAACACAGGATTTGAGGTGCTGGATAAGAATTTTTTGCCTCTACCCTGGGTTTTGCCTCCACCACTCAATCAAAAATCACTCAATTAAAAACCACTTTCACCCCAACTACTCAATAGAACAGTGTCAGAAATATTGAACCTCATCCATATTATCCACCCCTGCCCTCTGAGACTCAGTGGAGACCCTTTCTCCCTCCACTTTGACAGACAGGATAGATCCATGCATCCTGTGCTTCCTCCACCAGCCTCCAAAGGTTTCAAACTCTGCCTCCATGCAGAGGAACCAGAAGAGCTTTTGCTCTCCTCATTTCTTTGTGGACAGCTTCTTCCTTCCAGAACACAGCTGTTACCCACAGTGATAAATCAAATTCTGCAGTGGACAATTGGGAGCACAGATCCCTGCCTTTCCCAGCAGCAGGTAAGGACAGGGCTTCTCTGACTGCAACAAGAAGCCAAAAAGGCAGGGGAGAGGAACACAAATCTGACCTGGGCATCTGAGGAGACTCAGAGTGTCAGCCTACCATTTCTGTCCCTTGCTCAGAGTAGGGCACAGCTCAGGGATAAAATCTGAGGCTAAATAAAATCAGACTGCAGGCTGATAAAATCAGACTAGATAAAATCGGACTGCAGGCTTGTTCCTAGAAATGGAGAGCAGAGGGCCTCTCATCCTGCTGGGGGTGTTGGTAATGGCAAAACAGCACTGACAAAAATTTGGGAGTAAGCCAAGAGAGAGCCCTGCCCGGGAGCTGCTGCCCAGGGCAAAGCCCTGGGAGACACCAGGGTGGGGAGAAATGTGGAGTCAACCCTTGGCTTTATACTCCAAAGGAAACCACTAACACAAATCCTCTGGATTCAGGAATGGAGGCTGTGGAGAAGATAAAGAACTTCAGGTGGCAGCACAATTTTTTCTGGCAGCAGAGGTTCTTAACTCACCTCTCCTGCTGCATGCATCTGCTGCTCTGTTCTCTGCCAGGCCTCCAGAACCCACTCCTCTCCATCACACACCTCTGCTGTCCCTGAGACACCTGCCAGCCTCCAGACACCACCCTCTGTCACCCAGCTCGTGCCACGTGCCACACTCAGCACTGCTGAGCCTCTCTCTGCTGTCTCCAGGAGTGACAAAAGCCACTTTGCTCTCCCTCATTTCTGGGAGGATGTACCAGCCTTGGCTGAAGCCATTTTAACAAAGAGATGAACTTTTATCCTTCCTCCACAGCAACACAGGGCTGTTTATTGGATTTCTGTGTCCTGCTGTACTGAATGACAGTGCAAACACATTAAATCAAGTCTGTTTTGTCTGTTTTTTACTTTCCTTTTGTTTTGTTTTCCTTTTTTTTTTTGGTTGCATCCACAATCTCTTTTTTCACCCCTTGCCTGGTTATTGATCACAACCTTGGGTATTTTTGGTTTTTATTTTCACTCTTTACTTAGATGTATTGATAAGG
The DNA here is from genome assembly GCF_048771995.1 of Taeniopygia guttata. Taxonomy (NCBI): domain Eukaryota; kingdom Metazoa; phylum Chordata; class Aves; order Passeriformes; family Estrildidae; genus Taeniopygia; species Taeniopygia guttata. Next base: position 149,559,005 of record NC_133026.1, on the reverse strand, counting down.
CATACCCTGCCCGTTCCTTCAGTTTCTTATCTGTTATTCCATCTTTGGATACAAGTTTGTTAAAAACCAGAATGCCAATAACCATGTTCACCTGTCAAAAGAGAAACAACACACAAGTTTTGTTCTCAAGCGGGTCAGGTCAAGCTCAGTAACACAGAAGGGTTTCTCCCAAAGCCAGGTCACACTTCTGCAGGCCACCCCCACCCCTTGTGTCCCCTGTCCCCCACTGTCCCACCTCCCCTGGCCGTGCATCAGTGAGCTCAGGACAGCAGGATGCAGCTGGCAGCAGATCAAGGAGGCTGGAGAATCATTAAAACTGGAAAAAACCCCCAAGATCATCAAGTCCAACCCTCAATCTGGTCTCCATGAAGCAGGAGAGACTGGGAATTTCCCAGGTTGCTGCAGGGCTGTTTGAACCCCAACACTGCCTGAGGTCCAGCAACAAATTCCAGGCACAGCAACAATTTTTTGGGCTAATCCAAATAGAGAGTGGCCAGTACAGAAAAGAGCAGTGGGTTGACATTGGCTGTCTCCCAAAACACCTTCTGGAGTCAGACAAGGTGTCACAGTTCTGTCCTTGGGAAACACCACTGCTGCTCTCAAAATAAGAGGTGGAGGAGCACTGGAGCAAGTAGAAACATCATCTGCTCTGGTGGGATGTCTTGGGAGATACTGAAGATGGCACAACACAGAGAATATCCCAAAAAAAAATCAGTGGGCAATACAATTCCATGCAGTTCGTTTTCCTCAGGGTGAGAGCAGGGATGTCTGTCCATCAGACACAAAAAACCACAATGAAACACAGGCTGGACAGAGCTGAGATCCTGCAGAGTGACCCCAAACTCCTCACTGTGCCTTTCCAACTGCATCCACTGCTGCCAGCTGCATCTGCTTCACAAACCCCATCAGAACCTCAACAACGAGTTAGCGACACACCAGCCCCACCCCTGCCTGGAGGAGCTCATGATGGTGGAAAAAGGAGACATTCTCCTGGCTTTGCTGTCAGCTGCTGGTGTAGAAACATGTGGTCAATGCTGTTTTGCATGTGGGGCTTTCAGGGAAATATTTTAGGGCCAAATTCAGAGATAAATTCACATGACTTTACATCTTTAAGAGATCCAAAGAGTCACCTGACACTAAGGAAGGGACCAAGCCTCTGCCTAATTGCCTAAATCATCCTCAAAACAATGATCAATCTTTCTGCTGGTATCACTAGCTCACTGATGTGGAGCCCACAGCTGGGAATCCACGGAAAATCTCAGAAATTGCAGTTATTTTTGTTTGCATCAGCTGCTGGGTCAGAGGACAGCTGAGACCATTTCTAGATTTCACCAAGGTATTGATTTAGAGAAACAACACTGGCAAGCCAGGCACGGTGACACAGCCAAGGATCAGCAGGAAATCAACGCCTGGTTATAACCCTGGAAAAAGAGGGTTTTGAAATCACTGATCCTTCACTGTGGAGGATTCAGAAGTTTTTCCTTAAGGTGCAGACAGGCAGGAGGAAAGGTGGGGTTGAAGTGTTCCTAGGGCTGGCCCAAAGTGTGAATCCTCACTCCTATGGAGCAGGGGCGACAACAATGAGCAGTTCTGCACTGCTTTCAATCAATCAATCGATCAATCAATCAATAAATCCAGTACATTGATCACCACGATCAACATCCTGTTCTGATCCTGACTCCGCTTCTTTCCTAAGTCAGGGATGTAACACAGATATTCTCCCAACAACATGCAGAGTTGCTTTACTTCTTTATCTTTGAGACAACTTCCAGCAGCAAAGCCCCACGTCTGAGATTCATGGAGATAACCATGACCTGACCACTGCTGACCCTGTCCTCACCTCGTTCCACAAACCTCCCCCTGCCTTCAGCCTGCACACAGCTTCCACCAGGCTGCTCCACGTGAGCTGGGCAAGCAAAACTGCTTCCAACAGCTCTGTGTTTAAGGTAGAGCAGGATTTTTAAGAGTAAAGGTCAAACCTTTATCCTTCAAACCTGCAGCTGGTTCAGTGTCAGTGGCCTGACTGTGAGTTATGAGCATTGCTGAAGCTGCAGGCCAACCACCTTCAGAGTATTATCAACTTTTTGAGCTCATCTCTTTGCAGGTTCCCATTTATAAAAAGGCTTTCCATGCTTCTTCTTCTCCAAGCTCTTTGGTGCCTCTACCAGGACAATATTAATTTGTCACTTTGGCCAGGAATGAGTCAGGGAGTCTAAAGGAGGCGTGTGGCCTCTCTCTTGGTGCTGATCAGGGCCAGACGCCCCCAGAGATGATTCACCACTGCCAAATATCTACTGCAGGAACCACCACTCGCCTGTGCTGACCCCTCTGTGAGGACATCTCATTTCCGAAATCTCAGCTGCCAAATGGAAGCAGGCTCCTGTGTTGTCCTCACACTTTAAAAGAGGAAAAAGAGAAAGATCACCGCCCTTGTTGTTGGCACAACAAAAGCGAGGTGGTTTGAGGCAGCAGAGTGACTCTGGGCACTACCAAAGCTTCCTCCCTCCGAATCACTGTGTCACAAGCCCACAAGAAAGACCTCAACTCATGCCAGTTTTGATTTCTTGCAGAGGAGGGGGCACTGCTGGCTCTTCTCTTTGTCACCGTGATGAAACGATGGCACTGAGGTGGTTTGATGTGCAGTGACAGCGCTGGGAATAGAGGCAGCCAGAGCTTTTGTGGAGTTACTCTCCTGTAAGCTCCTGCTGCGGGGCATTTCATCCCCCAGGCACTGCACGGAACAAAAGCCTGAACTGAAAAAGGGAATTTGAGTGTCAACAACAACCCCACTCCTGTGGGACTCTCCAGAGCCTCAGAGGGCATAAAGCTCCTGCACTGGATGAACCAGTGGGCTGGAGAGAAGCTGCAGAAAGGTGTGGGGGCTCAAATGTGGCTTTAAACCCATCAGAAATTGCTGCAGGAGGGATTTCCTGGAGGAACACCCGTTCTCAGATTCTTTCAGCCCTGAGGTTTCTTCCCTCAGCAGCAGGGAAGGAATGTCACCTCGAGTGACAGCTTAAACTCAGATAATAACTGGGCAATGTTGGTGTTGGGGCTGTGCTGGAGCCAGGGGTGATGGGACAGAAGAACAGACTCCCCATGCAGGAGCTGGAGTTTAGGAATGCCCATTTGAACCCTCCCATCTCTTTGAATTCAAAGCAAACATGACATTGTTAGAGTCAGAAGGGATCCCCTCAGCATTGAATTGAGTATTTCAATTTCCCCTGCAAACAAGGAAACCTGCTCACATGCGCTGGGCTGGGATGGGCCAGGAATAAAAGCTGGGTGTGAGGGACAGCCTGGTCTGAAAACCACCAGGAACAGCATTTTCTGAAGGAGAAAATGTCAGAGTTTTCCACCATCATCCTGCACTTCCACGCAGACACAGCAAAACCAAGGTAAAGCATTAATCAGATATTAGGGGGCTCCAGTGAGGACAGAGGGGGAAGGCTGAGGCACATTTCATTTCAGAATCAACCCCACCCCAAATTGTTGGCTTTGCTTGTTATTCCTGAAGGAGGAAGCTTTTCGAAACACGAGTGGAAATAAAGAGGGGCATCCTTGGGTTGAAAGAACAAGGAAATTGCTATAAGATATAGAGGAGAGAAAAGAAAATTTTCAGACAAGCTTAAATACCAAAACGACAGCAGCCGCCGGTCCCACGAAGGCATAGAGGAGTCCTCCCTCTAATGACAGCCAGCAGCTGGAAAATGAAGAGAGAAGAGAAAGTGACCCAGTGGCAAATGTCCCCAACAGGCACATGTTGGCTTCTTCCCTCTGCCTGCCAGAGTTCAGCCTGGGAGGTGACACCCCACGGCAAAAAGTAAAAATAAAAATACAAAAATTTCTCAGACTTTAAATCAAGCTAGTTTTGTTTCCCATCTCTCCTGAACTTGCATAAAGGCTCCTCTGCCTGGGGACCTGCCCGCAGGATGACATTTGACAGGGGAATTCATGCAAAATTAAGGAGAGTGCTCTGTTTCAGACCTGGTCCTGGAAGCAGCTGCAGCGTTTGGCTGGCAAGATGATGCTCTTGTCCCACTTACATGGGAGGAAGAGTGGAAAGAGTGGAAATTTTCCTCTGCTCATTTGCTGGCCCCTGTGTCTTCCAGGGGTGCAGGACATTTCTCCCTTTGAGACTGCCTCCATGGGGAAATTCAACAAGACAGCAGCAGGGTGGGAATTCACAGCATTCCCTGAGTGGAATTTCTTATGGAATAAGCTGAATGTGAGTTGTGTGGTGCCTCTTCTGGGAACCAGCTCGCCCCTTCTCTGTCATACCACATAACCTGAGAAGGACATCTCCCTTCTGCAGCGACCAGATGTGGAGTTTGGGCTCCTGAACTGCCTGGTGCCTTCTCAAACTGAGGGAGCTCTCCTTTGAGACCTCTTGGTTGAGGACCTGGAAGTGTCCAAGGCCAGGTTGGATTTGGCTTGGAGCAACCTGGGACAGTGGAAAGTGTCCCTGCCAGGGCAGGGGGTTGGAATGAGATGACCTTGAAGGTCCTTTCCAACCCAAACCATTCTCTGAGTTTCTGCTTTTCGTGTTTGACCGTAAAGTCAGGAAGGAAACGCTTTACATCCACAGCCACACTGGAGCTGAAATCCCTTTTTTTTTTTTTTTTTTTTTTTTTTTTGTGGGGAATCCAGTAATTCAGAGCATGGACACACAAAGTGCTCCAGGGCAGGAGAGGATGGGAATTTGGAGTGTGTCAGCAGCCCCTGGGAAAGTTTGCACATCTTAATAGGGCAGAACCCTGGAGAAAATGTGGGATGGAGTAATCCTGTTCCAGCAGGAAACAACCGTGCACTCATACAGGAGAAGAGCAGGAAACCACAATGGAGAGGGAACTTTCTCCAAGCTCTTAACTCAGCTCACCCTGCAGTAATTCACTTGCCCTGCCCTCAGCAAGATGCTTTCATCCTGCATCAGGAGCAAACTGATGCTCCCAGGGGGGAAAAAAAAAGTCTTCCTGGAAACATTTCAGCTTTGTTGATCAGCCTCATATTTTTTTAAAATTGAATCTCAGTTGCAAAAAATGTTAATTTTTTTCACCCCAAAACAAGGAGCATTTCTGAAAAGGCAGCTCAAAAAAATAGAAGTATTTCAAACTGAGAATTAAAAGTAGGATATTCTGGTTTTCTCCAAGCTCAGAATCTTGTTTATGTCTAAATTAAATCTGTAATGTGCTAATTTAATCAATTCTGATTTCTTCCTGATAGCAAGTTGCTCTGTCACAAGCTGTCTGAGCAACTGTAATAATAAATTGAATATCAGCTGAGGAGAGGGGGATTAAAAATAAAGCTCTGGAGCTCTGTAATGACTGGAGATCTCCAAAATGCAAGAGGAGGGCTCCCAAATCTGAGTCCTTGTCCAAACCTTTTCATCCAATGCTCCATCCTGATTTTTGATTTTTTTTTTTCTCAGTGTCTCTTCCAGCTGGTGGATCAGATGAAGAAATGTGACAGTCCTGCACTGCAATTAGGGATGAGGACTTGGTGCAGGGAGGGTTCTCACTCCTGCTGGGTCCCTGGCAGCCCCTGCTCCCCTGGGAGCACCAGGAATTGTGAAGGTGAGCTCACACATCACCCAGCACCAGCCCTGAGCCCTTCTGCCATCCTGACCTCCACCACAGCACTCATCAAAGCATTCCTGAGGCTGTCAGAGGTCAAGGGAAAGGAAAGGGTGAAGGGATACCTGAGAGACAGAACTGACAGCAAACCCCAGCCTAGTGGAGATGCTTTTAGCCTCGTGCCTACGAGGCACAGAAATATTTGCATTTTGCTAAGAGGTTCCCTCGTACTTTCCAAAGGATCTCTTCAGTGATTTTTAAAATAAAATTATCACTGGAAGGAAATGAATGGTTTAACAATTCCTAAGCAGTGTTTCCTTGACTGACAGCAGCTCTTGTGTTCAGCACCAAAAAAAAAAAAAAATTTTTTTGCAAACCATCTGATCTTTTAGTGACTTTTTGTGGCACAGATGGGAGGTGGTGGCTTTTGTCTTGGTCCTGGGAAGGGCTGGCTTCCACTGAGCCCTTTTTCACACTGTCCAGCCCAGCTCTCACCTCAATCCTGTGTAAGGTTAGGCAGCACCAACAGAATATTTTGTAAAACTGAGGTTACACTGGGGAATCAGGGCTGTGTTTATCCAGAGATTAACCCAGGAGCTGCTGAGATACCTGTGGGTCACAAAAGCCCTGATGCAGTGACACCTCAGGACCCCGAGAAATTCGCTGTGGGCACGCTGTGCTCTCACAAAACTTCTGATGAGCTCTCTTGTGGGGAAGGATGTGAGTTCCCAGCACCAGTGGCACAACCTCAATTATTCACTTGAAGCTTTAGGAGCTTGTTTGTGAAGCTTTAGATGTCCAGAGGCAGTCCCTGGAGCACCAGCTAAAAGCAGAGTTATTATTCAGGCACTCAGCCTAATCCAAGGAGGTGATCAGTGACAGGTCCTTTAGACCTCTGGTACCCCTCAGATTTTCTTTGAGACTGGAAGAGCAGCCTCTACCCTGCCCCAGCATGCTCCAAACAACAGCAAAATGTCCTTTCAAATGCAGTTCAGACAAGAGAAAGGAAAAAATCCCCTTGTTGGAATGTCCTGAGTAATAAAGGCTGAGAGAACGGCTGCTGGGAATCACCACTCACAGAACAAGAGACACACTCCAAATCCTGCAGCACATACTCAATTTTTAATCTGAACCTCTCTCTCCCTCCTCAACTCATGACTCAGTGCAGTCTGGCCAGCTAAATGGTAAATATTAAACATACTGCAAGCTCCCTGAACTTACCACAGGCTCTGATCTCTCTGCATTAGAGCTTGGAGACACAGCCAAGCCTTTGATGGGATAATTCTTGGTGGGACAGAGCCTGTCCTGCTGCTCAGCTGTGTTTTCATTGTTAGAGAAAAGCTTCATCCCATGTAAAATAAAAAAAAACCCAAACCAAGTTAAATCCTGCTAAGGAGTCCTGATGGAGTTTGTTCCAGTGTGGTTGGGCCACCTTTGGCACGTCCTGAAGATCCAGCTGGACTGGCAGGTCCAGCCTCAAGACACATCACACATTTCACACCCTGGGAGGCTTTTAACACCAAGATTAACTCTGCACTGCCTTCAACACTTGCAGCTGTCCCCAAAATGCCCTCATGACCATGTCCTGTAGTTGGATGTCAGGGATTTTTTTACCACTCTGAGTGGGATAGGAAAAAAAAAACAACAGCTGTTGAGTGTTAAATTCTATGCTCACCTAATTATCAGAGCCCTGCTTTGGCTTCATGTCCACTAAGGGAGCTCATGCACTGCTCTTGGGACTTTTAAAGCATCTTGGAAGATGCTTTAAAAGGCTCTGTGTGGTTTTTAAAAGTCCCTTGTCGTTTATCTTGTCAGCTCTTGTCCCTTCGTTCCCAGGGAGGAATGTGATTAAAGCTTTTCCTTCCTTCTGCAAGCTGGAAATATTGGGCCTTGAAAGTCTGCAGTGCCCACCTGAAATGCCCCATAAGTGCCCACTGGAGGCAAAACTGGGCTGAAAGGACCTTCAAATCTCCTGGATCTCCTGGTTCCAACCCCCTGGAATGGACAGGGACACTTTCCACTGTCCCAGGGTGCTCCAAACTCTGTCCAAACTGGCCTTGGACGCTTCCAGGGACGGGGCAGCCGCAGCTTCTCTGGGCACCTGAGGGGCTCCCCACCCTCACAGGGAAGAATTTCTTCCCAATATCCAAGCTAAACCTTAAGTTTTGCAGTTCAGCTCTGAAATTGCTGCTGGGCAGTGCTGGCTTTGCTCTGGGGGAGAGGTAAAACCAAGGGCCTCCCCACACAGCAATGCCACAGAGCTTTTAAGCTTTTTTGAGCAGGAAAAGAGGGCGAAGTGTGAATGGACTCCAGAGTCTGTCGGAGTGCCCTGCCCTGTGGGCCCACAGCAATATTTGTTCCGTGTTTTAAAATGCACAAAAGTGTAAATGTAACTCTCATGACAGAGATGCTCCATTTTATTTAGCATCAGGGCTCGTGAACCCACCACTCAGTGCAAGTGAGCTCTGTTTAACTCTGGCTCTTGGTAAAGCCAATTCCAGCAGGAATTCAGAGAACCATGGAGTGGTTTGGGTTGGAAGAGACCTCAAATACTGTCTTGTACGATGCCCCTATCATGGGCAGGGACATCTTCCACTATCCCAGGTTGCTCCAGGCCCTCTCCAAGCTGGTTTTGGACACTTCCAGGGATGGGGCAGCCACAGCTTCTCTGGGCAAACTGTGCCAGGGCCTCAGCACCCTCAGAGAGAAGAATTTCTTCCCAATATCCAACGTAAATCTATCCTCCTTCAGCTCAAAGCCATTTTCCCTTGTTCTGTCACTACATGCCCTTGAAAAAAATCCCTCTCCAGCCTTCTTGTACATCTTTTAGGTACTGGAAGGTACCAAAGTGTGGAATTACAACAGGATGGCAATGTTGGGGATGTCTGATGGGATCCCTGAGCTTGAGAGAACTGTTGTCCTTCTCACGACTTTGGTGGGTCTCACCAGCTTCACCCCACACTGGGAAATGTGGAAAGAAGGCAAAGGAGGGACCACAGAACCATGGGATATCCCAGAAAAGGACCCACAAGCATCACTGAAACCAAACTCATCAAACTGGACTTGCTGGGTTGTGAAGGCCCCACCACCACAATCCTGGTGACAAACACCCTGACAGCAGAGCTGGGAACACGGGATCCCCCTCCATCCCCTGGCTGGATATCCAGCCCTTGGATGCAAGGAGTGACAGAGTCTTTAGGGCTGAAAGGACTCAGAGCATTGGCAGCAAGAGGAGCAGAGCTGGAGTGACCAGGCAACCCCTGGGAACGCTGCAGAGTCAGCCCAGCCTCTTGGCCACCTCACCCTGTGCCAGCTGGAGAGCAAAGCAGGAGCCCAGCGGGTTTTGTCCCATGCTGACACCCTCCTGGCTGCAGTCTGCAGGCTGGGAGATGCTGTTTTCCAGGGCAGAAAACAGGGAATGCTTTCCTGCATGTTCCTCCCTTCCCCGCCCAGGCACTTTGTGTGGTCCACGTTGACCAAGAAACTCTTTCACATTTTTGACAGAGCCACAAAGCTCACTGCACCAATTCCCACCAGCCCATAAACAAAAAAAAGAGAAGCAGCAATACCCAGGACCTCCCTCCCATCTCCCTGAGGATTGTTCATTATGAATTATTCTCATGGATGTGCGTGGAGCAAAGTGCCAGAAGCAGCTGACCCACGGAAAATCCAAAGGGAATGAATTTGGGATTTTGGTGATGTTTCTGCAAACCAGGCTGTGTTTCGCCCTCTCCTGAGTCAGAAAACAACCACTGTGTCCCTCTCCACACTGAAGGCTTCAGGAATTCTGTCTATGAATTTTCAGTCGAGAAATCCACAATCCTGAGCCCTCTGCCACACAAGAATTCAGGTTGCAAAGCAAACAGAAAGCGCTGCTGTGCTGCTTTAATTCTCTCCTGCAATTAAAATGCAAACCCTGGACCATTTGGCCGTGGGTGTGCAGGATGTGGTGGGAATTGAGGGAGAGCAGGAGGTTCCACATGACATTTCCTCAGTGGGACGAGCGGAGCCTCATCTGCTGCCGGCCACATCAACAGCTCCAGTCCCAAACATTGCCCGTGTGGGCTGCAAATCCCTGCCCAGGAAGGCTCTGGAAAATGATGGGATGCAGTAGGAAAGAGCCTGACTTATTGCTACATAAAATATTATCCCTGAACTGTCACTATGCATGACATTTCTAAGTTTTTTCACAACAGAGGGGAAAAGCATTTTCTCTTTTTTCCTTTTTCATTTGAAGTCGTACCAATGCTCAGCTCTGAGTGATGCATTTTTTACCTCTTCCATTATTTTTTTTTCTGTTTTCCTTCCCCCATTATGAGCACATAAATGCTTCTTAAAGACAAAATCTGTCAAATTTGGAAAAGAGGCAAACACAGGCTGCTGTCAAAACCTTGGTTTGCACAAGTCAGGCTTATTCTGCTGCCTAAAACTGAGCTGAGCGATTTTGAAAATGTGGGGCCAGTCAAGCACAAAACCAGATTTTTATAAAAAGCTGATATTAATTTTTAAACATGCTAAACTTTAAATATTCCACATTTTCCCCCTTAAAAAATACATTAAAAAGCTCTGAGTAAAAGTTATTTCGATCAAAGTGATGTCATAAATACAACAGTTAAACATAATGAGTCCCTATGAACTTGTTTTTAATGGAACAATCTTTGTCAGCTTGGTCAGATGATGGATTGAGGAGGCAGGGATGCAGGAATTGCCCTGCACATGGAAATTTAGGTGCCAGCCTGTCTCCTGTGGGTCAGTTTTGACAAAAAGGATGCAGGATAAAACAAGGGCAAACAAGGAATCCTTTACTCACTAGTTCACGGTGCCGTATCCCTTGGCTTTAGTAAATCCCACAGAAATGGCAACCACTAAGGCAGGGAGCCCTGTAGAAATGAAACAGGAGGAAATCAGTAATTTCATCACATGTACAGCCCTTCTTCCACTCAGTATTCCCCCTTTTTCTTGGAGTTATTCCAGCACCATCCATTTCAGCCTGGCTCTGGGGCAGAGACTGAGCTCAGGACCCTCAGAACTAAAAGCAAGAACTTTAAGTACCTCTGTTATTTAAATAAACACCATGAGCTGCAATCAGCTCCTGCCCTGCTGTGGTCTCAAAAGTTGTGAGGGGGTCTTTCAGCAGATTCAGATGCATACAATTGATTTATTTTATTCTTGGATTCTTCATGGTGTCTCTGAAGTTGGAATATTCAGCCACAACCCAACTCCAAGAACCCAAAGATTAAGAGCTTTGTTTGCACTCAGTGTAGGATGAACAATCCAGGTTCAAACCTGCCCCAAATGAGACAGAAAAGGAAATTAAAACTGAGTTTCCCTATCCCAAACAGGTCCCCCAAGATCTGCAATGGAGCAGATTTTTCTGAACAATGAGAAAGAGTTTCAGGTCTCTTCCATGATCTATGAAGGTTCAAAGTCCAGTCTCCCCTTTTCCTAAAGAAATGTCTGGAGATCAGCTCATTAACATTAGGTTCTTCAGCTCTGGAGGCCTCCATGTGGCTTTTTATATCCCTCCTCCTTGTGGCAGGAGGAATTAAGCTGTTTTGACACTAAAGATGGGAAAATCCCATTAAGAATCAGCAGGATCAGTGGCCAGCTGGGATTAGTGCCCCTTGACCAGGCCCTAATTCCTGAGCCGCAGAGGTCACGGCAGGTGACTGCAGCAGATCCGAGGAATGTGCAGGCACAGCTTCCAAACAACATTCCTCTGGGATGGGTCCCTCAGCAACACAAATCATCCCAAGGCTGATTAACAGTCAGGCTCTGCAGCAGCTGGGAGCCACAGGGCCAAGCTGGCTGGAATATGGAGCACTTGAGGGTTATCCTGCAGGGAAGTGCTTCTCTTCCCATGTGAGATTTCCAGGCACAGGTCACATTTCATCAGTCCAAACCCAACATGCAGTGGGTTTAAAATGTGTCCGTTTTAATAGTAATTTCTGTTTCCTTTCCTTTCCTTTTTTGTTTCCTTTCCTTTTTCCTGTCTCCTTTCATTTTTCCTTTCTCCTTTCCTTTCTCCTTTCTCCTTTCCTCTTTCCTCCATCCTTGTTCATTTTCCCTTCCCTTCCCTTCCCTTCCCTTCCCTTCCCTTCCCTTCCCTTCCCTTCCCTTCCCTTCCCTTCCCTTCCCTTCCCTTCCCTTCCCTTCCCTTCCCTTCCCTTCCCTTCCCTTCCCTTCCCTTCCCTTCCCTTCCCTTCCCTTCCCTTCCTCCTCCTCATTCCCTTTCTCCTTCTCCTTCCCCTTCCTTTTTCCTTTCCTTTCCTTTCCTTTCCTTTCCTTTCCTTTCCTTTCCTTTCCTTTCCTTTCCTTTCCTTTCCTTTCCTTTCCTTTCCTTTCCTTTCCTTTCCTTTCCTTTCCTTTCCTTTCCTTTCCTTTCCTTTCCTTTCCTTTCCTTTCCTTTCCTTTCCTTTCCTTTCCTTTCCTTTCCTTTCCTTTCCTTTCCTTTCCTTTCCTTTCCTTTCCTTTCCTTTCCTTTCCTTTCCTTTCCTTTTTCCTTTCCGTTCCTCTTTTTCTCATTTTTTCCCTCACCGACTCTCGCTCAGCCTCCTTCACACCTCATCTGGATAAATCCTGGCTGCTCCAATCCCTACTGTGCCACCAATACAGCATCCCATGGGAAGAAACCACAGGGGAAGGGACATTTCCAGGAACACAGCTTGGTGCAGGAGACCCTGGGAAAGAGGAAACTTGGCAAAGGCTCTGCCAAAAAATAGCAACTTGTTCTTCACAAAGTGCTTCTCTCCGATGTGGTAATTATGCAGAAATCCAAAGTGGGGCTGTGAACTTGGCAGTTCCAGGGACTGTCTCATTCCAAAAGTCTCAGTTTGGGCTGGGAATGGGTCTGGACAAGGAGCAGCTACTACAGGTGGCAGCTATGTCGTGGTAGTTAAGCCAAAGAGCATCATAATGAGAGGTGCAGCCGTGGGAGAGCAAAGTTAGATGGGATTAGACTGAAAAAATCCCCACCAAAAAATCAGATTTTAATCCAATTCTTTTATTATTATCAAGACATTTATTCCTAACTGGCCTGTTCCATACACCTGCTATGGTTGAGGCAGTACCAGCAAGGCTCTGGGGGCTTTCTGCACAAAGGGAATTTAACACTCACAATTCCAAGTAAAGCCATTCAAAACCTCTCTCAAAGAATTTTGTACTTCCAGGTCACAGGAGAATCAGGCCATGTGTTAATCATGTTCCACTAGAGAAGATGTTTGCTAATAATTCCCAAGAGCCATTCCTGTTATAAACAGCTGAAGACCCACTCAGAGGCTGAGCTATGGCAGCATTAAAAATTCAGCTGTGGAAACTATAACAGGGTCATAAAAATCCTGACAAAAATATTTCTTCTTTATTGGGGCTAAATATGATGACTGAGTTGTTCCCAGGGAACAATTTATCTGTCTGTTCTAAACCGGAGAATATCCTGAACTGGAAGGATCCACAAGGATCATCAAGTCCAGCTCCTGACGCTGCACAGGATCACCCAAAGAGTCACATCATGAACTTGGGAGCATTGTCCAAGCATGGACAAGAATCATTAATAATAATTATTACTAATGATAATTTAAAAATTGAATTGCAAAGTTGCACCTCCAAGAGGAGACCAAAGAAATATAAAATAATCCTTGCTGCTGAAATTCGCTGCAGCTTCAATGAGCTACAGCTGAGAACTTGGCAAAGACGTCTCCAACGACGGCTTAGAGAAATGCAAATGTGCAAAGAGGGGAAAGGGGGGAGAACCAGCCCATGACAAAGTGAATTGCACTAATTATTTCAGATTATGCTCTTTAAAACATATTTTCGGCTTCTTTCCTCTTACAAGTGCCATTAATCCCAGCTCTACAGCTGAAGTCTAGCAGGATGCTAAATATCCAAAATTCCCTTGCCGCCTTAATAGGCAAGAGTGTTCTTCATTTCTTGTCCTAACCTACTCCAAGTGGTTATTATGCATCATTTATCAGCAGTGCATCCTAGCTCAGAGCTGACTACATTTTACTAGCGGTGCAAATTATGCTTCTACACATGTAGAGGGATTTTTTTTTTTTTTTTAATCTGCACAGACTACAAATGCGAATGTTGCTCATCCAAAATTCCCTTGGCTAACACGCCCATCTGTCCCAGCTTTTACAAATCAGGAGGGGAAAAAAAATCCCTTTTTATTACCTAGGAAAGCTATTAGTCTGTTACATTTGGTATCCCTGATGTTGCTGGAGTCACCAAGGAGGTATAAACACATGCATGAGCACACCCAGCCTCCTGCAGCCTGTCCTCTGCAGGTACTGTGGTTCTGCCTCTGCTAACACGCAAACCTTGGGTTTTAATAACACAATTTATTCTCTATTGTAAGCAAAAGCTCAGGAGGGAAAACTTAAAGGGATGAAGGCGCTGCAACGAGGACGGCTCTTGATGTGCCAGAATAAATCACATCAGGGTGCTTGGTAAGCACCAGAAATCTCTTGCCTGGGGTGAATTGTGAGACTTCAGTAGTAAAATGAGGCATTAATAGAGCTCAGTCACACTCCTTTCTTTCCTTTGCCTCCTCACTTCTCAGCAACTTTTTGTGCCGCTGCTCCTTTCAAACACACCCTTGTTATCGCTTTGAAAGCTCAGGTTTATGGGTTTGTATTTGTTTTCTACTACAGAATGCATCATTTAAGGCTAATAAATTAAACATACGGCAGAGGCAGAGGGAGAAAAATTAGTTACAAGCATCTGCAGCAGTCTCGCAGTTTATTTGTCTCTGAAAGGCGCTGCTGCCATGGAGACAGGATTTCAGAGTTTGCTTCACTCCAGGCTGCTCTGCAGGATGTTAGAACCATAAAATCATTGAGGTTGAAAAGACCACGAGGATCATCGAGTCCAACCAGGTCCACTACTAAAGCATGACCCTAAATGTCACTTCTTCATGGGTTTTGAGTGCTTCCAGAGATGGTGATTCCACCACCTCCCTGGGCAGCCTGTTCCAATGCTTGGCCACCCTTTCAGTGATGAAATTCTTCCTAATATCCCATCTAAACCTCCCCTGGTGCAACTGGAGCTGCTTCCTCTTGCTCTATTTCTTTTACCCAGGAGCAGGGCCTGGCCCCCTCTGGTTGCACCCTCCTGTTAGTGAGAGTCAGAACGTCCCTTCTGAGACTCCTTTTCTCCAGACTGAGCGCCCACAGCTCCCTCAACCACTCCTGCTGCTCCAGACCCTTCCCCAGCTCCACTGCCATCTCTGGACACTTTCCAGCACCTCTTTCTTGTAGGAAGGAGTCCAAAACAGACCCCACAATTGGAGGGGTGGCCTCAGCAGTGCCCAGCACAGAGGGACAATCACTGCCCTGGTCCTGCTGGTCCAGGCCAGGATTCCCCTGGCTGGTATCACGCACCAACAGAACACATCCAACACAGAGGAAGACAAAGAGAAAAGTAGAAAGCAAGAAACAGACCCAACCCCAGGAGAAACCACTCCTGGTGTACCCTCTGAAACCTAAATTCGTCTCCTGTATTTTCAGGTGCACCAGGCGGGAGGTTCAACTCATGGATCTCTATTTTTAACAATTTCAGCCCTTCTTGAAACCCCGGGAAGGGTTCCAAGCACCGTCTGCCAAGCCTCCTGAGGAGCAGCAGCCCCTCCTGCAGCCTGGCCCTTCTCTGCTCCGCAGCCCCCGGATCCTCACCCCAGCCGAGACACAAGAAGCGCTTGCGGATGATGCGGTTCCGTAACCGGCCCGTCACGGCCATGTAGGACTGCCAGGCCTCGGTCAGCACCCAGCAGAAAGAGGAGAGGAAGAAGAAGTGCAAGAAAGCCGCCACCAGCGTGCAGATCACCTGGAGAGAGGAGGAAAGGAGGACACGTGAGAGGAGAGGCAGGTGGAGAGAGCAGCAGGGAGCAGAGAGGAAGGCGCGGGGAGACGCTTCCCAGCCAGGCTCTGGAAGGAAAAGTCATGGAGATCAGGACATGGAAATACTGTTTAAGAGGGGGAAGGCTCCTCCACAAGCTTTGACCTAGTAAAGACCAAAGCTTTAGATTTAAGTACTACGTGGAAATCATCTGCTCTTAAGTATGAGCTCTGGGATAAGGCCATTAACGCTTTAGAGGAATTGTGGAATTGTAGAATGGTTGAGTGGGGAGGAATCTTAAAGATAATTTAATTACAACCTCCCCTTTCTTTTTGTTTTTAGGAGGGGCTCAGACTAGGCTGACAGGGACACCTTCCACTAGAAGTCAGAGCATGCATCCCATCCTGGTGCTTTCTTGGCTTCAGCAGGATATATTTAATTTCCAAAACATCCAAACTATTGCCATGATCCTTACAAGGCGGGGAGGGATGGAGCGGTTAGTAAACAGTGCACTAAAGTCAGCTCAAAATGTTTGCAAAGCACCACACCCCTGGCAGCCCAGGCATGGAAATGAAATCCGAGGAAGGTAATTTGGATGGTGCCCCTGCCAGAAAACCAGGACTGAGTGAAAGAGTTAAAGTTAAGTCGTGAGAGCTGGGTGAAACCACGGCTACCAGGGGCTGGGAAAGGACTGCAGACATGAGGGCACAGTTGTCCAAGAGCACATAACTACCAGCAGACAGGAGGAAAAAAAAAAAAAAACCGAAAAAAGAAAAAAACCCCTAGATTAGAAAGAATTTCATAATGGTGAGCTCTACTACTTGGTGGGGAAATCTCACAAGGGAAATGCAGGCAGCTTAAGCCATTTAAAATTAAACTGGAGAAAGAACTGGCAAATGCATTATGAAGAACAATCCCGGAGTGCCAGGGAGATGGACTGGAAAGCTGACAAGCTCGTCTTTGTTTTAACTCAGCAAGGCCAAATCTTTCACTGGTGCAAATTGGTGCCGCTCTGTTTCACTCAGCCAGTTTTCCCCCCATCTGGGGGCTGAAAACTGTGAATCAATGTACTCGAGAATAAAGTGATGGGAAGAAACTCCAGTGGCTCCTGAGGAGAAGGGAGAGGAAATAGATTTTAAAAGTGACTATGGATGAAAAACAAAAAAAGGTTTCAGGCATTTGGGGGAGGGTGAGGTTTATAATCAAGAATTTCTTTGCTTTGAGTTATATGGGTAAACGTGGACTTGGCTTTACGGTCAATGAACCTTTCTCTTTTTTCTCTTTTTTCAACCACCAGCATCTTTCAAGCCAGAGCTCTCATGCACAGAGTGGCTTTTATCATGATTTTATCGGCTTGCTCTCGATTCATCCACTGGCACCACCCGACATTATCAGAGGCTGTGAATAAAAGCAAGACCATGTGTTCTCTGAGATAGGAACTGTCTTTTTTTGGTCCAGATTTGCATTTGACACCAAATCCCTCCGTATTCTGCTTAAAGGTGGATTTGGGATGTCAGTTCAGTACAAATAACAGCTCAATATGATAATGTCCAGTAATTTTCACATTTTACAAGAATCCTAAAAAAAGATGGTTCCTATTCATCAGCTTACAATCCCTATATGAAACAGCTACAAACAGAGAATGCTTTCTGGAATGGATTGTAAGAGATGGCTATTTCATAACCCTTTTCTTTTCTGACTGATATCAGGTACAACACTGCTCACATTGCCTTTTTGATTTTGTTTCAAACTAACACAGTTCTTCCTTGTAACAGGGAGAGAAAAGCTTTGCTCTACAATTTTACACCACAGAGATACATTTGGGTTTGTTTTTTTTTTTTCTCCAATGAGTAGCTTTGACAGAAAGGGCAGAAGAGAGGAGGGGAAGACAAGAGAAATATGCACATCTCAGCTGGACCAGGATGAACTCATCGCCTCAAATGAACTTGGCCAACTGATAGGCAGGCAAATATTTGCTTCTGCAACCTCTGCTGCAGGTTCTCCCTTCCTTGTGGGGAAAACCAAACATCCCCATGAAGGGCTAAGAACAGGGATATGATGTCCCAAGATCCAGCAGAGCCTGTCAGCATGTCAAGGCCATTGCCCTTGTTTTCCCTTAAGAGGAGAAATCTGTTCCCTTCCAGCACAAGCCTCGGAGACACGGCCTCTTCCTGCAGCATCCCTTTCCTTTGTATCCCCGGATTGCTGACTGTAATTTTTTTTCTTAGCCTTTTCCCAGGCCTTTCATCTTCAAAAAGCTTAGCAAATCCAGGCGTGGAATCTTGCCTTTGAGGTTACACGGATGGAAATCCAGGGAGAATTTGACATTTCCAGGGAAGCCGATACTGCAGAAATCTCCCGGAGAAGCCACAATTATAAATCACCAACATTTTAAGGCACTCTATTATTGATAATTGAATGTGAATAAAATCTGAATTTACACTCCTTCGTCTCTCCTCTGCATAGTTTTCTTTCTCTGTTGCCTGCCAGAGACTGTTTACTAGATGGCTGAGAGGAAATCCAAGAATAACCTTTCTATTTCTGGGGTTTCATGCATATGGATGTGCAAAGATCTAATCTGCCTCCTGCCATCGCTGCCGGGAGCTTCGAATCCCCACCAACAGCTCCAGCAGTGAACTCCCAGAGTCATGGGACAAAAAATCCACCAGGGAGAACCTGGGTTCGTAACTGTGCTCTGGAAGAGGTGGGAGAGGAGGAACACATCCAGCTCCTGTCCTGAGGTGAAGAACCACCACCAAAGAGGAAGTCCAGCTGTGGTTTGTCCTGTTGAGCATCCCTCAGTGCTTCATCCCATGGAAGGAAGCTCCCAGCACATGTTTGGTGCAGCAGAAAACACAACCAAGGAAAGCAGGGGCTTGGGTTTCTCTCTTTCCACGTTGGCAATGGAGGACAACTCTGCTTTGGGAAGGGAGCTTCTGAAGGGCACTTTGTAGCAGGAGCAGAGCTGGCTGCTTGTTTCCACACTTCTCTGCATGCACGGGGCTCCAGCAGATGGAAAACTTTTCCTAAAACAACCTAACCCTAACCCAAAGGGCTTTCCATGGAAATGAGTCCCTGATTCACTAAATCCTTCAGCTTCTCTGCAGGAATCAAAAAATCATAGAATGGGTTGAGGTTTGGGAGGGACCTTAAAAACCATCTCATTCCAATCCCTTGCCATGGGCAGGAATATTTTCTCTTTGCTCAAAGTTCCGTCCAACATGGCCTTGAACACTTCCAGAGTTGGAGCACCTACAATTTCTCTGGGCAGCCTGTTCCAGTGCCTCACCACCCTCACAGGGAAGATTTTATTCCTGATATGCTTCTAATAATGACACCATGCTCATGCTGCCAAAGCAGGGGCAAAAAAAGCCCAGCTGGTCACTGGTTCCTGTTAAGCAATAACTAATTTTTGACTTCTGGTTGTGATTTTGGCAGCAGAAAGAGTGGAGGAGGCGCCTTGACTCACGTTTTTTGGCTCAACAGAGTTGTGATGGTCAGAGCATTCTGGAAGAGGGGAAAATTTACAAGAGGAAAATAGTAACGGTGAGCAGTGATTTGTCATGCCAGACGTCAACAGGGAACCTGAAAGTGCTTGAGCTGGAAAAAAGTCATGGAGGCAACACACACCTCTCCAGCTGGGTCTGTTGGAAGAGAGCAACCAGTGCTCATGGCTTGGAAGACCATACTGGGTCTTGCCTGAACTGCTGGAATCACTCTGGGATCTGCTCCGAGTCCCTCAAGGCCCTTCAGTGCTCACGGTACATCTGGCAATGCTTCCCATCCCCAAAAAAGGTTGGACAGTTTTGTGCCTGTGTTCATTAACATCTGCCAAGTACTTTCAGCTCAGAGTATAAAAACTGCCAGAGAAATAAATGTAAAGCTGAGAGGTTGTTTGTTTGGGGTTTTTTTTTTTAAAGCCTTTTCTCAATCTGTCTTTGTAATTTTTTTGAAAATAAAATGGTTAAAGCCTCGCAAATCACCACGCTTCTTCACCGTGCCATGTGCCAGCTACTCTAGGCAGATATTCAAAAATATCACATTGGTTTTAATCAAAGCCCTGAGGATGCTGACAAATTATCAAAGAGAGAGCGAGAGAGAAAATTGAAATCTGCCATTTAGCCGTGTCTTTGACATGTCGCTAATTAACAGATGGAGGAAAAATGAGGAAGCGCTGCCTGAATGGATCATTTCAGTGCTAAATCAGGGGGAAAGCAAACAAATAAACAAATCCCCAGTGGATCCCTTACCTTATTCCGGGTCTGGGTCTGTCCGATGAGGATGAGAGCGTTGGAGGAGATGATGGAGAGGCAGAAGTTGATGAGGATGACGGAGCGCTCCGAGCGGATGTACCTGCAGTGAGAGAAGAGGGGAGGAAGACCCACCCTGTCACAGACTGCCCTGGGTGACCTCTGGAAAGCAGCAATCCAGGCCAGGCTTTACAGAATTGCCAATTTCCTGAAGATTTTATGTGCTAGACAGACAAGACCAATGGGGGAAAGGGAGGGGGAGAAGATATCTCCATCATCCCCATCAATGCTGGCGTTAGGACCAAAAACGAGGGGCCAGCCTAGTCTGAGCCCCTCCTAAAAACAGTAGAGTGCTGCAAATCTTCTTCAGCTCTGCCTACTTGAAACGGGGGCTTGAAAGGGAGCTTGAAAGAAAACAAACAGGCAACACACGGAAAAGATTCCCAACCAAGAGCCACAGGCATGCTGGCGATGGAAGCAGATTACAAACACATGCACCTTGACAACAAAGTGTGTGTGATTCAGCATTCCACTTCCTTCAGCCTAACAACCCCTCCTGGGGTGAGAAGCATTGAGAAGCATTTCTGGCTCTTTTTTAAAATTTTTTTTAGATTTTTTTTTTTTTTTTTTTTGTACCACATCTCCAAACTAGGCCAAATAACTGCAGCTGTGGGTTTGGGACATCAGGGACAGCAGTTAGGGAGCTGTTGCCTTCAGCACCTTGCAGGAGCCAGCTATTTGTCATTTCTGATTTGCAGCACAGCACCAGGCTTGCTGCCGAGGTAAGTGCACCACAATTAATTCAAACCACTGGCTAGGGAGGGAAATTTCTTTGAAGGCACTTTTATGTACCCGATAAAACGAAAAGGGAACTGCAAAGATGCAAGTCCTCAAGGACTGACTCAAGATCTGACCACACCAACGTTCACACACGTGAATTATCTCAAAGATGCTGTAAGTGCCCTGCCTGAATGCCAGATGAGTGAAGAGGAGATGCTGATGCTTATATAAATTAGAAACAGATGTATTAATCAACCAGCTCATCCCTGGAGGCTAATGCAGGATTATTTCCTATATTCCAGCACATCAACTATTTATGTTGGGAATTTATTTTCATTAATTAATTTTAGCGAGAGTGAGTTGGTCGTGACTTGGCTGCGGAGTTTTGAGTTTCTGGTGAGGAGGGCAGGATGGGTTTACTGCACGTGTGTGTTCTGCCAAGGGTAAATCTGTGCTTTAGACCTAATGAAGGCTGTAAAACTTTGAATTTTTAACTTCCCCTTGAGCAGTACCTTCAGACAAACATGTATGGTGAAGATGTGTTTTCCTGGATGCAAAAAACAAAAAGAAAGGTAGCATGAACTCCTACTTAATCTGTTGGAAATCTGGTTTAGAGGAAGTTCTCCCTGAAATGGAACACTCCCAGCCCCAGAACAGGTTGCAAAATTAAGGATCCCTCCTCAGCAAGAAACCAGGTTGGCAGGCTGCAAAATGAGCTTCTGGTTCCTTCCACAGCCAAGCTGAGCCCAGATTTCCTGATTTCACTGGGCTCCATACAATGCTGGGCATCACCTGGACCCTGCTCCATTTGTGACTGGAGGGTACTGAGACCTTTGAATGCTTTGATTGTGTGAAGTGAAGCTCAAATCTCCAGTCAGTAGCTACTATGGGGCAGAAACAGAGATTTGGACTCTGTCCTGGTGGGAAGGAGATGTAATAAATCTGTGTAGCAACACTAGGATCCCACTGCTATTAGCATGAACTTCTGAAGTCTCCACTGGTCAGAGAAAGGTAAGAAATGAGTTGATAAATCTGCATTTTAATGAAAGGGGAGATAATCCAGCTGTCTAAAGACTTTTTCACCCTTAAGCCCCCTTAAACCAACTCTCCTTTTTCCCTGCTTCCCTTCACACCCTGAGAATTTTTCTTGTTCTCCAGATCCCTGAACCTCCAAAGAACAAGATGTGGGTTGGCAATGAAAGGAATCAGAATAATTTAGGTTGGGGAAAAAAAAAACAAAAAAACCCACCTCTCAAGTTCCCAGTCCAATCCTATGCCCAAAAAAAGACTGATTTCAAAGTCATATCAGGTTTCTCATGGTCTCGTCTGATTGAGATTTGAAAATCACCAGGAACAGAGATGCTACCACCTCTCTTGGCTGACTTATTACAGCACTAAACTGCTTAACTTAACTGCTCTCCTGGTGAGGGATTATTTTGCTTTAGATCCAGCTGGGTCTTTTCCTGCTGCAGCTGGTGCCTCTAGACCTTTCCCTCCCTACCTCTCCAAGTTGTTTGGCTTCTCCATGACTGCTCTTTAACAGCCTCCTCTTCTCCAAATTTGTTCCCTTTGCCTCCTTTGACATTGTCCAGCTCCCTCAGCATCCTGGACTTGCTGGGATGTGCTGGTATCTCTGCTATTGGGGGGATCCAATACTGGGCACCTTTTCCAGGTGCGGCCTCAGGAGTGTCAAACATCATCCTGTTTGTTAAAGAAGACATTAAACAATCTTGGCCACTCTACCAACCCTGACCAGTTCTTGATTAGGTCTCAAACCTTTGACCACTACCCTCAAATCCTGCAGGAATTTCATCCAGATATAAAGCGACCAATCCAGTGCATAATTCCATGATCTTGATACAAAAATGCGTTTGGAGACTGTATTAATGGCCTTGGTAATGTCAAAATCCACACCAGCTGCTTCTTCCCACTGTCCATGCAAGCAGTCAGCCCATCCCAAAAGGAAAATAGGGCAGCTAGGCACAACCTGTCCTCCATAAATCCTCACTGTCTATTCCCAATCGCTTCCCTGTCCATCATTTTGCCTGGAAATAACCTTTAGAGCTACTTGCTCTTTAATCATCCCAGGGGCCGTGTAGGCTGACCGGTCAGTTGTTCTCTGGATCCTCCTCCTTGCCCTTTTTAAAGGTGGGTGTAACATTTGCCTTCTTCCAGCCTTCAGGAAGCTCCCCAGGTGAGAGAGAGTGGCTCCACAGTCACACCAAACACCTCCCTCAATGCATCCCATGGATCTGCAAACACCCAGAGAACTTAAACAGTCCTTGTCTCTCTTTTCCTTGGCAGTGGGGAGTGTTTTTCTCCCCTGGATTCTGCCTCTGTGGAGGAATTTGGGTGCCCGGGAGCCAGCCTTGCCAGCAGAACATGGCAAAAAGCCACTGGGCACCTTCACCTTTTCAACTTCCTTATCCACTAGGCTGCTTGTCCCACTCAACACCATTTCCTGGGAAATCCTTTGGGGCTGATGAACCTCCAGAACCCGTTCTTGATGCCTTTCACATCCCTGACCACTTTCAAACACAGCTGAGCTCTGACCATTCTAATTCAATCCTGCATTCCTGGGCAATTCTTCCAGAGTCCTCCTTGGTAGCCTGACCTGGATTCCAAACATTTCCTTGTTAAGTTTCTGCTCAGTCAGAATGCTAAGAAGACCTCCTGCCACGCTTGTTTTTCTCCTTCCGTTTCCTCTTCTCCAGCACAGGATGCTCCACAGAAAGAAATCACCATTCCTCTCCAGACCCTCTGGCTAAAGAAGTCAGGAATTTGTATCAGAGGGAGAACAAAACCCATAGAAATTGATGGGTTTTGCCCAAAAACACATCTGCAGCAAAGACAGAGCTACTCCAGGGTGCTGCCTTGCTACCCCTCTACTGATACGTGGATTCTGTTTACGTATCAAAATATGCTGTACTCAGCCACAAAACTGGGGAAAACTCACTGCTAATTTAGGGAACTTCTGCTCCAGCCTGTGCCCTACAATCACAGAATATCCTGAGTTGGAAGGGACCCACAAGGATCAGCAAGTCCAACTCCTGGCCCTGCACAGGACACCCCAACAATCCCACCCCTTGCCTCAGTGTGTGTCCAAATGAGCTCTGGCATATTTGGTGCTGTGACCATTCCCAGGAGAGCCTGTTTCAGTGCTAAACCACCCTCTGAATTAAGAAATATTTCCTGATACCCAACCCAACCCTCCTAGCACAGCTCCAGCCATTCCCTCAGGTCCTGTCACTGGTCACCAGTGAGGATCCCCACAAGCTGTGTGAAGCCCTGCAGCAGCTGAGACAGATGGAAAAGGTGGGAAAAGCCCACAGTCTGTTTCTCTGCCCCCATTAGACTCCTCTTCTCTCCACAAACACTGAGTCACCGCTGCTTTCTCACCGTGTGTACACACATCCCTCTCCACACAGCCACTTACTCATCCCTGCCACCTCCCACCAGGGCCAGGAGTGCCTCAGCATCCCCAGCACAGGCAGAGCTCCTGGGTTTAAAGCAAGAGAGCTCATTGACAGCCACTCAATCAGTCCTCAGGAGTGAGAAAAGCTGGGGCTGCTCTCTTGCAGTGATGCAGCACTCACCCAGCTGCTGCCAGGGACAGAGCTCTGCCCTGCCCCACACGCTGATGGGCTGGTGGAGGAGCTGCTCGATAGCAGGGATCGATTCCCATGCTATGGAAAGGTCACTGACTCCAGAGGCTGTTGAGCTGCGGTGAGTTCAGGGATGGAAAACACATCGAGGCACTTCTGAAACGCCAGTGTGTCAAGGAGCTGCTTGAAAAGAGGTGTCATTTCACCCATTCTGACCCCTGAGTGGTTGGGTTTTCCCCCCCAGTTTTTCATTTCCACGCCAGTTTTCAATTTTTTTCTCCCAATTCCCCCTCCTTTCCCACAGGGGTGGTGGAGCACGTGGCCCACACACAGATTGTGCCTCCAGCTGTGACCCAGGACAGTCAGTGCAGAGATGGAACAAGGTCACTCCACTTCTGTGGCCCACTGTGTCACTGACCCCTCTGTCGAGCCTGCTAATAAGACCAGAGCTGCACCATCTGCAGCAGGGATTTTTGCAGCCATCTGTCTGCTGGGGACTGGAGTGAGGCCACCAACAGGCCACCAACAGCCGTCGAACAGAAACAACTTCCAGCTTCCAACGGGGCCGTGCCAAGTTGGCCGTGTCTGAAGCGATCACTTGCCTCAAAAAGCTCGTGCCATTCATGCCAGTGCCTGAGTAGGTGCCACCAAGGAGCAGCCTTTATATGGGGGTTTTGAATGGAAAGAGGAGGGGAAATTAATTTCCTCCCTGATATGTAGCTTGAAGCTGGGATCACCTCCCTGTTACTCTGCCCCTCTTTTCTTTGCCGTGTTCCTCTCCCTCTTTCTCGCCCTCCCTTCTTTTCTGGTTCCCATATACACAAACAAACCCTAGCTGGGCAAAATCTGGGAAAGCTTCCAGACTGTCAGCCTCAGCGAGCTTATTCATCAGAAGTGTTTCATACTCAAGCTGGGTCTATGGATGCATGCTCCAGATGCCTTTGTCCAGAGCTCTGAATGGGAAATTTTCCGGCCAAAGCTCCACGAAACAGCTGAGCTCTGGTGAGTGCTCTCCACACAAGATCAGGCAGCAGGACATGAGGAGTTTTCTCTCCAGCACGGTGGAAAAGAACCACTTTGATGCTGCTCCTGTGTTTTAGAGACAATAATACTGCTGATTCCATTTCTAAGCACTCCTCCAGCTGCTGTCTATCAGAATATACAACATTTAGGGCAAAACAAAGTGGGAGCCAGGAGATAATGTTGAATACAAAGTTCCTGGGACCATTAATAGGAAAGCACATTCACGTCCAGCAGCTATGCCTAAAATAAAAAGGACACACAGAGCGCTCAGGGCTCAGCCACGGGAATGCTGTGAAGTTTGGAAAACATGAAAACATGATCTACAGAGAAGAAATGGAACAAACTCAGCGCACCAAAGAGAAATTCTAGAGATCACTTTATCATGCTTTACAAATATTTACACAGAGAGACTCAGGATAGAGAGCCCTTTAATCAAGATATAGCTGGTCTCAGGATCACTTGGAAATGCATGTCCATCCTTGGCTAGCTCAGAAATACCCATTCAAGCCTCCCTTAAACGTGTCCTCCCATTCCTGCTGATCATTTTGGGCATAGGCATAAGGCAAAGAGTGGAATGAGAAATTAAACAGAACATATTTGAAACAGGTCAGGCAATTTACTGTCCTCAATAACAGTAAATATTGGAGGGGTAGGGGGGGAGCACAGTCCTGGAAAAAAATACATCAGGTTATTCCAAATGGCTCTGGCATGCTCCAAACAGATTCAGCCTCATGTCTGAGCTTGGGCTTCAGATCCTGACCCTGTTTCTGATAGGAAAGAGAGGGTGAGGCTCGAACACTTGCTCTTTAATCTTCTATCCTAACTTTCCACTTGATCCTGACACCAGTGACCCCAGTAAGTCACCTACCGGCGCTGCTCAGTGCCGCCCAGCCTGAGGAAAAGCAGGAGAGGACAAGGACTTGAGCACATCCAATGATACCCCAGGCACGGAAAAACCTGAGTTCTAGATAAACGTTATCATGATCAGTCTTCAGCTGCCAAAATTAACCAGCCACTATGCACTGTCACAGTATCAACAAAAAAAAAAAAGATGCATTTTTGCTCAGTTTTTAC
The DNA here is from genome assembly GCF_048771995.1 of Taeniopygia guttata. Classification (NCBI taxonomy): domain Eukaryota; kingdom Metazoa; phylum Chordata; class Aves; order Passeriformes; family Estrildidae; genus Taeniopygia; species Taeniopygia guttata. The sequence goes on along the minus strand of NC_133026.1, from coordinate 149,532,866 downwards.
TCTCTTGTTCCTTTCCTCTATCAAAGAAAAAGTTATCTCAATTCAATCTCTAAATGGAATTTACCCTTTCCTTCCTGCTGAGAAGAAGCACTGCACAAAATGAGAGCCTCACACCGATCCCTTCTCCCAAAAAGACCACCAATAATACCCAACTGTACTCCCTGCAGCCACTCCATTTGGGTTTCACAGACATTCACCTGGTTCTGATTTGTCTTGGCCTCGAGCCATGAAGGTCTCAGCGTGTTTGCCATGGATTTAGGAGAGACATGGATCTCATAGGATAAACCCAGACCTTGTTCAAGGCAATAGAGGGAGAAAATCCCTTGCACACCTTGGGTCCTCCAGCTTAGAGTCACCAGAATGTGTCTAACAGGAGCATGGGCCAATTGCTCATCAAAGCTTTGCTTCAAAAATCCCTTCAGCCTCCATAAATGACACAATTTTAGGTTCCACCTGACCTGTGTACAGGAGCTGTCAGCAATGGGATGTACCGAGAGATCCCATATGCATCTGAAGCTGAAGGCAAAAAGTAGCTAAAAGGTTGGGGAGTTATTTAGATGATTTAAGGTTGAACGCTCTTAAGCTCCTGAAAAGTTCTGTCAGATCTTCAGGCCAGATGTTTTCATGGCAGGTCACGGAGGTTTGGATGCTCCCAAAGAATTACCTTGCAGCAGCATTTGCCTGCCAAGAGGCCGTGCGTGTCCACCTCGCCTCTGACAAGGTTTCCTGGGGTACACAAAGGCATCGAAACCAGCACGAGGCTTTTGGAAATGGAACAATGTCCCTACATGAGGGCATGGCACTAATTTCACTCTGCTAATTTCTCTGGCACTGAAAGGAGAGAATAATGCCAGCTAAGCCACCAGGATGACTTTCTGCAGGGCCCACTCATTCCCAAACAATTCCTCCTCAAGCACCAGACACCCAAAACCACAGAGCAAACATTCCAGGATCCATGTAGGTTAAAAGACAGTTACTTTCCCCAAAAAGAAGAGAAGAGAATGAAAGCCATACCTCCAAACAGAGACATAAATGATAATCAACAGCAAAAGTGTCAGCGAGGATACTCCACAGCCTACAATTAACGTGACAGAAGGGACCAGCACCTTTTCCATGTTCTGAAAGAGAGAAAGTGAGACATTAAAAAATAAGTTCAGCCAGTTCTACCATGAAAATTCCATGGCAAGAACTTCCCTGTTTGTTGGTGTGTCCACTCAGCTGACCTTCACATCACACTGTGCATACAACAAACAGGGAAGGAGACCAGGATCTGTTTCTCCTTGACCCAGTCTTTTTTGTTTTGGACCTGATTCTGCTCCCACAAACCAGTGTCAAGCCTGGGTAACAATTCTGACATCCATGGAAGGCAGGCATGTGAAAGGTGTTATGAGAGGAGGATCAGGCTCTTCACATACAGTGTGAGAGTGGGAAGATAATTAATGAAGCAATAACAGAACAATTACAAACGAGCTCTTCTGGGACGGCGGTGATGAAGGGTGGAGGATGAAAAGAAGGTGAAAATTTTCCACCAACCACAAACATTCATCTGGAAAAGGATGAAATGAAGCAAGGGAAGAAAAAAACAAAATGTGTATCCTCCCCAGGGATCTACCATCCATCAATTCACTGCTCCTACACCATTACACAAGGCATTTTTTTCATAGAAGGGGATCACACAGGCTGGAAAACCTGGTGTGGAATGGTTCTTTTTTCCTGACTGAATACAAAAGAACATCAGCTCTTGCAACATCAACAGCAAACACACACCGTAACCTCTCTAATGGAGCTCTCTGCATCCTGTGCCTGTAACTACCCAACATCTGCCACACTGATGTCACTGAACTCGCCCTGTCCTCAGCGAGGAGCGAGGAGCTCAATCCCACTTGGTTCTCTCTGCTGCAGGCATTTTTTTCCCCCCTGGTACTTTTCTTATTTCCACATCAGTGATCTCTGCTGGCAAGAAGGCAGAGAGAGGCAGAGCCCCACGTAGAACAGACACCCAAGAACCACATTTTTAGGGTCACACCATTTGACGACAACAGGGAGCCCAGTCAAGGTTGTCATTAGGTTGGCACAGCACCAGCACCTCACACTCCACTCATGGAGATGAGATGGTTTCTGACACAGCAAGGGCTTAGTACAGGAGATAAAATAAAAAAAAAGGAAAGTAAATTATGCATGATTTTGGGAATGAAACAGGCAGTCCTCTAAGGACTTGACTACACCGTTTCTTTGGCAGGCATGAGGCTGCTCAGCCTGAACCTCCAGTCAGAGGGATGCCATGGAGCTGAGGCTACAGCAGCTCTGTTCCAGGCTACTGAGCCTTCTGTGAAGTGAAACACATCAGGCAGGGCTCAGTGCTGGGTTTAAACCGAGCCTGGACAACTCAGCACATGGCCAAACCAAATCTGTGTCCACTTACTCAAGGCCCACACTCACTACATGGTTACTCCACTAAAAAAGATGAATAACCCTGATACACAATGGTCAGAGCTGAAGCGTCCCTGAATTTTTGAGGACTTGGGAAAATCCTCCTTATTTGCTTATTTTGAACAAGAATACCTCTCACAGCTGAGGGGAAATAATGAGGAACAAAACTTTCACCACGCCATTGCGAGGAACCCTGCAGCAGCTACTGGGAAGGATGGAGCAAGAACTTCCAAAATTTAGTGACACACTGTAGAAGCCTAGAAAATAAGGGGATTAATGTGAGTGTCTCAAACATGGTGGTCATGAAGCCAACCAAGGATTGTTGGTAATAACACACTGAAGAACAAGGTGTGGTTAGAGAAGGGGCCATGCACAGGTAGGGCAGCACTTTTCTGGGAAAAAAATCCTTGTTCTGGCACCTGAAGATCAGCACAGCTCAGCACAGTGCAGGTGCAGGAATGAGGCTGAGAACTGGGCATGGACTATAGGGTGGATCTAGACCACCCAAGATCCCTGAAGGCTCCAACCCACTTCCAGAAAGGTCTAGAAGAAGAGGCTGTGCATGGCAATTGATTTGCATGAAAAGAGAAAGACTTATCTCCAAAGCAGAGAAAACTCATCTATAAAAAGGTACTCCCTGGGTTCATGGGCACCCCAGGACCCTGGGCACCCCATCAGCTGGATCAATACTGGAGCCAGCACTGGTGATTTCTCTTTCTCCCTTTCCTTGTTTCTCCTTTGTTTCTGTCTCCCCCTCTTTAACCCATCTCCTTTTTCCCTTCCACTCTATCCCTTTATCCAAAACCCAGCAGATCAGGGACTAACATAACCATTCCCACCTGAAATTCACTTATAAAACCTGGGACTCCTCTGACTTCTGCCATTCCTTTTGATCAAAAATTTTGGGTGCTTCCTTCCCCTTAAGGGTGGGATGTCTCACAAAGTCAATGGCTTGAGCACCCAGCTGGCACCAAAAGGAGTACAGGTGGGCTGAGGGATCTACACGGGGTGCAGACCAGCTACAGACACAAAACCTGAGCCTCACCAATCCCTCCTGCATCCCCCTCTGCCTTTAGATTCCCAAAATACTCATGAAAGAGATGTTTCAGCTCACCTGTGGATTCCTTCCCTAAACTTTTACAGAGACTTGGGTCACTGTGATTTTTTTACACCAACACCTATGACTGTGCTCCCACCCTGAGAATTTACTCCTGCCAAATATTCATGCAAGGTTAGAAGCATTTTTTTTTGGAAACGAGGTAGACATAAATTTCAATTTAAATATCCACACTTTGATTTTGTTTTCCATCAAACAAAATTGGATTTGGACATTATTCAGGCAGGGTGAGTGCTGATACTGCATATTTTGCTCCTTACAAACTGAAATGTGGAAAGAAGACTGATTTTGTCAGGTAGGGTGTGGCAGAGATGGATGCAATGTCCTGTAGGAAGCCACAGCTTTGTTTCTCCCCCCCTGCAGAATCCTGGTGGACAACAGCCCTGTCCCACTGCAGAGGTGCATGGTTGTGACAAAAGCACTGTGGAACACAAGACACTCAGCCACAGATGGCTCCTTGCTCGCTCTCTCCAAACTCTTTCCCAAGCTTTTCCCTCTCCTTGCTCCGCCCTTACGGCAATTTGAGTTCACATCGCACAAACGGTGGCCTGGGATGAGCATCGATTGTGACATTTGATTTAAGTAGGTCTCATTTCACTGACTTTTCATGGGTAACTGGATAAAAGTGGAGGAGGAGCTCCATTAAAGCAAAGAAAGCCCGACATGTAACTCATTCCTGAACCATCGAGGCTCACCGAGGGAATGGAGTTTGGTTTTTAAGAGATGAGCAAGTTTTCACCAAACCCATGTCTGGAAGAAAGGCTTTTGCTGAAGAGATGCCATGAAGCTCATCCCTCCATCCTACAGGAAAGGAAGGATTGGTCCAGCCCTGATGGGATTTTTCTTGACATCAGGAAGGGTGATAGACACAAAAATCACTGGCTGCAGGAAGAAGAGCAGTTTGCTCCTTCGGGAATATTCAGATAATTAAGGTTGGAAAAGACCTTTAAGATCAGCAAGTCCAACCATCAACCCAACACCACCACCATGTTCACCACTATACCATGTCCTCTCTCAAGTGCCACATCCACATTTTTTGATCACTTCCAGGGATAGTGACTCTGCTATTTCCTTGTTTCAATTCTTTACCACCTTTTCCATTAAGAAAATTTTCCTAATATCCAATCTAAACTTCTCCTGGTGCAACTTGAGGCCATTTACTGTTATCTTAAGCAAATCCTAAGGACTTAGCCCCCAATATCTTAGGATTCTGCTTCTTCCTTCCTTATTAAGGTTTCTTTGTCCTTCCCACTTTCTTTCTCTATCCACCACATATTTTGTTCAGCAAACAAATCATCATTTGTTTATTTTTTCTGACTAATTAAACCCTCTGACAGAAGGTGGTCAGATACTGCAGGATCTGAGCCTTGTGAGGGCAATTTCCTTAAAGAAGTTAAAATGGGGAAATCAAGGTTGGTTTAAAAAATAAAGACGCTACCAACAGAAAAATATCAGGGTAAGAAAAGGAACAGCCCTATGGGATTTTCCCAGCACCACAGCTGGGGAAAAAATTCGTTGTTTGCAGAAGACAGGGCAGGAATAGGATTCCTGCCTGCCTGGACTGGAGGTGGTCCCAGAGAGGAACTGCTGAGAAGGGCCATCCAAAACCCCCCTGAAGCACAGAAAAAAACTGTGCCTGTTTGGAGCTGGAAATTAAACTTTTCCCTGAGTGAGTGGGGAACAGAGCAGGTTGTTCTGAGTCGCAAGGGCTGTGATTCTGTCACCAGGCATGGCAGGGGAGGAGGGAGGCAATCAATGACATCAGCCAGGATGGAAATAACAAGCGCTGCTGCCCGGGGCCACTCGCTCTCCTGCCACCTCATCGCTCTGCCTGGCAGGGCAGAAGGATGCTCCTCTTTTCCTTTACAATTTCACCTTGCTTCCTTCTTTTTCTTTCTCTTCCTTTCTCCCTAATTTTTCCTCTCCTTTGTCTTCTCTGTCTCCTTTCCTTTTGCTATTTCCCACGGCATAATTTGCCTTTTCTTCTTGCTCTTAATGCATTTTTCCGGCTCTCCCCCTTTCAAATTCTCTGCATTTCTCCCTTTCCTTCTCTGGCTTTCTGCAGAATGCTGTGAAAAGCGACTCGATTTGAGTTGTGCTTTTTCCATTACCCTGCTCTGGCTCCAGGGTCAAACAGGCTCCAATTAGAACAAAGTATTTCTTAATGCTGTGCAGTTTGCCCCAGACCTTACAACCAAGCTGTTCTTTCTGCTTTTTCCATCCTTTATTCCAAGAAAGGCTTGAACAAAGTCTTTATAGGCACATCATCACACCAATAAAATCACCGAAAAATTAAACCGTTTATTCTGCTCTGAAATTAAACACAGGCCCGCGAGTCTGGAATTTGGGGGGAGTTGGGCTTTGTTTGGTTTTAGAAATTTGTTTGCTATTCATAATAGTTGCCTTGAGCCTGACTTCCTGAACATTTGAAATTAAAGATTCATGAAGTCAGAGCTCTGGTTGCAAGGGACATCTCCAGCTTTACAACCCAATTTGCTGCTTGGAGCAAGACCAGCACTAACATCAGGTGAGGCTGGTGATGGCTTTGTCTGGATGTGGGAATTCTCCAAGATGGAGAGCTCCCATCCCACAGGTGCCCATTCCAGAGACACAACTCTATTGGCGACAGGGATTTTCCTGAGGTCACACAAGGGGAGGTTTAGATTGGCTATCAGGAAGAATTTTTTCACTGAAAAGCACTGGAACAGGCTGCTCAGGGCAGTGGTGGAACCTGCATTCCAGGAGGTGTTAAGGAAATGTCTGGATATTGCACTTAGGGATGTGGTTTAGCCATGAACGTGGCATTACCAGGTTAATGCTTGGACTCGACTGTCTTGGAGATTTTTTCTCAACTTAAATTATTCCACGCACCTCCCGAGCTACAATTTTGTCTTTTCCCCCTTGTTAAACCACCAGGCACAAACCAGAGGAATTTGGTTTTATAATTTTTGTAACTGTCCCACAGGCTGTGACCAGAGTGCCCTTTACATCTTTGCAAGAACAAGCAAGTCCCTCTCCCTCCCCTCACAGGTCAGGGGCTCAAAGCAACCAGGCTCATTCCACTCTCCTGACACAGAACTGGACCAGCTGAGTGGAATTTACTCCAAGAATTGCACAGGAATGGTTCTGCTGTGCCACTGGCCAAAAAGCTTTTTATGACTCCTGTGAAATTTTATTTAAGCCACAATATATTGATTTCACTGCTGGTTGGAGAACTCTTGTCAAAGCACGGAGAGAGGTGTCAAAATTGCTGGAAAATAATGCTTTTAGCAGGGCTTACAGAAGCAAACAGCTTCCAGAACAAAAGGTGTATGTCAGTGCAGGAGAAAACAACTCAGGAGGGTTGAGCGTCCAACAGGTAAATCTGCTCTTTTCAGCTGCCAAAAAAACACTGATTTTTTTAATGCCCGATTTGGTCAGATTCAGGATTTCTCATCCAGGCCCAGGCCCTGGGGATATCACATTTATACTTTGCTGGGATGGGAAATTTCCATGTACCCTGGGTGTGCTCAAGGGAAGGCTCAGTTTTCTCTCCCTGGCCCAACAATTTCCTGCAGTGATTCCAAGACAGGGAGAGAGGGAGAGCAAGACACAAGCACTTCCTGGTGGATGTCAGGATTGGGCCAGGGCTGAAAGGAGATTTTTTGGTGGGTCAGCCTTGTCAGAGGTCTACAGAGTTCACTCAACTCAAAGCAGATGAGCACTGAGAAAGGACCAAAATACTCCTTTTTTCCTACAGAATCACAAAATAGTTTGGGTTGGAAGGGACCTTTAAAATTATATCATTCCAAATCCCTGCCATGGACAGGGACACCTTCCACTATCCCAGGCTGTTCCAAGCCTCATCCAGCCTGGCCTTGAACACTTCCAGGGATGGGGCAGCCACAGCTTCTCTGGGCAACCTGTGCCAGGACTTCGGCACTCTCACAGTAAAAGGTCCTTCCCAATATTTAATATAATTCTACCCACTTCCAGTTTCAGCCATTCCCCCTCATCCTCATTCCATGGCAGCAATGGCAATGTCCAACAACCCGAAATACAGTCCCATACTGGCTGCTAAAATTAACTCTATCCTGAATTAAACCTGTAAAAAAGTCTTTCTCTGGCTTTCTTCTACACTTCACATATAAAAAAATTTAAAATAAAAAAGGTCTCCCCAGAGCCTTCTCCTCCCCATCATTTAATCCCTGAGAAGGCCTCTGAGGTCCCTGCATGAAGATCACTTAGAGGCATCATTAATAAATCATCCTTTCACACCTTTTTTCTGGAAGATGTGACACCTTCCCAGCCACAGACTGGCCATGTCAAAGCTAATAGCCACCCATTATCAGGAACACAGCTGTGGAGCTCAGGGCTCCTTTTATGTTATTTGGCCAGTCTAACAGGCAATTCTGTGTAATTACAGCACACAAAATTCACCCAGAGAGACGTTTTAACACGCTACTATTTATTAACTATCACTAACTCTTCAGTGGGTATTGAGTCCTCTCACAAGATATAACCTGACAATTTGCTTTTAGTCAACAGCTTTGGAGAAGTTTGGAGGGCAGAGGAGTGGTCACTCAGCCTCTCCTTAATGGGAATTGTCAGGATAATTTCCTCCAGGCTAGCAGGGGGATTACAGGAGTTAACAGTGGGCATTATGTACCTGCCAGTCAGCAATGCCCACTGCCAGGCTGGAACTCCCAGGCTGCTCTCCCAGTGCCTCAATGTCCGGTCCTGATGTCAAGGATGGATGGATCAGGGCCATATTGATGCTGAGGATCGCTCTCCTCCTCACCAGACAGCTGTTCCCAAATGTTTTCACCATCATTTCTTTAAAACTCTCGAAGCTTTATTCGCTTTATTTGTTCCTTTCCAACTGCACCTCGCTCAGCCAAGCTACTGAAATCCCGGTTTTGTGGAGCTCTGATGAAGATCCTTGAGCCACCCTGCATCCCTCTGCCAGCTGTGGGCTGGGAAGCAGCATGAGGAGCCAGGGGATGCCAGGGAGGAGAGCGGGGTCTGCTCCCAGCTCACCCACAGGTCAGCTGTGGACACACATCACTTAAGCTCCATCACTTAAGCCAATCTTTTCAAAGGCCTCTCAGCTGATCTGATTTAGGTGGCAAACACTGGCTTTATCTTCTTGGGGGCCTATTTTGATCCCCTGGACATGGAAGGGAATAATACTGCCCCTCCATCTCTCTTCCAAAGCTTAATTCAACTTAGATTCCTGCTGTGGGCAAACACCTCCAGGGGTGGGGGGGTCCTCGGGCTGTGTCACAACAATCAAGCACCAGCACCTTATTTTCTGCTGGTCAAGACCTTCGGGAAACAGGAGAGAGCTTTTGGCTTAACTCTTTGTGAGCTGATCAGATGGCATGGCTGGTTTTTAAACCTTTGCTTTTCATGCATATGGAAAAATCATTCTGTTCCAGCCTTTCACTTTAAAGCACAGAGAAAAGAAATAAAACAATTTTCGACAATGAAGCTGGCAATAATCAAAATGGCCAGCTCCTCCATGGGCAGGAGCTCTTTGCCTCTGAGAAAACAGGGACACAAGTGAACTTTAATCTCGTTGTGCAGTAGCAGCACTGACACAGGCACTGCGGGAAAAAGCAAACCTCAATCTCCCCGTGTCAGCCCTGGAAAATCAAATGATATAGGACCCACTCCACTGCCCTGAGATGAAGTGGTACAATGCAGATATTCACACGAACATTCAAAGCAGAGGGGACTTGTCCATACCACTCAGTGCAACATTAATTCTCTAAAACTCCTTGAATTGAGGTTGTGCTGAGGTGAGGGTCGGCTGCTTCTCCCAGGCAAATAATGATAAGGCAAGGGGAAATGGTCTCAAGATGCACCAGGAGAGGTTAAATTTGGATATTAGGAAAAAATTCTCTGTTGAAAAGGTAGTTAAGCATTGGGACAGGCTCCCCAGGGAAGTGATGAAGTCACCATCCCTGGAAATGTTCAAAAAAAAAAAAACAGGAGTAGATGTGGCACTCTGAGATATGTTTAGGGGGCGTGGTGGGATTCAGTTGAAGGTTGGACTTGATGATCTTGGAAGTCTTTTCTAACCTGAACACTTCTATGATTCAATGTCCTGAGCATTGCTGGTTGCCACAAGCTAAGACACATCCAGGGATCATTATAAAAATTAAATATTAGGGACAATTACAGGAGCTGCTAGAGCTGCTCCTGTTCTGGAGCTGTCTCTGCCATGGAACTTACAATTATTATCATTATCATAATAATCATTGTTACTACTACCATTATTACCATTACTGGCATTATTTTACCATAGGGACATATGCTCTGTTACTACTTTAAAAATGAGTCTTCTTTCCTGCACTCTCCTGCTTGGAATTGCCCTTTCCATCTGCTACATAGAGAACAACCAGTTCAGATTCCATAACTGACTTGAAAGCTCACTGCCCTCATCCCTTGTAGCTTCCCAGCTGAGCACCTTGCAGGGAAATGTGGTAAGATTTACACATAGCTAAAATAAAATAAGTCCACAGCAGACTGGGAATGGAAAATGAGAGTAGAATCCAGACTGTGTTTATCCTGATTTAAGCAGTATTTTGGTTCCATGCCAGGCGACAGCGTTTCACCAAATTACTCCAAACTAGCCCGCTGTTTGTTTTACACTATCAGTGGCGTGCTGAAGAGTGGTGCCAGAGCAGCAGCTCTCCCCACAGCATGGGCAGAACGTTCCATCCCCATTCCTGTCCTTTGGAAAGACCCACCTGAGGAGTGGGGAACAACTGAGCAGTCTGCAGGATGGCTGCTGCCCAAGATGCTCAGATCACCCATTTGCCAACCATCACGGAGAGCAAATACCCACTTTCCTTCTCCCCCTGCCTGCCGAAGAGCAGTCCTTAAGGAAAACCTTCCTCCAAAGCACAAGGATTTTGTGCAAAGACTGCACAAGCCACGCCTGAAACATCTCTTAAAACCTGCCTTTACCCAGGACCCTTTAATTCAGAGAATCATAGAATATCCTGAGTTGGAAGGGACCCAGTGGGATCATCAGGTCCAGCTCCTGGCCCTGCACAGGACACCCCAACAATCTCACCTGGTGCCTGTCCAGATTCACTGTTCAAACACTCCTTGAGCTCTGTCAGTCTCGGGGCCATGACCATTCCCTGGGGAGCCTGTTCCAGTGCCCAAAAACCCCCTGGATGAAGAATTTTTTCCTGATATCCAGCCTAACCCTCCCCTGACACAGCTCTGGCCATTCCCTCAGGTCCTACCAGTCACAGAGAGATGAAATTGGTGCTGCTCCTCTGCTTCCCCTCATGAGGAGGCTGCCGACCCTGATGAGGTCTGCCCTCAGTTTTCTCTTCTCCAGGCTGAACAAACCTTAATTATGACTTGCAGATGCTCCCATCCCTCACTATTCCATCACTGAAGATCCCTGCCCTGACACTGGCTCCTCACCCAAAATAAGGCTGAACCAACAACCCTGGGGTAAAACATCCCCAGCTCATTGCCAGTCCTCAGAGGCTTTCAGGGCTAAGAAAAGAAGATGAAAGTCTTTCAGCCATTTGGGTTATTCTGCTGTTATGAGGATCATGGCAGCTTTATTCCCATTTCAACCTGAGGAGCCCCTGGGACCCAGCGTGTTTCCATCCCCAGCTGATCACCGGGGAATCACTGGTGCAAATCCATGGAGCAGAGATCTCCAAGCAGCCCTCGAGGAATCAGCTTCCAACCCCAACCCCCAACTCATTCACAGCTGAGTGATTGGAAAGCGAAGCTGTAACAGCCCCTGGATTTACAGCTGTACTGAGCTGATACAAACAAAATCAAAAGTGGCCCCAGCAGTCGGATATTCCCCACCTGGGGAGATGCTGGCATGATTGCCATGTTTAAAAAGAGGGAAAAGAACCATTCGTCATGGAAAATGAAAGCATTGTCTCACTGGTGGGAAAAGAGCGGAGTCGTTTTGCTTTCAGGGATTTATTGACTATATTCTGTATATATTCTTGTGGTGAGCAGGGCAGGTAGGCAGCGAGCAATGGAGCTGCAGGCTGAGTTTTGGCTGGCTGTTATCACACCCAGCACAGTATCAGTTGCTTCATAAGACACTCCTCACATTTAGAGGGACATTTTGAGCTCAAATACTCCCAATTACAACTCTGACATTACTTTTTCACACATATTGCCCATTTTTGCTTAAAGATTACCAAAATCTTTCCAGCAGGTTTATCCACCCAGCTATTACTCGACAGCAAAAGTATGAAGGGCACAAACCTTTAATAAACTGCTTCAATTTGGGCTTAAATGAACATAATAATAATGCCTTACCCATTTCCTACCACATGGCAATTTAAGGGCAACCTCAGCCTTTCTGCAGGGCATAAAGGGCTCAGAGGTGAAGCAGATTGTCAAATTTACCTAAAAGAATTGCTTTTCCAGGTCAGGGCACAACGGAGATGGGTGCAGAATAATAGAAGAAAGACAAGCAACACTCAACAGTTCGCCTGACTCTTCGAACACACCATGCTCAGTCCCTGAAGTGCTTTGAAAAGGAAGATAATCTCATTTAGCACTAATTCTGACTCCCACCCCACGAGCCCATGAAACCCAGCCTCCAGCACCCACTCGTTACCATTTTCAAACAAGCCCCTTTGTGATGCTCCCACGCCGTCCTCCTGCCTCGGGAGAAGCTCCCCGAGCACCCAGAGCTTCAAAACCTCCCGTGTGGAGCCCGGCCTGGTGCAGTGCCCACAGCCCAACCCCGGAAGATGTGACCACCTCACCGTGACTAACAACCTTGTGCTGTTTACACAGGCCCCCACGCCCGCCCCCATCCCGGCATCCTGGGCTTCCAGATGGAAAATTCAGCCAAATTTCCCACACTGCAGGGTCAGGGTGGATTTGTGGCTCAGCGCTGAGCAGGCTGAAGTGGTGCTCTCATAGCTGAAGCCTCCCAGGTGCCACGAACGGCAGGTTGTAAATATGAGATGACAAGTGGATCGACAGCCACAGGTGGAAGTGGGAAGTTGTGGACAGGCTCAGTGATTTTTGGCTTTCCCACCTGCTTCCAGCCCACTCCTCCCCCTCCCACCAATGTGCTGCCCCTCTGCCGTGTTCCTCTCTTTATACACAGCAAGGCACAGACAACAAGGGGATCTGCATCACAGAATTCCAGGTAAGAGAGTGGAAAACACCTGTCAAGCTCAGCTCACGCCTCAGCCTGATGCAAAACCATCAAAAACACCCCCAGCCTCTTCAAGAAAACCTTTGCTGATGGAGTCTGGGCTCTTGACTATCCCTGCAGTCAGAAGGTTTTCCCTTGTGCGTGAATTAAATCTCTCACTCTGCAATTTGAGCCCAATCCCCAGCAGACACAGAAAGCAGATTATTCCCTCTCCACAGTCACCTTCAACCCGTTTGAAGATTATCATCCTCTTTCCCCTCAGCCTCCTTCTTTGGGGGAAGAGCCAAAATGTCTCACAGAGCTCAGCCATCAGTGTGGAGGCACCACACCAAGCATCGCTGACACATTGTCCTCTCCCACACGCCCTCCCACACTCTGGGCCGTGCCAGTCATCCTGCCTGGACCCAGAGCAGAGCAATCCCAGGCAGGTAACACTCACGCACTTGGTTCACATTTCTGGCCCTCAAATCTGCTCACAAGCGAGGCTGAGGGCTGCTTTCCGAGCTCTTAGGAAAGGGGAAAGTGGGAATTGGGAAGACCCTGGGGTCCTGGCTGAAATCCACACCTCCTTAGCAGCGCAGGAAGCTGTGGCAGGGTAACAGGGCAGCCGTCACACTTGCTAAGCTGCCTTCATGGCAACAAGCCATTAAGCACTGCAGCTCAGAACAAGCACCAAACCCCTCAGGAATGCCTGGACATGCAGCATCCCAGGCATTCTCCGTGAGGTTTTAATCTGAGCTGAAGACAGGGGACCAACCCCAGCCCTGCTCCGCTCCTGGGGTCACTTGGTTAATGCCAGCGCCGCTCTCGCCTTTCCACCGAAGGGTGAATTTGGCTCGGCATTACTCACGCTCCAGCACTGACTCCCACAACGGCTTTAAGCTCCCAGACACTTGATCCTGCTCCTCTCCCACGTCCCCTTCAGATGGAGAGATACGGGAGGTGATGCAGCATTTGCCTGCAGAAGAGTCCCTGCCAGGGCTGCGCCGAGCTCGCCGGCTCCGGCTGGCGGGGGCTGAGCCGCAGCCCCACGCTGCTGCAATCCCACCAGCTGGAGTTTTGTCAGGAGTTCAAGAGCTGGGTGAATCCACCAGCGCCGAGCAGGAGCTCAGGGAGGGAAGCTGTCAGCTGGGAATATCTCCCCAAGTACCCAGCGGATCGACAGACAGCGAAATCCGCAGACAGCCGCCAAGGAGGTGGGATGCTGGATGACTGCTTATTATGCTGAGCCAAATCCTCCTATTATTACCTCCTGTGCTACCTGTCTTCTTGTAATATATTCAAGTGTTGTCTCTGCTAGAAGCACAGCACAGCGCTGAGAGGGAATTCCTATCCCACTCGTCTCTCATGCCTTGCCTGTGTATGTTCCAATATCAATCACTTATTTGCTAATGGGATCTTTTATTAGATATCTGTGTACAGCACACAGCAGTGGCAATCTCCCGTCAATTCTCCCAGCAGAATAGCAAACCCAGGCTGCCTTTGGCACCTGGAGCACACTACAAGCTCTGTCAGTGATCTTCTTCCTCTAAAAACCCAACATAAATCACGTGTACATAACTCCAGGTCCTCTCCAAACTCAAATGAGACTTAGCCCAAATTTACTCTGCAACACAAACTGACAGACCCCACGTCAGTGACAGAGCAATCCTTTAAAGCCAGGTGATTTCCAGCAAAGCAAAAATGTAGGGACACAATCCAGTGCTTTCTGTTAAGAGGGCACTTTGGAAAAGTAATGGACTTCTTTCCAGAGGGGTTAGACCGTGGGTTGGCCCGTTTGGCCCCCTAAAAGCATCACACATCCTGTCTCCTCCTTAATCACATTATGAGAGAGAGTAGGAGGGGAAAACTGTCTGTCCAGCTGGTTTCTACTCTATTTTCTCCATTCTATCCACGCCTGCTGAAACTCAGGAGGGATAAACTGGATTTAGTGAAAAGAGCCTCCCTGCTGAGCACAGCAAAGAGCAGCCCGTGATTTACAGAATCACCAGTTTGCTCCTACAGGCTGCCACGGACCTCGGGGAAAAGCACCCCAGAGAAAAAACAGCAGCTGCTCCTGCTGTGGAGCAGGAGATGGGCAAAGCCCAGAAATCCCCAGCAGCACTTAGACCACATCCTTCCCCAATCCCAGCACGGAGCTCTCCTGGGATGAGCAGCAGTCCAGCTGGAGTGGCCCTTCGCCACTCCCACCTTGGCATCTCCGCACCCAGGGAGAGTTCTGTGGCAACAGAACAAATCCCCAGGAAATCTTAGGCAACATTTCCAGCTCAAGAGGCATAATCAGCTCCTAAGAGACACTCTACACACAGCAGCATCCTGGAGAGGACGGGGTGATTGCAGGAAGAGGTGCCAGCAGCGCCAGCGCGGCAGCTCGCAGAGGATTTGGACCTCAAAAGCCCAAATGTTCGTGGCTCAGCAATGTTCACCCTGGCACAGCTCCTGCCAAGCGGGCAGGAGGAGGCTCCTAATGCTCTGTCAGGGAAATGACAGCACTTGGTGCTTCCTGGAGCACCCTTGAGGCTCGGGGCACTGTGCAAATGTGGATGCACAGAGCCCGGGATGTCACCTGCAAGGGTGCTGCAGCTGGAGAAGGGGAAGCAGAAAGCAAGGAAGTGTTTAGCTCAAGGTCACAATTTCACTGACAGGCACAGAAAAGATCTGGCAGTAGCCTCAACAACACACCCAAATACATCAAACTCTTCCCTAAACCCCTGTACAACCTGACCAGAGTTAGATGTCTCAAAGCCTGTTAAAACCGAAAACTTCCCTTCCTCAGAAAAGTCCAGTTTTTAAATGAAAGAGTTAATGTTGCAGAAAAAGCAGAACCAATATTAACTAAGCCTGGAAACTGTTGTGAACATGAGAACTGTCAGTTCTCAAAGTATGCAAAAGGCTTTGTTCTCATCCAGTCTCCAAATTTCACATGATAAATGACGGAAGAATATAAATGTTAAAGTGTTCACTTCCAAATGAAGTTCTCCAGTCTCATCTAAATAAAACTGCTATAATTTTCCATCAAAATGTTGTCAGAATTGCTACACCCTTACAAAATCTTTGATTCATAACATCAACTTTTTTTTTTTCTTTTTTTCTGCTGGGAAACCTGGATCTCCTCTCTGTGGAAGAGAGGCCCTACAGAATTTAAGGAGCTTAAAATAACCCACCTTGCGTGTGTGCACTGTGCATGAAGTACAGAGAGCTCCTGCAGCACAGGACAATCTTTTAAGGGGAAGATCCTCGGGACACAACAAGATCTCTGAAGGTCCCTCCCATCCCAAAACAAGAGGTTTTGAGGGACAAAAAAAGAAATGTGAGTTTAGAGAGGAGCTTTATCCCCATGGGTAAGAAGCACACCAGGAAAGGTGGTTCCTATTCTTGCAAGCTGCAGATAACACCGAACAAAGCCTCTTGCAACATCTTGGGATATAAATCCTGGAATCATCAAGGTTGGAAAATATCTCTGAGATCATCAAGCCCAACCATCAACCCAGCAACCAAGTGCCACATCCACGTATTTCTTGAACACTTCCAGGGATGGCAACTCCGCTGATTCCTTGGGCAGCCTGTTCCAGTGCTTGACAACCCCTTTCCTTGAAATTTTTTTTTCCTAATATCCAATCTAAACCCCCACTGGCATCACTTGAGGTCATTTTCTCTCATCTCACAGATCAGTTCACTGCCTGGCCAGCACTCACCTAAGACAGCTCTGCTACAGAAAACCCCACAAAACTCAACAGCTGCTGTTTTTGCCTGTCAGAAAACACCAACAAGGAGGAGAGGTGTTCCAAAAACTCAGTGCAGATATAACAAACTCAGCACCCGTACAAATTCTTGCCACCAGCTCCAACTCTTCATCGAGTCTAGGAATGAGAGGAGAGCTCAGATGCCTCTCTCTCATCAGTTTTCTGCAGGCAAGACCAGTAAGGAGGGGGAGAGACAACAGAGATGTATTTGTCAAGTTTTACTCCAGCCCTAAGGGCTGCACAAATCACAGATCCATCAGTTTGGGCTGGAAGAGACTTCAAAGATCATCCAATTCCAACCCCGTGCCATGGACAGAGACACCTTCCAGCAGACCAGCTTTCCCCAAACCCCATCCAGGCTGTGCTTAACCACGCTTTAAAGCTTGATTGACTTTACAAAGGCCAAGCACAAGGTGGAAAGCAGCAAAGACAACACGAGCCAAACTCAGGTGAGACAACCGTAGAGGGAAAGGCTTTGCTGCTCATCCTCAGGCTCCTGCTCTACTCCAAAAATTGCCAAAATATAATGAAAAAAACACCACCACAAGCCTCACACGCAGCTCTGTGGTTTCCTTTTGCCCTCACTCTCTGTTAGCACAGCTACTGTGCAGGTGTAGCAACACAGGCATTGCTCTTCCAAGACAGGCAGGGCATAAAGCTAAACCAAAAAGACAGTCCCAAAATGCTTGTCTGTGTTCCTTAATTTAAGAGGTTTTAATCTTTCACGATGGCCAAACAGTAGCTGTGCCAAAGCAGGGCATGAGGCTGCCTCTTTTGAGTGGATGTAGCAGGGGAAATCAAACACAAATCTGAACTCCAGCTTTTGAGCTGGATCCAAACAGCTCCATCACAGTTTAGGGATGTCTGCCTCCCAAACTGACTCAAAACACAGCACTTTCAGCCTCCAGCTTCACTGAAATCAAGGAAAACTGCTCCCTTTCCCCACTACAGGAGCAACTCTCAGGTCCCAGCCCAGGCAAACTGTCCTTGGCCAGTCCGAATCAGCAGCAACACTCGTCCCAAAAGCCTTTTTTCACTGCAAAGGAGCTGTGCCCATACCAGGGTTACAAATATTTCAAGCTGCCAGGGCCAAAGGCTCCAGAAGGGAGATTTATAGCAATAAATAATATTAATGACACAGGCGGACGGAGCTTCTTGTCCTGAGAGCTCCAAAGGCACATGAAAAACTGCACCATAAATGTCACCACCGCAGACACCAACGATGACGAGATGCCACCTCTGGGGACAGGAGGCAACGTGGGCTTGTTCAAAATGAGATTTGGGGAGGAAAGCGAGGGAATGAGGAGCTGGATAAGCACAGCCATGCTGGCTCACAGGGCAGGCACAGGCAGGAGATGGGTCCCAGCTGGTTCAGCCAGGATGGTGCTCCCCATCATCATCAAACCCTTGGACTGGCTCAGTCAGGAGGTTCTGGAGATATCCAAGCCCCAGTTCTGCCCCAAGCCCAGCCAAAGGACTCATCTTGATGCTCATGAGTGGACTCAAGGTTGGGAAAAAATGAGCTGGGAAACCCAACCAGCAGCCAGAGGAGTTGGAAGGAGGGCAAAAGAAGCAATTTTAGGCCTAAACCCCAAAGGAGCGCAGCGAGTTTAGTTGCAGATATAATAAAACATGCCTGGGCGAAGGAAGCTGTATCCTCCCGCAGCCAAGCCCACTCTCAAATGCAAAAATACTTGCAGGGTTGGTAAAGGACTGACACCCTCCTGTGTTATCCAGATAACACCCAAACACCGGGAGCTGATGGAGCAGCAGCATCTGGCCACATCAAATTAACCATTTTTTCCCCAGGCTGCTCAATTAAATAATTCCAAGTAGTGTGTGATCATAAAATCTACATAAGAGAAACTTGTGCTTTAGACAAGGCAAAGATTCCCTTTGCTTTTCCCACACTGCCTGATCCTCTGCCCACTTCCAGAAGATGGATCAGCAGAGGACCTTCACCAGCAGCTCAGCTGCACATCTGGGCTGGCTTCATTTCAGGCTTTGCCTTAGAAACCTCCCTGCAGCAGAAATCCAAATTTATTTTCCCCAGCCATACAACCCCACAGAACTTTGTCAGGATGTCTTGGAGTCTTTCCCATGCAGGGCAAGGCTCACTCATCAGTCACAACCTCTGGAGCCAGACCCTAAAGCTGCTGGAACTTGGGGTGAAGGGTGAAGCCCTGCTGCTGGCAGCACACAGCCCTGCAAGCTCCCAGGGTAGGGAACAAATCCCACCTGGCTCACCTGAGATCACCCTCGAAAAGGCTGGAAACACTCCTGGAGAGCACCAGCCCAGCAGCTGCTTCCCTGCCTGCTTGGTTTATGGTGGCAGGATGAGGAAACAACAACCCATGGAAGAAGACTGGGTGCAGGGATGCTAGCATTGATGCAGCCAGCTGCTTCCAGAGCCCTTCCAAGCGGGAACACGCTCCCAGTCGTACCTCCGAGCATCCTTCAGTCACAATATCTCTCTACCTGAGCCCACAGAGTTGGTGTCTCTGCCCAAAGGACCTCAAAAGCTGCTCTGCCCAAGAGCCCAGAGCCCATTTCCCGTCCCTGTGGTGGCTGGGCCTGCTCGGGGCCCAGGCAAACACAACCAACACTGTGTCTTTAAAACCACTTCAGTGCAGATGTTGTTTCCATGGTAACTAGTGGACCAAATACATTAGTGTTTCTAATAATAAACCAAACCTTCATCTTGGAAAATGTGATCCCCCCTCTCCCTTTACCACGCTCACCCTTCCTTTCTTCCTTTCCCCTCCCCTTTTGCCGAATTAAGCCAGCATTTAACAAGCAAGCCATAATTAGTAAATAATTGCAAGGGCCCAGTAACTCCCAGTGCCCAGGCAGATGGAGAAGCTTTAGATGGAGGAGGGGGTGGCTTCACTCTGTGAACTGTCCAAAAAGGGATGAACTACTTAAAAAAAAAAAAAAAAAAAAAAAGAAAAAAGAAAGAAAGAAAACATTCAAAAGCACAAGGTGGAAGAGAGCAGCCTGTGAAGCATCTTTTGACCACCCCAGCGCAGTCTTTACTGCCCTGGCACCCTCCCGGTGCTCTGACTCAGGGCGCAGCCGCCAGCGATAATTTCTAGGAATCTCGCACTTTTTTTTTTTCCCGGAGGCTCCGTCCGAAACGCGGCACCGACTTCGTATCCCCGACAAGCGGCCAAAACTTCCCAACTCCTCCCCGATTCCAGAGTGGGAACCCCGCCGCACACACCCCAAAAGTGCGTGGGGCAGCGGGCAGGACGCCGAGGCGGGGATGGAGACAGGTGGGGAGGGAGGCGGAGCGGGGCGATTCCACCCCCCCCAAAAAAAGCCACGTGCGAAGATTCCGTGCGTGGGGAGCCCACGGGAGTGAAGACGCCTGCGGGGGCCGGTGGCTCCCCAGATTTAGCGGGATTCACGTCCCGAGGCAGAGCGCAGGGATGGAAGGATGGATGGGGAGGACGAGGGGAGCAGCGCGGCAGCACCCGCGATGTCCGTGCGTGCGCGTCCCCAAAGATGCGCTCAGGGTCGGGGGGAAGGGGAGAGGAAGGACGGCGGGGAAGGAAGGGGGAGGGTTATGCAAAGCCTCACGGCTGTGTCGCCACGGTCCCGGTGACACCGGACTGCAGCAGCGGCGGCAGCGCTCGGGGCTGTCCCCGCCGCGGTACCCGGGAGCCGCGCACCGGGGATGCTCCGCTGCATCCCGGCCGCGTCCCCTTCGCTGCCGCTCCATTCCGCCCTGTCCCCCGCGTGTCCCCACGCCTCCCCGGCCCCTCCGCTCCTCCCTCCGCGGTGCTGCCGGCGGGACTCACCATGTCGGGGCTGAGCTGGGCTAAGATGGCGAAGGCGGAGAGCCGGTCACACAGGCACTTGGTCCGGGAGGCGTCGAGCGGGACCGTTCGGCAGCCGCGCCAGGACCAGGCGCCGGGCGGAGAGGCGGAGGCGGAGGCTCTGCTGGAGGGAGGAGAGCAGGGAGGGAGGGACGGGGAGAGAGGGAGAGCGGCCGTCAGGGCGGGCGGGGAGCGGGCACCGCGCCCCCCTCGCCGCCCCCATCCCACCAAACCCCCCAGCGGACCTGCGGCTCCATCCCGGTCCTGCTGCTGGTCCGTCCGCGGCTCCCCCGCCCCGCTGTGACCTCTCCATCAACCCCACACATGTGAGCGGTCCCCTGCAGCCCCCGGGCTGCCCGGTCTGACGATCGTCCTAACCCTATAGCCCTACCCCACATATCCCATATACACCCTCCATACCCTATAGCGCACCTATCCCACGTGTGCACGCGTAACTGCACAGCCTCATCCCGTGCAGCCACCCCATGGATGCATCCTGCCCCACATATCCCATATACACCGTCCTGACCCTATATCCCTGACCACATATCCCATATACACTTTCCTGACCCTATATCCCTGCCCCACATATCCCATATACACCGTCCTGACCCTATAACCCTGCCGCACATATCCCATATACACCGTCCTGACCCTATATCCCTGCCCCACATATCCCATATACACCATCCTGACCCTATATCCCTGCCCCACATATCCCATATACACCGTCCTGACCCTATATCTCTGCCCTACATATCCCATATACAGATCCCTAACCCTATATCTCTGCCTCACATATCCCATATACACTGTCCTGACCCTATATCCCTGCCCCACATATCCCATATACAGCTCCCTAACCCTATATCTCTGCCTCACATATCCCATATACACCGTCCTGACCCTATATCCCTGCCCCACATATCCCATATACAGCTCCCTAACCCTATCTCTCTGCCTCACATATCCCATATACACCCCTCTAACCCTATAGCCCTGTCCCATATATACCCTTTTGCCCCTATAACCCTGTCCTACTTATCCCACATGGACCTTAACCCTACGACCCCACCCCACATACCCCATGTACACCTTCTTAACCCTATATCCCTTTCCCACGTATCCCATACACAATTTCTTAGCCCATATCCCAGTCCCACATGTGCCATATACATTTCCTTAAGCGTCCCTGTCCCACTTGTTCCATATACACACCCTTAACCCCACAGCTCTGCCTCATTTATCCCATCTACCTATGCACAACTTCCACCCCACATGTGCATGCACAACCCTAAAGCCCCGTGACACCCACCATATTGATCCACATGTGGGACACATGGATAAATCATCCTACAGCCCTGTCTCTACACAACCTGAACACACCTCCCCATCCCTACAGCCCTCTTCCACATATCCCATTTATAGATGTAACCCTATAGACCTAAAATACACCTGAGTCCCTCACAGCTGCATCTCTCACCCCATACACCCCCAGCCCCCTGCTCCACACCCCATGTGGATGTGTACAGACCTCCCCCAAGCACGGGAACCCCAATCACAGCTTCACCCCTGCCTTGCTCCTTCTCCAAAGGCCAGGCCAGGACCCTCCTGAGCCCCTCCCCACATTCCCAGAGCTCTGGGCACGGCAGGGATGTTCCTCCCTCACGGCCAGAGGGACCTGAAGACATCAAAGGGACAGATCCCTGCTTTCTCCTGGCATCCTTTCCACCTGGAGAAAAGCAGCAGAATGGGGAAGGGGCCATAGATGGGGCAGTCTCCATGGTTTCCATCCCACAGGTGGAGTGGTTCCATGGGGGAAAATGATTCCAGCCCCATCTCTGTGCGAGCACAAGGGGCTAAGCCAGGGGAAACGGGAATCTGCTGCTCCGCCTCATGTGCTGGGACAGTGGGGACCCAAAAACTCCTGCCATTCTCCACCCATTGCCTCTGTGTCTTGTCCAGTCCTATCTCCTGGGATGTGGTCACTCAGGGAAGTGAAGATGAGGAGAGCAGGTGCAGAAATTCAGTAGATGGGAGAAGGTCAGCATCCCTGTGCATAACCTGGGTTCACAGGAGCCTGAGACAGGACGTGGAGGCAGAGCAAAAGGGCCATCTGCCTCCACTGAAGGGACACGGGGAAAGATGTCCCATGTCCCCAGCTGACCATCCTGAGGAGGGGATCTCGGCAGCAACGCCAGCAGCGAGCCCACGGCAGCTCCAGATGGAGCCAAGCTGCTCAGCAGCCTTGGGTGCACCACAGATGGCCTGGGCAGCTCTGTGCTGCTGGCTCCAGAGACCTGCCCCGAGTCACAGACAAGTTCTTTGCAGGTCTCGACACGGTGCAGGCTCTCTGACCCGCTCCTCACACAGATTCCGAGCCTCCCTCCACGTCCCTGTGCCACCATGGCCTGGGTGACAGAGCACCAGCACATCCTGCTCTGTGTCCACTCAGATCCTGTTCAGCATGTGACACTGAGCCTCCCTGAATTATTTTTGGCTTGGGTTAGAGCACTGTTCATAGTTTAAAAAAAAAATAAATAAAAAAAAAATTAATTTTACTGTAGAAGTTTGTGGGTAATACACAGAACTGTGTTTTTGGTTTTTTGTTGTTTTTTTTTTTTTCTGGTGTTCATCCCCATTTTTAAATGTCTGGACCCTACTAAATGTCTGAATGTCCCACCCCTGGGAGTGTCCAAGGCCAGGCTGGATGGGGTTTGGAGCAACCTGGTCTAGTGGAAGGTGTCCCTGCCTGTGGCAGGGAGTTGGCACTAAATAATCTTTAAGGACCCTTCCAACCCAAACCACTCTGTGATCCCGTGGTTCTCTGTCCATCCATCTCACGGGACATAAATCTGTCTTCTCTGGATCAGCAGCTCTTCACATGATTTTCTCTGAGCTGTCACATCATCTCGCAGAGACTTTCAGACCCTGGCATTATTCTTTGTTCTCTTTCATGCACCTTCTGACATCCCCCAACACCCTTTTTGGAAGGGACCAAGAGATCCAAGGCCAGTCTCATGGGAAATCTGAATTCTGTATTCTCCCCTCCCCATCCTACTCATATTTCCAAGATCTGCATTATTGAGTTGCTCTGTTTATCCACTGTCACCGAGAAAAATGCCTTATTTATGATGTGTACAAATAATGACAAATTCCCAGACTCCAACAATGAGTTCTGCATTCTCCTAGAAAGTATTAATTTAGCTTGACAAAATCTATTTTCCATAAGTTGATTGCTATTAATGCCTCTGTTTTAATGAGCGCGCTATTATTCAATTATAATCATAATATTACCCACAATCCATAAATTTTTGGATCCCGTTTCAGATGGATACTGTGCCTCAGACAGATGTGAGGCTGCTGTGCTTACACACACATGCTCCTCTCTCCAGATTTGGGGAACTCTTCCACTTTTCTTTTTCTTAAAGAGCAATGATGCCAAATTAGTCTTAATCTGCTCTTTTAAAACCCTCGCGTTCCAAATTGCTCTGTCTTGTTACTCTTGCTCACATCTCACTTTGTTGGATGATGTATAGCAGGTTTTCCAGCTGCTGGGGTAATGAAAAATATTTCATTAGGCTGAGATGTGGATTAAGGAACCAGGCTCTCTTCCAATTACAGAATACAGGCATTTATTGAAATTTCTGCATTATTATAAATAAATCTGTCATTTCAAGCTAGTAACAAACCAATACCATCAGGATTTATTATGGGTCTAGTAGACTCTGAATTTTGCTTTTTATTCATCTTTGCTGGTCTGAAGCAAAAAATTCCTACACTTTTCCTTTTTTTTTTTTTTTTAATCTTGTATTTTTCAAGCTTTTAATTTGCATTGCTTGTCATCAATTTATCCTTTGTCCGATTTCCGCAGCAGCTTTTACTTTCCCTCTATAACAGACTTTTGTGTTTTTTTTTTTTTTTTTTGTAGAGATTGGTGCATTTGGCTTGTGGTGGGTTGTTTTTTTTGTTTTTTTTTTTTTTTTTTGGTTAACTGAGGGTATTTTGGTGCTCTTTTTCATTTATGGGTTTGAGGATATCTAGAAAACTGCTTTTAAAAGGCTTCTAATGATAGAATTTTGGAATCATAGAATGGTTTTGGAAGGGACCTTAAAGATCATCTTTTTTCCAACCTCCTGCCATGGGCAGGGACACCCTCCACTAGACCAGACTGCTCAGTGTCCCACCCAACCTGGCCTTGGACGCATCCATGGATGGGGCACCCACAATTTCTCTGGAAAGCTTGTGTCAGCACCTCTCTGCAATCACAGGTAAGAATTTCTTCCCAACATCCCATCTCACCCTGCTCTCTGGCACTTTAAAGCCATTCCCTGTGTCCTGTCTCTCCATCCCTTATCCAAAGTCCCTTTCCAGCTCTCTTGGAGCTCCTTTGGGCACTGCAAAGGGCTCTGAGATCTCCCTGGAGCCTTCCCTTCTCCAGACTAAACAACCCCAGGTCTTCTAGCCTGTCCTTTCATCCTTAACTCTCCCTCTGCTTTTTTCTGTTTAAGCAGCCTTTCCAACAAACAGAAATGCTTAAATCTCCCATTTTTAGAGCATCAGATTTGTCTGCATTTCCCCACACAGACACCCCCTGCCCCAAGGAACCTATGTGGGAATACAGTTGCCCTCACATCACTGCCACTCCCAAAGCCCAGATTTACTCATTTACCAGCTTTCAAACTAGACTAGGACAGATCTGGGCCATACATCAACAGAAGTAACCTCATCCAAAAGGAAAGAAAAAAAAAAAA
This sequence comes from Taeniopygia guttata, assembly GCF_048771995.1. Lineage (NCBI taxonomy): Eukaryota > Metazoa > Chordata > Aves > Passeriformes > Estrildidae > Taeniopygia > Taeniopygia guttata. The sequence continues at coordinate 149,507,844 of NC_133026.1, read as the reverse complement.
AAAAAGGAAAATAAATCAGAAAACCAACAAGAACAGGAAACCCCAGGGAAAGTATCAGAAAACAAATAACACTCCCCAGCTGCTGTGCCTGGTCTCACACTCCCATGGCAGAAAAGCTGACAGAACAGCACTGAATGCAATATCAGGATAAAATCTATCCAGGGCCAAAGCCACACTTGGCACAGCCTGAAATCCATTTCTAGATGCACACAGAAAGTGCACAGCGATATTGAGGCAAGAAGAAAATCAAAAATTAAAACAACCACCTTTTGCTCTTCAAAGACCTGGTCTGGTGCCTGCTTATTTATCCTGTTGGACTCAGAGAAAGCAACTGGATCAAAGCCATCCAGTTCTTGCTTTAAAAGGTGCTATAAATCACACAAAGGATGGGTGATGTGGATGTGCTGAGTCAGGAACTTGGTGTAAATCACCTCAGAATAAGTCCAGCTACACCTTTTAATGGAAAATGAAAATCTGGCCTTCATTACTACCAGTGCTTATTAATTAATTAGTCATTACCAGTCATTAAACCACTCAAATGCTCCAAGGAGCATGTCCATTCCTCTGGTTTTAACATCCTCAGAAGAATAACTTTTCTTTCATCCTTTCCTTCCTCGCTGCAGATCTCCCTAATTACCTCTTCTCATTGCCCTGCAACTCTTTGGACACGAACACCTCTGCATCCTTTGGGGATGTAGCTTGGAGATGGGTTGGGAAAACCTATTTGGAGATAGGAGGATGTGGCAGAAGAGCCATGAGGCTCTTCTCACTGATTCCCAGCGTGGATGTAGAATCCTGGAATGGTTTGGGTTGGAAGGGATCTAAAAGATCACCTCATTCCAGCCCCCTGCCATGGGCAGGGACACCTTCCACTACCCCAGGGTGCTCCAAGCCCTGTCCAGCCTGGCCTGGGATAATTCCAGGAAATGGGGCAGCTTCTCTGGGCAACCTGTGCCAGGGCCTGGTGAATTTCTTCCTTGTATCTGGTCTGAATCTCCCCTCTTTTAGTTTTAAATCATTTCCCCTTATCCTGTCACTCCATTCCCTTATCCAAAATGCCTTTCCCGCTCTCCTGGAGCGTCTTCAGGCACTGGGGCTCCAGCCCTGGGAGCATTTCCATGGCCTCCTCTGGACTCATCCAGCAGCTCCACGTCCTTCTGATATTAGAAGTCCCAGAGTTGAATTTGTTGTTCCAGGTGAGGTCTCACAATAATTCCTTGTGATTTGGGGTTGTCCCATTCATGGATTGTGACTGTTTGAGCCTGTCCAGCATCACCTGCTGTAGATCCCACACTCAGTACCACTAAGAAAGATCTAATGGGATTTCTCCAAGGTCCAGGGAAACTCTGAGGGAGTTTGGGTCTTGCTGGTTGCAGATACCTGCCCAGATAGTGTTTGGTTCTACCATCAAGTATTACCAAAAGCCTCATGGTTCAGTGCGGACTTGAAATCCTTAAACTCAAATTTCAAAATTCAATCACTGGATTTTGCCATCTAAAGATTATTTCACTGGCAGCAATTCAAATTACAAAGCAGATAGATTGAAAAAGGGCATCTTTCACATTTGAATGCAAAATTCATTCACTGTGGGCCTGATGAAAAGCTCTGGAGGACAATGGGTTATTAATGAACAGGTCCATAAGGGGAAGAACATTTATGTGTTCATGTGTGCCTGCCTGTAGGTTCAAGTTTCATTTGTAAAGCAGTAGAAAAGCCTTTGATTCTGCCAAAAAAATACACTGGGTTTGTGCTGGGAAATCCGTGCTCAAAGCTCAGAGGCAAAGAAAAAGCAGAATTTGAGTTCTTCACAAATATTGAATCCAGGTACGCTAATAAGGGAGCAAAATTATTTCCAGGCGGTCTCCAGAGTGGAGGCAAGAAAGAGGAAACTCTACTAAAGGGAAAACGTGGGCAGAATATTAGAGGAGAGTGTAGTCAGAGTGATTACAACCCAGTCAAAAAGGAATTGTAGCAATCCCCAAACCAGACTGGCGTAAAAAAACGTTGTATGGGGAGGGTGAGCAGGGAACCTGACAAGTTGGTTCTGTCTCCAACATCCGTGGTCAGATTTATCTCCGGTGTAATTCCAATGATGCTGCACAGGAAAATGTCTCACCATATGTTACAACATGACTCTGAACATCATCTGAGCGCTTGATGGGGAAAAGCAATTAAGCACTGTCTTGTAGATTTGAACAGGAGCTAAGCACATGCTTAAGGACTTGCTCAAACAGAAATGCTGCTCTGGACGGGAATTTGCACAAATGGAGAGCTTTTGTTGTGGGAAGAGCCACAGAGAGAGTTTTTAAAATTGGGGTAGATATTTGAGATCTGAGAAATACAAGGAATCTCCAGTCATTTTTTCCAACCCAAACAACTCCGTGGTTCTCTGACTGTTCTTGTTTCACACGGGCCATTCCCCCTTCTCTAACCAGGAGAGTGCTTGGCATGGGTCCAGCTGGCAGATTGATTATTAATTTGGAGAACAAACAAGAGATGAAGTCAAAGTTAATCCTTTTTGTGGGATTCCCAAAAGCAATTTTCATTTCCAGCTAAAGGCTGCCCCAAAGCGCCTTTCAGACACTTTGGCTCTGCACAATAGCCTGGGACACAAAGAAAAACCCTGCAATCATATTTCTGTAAAAAAGTGTGTCAGAGTCACAGTTTTTGCAGGACCTCAGGGCTGAATTGAAGAGTGGATGGCTCCTAAGAGAAAGGGACATGAAAAGGTTTGCAGCTCTGGAAAAAAAAATAGCCTGATTAAAAATAAAATAAAATAAATCTTTGATTGGCTGCTCCAGCAGTTACAAAGGATCTCATGCCAGAGAGGTAAATGTTGAAATTCATTAAACACTAAGCTAAATATGGGTTTAAATCAATCTTTAACACTGCAGCTGCTTGGAATGTTTTGGACACCCGCAGTACCAAAGCAGTGATCACGCTTTGCTTAGTTGAGACCTTCCTAAGAACTTAATAAAACCAGCAAAACTCTTTCACAGGGGTCATTCTGTTATCCAAGAGATAATTTTCCCTTTCTGTGATCAATCCACTGGTTCAAAGACGGGCTGAGCTCTCATTTATGCTGCTGAAAATCCTGAGAGACATCTCACACATCCAGCAAGGCAGTGTAGGCTTACTGGAGCAAAACCAAACCTCCTGGAAAAATCCTGCACTTCTGAGCCTCTGAATTTGAAATGTACCACAAGTTTGGTAAATCCAGGTATCTCAAAATGAAATCTGAAGTTCCAATGAAATAAAAGACAGCCCAGCAATTTCCCTATACTCGTTTAAGGAAATCAAGCGTCGTCAACCTTATTTAGCTCAAAGCCAAGAAAGCCAAATGTGTCCTAGGCTCCTGGGCTGGATCCCAGTGGTGTGGGCAGGTCAAGGGAGAGCAGTGTCCCCCTCTACCCTGGTGAGACCCAGCCTGCAGTGCTGAATTCAATTCTGGGATCCTCAGCACATGGACCTGTTGGAATAAGTCCAGACAAGGCCACGGAGATGCTCCAAGGGCTGGAGCCCCTTTGCTCTGGAGCCAAGCTGGGAATGTCCAGCTCCAGGGCGAGCTTAGAGCCCCTTCCAGGGGCTCCAGGAGAGCTGTAGAGGGAATTTGGACAGGGGATGGTGGGGCGGGGCAAAGGGAATGGTTTAAAACTGAAAGAGGAGAGATTCAGACTAAATAGAAGGAGGAAATTCTTCCCTGTGAGGGTGGTGATGCCCTGGCACAGGGTGCCCAGAGCAGCTTGGCTGCCCCATCCCTGGAATTGTCCAAGGCCAGGTTGGATGGGGCTTGGAGCAATCTAGGACAGTGGAAGGTGTCCCTGCCCATGGAATGAGATGATTTTGAAGGTTCCTTCCAACCCAACCCATTCTATGAGAAGGAAATTGAGGCATGCAGAGGAGATGTGAATGGATACAGACCTCTAAGAGGGCACTCACAGAGCTCTGATATTTGGAATAAGCAGTCAATAAATACATCCACACATCCCTTAGCTGAGTTTCCTGGTTTCTTTATAGAAATTAAAAACAAAAAACCCATAAAACTTCCTGCTCAACTACTCAGATTACTCAGTTAACTTACAAGTTTTGCTTGGCACTGATGCCCTTTTTCTCACCTCTACTCCAGGAGCACAAGCCTGGCACTAAACAGAACAATATTTTGTCAGTCTGAAAGGATCAATAATCAGAGTGGCAGCTATTATTAAATTAGCTTTTTAGGAAAAAAGAAAAATACAGCAATGAAAATGGAAAAGGTGGAAAAGGAAGAAAAAGCATACTTTTGACCCAGTTGCTTGGTGCAAGGAAATGAAACCACAGCAGGAATATTATTTTATTTCTCAGAGACCCCTAACTCAAGATGTTTGAGGTGATTTTCTTCAGAACTGACAGAAGCAGTATTAAGAAAACAGTGATTTAAGAAAAGATTCATGATCTTTTAGGAAATTAGGAGTATTTGGGATTTTCTTTTTATGTATATATGGGAGAAAGGGACAGGAAAAGATATAAGGAGGTGACGAGCAAGCCCTTTGCCCAGCTGTGAATTCATGAGCACAGCAAACTGAATTGCAGCATTTTCAGGGGAAAAGGTTACTTTCCATCTGCAAATTAGGCCCAAAAAAAAAAAAAAAAAAAAAAAAGAAGGAGCAGCCCATATGCAGCCTCTAGTCTGAAGCCTTAATTAACATAAACAATGTTCAAACGCACAAAGAAATGGATATTACCATTGAAATAAAGCATATGGCTGGCTAAATACCCTGAAGATTATCTGGAGATAATCTTTTCAGGCACCAGAAGTGCAGCTGACGCTGAGCTCTAATGATTCTCATCACAAGGCCAGGCCATCCCACCAGAGAAGAAGCTCAGCACTTCCCACCATCATCAGCCTCCTGGGTTTGCCTCCTGCCTTTCAAATCCAGAGCTGGTGGGGTGGAGAATTAATGAGCTCTTTCCCTCTTTACAAGCCTGCTGCACTGCTCCAGAAGGACTGAAATGCAGGAATCATCTCTGGAAGGAGAAACTTTTGCCATGGATTGGTCTCCAAGGGGCTGCTTCAGTCAGGGTTGTGTTGGATGGGGATTGGAGCAGCTTGGTTTAGTGGGAGGTGTCCCTGCCTGATCTTTAAGGTCCCTCCCAACCCAAACCGTTCTGTGGTTTTATGGAAGGGTGAGTTGGGGGAGAAATTTGATAAAAATTTATCCACAGCCAATATCCTTGTGTTCCCATGCCAAAGTTCTTTCCCACAGGACAGATGTTTCATCGGGATGAGCCCCCAGAAGGATTCCTTTGTCCCACCCAATATTCCACTGAACAATCCTCAACATGCCAGAATTTTCATACAGAAAATGTGACACCATGGCCTAGGCAGAGGAGGAGTGGAGAAACCAAAGGAACTCGGCCTTGTGTGCTCAGTCTCTAAATCAGAAATTAATGTGGAAATCCCTGTGAGGTGTCACAACATTCAAAACCAGTTCAAAAGCCCCTGATCACAAACTCAGGGGAATATTCCTTCCTGCCCCATCCCTGGAAGTGTCCAAGGCCAGGCTAGATGGGGCTTGGAGCAACCTGGGATAGTGGAAGGTTCTGTCCCATGGCAGGGGCTTGGAACTGGGTGTTCTTTAAGAACCCTTCCAACCCAAACACACTTCTGGTGGCTGTTTAATTATTACAAATCTGGTGGCTCCCACAGCACCTAGCTAGGATCAGAACTTGAAGTACCATGAGGGAGTTTCTTTTGTTTGTTTTGGTTTTGAGGTGTTTTTTTTTGTTTGTTTTTGGTTTTTTAATTTTTGTTTTGTTCTGTAAGGCATATTTGAGGTCTTTTTGTCCTGTGTGTGTGTTTTTTTTTTCCTTTAAAAGGATGATATTTTCCAACTCCTCTACAGGATCCTGTGAAACAGAAAAGCTGGCAGCTCCCTATAATCCCTTGGCTTCATGGCTTTAAGAAGAAAAAAGGAAAATAATTCTCATGTTTAGCCACACTGCAAACTATGCTATGATCAGGTCAGCTCATGGTGGTGGCTGCAGAAGATGACCTTGGACTGCTTCCATGGAATCATCAAATCATGGAATTATTAAGGTTGGAAAAGTTCCTTAAAATCACCAAATCCAGCCATCAACCAACACCCTGTACACTACTAAACCATGTCCTCAAGTGCCACATCCACACATTTTTTGATCTCTCCCAGGGATGGTGTCTGCACCACTTCCCTGGGCAACCTTTTCCAATGCTTGACCACCCTTTCCATGAAGAAATTTTTCCAAATATCCAACCTAAATCTCCACTGGTGCAACTTGAGGCTGTTTCTTATCATCCTGTCATTTGTTACCTGGGAGAAATATCTGACACCCACCTCACTACAGTCTCCTTTCAGTCTATTTCCACAACAGATCAACAGTTTATTCATCCAAGTCTTTATCCTCTGCTTTTAAATTTCTTATTGTTATGCAGAACCAAAAACACCTTTACATTATTTCTGGAATCCTTTCAGTGTAAGAAATCCAGGTCATAACTCCTAGATTAGAAGCTATGAGTAAGATTGCAAATAATATTTATAAATAAAATAAAAATTGTGTAATATTCTAAATAAATGTGTAATAATTCTAATAATGTGTAATACTCTAAATGAATTTTATAAATAAGATATATTTTGGGGTAAAACTGCTTCATTCAATCTTCTCTGCTACCAGAGTATCAAAACAATAAAAATTATAGAATCATCAAATAGTTTGGGTTGAAAAAGATGTTTAAGTCCCACTGATAACACAGAACTGCAAAACTTACCACTAAACTGTGTCCCCAAGTGCCACATCTACACATCTTTTAAATCCCTCCAGTGCTGGCAACTCAACCAATTCCCTGTCTTGCCTAAACTCATTGGGTATCAAGATCACCTTGGGAAAAAGGCAAAAACCAGGAGCTACTGTGAAAATATTCTAAGCAGAAATTGGGACTTTTTGAAGCCAACTTTTCCAAGTGGAGGGAAGTGTATCAGTGGGACAAAAGAGGGATGGAAAGATGAGCAGGAGGACGGCTGCTCTCATCACCATACAGGGCTGCTTTCCAGCAGAGGACAAGGTGAGAGCAGCGAGTGATGGATCTGCCTCCCTCCCACCCCTACATGACATTCACAGCTGCTTATCCAGGCCTTGCAGGATGCTTCTCTCCAGGGGCAGCTCCTCGGGTGTCCTTGTGCTTCTGTGGATGTGTTTTGGCAGGTCCTGCATGGCAAGAACCGGAGCCAGGGCTGGGTTGTTGTCCCCTCGTTGTGCCACCCTGCAGGACCCTCCTGAAACTGCCTCCTGTTTGAGCAAATGTGCTGTGTGCCTGTTCCAGCTGGACACACGGATGTTCTGCTCACTCCCTCAGCTTCCATGCCAGCTTTCCTGCTATAATTTCCCAATTACCACAAGATGCCAGAGACTTGGGGCTGGTTTTGTAGTTATTCCCTCTCCGGCTAGGAAGGGTCAAACTGGATCATGGCCCAAAAGATGGGACTCTGCTTTTCTGTTTAGAAAAGGATGCGGCTCCACATCAGGAATTAACCAGCAGCTGGTCCAAGCAATCCTCTTTCTCTGCCCTGAATAACAGACAGTCATCCTAGAATCACTCCTGAGAAACTGGGAAATTTTCCCGTTTGCACAGAAAACAACAATCAATGCACCCAAGGGATGAGCAGCAGCTTTGCCACGTGTACCAAAAATATTCCAGGGAAAATCCTCCAAGGAACTGAGTGCATCCACCATCTCCTGCACCTGGACATCATGGTCCCACGCTCAAGCCTCATGGGAAAGATGGGAAGAAAGGCAAAACAAGGTAGGGAATGATTTTGCTGAGCGATAGAAATGTAGGATGTTGCAGCCAGCAGTGAGCGAGCTGGAAACGCTCCCTTTGGCTGCTCGAGGATGTACAAATGCACTTGGATTAAAGGCTGGGAGAGCAATGCAAACACCTGGGAGGAGATGTCTCACTCACAGCCTCTGTTCTCACACGTCCTGTTCGCTGCTCAGCACTTCCAACTCCGTGGATGTCCCCAGCTGAGCCTAAAATCCCCCAGAGACCCCAAACCAGCCCTCGGCCAGAGCTCAGGGGAGCAGCAGGATTGACATGACCACAATCATCACCCCGTGGCTGCCCACACCAAACCCTGGCAATGGAATAGGGATTTTGGAATTGTCCACTTGGGAATTTTGAGCCCAAAATTTCTGGTGCATGGAACTGAAAGGAGAGAGGGAGATGAAAGTTGGTTGCTAGCTCTGAACAGAGAGCCTGCAAGTCCCAGCTGTGCTCCAGATCTCCTGTCCCTTGTGCCCTCTGTTTTTCAGCCTCTCCCTCTCTGAAATATCCATCTTGATGCTCTTCCCAGCTTTCCATGGCAAAGCCAGGGATGGAGACAGGCAGATTGCCTCCTGTCTACCTCTAAACAGCACTTCCCAAAAGAGCAAACAAACAGTGCTGCCGACATCCCGGCCCTGTCTCCGAGAGCACAGGAGGCCCCAGGGCCAGGTTGGGAAGAAGGATGGATCTCCTGCTCCCAAAACCTCAGCTCCAGGGGATGCTGCTTCTCAGAAACCTAAATCAGAACATTTTAATGGCTGAGCGCAGGGCTAGAGGATAAAGAGACAAAGAAAAATAAATCAGGCAGATGACAGAGGGGCTGGGAATGGGAGGAGGTAGCAGACGGTAAAAGAAATTAAATCAAGAAGCAAAATTAAGGTGCTGCAGGCAAAGATGAAGATGCTGGATTAAAGATTAACTGTAACCAAGATGGAAATGTGGCCCTTTAAAGGTACAAATTGCTTCAATGCATTTCACAAAACCCACACAAATCTCCTAAGAATGAAGTTTTCAAAGATGCAGCTGGTTTATAGTAACAGAGATATCTGGACCTAAGAACTCTGGATGGCTTCATGCTCTGATGTTTCCAGCTGAGAAGGGGAATTAAAAGCAAAAGAAAGGCAATCACCCTAAAAAGCTGAAAGCCCTGCACTGAAGTAAAGGAGAGGGGATGCAAGCAGTCATTAGAGAAGGGTTTGGCACTGTACAGATAAATTCTGGGGGTATTTTCAAATCACACTGAATCCAGGGATGCTGCTGAGCTCTTTGGAGCTGTCTGCTCACCCAGCATTTCCTAATTTATCTCCTGCCAGCCACCTCCAAAGGAATGGTGGGTGAGCTCGACGTGGGAGCTCACCTTTCACACCAGCCCAAAGGAAGAGACAGCTCAGCCAACATCCCCATCAAAGTGGAGCAGGTGGAGCAGGTTCACCCCTGGGCTCCAGCCCTGGGAGCAGAAGATCCTCATCCTTTCACAGCACATCAGGTTTTTGCACTGCTGCACATTCCCATTGTGGGATTGCCAGGAGAAAGGTCTCTCGTGCATTGCCACCTTCTTTCAGCACCAGCAACACACATTTTCCACTGGAGCATCTAAGACCCTATTCCTGGGAGAGTGAGGGGGGTGGAGGAACTGGATGAGGTTGTGAGGTTCAGTTTTTTAAAACCCTGAGGTGTTTTTTTCAGATATTCTAATGAGAGTTTCCTGGGTGATGCAGACATAGGGGCACCCACAAAAGAAGCCTGGAATGGTTTGGGTTGGAAGGGGCATTTCAAGCTCATTGTAATGAGCAATGACCAGGCTGCTCAAAAACACATCCAACCTGACCTTGGACATTCCCAGGGATGTGGAAGCCACGACCTGGCTGTGTGAACCTGTCCCTTATGGTACAACTCTTCTCCTGGGACAAACACAGCCTTGAGCCTTGCTGCTCCTGGCAGGATTCCCATCAGCAGAACCTCACAAAATCAAACTCAACGTGCACTTTAAGCCTCCAGCAGGACATCAGAGAGATCTGAGATGGGTGAGAGTAGGAGAATACAGGTACACACCCCCACATGGACAGGGGGATGCTGCTCTGAAGATGAGAAGGTTTAGTCAGAGTGAGCTCAGCTCGCCACACTTTTTTCCCTGCCACGGCTTTCCTGTGGTCCTTCCTTTCCCTCTGGCCTCCTTTTCCTCTGCACGCCATGAAATGAGCATTTCATGGGAGTGGAGCAGCCAAGTGGAGCTGATCTGGCAGCTCCTTGAGCGCGTGGAATGCCTCCCTCGTTCCCAGCTCGAATTTCAGAAAGCAACATCTGCCTGCTCCTGAAGGTCATTTGGATCCTGGATCGGGGATGCTGCACCACCTCCTCATTGCTATGCTGTGCCTGGAGCAGCCATAAATGTCCTGTCACATGAAATGATGCCTCATTACAAGTTTTGGGAGGGAGGGGGCAAATCAAATGCAATGAAAACGGCAAAAAACACACTCTGATGGGACTAGTGTGACTCCTGCCCTTATTTATGTGGGTGTAGAAAAGAACCCAGAGGTTTTGCTTTGGATTTGCACTTGCACTAGGGGAGGAAACCTGTGGGAAATTGAGAGGATGCTAATGCAGTGAGGGGGCTGGCGCAGCCATGGCTAAATAAACGCTAATAAATAAATAAATGCTGATGTTTAAGATTGCGCTGCCCCTTCTCCTTGAACACGCCGTTCCCAGCCCTCCTGGGGGCTGATCTGATGTTGTCTCACCAGGGGGGTCGATGTAAACATCTCCCTGGTGGGCAGAGCCCTGATGGATCAGAGGGAAGAGGGTGAGATCCCTCGGGAGCAGTGAGAACACAGCAGCACTGAGGCAGCTGGATTCAGGCTGCCTGAACGGTACCTTGGCAGCTGTGAGGATGCAGGGATTCAGGGATGCAGGGAGCAGCAAAGCAGAGGATTGTAGTGAAGCTGGAAAACAGCAGAGCAAACTTCCCCTCTCCAGCCCGCATGGGCAGCAGCTGCAAACACAAATCAAGCTCCAGACCTGCAAAGCTGGCAGAGGTTTTCCTGCAGGAAGATTTCCCCTGCCACGCAGTCCCAGTGGTTTTAAGTGGGCTGCACTACAGTGGTCGGGTCTGCTCTAATTCCTGCCTTTCTGCCGTGGATATCTGGGAGGAAAGGTGTGGAGCCACAGCACCCCAGCAATTTTGCAAGGAGCAGGAATAAGGAGCAGGTGCTGAGCAGAGCAACACGGATCTGCTTGTGCTTTTCTCAGGAAAGCAGGTCACGGGGGAGGAGGGGGAGTCCTTTCCCAGCTTTGCTACTGCAAATGTGTTTAACCAAAGCCACGCTGGTACCCACACGCTCTGCCGGCCTCTCTGGAGCTCATGCAAAAAGGGATTGCTATCAATACCTTTTAAAGCCACTTTCTGCTAACAAAAATGGCTTGCAGAGATACAAGCTGGTGGAAACCTCTCTACTCCCAGCAATATTTCTTCATTAGGCTTTCTGCTCTCTCGTCCCTATTGTGCTGTATTTCTGTATATCTGGAAGCAGAAAGGACAGAGAGTTCCCCAAAAAATCCAGGTAGTGGACTTGACTTTTGTTCTATTTCTATTTCTATTCTATTCTATTCTATTCTATTCTATTCTATTCTATTCTATTCTATTCTATTCTATTCTATTCTATTCTATTCTAAATTGCACTCCACTCCACTCCACTCCACTCCACTCCCACTTTCAGTGACACCCTTACCTTCAGCTACCCACCTTTCCCAAACTGGACAGATGTTGCAGCATCTGTGCAAGCTCGCACTCAGCTGTCTGCTGTGCTTTATGTGCTGAGGTTCAGCTGAGGTGCAGTGACAGGTTTTGGGAGACCATTCATCCCAAAGAGAGCTTCTGACTTCCCACTTAGTGAGAAGATGTGGAATATTCCTCAGCTAATTAAATACTTGCCAATTATAAGGCAGCACTGATGATGACTGTGCTGGCTAAAGCGATTTTTACTGAAAAATGTCTCCACTCTCCTGTCTGGGCTTTGCAGCACCGGGAGTGGCCTTTCTTGCAAGAATTGCTGATGGTGCAGTAGCAGGCACAGTCCTAGGGGTGAAATGTCCTTTATTTCCTGCCCATCCACCCCCCCACAACCTGCCCAGCACTAAAATGCACGTAAACCAGTGCCAAACACATCTATCTCTGCCTCCTCCCTTGGCAGGGTGATCATTTCAGCCCTTCCTCTGCACCTCCTGCAGACCTGAACAGATTCCCTGGGCTCTGCTTCCACACTGGAACATCCTTCCAGAGGGAAAACCAGCTCCTGCTGCTCAAAGGCTTGTTCTGCAGGGATCAGGATTGGGTCTGTAGCTCCCAAGCTGGGAAATTCAGAAGTCCCCCTGAGCCTCACTGATATCTCGTGGATTAAGCCAATAACAGCTGAATGCACTCAACCCTCCTGGCACTCTCTTAGCCAGGGCCCAGGGGAGGCAGGGAGCACGGGGATAAAGCCAGGCAGTATCACCACCACAGATGAAATGCAGATGAAATCCCAGCAGGAAGCTTTTATCCTCTGGCTCAGGACTGCTCATTGCCAGGGTGATTTCTGTGAAAACCAAGCTGGCACCTGGAGCCAGGAATCTCCAAAGGGGGAGATCAGATGGCAGAGGGTGGGAAAAGGGAGATTCCTGCTGCTGCAGCTCCTTCCATCCCAGCCAGGAAGGTGGGCAGAGGGGAATGTCCAGAGCAGAGAAGCAGATCAGCATCAGAATAAGGAATAAAGAAATAAACAGTGAAGATTTTGCAGAGAAGAAACTTTCTGGAGCCACCAAGGAAGCGGAACAAGTCGGGGAGAGAGACAGAGTCTGGAAATCAAAGGGGGTCTGAGTGTGTGGAGAAAGTTGGTCAGAACATTTAATTTGACACTCAGAAGTCCTGAAAGGAAAAAAAAGTTTGGAAACCACGGTGCTAAGGTGTAAATCTGGCAGTTTCCTCCCCAGCCCACCCCAAATGTCCCTGCCAGCACTGCTAGCTCGTGAATCAAGGTCATCCAACACAGACTGAGCAGCAAGCAGACAGGTGGGTTAGGACCAAAGGGATGAAGCTGCTGGTCCCAGCCTTCATCTGCCCAAGGGTAACAGAACTGAGCTGGAAAAGTACAGTGGATGTGACAGCTCCCACTCCATCCTCCTGTTTGATCTTCCTTTCTTTCCTGAGATGACAGGAGGTGTCAGAGTGAAGGAGCACCGCTCACAAGCTGGGGGCTCCCAGGCCACCTCTTCTGGGGAGGGGGGGAGGCCAGGAGGACAAAAATAAATGCTCCTTGTTCAGGGGACCTGAGAGCAGGTCCCCAAGTCCGCTCCTGCTTCAGAGCAGCAGAAAATGTTCTGAGAGCTCCTGTCAGTTCTGCTGCGTTTTGAAGCCGTCTCACCCCTGCAAGCCTCCAAAGCAAAGTGACACTTGTCATTGGACCAACACTGCTCCCTCCAAAACTCTCCAAAAACACTAATCTGGGTAAAGGCAAATGTAAAAGAAAATTCAGAGCTGTAAGTGACCTAGAAAAGGAGACTTTTATTTTTTTTTTGTTCAGCTCCAGTTGCAATAACAGCGCACTGAAAGCTGTGAAATGCTGGGGCATGACAATAATAGGAGTCATGTAAGTGCTGGTCCACAGACTGCAGCAGCAGCTCTTTGCTGGAGAGAGAACAGGCAGGACAATCTCAGCTGCCTCCCAGATCCCAGGAGGAGCTGGCAGAGCTGGAAATTAGCAAAAGCATCTTCTGTAAACGGAGCGAGTTGGGTAGAAATGAGGTGGGAAATGCCCGGTGCCGTGATACCATTTCTAACAACACTCGGGAGGTGCTGATGCCTGAGTGGAGACAAACACAGCAGCCCTCCAGAAGCGGGGGTGGAGAGGGGGAGTTCTTTTTATAGCTACCTGGAAAAAAAAAATCAAAACATTTTTGTCCCACGAACGGGATATTCCTGGGAACACCGTAGTGGAATGCACCTCACTATCACATCAAACTGAATTTTAGGGAGCATTTCTTTACACAGAGGGTTGTCAAACACTGGAACAGGCTTCCGAGAGAGGTGGTCAATCTTTCAAGCCTGTCAGTGTTTGAGAGGGATTTGGAAAACCTCTTAATAACTTTTGGATAGCCCTGAACTGGTTGGGCAAGTTGGAGCTGATGATTGTTTTAAGTCCCTTTTAACAGAAAATTCTATTCTATTCTATTCTATTCTATTCTATTCTATTCTATTCTATTCTATTCTATTCTATTCTATTCTATTCTATTCTATTCTATTCTATTCTATTCTATTCTATTCCATTCCATTCCATTCCATTCCATTCCATTCCATTCCATTCCAATGGCAATTCTGAAATTCTTCCCCTGCCCTGTTCTATGTGTCTCATGCAAAACATCTTCAATCTCCCCCCTCACCCTGAGTTGTTTCTCCTGGGGACGAGCAGCAGATTCTCTCCTGGCACTCATCAGTGTGACTTTGATGATTGAAAAAAATCTTGGACTGCAACACAGCCACAGCCATGTGTGTGCTTTCCCCATCCTTGCATTTACATTGGATCTCCATGCCTTGGGCATGTTTAAATTACACCTTAGGCAGCAAAAATCCCTTCCCTCCAGGTACCTTTGCAGCTGAAGGATGATTTTCCCAGCCAGGACCTGGATCCTGCAGTAATGCTGGACACAGGGAGCTCCCGCCACTCTCCTTGTGTTGCTCCACGTGCAGCAGCTCTGGAGGCACCTTTTTCTTGGATTTTAGGCATTTGCATCACAGAGTTCTGCCTCCCTCATCAACACCAGTAACCAATCAGTCCCTTTGAACATATTTCAAACATCAGGAAACTCTCCAGCACTGTTTTGACCAATACTTGGGATACCAGGGCTGGAAAAGATCTGTCTGAACACAATTCCCAGCAGCAGTGATACCTTACTGCAGCTTCAATTTGGGCTGGCATGGAAGATTAAAGGTAAAGATATCCCAGCTGACAGCCAAAAAACCCCTGCAACAGCCCTTTGCCCAGGCCCCAGCCTGGGATTATGGGTGAAAAACAGTCACTGGCATATTGATTATCCCTGGGATATTCCTGTGTCAGTAGCCTTGCTGAGGTTTGAAGATCCCTTCCTTAAGATTTGACATATGAGCTCTACACACCATTAAATAAATAATAACCACAGCTAAAAAGGAATAGCATTCTCTTGGATCCCAGCTCCTCTGATCTCCTTTTCTCCCAAAACAGGCCACAGTTAGCTTTTATTCAGAGCCACCAGCAGAGCTGTGAAACAGGGCAGGAAAGCTGAGTTGTGGCTCTGCTCTGATCCTCCTGGGTGACAGAGGATAAAGCACTCCCTGGGTTTCTTCTTCCCCACCTGAAAATGACAGTTCTGGTTCTGGGGACAGACAATCCCTCATCAGTGCAATTTTGACCCTTTCCATTTGTCTCCTTAGCTGGCTGGTGGTGGATTGGATCCATCACCCAAAAATGGGGAGGACTGATGTGCTTACTGCCCACTTTGCTGTCTGTGATGCCTCAGGTTTTGGCTTTTATATTTTTCAGATTCTGGGCTGCTTTAGTGTGTACTTCTGAGCTTCATATTAGGGGAAGGTGAGCTCTCTTCACTGAGTAGGGACACAAAACTTCTCTAGCTGGGGACCAAGGACAAATGATCCAAATCTCAGGCCCAAGAGCATAAACAACAAGGACTGAAGAGAGAAAAACAAGAAGGATGGGACTTCATAACCTAAAGTTGTAATTGGACAATTAATTCCAATATGCAAATGGACCAAAACTTATAAAAGTGAGAGACCCCGTGGGCAGTCATGCATTTTGTGACCATTTTGGTTCATCTTGGGTGTAGCTCTGGCTGGGCTCTTGTGCTGCCCAAGGTGTATCCTTGGCCTTCTAATAAATCCCTACTTTATTCTGTCTAGTCTCTGTTCTAGGTCAGCCTTCTGAAGGCACCACCTGCACTTCCATCCTCAGCAGCGAGAAAGGCTCTCCTCAAACCTGGGAAGATCAAGGCTCTTGTGGGGTCAGGCTTCAGGCCACCACCATAAAATCACAGAGTGGTTTGGGTTGGAAGGAACCTGAGAGATCATCTCATTCCAACCCCTTTCCACAGGCAGAGACACCTCCCACTACCCCAGGTTGCTCCAAGCCCTGTCCAAACCAGCCTTGGACACTTCCAGGGATGGGGCAGTCACAACTTCTCTGGGCACTCTATGCCAGGGCCTCACCACCCTCACCCTGCCATGCACCAGGCTCTGGCACAGGGTGAATTTATTCCCTCAGAGACAGCCAGCAAACCCCCTCCTGACATCCCACCAACATTCCACATGTCCATTAAACCCCCTGGAGATGCAGCTCTGGCCTGAGGCAGAAGGGAGCTCTGGGAGATGAACACTCATCTTCCAACTGGTCAGCGCTGTAATTGAATTAAAGGATTTGCAAAGCCCTGGAAAGAGCCTTGACAAGTCTGAAAATTGTTCTGTTCCGTGAAATTGGGCTTTCTGACCTCACTGCATCAGTTATTTTTCTGACTGAGGGTTAAAGTGCATCCAAATAAATCTGATGGGCAGGACACAGAGGATTTATCTTCTCTGGGAGTTTTGCTCATTGCTTTTCAGGATGGCCACTGGGAGAATCTGTCGAGCTCCACATCGAGTTGGCTGTCAGAGCAGGCTGGATATTCCATGTTTTTGCTAATCCTCTCTGCCATGGGGCTGAGAGGCCATGGAGAGCTCAGGTGGGATGCACAGGTTGGTGTCTCGTGCCCTCACGTGAGCAATCTCCCTGAGTCTCCTCATTTTACCTTATGAAGACCAAAATTCAACTGGTGACCCTCCCTGCCGCCCACACAAAACAAAAAACACAATGGGAGCTCTTCTGGGTGACCAGTCTGACCATCAAACTCACCTTTAGATAACCAGTTCTCAGTGATTAATAGGAATACTTATTTTTGCTCACTAACAAGACCTCCTCGCTCCCAGATTTCCTGACATTTCGAGGAGCTGTCTGATGTTATTTAGCACAGCAGGCTCAGGGAAAACTGAGGCACGAAGCTTACACTGATTTGCCCAGACACACAGAAAGTCCATCATTAGACAAGGGCTGCATCCTGGGCACTGTGGCCTCTTTTTGCTGCTGTTTTAGCAGAACATTTCATCTTCTAGCATAGTGCACAAGCAGTCAGGTGAAAATCAACACGAGTCCTTTTCTCCTCTTTAAAACAGGGGCAAACTCTCCCCATCCTTATTCACAGTGTGACAGTTCTGGAGCCTTTTCCACCACATCCACAGCCCTACCTTGTCCATCCTGCCAGTCCATCACCTTTGAGCAATGGCATGGACTCAAGAGCCTGCACCCTGACCATTCCCATGGAATCCCATCATGAGAATGAGGGGTCTGGGACTGGAGTGGACAAAACAGATAAAATTAGATATTAGGGAGAAATTCTTCCCTAGGAGAGTGCTGAGGCCCTGGCACAGGGTGCCCAGAGAAGCTGTGGCTGCCCCTGGATCCCTGGAAGTGTCCAAGGCCAAGCTGGATGGGGCTTGGAGCAACCTGGGGTAGTGGAAGGTGTCCCTGCCCACGGAACAGGGTTGGAATGGAATGGTCTTGAAGGTCCCTCTCTACTCAAACCATTCTCTGATTCCATGATGAAGGTTTAGAAATACAAAATTTATTTTGGTTGTGGTGGATACTGCTGTTTCTGCCTTGCAGCTCGAGGATTCATTAAAAAATGAGACATTTTAAGAAGTTCATCTGAACTTGCCTCAGTCTTGCAAGGAAGTTGAACAAAAAGCCTGATGGGCAAACTCCTTCTTCTGTCCTGAACAAAAACACATAAAAATCACCTGCTCAAACATCTGCCTAGTGCTGATGGTCTGGGCTTTGTCCAGCCCTGGTCCTGAGGCACTTGTGGTCATAACACACCTTCCTCAAATATGCACAGGCTGCTCTGGAGCCCTCAGCTCCCAGCAAAGTCTATCCTGTTCCAGAGGATAGAGACAGAACCATTTGGAAAGTGGTGCTCTGTACCCAGACAGAATTTCTTATGCCCATAAAGGCAGACTAAATCAATCCCAAAAAGAAGCACGTGGAGATAAAGCGACTCCACTCTGAATTTCACACACAGAAGGTGCAGAGCATTCTGCTGGTGCAGCTCTTTCTGTCTCCTCCATGCCCCTGAGCCTGCCTTGAAGCTGGTTCGAAGCTGCACCCTGTGGAGTCACTGGAGTTAGAGCACACCAAAATCAGGCAGCAGATTTCCCCAGTCTGCCTTTTTCCCCACACTTCAAGGCCTGGAGCTGTGACCCAAATCTCTCCACCAGCACACAGAGATGCCTGGGCTGTGCTGTTACAGCCTGGAGTCTTCTCAGGCAACCTGGGAAGTCAAGTTGGATTTCCACCACAAGCCTTCCGCCACAAGCCACCCTCAGCAGCCTGGCATGTCCATGAAGATGGCTCCAGGAGAGCTGGCAGGCATGCAGGGGTGGCAAGACAGGGATGCAGCCACAGAATCATGGAATTGTTGGTTAGAAAAGATCCTCAAACTCAGCTCTTGACCCAGCGCTGCCATGTTCACCACTAAACCTCAACCCCAAGTGCCACATCTATGCATCTTTTAAATCCCTCTGGGGATGGTGACTCAGCCACCAGCCTGGGCTGCATGTTCCATGAAGTAATTTTCCCTAATATCCAATCTAAACCTTCCCTGGTGTGCCCTGAGGCTGTTTCCTCCTGTCCTGTTGCTTGTTAACTGGGAAAAGAGATTGAACCTCACCTGGCTGCCCCCTCCTCCCCTGTCAGGGAGTTGTGGAGAGCCAGAAGGTCCCCCCTGAGCCTCCTTTTCTCCAGGCTGAGCCCTCCCAGCTGCTCCTGGTGCTTTTTGTTTGTTTTTTTTTTTCCAGAATACACAGCATAAACACATGTGGCACAGGAACCATCCCAAACCTCACCATGCTCCAGCTCTCACCCTCAGCACCGAGCTGAGGCTGGGAATCACATCACTGAACCCAAAGCCCCTTCCCAGTGGGAGCATCCTCCAGGTGTCAGTGTCTGGCTTCTGCCAGCTCTGCTGAGAGAATTCTTTTATCCCACCCATACTCCTGAGCTGGCTAGGGAAGCAAGGGAACATTTGATTCAGGGCCTCTGAATCCTCGGTCCTCTCCCCTTTTCCCTTCTGTCACAAGGCATTAAACCTTGCTCTGCTGGCAGGCAGCAAAGGCCTCGTGTTCTGCTCAGCTTCTCCTGCACCCTGTGCTGTGAGAGGCACTGGAGAACAATCCAGCACTGCTGTTCCAATTCTGTGGACAATTCTGACCACTGGGAAGCAGCTCAGCAAAAGCCAGAGGAGTTTAACTCCTGTCCCAAAGAGGGATGGAGACACAGCCCTGTGCTCTGCTGCTTTGTGCTGACAGAATTGGCCACCTTTTTCCTGAAACACCTGGAATCCAGGCAACAACTCCCAGGAAAAGGCATCCTTGTAACAAATGAGGTGTCTGGCAAAACAGCCCCCTGAAATCTGCCCTTCTTTGTGCTCCCAGCAGCCCCAGAGGCTGAGCAGGGACAAATCCTCAGGCTCTGGAGGTGTGACTGGGCTTCACTGCAATGCCCTGTTTTGTCTGCTCTCACCCAGGGCTAGAAAAATCCTCCTGGGACTGTAATTCCATCTGCCTGGTTGCACATCGTGAGTGCAGTCAGACAGGCTGAATTAAGGGCTCCTTCTAACTGGGTTTAACACAGGGGAACTAATGGGAATATTCAGATTAACCTCCCTGCATGCCCCTGTGTAGCCAGCACGAGGCTTTCTCCCCTCACTGACGTCCCCTCACACATCCACAGGAGCAGGTGGGAAAGGATTGCAGGATTTGCAGCCGTGGGGAATTGAACTGGTTAAGGGCAATGGAGCTGGAACAGGGGGACTGGCGAACACCAGAACGTGTTTGGGATCACATGAAGGGCAGTGTTGCTCCTTCACAGCTGGGCTGTTGCAGTAAAATATAGATGTAATATATAATTTGTATAAAATTAATACGTAATAGGTCATTGATAGATCCGAAGGGGAGAGCAGAGCACTGATTTCTCACAGGGTTTTAGGGTTTTAACAGACCACCAGGTCAAGGGAGGTGACCTCTGCTCTGCTCCTGTGAGACCCTTCCTGGACTGTGTCCAACTCTGAGGCCTCCAACATCAGAAGGACGTGGAACTGCTGGAGGGATTCCAGAGGAGACCACAAAGATGATCAGGGATGGAGCCCTTCTTCTCTGGAGCCCAGCTGGGAGAGCTGGGGGTGCTCAGTGTGGAAAAAAGAAAGGGTCAAGGACACCCTAGATCCCCTTCCAGTGCCTAAAGGGGCTCCAGGAGAGCAGAGAGGGACTTTGGACAAGGGATGGAGAACCAGGACAAGGGGAATGGCTTTAAGCTGAAAAAGGGTGGATTTAGTTTGGATATTAGGGAGAAATTCTTCCCTGTGAGGGTGGCAAGGCCCTGGCACAGGGTGCCCAGAGAAGCTGTGGCTGTCCCAACCCTGGAAGTGTTCAAGGCCAGGTTGGAAGGGGCTTGGAGCAACCTGGGACAGTGGAAGGTGTCCCTGCCCATGACAGGGGGGTGGAACTCGAGGACCTCTGAGGTCCTTTCAAGCCAAACCATTCTGTGACTCTATGAAGTGTCTGTACCTGGGGGAATCACTCATCCCTGTCAGCACAGACAGGCTGTGGCTGCCTGATCCACAGCTCTGGCAGGGTCATCGATGCTCTGCGTGACAGACGGGGGGAAAGAGAAGCTGCTCCTTGACTTTGGAAAGCTTTTCTTCAAAAGACAGGCACTGGGAGATGGATTAACTGATGTGATGAGCAAAATTATTTCTGTGGGATGGTAGAGATAAGGCAATTCCTGCGTGACATGTTTCTGGTGGTGGGGAGTTGAGAAATCAAGAGAGCTGTAAATACCCTCCAAAGGGAATCAGACCAGCAAGGCTGGGATCCCAAAAAGCCCCAAAAAGCACAGGAAAGGGAAGTGAATGCCCTCTTTCAACAAGTGGTGTGGAGCACATGGAAATCACACTGTGTCCTTGTGCTGCCTTGCAAGGACTTTCCTTTTATCCTGCAGGATGTGCAGTCAGGAATTCCAAAAAGCCAGTTTGGGGATTCTGCAGATTAGACACTGGCTATCCCACCCAAAAACCAGGAATTTCAGGCAAAGCAGCTGCACTTCAAGATTCATGGGGTATCTGGACCACAAACACCAAAGAGTACAATTACTCTACGAAAAAATTATACAATTCCTTCTTCTAGGATATTTTGGGGATATTCAGCTCCTCTGAGTTGTTCCAGACAAAGCAAACGAACAAAAAAAACCCCAAAAAACTTGCTCTGACACTTCAAAGCTCTCCCAGTGGTTTGTGTCTCTGGCACCTCCAGGACCAACACACACCTTACCCCTCAAGCAGTTCCTGTCTGAAAAAGTCCCATGAGCAGGACTGTCCTCAGCCTCTGGAGGTGTATTTTAGGATACCACGAGTTTCCAGGTGATTTCACCTCACCCCAGAGCTGAGGCAGTGTTTGTTTTGTTCTCCAAGCCTAACATTGCTCGTACAGGTCACCTTCCTAAACAGTGAGGTTTGCATTTCCCAAGTCAGGTAGATGAAAGGCTTTAATTACTGGAACAATCTTTCCCAAGGGAAGCCGAGGGTGTCCTTGAATTAACACCACAGATTCCTGAGGCGCTTTCTCTCCCAGGAGCAGAAAAGCTTTTATGCAAATATTTTGGAAGATTTGGAAAGGCCTCTTAAGATCAGTTATTGTAATGCCTGGTTATTATAATGCTTAGTTATTAAAATGAGACAGAGGAGCAGAGGAGTTGCTGGATGGAGCCAGGTGTTCCCTGTGGGATGAGGGCTCCCCTGGCAATGCAGACCTGCTGGATCTCACTCTCTGTGTGTCTGGTCTTGGGTTTCACACCTGCATGGCCTGACTTTGTCTCCTGCACCAGGGGCTAAAATACAAGCCCTCAGCTGGCTTGGACACCGCTGTCACCAAGGAGGGGATGAGTTGTGCTCACCTACGGCAGCCTGATCCCATATTGCCTCTCCAGACCCTTCACAGGATTTTGGGATGGAAGAGACTTTAAATACCTTCTCATTCCAACCCCCTGCCATGGGCAGGCACACCTCCCACTATCCCTGGTTGCTCCAAGCCCTGTCCAGCCTGGCCTTGGACACTTCCAGGGATAAGACTTTCCTGGGCATTCCAGTTTTCAGGGTTCCAACACCACCCTCACAGTAAATAATTTCTTCCTAATATCCAATCCAAACCTACTTTATTTCATTTTAAAGCCATTTCCCCTTGCCCCATCACTCCATGCCCTTGTCAGACATCCCAGCCTTTGTGGTCTGTGACTGTCCCTTTCCATCTCGCACCAGTTCTCCTCATTTACCTGATCCTGTGCTCAAAGAACACCCAAACACAGCTTCAATGGCCTGAACCCAGACTCAGCAGCCCCACGGGACAGCAGGACAGCCTTGCAACACTAAATAGCCCCACATCTTCCTCTGCAGCCACAGAATCACGGAATTAAGTCTGGAAAAGGTCACTGAGCCCAACTCTTGACCTACCATTGCCATGCTCAGCACTACACCTCACCCCCAAGTGTCACATCCACATGTATTTTGGATACTCCCAGGAGTGGTGACTCCACCACCTCCCTGGGTAGCTTGTTCCAAAGACTGACCACTTTCCCAGCGACAAATTTTTTCCTAATATCCAATCTAAACCTCCACCCGTGCATCTTGGGGCCATTTCCTCTTGTCCTGTCACTTTTTACCTGGGAGAAGAGACGACTCCAACCTCATTAAAATGTCCTTTCAGGGTGTTGTAAAGGCACATGAAGTGATGCTGTCAGCACCAGTAACAAACCTTGGCTCTGTCTCCCTGTTCCCATTGCCAAATGAAATCCCTGTTGTGCACCAGGGCAAGGCAGGTGAGAAATGAAACTCACAAGAACATGAGCACACAACCATGGCTCTATTTATCAACTCCTCCCCTGTCCCAGGAGGAAAAAGAGGGAGCGGGAGACCAGATCCTTCCTGGGTTTTCACTTCATCAGGGCTAAGCAGCCAATAATTACTCCAGATGAATACCCTTGGAGGAGAGCCAGAGAATCCCAAATCATTCTCTGATTTCAACTTTCAATTTACCCAGCCCATGCTAAACTCATTAATCACACTCGCAGCACCCAACACAACAGAAATTAGTCCCTGATCTTCTCCCCTCTTATTTCATGCCATGAGGAGTTGGGGGCAAAGGAAAGAGAAAAGAGAGGCAGAGGTGCCACCCATGAATCTCAGAGTCACTCAAAGGGGCTGGGATTAATAAATCAAAAATCCATTGTTAATAGTACAAGCTTAAATATCCATCTAAA
Organism: Taeniopygia guttata; assembly: GCF_048771995.1. NCBI lineage: Eukaryota > Metazoa > Chordata > Aves > Passeriformes > Estrildidae > Taeniopygia > Taeniopygia guttata. The sequence continues at coordinate 149,484,597 of NC_133026.1, read as the reverse complement.
TGCAAATGAATGAACATTCAAGGGTTCTTCCTCTTTTTTTATTTCCAAGTGCTCTGTTCGACAGCTCCATCTTTGAGGAAGCACATGGTCACCAGATAATTGTCTGATTCTAATTGCAATTTTACAGTCCATTTTAAGTGGCCTTTAAAGGATTTTGGCTCTGGATGGGATAGGAATCTCAGGTGGCTGCAGGAACAGGCAGGAGCTCTCAAGGGAGGATTGCTCCAAGTTTCCAGCCTCTGTACCTGTTCAGTCACAGGAGGCAAGGGGTTAAATCCAGAGGCTGGGTCAGTGGAATCGGGTGGAATTTGGGTCACTGAGATCTGCAGCCTCAGGTGGGTGGCTGTGTCAGGAAGCTCCACCTGGCCACCCATCCACGAACACGGAGAGCAGCAAAAGAGGAATTTTCAGGGGGCTCAGTATCTTCTGAGAAAGCAACACCACAACAGGCTGGCTTGGGCCACACAGGGAGTGCAGCAGAGGATGAACAGGCAAAGAAATGAGGCTGTAAAACCATTAAATGGGTCAGAACTGGGAAATGGGATTTCACAGAATCGCGGAATGGTTCGGCTTGGAAAGGATCTTCAAGAACATTTAACTCCAACCCTGTGCCATGGACAGGGACACTTTCCCCTAGACCAGGTTACTCAAAGCCCCATCCAAACTGATCCTGAACACTTCCAGGGGTGGGACACCCTTAGATTCACCCATTGGCACAACCACCTCATGAGACTGATGGGTGGAAATACCTCCAGGCCATGGGAGAGGTGGCAGGAAGGAGGAGAAGGGAGCAAAGAGGAGAACCACAAAAGAGTGGCTGAACCACGGGGATTCCTGGCACAGAGCCACCAATCAGGACCTCTACCAGATACCAGGCAACAAGGCCAGGGTGCAAAAGTTCTTGTTCCAAGCAGAAAACAATTACCCAACATTGTGATTCAAACCCCTCCACAGCTCCAAAGAGCTGTTCAAGTTCGAGGTGAGCAGTCAGGACTGGGGAACAGGGTTTGCATAATTTGCCTTTCATTAGACTTTCCCAAGAGGCAGCAGTGGTAGCAAATCAGCTTTAAAATGTTGTGCAAATCAGCTTTTAAAATATTGCACAAACGGTTTGGCAGCTCCCGTCACCAGAGCTTGCTGGATCAGCTCTAAGTTTTGGAACATTGTCCAAGCAAAAATCTGCTGACATCAGGATCTGGGGCTTTTCAGCTGCTCAAGATCATAAATGTTGGTTGCAAACACTTGCAGGCACGCACACACACACCCCCCAAAATCCCAAAACATGGAGAAAGTGGAGGCTTAGCAGCAGCATTTGCACAACCAATCTGCTGGGGGGTTGGAACCCATCCTTGAAATTTGACCCGTGGCCTTGGTGTCAAGAAATTTCCTGCTCAGCTCTTAGCTCCCATTCTTTGGTGCTATGAGGATGCAGGGATGGAGGACTGAAAGGAATCCCAGCATCCTGCACTCCCAAAGGGACAACAGGCAGCCCAAGAAGCTGCTGAGCCTTGGGAGGAAGAGTGTGGAGCAGCCAGAGCTCCCAGGGCAGGCAGTACCTGGTCTAGGGGGTTGGAATGAGATGATCTTTAGGATCTCTTCCAACCCAAACCATTCTCTAGGATGAGGCAGAGCTGATGATGCTGAACTGAGCTGCTCGGCCTCCAGTTCAGAAATGCCATCCAAACCTCTCAGTCCATGCTCAGCACTGGGCAAGCCTTCATCTGTGTCCTACCAGTGCCAGCTCTGACAGATTCCTGTACCCATCCACCATCCCTGTCCCTCAGCCATGCCCAAACTCGATTTTGCTCTTTTCATGCTCAGACTGCAGTTAATTGAATCCAGGTCTGAGCACGGCAGGGAAACATCTCCATCTTCCTGGACACAACCCTCTCTCTGCTTTTGGAAAGCCAAAGGCAATGGGATGGAGTGCAGAGCAAAAGGGGACATGATTCCAGCTCCTGCCTTTACTTGCCAAAGATTGGGCTGTTGTACAAGTGCTTTAATTCCATTCCAGCTTGGAGAAACATCAGACCTAGCAGAGCAGTCCAGCTCCTGAAGCTTCCCCCCAGTCCAACCCTCTGTGCTGAGCCACACACTCTTTGGCACACAGAAAATATTATAAAACCCCCTTTTATTAATTTCTTAAAATTCCACATGCAACTCAACCATCTCCTAATGCTTGAGCAATTTTCACTAGAAGCCAGAGGGGCCATTTCTGCCCTGGGCTACAACACAGGAGTGATTCCACAAGCAGGGAGAACCTCTGGTTTCTTCAGCTTTGCTTTGGATCCACTCAGAGATGCCAAATTAATCCCAGACCAACAGGAACTGAGCTGAGTGTAAATATGATGCCTGCCTCTGTGTGCATATGCTACTTAATGGAGCATAAAAGGACAAGAATAGAATCATTTTTCAGATGCTGCTGGTAATAATAATAAATAATAATAATAAATGCAGGGGCATGTGCCAAATGTCTGAGATCTCAAGGAGAGGAACTGACTGCAAGCAGAAGAGGAGCCAGGTAGGTACTCAAACTGAGATGCAAAAGTCAGTGAAGTAAAACCACCATTAAATCAAACACTTTGTATCCTTGTCAAGTTCACTCAGGATTTAAGACTTCACTTTCAGAGCAGTTGTGGTTTTTTTTTTTTTTTCTTTCTGTGATGCACATTCTTTGACAATTACTCCCCATATGGAATTTATAGTCCCAACTCTTCGTGGTAACTTGGGATTGGTTTTTTTTCCCTGCTGGCCACAAGCACATCACTCAAACCCTCCTGAACAGCACCAGTCATCACTGGAATTCTGGCAAAAATCATTTTTCTACATCACAGCAGCACAATGTAAAGTTCATATCACCTGAACTTCACCTCCACAGGCCATATTTGCAACTGAGTTTTTGTTACTCTCCTTACGGTGCATGATTTGGGTGAGCACTGCAGAGAGACAAGCACAGCTGTGCTGAGCTCAGTCTGAAAACCTCCACAGTCCTGGGTCCCGGTTCATGCATCCTTTATGTGGAAAAATCCAAAACAGCACTAAAAGACAGCTCAGAGAGAAGCAGTGCACGTGTGAAGGAAGAAGCTCTCCCCATCAGGGCAAATTAAATAGTGAGTGGAGACAGCAAGAACTGACACATCACTGCTAAAATTGTGATGATTTCACCCAAAAAAGCAAACAGACCTGTGAGAGTAAAGAGAAACCCACAGGACTCACCCATCATTTTCATCCCACAGGATGCAGGTCTGGTTGGTGGTTCCCTGCCAGGAGACAAGAAAGGGAAAACAGAAACAAATCAGTGTCACGCTGTTTGTGGAGTGTCTGGACTGGAATGAGGAATGTGGGCCCTGTAAATCTCCTTCCACTGCCCTAAGGATGGGGTGTCTGGGATACACCAGACGAGCTCTCATGGATCTCAAATCCTTGGAATGGCTTTTGCCACCCTGGGATTGAAAAGGCAGAATAAAACGTGCCTTGGTTTGTTCTGCATCACGAGCACTGCAGAGGGGTTTGACTCTGCCTCTCTACTGACTCAACCCACGGATCTTCCTCCTTATCCCTCCTCTCACACAGAATCCTTTTGCTGCTCCCTTCTGGAAAGTGGATCAAGTACAGCCTCTGCTTTTGTGGGACAAAAGCACAGCCCTGCAGGAGGGGGTCAGGTGTGTTTAAAGCCTCCTGGAAGAGGTTTGCCTCAGACTCCAGCTGCTGAGACAGCTTTGGAAAAATCCCTCCAGCAAAGCCCAAAGGCACAACAGATCTTAATATTCATGTTGGAGAGCCTCAGGAGGGCATCTAATCTCCACAAGGATGGGCCCTGGGGTATGTAAATGTCCATCCCATAAATCTGCTTAGGGTTGAGCAGAGGAACCTGGAGGGAATTTTTGCCTGCCTTGGAAAGCATTGAGGGCAACAGTAATATTCCAGAATTAATGGGAACAACCTTTCCCCCTGCCTTTCCCTCCTCAAGGAAGACCATTGTTACATCAAGTTATTTTAATGAGTGCACAATTATTCCTGTGTGATGATGCCCACAATGAAATAGTGTGAACTGGGGACAAGCATGGCCATGTCCCCCGTGCCAGCAGCATCACCCTCCTGCTGCTCTGGAAATGAAGTTTGCTTTATTTTTTTGGGGGGGGAAGATGTCAGGAGCCCATCAAAACCACCTCTTTCCTTGCAGCAACACATTCCTGCCCTGCAGAAGCAAACACAGCCGTGGGATGGGGCAGGTTCCCAGGAACCACTTACGTTGTACAGGTGGGAGAATTCGATTTCCAGAGGGGTGAGGAGAGACCGAGGGAATGGCTTCACAGTCACAGAGATGACTTTGGAGTTCAGAACGGTGCTGTTCCTGGGGAGGAGAGGGGAAAGAGAGCTTTTAGAGGGATTTTTGAGGAGCAGGGAATCCTGTGGCAACCATCACTGGGGGTGCAAGGTTTAGAGTACACAGTGCAGAAAGGGGTTGACCCCATTATTATAAAATACTCCCAAAGACATTTGCTGCTGATGCACCCTCTGGGCTCCCCTCACAACCAATCCACATCCAAAATCAAACCATTTTATGAACCTTATCAACCCCTAAAGCAACTGGCCTTCCCAGAAATAAAATATTCCTGGGCCCATTTTCTGTCTCTGCCATGAGGAGCTCATTTGGACTGCAGTGAGCCTTGCAGGTCCCTTCCAACTCAGAATATTCCATGATTTCACATGTTTCCCCCCCCAAAAAAATCCCATTTTGCCTCTCCAAGGCTGGCTTAGCCTGCACTGCAGTGAGGCTGAGGCATGGTTGCTTATCCTGGGGGCAGCACAGGATCCTGGCTGGAGGCACTGGTGTGTATCTTCACCCCCTGAGGACCAAAAGCAAATGGAAAAAGGCCAAACCTTTCATGTAGATGTCTAAATGTCTGTGCCCAGACAAATATTGTAATAAATCTGGCAGCCCTGGGAGATTTGGCTCTTGGGAGGGGCAACAAGTGAGGAGGTTTCTTCCCTTCCTGGAAAGCCAAACTCTTTGTAGGCACTTCCCTGGACACTGAACATCAAAATATACAGAGTTTCCTCATTTTTCTGCATTTATTGAAGTTTAACAAACTGCTGCAAAAATATTTTGGTTTTCTCTCTGGATTTTATCTTCTTTTTAAAAAATAATAAGGTGGGGAAAATTTGCACTTGCTTAACAGCAGCTTAAAAAAATAGTGTTTAAAGAAAAAAAAAAGGAGGAAAAAAATATTGGGAATTCTCCATGGATGTGTAAGTGGATGCTCAAAAAGCTACTGTTCCACTAACACTAGAGGGAACAACAACATTGATTTAACAGAGAAAGAAAAAAATCAAATATATAACTTTTCCTTTAAAAAAAATGAAAAAACTAAACGAGAAAAAGAAGAAAAAAGAATGAAGCGACAAAGCCCAACTATCACCCTACAGAGTAAAAGTAAAGGAGTAAATCAATGGGAGCAGGCAGCTGTAAGAAGCTAAAAATGGGATCTGCTGAAAGGCAACCACCAGTGCATGTCTTCATTAGAGGCTGTGTCTGTCAGGGTCAGTCCTTGGGTCAGCGCTGCTGAAAATTCGCAGGAGCAGCAGGGATGACACCCAGACCTCCTTGTGGAGGCTGAGGGGCAGGTGAGAATCGATGCAGACAACACAGACAGAAAGAGAATTTGATTTTTCAGCGTGGCAAGTTGTTGGAACACAGAAGTCACCGGTGTGCAGACCGTGAAGGGTGATCAGTGGCCAAGAAGCTGCAGCTCAACCAGAAGTTGAAGGAGGCTTATAAAAACAATGGAGAGCAATTTTTTATGTGGGTAAATAATGACAGCACAAGGGGAATAGGTTTAAACCACAAGAGGAGAGGTTTAGATCAAATGATGAGAAGAAATTCTTTGCTCAGAGGGTGGTGAGGCCCTGGTTGCCCAGAGAAGCTGTGGATGCCCCATCCCTGGAAGTGTCCAAGGCCAGGTTGGATGGGGCTTGGAGCAGCCTGGAATAGTAGAACGTGTCCCTGCCCATGGCAGGAGGCTGGAATGGGATGATCTTTAAAATCCCTTCCACTGAGATGAAGCAAAGAACGTGTGTCTGTACCCTCCTTGTCTGGATTCCACTGTGCTGTTGGGTTCAATTTCACTTTGAGAGGTGGAAGCAGCAAATGGACTTCAAAACAGAGACACAAAATCGATCTAGGTGCAGGAAAACAAACAAAATTTCTCTGTTGGAAAGCTTGTCTGATAGTTCCTTGCACGTGGGGGGGCTTTTCAGTCACCCACCCGAAGGCCAAATGCCTGGCAGTGAAAGCCAGACAAATTCAGCCTTAAAAAGAGAGGCAGGCTCCTGGCAGAGAAGGTAATTAAGCAGCTGAGCAGCTTGTCGGGGGCGGAGAAGGACTCGGTGTCATGGGGAATCTTTCAGGAGGAAGATGAGTCGCTTTTCCTACAAGCACGTTGCAGTCCAGCTTGTGGGAAGGAAATAAAACACACAGAGATGGGGCTTGAGCAGGAGCTCAGAGAGCTCAGCAAGGGTGTGCAAAGGGCTGTGGGCACAGTGCTGGCCACACAGGGAGAGCCAGGCTGGTGCTCTCTGCTGTCCGTGTCCTCTGCAGCAGAGTCCAGCGGGGACCAAGCGCCTCTCTCACCTCCCTGGCTTGGAAAATCAGGTTTTGTGTGCAGCCCATCCCAATTGTCACAGCTGCCAAGATCTGCTGGGCTCTCTGGATCCAAGGGGACAGAATAATGTGTGACTCAGAGACGGAATTGCTGCTTGGGGGGAGGTAAATTGGGACAATTAGGAACAGATCAGCCGGTGCTGTTTGCAGAGTTAAATCCACTTTTTCTTTTTTTCCTTCCTGGAAGAAACCCTCTGCATTGAATCAGAGTGGTCCAGTCCAGGGTCTGAGTCCATATTTCTTATGTGTACCCAGGAATAACTGCTCTCCTCAGTTGTCAGAAATATTTTTGACCCATAGGCAGCTACGTGGTTATTTAACAACATTCTCCTTTTTAATGTTGCATCCATTTGCACAGCGCTGAAGTAAGAGGAATTTTACTGCTGCTTTCATTTATCTTTTTTTTTTTTTTTTTTTCATTTGACTGTCCACAGGTGATTCAAGACTCGAGATGTTTTTAAAGAGGGACTGTCCTTTAATTAAGGAACATCTTAAATCAGCTCTCCCCTGGGAACGCAGTTCGGAGGCTGCTGCAGCTGCTGGTTATCAGAGCTCATTCCCTGCTTGGCCAGAGGAAGCTGAAATACCACTGGATCATTTGAGCCAATGATGTTTATTGCCCTTCTGATCTAATTCCCACTGCTGTAATGGAAGATATTACAGAATACAGTTGGCTGACTGGCTAATTCCTCTCTGCACTCACTCAGAGCTCTTTTGCCATTGCCAGTGCTAAATCTGGAGGTATTTAAATGATTATCGGTGAGGAGAGATGCCCTGGTGTTTATGGTAAATGGGCTCACGCTAATCAGTGCAGAACAGATTTAGAAGGTGCCTTAGGATGCTTAATTTACTGCCTCAGTACCAGTCATTGGGGAGAAAAAAAAAAAAAAGAGTGAGAGGAAAAGGAAGAGGAGTGAAGAAAAGGGAAGGGAGTGCTGAACACAAAAGCTTCGGTGCCCAAGGCAGACGTGTGCAGCCAGGCGTGCTCTGCTCCCCTCTCTCCTCCCCAGCCTGATTTCTGCCTTGCTGCTCTCCAGGGCTCAGTGTGGCTGGCAGCTCCCTGGCAGCTCGGGAAGATCGGGGCAGCTGATCATCCTCCATCTGCCAGGGCTGCCAAAATCCCCCGTCACCAGGAGGGCAGGGTGAGGTTCCATTCCTGGAGGGCAAAGGGCGGCAGGGAAGAGGGAGACAGCAGCACTGAGCTTCCTCCCCTCGTGTCTGGGGTGCTGCTCGTGGATGGGGAAAACATTCCTGCACTTCCAGCCTGCAACACATGAGCCTGGCCCCACCTGAACACGAGGTCAAAATATTCCCACTGCAGGTCAAAATCTGTCTGGTTGCACCCAGGGATCTCTACTTTTCCCTGGAGGACCAGTGCTCAGCAGCCAGAGGGATCATCCTGGTGATTCCCAGCTGCTCCCCATGCCCAGGCAGCCACTCTTACCTCTGCAGGGAGAGGATGTTGCCCACGTTCCGGTAGAGCACGGTCCCAACCACGAAGACAGAGGAGTCGTCCGACACTGCAGGGCACCGGAGGAGAGGGAAGAAGACAACAGCACTGAGACAATCAGGGTGGCAGCTGTCCCCACGGGACACCCCAGGGCAGGATTTGGCTTCTGGAGGAGCATGGCCAGTGCTGGAGGGCTCTCTGTTGGGGCACGGCCAATGCCAACATCACTGGAGTGGGATGCAGTGGCTGCTGTCACTACAGGGAGGGCTCAGCACCTTTGGGGTGACCCAGCATCCCAGATTTCTGCCTTCACCAAGGCTCACCCCTCCCAAATGGTGCTCCCCCATTCAGAAACCCCCAAATTCCTCTGACAGCACCACAGCAGACAAATCTTCAGGGGGGAAAGGTCTCTTGAAGCCACCTCGAGGCCTTTGGAGCCGTCCACAGCTATCAGACCGTCAGAGAGAAGAGCTGCGCTCGGGCCGACAGGGCCAGAGGGAAGGGGAGAAGTCCCACTGCGCCTGCTCCGACCCCAAAACTCATGTGCTGCCTCTGGGGGCTGCAGCAGATCCAGATGAGCCTCTGAATCATCTGTGTGACCTTTGGGCTCGTCACTTAACCTCCTCCTTCTCTGATTTATCCTCCTCCTCCTCCACCACCTCGTGGTGCCCCAGCTGCAAGAAGCCAGAACTTCCCCGATAAACCACGAGCAGCAGAGGCAGCCCCTGGGCTGGATTTTCATGGGGGAGAAAAAGCAAGTGGCTATGTGGAAAACAATGCTGAAGAAGCCAGGGAAAGCACCAGGTGGGGCTTCTCTGATACCTTGTACTGAGGCTGAGCTGACAGTGTGTCTGCTCCATCACTGCAGGACAGGCACAGCTCTGCATGTCTCTCTTTCTTATCATCAAATTGGGATATCTGGTGAGCACATAACTGGGAGAGACTGACAGACAGGCTTGTAGAGCTATTTTGTCACCCAGCTGCATAAATCAGTGTTGGCCCATCAAAATCAACTGTTCAAAGTCAGCTGCCAGCAGTGAGGGGGTTTGGATTTGGTCTCAAGAAGCTGCCTGTCCTTGCACTTTGCTCAGGATAGCTACTCCCGTTCCCAGTGAAAAGCGAGGATCCAAACTAACAGAGGTGGATTTCTGCTGGAATAACTGAGTAACCCCTCAAAACCTACACCACCAGCACAAGATACTGAATAAAACAGAAGCAGAAGAGCCCTGGGTGCTACTCAGGAAACCATGGAGAGGTGAGCACTCATTGGAAGTTGTTTCCTCAGGTTTATTTGGGCTCGGGGGCCCTGGAGCAGCTCTGTGTGAGGATGCTTCCAAGAGAAGTCTAGAAAACATCTCCACGAGGAGCTGGATACTTTTGGGACAGCCCTCAGCCTCAGAGCAGGATCAGCCTCATCTAGGTCTGGTCCAGCAATTTATCCAATAGGTAATTAAAGATTTCAAAAGCTGAAGGCACCACACCTTCCACAAACAAACTGGGATAATGTTCCCAACTTGCTCCAGCTTCTCCCAAGAAGCTCACGCTGTCTGCAAGGCACAGCCAAGCACAAGGAGCGCTTGACAAGGTCCTTGCTCTGCCTGTGACTCAATGTTTACCCTTGGGGGTGCCACTTAACTGCTCTTGCCCTCAGATTTCCCAAGCTGAAGTGATGGCTGATGCCATCCCCAGCAGGGAGGCCCATGACAAAAGGTCCTGGTGTGACAACTCGAGGCTAAAGGACTTTTTTGTAGCAACAACTCAGTCTCCAGCCTCTGTCCCAAGGAAGGGGGAGCCAGCAGCTCTCAAAGCCATGAGTGCCAAAAGTAAATCCCATCACCAATCAGCCCAATTTAGGGTCCTGCTTTCGAGAACTCAGGGCTCAATCCTGCCAAATGTTGTCTCTTCCTAAAGATGAGCACCTTGAGTGTGTTGGTTCCTGGGACTCTCATCCATCAGACCATCCCAGAAACACCCAGTTTTGTCTTTTTTAATAAATAGTTTTGGGTTATCCTAGCATGCAATGAGAGATTTCCAGGCCAGCTTCACTGAGGCACCACTTCCATGCTAGGGCTCCTGTCCATGCCCTGATGTGGAGCCTCAGTGATGAATACCTCTGAATTTCATTTCTGGGGGCAGGAAATTTCACACGAGGGCCATAAATCCCCAGATCTATCAAAGCTTGTCCAAGCAGCAGACTCAGCTGCTCAGCCTGACCTGCTGACTCCCAGCTACTCACCCTCAGATGGCTCCATCAAGTCTGGATCCAGGCTTGGAGGGCACCTAAAGCATTGTTTGACAATTTTTTCCTTCTTTAAGGAAAGATAAACATCCATACCCATGCACTAAACCTGCCTCTGAATTTTTGTGAGGGGTTTAGTTTGAACTCTAGTCAGGCCATATTTGAAAGCCTTATTTGCACTTATCAATGCTTCAATGTCCAAAGATTTGTGAGCAAATTCAGCTGATCTGGAAGAGGATTTGAAGACCAAGCAAACGGAAGGCACCACTCTTAGAAAATGAAGGAAAAATACTGTCTTGGCTGTGCTGCCTACCTGAGAGCCCTGAAGACAGGATGCTCTTGGAGACAGTGACCTTGTCCTCCGAGTTCTTGGCCCAGTCCACCATTCCCCTCCAGCCTTTCATGGGGAAGGTGATGTCGGTTGCTGCGTTTGCAGGCAGTTTGTGAATACCAAGGACTGTGGAGAAGCAAGAAATGAAACCAGTAAGTGGAACCAGCTCCAGTAAATTCTATGTGTGCTCAAGAAAACATGGGAAGCATTAGTGGGAAATCAGAGAGATTGGATCTTGAGAGCCATAGGAGTGATGCTCTCTTGAGGAAATATCTGTGCATGAAAGAAGATAAAAGCAGGGCTTGTGCTTTGCTGAAAGGACCCTGCCTGCATTAAATCTGGCACAGGAGAGTCTGTTCCAGCACCTTATCTGCAGGAGTGGCCAGCAGCAGCTGATAAAAAGTGTGAGAAAGAACAAGACATCTCTTGGTTTGTCCTCCCAGCAATCAGCAGGACTTCCTCAGCTCCTGGCTGCATCCAGATCATCAACTTTAACAGCCACCAATGGACCTCTCTTTTATGCACTTTCCTAATCCCATCATGAACCCATCTGTACTTTTTGGCTTCTGCAACTTCCTCTGGCAACAAGTTCCACGCTGAGATTGTGCACACAGCATCAGTCAAACACTGCCTGCTGTTTGCTCACTGCCTCCATTGGCTGCTGGGCGGTTCTTGTGTTCAAGAAATAAAAGAAAGAGTCTAATTCTGCCCAGTTCGTCATCTGTTCTCCATTTGGTAGATATCTCTCAGCTCTTTCTGTGGATCTCTCTTCTTCCTCATGAAATCCCAACTCCTTTGGAAAAAAGCCACCCTGTATTTATGCCCGTCCATGTCTTCCCCCAGACCTTTTAACATCCCACCACCTGCTGCCTCCCCTCCCTCCTTCTCTCCCCACAGCACAGGTTATCCATATTGCACAGTAATTAACAGGTTTTGGGGGTCTCTCCCCGACGTGGGGAGTGCCAATGAACTCACCCAGGTTGTCCGTGACTTGGTAGGAATCCCGGAAATCTTTCATGCGGAAGCCGATGACATCAATGAAATCCTCCACGAGCCTGAACAGCTCCTTGGCATTTGGCCCTATCTGCAAAGAGAGGAGAATTTGGAGTAGAGCAGATCCTAATGAGAACAGCAGGAGCTTCTCTGCAGGCAAAGGTTTCTGCCCTCACACGTGAACTGGGAGCATATGCTGGGTATAATGGACTGTTACTGAGCTGTGGAGAAGGAGGACTGGGAAATCCTAAGAGGAAGCCAAGAAAAAGATAAAAATAAAAGGAAACAATAAAAAGGAAAAGAAAAAGAAAAAAAAAAAGAAAAGAAAAAGAAAAAAGAAAAATAAAAAGAAAAATAAAGAAAAAGAAAAAGAAAAAGAAAAAGAAAAAGAAAAAGAAAAAGAAAAAGAAAAAGAAAAAGAAAAAGAAAAAGAAAAAGAAAAAGAAAAAGAAAAAGAAAAAGAAAAAGAAAAAGAAAAAGAAAAAGAAAGAAAAAGGAAGCAAAATAGTCATAAAGTGACACTCAGATTGATAGAACTTAGGGTGGAGGGCAAGATTTTAAACAAAACGAAATACTGGAGGCCCTCTGGATAAGAGAATAATGCCTCATCTCCCATCTCCTTTCATAAAATCATAGAAATGCAGAATGGTGTGGGTTAGAAGAGATCTTAAAGATCATCTCATTTCAACTCCCTCTATTGAAAGCAACCACACCAAAGGACAATTGTGGTCTAATGTTGAATCCCAGGCAGCCTGATTTTCTCCTTTCCTGTTTTGTTGCCAGGATCTCGCTCTCTGAATCATCAGGCTCTTTGTCCCAGGCTGTCCTGGAGTTTCTCTGCCTCATTTCTTTCCTATTTTTTCCCCATTGATAAGGACATTGGCAGTGACTCTTCTTTACCTGTACTTTAAGACAGAGCTGTTAAACAATAACCAGTTTTCCAGTGACAGATTCCATAAACTATAATCCACTTGAAACAAGCTCTGCTGACTGTCTTCTCCTCAAAGCACGTTTGCCCACAGGGGCTTTGCAAATGCCACGAGAGGCTGAAGAAAAGCAGCACAGCTCCTCTCCTTTTCCTTTTCCACCACTTTCAGAGCGTTTTCAGTTCCTCACCATAATCCAGACATTCTGAGGTGGCTGAGTGAGCTGGAGGTTCAGCTGGGGATGAGCAGGATGGGAAGGGGGCAGGAGGAAGGCTGAGCCATGGAGAGTGTGAGCAAAGAGGACAGGGGTGGCCATGCGTGTCTCTGTCTATCCAAGGAACATTGGTAAGACTAAAACTGTCTCAGGGTGAGATTAAAAAGTCCTGCCAGTACAGCAGGTGTGCACAGAAGGAGGAGAACTGAGTGAGGATGCTATTTTTAGCTGCACACTTTTATATTCCATTACAGATTGAAATCACAAGGTCAAACCAAATCCAGGCTACACTGGATGCTGTATTTTAGGTTTTATCGTATAAAGCTCAACAAAGGCTCTTTAAAAATCATTGTAGCCCTTCTCTGAATACCTTTATGGGTTGTTTTAGTTTTTATTTTCCTAGAACAATATCTTTCTGCCTGAGGAGGCCACAGGGCATTGGAATGTGTGACTGCAATGAAGTTGGGTTTATTTTTAATGAGCAAATTGGGAGCCAAAGGCTTTCTTTTAAAAGAATTGGTCGATCTCATGAAATGCAAGATGTGGTTTTGGTCCAGCAGCTTTCAGGGAGAAGCACAAAGACTGATAAAACCTCTGCTGGCATCCTGTTCATGGAGATTTCTGTGTCCTAAAGTCATGGTGCTGGGCTGTCATCTCAATTCCCACTAAAACACACACCAGGAAAAGGTTCTCCCCATGAGAGAAAGGTTCCCAATCCATGTGTAGGTCATGGTGATGCTGGGCTGTGCCTGCCTGAAGGTGCAGAGGGCAGATTGCACAGGGAAAGCCACTGGGAACCAAGTGCCACACAGATCGAGCTGTTTTTAAGGTGATCAGCAGGGTTTCCCTGTTGTCATGACAACTTGACAGTCTCCTCTGCTCAGTGGTGAAATACCTACATGCACCTGGAGGCTTGAGACCAAGTATTTGGGCAAAGAATCACAGAGTCAGGGTATAGTTATGTTTGCAAGGAGCCTCCAAGGGCATCTGGCCCAACCCACCTGCTCAAGCAGGGCCACCTTACCCAGGACCATGTCCAGATTCTTTATCCCAGCCAGAGCCAGACCATGTCACCCTCATCCAAATTCAACAGGAAAGAACGAGAGGAGAGGAGAGGAGAGGAGAGGAGAGGAGAGGAGAGGAGAGAAGAGAAGAGAAGAGAAGAGAAGAGAAGAGAAGAGAAGAGAAGAGAAGAGAAGAGAAGAGAAGAGAAGAGAAGAGAAGAGAAGAGAAGAGAAGAGAAGAGAAGAGAAGAGAAGAGAAGAGAAGAGAAGAGAAGAGAAGAGAAGAGAAGAGAAGGCTGGCCAGCTCCTGACAGTTGCTGTTGCATGATGAAAATGTTTTTGAGTCCCTGTCTCGTGTTCTGGACTTTCAACAATTGTCTTTTTAACTATTGCCAGCACTTGTTAAAAAGTTTTCCCCAGAGGACTTCCCCATTTGGTATGAAGATAACTGGGCTCTGGTGTTGCTTTGTGTGTTGGGTAATTTTTTTTCTTAATTATTTGCTGTTTCCATATCTTTTGGAGCAATTTTACAACAGCAACAGCTCACAAAGGAATGGTAAAGAGACACAGGAATAGGTATGGCACAACTCCACAACAGAGAGCTCAAATTGGGCACACAAGTCAAGAGACAAATAAGAAAGACACAGAAAAGAAAACCAAACACCAGTCCCTAACACCTGAGAATTCAACTACAGAATTGTTCATAGAATCTTAGAATGACCTGGCTTGGAAGGGACTTTAAAGTTCACTTAATTCCAAGCTCCTGCCATGGGCAAGGACACTTTCCACATCTTGCTCAAAGTCCCATCCAACCTGGCTTTGAGCACTTCCAGGAATGGGGCGTTCAGGACTGAGCAGGATCCCTAACCTTTACAGGAGAGAAATAAAGCAAAAGATAACCAAATCCAGAAGCTCAGCTGAGCAGAACCCCAGCTCTGAGCATCCCTCCAGTCCTGCATCTTTTCAGCTAGGAACTCAAAGCTACATGATCCCACTTCTTTATTTTGGCAAGAGGAAACAGTGGAACTACAGGAAGACATCAGGATTATCAACTCCCAACCAAGTCCGACCCTTGAAACCCATGCCAAATTCAGTTTACACCACCAGCATTTCACTGTTCTTCATGCAGAGAGTCTGGCTAAGAGCTGAGATCCTGTGGCTCCCCGAGTTACTCCTTTAATGTGACTCAGCCTGGAACTAAGCTCCTCTTAGGAGTAGATGCTTGGAAATTCCAAGCATGTAGATGCTTGGAAATTCCCCTCCTCATGGCTGAACCCTGTGCCGAAAGCCTCTTTATTCCCAGGGAAGGTGCTGAAGGTTCATACCAGCTGAGCTTCCTCCCATTTTTCCCGGTTTTCCTCTGACAAAATGTTGCTGATGATCTGGACGAAGTTCTGGAGGAGGGAGACAAGAGAGGACAGAAGAGGTTGTTATGCAAACGTAGCCCAGGCTGGGAAGGTCACAGCAGTGTGGGAGGGACACGTGAGATTTAAAGATGCTCCAAAAGTCTTCTCATGATCCCGTTCCCAAAAGGTTCCAGAGCATTTCATAGGTTCCCAAGGATGTTAATGGCAAAGCAAGTTTTAATTAAGACCTTTTCCACCAAGGACTTCACTTTAAATACTGTATCTTCTAAGGTATTGGATTGGGAATAGGTCTTGTATCCATTATTGATGATTTTTAAGGACAGATATGGTAAATATTTGTCAGAAACTGGTTAAAACCAGACGATCTTCCATTGCAGAAATCCTTTAATATCTTTTTTTTTTTCTATTATTTCTGTTGTTTCCAATACATGGAAACCTAAAGATCCCCTTTAGCTTGTGACCAGGCAGGAGATGCAGAGATGGATCACCAGGGTGCTGTCCATGGTAGGACCTTTACAGCACACCATGAGAAGGAAGGAGACAGGAAATTTAAAACTATTGATTTTTTCCCTCCAGTTTTACCACTCTCTGCAGATCCTGCAGGATCAGTTTAATGTTTCAAGTCATGAGGTGATGATCTATCCCAAGGGTGTATCCTGTAGCTGCTCTGCAGCTGCTGGAAGTAAAACCCTGGGATAAGAAACCACAATGATATTCCCCTACATCAACACCCAGGTACCCAATGCCACAGGATCATTTTACCTCGAGTCGTTAGCCTGAAATCCCTACTAAATAATGTTCTCATATCAATTAGGCTCTGCACTGAAGTGCTATCATGTTGAAATAGCTCAGAATGACCTTGGCTTTCAAGTTCTCCTTTTATAAAGGAAGAACCACCTCGAAAAGAGAGTTTGTTAATACAGAAAGACATTTATGTTGGGAAAAATAATAATCTGATTTTCATCAGCACTGTATCAGCTACAATCAGTATCAGCAATCAAACCTGGAGTCCAGAGCATGGGCAGCTCTCTAACCCAGCCTTGGGCTCCAGGAAATGCACCTGGGCTCACCTGCACATCCCCAGAAGTCGGGCTGTGATAAGCCCTACGGAAGATCTCTGTCATGTTCCTGAGTACGTCCATGGTGGACAGCAGGTCCCCACTGTAGCTGGTCCCATCCTGGGAGATTTCCACAAGGTTCTGGAGCACATCTGACAGTCCATCTACCATCAACCCACGCTGAGCTTTGGCAAGGTGTTCCCTGGTCTGAGAAACAGAAGAGAAAAGCGAGAAACACTTTTAGGGACAGTCAAAGTCGAGTTAATGAGCTCAGTGAAGGAGACACCAGGGGAAGGTTTTTGACCTCCCTCACAGTTCAGAGCGCAGATCAGATTAGTCTGACAATCTTTGGTGGCATGAGAGCCTCTGATATTTTTAAAATGATAGAAAAGAGTGATATATTCTAAATTATCTTCCAAGTGGCTCTAAGAGAACTGAGAACTGAAATTTTCTGTTTTGCCCACAAAAAATAAATTGTCCTACTACAAAGTTTCTTCTTGTTCATAGCCCAACAGAATATTTTTGCTCCAAAATCTTGTTTTCTTACAATCAATTTGGAATTATTTTAGGACAGACTGTACCTTACCATGAACAGGAGAGGTCAGTTCTCCTGAAGCTGGCAGGAGACCAGCAGAAATTCCTTGTAACAGTGAATTTAATATTAACAAAAAAAAAAGATCCTTATTTAAAAGTGATGCAGTCATAGCTATACTTAATGATAATGTGATATGAAAAGCCTGGAAGAACCCAGATTCTGCCAAGCTGAATATTAAAATATCCTAAAAGGAACCATCTCTTGTCCATGGAGTGCCCGTGCATCACCAGGCAAGCAGAAAAAACAAGAGAAAATCAGGGCAGAGATGGAAACTCCTTTTTTCCCCTTCTTTTTTGTAACTATAATGTAACAATCAATGGGGAGGATCCCAAACCTGCTCAGCTGAGGAGTGGGGCTGCCTTACCATCATCTGTATGTTCCTGTAATCAATAGAAACACACTTGATGTACGTTGGAGGCTCCCAGTAAGCGATGCCTTCTTCATCTAAGATGCATCTCCGAAGGATCAGCCCTGGAAGAATGAAAGAAACAAATATGGCAGTGAGGACAGCATGGAAAGCCAAGTGTTCATGGGGACTGGTCTTTTGTCATGAGTAGGAAGGCATGGGACAAGAGGACACAGCTTCAGGTTGTGCCAGGGAAGATTTGGGATGGACAGTAAGGAAAAATTCTTCACAGAAAGGGTGGTCAAGCATCAGAACAAGCTGACCAGAGAAGTGGTGGAATCACCATCCATGGAAGTGTTCAAATCATGTGTAGATGTGGCACTTGAGGACATGGTTTAGTGGTGGGCTGGAAGTGCTGGGGTAATGGTTGGACCTGAGGATCACAGACATCTTTTCCAACCTTCATGATTCGATGGAGATCACCCAGAAGTGGTCAATACACCAATTCCGACTCAGCTACCAGCACAAAGGGCACCAGAGGCACCTGCAGATGCCTGAACAAGCCTTTAGTGGGGATTATCTTTATTTCCTTCTCCTGCCTTTTACTATTGCAGAGCAGCAGAAGGAACTGGGCAGGAAAACAAAAATTAACAAATTGGACATGGTAAGTCAGGGTGAAGAGAAGCTTTCTCCTGCCCTGGTGACAGCATCTTTCCTGGTTTGGGAAGCCCCACGAGCCTCCCCAGGTGGTTTGGTCTGGTACTTGCAACTAAAGCAGGGCTTGTGCTGCCCACGCAGCCTGGAAGGGAATAAACACCCGACAGCACCAGTTTTGCATCAGCTGAAACTCTCTGGAAGCTGCTTCCAGTCCTCCCCCAGGTCTCCCCTCAGCTCCAACCCACAGAAGGGTTTGCAGTGATAATCACATGCCTTGTGATGTGGAGGAACAGACATATCAGCGAGGAGGAAAGGGAGAGAGATCACCCTGTCCCAGCCATCATGATGTCATTTGGAAAGTCTCTGAGGGTCAGGTTTGCTGGGTCTGCAGTTCTGTTGCTGCTGCCAAGTGATTCAGTGACCTTTCTCTGAATACAGCCCCTCTAGGACAGCACTGGGGATGACACTGACTGTCCCAGCTGAGCCAAAGAGAGCTGTTTGTATCCAACCCTCTCCCAAAAATGAAACAAAACCTTTACACATATTGACACTGCTGCAATTATTTCTGTTCCTGCCTGGCAGTGAGGAACATCCAGCTGAGGACAAATCCCAGCAGCAGCATCGCTCCTGGAGCCTTCTCTGCACCACCTTCCACTCCTGTGGCCACAACAGGTAACACCTGGATGCCCATGTCCTTTTCCTTTACACCAGAACAATCAGACCATCAACTTGAGTGTTCAAACAAATTTTTAGAGAGGTGCTGAGGTTTCTAAGTGTAAGCAGACAACTGAATTCAGGTTTCCTGCTCTTGCACAGCAGCTGCTTTGATGGGCACTGGAGAGAACTACAACACCCAAATCCAAAGGACTCGAAAGCCCTACCTGCTCTGCAAAGCTTTTTGTAGATAATGCAGGGAACATATCCCAGTGCTCCTTAATTTCAAACTTTCCACAGGATGGATGGAAACCACCTCAAGATTATCCAGTGGCAACTAAGATGTTTATGCTTAACAGCGAAAACAGAAACCCAGACAGAGTTAATTTAGCCATGGACAAAGGGAGGGAAGCCCATGTGCCTGTCCTGTCATCCCACAGCCAGGCTCTCCTCATCTAGGACACAAAGGATGAAGGATCACGCACAAAGGATGAGGGAGGACCTGCCCACCATGCAGTCACCCTTACCAGTGGCATTGCGGGGACACCGGACGGCGGCAGCGTCCCCAGCTGGCGTCTCCTTCCAAACCACAGGTCCAAGACTCTCCTCATCACAGATTTCGTGGGGCTCTGGCAGGAGAGAAAAACTCCGTTGGTAAAGCTTCCTCCTCATATGGAAAAGGGAAGTATGGGAGTGGTCTGTGAGCCAGGAGGCTGGAGCTGCACCCCCAGCTCTGCCGGTGGTCAGTCCCTCACAAAGTCACTTCACCTCTCTGGAATTTGCTCTGCCTGTCTGAAAGCTGGGCATTCATCCATTCTGAGGATCAGCTCACTAAAATCCACCCACTCACATCCTTGCCTTGTCTTGGGGCAGCTCTTTGCAAGAAAACTGCTGTTGCTGCCCTCTACCAAAGAGTTTTATTTCTTAATTTTTAATGGACAGATCTTTTGTGGGTGAGCTCCGTAGCTCCAGACTCCACCTCTGCCATCCCTCAGGGTCACCACCTTCAGTGCTGGATGTATCTAAAATGAGGATTGGCATGAATCAGTGGATTAAGAATGAAGGAAAGAACAAGCAAATGAAAAGACAAGATGGGCACATCCCCTGGGTGGTCTTCATTCTGCCTGCTTCCATCTTGTGCACAAAAGAGAGCAGATCTGAGCCCAAACAACTTGGAACTGCATCAGCAGCTCATTTCCAAACATTGCTGCAGAGCCCAGGAGCCTGCAAAAATGTGTTTTGAGACATCACAGAAAAAAAACCAATCATTGCAAGGATGGTTTTGGAAGCTTCTGTCTGTGGGTGGAGCTGAGTCGGTCCTGGAGTTGGTGGGATCTGGGAGAAAAACATTCACCACAGGAGGTCTTTGCACTGAGAAACTCATTATTTACAACATGTAAAGTGGAGGGAGCCATGAGGATGGTGTTAAAGCTATTTGTCACTCCTGAGGGAGGGAAGGAGAAAAAAACTTGATTTAATAGTTTCTGATAACAGTTTTTATTCATTGTGATGTAAAATTTCCAACACAAAGGAAGCTGAGTTTGTGCCTGCAGCTGGTCGGAGCATGTCTCACTGCTGCTCTGGGACTACCCAGGGACCAACCTGGCTGTGAGGAGGGCTCAAACCTAAATTATGGGCATGGCAAGTCCTGCTTCTTTGAAGAACTCCTACAGGACCCAACAAGCTGCCTGCACATCACTGCTCCTGCAGGCAGGCTCCAAGACTGGTCCCAGCCCCAGCTGCAGTTCAAAGATGGATTCGTCCCCAGTAAATACTGAGAATGAATAAGCTGAATTCTCTGCCTGGAAACAGATGCTCATTCCCCTGGTTTAAAGTCCCCTTGTGAGTAATCGCTATTGTGATGGAACTTCAGAGGGCAGCAGGACCCCAGCTGTGGTCTGCACATGAGCAGGGCTCGTGGCTTCTGCAGATAAGCCAGAACAGGGGTGGAGAAGAGGCAATTTCATTTCCAGCCTGCTGACATGGAGCTGTGGGGCAGAGAGACTGAATCACCCAGTTGTGACAGCACTTGGTCACCCACAGAGCCTGTCCCAGAGCAGGGGGCTGATTTCCAAATTCTTGTCCCTATGCTTTGACCACGGTCACAGATTGTCCCATGGTTCACAGGAGGGTTCTGGGGTGTGGAAGCTTCCATCACCCTTGGCTACGAAAAAACAGAGCACAGCAAAAAGCAGAGAGGGAAAATGTTCACATCCCTCCTCCGGTTTCTCCCCTGCTGGCCTGTCAAAACTTCCTGGTCTTGTCACCCCTGCAGTGTCCCTGGGGACCACTGAGGGATGCTGTGGATCAGAGATGCTCTTTAAAAATACACTGGCTGGAGTTGTCTTGCCAGTGAGTGCAGGAGCAATTCCCAGACCAGGAGAGAATCCTTTCCTTTTTTCTTCTTTTTTTTCTTTTTGATGTTGCTTCACAACAAAATCCCTTTTACCAGAGTAACCTATTTGCACTGGGAGATTTTAATAACTAACCCAATTAAGTTCAATTCTTCTGCTCAAATCAAATCACGCCAGCATGTGGTACTTTCTGGAGAACAAATTGAGCAGGTTTATTTTTAGCCTCTGATGTTTCCCCACCTTTTCCTTCCCTTGCAAATTAAAAACTGCAGCGAGACCCTTCTGGCTATGAACCCTGGCAGGCCCCAGTGCCTGAGACTTGCCTTTTCCTTTTGAGCACTGCACAGGCATCAACCCCTGCAGAAAGAGAAGAAAAGCTCGGGCTTGTTCTGCCAGGGCCCCAGCTGGCACACACTGAAGCTGAACTAAATCTGCCTTGCTCTGTAGACACCACCAGACAACACGGTGCTAAGATTTTCCGTGGCGAGGGAGAGCTTTGTGGCAGAGTTAGAAGAGATTCTCACACGCCACTGCTAATTGAGAGGCACAGCTTGCAAGGAGAGGTGATGCCTTTCATTAAGAGCATAGCTGGGAAGAGTGACAAGGCTGTCACACAGCCTCTTTCTCTGTCATCTCTGAGCTGAACGTGCTGGAACTTCCACACTGAAGTCCTTTGGTTCTCTCTGTCTTCAGCACTCTGTGAGGGAGTCTGAGGGGTTGGCTTGGCCTCCACATGGAAGATCTGCCCCCTGTTACTCCTGCATCAAAACTGCTGCCTCCTGTCCTTGGGGGAGATGCCCCTTTCCAGGAGGAATGCTAGAGAACTGCCATGAGAATCTCTCCTGTCTCTCACTGAGCTGCTCTGACAATTAATTACCCTTTCAGTCAAAGCTCATGGCCTGTTACAATCGATGCAATCTGACTACGAACATCACAAAGGCCATTGATTCCCCACCAGCAATTTCACCAGGCCCTTCAACTCAGACTGAGGAAGAAAGCAGAAATGGTGGACAGGCCCATTTTTTGGTCTCTGTATAGTCTGAGGGGCAGACAGAAACTTTTCCACTTGGCAGTGTTCACTTCAGCTTATTTTTCACATTCAAACCCAGATTTTCATCTGCCCTACAGCTCACTCACCCTCCATTCAGCTTTTACATCTGCAGGAGGGTAAGATTTGGGTAAAGCTCTGACAGATGCAGATAAATCTTTTTTTTTTTTTTTTAATTTCCAGTGGGGTGCAGGCTTCCCAGAGGTAAAGGGTGGGAAACCTGTGCAGCATCCTCAGTACTCAAAAACTTCATTGACTTGAGACTCTGATACCAGTTTTTGCTACCAAACAGTTTCCTCCTTTCCTTTTGTAACTCTATGGCAATGAAAAGATGAAAATACCAAGGCAGGGCTGGTGGGATTGACCAAATATTCACTGAAACCAACACGGTTGCACTGGATTCTGCAACAGTTAAATCAAGACCTGGTACCTTGTACCTGGGCCATGGGCAGGTTTTTATTAGATTACAACCCTCTGTAGTGTTCAGATCTCTGACAGAGGATGTGGAAGACGTTTCAAAATCCAAAAACGCATTTTCCTCCATGCATTCAAAGGAAAGCATGAGGGGTCTGTGGTACATACCAGGACACTTTCTGTCATTGCACTGCTTGTATTCCTCCTTGGGACCCTGGCAAGTCTCTCCACCGAAGAAGGGGCCGTAGCACACCCGGTCACGTTTCTGAGTGCCACCTCCACACGTGGCGGTGCAGCTGCCCCACACTCCCCAGGCCTGCCACTTCCCATCCACTGGAAACAACAACAAAAAAAAAAAGGAGTAAAAAGAGGAGAAACAGCCTGTTATACCCCAAACATCATCTTCAACAGAAGGAATCAAGATCCAAAGGCGAGCAGAGGAACGTAGGGTAAGTAGGGCAGGGTTTGGTAGGAAGGGAGGTCTCCTGCTTTGGATCTTGGTTTGATCCTTAACAGACATTAAATCAGAGTGTTCCCATTCCCATCCCATCAGCCCAAGGATGTTTTTTTTGCTCTTCCTCAGCACCTCCACGCTCTGCAAAAGCTCTTTCCTCAGGCAGACATTTGGGGCTGTGCTCCAGAATACTCTTCCCATGGCAGGGATTCCACATCTGCCAGGCTGGTTCCACATCTGGAGTTCACTGGGAATGTGCAATGCACGTGTGAAAATAGACCTTCCCAGAGAAGGTCTGGCTCAGGGATTTAGAGAGACCAGTAAAGCCCCTGGGCAAAAAAACATGAAGGGACCTCAAATAAACCTCCCTCCAGCTGTTTCCATTGCACTGATGCTTCACGTGCCATGGAAAAAGGTTTGGGATGTTGTCTCATTCCATAGTGTCTTCTCCCAGCATCTTTCCAGATCCAGTGGAAATGTGACTTCTTTTACGTTAACAATGACATTTATCAAAATTCTGCTCCTTTTACATTAACAATGGCATAAATGTTAATTAGCCCTCACAAAATGTTAATTAGCCCTCACAACCACCCCGCAAGGTAGGGAAAGATTCTCCTCTGCTGTGCCACAACAGCTCAGTGACAGAACTAGAACAGGGCCTAAGTGTGCTCTTTACTACTTGGGCTTTTAATTTTGAGTTACCGTGTCATCTGGGGTTGAGTAATTCCTTTTGGGAGGGTGGGACATCTATGCCTTCTCCAAGAAGCAGACAAAAATTACCAAATAAGAGGGGCAGCACCAAATCCTGGTGCTTTATTTATTGACATTTTATGCAGTGGAAAGTATGACCTGAGTTGCTTTGACAGATAACTCTGAAATCAGTGGGACAAGGTTGTCTTAAAAGGGGGTTCTGAAGCCTCTTTTCATCTTTAAAGATCTCCCTAAGTTACAAAGAAAGAGTGAGATTCCTAAACATCAAAATCTACTTGAGACCATGTAGGAAAATCCAATGCCTCTGTTAAATACTGCAGATAATCAGATCCCCTGAAGAAACAGGTAGACCAGGATGAATCATGGTAGGAATTATTATTATTATTATTATTATTATTATTATTATTATTATTATTATTATATTATTGTTATTATTATTATTATTATTATTATTAGTATTATTGCTGTCATCATTGTTAGGTCACAGATAAGTAAAGTGAGTGACAAATCTTATACAGACATGAACAAAGTCTTTATTGAGACAGACCTTCTCACTGATAAGGTTTAATGTTAAGATACAATGGAGGATCTCCAATTTGCTTGAAATATGACTGGGAATGTTGAAATGGTGGGAGGAGAGGAACAAAACAAAAAGAGAAGGGAAGCTGAAACCCTGTCGAGGCAAGGGAAGGGTTTAATGTGTATTTTCTTGGGGTTTTTTCAAGCTCATGCTGAAAAGCTGATATCTGAGGTTAGAAAGACACATTCCCTGTGGGCAATCACTCACCTCTCTGGGGTGTCCTGAAACACTTGCCAGCAGTGGATTTTGGCTGGCATATGTTGAAACTTTGGATATTAAGAGTTTTGAGTTTTTTGTGTTGAGGGGCACAGATTCCTGCTTTAGAGGAGTAGCTAATCCTTCTTCTTCACCTTCTCCTTCCTGGGTTTGGGTGGTATTTTGTAATTAGTCAGAAAAGTCCACATTGAGGACTTCAGGTAATTAGTTATTGGTTAAAAGTGAAAATAATTTAAGTATCAGTTCTTAATTAGATAGTTTAACCTTAAAATACCTTATAGAAAAAGATAGTTAACCATTTTATAGCTTGCTAGTAGAATGCTGTAAAACTCACAGCTTGTAAGACAGTAATATCGATAAATAATAAACATTTAAATCTGAATACGAAATATTGTCTCAAACATATTCAATACCAATCCTAACCAAAAGCAAATCAAAAACCAACAGGCATGGTCTGTTGGAATGATCCGGATGCACTGGAAAGGGTGCGAGTCTTCCCCAAATAAGCATTTTACTGGAATTGCAGAGTGTCGGAATCTGTGGTATTGATGATTCCGAGACTGTAGAAAGTCTCTGTCTTTCTGCCCCGTTGCCAAAGAAGAAGCCATAATTTGTCTGTGCTGGTTTCAAGGTTGTTTATTCTGTTTATCTCTAACATGTTTTACTGTCCTGCCGCAGCTCTGTCCTGCAGGGCAGCGTGTGGGGCTCTGCCCTCAGTGGGATGTTACAAACATTAAATACCAGAAACTACCTGTGCTGGATTTACAATAACGTGCCAATATCTGTCACCTACGTTGAACAGTGTGTCCCCAGCTTAAACCAACAGAAAAATGCCAACACTACAGTGAAACATGGAGGGCATGAAGAAGAAGAAAAAGGGCAAGACACACCCAATTTCCTTCATCTTGTCCCCTTTGAACCCCTAATCTAGAATCCTTAAATTTTACTTTTGCACCCGTGCCACACTTAATTATTACTTATATCATACACTCAGGGCTTGTAATTCATCCTGTAAGATTGAAAACTCTTTTCCATGGACAGAGATCACAGACAGTGTCTCTTGGGGCTCTGTCCAGGGGAGTTCCTGACCCCTGCCAGAGTCCCAGACCTTCCAGGGCAGCCAGAGGGATGCCCTGGACTCCCACAGCAGAGGAAGGTGGGCCAAGAGAAAGAAGAAGGCATTGTCACCAACCTGGGCACTGGCGCAGGAAGCAGTCCCGGGTCTCCACCCAGTGTCCCTGGCACTCGGCTCCGCCGTAGGAGGGCCCATTGCACTCCCGCGTCCGCTGCTGGGTCCCGTTGGAGCAGGAAGCGGAGCACGAGCTCCAGCTCGACCATTCGTTCCAGTTGCCGTCCACTGAGTGGCCCAAAGAAGGAAAACGAGCGGAATGTGAAAATCTTTCCCTCTGGAAAGAGCCGCGCGGCGAGAGCCTCTGGCCTTTGCCAACCAGGGACCGAGGTGGGGAGACCAAACCAGAGCCACAGAGCTTCAAAGAGGGCAGAGATGATCAAAAAAAGTTTGGACAACTGTGGCAACAGGGACCCTCTGAAGCCTCCAACAGTCCCATAGGATGCAAGTGTGGTGTGGTAACATAGCAATTTTTATGTTCCACACTCTGCCTAATACCATTAAAGTTGAAACTGTTGGTATTCCACATTCTGACATGAAAGTCCAAACTAATAACATTGCCAATCACAACACAACACCACACCAAAGGGCGTGGCTCATCTTTTCACTGAACACTTTGAAGGGATCACTGCATTACTGTGACATTTCCCATTTGAGGCCATCAGCACTTTTTTAAGGGACCCATTTTTCAGCAAAGCAGTGCATGAATCTGTGGAGAATGAACTTTCTCAAGCATGCAAATGCTCTGTTTTTCATTAAAGCACAGCCAGAAACTCCAATCACAGCGTTATTGACAGGAATCCACCATTCCATGGCTAGGAAATGTGGGAGCAAAGGTGTGCTCCAACAGCAGACTGGGAACAGGGTGAGTGTGTGTGGTCAATGTACTTCTCTCACAGCTGAATTAACTCTGACAGGCTGGAGATGTTTTAGCCAGCATTGTCTTTGATAATTAAATAGAGGAGGGAGGGACAATGGAGATTATGATAGGGACGGGGTTGGAGAGAAACAGGAATACATCTTATTATCATGGTATGGACTGAAGCATTCCCCAGTGTGGTGGTTACAGCCTAATTGGTCCCTGATCACCAGATCCATCACCCAGTCTGCTCTTCCTGGAGCATTTTTCTCATTAACAGTGGTCATCATGCTCTGTTTAGATCTAATTAGCTGCTAGATCTCACTCAGGAAAAACAACCTGAATCTCTGAAAAGTCTGAATTTTGGCTCAAATTGCATTGCAGCTCTTTTTTTTTTTTTTTTTGGCTTTACTTGTCTGTCCAAGAAAAGTAAATTCACACTGGTCCCCTGTGTAATCTACAAGGAATTGATCAATCCTGTGTAATCCCCGTTGCAATTAAGAAGCTTTTTGTTTGCAAACTCAGTTAAAAAAATGTTAAACCATCCAAATGACCAACTGTTAACTCAAAAGGGATCACAAGGTGTGCAAAATCAGGCAGGCATAAAGGTACCTCCAAAAGGTGCTTGTTTATAACAATACAAAAATTTATGTTTTTATTGTGCATAAATTCAAGGCTTCGTGCCAGTGCCTATCAATCCCAATGAGGGAAAATGTGAAACACAGTGTTTGACAAGTGATTATTTTTGGAAATAATTCAAAACTCCGCAAAGTAGGTCCTACCAGGTATAAATTAGCGTGGCTTTTCTGACTGAAGGCTATGCTGCTATGCACTGATCATAAAATTATGGAATCACGGGATGGTTTGGGTTGGAAAGGTAACGATAATTTAGTTCTACTCCCCTGCAAGGACACTTTCCACTATCCCAGGTTGCTCCAAGCCCTGTCCAACCTGGCCCTGAATAATTCCAGGGATGGGGCAGCCACAGCTTCTCTGGCCTCATCACCCTCACAGGGAAAAAATTCTTCCTAATAATAATGATGTCTGCCCCCCATTATCATTTCCCTGTGTTGGAAAAGTGAGACTGCATTCATCACATTAAATGTGACATTTACCAAAAAACTGCATTTATCAAAAGAAAGTTGAATTTTCTCAACACCCTCCCTGCTGCTGGTGATTGGCAGCTTATCAGGAGTGCAAGCATTTGGAGATGGTAAAATAAAGGAGTCAATCCATAATTTGGTCGTTCAGTGGGGGATTTGGAGCAGGCAATTTCCTTGTAGTTATCTACAGGCTGTAATTTCAGAAACGTTTTTAAAAAAGGAGAAACAATGTTGGCTGTGTTGTCCCTCCAGCCACCTTGGACTGATGCAAAGATGCTTCTTGGTCAGGATGCTGAGGGGTTCCCATCACAGCCACTGCCAAGGACTGTTTGGTGCCATGATCACACCACAGTGGGAGTCTCTCAAAAATGTTCATTGTGTGGTGAAGGCATTTTCTTCCTCCTTTTTCCCTTTTCCAAGGACCTGGGGCCTAGCCTGTGGCCTAGGAGGTGGGGTCTAGCCTGTTCCTCCACAGCCCAGGAGGAACAAAGGCCCCGTTGTCCCTGCAGCAGAGCATTTTTATCAGCTGTAGCCATAAATCCTCAAGCAGGGTAGTAATAAACACTGAGAGTGTCTGGGGTGTCAAACACTCATTGTTGTGCTTCAATGATTCCCCCAACACCGCTCTCATTTGGTGCTGCCAAGCCGCTGATTGCCTTTGTGGCACTAATTAGGGCTGAAGCCTTGCAGTTGGGCTGCTGGTCTTTTCCACCGCTGTTTCAGCTACGTATTTATTTGTATTTAAATTAATTATGGATCAATGTTAACTCAGGGTATGCTTTATTGCCCAAGCAATGCCAGCTCTGACTTCTTAAATTTGTCTTTTTATGACAGAGTCAATTTGGTGTCTGGGAGGTTCTTATTCCAAGTTGAGTCTTCTGGACAGCAGCCAAATATCCAAGGATAGTTACTTGGAGTGAAAACTCGATGGGAAATGCCAGGAGGCTTCTCACTGTTTTCACAAAGTTCTCATCCCTCCCACAATCCCTCTCCTCCTCTGGGAACATAATAATGTCTCATAATGATTCTCATTAAACTGGAAAAATGTCAGTTGACATTATCCAGGGATAGGGAGGGAGTTTTGGGGAGCTCGCTCGTGTACAGATTGTGTCCACCAGGATAGCCAGGGTTAAATTAAGGTGGACTCTGCTGTAAACCTAGGGCCTGTCAGAGGAAAGAAGCCTCTGGAGTATAAGTGGATTTCCAGGTGGTAAAACTAATATAATCTTTTACCTTTCTGATGTTTCAAAGCAAAAGTTGAGGAGAGGCACTTGGAAATGAAATTCAGGGGCAGAGAAAAGATGAAGAGATAAAAAGATTAAATTTGGCATGGGAGGCCATTAGGAGTCTCTTAGTTTAGCTCACCACCCAGAGCAGGATCAGCCACAGAGAAAACTTGCATTTACATTGAATTAATGCACAGGCAAGTAAAACTATTAATTAATTCCAGCACAACAAACCCAGGCAGGCAAAATAACTTTAAACCATTCAGTGGGGAGTACAGGTGAGAAGCTTAAGATGGTGTTGGAAATAGGAGTGGAAGCCAGATCCAACCCACGTAAGGTGTCCTCTGCAAGAGATCACACAGGGCAACCCTGAACCTGAGACATCTCTGAGCTGAACAACCCCAGAAAGCACCTCTGGGTTGCTTCTTCAATTAATCCTTTCCTCAGGATCCTCCTTGGGGTAGTTCAGAATTTCACTGGAGTCGGCTACTGACCTTGATGAGCCATGTGAGGGAAACTGAGCTGGGGAGACCTGCTGGAGGGGAGGTTTCAGATCTGTAACTGTCCCTACCTGGGCAGAGAGCAATGTTGCAGAACTTGGTTTGCTTCTCCGGGCCCTCGCAGGGGTTCCCACCGAACTGGGGGGGTTTGCAGGTGCGGGTCCGATCCCTGTAGCCTCTCCCACAAGTGGAAGAGCACAGGCTCCATGGAGACCACTCATCCCAGGTGCCATGCACTGCAAGGGAAGCAGAAAAAGTGACTTTTCTTTTCCATAAGAGGCCTGAGGAAGTGAGGGAGCCCACAGGGCACAGCTTCTTCCCACCCGGAATGAGCAGCGTGTGGGAAGTTGGAGAACACACCAACCCAAAATGTGCAAGAGGAACATCAAGTAATTTTTATGCTTTGCTATCAACACCGAGTGTCTGCTGCTTTCCAGTCTTTGAAATAAAGCACAGTGCACTTTTAGCTGACCTTAATTTTTCAGATTTTTGAGCCAACAGGGCATTTTTAAAGCAAAAGATGGATTTAGCTAGAAAGGAATAAAACCCCACTACCCTTAGGGAAGCATCATCATCACCGTTTTGTCATTTCTTGCCCTTTTTTTCCTCCCTCCCAACATTTTCTCATTGAATCCTCAAAGACTACAGCATTTTAAGGCTTACAGAAAAGCTGCTGTCTGTCTACTGATTATTATCATAGGTCAGTAACACCTCAGAGGCAAAGTTAAGGAGACTTGGAAGGGCAAAATGGAAGGGGCAACATCCTCCAACAGTGCTCAAGACATCACTGGTAGCTCCTGGAATTAGACATCTAATTGATTTTAATCTAATCTAGTTAGCATTCTAATCTCTATTAATCTAATCTTCTCCAGTCTAATCTAATGTAATCTGGCCAAGTTATTTATGGAATTTTAGTCACTATAATCTCCAGAGGCCAAATGTTATAAGAATGCACTGATCTCTCTTAACGAACTTCATCCCTTCCAGCTTTTTCCAGAGAAGTTAATGCCAAATCAATAATCCTTCAGAAGAAGAAGAAAAACAAATAAACAGGGACTTTTCCAGTCCTTCATCAGTTGTTAACAGCAACTGGTGCCCCAGTCTCAGGATAGGGGCTAAAAAACTAATTCTTACCAGGCATCTTGCATGGTAAGAGATAACCAGAGGAGGGAACACAGGAAAGAACACGGACAGTGATTTCACCATGGATGGTGTTTTCACCAGCATAGAATTGTTTCTGAACAACAATGTTGCTGGTCAGGAGAAATTAATAACATGCTTAGCTTAACAGCAAAATTCTTCTAAATAATTATAGAAACATAGAGTGGTTTGGGTTGGAGGCGACCTCAAAAATCATCTCCTTCCAAATCCCTGCCATGAGCAAGGACAGCTTCCACTATCCCAGGCTGCTCCAAGCCCTGTCCAAGCTGGCCTTGGGCACTTCCAGGGATGGAGCAGCCACAGCTCCTCTGGGCAACCTGTGCCAGGGCCTCACCACCCTCACAGGGAAGGATTTTTTCCCTAATGTTCAATATAAACCTACTCTCTTTCAATTTGAAGCCATTGCCCCTTGTCCTGTCACTCCATGCTCTTGTAAAAACACCCTCTCCATCTTTCTCATAGGCTCCAGTCTCCTCAGAATTTATTTTTTCACCAAAATTGTTCCCAACCTGGAAACACTCCCAAGGGCACTGGCCCGCAGGTGTACTGAGCTCATGGACTTTAGACAGCATGGAATTGTCCAAACCATGCAAAGCAGGTGCCCATCTTGTGGTGCTTGGTCTAGCAAGAGTCTCTGTATGAGGCCTTAAGGCGTAAAGAGAAGGAACAGGGAACAAAAACCATCTCCCTCCAAGAATTCCAGAATCACAGAACAGCTTGGAATGGAATGGAACTGGAAGATCATCTAGTTCTGACCACTTCCCGCTACCCCAGGTTGCTCCAAGACCCATCCAAGCTGGCCTTGGACACTTCCAGGGATGGAGAAGCCACAGCTCCTCTGGGAAACCTGTACCAGGGCCTTCCCAAAATATCTCAGTGGAGACACCACAGGTAGCCAGACTCCCTCCCCTGCTGGCCACCAATACCTGGGCACACGGCAGAGTTGTTGCACTGCCTCTGCTCCCGGAGAGGGCCACTGCACTGGGTGCTGTAGGAAGACGAAACGCAGAACCTGGTCCTGGTCTGCCAGCCCTCCCCGCACGTGGTCGAGCACACGCTCCACGGGGACCACTCCTCTGCTGCAGGGTCACCTGTGGGGGTTGGAACACAAGGTGAGGATGAGGCACCCTTGCATCTCCAGGGAAGAAGTTTCCACGTCACACTTGGCCAGTGGTGAGAGCTGTGAGGCTGCAATGTGTCCTGGAGGTGGGGCGAAAGATGGGTGGAAGGGTGTGAGGGCATTGGGGAGAAAATGTGAGATTGAGAATGGGCTAAAGGGGGTTTTTTGGGTACTGTGTAGAGCTGTAGGACACACACACTATGAAAAAAAAAAAAAAAAAAAGAAAAGGATGCTATGGAAGCATCAGGTCATTGGGAAGGACAAACTCCCACCTCTGAAGGTGGCGTAGCCACTCCAGAACCTTGTGAGCTGGGATAGGGAACCTCCATTTAGAGATTGTACCAACAGTGATTAGACAGAGTTCATGTATCCATAAATTGTTCACTTTTAAGTGTTAAACCCCTTTCCTTGCCTTCTCACAGCCCCTGCCAGTGCAGCTTGGCAGAGGAGGAGCTGGCAAAGTAGAAGGTGATGGTGCCTAAGAAGGGTCAGCTGATGAAATCACAGAAAGTTGTCTTGGCATCTCCTCTACCTGTGGAGATCTGCTGTGAGTATGTGACACGGAACAAGGATGACTTTTCCAGGGCATCACAAAGTCCCTATGAACTGCTTATCTGATGGGGCAACATTGGAAAAGCAACTAAAAATATCCCATTGATGGGAGTGAAAAGCACTGGGATGTATTCCCTTTGTCACTAATATTCCTGGTGGGGCTCTTTCAGGAGCCACAACCTCCAAATAAGTCACCCTAAGTGTGAAATTAGCAGGGAAAAGATGGTTTTCCATTAGTTCTCATCATCAATATTCTACCCCTTAAAGAAAAATGCTTTTCTTCCCTGCATGGAAACAAAAACTGACTCTGTTCTATTTAACTAAGCCATGCATTGTTTGGGTTTTCAGATTTTTCATGGATTGCTAATAATTACACAAAATAAACCTGGAATGTAGTGTTTGGTATGTACAGAACACAGGCATATGGCAAAAAATAATGAGGGGCAACCCCTTCTTGTGACAAATTCTTCAGAACCTCAGGCTGCTCCGTGTCTCATCCCAAAAGGATGCATTTGGCAGACTGTGGGTGTTAAAAAGGATCACAGCACTGGTAAATGTGACTCCAAGGGTGATCCAGAGAGCTTGGATGTTCTATCCCACACCACCACCCCATTCCCTAAAAATGCTAGGCAGAGGATTATGTATTAAACTGTCAGGCTGCAACGTGGAGAAGGAAAGAGACTCTGCAGCTGGAGATCTCAGTGAGGGTTATAAACCAGCTGCATGAAAATGTCAGAGCAGGAATTGTGATGGGAATTGTAAAGGTTGGTGACCACCAAATTTCCCAATATTGGCAAAAACTGTTCATGTCTGGGTTTTTCCTCGAGGCGGTATATTATTTATATTTACATTTATATTTATATTTATATTTATATTTATATTTATATTTATATTTATATTTATATTTATATTTATATTTATATTTATATTTATATTTATATTTATATTTATATTTATATTTATATTTATATTTTCGTTTATATTTATATTTATATTTATATTTTCGTTTATGTTTGTATTTATTTACTATTGTTTTCCACATGCGATGAAATTTCAAGCATTTGTGGCTCTCAGTCAATCTGCTCTTTGGGATTTTTTTTGGTAGTTATCTGTGTTGTTTGGCTTGTGTCATGCTTTTCAGCACATCTGCTTTGAATGTCTCCTGTCATTCCGGCAGCTGGGAATTAAAAATACACCCACTGATTGGAGCCTGTTGAATTAATATGTGTTGAGGGGGAAGAGTGTAGAGGAAGACCTGTCTTTGCTGTAAAACTGACAGAATTTCACTACTTCATTTATTTTCCGGACACAGAAAGAGGTGGAGGTGAGGATCAATCTATCCCTACCTCATCTGTGCCATTGCAAGGATTATAATGAGATGCAACTGCTGTTGTTCATTAAGCCAAAGTTGCTCAAAATTGTTTTCTTTTGTGTTTTATTTTATTATTCTGCCCAGCTGGTCCCAGTCAGATGAAAGCTATGGACCACTGGTCTCTCCCTGGGATGTGTAGAAGACATTGTGTGTTTTGAGGCTTTGGGGCTCCAGGAAAATATCAGTCCCATGTCCTGTTTCACAAGTATCATATCTCCTGGTAGAGAGAGATCCGCATTTCCATGGCAATTTTCCTGCCTTTCCAACATCCAGCTCCATCAGAGCCAGAGTGAGTCCTGCCATGCTCCAAGCTCACCTCCAGCAAATTACATTTATGGTACCATCACTTCATCCTTCGCCATCCAGAGTACCCAGACTCCAGCAGATCCCTCTCAGGCCCACAGATCCCAACCATTCCTGCTGCCTTGCCTGCCTGGATGCTCCAGGAACCGCTGGTGCCATTGCATTTCTCCATGCCCCTTGAGCAACCTCCCCAGTTCTGCACCCAGCAGCACCCAGTCCCCGAGGGGCCGGGGGTTTTGGTAGTTAAACCCTCCGAGTTTGGGTCCCAAAATCTTTCTGGAGGACAGAGGTGGGACAGGGGAAGCCTGCAGAGACACAGGAGCCTCCTCCATCAGCAGCTCATGGAGTGGAGAACCCACCACGCCACCAACCTCCCCCTAAGACCTGACTGGGGCTTTGCAATCTCCATATTCAGAAGAGTTACTGTGTCACTGGATGAATGAATGGCATCTCTGAACCAAATCCCACCTCTCCTGCTTCTTTCCTCTTTATTATTTCTGGCTTTTGCCCTTTCACAGCAGAAATAACTGTGCTTAGAGGTAAATCTCCTCAATTATCGTCCCTTGCATTGCATGAATCCCTGGCTTTTAAACCCATAATACAGTTTATTTTCTAAGTGCTGGTGACTCCCTTAGGCTTGGTGTCATTCTGAACCAAGCAATTTATCTCAGTCCACTGGGACATTACGTCCAGCCTAGTCTCAAACCTTGCACAAATTTAACTAATTTTCAAACCAAGCAAGACCCAGTTCTGAGACACTCTCAGGCAAGAGACAAATTCACTCTCTACTCGAGAGAAACACAATAGTGCCCATCATCAAAACTATGAGTGAGAACAATTTCTGCACTCCTGTGGGTCAAATGGCAGCAAATGCAAGTTACTGAGTGATTGCAATATACTACATTGCAATCATTGATCCCAGAAGTGGATTCTGACTCTGGTTTTTGATCTAATGGTAAGATGTCTACCATGCTCATCGGGTTTGAAAGCTGCCTAGTCCAGCTCAGTGCTGCTTGAAATTATAGAATCATGGAATGGTTTGGGCTGCAAGGAACTTTAGAGGTAACTTATTTCAACCCCGTGCCATGGGCAAGGACACCACCCACTATCCCAGGTTTCTCCAAGCCCTATCCAACCTGGCATTGAACACTTCCAGGGACTGGGCATCCACAGCTCCTCTGGAAAACCTCTGCCAGGGTCTCACCACCCTCATAATTAAGATTTTTGTTCTAATATCAAATTTAAATCTACCCTCCTTCAGCTTAAATCCATTGCCCCTGTCACTCCGTGCCCCTGTCCAAAGTCCCTCTCCAGTTCTCTTGGAGAATCTTTAGGCACCAGAAGATGCTCAAAATTCTCCCCGTAGCCTTTGCTTCTCCAGGCTGAACACACCGAATTCTTTCAGCCTGTGCTCATAGCAGAGTGGCTCCAGCCAAATTTGTCTTCATCCCCAGAGGAGAAGGGGCCAAGGCCTGCCCTGCATCATCACCCAGTGCCTGCAGGCAGCTATCTCAGCAGGACTGACTTCTGATCCATCCTGTGATGGCCCAGAATTGCTTGGGGATTAACAGGAATTTCCCAAAGGATTTTGCAGTCATGGCCCTTGCTGCTCCCACAGCTCCAGGTGCAGCAGATGGAGAGGGTCCAGCAGGTGCTGCAGAATGAGACAGGCTGGGTGTTAATCCATGGGGATGTAGCACTGCAACCCAGGAGCATTCCAGTTCCTGGATGCAGTGTCCCCATCAGTGCCTGCAGCAGCTCCATGACTCTTCTTCCCTCAGCACTAATGGAGCAGCACATTCCTGCCATCCCTCTGCCAGAAGCCCTTTCAGTTCGGGGGTCTGTCAGTCTGACATCTCCTCATGTGCCTCCCTGCTCACATCCTGCTGCTGGCAGAGTCCTCCTGAGCCAGGATGGACCTGCTGGGCTGGATCTGGCTCCTGTGCTGCTGCTGGGAGAGGCACGTGGGCAGCCAGCAGCACCCTGGCGGAGAGCACAGCCCTGCCACAGCCCGGGGGCCAGCAGGACCTGGACACCAGGCATGTGAAGGACTGGCAGGATAAAATGCTGCTCTTCAGCTGGCCAAGGCTGTCCCCTCATCCACAGTCCTTATGGATGGCATCAGCTGATTTCTGTATTTCATCTTTTTCCAGGTCTTGAGTAATTGTGAAATGTCTTGTTCCCTACAATCTGTGCCTGAAGGGAAGTTGTGGGCTTTGCTTCAGCATCCTCAGCTAAAAATTCCCTCTAATCCCTTTCTGGACTCTGTGTCTACATCTCCTCCATCCTGATTTCCTTCCAGCCTGGGACAGCGACAGGGATGTGGGAAGCTTGCAGCAGGACAATGCACATCTCCCAGCCCATGCTGCCCTCAGGGATGCCACAGCCCAAGCCAGCCATGCTACAGCGGTGGCCACAATGGCAGGGAGGTGACAGAGACGTCACTGAGCCCCGCTCCAGCACCCAGCCAAACTATAAACCTGATGGCTGAGTTACAGACTGGAACATGAGCTCTGGGGAAGCACCTGGGACCAGGCAGAGTAGGAACAACAGGGGCCTGCTTTGAAGTGCCTTCCTTTCCTCTCATATGGACAGAGAGATTAAGCTCAGCTTTTCCACGTCGTAGCAGTGCAAAAGTCCTCCCTCTCCTGCAGGTTCTACCGACGCCAGGGATCCATCCTGCAGGAAGTGGAGCTGCTCTCAGTGGAGGGAGCAGAGTGTGTGCAGGGTAGAAAGGAAACTGAGGCTGTCCCCTGCTTTGTGTTGGAAACCACAACCCCATCAAGTCACCCCCAGGTACTCCACACCACAGAGACTCCTGATGCTGCACAGTGGCAAAGTCCTCCTGGTCTGGGTGGAGCACAGGTAACCCACACCAGAATATGACCCTCTCTCACTTCTAATCTCTTCACCTCTTTGAAGCCTTTCTAGAGCACGAAATGCTGCCATGGTCACTGGGAAGTGGTTTTTATCCTGTGGCTAGATTCAGCACACTGCTTTGCCTGACACACCTGATGTGTTGAGATCTTGCCATGACACACGGGCACGAAGGGAGAGCACAAAACCTTTCCAGACTGACTCACAGAATCACAGCGTCGTTTGGGTTGGAAGGATCCTTAAAGATCATCTACTTCCAACACCCCTGCCATGGGCAGGGACACCTTCCACTAGATCAGGTTGCCCAAACCCCCATCCAACCTGGCCTTGAACGCTTCCAGGGATTGGGCAGATCAGATCTGGCAGAGATCTAGGTGGAATTCATCCCCATCTTCCCAGATCATGCTGTCTGATATTACTACACATCATTCCCCTTCTGTGGCAGAAGGGTGGAAGGTCCTGCTGCAGAACCTACTGGAGATAACTCCTCACGCGGCACTAAAAACCCAGGGACAGAGGAAACCAATCCTGCTCTGTCCCCAGCAAGCCCTGCTCACCCTCTCTCACAGCCAATGGGAAGGCATGACATGGACATCAGCAAAGGGACTGCATTGCACCAAGGTCAGCTTTGGCTTCATGAACCACGTGTGGTTGGGTAATTCAGACAAAGCAGGGACTCAGAAGTAGGCAGGGTGATGGGGAAACATTCTGTGGGATGGATGGTCTTGTCAGGGCTTTGTGTCTGTCCCTTTTTGCCTTCTCTGGCTGCTGGTGACGACACAAAACCCCGTGGGGTGATGGAATGGGAACACAGGGGGTGACGACCATTGGTTCAGCGCGTGACGACACGGGGGCAGCGTCCCCCACACTGAGCTGGGGGGAAGGAGATGGTTTGGAGGGGGTCATTGAAACAGTGCAGAGAGCCCAGCCCAGCTGAAACAGTGAGCAGAGCAGTGTCCCAGCTCCAGAGCCGCTGTGGGAGGTCAGAGCTTACCTATTTGAGGTGCAGGGTACCCGTAGTGCTGCAGTTCGTCAGGGTCCTCTCGCTTTCTGTTATCTGTGGACCTCAGCGATTGGCTTCTGGAATTATAGCGTCCATTGGCTATGGCAAGGTAATGGGTCATGTAAATACACCTCGGTTCACTCTGCAAGATCTTTCACTACAAAGGTTACACGCATTAACAACAGCGACCTGCGACGTTCCCCTGACATGAGCACCTGCTTTCCAACCCCAGCACCCCTGGCCACCAGTTTTCCCTGAGGTTTCAGTACCAACCAGCCTGAAAGACTTGGGCTGGTTGGTGGTTCAACCCCTTCTTTTTGAGTGAGGTTTGGGACCATGCAGAGTATGATCCCTTCTTGTCTGGTCTTTAATTAATTTCAGTGGTTTTCCAGGGTGTCTGCTGCACTCCTTGCTGCACTTGTGGAGGATTCATCCTCTTCAGACGTGCTGGCACTGCATCCCACCATCCCTAGTGGTGTTCTGAGATTTATGGTGGTAACTAGCAGGGTGTTTTTGGTGGGAAATTCTGCCTTGCAAGTAGCACCTAGAAATGTCCTGCAGAGGAGTCAGAAAATGCTGGGTGGAGCAGGCAGGCGAGGGCAGGTGGAAAGGAAAGGGATATCTCAATAGAATGTCTCCTTCATAGACTTTACCCTGCCACCAGCAACAAGAACAGACGAAAGTCTGGTCTCAGCAGAGTGCCAACAGGGCTATAACTGGGAACTTTTCATTCTCAGTGAGAGACAAGCTTCTGATCCTTGTGTCCTACTGAAAATCTCCCAGTGGAGCCCACGGTGTGGAGTTCAAAGGGTAAATAATGCATCCACAGTAAATCAAAGGAATTTAACCATTCCTTCTGAGTCCACACTCCACCAGTTTTTCATTTTCATCCTGTGTAGATCAGCCCTGAATTGGCTGGAGGGAAAACTAAAATTTCTGTTGTCTGTATTACTGGACATGCTATAACCCTGACACATTCCCTTCCTAACAAAGAGAGAAACAACCCAGCAAAAACAACCAAAGCCCATCCACCAGGAGTGCCTGCTGTAAATTAGGAGAGCTCAGCTGACTCCACAGCAGTCACACAGAATAGCAGAGAGCAGAGCTGAGCCCGAGTAATCTGTGATCTGGCAGCCAATTTGTTTCCAAACAGCAAGTACCAGACAGAAGATCTTTTCCCCCAAGGAGGCAAAACAGTCAGACATCTTTTCAAGAAGTATGAACTGCCAAGGGTTGAAATGGTGACAAATTTGATCCTGGAACCCTGAGAAAATTAATAAAGGTTAATGAAGCTTCAATGTGGTGGCAGGAGTCTTTATTGCCATCCAAAAAGGGAAAGCAGAGGAGGCAGAGGAATGATTCAGAGAGTCCCTGCCAGGAGCCAGGCTTTATATTCAGCAGTTTGGATCATGGGAGAGTTTGTGAAATTGTATTATTTACCGTCACTGTTGCCTGAAAGCAGAACTTGAGAAGTCTAGGAATTGTCACATGGACTGCTCCAAACGTTCCCAGCACCAGCTGGCTGCTGGCTGGAGGGGATGGGATGGGGCAGTCACCCACCTGCCATCCTCAAGGGAAAGATACCCACAGCCTGACATCAGGACCACAAACACCCTGAAATCTGCAAACACCTTGGTTTTGTCTGCTCTTTCCTGGAATAGAAAAGTCTCAAACTCTGTGCTTTTAATAACTAAAAATCATGGGACTCTCCTGTGGGAGATTCAGTTCAAAAAAGACAAACTCTAAGTAGTTTTCCAATACTCTTTTTTTTTTTTTTTTGAGTTTGTTAGGAGACAACTTATTCCCATATTTGGTACTTCTCACATCCCCACCACCCATTCCTGGTTATACCCACACACTTTCATCTGCTCCAGTTTAAGTCCTCTCCATGAAATCTCACAAACCACAGGAACACACAGAATCTCCATCTGCACCACATCCCATGGGCTTCCCACAGACTTATTTAGGCTGGGAGGAGAAAGTGGGGCTGGGTGGATGTGGAGCTTGGATGGCTTTGTGACCTGCCCAGAGCAAGGAAGGTGACAGGGAAAACCTGGGATTGGATATCCCAGAAGCAGTCAGTGATCACAGATGGACAGAGACATAGGAGGCAGCACAGAGGGAAGGAAAGATAAAACAGCAAAACAGAAGTTTTAATTGCAAGCCTAACACCCTGAACCTCCTCTCACCAATCATTTGGGCCCCGTGTCGATGACATCTCCTAATGACTTATCCCAGTCTTGCAGGACTGAATGATTTCCTTTGCTCCTTGACAGGAATGTCAAGTCTGCACTGTTATTTCTCATGCTAATTAAAGCCAATCAGGCCTAGAGGCTGAATGAGTGACCCTTCCAGCTTCTCCCAAGCTTCCCCCCTGCCAGGGTTGCTCCACTGCTGCAGGAAGCCTTCCTCCCCTTTGGAAAAGGATGTGCAGAGAAGCCAGTTTGTCTCCATTTAACACAGAGCACAGCTGAGATTCAACCTGGACAGTTTCCCTGGAGAGATGCACAAATCGATCCTGGTTCCTCCAGATCACGAAGAAGTTGGTGCAACAGTTTGCTGTGGGTACCTGAACTTTATGGGGTGGAGGTCAAAAATTAAAGGCAGTAGGGACCTGGCTGAATTTCAGCAGCATTTTTTCCCACAGAAGGGTCAGTGGAGAGGAGTAATTCCAGGATTAAGGGAAGACCTAGACCAAATTTACATCCCAGCTGGGTAAATGCAGTGAAAATGGCACGAAAAACCCAAGCACCTTTCCAACGCCAACAGGAGGAATAGAGGGAAAATGCTCTTGGAACCAAACAGGAATGCTCTTGGAACCAAACAGGAATGCTCTTGGAACCAAACAGGGATGTTTCAATTGCAAGCAGAGGCAAGTACATGAGATTTTGAAAAAAGCACAGCTCAAGTGTGGATGTGGAGGATGATCAGTGCTGGCAGGAGTGGGAATAGGAAGCAGGTGACCAACACTTCTAATGAGAACATGCAATGTGTCAGACAGCACCTTGCAACACAATCAAGGGAAAAATAAAATAAAGGCAGAAACTTTGAAGTGCTGTGGGCCAAGGTTTTAACATCCAAACATGTCTCACCACAGCTACACACTCTGTACTCATCCCCCAAACAAGAGGGATGCAAACAAGAGGGAGAGGCAAAGCAAATAGCAAGATCATGAAAATTATTCAGGCAAGGTGGGATGGTGGGAATGAAGGGATGAACCAGAGCAAAAAGTGGAACTATTATTATAAGTGGGATTATTAAAAAAACCCAAAACATTCAAATGAATCTCTGTGCAGTAAAACTGAAAGGAAATGTGGTGGCTATGGAGTTTTTGGGGCAATCTATCAGCTGCTAAAGAATAAAACTGAAAAGTACAGAATTACTAACAACCCCTAAACCCCAAAATCTCAGCGGATGGAGAAGAGGCACATTTTGGAGGGCGCTGGATGTGCTGCAATTGCACCCAAAGCATTTCAATTTGAACATGTGAAATTTGTGCAAACATCACTGGGGGAGATCTGTGACTCTCAGAAGTGAAGTGCCTGAACCACCAGTAAAAAAGAGGGCCGGGCAAAGTCTCTGCAGCAGCAGCAGGTACCTACAGGAGCTCCTCCAGCTTGCAGTGAGTTCTAGCCTGACTGCAGGGAATGAAGATGCTCCTACACATGCCCAGGATATTTCAGCTCTGTGGTTGCAGGAAAAAAAAAATAAATTAATGAGAATCAGGGGCGGCAGAGACTGAGACTGAGGCTCAGCCTTGGGAATGTCACATTCCTTCACACCACTAACAGCTGAAGGGCTGCATCCTGAACCTGCTGGAAGCTGAAAATCCAGTCTGGAAGGACAGGACCAGCGTCACCCTCCTGCACCTGACACCAGGATGTGGTCAGCCCTTTCCCAGCCATGGGGAGCTGTGGCTTCCCAATCTGCAGATCCATAAATGTCAGGGATGGTTCTGCAGCCTCTGCCACATGGGATGGCAGGATTTAAACCGGCTCCTCTGCTGGTTCTCCTTCCCCAGGAATAAATGCAGGCTGCCCACATCTCTGATTGTTCTTACATCTCTCCAGCACTGCTGAATTCCGACGCTGGGGTCAGGGCTGTGAGATTTCCCCTCTGGTTTGGATGTTGTCCATCCTTGTGAGGACCCTCTGCCTGCCAGGCTGTGAGCAAACCCAGCTTCAAGAACCTTGCAGCCAAAAAGAGTCACTGGAGCAGGTCCCTCTCCATCCACAGTGGGTGCAACTGGGAAGATCCTCAGCAAGCTCCCACCACGCTTGGGTTGGCATTTTTTTCCTTCTCTCCATAAAAGAGCAGCTTCTGCCCGAACCTCAGTACCCAACAGAGGGAGGAAATCTCCTCTGTCTGTGCTGGAGAGGGGGATATCAACAAGTCCTTTACCAAGGCAAAATCATAACTACAACAAAAACTTTGTGTTTTCCTTCAGCCACAAATAAACTTTGTGTTTTCCCTGAGCGAGCTGCCACAAATAAAGGCTCTGCCTAAGCCAAGCTGCTGTTACCAGACAAAGTTTCCTTCCCAGTCTGGGATGAGTCTTCAATACAGTTTTTCCACAGCATTTCACAGCTTTTCGTTTTGCCCATGGAAAACTTACCTGGCTTTCTTCCTGTTGGGCTTGGGTGTGTATCCCTGGGGAAATTTAGCCAGAAGATTGTCAAGCAAGAGACACTATCACATGAAACAGCAGAGATGGTGGCCCAAACGAGTGGGAAAACACAAAGACCACATAAAAATGGTACCTGTGCAGTCATTCAGCCACCCCTGTGCACTGATTTTAACCTCTGTGGTCTCCAGACAACGTGTTCAGACTCAGCTCTGGGGCCCAGGTGTCTGCACCCACATTTTGGTGACCAGGCTGGCACAAGCCACAGCTCTTGGAAAAACTGAGAGGCTTCTCCCACCATTCCCACTCCTGCATGCTGAGACCTGCTGAAGGCCCATCTTCAGCAGCTCTGGAAGGTCCCACCTGGGCAAGGTCCACCGAGGGGAGGAGCTGTGTGACAAGACAGCTTTGGAACATTTGCCATCCCCTGGCAAAATAAAACAATCAACTAAACCCTCAAAGATCTGCCACAAAAGTTCTCTCAGCAGCTCCAGGGAGCTGAGTGTCAGCACTCTGAGAA
The DNA here is from genome assembly GCF_048771995.1 of Taeniopygia guttata. NCBI lineage: Eukaryota > Metazoa > Chordata > Aves > Passeriformes > Estrildidae > Taeniopygia > Taeniopygia guttata. Next base: position 149,441,973 of record NC_133026.1, on the reverse strand, counting down.
CCTGCCCAGAGGCTGGAGATCCAACTAAACAGCTGAAACACTCCTGCTAATCACTCATCAGCTTCTGAGCCACTTTGGCACAAGTGGGAAAGGAGAAGTTAAAGAAAACAGATGGGTTTATCCTTGTTTTGAAGGCGGTGGGGATGTCTGTGTTATTCTAACCCGACTTGCTTGGCCAGCAGTTTCTCAGTGGACAAGTTTCAATTTACCTCCACAGCAAAGAGGAAAGCATCAGAGCACTCATCCCTGTTTTGTTCTGCTGATTTATCAGGATTACAGATGGCCCTTTGTTCAAGGAAAATATATTTTTTCCTGCTTTTTCTTCCTACTAGAAAATTAAGATGTCAGCTATTCCACAATACTTGGTGAGCTGGTCAGGTATTATTACAAGCTGCTTAAATGCTGAACAATTGAAGATAAAGTTGTTATCCTGGACAGTTGCTTTTTTTTTTTTTTAATTTTTCTTCATTTTTTTCTTTTAATTAAAAAAATAAATACCTAGAATACATTTAACTGCAGCTTATAATCAACACTTAGAATAATAACAGTTCCAGGGAAAGCACGAACATTCTACTCATCCCTAACAAATCTATGAGCAAAAGTCAATATGAAAAAACAGTGACACACTTAAAACAGGATTCTATTCTACTTTTAAATCCTCTTAGGTTTTGGTGCAGATCAAAGTAAAGAGAAGGAAAAGATACGTGCAAGAAAATTAAAAACCCTTCTGGGGTCAAAAGTGCATCTCCCTGGGCAAAGGCAACAGGGGACAGATTCACTGAGAGGCAAGTTCAGAGCCAAGTGAAAGTTTTGATATGAAGAGACACCGGTTTATCTTGAAGTAGGACACAGACCTCAAGATGTGCACAGAGAACTCTTCTGGAAAGATTCACTGCTCACGTATCCCCTCAAATCCTTACCAGCACAAAAACATGAAAATGCAGCTCAGCAGTTTGTCTGCAGAGAGGGTCTTGGGACAATTAATCAGAATTAATTTATTTCAATGGGATAAATCAGTTTGTGCTGCCCAACTCTGTGTGTGTACTCTCCTTCCAAACTAGGTCTTTCCACTGAGATTAAATTTCTTTCTTCCCAAATCATCTGAAATTAACTAATCCCATTGCAGTTTGGAGGAAGAATTGACTGGGAATGCAATGGAAAAAGGACAGGAAGACAATGAAATAATTTATTGAATCATAGCCCCTTCAGGTTTTTTTGCACTTAGGATTGGCTTTGCTGATTGTTGTGTTCTGAAAAAAGTGAAGTGAATAAATGAGTAAAAATTGATTAATTCTTCACTGCTGCACTCATGCCATGGAAATCCAGCCCAGGCTCCATCGTTCTCTACCCCATCCCACTCCTTGCCACCACAACCTCAGGAGATCTAACATGAAGAAGAACCAAAGTTTTGCCCCTGGGGAAGGAAGATCAAGGGAAGATGTTACACCCCCTGCTCAGTGCTGGTGAGGCTGGCCCTGGAAAAGAGGCTCTTCCCCCTCTCACCACTTCAAGAGGCCTGCAGAAGAATCAAACAGGTCCCATGGACAGCTTGGAAGATGGTTGGGGATGAGGAAGGATGTCCTGCAAAGAGAATCTGTGGAACTGGGTCCCCTCTAGTTTATCCAGCATAGGGGGGATACATTAAGGAGGTTTTTTGCTTGTTGTTCCGTGTGTTCCCATGGTCAAAGAGTGACCAGCACTGCAGATCCTCCTCTCCCACTCCCATCTCTTCCTCCACACATTGTTCACCAAGACTGGTGTGCCCCTTCCTCCAGCTCCACTCAGGCTCATCCCAATCCCACAGCTGGACTTTTTTTCAGGACCAGCTTCCAGGTCCTTGCACTCCTACTCTCCCTGCCACAAGCCACAGCTGAGTCATGACTACAAAGTCACCACCAAGCATGGGAGACACGGATTAAATATCCCTGGTGTGGGCAAACCTCAGAGGGCATTTAGCAAATGTGAGTCAAGGAGATGCAATTCAATATACCAGGTCTCATTAAAAAAAAAAAAAAATTCTAAGCCTAATTGCAACATATTTTAAATTTATGGAAATGTTAAAAAATGCATGAAATCATTTTAGCCCTTATTAGAGGAATATATTTATGTCCCTTTATTTGAACTTGCCCCTTATCAGGAGATACTTCCCAGCCTTTGAAGACAGTTGAACTTTCCTTACTTATTTGACTAGTCAGAGGAGTTATTCAAACATTCTCTACTCTGAATTTGAAATAAAAAGAAGGGAATAATTATAACCAGCCATTTGCTTTCATTTGTTGAGCTGAGCTGTGCCTGCAGTTGGCTTTTCCTCCTCATCCCCCTCTCAACACAGCTTAAAGCAATAGAATTGGGGATGAAAGTGCTGGAGGTTCACCAGCTCAACCCATCAATATCCAGCTGGTGTGGGCACTCTGTGCCCTGTTCCCTGGAGAAGAGGACCTGGAAGGAGGATGAATTACAGGGGGAGAGTGCAGCACACACCAAAACCTTTCCATCACTCAATCCCTGCCTAACAGCAGGATCTTTCTCTGCATCTTATCACCAGGGGCTTCCACTTCTAAAAGAAAGGGGCAGGGTCACTGATCTTCAACTAAACCAAGAAGAAGGAAGATTACCACCTCTCTCAGCTTTAATTGTTTGGGAAAACTGATTAAAAAAAAAAAATAATGCCTGTAAGGACGTGGCAGATTTACCACCAGCATATGAAAACCTGCTTACGGATTCCTGTAATTTCTTTGGGCTGAAGGCCTGGAAGGTGCAGGAAGACTGTGCCAGCACGTGTGCAAGACAGGCAGGGACAGGCAGGGCCATGCACAGCCGAATCCACACATTCCCCTCTGCTCCCTGCTCCAACACAGCCCTGGGGCAGCTTCCCCGAGCCTCTGCAGCACCCTCCATCCTCGATGGGGATGAGGCCATCCTCCTCCTCCTCCTCCTCCCGGGAAGGGCGCGCTGCCGGCCCCGCGCGTGCAAGGGAACATGCCTCCACTTACTATTGCAAGCCTTCCTATTGCACAGCCGTCCTTCCTCCAGGACTCCCTCGCAGGCCAGGCCCTCGTTGGGAAGGGGCTTGCAGGAGCGCATGCGGGTCTGCAGGCCGCCCCCGCAGTCCTTGGTGCAGTCGCCCCAGGCCGACCAGGAGTTCCAACCACCTGGGCAAGATCCAGAAAAGCCCCGTCAGCCTCCGTGAGAGCCCAGAGCCCGGGGGAGCCGAGGCGGCACAGACCCTGCCGTGTACCAGCTGCCAAAAACTGGGGCGTCTTTAAAAGTGGTGGGACTGGACACTGCAGGGTAGCCCAGAAAGTCAAGAAGGGGAAGGGAGAAGCATTGCCTGACTTTACATTGACTTCTCTTCAGTTATTCATGTTTCTAGAGTTTAAGAAGTGTTTGGAAAACGCCTCCAGGCACACGGTGGGGTTCTTGGGACTGTCCTGTGCAGAGCGAGGAGTTGGACTTCAGTGATCCTTGGGGGTCCCTTCCACCTCTGGATATTCTATGATTCCAACCATTCCTGTGCTTACTGTGGCAAAAAGCGCCCCTCTGACGAGACCCTCTGTCCATTTTGTGTCCTGTTGGCTTCCAACCCCAGAAGACACAAGCAGAAACCACTTCAAGGTACAAATCCACCATCAGTGAGGTTGTGACTCCTCCTTCTGCCACCACACAAACACATGATGTGAAGACAAGGAAGCTGAGAGGGGATAAGGGTGCTATCACTCATATTCTCAAAAAAAAGACAGTTCATTTCCCCACACTGCAGACCCCACCAGCCACAGGGAGCACCACTCTCAAGGACAGCTTTGGTGGGAGAATAACGTGGGAATGACATTCTCCTCCATCACCCTTTGTAGAACCCACAGATACCTGTGAGCACCATAAGATGAAGGTGCATTTTTGGCTCCTCTCCCAGGCCATGCTCAGTGCAGGTGTCAGCAACCCTCAGCTTTCCCCATTGTACCACAGTCTACAGCTCTGAAAACTGATGGATTCACCAAACCACCTGGCTGCAGGGATGATCCTGCTACTTAAGGGAAATTCTGAGCCTCTGCAGCCTTCTCCACCCTGTGTCTTTCCAGCTTCCTGCCAACAGCAACTGGCCCGGGTGGAACTTTCATAAATGCTGATGGCAGGATGGACTGTGAAAACCATCTGAATCTGGCTGGCCTCCCACAGTCCAAACACCTGCAGGGAGCACAGCAAGGCTGAGTTTTGGGTTGTAAAAGACAGCAGGGGATTATCCAGTCCTTTCAGGTGATGCATAAGCTGTCACATCCCTCAGTGGTCAGTTCAATCCTCATGGGCCGCATGCAGCAATCTAAAATCTGCTGAAATAAGCCTCAGTTTCACTGTTCTGCTCTGTCGTTTGTCCACCTCATGGGGAGGAGCAGAGGTGGCCCTTCAGCCCAGAGGTGGCCACTTTCACATGGCTGCTTTTCCTGCTGAGAATTCTCTCATTACCCACAGCTACCCTTGGAGATGTTTCAGGTCCAGGGAATTCAGCTCTGTGCTGTGCTCAGGCACACATAAAGATAACGAGCTAAAGATGCAGGGGTTTTTGAAGACAGGAAACACTGGGAAAATTCTTGTTTTTAAAATAAAAATGAAATAACTCACCCCCCCCCCTTTTTTTTTTTTCCCTTGCCAACAGCCAGAGAATTCAGAAATGCAGATGATGCACTCCAGCTGACTCAGCCTCCCTGAATTCCTGTTTATGAGATTGTGGCTGTACTCTGAGCTCTTGACTCTGCTGTTCCTACATACCCTAGACAAGACACCAGCCTTGTCTGGAAAAATGAGCCCAACTAGGTGCCAGATCAGAATTTTAGGGACATTATCAGCACCCTCTTGCACAGGGATGTACAAATATTCATCCACACCCACAGCAAAAACCCACCAGTTTATACTCTGCTACCTCTGGCCTGGCTGTTGTTTAACTTTTCCCTCCAAGAAAAAGTGAAAATAAACACAGGCTCAGTAACATTCCCTCAGCTGATGGCCATGGAAGCTGCTCAGATACTTAATCATGAGAATAGCATGAAAAATTGAGCAGGAAGGAACTGGAGGACAGTGAAGTTGCCAGCAAAGTGTCCAGAAATCCTGGCAGCAGCGTGGAGAACGGGATTGTTACTGGCACAAAACAAATACTTGACCTTGAAGAAGACAGTCTTTCTCTCAAAAGTCACTTTCTGTGCTGTGCTGGTCACTTTTTTAAAGAGCACAGGAACACAGGCTTGTCTTCCATTTCCTTATGGAAGACAGATTGTGTTTCCTTTGTAAGAGAAACCATCGGTGTAATGGGAGGTATCCTGATGCCAGGCTCCAGCTGATCAATAGGATATCTGCAACCAGACACGTTTAGGAGTTAATCAGCTCCTGGCTTGCCCTTTTCAGGATGTCTTTCTTTCATCTTATTCCCTTGCAGATGAACAGTGAGGCTGGGGAAGGGAGAAAGCAACTTCACGCAAGCCTTGGCTTGGCTTGTGATTTATTTGGGATGCTTTTTGTTGAGACAAAATACATAATTGCTCCAGTGTCTTTAGAAGTTATTTTTTATTGTGTTTGTAAGCAAAATATGGGCCCAGACTCATTGGCTGTTGTGGTGTTCCCGGTTTGATGATGGATTATTCAAACAGTTCTGCATTTTGGGATATGACCCATTATGATCCTCTAAAATACACAGAGAAATTAACGCTACAGGAAAGAGGGGATAATGAAGGTGCCAGTGTTTGATTTCTTAAATAATATACTCACAGAATCATGGAATGGTTTGAGCTGCAAGGGACCTCAGAGGTCACATTGTTTCACCCCCCTGCCATGGGCAGGGACACCTTCCACTATCCCAGGTTGCTCCAAGCCCCATCCAACCTGGCCTTGCACACTTCCAGGGATTGGGCAGCCACAGCTTCTCTGAAAAACCTTTGCCAGGACTTCACCACCCTCACAAGGAAGAATTCCTTCTTTATATCCAAGACAAACCTCGTTTCTTTCGGTTTGAAGCCATTTTCCCTTGTCCTGTCACTCCAGGCCTTTGTAAATATTCTCTCTCCATGTTTCTTGTAGGCTCCCTTCAGGTACTGGAAAGCCACAATTAGGTAACCCTAAAGCTTCTTCTCTCCAGGTTGATCAACCCCAATTCTCTCAGCCTTTCCTCACAGCAGAGCTGCTCCATCCCTCTGATCATCCTGGTGCCTCCTTGGGACTCTCTCCAGGAGCTCCATGTCCTTCCTGTGCTGGGGAATCCAGAGCTGGGGGCAGCTCTGCAGGTGGGGTCTCATCTCAGCAGAGCAGAGGGGGTAACTCTTACTCTGCTTATCCTCAGCAATGGGAGAACCAGGGGAAATAAGATAAAAACTGTCATGATCTCAAATCCTTAACTGAAATGAGATCCGTTTATAAGGTTGAGCTCAGCTAACTTCCCTCCTCTCCTTAATCCTCAGTTTCCATCCCGTTTGTGAGTGATAAAGAGGAGCTAGAGAAGTACCAGGGCACTTAGTAAATCAACCCAGGCATTTACAGCCAAGACAAAGGTATTCCCCACTTTATGGAGCGGTCCTTTTTTATCATCAGGTTGTACCATGGTCCTGACAAATTAAATGCTGCATGTTATTTATCTTGTTTATTGGCTGTCAGATAAACCTTTTGAAATCCTCCTTCTTTTCCTGGGTCTGGTCCTTCACTGCTTCAAGTGATTTGTCTTTTTTAGTGGAGCTGTAAACAAGTGGTTAAGGGTCTATTATATGAACTTATTCCTATCTCACATTTCAGGAGGGAAAATGCTGTGCCGTGAGGAAAACACGGGGTTCTTGTGCCCACTGCTGCATCTGGTTTCTGGAAAGGAGTGGCTGAGGGAGCTGGAGGGGGCTCAGCCTGGAGAAAAAGGCTTACGGGAGACCTCATCTCTCCCTACAACTCCCTGACAGGAGCTTGTAGGGAGGTGGGTGTCAGTCTCTTCTCCCAAGTAACAAGTGACAGGATGAAACAGCCTCAAGATGTGCCAGGGGGAGTTTTAGATTCTTTATTTGGAAAAATTCCTTCACAGAAAGGGTTGTTAAGCACTCTAACAGGCTGCCCAGGGAAGAGGTGGGGTCACCATCCCCATGAGTGTTCAAACAAGGTGTGGATGTGGCACTTGAAGACATGGTGGTGGTGAATATGGTGGGGGTGCTACACTGGTGGTTGGGTTTGGTGATCTTTTCCAACCTTAAGGATTTCATGGTTCTATGAAAAGAATGACCCACAATGACTGTGGAAGGATCTACAATGGCTGTGGTGTTACACAGATGCTTTCAACACAATGCAGAAGCTGCAGAAGGGATTCAAGTGTGATGTGGTCCCTGCAGAGGCTGCACAGCTGCCTCATCCCTCAGTCCATCACTCAGTGTCTGCTGGTTGAGCTGACACAGCCCCCATGGACTCCCCACCCTCTAGGAAACGTTCATCCCCACTTGCCCACTACACAATCCCTGCTCTGCCCCTTCTTCCATTTCGAGCAGGAGGCTGGATGGGTTTTTTTGCGAGGAATCCACATGAAATGCAGTGCAGACTCGCTCTGAAGTTAATGGGACCCTCAGCAGACAGTCCCTGCTACCCCTGGAGCCCAGTTCCATGAGCTCTCAGCAAACTGCTGCTCCCGCTGATCGATGCAGGTTGAGTTGCCATCTGTCCTTAATCCACAAATAATGAGGCTGCTGCAACTGCTCTAGACCGGATTTTGCTTTTCAAAGGCACTGAATCCTCCGAAGGTCACACACCCAACCCATCCCCACTTTGTGAAGTTTTTCTCAGCTATGGCCTCATAGAACCACCGAGCTCTCTCACTTTGCCCTTTATCCCCCCAAACTGGAGGAGCTGTGGCTCACGCCTCCAGCTCCAGAGGTTCCCATCACAACCAGCAGCTGTCACCTTGATCACAGAGCCAGGTTTAACTTGCATTTTTTATTTTTGGAGGGCAGCCCAAGCTCCTAGACTGTGTTTTAACAAAGGTGGCTGCTGCATCTGAGGCTCGTGGCTGGTCTGAGTGCCTGTCATTCAGGGAGGCCTTTAATCCAGTTTCTAAAGAGTTTTTTGATCCTCCTGAGTCAGTTCTTATCATGACCGTGGACTAAAACAAATTACTTTTCATGCAAGGCTGACCCAATGCATTTTAATTCTCCGGTTAAACGGAGAAAATTCCGAGCTGGTTTACGTCAACCAGCAAGCTCGTATTTGGCATTTCTCATTCTGAATCTTAAGCAGAGATTCCAAAAGAATGGGTCTTCCCTACTGCAAATTAAGTGACAGGGCTCCACTTAGACACCTCATCCAAACACCCTTGATCTTTGGGAAGATGTGCATCCTGCATCCCAATCCGGAGTTTATCCTCACAGCTGACAGCTGCAATGTGTCTCAGATGCCAGTCAGCCAATCATGCCTTTTAATTTAACAGCAATCCCTTAAATTAGATGGCAGTGACAACAGTAAAAACTAAAGAATCTACACAAGACAATCAATACAGCACAGCAAAAGGGGCTTTGCTGATGCTCCACATCCACCTCCGATTTTGATTTTTTGGACTTAGCCTCTCACTGACCCCAGCTGAAGACACGTCTTGTTGGCAGCTGTCTCCAACTCAGCAGGTCAGGGCATTTTGTGTCTGAAAAACATGTCCAGACTGCAAAAACCCCAACACAGCTCTGTGTGCTGCCACTGGGAATATTTGTAGTGGAATTTATATCACAGTTCCTGAATCATCTCAATTAGCAAACGAGGGGAAAAAAAATGTCATTTCTTATGTAAATAGTGGGGAAGGATACTGAAGGGAGATCAAGAGTGAGATTGTCTTATACCATCTGAATCCTAAATTTGTTACACAATGGGGTAAGTCAGGGAGCTGCTCCTTTATTACTCTCCTTTCTACTGTGCTGGAAAAGAGCAAGGGGTTATTCTGAAAACATCCTTCTATTACACCAACCAGTGATTGTTCCCTGGAAAATCATAGATTCAGTTTGTTCCTTCTGTGGGGAAAAAAATGAGAGAAATCTTTCAGGGGGATGTCCCTCCCTTGTGCCCCATGAGATGAAAGTCTACTGCAGCACAAGTGAGTTGCTCTAGTGGTTCCTTCTCTGTCCTTTCCAATATAAATCCCATGCAACGCTTTGCTGTTTTGCAGATTCTGCACATTAATATAAAAACCAATGCCCCAAGCTCCCTAAAAAGCATTAATTGCAAGGGCATGCAGTGATAGGACAAGGGGGAATGGTTTTAAGCTGAAAAAGGGTAGACTTAGATTAGGTAACAGGAAGGAATTCTTTACTGTGAGGGCAGTGAAGTTCTGGCACAGATTTTCCAGAGAAGTTGTGGCTGCCCCATCCCTGGAAGTTTTTAAGTACAGGTTGGACAGGACTTGGAGCAACCTGGGATGGTGGAAGATGTCCCTGAACAAGAAAGGAGGCTTGGAATGAGTTGATCTTCAAGACCACTTGCAGACCAAATCATTCCATGATTGTTTGACTTTTCTCCATGGAAAGGAGATGGGTAGGGGATAAAAATTATAAATATGCATTAAAAGTTCATGAGCTGCAGGGACTGACTGCTCCTTGAGTTTTCCAGTACTGGAATTGAGGGGTGTCAAATGAAATGGGCAGGTGCAGGTGCAAAACCAGTGAAGGACATAATTTACAGACACACAGCGGTGTCAAATGGTGCAATGCTTTCAGAGCAGGAAAAAGCACCAAAGTTTCCATGAATACAAAACACAACTGGGGAAACGCATGAAAGACAAACCCATAAGTGGTAATAGATACAAACCCAGCAGCTCTTGTCCAGAAATTCCCTGGGCTTCAAGCTGCTGAGCTGTACAAAGTTGGAAAGGACCTTCAGGATCACTGAGTCCAACCTCTGACCTTGCTGACCAAATCACAGCACTGAGTGTCACATCCAATCATTTCTTGAACACCTCCAGGGATGGTGATTCCATCACCTCCCTTGGCAGCCCATTCCAATGTCTGACAAGCCTTTCAGTGAAGAAATTCCTCCTCATGTCCAGCATTAATCTCTCCTGCCACATTCTCTCTTTTCCTCTTGCTGGTTGCCTGGGAGAAGATGTCGAGCCCCACTTGGCCACAAACTCCTTTCAGGCTGTCTGGATGTTGTATGTTTGTCTTGTTCTGCTATTTTCCCTTGGTAGCCACTGCTAATTGAGAGGATATTGGGCCAAAAAAGCCCTGATCTGGCCAACGAGATGGTTCCTGGTACTTTCCCAGTTGCTTGGCCTCTCCTACCTTGACTTTAACCTTGTAACTCTCCTTCATGGAGATGTGGTCAGGACACAGCCAGCTCCACAGGTCAGGTCAGTACTTCCCACCACCAAAATTGCCAAAATCTGCTCAGCTCACTCACTTCTGGGCACCCAAATAAATTATGTGATTTTTTTCAAAGCTGCTGAGTGGGCAAAGTTGCCACTGATTCCCACAGCATTCCCCAGTCCCTGCAAATGAAGGTAACGAGGTCAAATCTGGACAATCACTTAGGACTGGCTTCAATCTCCCTCTGCTCTATAAATCACTTAAGGAAGATGGAAATGAGGCCAGTGTTCAGCTTTCAAGGAAACCCAGCATAAAGCTGTGCTTATTACATGAATTCCTGCAAATGAAACACTAGGGATAAAAAGAGATTATTTATGTGGAAATGGTGGGGGAGGTGGGCAGGGAAATGAGAAAGGGAATGTTTAGTCTGGAATGAGAGATCAAATAAAACCATGGAAGAATCTTCCAACAAGAACACCATAGAGGCCTAATCACTTAACTCATTTCAAAGCAGAGCAGGCAAAATATCAGAGAACAGACTTGTGAGGAGAAATCCAGCCTGCATCACCAGGGAGGAATGAAATGCTTCTCCGCCCTGAACCTTTCTGAATTTGTATAAATCACACCAGAGCTGAGTTCATGCACTGTTTGCTTCGTCAGGTTGAGGCATACCCCAAAGCGCAGAGGGGACAGATTAGCTCAGCCACACGTGTGTCTCCCCATGGTGAGGAATATATGATCCCATTCTAATCTAACTGTGCAGCCCAAGCGGAGTGGAACCTGCCCTGATACCAGGATCACTATCTATTTTCACAAAAGGCAATCAAAGGAGAGCATTTGTGAAATTTCCTTCCATGTCTTCACATGATCTGCTGGGGACGGGGTTTAGTGGTGGGCTTGGCAGTGCTGAGTTAATGATCTTAGACTGAGTTGGCTTTTCCAGCTTAAACAATTCAATTATTCTCTGTTCCATCTTTCCTGGCTTGAAGGGCCGTGGTTTTTACCTATAAAACACTTGCAGAACACTGCATAAACCCAAAAACGCCTTGAAATGTTGTAACACCCAGAGCTCGTCAAGCCCGTGCAATTCCATCTTGTTTCCTGGACAGCATTTCCAGCTGAAGGATTCCTGTGGTCCCCAAGACTGCAGTTTCTCACTCTGCCACGAGCTGTGACATATTTCTCATGGCAAGAGCATTGCAAGGCAGGGCTGTGCCTTTACTGTTTCTGCAGGATGAACTGAGTGGGTGTTGTGAAGCTAAAAGACTTGCTCATGCTATCTTTACAACACTGAGAAGTCAAATTGTCTTCAGCTGAACATCTTCCAGGAGAACACAGAGAAAATCACCGGGGGGGACAACCCAGGAGCCAAGTGCTCCCTCTCAGAGCAGTTTTGATGAGGACACCACACAATTTGTGTCATCCAGCACTCCTGGTTCCACAAACTCCCAAAACAGAGCCAGAAAGGCAAACTCCAGCAGAGGCAGCACCTTTGCACTATTAAACCAAATATTTAATGCAAAAACTCAATAAGGTTTTGATAGGCACAGCCAATCCCTCTTCAGACAGAGATGTGGATTTCGCCTGGAAGGAGAACAGAGGTGGCTGAAAACCACATGGAAGTGTTTTTTGTGAGGTCACCTCTGAGGCAGGCTGGGGAACAAGCAGACTTTCCTCCTGCTGGGGTCCTCTCCTTTTCCAAGCTGTCAGAAACGCTCACCCTGCACGGGAAGAAGCTAATCCAGGCTGCCTCTGTCATTCCCAGCTCTGCCCTTGACACCCTGTTTGTATTTTCCACTGCAGAAGGGAGCAGATTTCAGGCTTGTCCCTGTGCCACTCTCTCCTTCCAAGTCCCCTCATTAAGAGGGGGACAGGCAGAATGGCTGGCTCATCTAACACTTGGGTGAGGTGAGGGAGAGTTTGGGGAAGTTAAATCATAGAATAGTAGAATGTTTTGGTTTGAAGGAACCTTAAAGATCACTGAGTTCAAACCCTCCTGCCATGGCCAGGGACACTTTCCACTATCCCACGTTGCTCAGAGCCCCATCCAACCTGGATTTGAACACTTCCAGAGATGGGACAGCCACAAATTCTCTGGGCATCCTATGCCAGGGCCTCATCTCTCTCTGAGCAGAGAATATCATCCTAAATCCTCCAGTTTCTTCAGGCCAAGGAGAAGGCAGGGGTATGCTCAAGCCAATGGAGGCACCGAAACGAGAAGCTCCTTTCAGGCTGCTTAAGGAGACTTTTAGGAGGCAGCAGCTGCAGTTCTGCATTTAGGATGATCACAACGTGGTATCCAACATGCCTTGGCACCAAGGACAGGAAATCAATATCGTCAACCTTTACCAGCATTACAATGACGAGGTTAATATTGATCTTTTGACATTAAGGTGTGGTATGCAAGTCCTTAACATCATTGCTGGGAATCTGAACCTGGGGCACTATAAAAGAGACTGCAAGCACAGCAACTTGCTCACAGATCCCTCAGAGACCCTGGATTAGCATGAATAAAGCAACTCTCAGCCTGATTTATAATTGAACGTTCCCAAAGTCGTTGCCTTTTCTATCAGTGGTGAGAGGGGATCATTCACACGTCCTTTCAAAGTCCCAGAGGGGCACAAGGAAATGCCAATGGAATTTGTGTGGTCCTGCAGGCAGCAGAGTTGTGGTCTCTGCCTGAGTTTTTAGCCTGAGAAATGAATAGGATTTAAGCTCTTGTTCTTTATGTCGATGCAGAATAGACATTGCCTTGCTACAGGTGAAGTCTCCCTCTGTTTTCTCCTGTAATCACCACTAAAAGAAAACCTTTCCCCAATTGAAAGCATCTTAACCCTGAGTCTGCTGATCCAGTCCCTCATACTGATAATCTTTAGCCCTGAGAGATCAAGGTCTTAAAGGCTTAAACCCCTTTGTTCCTAGAGACAAATCTGATGCGAAATTCCCTTGGTCTGAGGTGCTGCTTAAGAAAAGAAAAGCAGAGAATCGAGCGATTAAATCATCACAGATGAGGAGATGCCACCAAGGCTCAGCATTTACCCAGTGATTTGTAAATTACTTTTCCTGTTGTTCCCATTTGCCATTTATAGTCCAGCAGTGTTAAGAGGCCTTGAGTAAAATGAGACTCCGCTCTGGGATTGGCACTCCAGAGGCAAAACAGTCACAGACAGTCCTTGATCCTGAGAGCCTGCACCCGGCAGTGCCAAATCACTGCTGCGGAGGGGAGGCAAGAGAGCAGTGGGTTTAGTAACAGATATACAGGGATCCAGACCACTTTACAAATTATTGACCCCACCTAATTGCTAATCATCATGTGCATTAGCTTTTTTTTTTTTTTTTTTTTACTAAAAGGGAAGGCAGATAAATATTCTTCCGCTACAAGATTGTCTGAGCAAATAGGCAGGTTCTGGGCAGACCAAGGGTGGGGTTTTCCTCCCATCACATTCCCCAGATTGACTGGAAATTAATCTATATGAGGATAGAGACAGATGGTGGAAGACTTCCCTGCCTCCTTCTTCCCTTTTGGTACCCCTGGTGCTCAGAAGAGTCAGGAGTGGTTGGGTTATCCTGGATTGCCAGGATTGTTCAGGATGGAGAGCCAGTGCACCAGGTGACTGCCTTTCCTATAACACTCCATGGCTAAATCCCTTTTGGATAACCTCATTGCAGCCTTCCAGTAGTTAGAGGGTTTAAAAAGGAGGGAGAGTGAATTCTTACATGGACAGATAATGACAAGACAAGCGGGAGTGGTTTTAAAGTAACAGAGGAGAGATTTAGGTGAGATATTAAGAAGAAATTCTTCACTCAAGAGTGTGGTAAGACACTGGCAAAGGTTTTTCAGAGAAGCTGTGGCTGCCCCATCGCTGGAAGTGTCCAGGGTCAGGTTGGATAGGGCTTGGAGCAAGTTGGGATAGTGGAAGGTTCTGTCCCATGGCAGGGGGTGGAACTGGGTGATCTTTAAGGTCCCTTCTAACCCAAACCATCCCGTGATTCTATGAATGCAACTTCCCCTAGAGACACCGACTGCTTGGCCAGCAATTCTCACTCCACACAAGGCAAACAACCTCTAATAATTGTGTCTACTAATTACCAGTGACTGCTGTCTGCGGAGCTGTCTCACATTTTATTTTTCTCTGGGGTCATCTGGGATGGCCCATGAAGGCCAAGAGCAGGAAGCTGGTGAAGGATGGATCTGCACTGCCTGGCTTCGGAGGCTTCCCAAATATCTCAGGTTGGATGCATCCTTTTTTTCTTTTTTTTTTTTTTTTTTTTTCCTTTTCTTTTGTCTTTTTTTTTGAGCACATCAGTATGAGCCAAGAGCAACATCTACTGGCCGAGCTGTTTAGCAAGACCAAGTGTAGATCTGGCACACTCCATGGGTTTTACACATCTGTGAGATATTTTTAGGTATTACCCGAGCACCAGGATTAGCACCAGCTCTTCCCAGCTGTTGCCACCAAAGCAAATATCTCAGCCCTGCACACCTGGTCTCGGCTTTTCACATCCCTAATGTGAAAATTGCTTTTTAAGCCCGCTGTGTCCTGGGTAGCACATCTCAATAGATGTAAGCATCAGTGTATATCTCCATTCCTTCTTAGCAAAGTGCTCCTTGCACTTCCTGTTGAGGTTTCCTGGGATAAAACAGGCTAAAGGGGAGTAGCAGCCCATTTATTGCCATCAAAACTGCAAGAAACTTTCCCCATGTGGGGTATTCAAGTGATCTAACTTGAATAAAGGGTTCAAATGTGGAGGCTGAGCCTTTTCTGGTGTCTCCTGGTGGGAGCTAAGAGAATGAGTGGACTTCAAAACCAGGAGCTCGGCATAAGAAATGGTGCTGGCAAAGCTGAGGAAAGATTATGGGAAGGGGCTTCACCTCCCAAAACTGCCCAAATGTGTCATATTCAATGTTATCAGCCCTTGGTTTGGGGTTTTTTTTGGGTTTTTTTCCCCAAACCTGTCTCAAAAGGCAGCATGGGAATGTGTGGGAATAAGAGTGAGGCATCAGTAAAGCTACACCCAAAAAATGTTAGTGAGGAAAAAAAAAAAGGGAAATGGAGAGACTGTGAGTTCATCTTATTGGGAAGAGTGAGAAGAAACCCCATGAATAACAGGCATAGCTCATGTCTCCACCGCTGCAGCCTGGAGCTCTCAGCTCTTTGGGCACTGACAGAAGAACAGAGCTCTGAGGAACTCCAAATCAATTACACATAAAACACGATTTCCTCCCCTCACGAGGGCCATTTCTTCCAGGGGAGTAATACAAAAGCAGCCTGATCTGTATTCTGAGCTCACTGCAAGATCCCAGACCCCCCCTCTAGGGCATTGCCAGGTGAGCAACAAACAGCCCAGGAGGTTTTAGAGCTCTGTGGTGCAGACCTGGCCACTTGGGCACTTCATAAATAAAGGAGGAAAATAGGAACTCTGAAAATACAGACTTTATATTTGGCTGTGTTGCTAGAAACACCCATTCCTCTCTACTGATTATAGAAGGAGACCAAATGACCTCCTCAGACACTGAGGATGTTTTTTGGTTGGAGAAACTCTTCTCTCATCAGGGAGGAGAGAAGGCAGAGAACCACAAGTGGTTAAAATGAGCAGGACCCAGAAGCCAAAGCTCTATGAATGGAGAAGGAACAACCCTGCCTGCTGCAGGCAGGTGGTGAACTCGCTCTATCCAGGCACCTCACCTGCTCCTGCTGACTCACAGCCACTCCTGCTGTCCCTTTGTCCCTGTCCCTGTCAGCACAGGACCTGCAGGTGGCTCTGAGCAGACCAAACTGCAACCAGGGCACCTGAGGTGTGCAGGGAGCTGTGCCCTCTGAAGGACTCTGGACGTCTGCTCAGCCTTGTCAGAAATCTCAAGCATGACCCCAAAAGGTGGGAGAGTCTCTGATAATGATGGGAAATAGGATGATGTAGGAAGGTGCTGACACTGGGAGAGGAAATGCAAATTTTGCTCTCTGTGGCCATGATCTATGGACATAGATCCCAGCTGGAAACAACCCTGTGATTTTTACTAAGCCTCTTGTAGCCCAAAAACCCCACCAGATCCCACAGTCACAATCTCAACTAGAAAAGGATTGTAACCAAACCCACTTCTTCGGTGCCTGCCCGCATAAAACAGTCAAGACAGATAAGAAGGTTTTTGTTCTGCTTGACTCTGGTCCATAGATGATGGAAGGGCTGAATCTGTCTAGGGCATTTGTAGGATCCCCTTCATGGAGAGGACAGGAAGGTTCTCACAGGGAAATGAATCACTCAGCTCCTCCAAACTGCAGCACGGACTGGAGTTTGACCCAATGCCAAAAGGACCAGGATCATGATGGTCATTAATGTGGGAATCCAGGGCTTCCCTCTGGCTGCCCTGGCAGGTCTGGGACCCTGGCAGGGGTCAGGAACCCCCCTGTACAGAGCCCCCAGAGACACTGTCTGTGATCTCTGTCCATGGAAAAGAGTTTTCAATCTTACAGGATGAATTACCAGCTCTGAGTGTTTGATATGAGTAATAATTAAGTGTGGCACGGGTGCAAAAGTAAAATTTTAGGTTTCTAGATTAGGGTTCAAAGGGGACAAGATGGAGGAAATTGGGTGTGTCTTGTCCTTTTTCTCCTTCTTCATGCCCTCCATGTTTCACTGTGGTGTTGGCATTTTTCTGTTGGTTTAGGCTGGGGACACACTGTTCAACGTAGGTGACAGATATTGGCACGTTATTGTAAATATAGCACAGGTAGTTTCTGGTATATAATGTTTGTAACATCCCACTGAGGGCAGAGCCCCACACGCTGCCCTGCAGGACAGAGCTGCGGCAGGGCAGCAGAACATGTTAGAGATAAACAGAATAGACAACCTTGAAACCAGCACAGACGAATTATGGCTTCTTCTTTGGCAACGGGGCAGAAAGACAGAGACTTTCTACAATCTTGGAATCATCAATACCTACAGATTCCAACAATTAAGGCTCATTTTAACTCTTCTTGAGGATGCCTGACCTTATCCAATGTTTGTGGGGATTTCCATAACTTCCACCTGGTTTCATGCACGTGTTTCTGGACATGGCTTCAGTGCAGACTTGTGGGAGGAAAGGGAAAGGCCACAGGGAGTTTGAGTCTTCCTCCATTCTCTGCCAGAATAATCTCCTCGTCACAGCAACTGGTGCATGGAAAGTTATAATGACAAGTGCTTGGGAAAAAGGAGTTGTCTTAAACCTAAGAAAAAAAGATAACTCCAGGCTACAGAAGCCCAGGGGTCTGGTTTCAGCCTGATGCCTCCCGGAAATTATCTATTTCTAGATAAAAAGTGGAATCAAAAAGCTTCATCCAAGCAGATGGGCTGGTTCTGATCCCTGGCTGAGCAGGCACCTGAGGATCCACACAGGTAATGCGTGAGCAGAGGCCAAATAAAGAACAGAACAGCAACCTAAAGACAGGAGGGGCACAAGCCTGAAGGGAAAGGTTGAGCTCTGGTGTCTCCCTGAATAATACAAGGCACAAAATATCCTGTTACCAGCCTGGGGAGCAGACAATTAAAACACTACTTGAAGCAAATGTCTCCTGACTCTGGCTCAGAATTTCAATTAGGCTGGGAAGGCTTATTGCACTTAAGTGCAGGTTAGTGACATTTCAGGAAGGAGAGATTGATTGGGAGCTGGGTCACAGCTCAGCAGTGGGGATCATGTCTAGGGGCCTGTCCTTAAAAACAATGTGTGATCTCTGCGTGGCATTTTCTTTGTTTAGCTCATTTATGTTTCCTTTGAGAATGAATAATCCCAGTAGCCAGAGCTGCGTCCCCTCCTGTCAAACACTGCCTTCTTTTCTTACTCATTTCCTTTTTCAAAGTTCTTTAAGCATCCTTAGGTGTCCAAGTAGAATTTCCTCTGGCTCTTCTCTTCCTCCCAAGGTAATTAACCTTTTCTTGTCTCAAGAATCAGGTTCTGACTTGCAGGAAACTTTTTTTCTTACTGGTTCACCGGCCTTGCAGAGCCATGAAAAACAGGGGAGTGTCTGCTACTACAAACAGCAGCTACAAACAACCTCACTCCAGCATTCTCTCTGGAAAACAAAGTGGGGAAATGTCCTCAACCAGCTCAAGAAATAAAAAGGATTGTTGGAAGACACCAAATGTGCACCTGGAAAAGTCGAATAAGCAATAAACCCAGGCAGGACAATGCACCAGGTCCTTTGATCTGAATAGTGGTGACTGAGAGAGCAACAGCTTTTGGGAGATGTGCATGAAAAAGGAATTTTTTTCCCCATAAAACATCCCAAAATTCATTAATTCCTCACCATTCCCACACATCTATACTGCAACTGATGTAACCACACAACTGCATGGACTAAAAAAAAACATCACACCAAATGAAACCCTCCCAGAAGGAAACATTCTGGTCTAGCACTTAAACTCCAACACAGACAAAAGTCCTGCTAGGGACACACACTGTCGAGATGAGGAGCAAAACAAATAATCAGGTGCAATTTAATCAATCAGGAGAGGTTTAGACTGGATTTTAGGGATTTCTTCACTGGAAGGGTGGTCATATTGGTTCCAATAGGAACCCTAACACTAAGAACTGTGTAACTTGTGACCAGTGAACATTGAACCAGTGAATTTCTCTGGGTTTTGATTGTGAAAGTACGTAAAAAATATAGTAAAATTCATGTGTGATTGAAGGATTTTCTCTGCACAACCCGGGCAATGTGTGGACAAAATTATTTCTGTTGCACATCCTGGCCAGAATAAAGTCAAGTCATGATTCTCCAACACTAAAAATGTTGGAGAAATTCTGTTTTTCCTGCAGTTCCAGTGACACAGCCATTAACCCATGGCCTGATCCACCACTAAACCACATCCCCAGGCACTCAGAAAAGAGGTGACAGCATCTTTCCTCTCAGGAACCAGCCAGCTCCCATCCCGACTTTTCCATTCGGATCCCAAACATTGCTCCAGTGGAGTTCACTGGTCCTTCTCACACCTCATCCACACTCCTCCTCTAACCTCAAACAGAGCCAGCCTGTACTGAGCAGACTTAGAAAAAACTTTCCTAAAAGCCAGGCTTTTCCATTGGAAAGGGATTTATTTGGTTGCGCTGAAAGGCAAATATTTGCCAGAGAAATACGGCAATATATGCCAGAAAAACGTGGTGGGTCCTTCAGGGATCGCTGCACATGAAGGGCAAATTACTGGCACTCACTGCTTGGAGCACAGTAGTAAAACACGATTTTTTAGATTTTTTTTTTTTCCCTTCACCAAATGGTGTTTGCTTTTCCCTTGGTCAGCTCTGAGAAAGGTTTTATTACCAGAGAGAAGTTAATTTTGTGCCATCACTGATCATTCCCCACGGAGCCATTCATGGCCCAGAGCCCCTCAGAAACCACCCCGGCCCCTTGAAAGCACCGTGGAGGTTTTCCAACGCCCCTCCAACAGATTATTCCTCTCTGCATCCCTGGAGTTAGATGAATCAATGGGGGACCCAGGAGGGTTATTTTGCCCATGAATTATTTACACCCACTGGGTAATACTTCATTTTAGACTGGCCTTGTTTTACGCTTGTAATTTTTAATTCTTATAATTCTACCTCCAGCAAGCAGAGGCTCCTGAGAGCAGTAGATTATATCTCAGCGGGCACATTCTGGGATGCATAAATAACCTCTCCTCTGCTGACAGCACATGGGAAATGGGCTGGGCTTTCACTGAGGTTAAGATTTTTTCCCCCTCTCTCTCTGTCTTAAAGGAATCTTTATCTCCGTGCAGCTATTCTGTAACACGCCTCTGTTTGGTAGCAAAAGAACTATTTAAATGCAAATGTTGACTTTTTGCCAGGGGCTGGAGGGAAAATACTTGTCTAATGATGTCCTTCCAAAAGTACAACTGGTGCTGTTTGTAAAGGAATTGCATCAGAAGGAGTTGGGACTTTGGTTCCTTGCACTGCTAAACGCCTCTGCCCATACTGACTTCTACCCCTTGAAGTCATTGCCAGGAAAAAAAAAATGTAAATAACCCAAATATATGAATATTTATAAAAAATATACTAAAAGCAAAGCAGTCTTTTGATGAGATTTCCTCTTCCTCTGCCCAGCCTTCTGAAGATGGAGGAATTGTGATTACTGCATGCTCACTCAAGTTTGAGATGTTTGGGTTTTGTTTTTTTTACCTCCTCTGTCTTGGGTCTGAGTTTTCAGACACTGAATACCAGGGTGACAGGGTCTGCAAGGTGACTTTTGGGTTGGGGTTCACTTGGAAGGGAAAGAGGATACTTAGACTGAATGAGAGGGAAAGAAAACCTGGAGGGAAGAAGAAATGAAAAAGATGCCTGGAGCAGGGTGATTAATTTTGGCAGGGATAAACCAGTCTTCACTGTTTTGCACCATTTCCCTCTGCTGATTCTGATTTAAAGCCAAAATTAGCCAGACCTTCCAGACTTGCCTGCAAATCAAAAAACCCAGAGATGCTGAAAGAAGACCAAAGTTACACCAAGCAGGGGAAGGGAAGAAAACACAAAATGAGAAAGAAAACCCAACAACATCCCCACAGAAGCACTTTCACCCATAGCCAGAGGGGAGAATTAAACACATACTGTGGGTTTAACATTGGGCCATGTCCACTGCTCCCCATAATCAAGTTTTGTGCAGGAGCAGGAAAGGCTCAAAACAATTGGAGACAGATTGGTGGGGATCCATCAGGAGCGGATGGGGCACCAAAGTTCTCCTCAAACAGAGAATGTTGGGAAGGGGTGGGTGAGCTGTTAGACAGGAGCTGGAAGATGAAATCCCAGTGGGATTTAGTGGGTCTGCCCGTGAGATGCTCCTCATGAGCCAGACCAAGGCTTCCCCCATCCTTCCCCATCCTTCCCCCTCCTTCCCCTCTCACAGCTCGGGCTCTGCAGGCTGATGAGCTCCAGCCCGTTGCGATTTGATGTAGCTCAGTTACCAAGGAGACAAGGATCTGCAAAGGGGAACCTTTGTGGCATCCGGGGGAGGAGAATCGATGCAGATCATTCAGGGCTTGAGGATGGCCCCAGGCCCGGAGCTGAGGAGCAGGGAAGCAATTGCCCTGGTCCTCCTGAGATATCCCGGGCAGGCTGCAGCCTAGGGGAAGTCCAAAATACCATTTCGGATGAGATCAGCCTGTCTGTGGGATGGGGAAGGGTCAGTCTGTCCTTACAGCCTGTTCTTAGCACCAGTTAGACCGTTCAGCTGGGGCACTGGAGATGAGAAATGGTCACTTTGTCTAGCATCACCTTACATCTCAACGAACCTGATGGGAAAATAAGGATCACCTAAAGCTCCTCCAGCTGAGAGGAGCTGGAATTGAGGTTTCAGTCATTCTGCTTAAATCAGGGCTAGTTTCTTAGAGTGGAGTACAAAAGTTTGGCAACCTCCTGCCAGTGTCCTGGCCTTCCTTTTTCCTTACCCTCCCCAAACCAAGGGGTTGTCACCCTCCCCTGACGTTTGCCCAAACGCAGGTGGAGTTTACAGGTGCAGCAGGAAGAGTGTGTTGCTTTGGAAGTCAGGAGAGACACATCTCTAAAAAACAAGGATTGTGAAGGATAATAAACCCCCTTGGCCGGAGCAGTGCAGCTCTGCCTGAGCAATCACTTAAAATACTGACCCAGCATCATCCCAGCTGGGACTGGGAACAACTCCTTCCAAAAGGGATTTCCTCCCAGTCCCCACCTGATGATCAAGCCATGACCATGAAGGATGAGTGCTGAGGGACCTCACTAACTACAGAGAGGTTGTTAACAGGGTTAAAACCCAGGAACTCATGGGATGATCCTTCCTCCAGCAGCTGGGGGAAGAGGGAAAATAGAATTCAGTTCTGTAGATTCTCCTCGCCTGGGGAAGGCTCTGTAGCTGAGTTGTCAGGTTTAATCTCTTCCCAACACATATCCTGCAAATAACTCCTTTGTTTCTTTTTCAGTTCAGCAGCTCAAACTCCGAGGCAGTGACAGTCTCCTGCAAGGATTTCATGGGAGAGAAGGGAGGCTCCTCCCTCGCCAGCTCTGAGATGTTCTCTGCATGAAGGAGGCTGTGAAAAAAGCACTTGAGATATGGTAACCCCACAGTGAGCACCTGGGTTGGGAAGGACCTTAAAGACCATCTAATTCCATTTAAAGACCATGTAATTCATGGACAGGAGCGCCTTCCACCAGCCCAGGTTGCTCAGAGCCCCATCCAACCTGGGAAATTTTTTTGTAATCCCAAACACCCACACGACACAGGAATAAACCTGGATGTGGTAGCTCCTTCATTGCTTTTAGAGAACAGATGATTAGGGCTGGACTGGGTAAGGATTAGGGGTGGGTTGAGTAGCTCCTGCCTAGGGATGGATGAGCCAGTCCCAAGGCGGTTCTGGTTCCTGATATAGCAAATTTAAAAAGTTGGTCATCAGTGTTACAGAACATTTCAGCCTGGTCTTCGGACAGATTTGTTCAGCCAGAGTTTTGCATTCCCCACCCTGTCTGGGCAACAGCAGGAGCTAATTTTGAAAGCAGACCTGCAGCTGTCTGACAGGAATCTGTGGGAATGATGCACATTTTCCACTGTTACTGGTGCTCTTTCTCTGTGCATCAGTTTACAGGAACATCGTTCAGGCTGGGGACAAGTGGGAAGGATAAATCATTCCCTGTCTAGCGAGCCCTCCAACTCACCCAGCCAGGAACACCCACAGGCCCTCCCCAGGCTACCCTGGGCTCCATCTTCACTGTGCTTTTCAGGCAGAAGTTCTAAACCACTTCCCAAGTCCCCAGCCAGCAGAGAATCGTGGAATCTTAGCATGGTTTGGGTTGGAAGAGATGTTAATCTTGTTCCAACCCACCTTCCACTATCCCAGGCTGCTCCAAGCTCTGTTCAACCTGGCCTTGGACAGGGATGGGGCAGTTCAGCTTCTCTGGGCAACCTGTGCCAAGGCCTCACCACCCTCACAGCGAGGAATTTCTTCCCAATATCCAATTTAAACCTGCCCTCCTTCATCTTAAGGCCATTCCCCCTTGTCCTGTCACTGTATGCCCTTAAACAAATAAATATCCTGAAACAACACCATTGGTGGGGGTTAAAAATCTACAAATGGAAGAGCTACCAAGACCTCAGGAGATGAACAAGAGTTTCATAAGTAATGAATAGCATGAATTATTTTTCCTGAATTTCATCTTCCCATGGCTCGCAGAGCAGCCACAGAACACAGCTGTGCTGGAAGAAGGAATATAAAGGTTATTTTACCCAGCACCAAAGTGCAGCTGACTCTGATGTGGAACACCCCGATTTCCAATTTACAGTGGTTTTGGGAAAGCCACGCTCCAGCTGTCATTGTTCCAGAACGTTCATACCCCAGGCAAGCAGGATCTCCAGGATGAAGATGTTTTCCCAGCACCTCTGTGATAGGATCTTGCTCAGGAGCAGGAAAAATGAAACAAAGCAAACCCACAAAAGCCCCTCACAAAATCCAGTGACAGCAGAGCAGCAGAGGCAAGACCTCAGCACAAAGCAGAGCAAAGAGAAAATAGAATTTTCTCAGAATTACTATCAGGGCATTTGATGGTAAGAGTTCCCTAGAACTCTTTTTATTAGGATCTCTAAGTTGTTTCCTGACTTAAAGACAAATTTTTCATGGAAGCATCTGGGTTTTTAAATAAAAGAGGGAAACTCTTTTAACAGAACTCGATGTTCTGTGTGGGACATTCCTGCTAGACCCATTTTGAGAGGGAGCAGGAAGACAAGAACTGGAACTGTGTCACTGCTGGGGGAGTTAGGAGGAGATTTTTAAAGAGTTTGGAGAAATAAAAGGGCAGGAAATTTAATACAAAACTTTTCAAGTGGGTGAAAATATCCTCTCATGTCTAATTAGGAATTAGAAGAAGGTTCAAAAGGAAATGAAAGATCTGTGATGTGAATCATAGAATCAAAGTTCTGTGATGTGAATCACAGAATCTTGGAATGGCTTGGGCTGAAAGGGACCTTAAAGATCATCTCATTTGGGTTGGAAGGGACCTTGATTATCCTAATTCCAACCTAATTCCAATCCTCCTGCCATGAGCAGGGACACCTGCCACTATCCCAGGTTACTCCAAGACCCATCCAACCTAGTTTTGGACACTTCCAGGGATGGGGCAGTCACAGCTGCTCTGGGCAACCTGTGCCAGTGCCTCAGCACCCTCACAGGGAAGAATTTCTTCCAAATATCCACCTGAGGCTCTGGAAAGAAGAGAAACGTTTCTGTTCTTGCACTTGGACTCCTGGGAATGGGTCAGTACAAACTCCAGCTTGTGGAACGCCCCAAGCCAGAGTGGCAGCAAAATTCTACCCCGGTCCTCCTGCCCTCTGCAGGTTTAGGGGACACTTCCACTAGTCCTGGATGGGAGTAGGCATTTCTGGATAGGTGGGAATTGCAAGGAAAAGAAAGAAAGAAAAGCAATGGGGGAAAGCAGCCCTGAAAACAAGGGACAGGATAAAGCAAAATGGCCTCCAGTTGAACTAGGAAAGGTTCTGGCTGGGTAACAGGAACAATTCATTGACTGAAAGAGTGGTTGAACATTGGAGCAGACTGCCCAGGGGAGTGGTGGAGTCACCATCCCTGGAGTGTTTAAAAACTGAGCACTTTGCCTTATGGTTTAGTGTGCAAGGAGGTGATCGGTTAAAGGTTGGATTTGATGACCTTGGAGTTTTTTCTAGCCTTAATGGATCGATGAAGGAGAAAAAGAGAAAATGAAAGAAAGAAAGAAAGAAAGAAAGAAAGAAAGAAAGAAAGAAAGAAAGAAAGAAAGAAAGAAAGAAAGAAAGAAAGAAAGAAAGAAAGAAAGAAAGAAAGAAAGAAAGAAAGAAAGAAAGAAAGAAAGAAAGAAAGAAAGAAAGAAAGAAAGAAAGAAAGAAAGAAAGAAAGAAAGAAAGAAAGAAAGAAATTGCTTTTTCCTACTAACCTCTCTCTGAAAGCTTTAAAGATATTCAAATCCTTTATTCATGTGGGGAAACTGAGGCACAAAGGCATTAAATTTCTTGCACAAAGACATGCTGGGCACGCACCAGCAGAGCCCAGAAGTCCCTTTCCTCTGTTATGTGAGACCGACCAGGGAGAGTCACTTGAAGGGTATAAAATCCATTCAGTTCTCCTCATGGAAGGGCTTGGACACCACATCCCACATCCCACAGAAGTGGCTTTGGAGCGGTTGTATTTGCAGAGCCCTGGCTCCAGAGCTCAGCTCCTGGTGGTTGTGTCTCGCGGAGCGAGAGCAGCATCTGCTCGGAGGAGCAGGGCACAGCCGAGCAGAAAACAAGATCAACTGCTTCCTCCCCCCGCTCCCCTCCAGGTTGGAAGCCGGGAGAGCTCTCCACGGCACCATGGATGTTTCCCATGATAATTATCCCACCAGGACACGCAAAGCACATCGCAGGAGGAAGCAAAGCGGAGGAAAACCGCGCGCTCGTGGCCGCCCTGGATCCGGGGGAGGAAAAAACACAAGCAGCCAGTCCCTTCCCGGTGACCTGAGCTCACCCCTGGGTGCAGGGACCCTGATGGGCTGTGACACAGCGCCAGGCTCGCAGGAGGGGATTGTGGCTCCCCGGGATGCGGAGCGCTGAAGGGGACACGGCGTAGGTTCGGAGTCATCGCAGGGGTCTGGGAATTCTCCCCGCTGCCTTGATTCAATGTGACAAACTCATTTCTTCTGCAGCGTGGCTGCGTTTAACCAAATGGCAACTTCTGTCCTGGGCCGAGATGTGGCATTTGGGAGGGCAGAGCTGTGGCATTTTGGAGGGCACGGTTGTCTCTCCCAGTGAGGCCCCACAACCACGTTGACCTAAGCTGGTCGAGGTAAATGTTCCGAACCTTCCTGCTGTCCCCAGACTTTATGGGGTGGCCCCAAAGATGAACACACAGCTTCAGACATGGCTTTAATCCTCTAACCCAGCATCCCAGACCCTTTTTATCCCCCTGGCTCCATGCACTCACTGGAAATCATCTGGATCTGCAGAACTCTGCTGTGCATGCATCACCTGCCCTTTCTCTGCATCCTCCATGCTTTGGGGAGCTGTGCCCACAGGAACATGGAATGGTTTGGGTTGGAAAAGACCTTAAAGATCATCTCATTACACCCCCTCCTGCTCAACCAGGTTGCTCCAAGCTCTGTCCAACCTGGCCTTGGACACTTCTAAGGATGGGGCAGCCCCAGCTTCTCTGGGCACCCTGTGCCAGGGCCTCAGCACCTTCACAGTGAAGAAATTCATCCTCTGGAGCACTTATAATGATAGAAAACCAGGTATTCATCCCTAAATGGCCTCCAAATCCCAACTTCTTCCAGAAAACTTATCCAGCTGGTCACAGACTGACCATCCACTAGAGTTTGAGGCTGGGTCACTCTTGCTCATTCAGAATATCTGCTGAGCCTCAGAAAAACATCCTGGACAAACACCCCACTCCATTCACCCCCCACACCCCCTGCTTCCTGCAGCATCCAGGGCATCCAACACTGATCAGCAACAGGAGCAAAACCCTTTCCTTTAATGCCCCAAGCTAGCCAAGAGCAGCACACCAGGGACAGATTTGAGCCCTGCAGGGAAGAAAACAGCACTTTACCCCCTGAGAGAAGGGAGAGCTTTGCCTTCAGAGGAGCAAATGCCATCTGTTCCCATCGCCCACAGATCCGGCCACGCTGCGCGGCTGCGTCACCGCTCCGCCGAGCACAAGGCATCAGAGACAGCAAGGAATGCTTAACCCTCCTCCATCCTGGCCAGCAGGATGCTGCCAGGACAAAACCAAGCCGTGAACACCATCACAGCCAAGCTGGCACAATGTAGGGCTGGCAGTGTCCAAAAGGTGCCCCAAGAAGTTGCTCCAAAGCTCCCTGGTGATGCTGCATCCAAGCAGGGAAATTGGAAAACTCAGGAGGGAGGACTAGGGAACACAGTAGACTGCAAACAGAGGGAAGACAGCCAGGTTTGGCTCATTGCTTCTGGCCTCAGAGCACCCCGCTGTCACCAGGAAATCCCTTTCACACCCACAGGAGGAGGCCTTCAGCAGCAAAAGAGCAGGGAAGCTCCTTCGGGATGGAAACCACCTCTACCAGAGAGACCTGGAGTGAACAGGCAGAGGAAAACCTGATTCCTGTGCTTCCTCCTCCAGCTGCAACTTGCTTTGTTCAGAGGGCTCCCGTATCCCCGTTTAATGATCCACTCTGCATTTACATTTAATTAGAGGAATGAAAGAGCCAATTAACAAGATCTACACTGAATGCAAACAAAAGGGATGGCTGGTGACTCAGCTGCAGGGGCAGAGCCAAGGGCTGGGGTTCTGCAGGCAGCTCAAGCAGACCTCAGGGCAGGCTGTGGGCACGGTCCTTGTGCCTCCTTTCTGACAGCCCAGGGGTGGCTCCATGCTTTGGGCCCCCTCATGGACCCAAATTCAAACTCACCCCTGTTTGTCTCCCTTGCAGTTGTTTTTCCTCTGGATAATGAGCAGAGTCACGCACCACACATTGCAATGGTGCTGATGTGGGGGAGGCCAAGACATTGCTCAGAGAAAGGAGGGGAGGCCAAAGCACCCCTCTCAGGGCCAGCCCAGGATGATTTTGGCTCACTAGGGTTTCAGAAATTCCCCGAAGGATACAACTACCTGTGCACAGCTGCTGTGGAGGCTTTAACTTTTACCCCTGGCATTTATTCTGCATCACCCCTCCTGTGACTGCATAGCTGCCCGTGGGTCCTCACAGCAAATCAGACCAAGCAAGTGACTAAAAAAAACCCTAATTTTTTATTTTTTAAGCCACACCAGGTCCCCATCCAATGTTGCTGAGGAAGGAAGGAAGGAGAAGCTTGGTGCACTGGGCTGTGTGAGCTGGTCCCAGCCTTTTCTGCAGTGTGAAAATCACAGGGAATGAGGCTGAAAATGCTGCCAGTGCTGGTCCAAACTGAGCATGAACAGAACCAGGCGTGTCAGCACAAGCTCCACCCTTTTCACAGGGCTGGATCTCCTTAATCCCAGATGAAGAAACATCTCCTCTCTCCTGCTGTGAGCTGGATCTCATCACTGAGCCCAGCTCCAAATTAAGCATGGAAAGGTGTGGATAAGGAAGATTCCAGATGGAATCCTTGCAATAAGAGGTCAGGCTTGAAAGGAAGGGAGCAACAAGAGGGTGGGGAGCACAGCCCCCAGGCAGGGCCTGAGGATGCTCAGGAAGAGGGGGCAGGCAGGAGAATAACCTGAAGATTTGCTGATGTGAGAGCAAATCTCAGCAACCATGAAAGGGGAAACCTCCGGACAGGTTTAGATTTCCTG
This sequence comes from Taeniopygia guttata, assembly GCF_048771995.1. Lineage (NCBI taxonomy): Eukaryota > Metazoa > Chordata > Aves > Passeriformes > Estrildidae > Taeniopygia > Taeniopygia guttata. The sequence goes on along the minus strand of NC_133026.1, from coordinate 149,413,432 downwards.
AGAGCCTCTTTTCAATTTTAATTATTGATTTCTTTGTTGGCTTTAGTGCTGTGGAAAGATACGGCCTCAGCAGTGGAGGGATACTGTGGGATGCACAGGCTTCAGGAACATTCTGCCTGCAGTGCTCTTGGGCTCCAGCCCTTAGGGATAGATCCCACAGAAAAACCTCTCTTGGAAAGGGGATGGAGAGGAGCCAGAAAGGTCAGGTGGTACCCCATTGCATCCCAAAGAGAATAATTTCAGTTAGAGCCAGTGCAAAGCTGTGCTCCAACTGAGATGTCACCCATAACCACTCCTCATCCTCCTCCACTGCTGAAGACCACCCTAGGTCGCGGGGTGGCTCCGTGTGGTGGAAAAACTTCTCCTCCAACCCATGCTTCCAAAGAAAGGCTCAGTAGCCTCTTGTTGTTCAGTCTCATGGTTGTTTATTGCAAATTATCCAAAAGATTTTCTTCTCCGGCTGCTGTGGTTTGCTCAGCAGCTCAGGCAGAGACACACACACACCTCTGACATCCTCTGTCTCCCGTCTTCTTCTTCCCTCCCCTGCCCAGGGCTGCTGCTATCTTTTATATGGTAGATTACATGTTATATGGTTGCAGTTTTTCCCCAATACCTACTACCTATATTAAATGGTGCTTTTCTACTCTAAACCAATCTGTGAGTGCCAACATCACCAAGAACATGGAGGTAAGGCAGAAGAAAGAGGAGGAACAGGACCGGCCAAAATCCCTCCATCTTAAAACCTCTGACCCCCATGTACAAGACTTAAAACCCCCCTGTACAGCACTAAAAAATTCTTCCCTCTACTTTGTGACTACTTCTACTATAATATCTAAATTTTGTGACTTCTTGTTCTTCCTGCAAGGTTGGTAACTCATTTCATGGCTCAAACCCAAAATCACAGCTGTTTCCAGCTGCCTGCCAGGGTCTCAGATGCTTCTGACCGGGGCCTGGAACCTCCAAAAATGTCTGAGGGACATTTTGAGTTCTGACACTCCACTGTGCAGTTTCCTTGCTAAAAGATCCTGCCTCCTTCCCTCTGAGGCCTATTTTGGGATAAGTCAGGGCCTCACACCCACCACCCACCTCCTGGAGCAGCTCTTTGCTGGCTCAGTGGGGAGCTCAGGGTGACTTGCTGAGGAGTGAAGTCTCTGCTGGGGCCAGCTGGAGTTACTCACTGCCTCACACGGGTCGTGAGAGCCGAGTTCCTCTGCTGCTCAGTCACTCAGCTCAAATCAGAGCCGAGAGACAGAGCTCGTGGCACAAAGAGATCAGCAAACCATTTACTGCAGTGGATGTCCCAGATACAGTAATGAGGGTTATGATCAAACCGAGCTTGGAGAATGGCACGTCCTAGGACACATGTGCTGGCAAATGAATGCCTGTCATTACCTGATCTGCCCAAATCTGAGCTTCTCTGCCTCTCACACTGCTGTCAGTAAAGATTTTTGAGTAGTGAGCAAGAATTTTCAGTCTGGACTCACTCCTCTTAATGGTCTCTCCAGCTCCTTTGTGGAAGCACCTCCAGCTGTGCTGATGCACAAGTGAGGAGTGTGGATCCATTATCAGGGAATAATCTTGACTTGCCCACCCTTGGCTCACATCCAGAACAGCAGCAGATGCCCCAGCCATGACCAGAGCACAAACAAGAACAGCCCAGTGTTTTCACCTCCACAAATGGAGCATCACAGAGGTGACAGCACTTTCAGAAGATGGAATGGAGACTTTTTCCATTAGACAAATTATTATTAAGATCAACTCACTTCTGTCCCTGCTCACCCTGGTGTAAAATCAGATCCCTTCAGGTCAGCTGAGGAGTGACCCCACCTTTGCCCTCGGCAGCAAAGGATGAACTCTGGTTCTTTCTTGATTTAGGTTGAAAAAATTCAGGATTAGGCAGGCAGCAAATGGAGTAATCAGTGTGATGGATAGAGGCATCCTCAGGGCACAACATATTTTAGCACTGAAGCACTGAAAACCTACACTGGGACACCAGAGATATTTTCTTTGTGCCACCCACCTGCCTCCTTCAATGCTGGACATTCCCTCTCTTTCTAGAATAAATGCCAGGGTGTCACCATTTGTGAGATGATTCTTTTCCTAAAAGAGAAGCAACTCCATGACCAGACTTTAATCATACCGACCACTGGAGTATTTATTGACTATTACAACTATTTCCATCCAGACTTGCTAAGAGCCATCATCACAGCTCAGGGAGTGCTGGTGCTCAGCACTGTGCATCTGTTTGCTAAAAGATGCCAATTGCTCTCAAGATCTGAGTCAGAATAAAGGAAGAAAAGAATAGGAGGGTGAAAACCATGTCCAAAAATGCCTTCATTTCTTCAAGGTCATGGGCAGAAGAAAGATCAGAGCTTAGGCTCTCCTACAAGGTTCTGGACCAGCATCTTTAGACCCCTCCCATCACAAGACTAAGCTAAATTGGGCGCTGAGCCCATGTCACGCAGTACAGATGACACACTCCCAATATAAAACTAATTTCAGCATGCTGCACCATAAGAAAACACCCACATGGAATGAAGTTTAAACTAACATTATTTTTCTTCTTTTTTTGGCAAGAATGCATAAGTGGCAAGACCAGATGTTTCATGAATTCATGCATTCTATCAGCTTGTTTGCCTTCAATAAAAGCAAAAATCCAGAGCAGCAATGTGCAATCAATATTTGGGTTTTTCAGCCCAGAAGTATTGGGCGAGGTGGCTGGTCCAGGTTTTCCCTCTGTTTTATTTTTTCAAAAACAACATCTAAAACAAAACCAACAAATTCACTTTCCAGGTGCAGCCAGTGATTTTCTACAGCCCCAAACACTCACAGCCCTGAAGGACCCTGGATCATGGGAATGGTTTGAGCTGGGAGGGACCTTAAAAATCACTCAGTTCCAACCCCCTGCCATGGACAGGGACACCTTCCACTATCCCAGGCTGCTCCAAGTCTGTCCAACCTGGCCTTGGACACTTCCAGGGATGGGGAGTCCACAACCTCTTAGGGCAATTTGTGCCAGGGCCTCACCACCCTCAAAGCAAAAAATTTCTTCCCAATATCTAATCTAAAGGCCATTCCTCTCTGTCCTATCACTACAAACCCTTGTGAAAAGTCCCTCTCCAGCTTTCCCGACAGCTGGATAATTCCAGGTCTGCCTCCATCTCCTCCTGTGCATGTCTAGATGCAGCCCACTGACCTCTGCCCACAGCAGAACCTGAAGGGATCAATCCCTCCAAGATTCCCATTTATTTACATCCTGCTCCACAGTCTGAAGGAGCCCATGGGTTGGGGAGGCCCCACTGGCTAAATGACCCGTGGCTGTAGTTTCTATGTATCTTTCTAATATTTGTTAAAGAAACATATTAAGCTTTTTATTTCTTAGTTCCCTTCAAGAACAAACAACAGGGAAAAAAAATGTGTTGTGCCTCAGGCAGTCTTTTTTATTACCTTATATAGAGTTCATGCAATAAAGTCCATTAATTAAAACATGAATATTTAAAACTGCTTTCAAGAATGGCTGCCTTATCTCACCAGAGGGAAGAAGAAAGAAGGGGGGGGGGGGGGAAGGGAAAAAAAAAGTGGTAAAACACAAGAAAGGCAGAAGACAGTTCATTTTGCCAGAGGAGCATTCAATTATTTAATTGCTGAATTAATGCTTTGTCCCCAGGTGACACTGGATGTTCATTTGCAGCGGGAGGATCTGGATGGGAAAAGGTGGGGAGGGAAGGAACGGGGGCGAAGGCAATACTTGGGAGTTTTAATTAAAATGTGAGGTAGACAAAGTTGTCATTTCTGTGAGCGCTGCCTTTTAAGTGAGGACTTCCTCTGTGGAATGGTCCTCGAAAGCAGAACAGCCACAATTACCCACTGCACTGAGGACTGGGCAGGGAGAGGCAGCTCAGCATCACAGCACCCGCCTCGGAGGGACTCTGCTCCTCAAAAACACACCTGAGGTCTTGGTGTAATGGAAAACAGCCCCCAGGGTGGAAAATGGAGAGAGGAATGGGAAATATGGGAGCCAGGAGTGTATTGCAAACCCTGCACAGGGTTTGTGCACGGGTACCACGCCTGAGATGGGATGTGGGGAAGGAAGGAGTTGAGGAGCAGCCAAAAGTCTCCAAAACCACAACTAAAAGCCACCAAAAACCAGTGTGGATGCTGAAGGGGAAGATGCTGCATGCTAAGCCTCACAACAGAGAGTGGAGAGAGCTTTGAGGAAGAGCTGGAGGTCCCTAGGAGGGGTTCAAACCCCCAGTCAAGCACAAACTGGACTTAAAGCAGATCAGAATCATTGTATGGAGCAGAAGTCTGTGCCATGGAGGGTGGGGCAGGAGGATGCAGGTCCCACATTCTTCTGGGTGTCGGAATCTGTGGTATTGATTCCAAGATTGTACAAAGTCTCTGTCTTTCAGCCCTGCTGCCAAAGAAGAAGTCATAATTCATCTGTGCCGTTTTCAAGGTTGTTTATTCTGTTTAACATGTTCTGCTGCCCTGCCACAGCTCTGTCCTGCAGGGCAGCGTGTGGGGCTCTGCCCTCAGTGGGATGTTACAAACATTAAATACCAGAAACTACCTGTGCTGGATTTACAATAACGTGCCAATATCTGTCACCTACGTTGAACAGTGTGTCCCCAGCCTAAACCAACAGAAAAATGCCAACACTGCAGTGAAACATGGAGGGCATGAAGAAGAAGAAGAAAAAGGACAAGACACACCCAATTTCCTCCATCTTGTCCCCTTTGGACCCCTAATCTAGAATCCTTAAATTTTACTTTTGCACCCGTGCCACACTTAATTATTACTTATATCAAACACTCAGAGCTTGTAATTCATCCTGTAAGATTGAAAACTCCTCTCCATGGACAGAGATCACAGACAGTGTCTCTGGGGGCTCTGTCCAGGGGGGTTCCTGACCCCTGCCAGGGTCCCAGACCTGCCAGGGCAGCCAGAGGGAAGCCCTGGATTCCCACACTGGGGTCTGGGGACAGCTTTGGCTGAGTGCAACCTCAGAGCAAGACCTTTCTTTGTCCCCTCAGAACCCCAGACCACGCAGGCTGTCCTTTCCCACCAAGCTCTCAAGGCACTCTGGGGAATCCCTCAGTGTGCTTTGGCTCTGGGGGGAGTAACAGCAATTTTACTTTTGTGGGAAGGATCCCACAAGCATAAACAAAGCCATCTCCTCCTGAAGTGCACCAGGAGGCACAGACAGGCCTCATGGCACACTTTGGGAGAAGCAGGGAAAAGTTGAAGGATGAGTCAGCCTCTTGTTCCTGCAGTGAGTTTGCACACTGCAGGTCCCCATGGTCGCTCTCCCCTGAGTGGGAATCAGCACATCCTGGGTCTGTGTGTGGGGAGATTTTGGGGATTCCCATGGGCATCTCAGCACTGGGATTTGTTCATGGATGGGTTGGAAGAAACCTTAAAAATAATTTAGTCCCAACGCCCTGACACGGGCAGGGACACCTTCCCCTATCCCAGGTTGCTCCAAGCCCTGTCCAACCTGACCTTGAACTCTTCCAGGGATGGAGCAGTCACAGCTTCTCTGGAAAATTTGAGCCAGGGCCTCAGCACCTTCACAGGGCTCCTTCCTAATATTAAATCTAAACGTGCTAAATGTGGTCCTAAGTTTAAGGACCATTCCTCCTTGTCCTATCACTACATGTTCCTGCAAAAAGTCCCTCTCCAGGTGTCTTGGAGCCCCTTTAGGCACTGGAAGGGGCTCTAAGGTCTGCTTGGAGCCTTCTGTTCTCCAGATTGGACATTCCCAGCTCTCCCAGCCTGGCTCCACGTTCCCCTGTGTGTGCACAGGGACACACCAGACCCAGCTGTGTGCCCGTGCCTCTGGCTCTCTGGACATGCACGAATGCAGATGTGCCCCAGGACAGCTCTGTGCCTCATCCATTCCTTCCTCCACCACTTCTTCATTAATTTTATTTTCCTTCTGTGGTATTAAAAGCATTTCTTTGAGTGCCCAGTGCCTGCCCTGGCTCACTGAGAGGAATACACGGAGAGAAGATGCAAGACAAACACTCCTCCACACCTTTTTATGGCATTTCTCCAAGGCCTTCTGCTCCTCCAGCCCCTCTCCAGAGAGCACCCACCACTCCTGCTGGGTGACACAGGTCACCCAGTACATATTGGAAACCCCAGATCTCCTCTTGTTCTGTTCCTGGGATTTTTCTGTTTACTTGTCATAGATCCCTTTGCCTCCTGCACCCAGCACAGGAGCATCCCCAGCCCCAGGAGGGGAAGTGCAACCCCAAAGCCAGAATAAGCATGAGGGAGGGGTCCCAGGATACCTCATAAAATGCTGGCCCGGGTTTTCTTTCCAGGTAGAACTCCAAGGAAAGGACATTTCTGGGTTTATCTGTCTGATTTTACTCCTTCAACCACTACTGGAGGCCAGTCTCAACCAAGGATGCTCAGCCTATGAAATTTCTGGTGAGTGTAAACTCAACCTGAGTGATCCCACTCACCAAAAAAGTAGCTAATATAGCAGTTACCTGGTTTATCTGACCCACCATCCCACCCAGGCCAGAAATGCCCCAGATATCCTATGTCCAGAAGAAGCCCCAGGAGGGTGCTGGTAGCAGGACAATCCCAAAGGCATTGCTGGAAAATGAGGGTCATGAGGGATTTGGATATGAGCAGCAATGGGAGGAGTTGAGATTGTCACTGGGTAAGAAATTTCATCCTTTCCAGTAATCACAGAGCTCTGTTTTTCAGAAATGACAGTACAGTGCCAAGCTGAGGGCCAATCCAGCAGGCTCATGAGTGGGGATGGTTGGTCATGGTGTTTAAAGGCTTGGAAAAGCTTCAACTTCTCTCTTCCTCTTCCCCAAAACAAGAAAAAGGCAACAGATCATGCCAATACAAAACCCACACCAAACACTCCACCAGCTCCAGTGAAAACAGCTCAAACATGTCACTGCTGAGCTGGAGCAGGACACCAGGGCTGGTGGGAGGAAAGGGATGGCACGGAGGGGAACACTGCAGGTGAATCTGCTGAGCCAGGAAAGCCATCCCTGCCCTGGCAGCGGGTGGGATCCATCTTGTGGCTCTCCCACAAGGTCTGTTTTCTCCTTGATGATTCCTCAGCTCCATGGTGGGTCCATGGAGGCAGCTGGCTGAACTCCCCAAAGAGGCCTCCTTCTGGCCCAAAAGCACAGAAGCATGACAAGCAATCTCCTTAATGACTTCTCTGTGGTTACCTGGGGACTCTCCTGGTCCCTGCATCTTTTCTCCTTCATCAAGTGCCCAACCCAGCAACCCAGGCATCCTCCTGAGCAGCTCCTTTGCTGCCTTCTGTCGCCTCCCTCTTACAGACATCGCTGTCTCGGGCCACAGCATCACTCCTTGATCTTGGCTGACCCTAAAGAGGATGCTCAGAGGGCTGGAGCACCTCTCCTGTGAAAACAGGCTGGGAGAGTTGGGGTTTTCCAGCCTAGAGAAGAGAAAGCTCCAGGGAGACCTGGCACAGGTTGCCCAGAGAACTGGTGGATACCTCATCCCCTTGGAAGTGTCCGAGGTCAGGTTGGATGGAACTCTGAGAATCTGGTCTGGTGGAAGGTATCCCTGCCTGTGGCAGGGGGTTGGAATGTGATGATGATGTTTAAGGTCCTTTCCAAACCAAACCATTCCATGATTCTATGAATTCCTGACAAGCAGGACATTAAAATGAAAAACAAACAACTAAACCCAGCAAACAAAACAAAGGAGAAAGAAAGGGCGTGAAAAGGAGAAGATTTTTTGGACAGAAATTGTCATCAGTCAATTTATTGATAATTCTTTAGCTGATCCCCACCAACAGGGAAGAGGACAAGTGTTGAATAAATCCAGTTGTGAACAGCAGTCCTTGCACATCTTCCTGAGTGTTCTCCTGGGAATGGCCAGTAGCATCTTTCTAAGCATAACCAAAACTGGAATTCTGGTGCAAAAAACCCTCTAATCCAGGTCTCCAGAGATTATTTAGGCCCAGTCCCAGGTTAATGGGCATCAAGAGCAAGCTGGTACCATCCAGCACTACTTCCACCAAGGACAACTGCCCAGAGGAGCTGTGGATGTCCCATCCCTGGAAGTGTTCAAAGCCAGGTGGGATGGGGCTTGGAGCAACCCGGGATAGTGGAAAGTCCCTGAGGGTCAGAAGGAGATATGTTGGAAGTCCTCTCCAACCCAACCCAGTCTGTCATTCTGTGATCTCCATGGACTGGAACTGTTCATGGAGACTGGAGTGGCATCTCCCTACAACAGGATAACCTTGCCTGTGGATATATTCACATGCACGTCACCCCTGACTTTTAGCCTGGCTGGCCAAAGACTTTTGTGGTTGCCTCACAGGGCACCAGCTTTAAAGCCACGAAGCTCAGAGCACACCTGAGCTGCTTCCCTGCCCACCTGAGCTCTGGGCTGGGCACTTATGGAGGTTTAATGGCCAACCTGAACCTGTCCTCATGCCCTGAAGTGCCTTTCTTCCATACCTCTACTTCTGACCAGATCTGGCAGGAATGGCACCCTGGTGATTGTCTTGGTCACAAGTTTAGTCAAGTTATGGGACAGAGATACCAAAACTAACCCTGAATTTCATCCAGCAGGCATTTGGGATACAGAGATGCATAGGAAGTACACACAGATCATTGAATAAAGCCTTCCATGTGGATGGGTTTAGTCTAGGAGAGCACATTATACAGAGAAATGTGATGGAATCACCGTTCCCCTTGTCCTATCCCAGCCTCCTGAAGCAGAATCTCTGTGTAGGTCCTTTTCTCATCAGTCTTGGGGTCTCAGCAAAAGCTGAGGAGCCAAAACTCTGCATCTTCGGCCTTCAGATTCAGGATATGAACCAGAAAAAAAAGTGACAGCACCTCTGCTCCCAGCTGTTTCTCCTGTTTTCAGTGCCATACACTGAATTTCATCATCTTTCTCTGGTTTGGGCACCTTCAATTCAAATACAACCAAACTCCTAACCCAAAACTAATGAGTGGGGAAGTGCCAGCTTCCAAATCCCAAAATCCAAACTGTCAGAGACCAGGGCATCTATCAATAAATCTTCTACATCCAAGCAAGGCAAAAAAGCCAGGGACTTGCACCAGTTCCTGCCTCAGGGCACAGGGAAGGATCAGACTCCTCAAAGTGCCCTGGAAACAGCCGGGCAAAGCAGCCACCCTGCCAGGGCAGCCCGATTTCTTCAGAAAGCTGGAGCTGCAGCTTTCACAGCCTCCAGGTCCCTTCTTTACAGCTTCTAAACACCGTGCAGATCCCAAGCCAGTAACTGTTTGTTTAATGACATGGACCACTCAAGACCTATTGAGAGCATTCAGCTTAATGAGGTGTGTGGCAATTATCGCTCTATTGAAACTCGAGCCAGGGAACACAAAGAAATATATTTAAACTCAACAGATCTGCAATTCTGATGTGCTGAAGGACGTCCTTTCCCAGCCTGGCTGTCTCACCGTGCTGAAGGGTAAAATATGGGATTTCAGTATCAGATTGTTGTCTGCAAGAAGAGAGTGTGCCAAAAGGGAATTCAGCGGCTGGAGGTGACATTGGCAGAGCCGCCCCAGAGACACAGAGTTGCTGAGTCCTCCCCAGGATCCTTGCTGAGAATCCCAAGCCAGGTTTCTAACCCCATTATCCCAAGCTTGCTCCACTACTGTCCTGGGGAATGTGGGACTTGCAGGAGACAGAACCAACACCCAGAGATGTTAAAATTTCACCGAGTAAGAATGGGAAGATATAGAAAAAGAGATGAGTTACAGAGGTGCTGGTGATGCTCTGGAAGTGTCACCGAACCTGCAGGAAAAACACAAACTCTCCAACAAATTTTTAGTGTTAGAAAACCAAGGCATTACTTTATTCTGGCCAGGATGTGCAACAGAAATAATTTCATCCACACACTGCCCGGGTTGTGCAGAGAAAATAATTCCACCACACATGATATTTACCAGATTTTTCATATATTTTATACAATCAAAATCCAAAGAAATTAATTGGTTCAATGTTCATTTGTCCCAAGTACGGCAGCTCTTAGTATTTGGTTTCTAGGGAGTTCAGACACCAAACAGGTGAATCAAACACCTAAAAATCTCTATGGACCCAGTTCTTCTCATTAAAAAAAAACAAAATTCCATTTTCCAGCCTGCTCCCATTACCTAAATACATCAGATATTCAAGGTGGGCGGCGAAAAGGGCCAAATATTTAGGCTAAGTGGTGAAAATGGGCAGGAATGCCTCTGTGCACTCTCCCTTTGAGGTGTCAGCACCATCATCCCCATTTTCTGCAGTCATTGATAGAAAACTGCTCCGGAGGAGTGATGATTTTGACTCTGGTGTCCGTGTTTTAGGGTGTTTCGCACCTTAATTTCACCTTGTACTCCCAAACAAAATATTTTGCCGTGACTGCTGTGGAACATGAATACGAGAGGATACTAAAAAATTGAAAATAAAAAAAAAAAATTAAAAAAAGGGAAACTGAAAAGCTGATCCTTTCACCAGGCTGCCGCTCATTAAATTACCCGTAAAAGTCCCCGTTGCAATAATGGGAGTAGTTGCCTGTGAAACTCGGCAACTGGATGTAAATTCCACCTTTACTCTCCCTGCGACAGCGACGGCGCATTGAGCCGGTAATTGCTGATGTTTCTGCATTGTGATCATGTCCACAAGCTGTTGGGTTCACAATGGAACTGATGGCTTTGCTTTGCTCGTTTTTCTCCACGCCAGGGATAGATCTGCAGGGATGGATTCAGTGCTGAGAGCAGCCGGGATATGGAATTTCTGCCCTGCCACTTCACCGTGGTGCTCTGTGGTCATGCTTCACTCTCCCTGGGATCCCGTGAAGCACCAGGCGAGGTGTGGGCTGGGCATTAGGAAGGGTTTGTTTGCTGAGAGAGCGGTCAAAAATCAGAACAGGCATTTTAGAGAGGTGGTTGATGTCCCATCCCTGCCAGTGCTTAAGAAGTATTTGGACAATGCCTTTAATTAAAGTTACAGTCAGACAGTGGGACTAGATAATCATTGCAGGTCTTTTCCAACTGAAAACTATTATTCTATTATTCTATTCTATTCTATTCTATTCCATTCCATTCCAGGTGTAAGGTCTTTGATGATCCCAGAGAACAGTGGGGCAGGCAGGGCTTGTACAGCTCTGCAGAGATCTCAGCGTTTAAACCGAGCCAAAACCCCACTTTCCAGACCCCAGGGAGGAGTTCTCCACATTTGCCTCATCCATAAAACATCCTGAGCACAGGCAAGAGGGACATTCCCAGCAGGAGCTGTCCATATGGGTCCAGTGGGGATTCCCTGCAGGTGACAAGGTGACCTCTTTGCCACGTTCCAGGCTCTAACCAACCTCCTCCTCCAGGAGCTGGGAAGGAGTATCAGGTCTTGCTGTCAGCTGCTGGGATTTGGACTTAAGCTGGGGGGGGACATCAGGCAAAATCCCCAATGATTTCAGCAGTTCACACTGGAAAATTTTACACGTGAGGAGGAATCAGTGCTTCCTTGCCCTGTTTTCCTGTCCATCTCTCACCACATCCAACCTCTGCTCAGGGATGTCAAGCTCAGAGGACAGGGACAGACAAAGGTGGAGAAGAGAGGAGCTGGAATGCAGCACACCTTCCTGAGAGGCAGTGAAAATGCACTCAGCCAAACCCTTTTGCCATTTGGTTGGCAAATCCAGCACCCAGGCAAAACCACAACTTTGTCTGCAAGCTCAGCTGCTCCAGCCAGGGGGATTTGTGTCATAAGGAGCTGAAGATGCCAAGGAGAGGTTTGAGATCTGTCCCTGGGCAATTACTCACAGCTCTTTATCGCTATCTGGAGTTTTCATGGCCACTAAAGCTCATCTCAAACATAGGAAATGACTTATCGAGTTATTCCTGCCCTGGGTGAGGTTGGGGATTCGAGGGAAGGGGAGCTATGCCACACAAGATGATTCCTGCAGCAGGGAGGTTGGGAATTGATTCATTTCTCATTTCTGTGCCTCTGGCTCCTCTTCCACATCATGGACCCCACTCAGGAGCCACTCAGCCACAAATCCAGGCAGAAGCTCAGCCCTGCTGAGGAGACCAAAGCATGTTTTGACCAAAAAACACACCAAGCATGAAGCAAAACTTCCCAACAACAAGAGACATTTGGAGAGTGTGTCCTCCAAATTTATGGAGTCCAGCCTCCTTAATGCAGCAGAGGTTGAGAAGGAACTTGTTCATGGGCCTCTCCAAACAGAGGTCACTCTGAGACACCTTAATCAAGGTGACAGAGGTAGAAAAGCACCTAAAAGTGGAAGATGACACACCACTCACAAAACAGAAGTGATAAGCACGTGTGAGGAAGGGGGATATGATTTTGTTCAGAGCAATGGGGACAGCAAGAGAATGGAAAAATTTAGCAGGAGAGGCAGGAAAATCCCCAGCACTTCAGTCTAGCATTACTGTGTTTCAGTTATCCATTCATTACAAAAAACGTTCCAGCCCTGGAGCCACCTGATTCATGAAAAAGCAAATAATATATTTTGAGGGATATTTTTAGCCTTGTTTTGCAGTCAGCATCCTGGATCCCTCCGAGGTGGGAACATGAAGAGCAGAAGGACCAGAGGATGATGTTTGTCTTTTTGGGCCACCAAAATGTGACAGCACTGCAATGGTCTTCCAGGAACGCTCACATGGAGACAAGACTAATTAGACATTCATTAAGTGCCTAACTCAGCACAGCACTTAAGCACACATTTAACCTTCTCTCATTACAGGGTCACATCAACACCCCTGTTAAAGCTCCAGCTCCAATTACAGAATCCAGCTCATATTTGGGAGGGTGACCAGCACTTTCAGACCGTGAAGAACCAATGCCCAGCATTCCAGGAGGTTTTCCCTTCTTCACACTCCTGTCCTTGCCCCCCAGACCTATTCAAAGAATGCCAATTTGCATCCCAAAAAAGTGAGTTTACATCTAAACATCAGGACCTACAAACAAACCTCTGCCTTCTTTCCCACATTTCCTGAATTAGCCAAGGGAGATCTGATAATGGCCAAAAAATGGTTTCCATGTTGAATTGTCTTCTCCTGGAATACATTTCCAGTTCAAGCTGCCCAAGATTTCAAAGCATGCCTTGCTGATCACCAGGACAAGCTCCACGTGCAGCAGGACCAAAATATCTGAGGGATAACCTGAGGGATCCTTCTGCAACCCACCACTGCCTGCTGAACCCTCTGCAATGTCTGTGTGGGACAGTGAGTGCAAAGAGAGTCTCACTAAACCTGGGAAGGAAATGTGGAGCAGTTTCTCCTTCCTCTGGACACTGAAGAACAGATGATGTAAATAAGACAGGGTCACTTTGGCAGAGTTTCTTTGTGAAGTTCCTCAGTAAATGATCATAAACCTCCCTGTGTAGGTGTAAAATCACTGGCCATGAGTGAAAACAGGCTGTCAGTTATGTTTTCTTGAGAGTCCCTGTAGTTCTGGAGCAATGGGATCCTCCTGGAGCGAAGCTTTTCACTGGGATCTCACCCACAGACCGTGAACCAAAGCACAGCTGTGTCCACTGCAGCATCTCACTGTAGAGTTGCACCCATCCATTCGCTTTGGAAATACCCACGGAATAAAAAGGTGCATTAGGGAAAGTCAGGTTTCGTATTTCAGAATTGTATCTGGGTACCTGGCAATTCATAGAATGGTTTGAGTTGGAAGGGACCACAAGGATCATCTCATTCCAGCCCCCTGCCATGGGCAGGGAACCTTCCACCTTCCTTCTTGTGCCTTTAAAGTCATCAGAGTAGATTAGTACAACTCACACATCTCCACTTGTTCCAAGATGAAAGCGTTAAGACAGGCCCAGAAACAACAAATGACTCAGAAAGCAGCAGGGAGGGAAAAATAGCAATGATAATAATAAAAAGAAAAAAAAAATTTAAAAGCTTGTTGGGAAAAAAAAAACCCGCTACAAATACAATTGGAACAGCAATGATTGCAATAACCAGCATCAGCACTTGGAAATCAGGAACCTTATCAAAATATTCCACCCACAAGATGCTGTTAAGGGATTGCTGACTCCCTGTCCAAATTGGATCTCGCCTCCATCTTCCTGATCAAGCCTTTGCATAAATCAAAACAGACACAGTGACAGACAGAGCAGCACATGGAGAGCCCGGGCACCCTGCAAGCATCGTTTCTGTGTGGATGGCATCCCACCAGCCAAGATGATAATTCCCTGTCTCCAGTATGGAGCAGATGTGAGCAGCCAGCAGAAAAATTATCTGCACTCTACAAATATTTGACACCCAAAAAGGATTTTGATTCAGCCACCCTTGAGCCTCTTTCATATTTACTTTGTGGGAGCATTCAGGCACTCGAGCTGGACTAGGAGAGATCCCTACAAAAGCCAATATTAAGCTTGAATGCTTCAGGATTTGCTGAAAATCTTATTTCAAATTTCACCTTTGGTTGCAGTGAGAAAGGTCACACTGCTTGGGTGGAAGGCATAAATCACCCAATCAGCAAATTCAAGGCATGACACATGGCTGAACTCCGAGAGGCTCCTCAGAGCTGTTCACACAGGAGAAAAGGGCATTGCAAGGAAAAAAAAAAACCAAAAAAAAACCAACCCAAATCTGGAGAGTCTTGTGCTCACGGCCAGGGAGGGAGGCACGACTGAAGAACTAATTTGCAGGATTTATGGCTCGGCTCTGCCTTCATGTATTGATTCACAGACCAGTGAGAAACAAAATCTCCCCCAAAATACACTGAGGAAAGCACGAGTACCTGATCATACCCTAATCTCTCAGCTAATGCCAGGCTGCAGTTCTGCAGGAAAATCACTCTGCACAGCCTGAATCTGTGCCTGGTCACCGCCTGCCTACTGCAAAATCAATTCTGGCCTCTTCCCCTCAACCCTGAGAAATCCCACTCTCGACAGGGGTGGAAAAGCCAGGAAGGATCCCCAGATTCCTGACCCAGACAGATGTCAACTTTCTGCTGGTGGCAGAGGACGTTTCAGTCCAGCACCTGAAGAAGATGAGAGCTGGAGGTGAGGGTCAGGTGGGAGTCTGAGACTCGCTGAACTGGAGGCTCCATTCCCTGCCACCTGCATTGCTGTTTAGCATCACACCTCTGCTTTACATAACCTGGTGGGAGCTGAGAATAAACACCCCGGAGCAGACCTGACACAGGCAGTAAGAAAAAGGCTCCACTTTCAGACCCCTCCCCGAGTCCCTTCTGCTGGGCAAGGCCGTGTCAGGTCTCTGGAATGAGCATTTTCCTCCCCAGAACATGATCAGACCTCAGGATCATCTCACCCTGACCCACAGCCCTTTTTCTCAGGGCTCTCCCACCTCCCCTGTCCCTTTCCAGCCCACAGCGTACTCAAGACCACAGTCAAAACCCAGTGAAATATCTGAGCCCAAGTAACCCCACGCAAGCAGCGTGGTGAGTTCTCTTTCTGAAAGCCTCCAGAAGGAAAACCAAGCAGAGAACAAGGCGAGAGTGCCTTCTGTTGCCATCCCCTTGAACCAGACCCAAGAATTAAGTTTTCCCTAGGAATTACAAGTGGTTGATACGCCTCGGGAGGTAGCTTGGATCCTGTTTTTTCTAGGACATCTGTAATTACTTTGGAAAACTGCTCACCCTCAGGTAAGAAGCTCCCTCTCAGCAGCTCGGGGGCTGCAGGAGTAAAACAAGCAGTGAACAAGCCCCGAGAACAAATTGCAACAACTTGGGGAATATTTAGGGGCAGCTGATTTGCAATTCCAGTCGCAGGCTCATAAAGAGCTTCGTGGGTTACCTAACCTGCCCGTCGATTGGGGAATGAGTTTTCTCATGCCAGGCATCCACAGATACGGACACAGAGGTGACGGGGACAGTGTGAGACCCGCGAGAGCAGAGCCCAAGCAGCCCTCCCTCCCCAACACCCCCCGACCACCCTCCACTCACCCAGGAACTCCGCTCCGTTGGTGTCCTTGGGGCTGCTCACGCAGTTCTCCAGGTAAATTCCATCCTTGTAGCAATCCTCCTTCTTCCTGGTGAAGCCCAGGATCTCGCTGGCCTGATCCAGGACCTCCCCTCCCGAGCAGGAGCACGGGGTCTGCATGATGCCACACGGGTGGGAGCTGCTGCTGATGGCCAGGCAGGCGTCCAGCCACTTGCAGAGCATCTGGCAGGCGGCTTTGCTGGGGTTCCTGTTGCCCACCACCAGATACTCCACCGAGAAGTCCCTCTCCTGAGCCTTGGTGGGCTTCCACCGCATGGGCCAGGTGTCCACGCCCGGCGGGGCCGTCTGCTTCATCTGCAGGAATTGTTTGTTGGACTGGAGGAAGGCAAAGCGGGTGGAGCCATCGCAGAGCTTCAACACATCGTCGAAGCTCTCCATGCCCAGGTAGGTGCGGGTGGACTCCAGGAAGGAGTCGAACTGGTAGGTGCGGATGTGCTGGTGGTCACATACGCCGGAGGGTTTGAGGATCTTCATGTACAAAGTGTACCTGCGAGGGTCGGGGTTCTGGATAATCCAAGAGCAGAGAGAGGAGTTCAACGGGAAGACGGCGAAGGAGGAGAAATACCCAAAGAATTTCCCTTGGACCAAAGTGGTGCAGGGAGTTTGTGCCAGGTCCAGAGCGACCACGGTCCACACAAAGTAGAGTGGCGATACCAAAAGCAGGTTCAGGGCGGATCCAATGCTCCTCATCCTAGGTCTCTGGTCCTCTGGAACTCAAAGTAAATGTCAAGCAGGTGCCAGATCCTGGACATAACAGGGACCAGCTTAGAGGAAAAGCAGAGTTTAAGAGGCTCTGGATCCGAAATCAAGCTGATCCTCCCATGTCTGGATTTGAGCTCCCTCCTGTGGCCATGAACAACACCTGGAAAAAACGGGAAGGAGGAGGGGAGAGAAAGAGAAGAGATTTGGGATTTGGTCGTTTTGGCGGCACTTTGTTGTTGTTGTTTTATTAACCCTTCACACGGCTGAGAACCCTCCCAGCAGCCCCAGTCCCAGCACTTCTCACGAGGTGAAGATGCAGCCCCACATCACCATCCCCAGGCTTGGTTTGGGGTGTCCACATCCCCAGACTTGGTTTGGGGTGTCCCAATCTCCAGGAGGAGCACAGCTGTGACCTGCTTTCCTTCCCTGTGCCCCCCGCCCATGCAGATCCATCCCTCTGCTGAGCCGAGCAGAGCCGTGACTGTGAATCTGAGCTGTCTCCCCAAAGAAAACAGGGCTGATATCTGGGTTAGGGGGTCCCCAGCTCTCTCCATCCCAAGGGAGCTGCTTCAACACAGACTTCAGGCTGCACCTGGGGAGAGTGGGCTGGAGGTCAGCATGGCCAGCTGGGCTCTGCCTCCTTTTTTCTTTCTGCCAGCACTTGCTTTTTAGCCTCTTAATGTCCCTCCTTTTCCCTCTCCCTTCCACCAAAACCGTGCGGGGAAGGGAGTTGTTGTTCAGGAGCCCAGCTTTGGTGTAACCCTGAGGCCAGACAGGAAAATGGATGGAGCTGTACACCCCGTACAGAAGAAGAAAAGGACAACAGAGACAGATTTCATGTCTTCCCACATCAGGCACCCACCTCTCCTTTCACCCCTGAGTGCAGGACACCCCAAAGCCCGTGCTGCTGTAGCCAGGCTTAGAGCATCTTCAGAGTGAGAGCCCTCTGTGCCAGTGCCAGGACCTCCCTCAGCCCCCAAAACCCTTCCTCCAAAGCAGAATCCACCCTGCAATGCCCTAAGGATGCATTCCCTGCAACCTTCTGTGGCACAGATTCCTCCTTCAGCCCCGCTCCCCCCATGCCAAAGAGGCATTCGTGTAAATCTCCCTCTTCCTTACCCCAACAAAAGACTCTCTTATGGTCCCTTCCCTCCATCTCTTCTCTTTCCAGGAGAGAAGAGAGAAGGGGAAATGAGTACCAGGACTTTCCTTATCTTGTACTCCCTCCCACAGCTGTCCACCCCCAAATTTGGGGAGGGGCTCTGTTAACAGCAGAAGGGGCAGACCCTCAGAGTGTGGGGCAGGACTTCACTGCTGATCACACAGCCTTTTCCCTCCCACCTTTCCAGCTTTTTCCCTTCTTTCCCTCTGAGCTCACCCCAGATAGAGAAAATCGGGCGTTTCCCCTTGGGTGAGGCTCCTCCTGACCCTGCAGCACTTGCTGCCTCCAAAACAGATCTGCTGCCCCATTTCCAAAGGACAAAGCCTGGGAGGAAGATTTCCCCCTATCAAGCCATTTCAGGAGACTTCGCAGTTCTTAGTGAAAGCAATGCTCAGGACCTCTGCATTGACATGCAAACAGCCCAATTCCGGAGGGGCAACCCTCCAAATACTTCAGATCATCTGGGATGTGTTTCCCATGATCAGGGTGGCACTACCGGCAAGGAATTAGGGTGAGAGACTGTGGAGGGGGGCATCAGCATCCAGGGAGGAGGGAAAACTCGTTTTCATTGCAGCCACTGCTCTACTGCTGTCCCCAGTGCTGCCATCTCCCACCTCATGCCAGTCCTTCCTTCCCAGACTGCAAACACAGGGAGCTTCCACCTCAGACATAGAAATTCCAAGCAAATCCACAGCTCAGGCAGCTAATCCCAGCCCCAGGAGAGACAGAAAAACAAGAGATGAGAAGCCCACAGACCATCCTGTGAATCTGGGAAGAGATGAGAAGCTAAATGCACCTCCACGTTCACTCAGTTCCTCTCCCTGCTCTATATCTGCATCTCCCTTCCTCTGCCAGAACCTTTTCTTTTGGACAGGAAAGGGTTAGGGAGCTCGGAAGTCAGACCTGCTATTTGCAAACTGTGTTTCATCCCAGCTTCAAATCACTGCAGCCCCTGCCACTGCATTCCTGAGTGTGTTAGACCTGACACTAATCAGCATGGAGTCCAAATGCATTTGGACTTAAATTTTTTACAAGTCAGATCCCCACTCCTGGCTGGTTTGCAGTCTGCAAAGCTCAACAGTGCAAATCTCCCCTTGCCAGGCCCCTGCCTGCCTCTGGGGCCAGAATTCAGGAGTGAAAAGGGAATGAAAACCTGGTCTTGCTTGCAAAAGACACAGGCATCCACCAAACATCTTATAAATTTCCTGATTAGCAGTCCTAAATAGGACTGTGAATATTTTAAATATCAGTTTGGGGAGCTGAAAGGCTCTTGCTTTATCTGAGACTCTGAGAGGGGCCTGCTCTCTTAGGGCAGTGCTGGAAAAGCTCATTCTGTTTGCAAATCCAAACTCTACCCTGATGAGCCAGCCTGGGATCACAGAATTATGGAATATATTGAGTTAGAAGGGACCCACAAGGATCACAGAATCACAGAGCAGGTTGGGTTGGAAGGGACCTTAAAGATAATTTTGTCCAACTCTCTCTCATGGGCAGAGGGACACCTTCCACTATCCCAGGCTGCTCCAAGCCCTGTCCAAACTGGCCATTCCTTCCAGGGATGGGGAATCTGGAATCTCTCTGGGCAGCGTGTGCAGGGCCTCAGCACCCTCTGAGTAAAGAATTTCTTCCCAATATCCAATCTCAACCTGCCCTCTGGCAGTGGGAAGCCAAATCCCCCTTTCTCTATCCCTCCATGCTCTTGTAAATACTATCTCCATCTTTCTTGTCATCTTAACCTCTGGTCCAGACCAGAAACCTGCCTTTCCTGGTTGGAAGCAGGAGCCAGCAGTGCCTCCATAGCAACCAGATGATGAGGAGACAGGGTTTGTTTTGAAATCCAGTCCCTAATGGTGACTTCAGCGCCTGGGATTCAGCCCAGGCCTCTTGCTCGCCACAAACTCAATTTTTCTCACGCTGACCACAGGCCTGCTTCTGTCTGAGGATGTGGTGAGCACAAAACAAATTCCCCCTCACTGCCCCTGTCTGGGAAAAGCACCATAAAAGCCAACAAACTTTAATCAGACCTGTTATGGTTGTTAAGGCTCACAATTGATTTCCCCTCAGTGCAGTCCCATCTGGAAGGTTTCACCATAAGGAGCATAAACATATTTTTTTTTTCTCTTTTAACTAATCCCTGCTGAAGTGGGAATCTTTACTCAGAGCAGGAATGGATGGGCAAAACCCTCTCCAGACCTGGATCTCTGGCTCAACAGGTGTTGGACTTGGCAGGGAGGGAAGATGCAACAGGCACCTGAGTGGCTGGTGCATGTCAGCAGAGATCCATCTCCTACATTTCCATCCCAAAAAAACCCCAAGGCGGGCATATAACCACAGGCTACAGCCTGCAGCTGGGGAAGTGATGTTAAATGAGTGAAAAACAGCTTATTGCAGGGGTGGAGGTCACGTTTCTATGGCACACAGTCAAATTTACCCACATTCCTATGGTTTTTGCCACAGTCAGTGTCTAGGTAGCCTGGCTGTTTCTGGAATTTTGAGTGATGGAAGACATCCCTGCTTGTCCCATCCTTTGGCTCCAACTAGGAGCACACAACACCTTCCCAAACCTTTCCTTCCATCTCTGCCTGGGAGATGGGTCTGGCAGAGCAAAGCCTGGGGACAGCAGGTGACATTGGAGCACCTTGGGCTGTCCTTTGCCTGCGTTTCACAAGGACAAACCAAAATATTGTTGTCTTTGTGCGTGTGTCCCTGGCAAAAATGTTTTCTCATCCCAAGAAATGCACAGAAAGAAGCTGAAAAGCTTGGTCTGAGCTGTCCTTCTGCCTTGGTTACCTTGTGCCAAGATGTCAGGGGTAACAAAGAAGGAGATTATGAAGCTCTGTGAGCCCCCAGTGAGGCTCCTGCACCCTCACACAGCTGAGCACAGCCCTGGGAAAGTTTTTCTTCCTCTTTGCAGAGCATTTGCCACCCCACTCTGGCACCCACTGGATCAGAAATCCACTGGGACAGACCTCCACAGCTCAAATCAAAACCAGGCAAGGACTAAATCACAGTTACACCTGGGCTGCCCGGGGGGTTTAGGCATCCAGTTTTCACTGGAGCCAGTGTATTTTGGAGCCCAGGGGGTTTAGGCATCCAGTTTGTGCTGGTCCCAGTGAATTTTGGAGCCCAGGGGGTTTAGGCATCCAGTTTTCACTGGTCCAAGTGAATTTTGGAGCCCAGAGGGTTTAGGCATCCAGTTTTCACTGGTCCAAGTGAATTTTGGAGCCCAGAGGGTTTAGGCATCCAGTTTTCACTGGTCCCAGTGAATTTTGGAGCCCAAGGGGTTTAGGCATCCAGTTTGTGCTGGTCCCAGTGAATTTTGGAGCCCAGGGGGTTTAGGCATCCAGTTTTCACTGGTCCCAGTGAATTTTGGAGCCCAAGGGGTTTAGGCATCCAGTTTGTGCTGGTCCCAGTGAATTTTGGAGCCCAGAGGGTTTAGGCATCCAGTTTTCACTGGTCCCAGTGAATTTTGGAGCCCAGGGGGTTTAGGCATCCAGTTTGTGCTGGTCCCAGTGAATTTTGGAGCCTGCAAGTCATAGAATCATCAAATTATTAAGGTTAGAAGAGATCTCCATGGTCACCAAGTCCAAGCTCTGATCACACAGCACCGTGGTGGGCCCTGCCTTCCTGCAGGAATGATCCAGGTCAGAGGTTGGATTTTGCCCCCACCCTGCTTGATTCCTGCACAAGTTCTGCACACCCACAGCCACCCTGGGGAGCCAGGCAGGGTGGGATGTGTGAGCAGGGATCAGGGCATCCCCGATTTTACCCACAGCATCCCTCACCCTCTGCCTGAATAGCCCGATTCACCCCATCCCACCACATGGACACCCCCAAACTGGCGTGTCCAGTTCTGCAGCTCATCCCAGAGAATTCAGCTCTGCCAGGGCAGGAGGAGCCTGCAGGATGCTGGCGTGTCCTGCTTCCCAAAGTCCCTGCATGGCACAGTCCTCTCCCCAGGGAAAGGTGACATCCCTGGTGGAGCACCCAGCACCTGCCCAGCCTGTGCTGGTGATTCTCCTGGAGCAGCAGCCTGGATGTGGCCAATGGAGGGCACTCTTAGCCATGCACACAAACCCACAGGCACACAAACACTCCATGGGGGGAAAAAAAAAAAAGAAAAAAAGAAATGAAAGGGGAAAAAAATTCAAGATGACTGCAGGAAGGGCATCCTTCCCCAGTGCTGCCTGTAGGAGCATTCCCAACACCCTCTCCCGATCTGTTCCCACTGGTTCAGCAGTTCCAGCTCCCCTTTCTCTGCCCACAGGCTCCAGATGTGCCACTGGCCAAGATTTACTTCCCTCTGCTTTTCCTTCTCCTGACCTTGGTGCATGGCTGCCACCCCAGCAGGGTGAAAACCACTCTCACCAAGCTAATCCTCCTTTCCTGGGGCTTCCCATTTCCCTGTAAGAAGGTCCCCAGATATCACACTAAATATCCCTTTTGCCTCAGGCAGAAAAATGCCTGGCCCTGGAAAGTCCCTTGCTGCTCTGAGAAAACACAGGAAAGGAATTTGTTCTGTCCTTATTCGCAAGGAACTGTGAGCAGAGAGAGAACAAAAAAAAAAAAAAAAAGAAAAAAAGCTGCAACAGCTTGGAAATTTTGATTTTTTTTTTTTGTGAGGGAGCAAAGCAGAGTGGAAATGCCTGGAAAAACACAGTGGCATCTGTGAGCTGACAGCTCAGAGAGGAGTCAAGAAGGGCTCAGACCTGAGTGTTGTTTGGCTGCAGTGGCTCTGCTGAGCTGCAGGGACAGGAGTTAACCCTGGAAGGCACCCAGGGAGCTTGGACAGGTCCTGGAGCAGCACCTCTTCCATAAAATCAGTGCTCAAAAGCAGGGTTTTTCCTTAGTATTGTTTTTTTATGGTCCATTTTCCATCCCTGGAAGTGTTCAAGGCTAGGTCTGAGGGCTTTGAGCAAGGCAAAGGTGTCTCTCCCCATGGCAGAGGGGTGGAATTAGATGATATTTAAGGTTTCTTCCAACCTAAATAACTCCATCACTTTCAAACCACAGATTTCTGCATGGCCCCCTCGCATCCTGGAATATTTGCTACATCTCTGCAGACTCCCTGCCTCTGTCTGAATCTCCTGAGTGCAGAAAAAGCCAAAATCTCACCTGCCTGCCATGTTCATAAATTCTATATATACACACACCAGCATCCTTCATCCCAAATTTCTCCCAGCTCCGAGCAGGAAAGGCACCCTCAGGGCAGACCCCAGCAGATAAGGGACAGCCTGCAGAACAGCATGAACAGGGTGGGAAATGTTTGATTCTGATGGAAATTGGCTTCTGGGTCAGGATCCCGATCCTATTTCAACTTTCAAAGGCTGGAAGAGGGGATTTGGGAAAAGGGAGGGCTGGGAAATGGGAAATATCTAGAAATGGATTATCCTGGGGTTCCCCAAGGGGCTTTCAACCCCAGTGAGGAAACTCCAAAGCCCCTGAGCTTTGGTTGAACCCTCCCATCTGTGCTCTCCTTCAGCACTGCCCAGATGTGGATCAATCAAGGGGCGCCAGATTTGAATCCTGGCTCCAGGATTTGTGCACTGTGTCAGTGAAGCATCTCTGCCAATCCTTTCCCACCTGGAAAGGTGGATGTGAGAAGCATCCTCTGCTTTCCTTTGGGGCTCCATGATCTTAAGAATTCCAGCAGACTGCTGGAGATGATGATTCACTACCAACCAACCAGGATTTCATCCCAAAAGGAGATTTAAAGACCAAAGTGTCTGTTCCAGACGATGTTAGCTATAGATGGGCTCACAACCAAAGCTCTCAGGGTTTGCAAGGCCAGGCTCAGTTCCTTGCTCTGGATGATTTTTTTCCAGTGGGTGGGATCAGGGGACAACTGAGCACAAAGACTGGACCTTGAAATCTAGAAACCAGTCAAAATTCTGTAGGGAAAATCCTGGCCAAGCAGGAGGGCCAGCTGTGCTCCAGATGTGGCTGCCTGAGGAGAGGAGGCTCAAGGCTCTGTTGGCTCCAGCACGGCCTCAGCAAGGTGTTGTCTGTGCTCTTGGTGTCTTGTAAGCATCACCTCATCCCAATCCACGTCTATTTTTGTCCCCAGCTTTCCTCTACATGAGTGCCAATCTCTTGGGATTGCCTGTTGGGAGCCCTGGCAGGACTTGGAGTTTCCCAAGGATTTCACAGAGGTGAAAGTCCTGGCACAGCAAAGTCCAGGAGCACGTGGGGGTTCTTGGCAGAATGTTGTTGATGGAGGTCCTAATGTGACATCTCACCCTGCCTCAGTTTAAGGAAAGCAGACTGAAATCCCAATTGGGAGTGGGATTACAGCAAGCCTGCTGTGAGTTCCCAGGCATTTCCTCACTCCCAGGGGAATACACAATCCCTCTGATCCTGGTAAAATCAGCTTTTCCTTTGTGCCAGCATCACCCATACTCCCTGCCTGGCCTAACTCCCACCCATCCCCATCTGTGGTACCAAGAAATACCATGGATTCTGCACCAGCACATCCTAGAAAAATCCCATTTTCCCCATTGCCTTATTCCTGCCTGCCAGTGCTCACAGCCAACCCTTGGGGGCTTTTTCCCTACGTTGCCACCCTGCCCCTGAGTGTGAGGGTTACACAAGAGGGATTCTGAGGGCAAGGTCAGCCCAAGGAGTGAACAGAAACGCTTCCATCGCTGCTCATTGGAGCTGGGAAGCGGGATGGGATTGATTGGGAATTCAGCTGGAGGTTAAAAGCACTGGCATTAGCTGGGGAGCTAAGTGGGAACCCCCGGGGACAGGAGGTATTCAGGGAGGGGCTGAATGTGTGTGCATGAGGCTCAGGCTTGCAAGGGGACATGTGCACAGGCAAAGCTAAAATTGGGCTTTGGGACTCCTGGGGTGCACGTCCTAATGCTGCTCACTTCTGCATCCCACAGAAATCCCATCCTCAGGCTCCTTTTCTGGCCCCTGAGGACCAGAAAAGCCTTCCACAGGGTCTAACGCTCTCTCCTGAGCTGTGCCCTGGCATGGTCTGTGGTAGGGGTTATTGGCAGGGGCAAAAACCTCACCAGGAAGTGTCCTGAGATGTGTGGGCAGTGATGTGTCAGTGTTTCAGGCCAAAATTTAGGAAGAAATTCCTCCCTGTGAGGGTGCTGAGGCCCTTGCACAGGTTGCCCAGAGAAGCTGTGGCTGCCTCACCCCTGGAAGTATCCAAGGCCAGGCTGGATGGGGCTTGGAGCAGCCTGGGATGGAGGAAGGTGTCCCTGCCCATGGCAGAGAGTTGGAACTGGATGGTCTTTATGGTCCCTCCCAACCCAAACTTTTCATGGCACCTCAGAGCTGGGCTGCCCAAGGGAAACCAAAGGAGACAAAGACCCAAACAGCTGATTTTGCAACCAGCTTGGGGCTAGGATCTGCACAAGCTCAATTCCTAGTGCTTCTCCAAGCACCAGGAAGGGAGATTCCCACTTTGCTGCTCTCCAGCTCGTACCTGGCTGGGGATACAGCAGCAGGAAATGACCAGAGGCCTCTGATCGGCACCAGTGTATGGAAAATGTAATGTGAGTTCTTCTTTCTGGCTCCTTCCATGGCTTTGAATGACCGTGCCTCAGGTTCCCCCACCAGACAAACAATGTTTACACTCCCCCAGTGATGGGGATGAATTTCCTAGGAGGCAGCTGGGAAAAGATGGAAAGACTGCATCAGAGTCCAATTTTACATCAACCCTGAAGGTGCACCATGCTGTTTTTGAATGCTGCTGTCTCAGCAAAGTTAAAACTGGATTGGGAACATTTCCCCTTCTGACAACAGGAATTCAGCTTGTAATTTTAGGCATTCAGTTTCCATTGCCCAGTGAGGACGTCATTAAATTGCACACAGAAGTACCGTGAGATCCTATTGCTCAGATTTGCAATTTTCCAGCAATAGGAAGATGGAGATTCAGGCTGTGCCTACAAAAGACATTTGGAATACAGGTCATTTCAGTAAAACCAGAACTGTGACCATCTTTTACTGGCCTTACTTACACTGTCCATAGAGTGAGGACCACAAAAGAACTTGAATTCCAGGACTGCTTTAGTGATGGGAGAGATTCCATCTGCTTCCACAGGGTTTGAAATGAGGGGCTTTGGAATCTCTAGTACCACAATAAAGTAGGCAAATGGGAACTTCCCAGAGTCATGGAGGTGGCAGAAATAGATGAGCTTGAGCAGGGTGGTGCAACCTTTCTACCAAGTTGAGCACAGCCCCTGAAGGTGGAGAGAAACAGAGACAAAGCAAATCCCTTTTGGAGCCCCAAGTTTCCATGGCTTTGGGTCCAGCCATGACCTTGGAGCAGCAGAAGTATGCAGCCTGCACTTACAAAGCAGAAGAACGATAAATATGTGTTCCTGCAGCACCTGCTCCCCGAGGTCCTCGGGGGACATGGGGAGCAGCAGTGAATTAGGGCTGGTGACGCAGGGAGCCATCCTCACTGACCCCAAAGCCTGAGCACAAACTAGAGGAAGTAGTTTTTCACACAGCTCATAATTCAATCGGGGACCTCATTGCCACAGGATGCTGTGGAGGCTAAAGGCATAAAAGGGTGACAAAATGGATTAGGGAATGTGTGGAGGAGAGGCCAATCCATTGCTCTTGAGCAGGATGGTCTGGGAGCAGCTGCCAGTCTCAGAGTGGCTCTTTCTGTGCTTTTCCTTCAGCCTTCTGTGTGTTAAACAGATGGATTTGGGTAGCCCTGGGTTGGGGCAATCCCCAGTTTCAATATAGACTGGGGGATGATGGATGAAGAGCATCTCTGAGGAGGATTTGAGGATACCGGTGGATGAGAGGATGGACACAAGCTGGCAGTGTGAGATTGCAGCCCAGAAAATCAACCAGATCCTGGGATGCTTCAAAAGAAGAGTGGCCAGCAGGGTGGGGAAGGTGATTCTGCCCTCTGATGAGACCTCAGTGCTGGATCACTCAGCACAAGGAAGGCATGGAGCTGGGGGATGCAGAGGAGGGCATCCAAAAAATGATCTGAGGGCTGGAGGCTGTGCAGACAGGCTGGGAGAGCTGGGGTTGCTCAGCCTGCAGAAGAGAAGGATCCAGGTAGACTCATTGCAGCCTTTCAAAATATACAGAAGGCTTGTAAGAAAGAGGGAGAGATGCTTCCTACCAAGGCCTGTGGAAACAGGACAGGAGACAGTGGCTTAAACTCAAGGAGGGCAGGTGCAGGTTGGATACGAGGAAGGAGTTTTTTATAATAAGGGTGGTGAGGCTCTGGCAGAGGTTGCTCAGAGAAGCTGTGGCTGCCCCGAACCTGGAAATGTTTAAGGCCAGGTTGGGTGGGACTTTGAACAACCTGGTCTTGTGGAAGGTGTCCCTGCCCATGGCAGAGGTTTTGCAGCCCTTCAGGGTCCCTTTCAAACCAAGCCCCACTGTGCTGCTGCCCATGGAACCAGGGGAGTGGAATAGATGATATTTGAAAATCTCTTCCAAAACCAGTCCACGCTGTGATTCCATAATTCTATCATTCTATGTCTCTTACTACTTCCCTAAATAACCATTCTTTCATCTACTGTAGAAAGGTGCGGGGATATTATATTAAGCCACAAAAATTATGTTCACGCTGTCAAACCATCTACAGAGCCTGAAACTAAAAAGAGTGCCACAAATCACATCCACCTTGTTAAAGCCCCCTCCTAAAATGGGTTGGCCTGATCCATCCTCCCACTCCACTCTGTGGGAAAGCAGCCCTTGGGATGGATGGTGATCTGCCCTGACCCAAATCCCTCTGCAGTGTCATGTTCATCCCCACGCCGGGCTGTGCCTGAGCTAACCCTGCTGGACAGCAAAGGATCCTGCCTGCTGTGCTCCCCTTTTCCTCACAGGCTCCTCAGGGCAGAAACTGCCTTCCAGGCTCCCCTGGAACAAGCCCTAGGATGCTGGGATGCAGAGAGGCTGGCAGAGGGATGCAATCACAGCACAGGCGTTAACAAGCTGGATTATTCCTCACATCTCATCCATCAGTCTCATGACAAGCAGTTCAGGATTTGCATAAACGAGACAGATGTACTCTGTTCCCCTTTCCAGTCCTCTCTCCAGGAACCCTTGAGCAATGTGACGTGGGAGAGAAGATTACTGGTGAGGGGCAGGCAGGGGGGTTATTGGGAAGCAAAGTTCCTCCTTGGTTCTCACTTTCCTTGGCTTTGTTCAATCGTAGGAGATGATGGAGGACATTATGGAGTGATTTGTGCAGCGCTGAGGATGTGCTGGTTCGGGCTGGGGTTAGTGAGCTGTCTGTGTGCAGCCTTGATGAAGATGAAGGGCTGAAGGAGGACAGTTTATATTTATTCTGAGGAGGGCTTGGGTGATGCTTCATCACAGGGATGACAGCAGAATCTGGGATTTTTACACGCTCCTTTATTTGTATGAGTATTTACTTCTGGCTCAGAGGACCGGAAGACAGGACTGAAGAGCTGGAGGTCTGCAGGCAAGAGGGCTTAAATTTAGGTTACTACACAAGACCCAAGACCTTGGAGGGGAATTGAGCTACAAAGCCATATGCTGGCAATTCTTCTTGCCCCATTTCCTCCAGAGAAAGATTTTGAGGTTCTTCTTCCTGCTTCCAACCCAGCAGTGTTTAAGGGAAACCTCAGCCCCAGGTGTTCCCGAGCAGTCCTGCAATGACAAACCCACCTGTGCAGCTCAGGAACCTGCCTCAGTGAGCCAGGAAATGTAGGAATGATGAGGAAGGTGCCAGGAGGGGAGGACTGGTGCCTTTTTTGCCCAGAGGATAGACTGACCCATCACAGTAGAAGTCTCCAGTCTCCCAGGACAACCCCTGGAGGGGCAGGGACATCTCCACATGTAGTGCCAGGCTGGAATCCAGCACAGTGTGGTTGGGAATGCAAGCCCCCACCTCGTGCCAGACACAATGAGCAGATGGCCCTCCTTTAGTTCCTGAAGAACAGGAATCCACATGCCAAATCAATGCTAATTTGCCCTTTTGCTGTCTGTCTCCACAGGCTACAGTCTCTGCTGCTGAAGGATAGGGAGCAGGGCTGTGTTTTGGCTCTGGGACCAGGCATGGCACAGCTTGTGGACACAGCCCAGCCCTCCTTCCCTCTGAGAGGGGCTGGCCTCATCCCACGGAGCTGCAGGAGAGAGTCCCTTGGCTCAGCCATCTGCCACCATGTGTCCTGGCACCGCCTTGGGCCAAAGCTTCACCAGGGAGCGTGGAAGTAATTAAATGGTCTGGATGATCACGGGACCACTCTCGTGCCTGCCTGTAATCCCTCAGATATTCCTGAGGAGAGGTGGAGCCTCAGAGGGAGTGCTTGGACATGAACAGCAAAAGGTGGTGTTCCCTCAGCTCTCAGTGCAGGAACTGAGGGGTGGGGGAGATCAGACAGTCATAAAAGTCATGGAATCATGGAATGGTATGGGTTAGAAGGGGCCTTAAAGACTATCCAGTTCCCACCCCCTGCCGTCAGTCCAACCCTCCGCTAGACCATGTCAATGAGATCCCTGTTCAGCTGGTCTGGAATCCCTACAGGAATGGGGAGTCCACAGCCCCTCGGGGCAGCCTCAGCTCTCTGATCTCCCTCTGGGGAGCAAATCCAGGTGTCACCTCTATGGGATCAGGTAGACTTTTGCATTGGAGCCACATCAATGGAGGGCCTTTTCCTTGTCTTACCCTTCCTTGCCCATAAATCTTCAACTTTTTGAGTAGACTGTGACCCCTGACAGTGCCAACAGCAGATCAGAGCACTCCACTCAACCCTCAGCAATCCTGACCCAAAGAGCAAGGTGAGGAAAAGCATTAATCCAAATTTTCTTTGTCGGGGCTGCCCTTTGGTAACTCACAAAAAGCTGGTAAACGTGGGTAGAGCAGGTAGATCCTGGTTAGAGGAGCATGAGCATAAAGTTTGCTGCCAGTGCTTTTCATGAGAACTGGATCCGTGCTTTTTTTCCCCTCTCCCTCCTTCCCTCCTTCTCCTTTGCCTTTGCAAAGTGCGACAGCGTGGGGATGAATCGCCTGATTGTGTGCTCCTCTTTCCCCCACCACGCCGCTCCAACAGCAGGGCTGGGGGATGGAAAAGGAGCCCAGCTGCCTCTTGTGGGCTGTTCTCTCTCCACCCACCAAGCACTTTAAATCAGACACAAATTAACACCGACTCCCGGCATCCTTTATTAGCCAGGATTGGCTCAGCCTTGGTTTGCTTTGCTTCTATCTTCTATTTTAGTATTTCGTATCTTTTTCCCCCAGCCCCACCTTCCTGAAGAGCACACCTAACAACACCAGCAGTGCGCTGGAGAGCAGGGATGGCCCTTCAGCTCTTACAGGTGGTGTTGATACCTGGTTTCTCCAGCTCTAAACCACACATTGTGCCCCAGTAGGGGACAGCAATCCCTCAAATGTCTCATATTTCTGAGATTTTTTTTTCACCCAAACTGCTCTCGAAGCATCGTTCAGGGAGAAACGCCATGCACAGAGTCACGAACATGATGAACGTCACCTTTAGGGTGCAGCGTATTTGTCATTTGCCATCTGAGGAGGAAATTATGTAAGATCTCTTCTCCAGCACAGGGAATTGAGGCAGCTGAAATTTGACTGCCTAATGTGGGACATGGTGCAGGTCAAAACCCTGAGTTCTCTGTGGCTGCAAGGGATCGCTGTCTCCAAAGGCTCCACAGCGGCTCAAACATAAGGAGATGTCCCCACACTCTGGGAAAGGTGGCACCAACACGGTCACTGATCCTCATCATGATGGGGCCTCAGGAGCAGAGTCTAGAAAAGAGCCACCACTGGTGCAGACACACAAATGACTTCATGAAGGGCCACAAGATGGTCAGAGCACCTCTCCTTGAAGACAGGCTGAGAGAGCTGAGGTTGTTCAGACCAGTCAGAGAAGACTCTGGAAAGACCTCAACACAGCCTCCCAGTGCCTTAAGGGAGCTTGTAAAAGGGAGGGAGAAGGAGTTTTTACATGAGCAGACAGGGACAGGACAAGGGGCTGTGGTTTTAAACTGAAAAAGGACAATTTAAATTAGAGATTAGGAAGAATTTTTTTCCTGTGAGGGTGCTGAGGCCCTGGCACAGGTTGCCCAGAGCAGCTGTGGCTGCCCCATCCCTCAGAGTGTCCAGAGCAAAGTTGGATGGGGCTTGGAGCAACCTGAGCTAGTGGAAGGTGTCCCTGCCCATGGCAGGGGGTCAGGACTGTATGATTTTGAAGGTCCCTTCCAACCCAAACCATTCCACAATTCTGTGTTCACAGGGCCCTGTCCCTCTTCTCCTGTTTTTTCAGTCCTCATCAGCAACCTGCTTGATGGAGACAAGATGAGAAGAACAAATAATGGGTTTCCTGCTGGAAGCACCATGGAATTGTCTGTCTCCTCCTGGCTGGCTGCTTGGCCACGTTTGCCAAGCTGCGCACCATTCGGCAACTGTCAAACCTTTTGTGGATTTCCATCTCTGCAATATTCGTTTCTTAGCAACTCTGTTTGCTTTTAGCAAAAACAAAATGTCTCTGCCTGTGGCGTGCTATTTCGGGCAGAAATGGTGCTGTTTCAGGTCCACACCAGTCAGAAGGACCCTGGTGAAAACGGTCCTGTCTGCCCACTCACTCTTAAGAAGACTGAGTGAAATTCTTATTTGTTTCCTGCGTTCCACCTGCCTCAGGGAAAGCGCAGCAATCCTGGGCACGGGCTGTGGCAAACAGCTCATACTGCTACACTGCTGTTCCACAGTCCCTGCCGTTCCTGGATCCTGGAGTAGATTGTATAACCCAGGTAATGAAGGTACAAGTCAGCAGCAAATTTTACAGCAGAGCAAAGTTCCAGGGAGAAAACGCAGTTTGTGACCCTTTTATTGGAAAGGTTTGCGGACTTTGATTGCATCCAGCTCTACCAGAAGCTTTGCCAGCACATCCTGCTTGAGGGAAAGACCAATGAACTTGTAGGGCTGACCTTGTAAAAAAGCTCAGCAGCAATTTTTCCCATGGACCAAGAGTGAGCAGCACAACGTGAGGGTCACTGTGTCATTGCAGGATCCACGTTTTTCATTTCTTTGTTTTCATGTCAGCACAGAATGGTTTGGGTTGGAAGGGACCTTCAAGATCATCTCATTCCACTCCCTGCCATGGGCAGGGACATTTTCACTAGACCAGATAGCTCAAAGTCCCATCCAACCTGTCCTTCAACACTTCCAGGGATGGGGAGTCCATCCTATTGTTTCATTCCCACCAAAATGTTACAGATCCAGTCTCGGTCTAGTGGAAACTGCAATGAATGGCCAGCTCCTCTGCAACGTTTTATCCTCCTTCATGAGTTCCCAGTAAGGGTAAAGACATACAAACTGACATTAAACAGCATCAGCACCTCTTGAGATTATGATTTAGGAGATCTGATCGATTGGAAACTAATTCCAATTAAAAACCAACCAGGCAGAAATGCTGCCTCACTTCACAGGCTCAGGAAGGAGCTGAATTAAATGAGATCCCAGAAAAAAAAAAAAATGGGACTTGAAGGCATTTAGCATCAGTGTGGGGAGACAGATGAATGGAAATGGGACTTTTAGAAGGTGGAAGATCAGCTGTGCTTTAAATATAACTGCAGACATCAACTCTCCCACCCATCACAATCCCTCTATTTTATATTCTCAGTTTGAACCAAGTTGAGTTGAGCACATCACTCTGAACATACCCCACACCTATGAATTCCTCAGAATATTTAGGAGAGGATAGAGATCTCACCAACTCAGTCTGCCTCTGGCATAAGGCTCCTTTATTGCTCTGTGCCCATGGGAACTGCTGACGCCCTGATGTCTGATTTGTGGCATTTTATACATTTTTTAAATGGCTCAAATGATGATGATTCTCAGTATTAATCCAAAAATCCCCAAAAGCTGGTTAAAAACCAGGCTAGACAAAGAGGGAAAAAATAAGACTTGAATTTTAAATATCTGTCACTGACAAAACAATAGGTGCAGGATGAGAATAAAGGGAATGAACTCAGCATCCCCAGAGCTAAAATCTTGAGGCCTCAGGATGCTTCTGAGAATCAGTGAAGTTGGACATGGAACTCAAGTGGTGTGGGAACTTGTACAGTTCATAGCCATTTTCTCTGGAAATAAGGACCATCCGTCTTTGATATAGATCCAGAGTTATTCACTGGCTCCAAGAAGCCTCAGTGACGTCAGTGGGGCCAGGAATCTATCTCTTTATTCCTGAGCTGAATGCCTACATATTGTTTTCATGCAGCTGTAAAGACCTCTTTTATGCAACTTCTTGATTTTTCTCTGGCTCATTCATCCTGATTCATCCTTCTCTGCTCAGAGCTCCTTGAATATCCTGCAAGAAGCCCACACACTCAGACACATTTCTTGCCCGAGCCTATATCACAGTGTATTTGTCCAAATAATTTTTACTGAAATAAAGTTCCTGCCTTGCAAGATTGCCAAGAGCAATTGTTTTGGTGAATCATAAATACTGCAGAAAGTAAATGTTGGTTCAGGTTGTTTGTTTCCGCCCTTGGCAGACCAAGCTCTAAGGGTGCACACATTCCTCAGGAAACTGAGATTTTAGTTCAGCAAATAAACAATGATGGCAGTGGATATTCATCAGGAGAGTCCTACATTTGACTCTGGGAGGTGAATCTGCAGAAAATTATGAACTTCTCCCTGCCAAGGATCACCAAACAGGAGCAGAAGAGTGGAAGTAAATATTTGTGTACATCCTCACCTCTCTATTCAGCATCCTCACCTTGCCTGCAAACCACCCTCTCCAGGCTAAGGAATAATCCAAGAATATCCCAAAGCCAGAAAGAGAAGTCAAGTACATTGTGCCGCTGTAACTTGTGGGTTGAACCACAGTGGAGACAGATACTGTGCATTTTATCTGAAGCTTTTTCAAGGGAAAATATACAAGTTGCCCAAGACTTGAGAAAATGGGGATTGTTTTTTCCCTCCCACTTTAACTACTGTGTTTTGATGTTTAAGATGTAGGCAGGACCACCTGGAAGATGACAGAATCATGGATGGTTTGAATTAGAAAGGATCTTCAAGACCATCTCACTCCAACCCCCTGCCATGGACAGGAACACCTTCCATTAAATATTCAGAATGAGTGATTTAATCCATTGTTGGATGCCTAAAAGACAGAGATGCAAATCTGAACTGTCCCCTCAAGATTCCTTGGCCTTTCTATGGGAAGCAATGGGAATCTGCATCAGGGAGTGATTTTGGACAAAGCTGCTATGGTGCAAAGTGTCTCAGGCAGTCCTACCCTGACAGAGGAGCTTCCAGGGGCACATTTTCGGATCACTGCTGTCCCCATGTCTTTGGGAAGGGCATAAGTTCCCATGGACAAATTTATCCATGGGAAAATTCCTCAGCAGCACTGCTCAGTGAAGACAATTCATGGGGAGACAGAAACTGGACCTCAAAATAGGGATCCAGATGTCACTTCAGGACTAATGCCAAAAATGTTGTTCAGCCAGGGCCCTTTTCTAGAGCTCACTCTGGATCTGTTTTCTGATATTGATGGAAGATCCTTATCTTCTTCAGCAGACACTGATTACAAAGCCCTCTAAATTTTACTTTAGTACAAATAATATATAAAGGTAACACTTTCATATTTCATAATATGGTGACTGTAATTCCACTCCTGTTAAAGAGCAATTGCAGTGTAATTATGATAAGTGTGTTCTCTGACACACTTTAATACCACAAATACAAATGCAATGTAATTATACTCCATTACGATATATGTTAATATCGCAATTGAATTTTGCGTTAATGCAATAATATAATTGGTAATTATGGGATGTATTGCATGTATCAGTGCTTCACATATGTGCACACACCCCCTCGTGTCTTGGGGAGGAAGTGACTGAGTGGTTCGTGGTGTGGCTGAGAATAAATACTGTAAATGTCACTGCAGTGCTGTACATTCAATTCAGGTAGCACAGGGACACCAGAGAGCCAACAAAAACCACTCACTCATGCAGTTAATGTTCTTATTATATCAACAGAAATAATTATTGATTGAGGAAAAAAACAAACCACAGTATAATTACATTTTAATTGCTATATAATTCTGCTGTAATTACACTTTTTCTGTTATTTGGCTTGGCCAATAACAATCAGGTTAGTGAGACATTGTTCTCATAATTTTAAAAGATTGTATTATTGTGTGATATTGTACAGCATCCCAAGAGAAGAGGTTTCATCACTGATCAATTATTTCAACATAAGCCTGGATTAGTGTTAGAAAATTAACAATAAAGAGCAACCCTGCTGAGTAGCCTTCCTGAACCCTTCATGGCTCTGGTATTGCCAAATCACTGGCACTCATAAAATCTGAAAAAAAAATTACATGGAAAGATGAGATGCCAGAAGATGGGTCCTTACCCTCAGTTTAGAACCCTCTGTCACCTTTTAAGGAGTCTGTTTGAAAAAGCCAAATTGTTTGGAGTGGAAAAGGAACATTATTCTATTCAATTCTACATTATGTCCCCAAAATATCACTTGATTCAAGAATACCCAAGAAATATAAGAAAAAAGGTTATGGGTGCTGATTCCACTTTTCTGAAGATGCACTGACATGAGCACCTCTGGCTCCCTCCAAAGTAATTGATGATGGAAGATGTTGTTCCAGAGAAGCTCTAAAGAGAATTTTGTTACTTGTCTCAGAAACCAGAAAGGTCTGCGAGACCTCACAAGTTACAAGAGACAATTATCTCATCAGCAGCCTCAGAACATTTTTGTGCTCAAAGCATTGGCAAGAACAATTAGTGTCCTCCCTGCCTGCATTCCCCCTCCTATTGCCTATTCATTAAAAAAATAATAAAAAAATCAAACTGAATGAAAAAGTTGGAGAAGGAACTAAATCCTGTGTGCCTCCTGGATACTCTGGATGATACAGTAGCCATGGCAACAAGCAGTACAACAGAACTCCTTTACCTTTGATTTTTCCCTTTTTGTCTTAAGGTTTACACGAAAAAAAAAGGGATTTTTTGTTCCCAGTTCATCTCCTGTTTAGGCCAAGCAAAACACTTTGCACAGTTTCTCATGAGGTTCTCCTTCTTTTTCATCACTTACATGTGGACAAGACCAAGCCCCATCTGAAATCAGGTTATCCATGAAGTTTTCATCCCCTGTTATTAAACCCACTCCCAAAAAAACCCAAAAAACCCAAAAATAACAGGAGAGGAAGGTGGGAGGTGAGCTGGAGACATCCTGAGCAGAACAACAGTTTAACACTAACTCATTCCAACATCAAACCCTGGAGACCAAAGGTTTTGGAGGGTCCCAGGAGGGATTAAACAGATTCACAGAGGCACAATCGATCCACGGTTATAGAACAGGTTTTTTCAGAAACAGCTCCAAATCAGAGAAAAATAATCATCCCTCAGTCATCAACTGCTGGATGTAAGCAGTGAGCATCACAGATGGGATTACTTTATACTCACTCCTTCCTGCTTTATTCTTCCCATTGGCATCTGCCCAGGAAAGAGGTGGAATCACCATCCCTGGAAGGGTTTTAAAAAATGCATAAATGTGGTGCTTAGGGATGGTTTAGTGGTGCCCTGTCAGCACTGGGTTAATGGTCAGAATCAATGATCTTAGAGGCCTTTTCCAACCTGACTAATTCCATGATTCTGCACTATATTTTACAAGCCCCACTGATCATTGGTCTCAGCCAGCATGACTCTTACAGATTTTGTGCTCAAAGTCACACCCAACCATCAAACTTCCCACCTGTCCTGGAAAACAGAGGTGTGGGAAGTGAGGGGTGATCCCAAGAGAGGGTGAACGTGGATCAGCATTTGACAAAGACTCTGATGTGGTCCCCAAGCTCAGGAAGGATCTCTGGTAAGATCCCTTGTCTGACAAATGCCAAATGGTGCAGTAAACCACAGATCGTGGGCTGCTTGTCCGAGCTACGTCTCCAGGGCTGGGAATGGTTTGTGAATTTTCGTGGCATTCCAGGGAAACCTGAAGCGAGCACAGTGGCACAGGAGATGAGCTCAGAGCCATGGCCCAGTGCCTGCCACTGCAGAGGTATTCAAGCCTGGTGTCTTGCATGGGATTCTTTTTTTAAAATAGCTGAATGCAGGCCAAGGCTCCAAGCAAAAGTTCAGGGTGGCGAGGCCATACCCCACAGACACCAGATTCACCCAGATCCTCTGAGAAAACAGGGTTCCTCTTCACTATTAGGAAAATAACTGGAGGGTTTTTTTGTTGGTTTTTTTTTTTTTTAAGTTTTTGGTTGTTTTGTGGTGGATTTTTTTGCCAACAACCCCCACAGGAGACACTGACTGGAGCCTGGGTTTAACTTTTTCTCACCTTGCCAGCAATAACACCATGGGCATACAGAGCAAAGGAAACTTTTCCCCTCCTTGCAGCTCCAGCCCTTCCTTCTCTCCTGGAGCAGGCAGGCAGACTGCAGCAGCTCCGAGAGGGGCCAAGTGTTCTCCTGCTGCTCCCCAGAGCCAGGAGACTGTGGCAGAGTCAGGCTCTGTGCTAGGGCTTGGGCTGGCAACCAACGCTGACACTGCATTGCAGCACTAGGAAAAGTGGGGAGGGAGGAAAACTGATGCACACCCTGCAGGGAAAACAGCAGAGGTGGGATCATCCTCCCCATCTCTGGTGGGAATCCTTTGTCCAACGAGGCTGTGCTCCCATGGCACTTCATCACAGAAATACACAGAGGGAAACCTAGCACTGACAGGTGAAAAAATAAAAAGAAATAAAAAGAAAAACCAAACTCCCAAACGTGTAAAGCATAAGCCTAGCTGAGCTGGCACTTCTGCTTCCTTCCACAGCCTAACTCATTACTTTATTGAGTGCTCTGGGACACTTGGAGTGTGAGGCTGTGCTCTTAAAAAATACACCACTGTCCTACAGTCAATTCCATTCGTGTTCAATAGAAAGCAGATCAGACTGTTACAGAGAAAACCCTGCCAGAACCAATAACTGTACAAGCCATGGCGTTATGCTAAGATGCTGCTTCAATAAATTATCAGCTAGGAAAAGTCTGGATCCTTTAATACTCCAGAGATTTGTGACTGCGCAAACCTGTGTATGGATACAGATAAATGCAGTTAAACAGATTCACTGGATGCTGTTGGCTGAGGATTTTCTGGGTAACAAGGAAAGACACATTTAAAACCTTAGGTTAAAACTGGGACTTGCTGGCCCATCTCCAGAGATGGAAAAAGTCCATATTTTAAGAACATGGTAACTAAAGAAGGGGGAATCCTGCATGTCAACCCCCAAACCACTGTGTTTATGTAGAGAAAGATTTGTAAAGGATGATCCCAGTGGATCCCTGGGACTCATTTATGCTGCCTGGTCATGGTAAACACTGAAAACAGAAGAGGAAATCAAGGACTGCCTGGTGGGAGAGAGGAGGTTTGAGAGGACCACCAACAAAATCTGGGGAAAAAACTGGGGAAATTTTTTCCTTTTTGGGAGGGAAAAGCCATTCAGTTGAATCCACTTGAAGAAGAACTGGAGGAATGAATGGAGAATAAGTCCTCTGAGAAATAACACTGTGACTCCTGTCCCCTCAGCACATGGTTAATGCTGAGGAGTCAGTGCCATTCCTGGAGCCTTCCTGGAGGTCTTGAGGAGCCACTCGACACGGAGAGAGTTTTTTCCAAGAATTTGGGTGGTTTGTTTCGGTGCTCCTGAAAGAAGCCACCTCATCTCTTCCTGAGGGCCACACCCTTCCAAGCATCCTGAGTTGTGTCTTCTCATGAGCAGAGTTTCTGCTAGGGAGACATGCCTGAGAAAGTGGTCAGGTGGAATCCATAAGGTAATTTGCTAATAATCTACAGGGATCCAACTTGCTTCTCAAAACTGGGGCAAAAAATTGATTAAGAGCTTCCTGTAAGACCTCAAGAGTTCTGAAACTGGCTACAGCATCCATTTGTGTTCACCCACCATTCACCCTATCCTTCCCCTTTTGAAGCATCCAGCATATCTTCAGTGACCCAAAGGACCACGTATTTTACTGTTACATAACAAAAATACTCAAACAAGGCAGGGAATGGGGAAGGGGGAGAGCAGCTACAAACAATGGACTGAATTTTAAGTCAAGGAAAAAACCAAAAAAAAGTCCCCTGCCCAAATATCAGCCCTGCTTTTCTCCCTCCCTCAGTGGGCGCCCAGCTGAACCACAACCTCGCCTCATTGCCTGGCTGATGAACTCTGAAAGACTGCAGCCCCAAGCAGTTCTCTTCCAGGGAGTTTCCTTGCATTTCTCTTTGCAGTCTGTAATCGGATATGAAGCTTTTTTTGGGAGGCATTAGCACAGATGACACTCTGCAGAGAGGAATTGTGTTGCAGCGTCTGCTGCGTGCGGACGTTAAGTCCTCCTTCCCTCCCCAGCTGATGTTACTATTATTGTTCTGCAGTTCATAACAACATGACTCGGAGCATTTCCAATTTGTCCTCTAGTCACAAAGCTCAAAAAATGATCTCTTCTTCCTTCCCAGGTCTCCCTTGCCAGATTGAATTCCTGGGGTGGCAGCAGAAAGGGGAGCCGGTAGTGGGTCCAGTGTGGCAGAGAGAGACCTACTTCATCTCCAGGCCAAGCCCAACTGGAGAGGGACTTTTGACAATTGAATTCCCAGATCTTGAGCTGGGAACAGAATTTTCCATTGATAGCACTTGTAAAATCAAACACTGCTGCCACTTTTAATAGTAGAGCTTGCATGAATTTTGTTTAATTTTGCTTGTTGACTGGTTTCTTCCCAAGAACGCAGATTTACCAAAAATAAAGCCAGTTGCTTTTGCAGTGCTGGAAAGATTCAGGTTTTCCTTCCAGGAGAGCCTATTTACAGCAAGATCTGCTTTCTTGGGAAAGCTGAGATGGAACAACTCAACTTCCCTGTGTCCTGGAGGAATGCCATGATGGAAGTTGGCTTTGGGCAGCTTGGAATGAGGAATGGTGAATTTCATTTCTAGAGGACTGGCTTGATTCCTGTTTGGACCAATGAGGGGAAAAAAAAGTATCTGTTTGGATCAGTCATGAAAAAATCATCTCCTTTTCATGGCTCCCTGCTGAATTTTGTGGTCCTTCCTGAATTTTTAACCAGGTTGGTGCTTGCACCTATGAAAACGCAAAGCAAACAAATACTAACAACCCTACTGATGATATTTTTCAGCGAAACTGAGAGATTTCTCCTCTGCCACCAGAGATCTGGTCTGAGAGACCCTGCTAGGGAAGGATGGATGGAGTCCAGTTTCTTTTTGCTTTCACTGTGTATTTTAATCTCCGCAGTTTTCAGTCCCACACCTTTTACAGGCACGAAAATAAGCTTCCAAGCAAAGATCTTCTGCTGGTATAAACCAGAAAAACTCAATCCTATCAAGCAAGAAATGTCATTTCAAAGTGACTCATTATTTTTTAACAAGGGACCAGAGAAAGTTTTCTTTCTTACAGTCAGATGATGCCTCTCCTTAGCAATTCAAGGGAGTGAGGCTGGGGAAGTTTTATCAGGAATGTTTGAGGGAACTGGGATTGTTTAGTTTGGAGAAAAGCAAGCTCAGGCTTCTTGCTCTCCACCTGACAGGAGGGTGAAACCAAGTGGGGGTCAGTCCCTTCTCCCACGTAAGAAGTGACAGAATGAGAAGAAATGGCTTCAAGTTGCTCCAGGGAAGGTTTAGATTGGCTATTAGGACAAATTTCTTCACAGAAAGGGTTGTCAAGCCCTGGAAGAGGCTGCCAGGGCAAGTGGTTGAGCCACCATCCCTGGAGGGATTGAAAAGACTGT
Source organism: Taeniopygia guttata (assembly GCF_048771995.1). Taxonomy (NCBI): domain Eukaryota; kingdom Metazoa; phylum Chordata; class Aves; order Passeriformes; family Estrildidae; genus Taeniopygia; species Taeniopygia guttata. The sequence goes on along the minus strand of NC_133026.1, from coordinate 149,372,876 downwards.
GTAGATGTGGGGTTTAGGGATATTGTTTAGTGCTGGCCATGGCAGTGCTGGGTTAATGGTCAGATTCCATGATTCTAAAGGTGTTTTCCAACCTGAAATGCCTTTTGTTCTGCTGAAGGAACTAAAAACCCACCGTGCTCCAGCATCCTAGATATATTTTGATCCCCGAAAAAGAAACAGCCTGGCTTGATGTTCTCACACCACCAATGAACCGGGCAAACAGTGCTCTGGAGGGTCCTGTCTCACACCCTCTGGGACTGAACAGCAGTGATTGCTCAGTGCAATAATCCTAAAAAAAGCACTGGTCATTTTCCAAAAGCTAATGACAAGTTTGTTAGTTAATGGCCCAGATCAGAGCCAAGGGCGATTAATGATCTAACAAACCAGTCGATGAACTGGTAATGAAGCCAAATTATGATCTGTATCACCACCCCCCCACCAAAGAATCCCCTTTATTAGTCTTTTCTTCCCTCTGTAGAGGGTCTTGGACAAGCCAGGGGCTATTTCAGGAAATTGCTGGCTCCCTGGAAATCAATAACCAATCAACACCTGGAGCTCGTGCTGAAAAAATGCATATGCCAGAAAACAAACCCTGCAAGAAACATTTTACCTAGAAAATTAATGAACCCAACATGTAATGTGATTTGCCTTAGATTCAGCTGTTCAACAGCTTGTTCAAGGGACTGTTTTTTCTTTGTTTAAATCCCTTGCTTAAAATTTACGATGTAGGAGAAAAGCACATGAAAGTGGAAAACCATTTCCTAAGTTATGATACCGACTGAATGACCAGAATGAGCTCCTTTGCTGTGATAGTCAGGAAAGCAGAGTAAAGGTTTGTCCAAAAGGGGCATCTATAATGTAGGGATGTTATTTTGGGAACTGGAGAGTTCACAACAAACTTCCCAGGTCCTTAAGCAACCCTGGGTGGTTGGGAGAACATTAAATCATAGATAACACATGGAGAGATCTACTCCATCTCCAGGCCAAGCCCATCTGGAGAGGGACTTCTGACAAGGGTATGCCATAATAGGACAAGGGGGACAAAAAAAATCTAGGAAAAATTCTGCCATGTCTACTTTTTATATCCAGCACTGCAATCAAAACCAATGGCTGGGTTCTTTTGTCCTGTAAATCCAGAAAAACATCTTATTTCCTGTCTTTGCCACAATTCTTCCGGTACAATTCCTCCTTCCTTCCCCTACAGCAGGCAAAGTGGACTCATGTCTCTATTGTATTTCTCTGTAGATAGAAAAAAATTTTTTTTTTATTCTTCAGCATTAGTTGTGTCCTAATCTAAACTTTGAACTCCCCTGGTCACTAAATGCTGATTAACAAGATACTCTACCATGGAATCTTAATACTTTGTTTCCAGCAGTTCCAATAAGAGATGTTATTTGGAGTGAACACATCTCTAGGATCCAGAATTGCTGATTCAGAGGCATTGAAGGAGACTCTTCCTTTCAGTATCCACCCAATGTCATCACCAGATAGCTTCTTTTGAGGACATCATATGCCAGCAGTGACAGACTCTGCTCAAAAGGGAGTCAAAATATTACTCAGGAGATTTGGGAATTCTTGGAGCTAAGGGCTGGGGACCCCAGAGCTGGATACTGTCCCAGAATAAAACATCTGCATTATCCTAAGTCTTCTGTGGTAAAAGTAAGAGGAGCTTTAACTCCAACAAGCAGCACTTACACAAGATTTACTACTGGTTTTAATATTGACAGTGCTGGAGGCTCAGAGGAAGGAAGAGTGGTACAAGCATGGGGGCCTTCAAGCAGTTCAGAGAGAATGGCAGCAGCCTCTCCAAGTGATTTATCCCACCAAACAGCCGAATCACTTCTAGGAGCAGCTGATGGTGGTGGTTTCAAGGTCTGGGTGTGATTCCATGCCTGGTTCTGCCACCAGGCTCTGGCTTTGGGGGGAGCAGTGGGAACAGTGCATTGGTGCAGTCTGCATTGATGGCAGCAGCCCAGCCCAGCTCTGATCGCTTGAGCTGCACTGGTGTAAATCATCTCTCATCCCCCCACGATAATGTGAGTCACTGATCCTGGCACTTGGCTGTCTTGGCAGGTCTCCCAGAATCTGTTGCATGGCTCTCAGCAGCCAGGGGATGCTTTCAATGGGATTTGTGGGTAGAGGGATATTGACTTCTCCATGCCTTGGTTTCCCCGTTGGTGGAACAAAGCTAATAACCCTTACCCACTCCTTCAAATAAGAAAGGAAAACCTTATCAAAAAACTTAGCCAACTGTGGTTTATGTAATGCTTTTTGATCCTGTGGCAGAGAGAACTCTAGGAGAGAAAAGTCCAGTTATTCTGAATAGTTTTAAAAGTCTCTCCTCCACACTTTGTCGATTGGCTCATGCTGACTTTATCTCTGAACTCAGCTGAGCATCTGCTCGCCCAGAATTTGCCCCGGGGATGGGAAACCCGATTCTTATTCCACTTGCAGCCTGCAAGGTGAGGCCCTGATCTTTTTCACCAGCTGGAGCTGGTTAGAGGGTATTGTCTTGTTTCCCTTTTTAAACATTGAGCTGTCCTGATAAGTCTGTCCCTACTTGTCTTGCTTCTTTGTTCCCTGGTGATCAATTTGATCTAATTCACTCTTCTTTTTCCACACATTTACAAGTTCTTAATAACACAGCACCTACTACAGCTGCCAGAGTTTTTTTTTCAATTTCAAGTTCTTCTCCCCCTCCACTTCATCTAATCTTTATTAATTAACTAGTTAATAACCATCAATTATTCTATAAATAAACGAGTGGCTGAGCAGCCTCTGTGCAGTGCTTTCCTCCTTCTGAGCAGCATGGTACCAAATTCTCCAATTCACAGTCTTTGCAGCAGCTATTTTGATAGAACAAAATTTGTACCCTGGGACAAACCTTTTGCTGTTGCCCAAGAACAGAATATTTCAAATGCTTTGAGTACTAGAGAGCAGTATTAGGACTGCCATCAGTCTTCTGAGCTTCAGGAAAATTTTAAAAAATCACAGTGGAGCTCCTCACTTCCACAGGCACCTTTCTAACACCCCAGCTTTTAGAGGAAGCCTGATTAAATGCAGCCATCCCTGCTGGGCCACTAAATTTGGGATAGGGGCCATCAGCTTTTCTATTTTGGACCCATGCAAAGCCAGCGGGTCAAAAACTGGTCTTACTTCTACCAGAAGAAACAGGAAGGCCAAAGAAATGTGAATGGGACTGGTATTTCTCTTCAAAACAAGATAATGGACTGGGAACTGTGTTGACTCAATTCCCAATTTCTCGGTGCTCTCAGGTTAAGTCACTTGGTTCTGTGCCTTGGCTGCTCTACTAAAAATGCACCGTGGGGTACCAAGCCTTCCTTAGAACATCTCAGTAAATGCTTTGGAGTCTCCCCTGAAAGGCTCTGCAGCAGGGACCAGCTGTTTCCAGCAGGATCACACCAGATTCATGCAAATGGGAGTGCTGAGGGGGTCTGAAAAATCACAAATCCCAGAATGGGTCGGGCTGGAAGGGACCACGGTGGAGTCATCTGGTCCCACCTCCCTGCTCCAGCAGGGCCATCCCAGAGCACAGGCACAGGATTGTGTCCAGACAGTTCTGGAATATCTGCAGAGAGGGAGACTCCACACCCTCCCTGGGCGATCTGTTCCAGCGAGTTGTCACCTGTACAATAAAGACGTTCTTCCTCATGTTGAGGTGGAACTTCCTGGGCATCAGTTTCTGCCCGGGCCTTGCTCTGAGCCCTCCCTGCAGACACTGCCAGACATTGATCAAGTCCCCTCCCAGTCATCTCCCCAAGGCTGAACAGGCCCAACCATCTCAGAATTGGCCCAACTCTCTCAGGAAGTCCCAGTGTTTTGTTATTTCCATCTCCATAACAAAATTACAGTGCCCTTCTGCTCTGTCACATAAACAGGGAGCTGGGGGTGTTTAGCCTGGAGAAAAGGAGACTCAGGGGTGACATTATCACTCTCTACAACTTCCTGAAAGGTGGCTGTAGTCAGGTGGGGTTGGTCTCTTTTCTCCAGGCAGCACTGAGAGAACCAGAGGACATCTCAAGCTGTGTCAGGGGAAATATGGGTTGGATATTGGGAAAAGTTTTTCACAGAAAGAGTGATAAAGTTCTGGAATGGCCTGCTCAGGGAGGTGGTAGAGTCACCATCCTTGGATGTGTTTAAATAAAGACTGGATGTGTCACTCGGTGCCAGGGTTTAGTTGATTGGATTGGACTTGATGATCTTGAAAGTCTCTTCCAACCCAGTCATTCTGTGATTCTGTGAAACCCAGAGGTTCCCAGTGCCACCAAGACCAGACCTGTTACAGTCCATACAAGAGGGGAGCAGGGCAACTTTACAGATGAGACCATGGGCATAGCAAAAGTTTGAGGTTTACATGGTTGACGTGGGCTCCAGACTAGGCTCATCCTCTTGTACCTGGGCTGAGAAACCCCCCAATCTTAGTTTTGGATACTCTTCCCTGTGACTCCCCCAGAAAAGAGATTTATCCTTTCCATGATAAAAGATCAGCCCTGTTGTGCCCAGGACTCAGTCCTCCCCAAACAAGCTCCTGAAATTAACAGCAAAATTCTCACTGATTTTAGGAAAGAACATGTCAGGGCATTAATTTCTTGCTCTTCCTCCCCAGAAGGAACCACTTACTCTTCTCTCCCCTGAAACAGTTGGAGAAATTTTTCACCACTGCACTGATGGAAGAAACTACTCTGCTTAATAGAAGCATATAGAAAAAATATGAGGACATTTGGTCACAAATGAAAAACTTGCCTAGTCTCATAGTTTAGTGCTGAGTTTGCCTGGCCCCTTTTATGATTAGATTATTACTTATTCACTTATTCGTCTATTTAATCATATCAAGGAAGAGTGCCCTACATGACCCTTCTGGGCACTTGCTGATTCCTTTGTTCTTTTATTCTGCTTTTAACTGAGATTATTGCCATACAGGTTCCTTTCATAATGAGCCTTGAATTATTGTACTTTATCATCCATAAGGTGCTTTTCTGGTTTGCTGGTGTATCCCTTTCTATCTGAGCTATTCCTGCAGGACACATTACTCTTAAATGATTCACAAGGATCAGCCATTCACAGAGTCCTGGATTTTAAGGATGACTGGGCCCTTCTCTTTCTTAACCTCCTGAAAGGTGATGGCCTTAGACATTACATTGTTCCTGAACTTCCTGGCTATCATAATGTGTCTTTCAAAACTAATACAAACTAAATCAAAAGGTACAAAAGTAATACAAACTAAATCAAAAAGTACAAAATGACTACAAACTAAATCAAAAGGTACAAAAATCTTGACAGAGCACTAAGCACCAGCAGAATGTGTGAATTAATTATAATATAGGTATCTTTTTTTTTTTTTTAACTTTAGCTCAGCTTCCTTAGCCAGACGTTTGGGGGTTTGTTGGTGTGGGGTATTTTTTAAGTTAAGATTAAACAGGTTGTGTAAGAGAGAAGGCAATATGAAGTTCTACATAGGATATGCTGTTTACAGATTTCTTGTGAAGTTGTCCCTATGAACATCTATAATTTGTTTAAAAATTGACCCCATGCTTTCTGGTTGCATCTACCTGGTTTAACTAAGAGTAATTTCATACAGGCAGGCTTCTTCTATCACAACACATCCATGAGACAGTAATATTATCCCTGTCTCACATTAAGGAACACATAGGAAACAAGGGGACTTGTTTATGGCTGTATTTCTTTGTTAGCAGCAGAGATAGAAGGAAAATTATTTGGTGCAGATTCTCAGTTTTATTGTTCAGTCATAAGACCACATCCAATTGCTGCCCCAAAATATGTTATGATTTATTTCTATCTTTTCTTAGTGATGGGACTGCATAGGGTGACTTCTTGGATTCCTTCTTAACTTCACCCCCCTCCCATTTTTCAAGCTGGAAATTGAACTCTGCTTGCAAAATCAGAGAATCCTTTTGAAACAGCAAAAAAATGTAACAGACAAATTGTGAATCTGCAGTGGCACCGATACATCTCTTGCTAAGAAAAGATGCAGAAGTAGTCAAAATTTCATCTTGATTTCATCTAACTGACCAGTCAGAAGTACCCACTTTAATCCAAGCAATAGGAAGGACAAAGCTCAGAAAGATGACTCACATCCCGAGCCAAGGAAAATATAAAATTTGCATGTTCAGCATTGGTCCAGAGCACAGAAGTTTGGACTGACACTCTTTCACATGACTGGCAGCTGAAAGCTGTGCCCTGGGAGACAACCTGGGAAGAAAACATGATCCAAGAAATTCCAGGGAAGCAGTGAGGCTCTCAAAATGCAGTTTTCCTGCCTCACCTCATGGGCCAAAGGTTACAACCACAAAGATTTCATCCAGCACAGGAGCTGTGACCTGCAGCAATCTGTGCATGGCCTTGGAAGGGACAATACTGACTGTGGGAGGACAGAGCTGGAAAATGTGCCAGGCACCTAACTGGCACCCATGGCACTCGACTGCTGTAGGACTGGCCTTGGAAAAGTTCACAGAATCACTGAGTGGTTTGCGTTTGGAAGTGACTTTAAAATAATTTTATTCCAACCCCCTGCCATGGGCAGGGACAACTCCCACTAGACCAGATTGCTCCAAACCCCATCCAACCCATCACTTCCAAGTGATTCTCATAAATCCATGGCTTTAATGGCATTGCATGAAACACGTGAATCCCACACCACCAAAATATTCTGGTGTGAGAACATTAGAGGCATAGAGGAGTGTTTGTTGGCACATGATGAGTCAACACATAAAATGTGTGTGTGTGTGCAGCCATGTTTTCAATTCCTCCACCTACAGTGATCCCCCCAACCTACTTGGAGAAGATTCCTGAGCCCAGCCTCCCCAAAATTTGAAGAGGAGTTCCAGGCCCTTTTTAGTTGTCTCAATAAAGTGAACCAGGATGGACCAAACTTCTCCAGCAGATATTCACTTAGGTCCCTCAAACACGGTTTACTTCCAAATACGCGACCTGAAACCAATGGATATAGAGAGCAGGCACCCTATTTCCTAGTTTTATCTGTTTTTATGGTGGATACTTCCACAAAAACAAGTTTTAATGCTCCCCAAGTAGGCAGAAGTAATCTAGAAAATGGAATCAGTGAAGAGTCACCACATGTGACTGACTCTCCAGATGGGCCACAGCAATGACTACTCTGTCATTGTCAAATTGTGTGATTTCTGGACATTTGAGATGTACAAGAACTCCAGAAAGAATTGGTGCTGTAATTCCAACTGGCATTTTACTGGAAAACAAGCAGTGTATGCTCACTGGTGTTTGAGCAATGCAGAAGACTGGCCAGCATGTTAGACAAAAACATTCATCAGAATTTGTTCTGCTGTGACCAAAAACCCCAAGAACCAAAGTAGTGAGGAAGTGGAGGAGCTGACATAGGGAGATTACACACAGAGTCTTCAAATACAACTAAAAGCTGAAGAAAGAACTCCCATGCATAGGTGCCTGGTAGGAGAAAAAAACCCCGTCCTTTATTGGCCAGACTCAGTGTGCAGGAAGATGTGATCAGGGACAGCGCTTCCCCTGAAAAAATTCAATTTTAATTCCTTCAGGAGGGTGGGGAATGAACTTGACTTTTTGAATTATGTTCATTCACAACACAGAATCAGAAACACCTTTACAAATAACATCCTTGCCATGCTGTGTTGTTAAAGCCTGTGGGTTTTGGAGGGACTGGGAGCCAGGCAGTGGTTTAGAGAAAAGCTGATCGGGATTCTGAGCAGTGATTAAAGGACAAGTTTATAAAAGAAGCTGGCAGATGATGGAAGGAATTTGTCAGGTGATGGAGTCACAAAAGGCAAACAAATAAAAACAAATTCAGGAAGTAGCGATTTCTTTCTGAAGGCAGAAGAATCAACATGTCTAAAAGGAAAGGGGAGTGTGGAGATGAAGGAGAGGAGACAAGATTGTACTTCCATTCTGAGCAAAGAAAAGCCAAGTTTCAGACATGACAACCCAGTGAAATAGTTTATTGCTTTAGCTTTCTGCTATTTGTTGCTGTCTATTTATCTTATTTTATTAAAGTATTGAATCCATCTCTTTTGTGAAGTGCCCATTATACAGAGTTAAAAATAACTTTTTAGGCCTCCTGTGATACAGATTACAACAGGAGCAATGAGTCAAAAAGAGAGCTATTTCTCATCTGCTGCTCCTATTTCCAAAACCAACCATGTGGATGTGCTAAGATGGACTTTAAAGGATCAGAGCAGTGATTGGGATCCTGGAAGGAAATGGGGTCACAAACACAAGCTTTCCAAAAACTGAGGCCTAAAATTATGTGTCTTATAAGGCCACATACAAGGTCCTGCAGTGGGTTGGAGCCACACCTGGTATCAACAGAGGCTGGGGGAGGAAGGGATTGGGAAGAACTGGGATTTCTGGTGGATGAAAAGTGGGACATGATCCAGCACCGTGTGCTCACAGCCCAGAATGTCCACGATATCCTGAGTTTCTGGGGTTATCCTCCTCAGCACCACTCTGGTGAGAGGAGAAGGCTCCAAGGAGACCCCATTGCAGCCTTTCAGTTCCTAAAAGGGGTGAGAAAGATGGGGAGAGTAGGGCCTGTAGGGATAAGACAAGGAGTAAAAGATTTTAAGCTAAAAGAGGGAAGATTCAGGTAAATATAAGGAAGCAATTTCTTACCACGAGGATAGTGAACGCTAGGCCAGGTTGCTCAGACATTGCTGGTAGATTCCACGTCCCTGGAAACATCCAAGAGGAGGTTGGATGGGGCTCTGAACAACCTGGTCTACCTGAAGATGTCATTTTTCACAACCTTCAAAGGACATCTGGTCCAATCCAAGCTATTCTGGGATACCATGGTTCTAGGCTGGGTGAACAGGTTTATGTTATCACCATGAACCCAAGGTGGGAAAACGTCCTGGTTGGTTTCCTGATATTATCCCTAAATACTGATACCTTCCCAGCTCACCTACTCAGCCTCTTCAAACATGGCAGAAGAAGAAAAAAAGCAGAAAAAAAATAGGACATCACATACCCAGGGGGGTTCTAAATTTAATCCGTGTGGGGGATACCAACCATTTAATCTCAGATTTCTCTTGCTGGGAAGTAAGAAGTGCGAAAAGAAAAACCCAGCATAGAGGGATTTATGATGTTGTAGCTTAGAAAATGACAGGGAATTGGTCAGAGAAGAATTAGTTTCTAGAATTAGATTCTAGAATAATTAAGATATAGTAGAATTGAAATAACCCAGAATTAGATTCCAGAATAATTCTAGAATTAGAATGATTTTTCACAGTTCTGGCAGTACTCACACTAACCTGGCACTGAGCTGTCCTCACAACAGGGCAAGTCCTGCGAGATGGACTCAGGATCAAGCAGGACCAGCCTTTCCCTGGTGTTTAAGCATCACTGGCTGCTGTTCTCTAGGAGAAGAGTGAAGATCTCCCACCTATCTCAGCTCTGAAGGAGTTCTTGTAAATCAAAAATAATGTCCACCACCTCTTCATGAAAGGACTCAGAGATGTTTTGTCCATGTTGCAGACTTGGACTTCAGGCAGAGACATGGAACCATTTTTTCAGGGTCCCACAGGGCTCCTAAAAGTAAGTTTTAGTTTCCTGCTGGTTAAACCAACCCTTCTTTGAGGATTTCTCTCTCTTTGCAAACTTAAAGAATGAAAGAGTCTGAATGGAACTGCCTGGGAATACAGAGGAAACAGGGAATACATCTCCAGGCTCCTTTTGCACTGGTAATATTCACTTCACTGGCATCTCATGGAATTATAGAAGTGCAGAACATCCTGAGCTGAAAAGGACCACAAGAATCATCCAGGTCAGACTTCTGGCCCTGAACAGGACAGCCCCAAGAATCTCACCATGCATCTGTAGTTACTTAGACAATTACTGCAACAACCAAAGAACTTAAATACATTGTAATATAAATATATGTACATAAAAATGCATATATAAATATAGCTACATATATAAATGCATGAATGAATATGTATTATATGCAAATATACACATATATATTTATAAAAATACATTTATATATGCATATAAATACATTATATTGGTTTAGGGAAAAAAGATAAAGGCAACAGCTGCTGCTTCAAAAAGGGAAAATAAAAACCCTGGAACAAATTTCTCAGACTCCTGTAGGGCTCTCTTTTAAAGCAGCTCTCCCAGGCATAAAAAGAAATCTTTCCTGCCCTGGGTAGAAGGGCATATCAGCCCTCCAGCTCCACTGTTACGTCATTTAATGCCTATTGCCTGGATTAATAGGCCTCTCAATTGAAAATACTTTTTGGAGCAGAACTTGGCTGCAGCTGTTTTCCTTTCTGGGGATCTCCTACAGTGCTCTATAAAGCAGCAGATTAAATACTGATGGAGCAGTGCTGGGAAACAGCAATTGTAGCTGTGGTGATTGTTCATACTTATGCCTGGACGTTAGAGCTCGGCATCTGAGTGAGAGAATATTACTTGAGATGATGGGGTCGTGCTTTGGTGTACCCAGAGTCACATTTAGGAGGTATAAATAGAGCAGCAAACACCTTCACAGGGCTAAAGGTACATCAATTATACTTTCTGTGACAGTCTGTAGTCTTGGTAGAGATAGATACACTGGTGATACATCCTAGCCTCGAAAATCCAGGTGCTCATTGGATTTATTAACAGCAGAATGGTTTCTATTTAAACAAAACCATTTTAGGAGGTTCAATATATAATTGATCCTGTAATACAGAATTTGGATCAGCATCGCTGCTTCTCATTCTCCTGAAGAAACTTAGCAAAGTCTGATTTGTTTATGAGAGAAGGTTTTGGAGAAAGGAATGCTATCCCATCCTTCTTCCCTTGCTCCTCATCCAAAGCCACTGGGCATGGGATCTTTGCAAGTATGGGCAGCATTGCTCAAACGTATTTTTGTGAAGCACAGAATGCCCAGCTGGCAGCAGCTGCTCCCTGAGTGTCCCCACACCCTCCCTGCTCTCAGAGTTCCCCCACACCCTCCCATCCCAGAAACTGGGTCGGGTGCTGTGTGACCCACAGGCTGGTGGGAGGCAGCAACATCCCCTCGTGATGTCGAGGCTGAAGTCAGCAGGAGCCCTGGCATGGCAGGACATTTTCCAGAGTGAGTTATGCTGGATGCTGACCCTCCTCTGAGGTGCTGATCTGTGTCATGATCTGCCCTGCAGAGAGGCCAGGATCATTTTCCCTGGGATTGCCCTGTTGTCTGGGTCTGGGGATGGAGGTGAGCAGATTTCCTTGTTCTCCTCTGCCCACCTTGCCCAGGCCCTTTGAATTGTTCGTTCATTACCTCTGATGTGGCTGTACCTGGCTATTAATTATCAGCACCATCAGCCTCAAGCAGCACGAGGTCTCACAGCTATCAGCACAGCATGGATTAGCCGGAATTTCCAGACATCCATCCATGGTCCAGAAAGTCCTTCCTACTGCCATCCTTGTGTGCAGGTTGCCCAGAGATGTTCCACAACATCCTCCCCGTCCCCGGAGGTGTTCAAGGCCAGGTTGGATGGAGCTCTGAGCAACCTGGCCTAGTGAAGGGTGTTCCTAACCATGGCAGAGGGTGGAACAGGGTGATCTTGAAGGTCCCTTCCAACCCAAACAATTCCAGGATTCTATCATTGCATTTTCCATCACAGCCCAGGGTAGTGCTCCAAAGGGATATCCAGTAAAGATTCTGACAGAGACTGGCCTGACAGAGGTCATTCCTATTTTCTTGCAGCCAATATCACAGAGTGGTGCTTAAAATACTGCAGCACCCTGGTCTTGGGCAGTAACCTTAAACTCCCTGGGGACAGAAATGTATTGAGAGGCAGCCTTGTGTTTTGCCTCAAGCTGAGAGGGGGCAGAATCACAGAGTCAGTGATTTGGGTTGGAAAGGGACCTCAAAGATCATCTCATTCAACCCCCCTGCTATGGGCAGGGACACCTTCCACTACACCAGGTTGCTCTGGGCAATCTCTGGGCAGAGAAGATGTTTTTTGTCTCTTCCAAACAACTTCCTGCATGGGAAGGTCACCAATCCCGATCTGCTGCCATCCTAGAAACAAGCAGTTTGAGAGGAAGTAGCTGTCAAGGAGAGGAGAACAGTAGGAATCTGGGAGCAGATCTAATGGCAAACCCAGGCTTTCTAAAGCCTTATAAATGTCAGCCTTGTTTGTTTTCAAGTAGGTGGTGGGAACAGAGCAAAGGCTTCTCTGTGTTACTTCACTCTGACTAATGCTGCCAGAGCCAGGCTGGTGAGCTGCTGATGAAAATGTAACTCAACAGGTCTCTGACACCTTTAAACACCTCTCCCTGCTTCCCTAGAGGAAACCTGGATCTGAGGTCCACGGGGATGATGTGAAACAGCAGCAGAGGCATCCCAGAGGGACGTGCAGCCAGAGGCTTGTAAGGGGAAGAAGCAGAGGAAAGTTGTGATGCTGTCTGGAAACATAATTCCCAGGGGGGTAGGAAGCTCGACTAAATAGCTTTTCACTCTCTGTTCACTCCACTGAGGTCACCCTGCCACATACCCACAAAAACCAGGTGCTCCCCTTGGTCACCCCCCCTGTCAGCAGTGCCAGCCTGCTCCTTCTGGGAGCAGGAGATGTCAGGATTTGAAGAACATCATCAGGATAATAGCACGATTGCTGTTTTACTCCTAAATTATGCATCACCCCTCCAGCACACGCTCCCAGCAGGTGTCTGTCTCTGAGCTGTACAAGGCCACTGTCAGCTCCACGCTTGTCACCAGCCTGCAGCAGCTGAAGATGGTCCCACTTCTTCTGGGGGCTGCCAGGCATTTTAAACATGAAGTGAGATCAGCAAATCGAGAGCCATCACTGGTGGAGAAGTGGGGACCAGAATTGGTAACAGCTGAGGGATGGTGACCTCAGTGTGCTGTGGACAGGGGATGGTCAGAACTTTTTAAACCAATCAGAGAAGTCTCACCTATTTTATATCATCATGTCCACCTGTTTTTTGAGACCAAAAACAAGGGTTTCCTTTGGCATAAGTAGCTTTACTGAGTCTCTGTTGGGTCGTGGTCTAGCTCTGCCAGGATTATATTGGCTTTTCTGCAGCACAATCAATACAATTCTTTCCAGTTTAATTTTCTTTTTTTTTTTTTTTTTGGTCAGGTGAGAAAGTGGGGCCATCTGAAAAGAAGCTGAGCAGTGAAGTAGAAGAGTCACAGGGCTTTTGTGCTGGCTCACTGAGCTCCATTTTTCGTGTGTATTATGACCTGTGGTCCCCTTACACAGCAGGACTGTGCTGGTTCAAAGCACGGTGTGACTTACATGTGCCTCACTAGAAAAAAGGTCTTTTCTTACTGTGGTGCATTCACAACCCTGGCACAAACCCATAAGTGCCCCATAAGTGGTAAAGACAGGGATGAAGCTGAACTTATCTCCAGGGAGGGAGAAAAACTGGAGAAGGGAATTTAGCGAAGCTCCTTTAATGTGGATGATGAATGCCTGACCTAAGGGGACTGACTGCAGCAAGTGACCTTTCCGACATCAAGACTCCTTCACCACAGCCTGAATTAGCCCGTGATCCTTGCAGAAAGGACCCTGGGATCTGTCATTCTAGATTCAAAATGCCTTTTACGGCCATCTGCCCCAGGCCTGACCCTGTTTGCTTTCCGATCCCAAACAGGTACCATGGTCATTTCTGGAAGATGGGGAGCACTGCCCTTACATACACAGCCCATGCAAAATCTCTTTCTGAACATCTAATCCACATTCATTTTTTTTCCTCCTTGGACTCTCCTTTGAGTTGATCTTTCCAAAACACTGACCCAGTGACCCCATTCCCTCCCCCACCCCCCAGCACTGCCCCCAGTAGGTCTCCAATTAAATCCAAAATTGCCTCTGCACAAAAGCAGCTCTGTCAGCTCCATTCAGAGAGGAACAAGTGGCCTGAATAGCTTTGGGCGCACTGGAAACTGAGAAACAGTGTGGTCTTGTGTTAAAGTTGAATGGTGGCGAGGGGGGCGGTTGGAGGTTGAGGGGGAGCCTTGAATCAGTTAAAGTAATTATTGAGTCATTCAGGAGGCTGGGGATGGAGCAGGATTCTTCTCCAACAAAGCCCTGCAATAGACACATGAGGCATTTCACCTCTTCAGGACGTCTTGGCCAGGAAAGGAAAGTATCAGGTATAAAGCAGCAATTTGTACGAGTCAGAGCTATTGTGATGCTCTGGCCTCTTGTTCCTCTTTCCAGATGGTTGATCTTGGACCTCACTCTTCTTCACTTCTCTTTTCAATTCAGGGAGTCCAAAGGTCTAATTCAGTTTTTGTGGTGCAGGGGGGAACAGCTGAGGGTGTTTTCATGCATGGTGCAGACAAGGGATTCGATTACTTTGTGTGTCCTGGAGTCATCTCAGCAGCAACAGCCCGGGAAAGGCTGTCAGGATCATTTCACAGAGAGCTCTGTCATTTGTCTGACAGTTCAGACCAACCTGACAGCCTCCTGAGCAAAGTACTCTGGGTGTAACCCAAACCCCAAAAACTGTTATCCATCAACTCAGCAGGGAGATCCCATCCATGGACGTGTCAGGGCCATCCATCAAAAACCAACCCACAGGCACAGGGACAGAGGAGACACACAGTGGCTTAAAAGGCTTAAAAAAGGCCAGGAGAGGAACTGTCCAGCAGTCCAAAACCAGCAGTGGCTTTCCACAGAGGTTCCTCTGCTGCTGCAGGGCATGTGCATCTCTCCCAAAGCAAGCTGTGATTCAGGGGCTCTATTCTCTGTCACAGACAGTGTTAGCCAGTAGCATTGCATCCATTGCTGCCTCTCCCTCCTCTCGGAATATCTCAAGACATTTTTGAACAAACTTTTAGTCAAGAGACTCATGTTGATGCTATACATGTCAGAGCATATCTTGCTTATCAATCAGAGAACACTGAAAGGACAAGATTTGTAGCAACAACTTAGTTCCACTACTCATTCCAGGTCAGGGAAGACTGTTTAAATGTTCTTTTTTTGGTGTTTTGACTGTTCACACTGAAATGTGAGTCCTTAGTGAGTAGCCCATCTCAGGTAATGATCCAATAAAATTTGATTTTTTTCTCTAATGAGAGATTAGGATTTCAATATATTTATTAGTTATTTTCACTCCTTCAGTTATTTTTTCCCCTTGGTCAACGTAATTATTTTTTTCAATGTCACAAAGGCAGGAGAGCCATTTGGATGCCACGGTGGTTCTTGCTATCAGCCAGAGCAGCCACAGATTGCTGCTCCTGCTCCTTCTTGGGCAGTGTGTGACAGTCCTGCTGTCAGAAACGCTCTTGTGTGAGGGTAAAAACCAGTGCACATTAACTCTCCTCCCTCTCAGAACCTGTTTTCCCTGCCAATGAAATATTCACTGTGTTTGTTACTATTTATTCATACTTCAGCAGTTTCCACAAGTGTGGGCCACTGAACAGAAACTATTAATCTCCCATGCACTGGGCTTGTCTAGTATGGAAGAGGTTAATCAGAGAGGTTAAGAAACCAGAATAATTTGATATCTGCTGGAGGTTTTTAAAAAATATGAGGAAAGATTTATACAAGACCAGAGATTTTTAGTATTTTTACATGATTACCTCTTTCTCTCCCTTTGGGCTACAAAACCACAACTTTGCAGAGCTTTTCACTGGCAAATATCCTAAATATAAACTGCATGCTTTTCCCCCTAATTACCAGAGCTGATAATAACCCCACTAAAATTCAGCATAAGGCGCCATAGAGTGGTTTGGGTTGGAAGGGACCTTCAAGGTCACCCAGTGTGGGTCCCATGGGCAGGGACACCTTCTACTAGACCAGGTTGCTCCAATCCCCATCCAACCTGGCCTTGAACACCTGATATATCCATGCACACAGTCCTAGCAGGGAATTGTTGAAGTCCAGGAATATTTAATCAGTTTATTTCTGCTTAGGTAGGCCATGCTCACGTGTCTAAGATGCTTCCAAAGTGTGACATGATATAGAAAGGACTTACCCAGGTTTCCTTACAGCTCTGTGCTCTGCCAGTGAAGAAATTTTCTTAGATAATTCCGAAATTGTTTTCATTCCTGGAAACAATTTCAGGAGTGGAATTGCTCTTGCTCCCTGACACAATCTTGGGGTCCTTCTCCTGCTCGACCTTTTGCTTCCCGCATCTCTCTGCTCATCAGGCTCCTCTCAGCAGCTGGGGGTTGATTCCTCCCCTCTCACAATAATTAAATGTGCTACTACAGCCTGCTGAATCACTATTTGGCACAGCCCATGGCAGTGTCATCCTCCAGAAGATGCTCACGGGATCCTTGCACGTGTGACTCTGTGACAGCAAGCACATGCAAAGGCTGCCAGGGGACTGTTCGCGGAGCTCATACCACACCTTCCTTCCTCACCACAGGTTTTTAAGCAGAGCATTTCCTGGCTCATCCTCTGACCAGAATTGCCACCAATGACAGCACCAAGAGAGCTGATAAATCCCGGCTAAATCCACCCAAACCAGCAGCAGGACTCAAGCTGAGCTCCTCTGAAAGCAAAGGTGCTTCATGCCATTCTTACAGCAGGCAATTAGCCATAGGCTGTTAATGACTTGGCTGGCCTTTGTGGGAACTGCTCCCAGGTGGAATCAGAGTCACTGGAGCCTGACTCATCGACGCTGTCCTGACAGAAATATTTTGTACCTCAAGCCCAGAAAAGGCCCATTACCTTGGAGCTGAGTTTGCAGTCACTGCTACTGCGAGATCCTGCAGGTGCTTAAGCAGCTGTGAAAGAAGTGTCACCTCCTGCTTGTGCCACCGAGCTGGAATGAGAAAGTCTGAGCGCGTTCTGCCCTAAAAAAGCCTCGATCGCTTTGTTCATTGCTTGTTTTTGGCACGGCAGGGGCAAATCTCATCAGAGAGCTTGTTGCTCTGAATGAATCACGGGTGTGGCCCTGTGTGTTTGTTAAGGACCTGATGGAACGAGGTAGGGTTTTAGCCAGAGCTTTTAAGCCCTTCCATTACACTTTAAAAGTCCTTCCTTTTACAGTCCTCTCCTCCATCCTCTATAAAGAGAAGGGCAGGTTTACAACATCCATCACAGTTAACAGGGTGAAATAGGGCAGGGGAGTTGATACTTCCAATTGTGCAGGAGCCAATTAAGGTTTTTAAGCAGAACATTCAAGTCATAAGACACTTATCACCCTTTTGGAACCCATCCTGGAGCAGTTACCTTCTATTTTCCCAGCTTTACCTCTCTTCCCTGCTTGGCTCTAGATCCATTTCCCTCTAGGCTATTCCTTCTCTCCGATGAGCTTGATATGAATTTAAAATATTGTGTTCAAGATTTGGATAATAATCACAGAATCATTACTTAGGGAAAGACCTCTGAGATCATTGAGTCCAGTATTTGACTGATCCCCATCTTTTCAACCAGCCCAGAGCACTGAGTGCCACATCCAGGTGTCTCTTGAACATTTCCAGGGTTGGTGACCCCAGCACCTCCCTGGGCACCCCCTTCCAAAGCCTGACCACCTGTTCCAGGAGGAATTTCCTCCCAATGTCCAACTAAACCTCCCCTGGCACAGCTTGAGGATAGGACAGGATCTTCCTGTCCTGATGAATGGCTTTATTCTAGGAGGATGGAAAAAAAATTAAAACACTGTGGGTTTTTTCTCTTTCTTCTCCATTTCCAGAATTATTTCATGATTCTCTTGAAGTCGTGTATGAGGCACAGAGGAAACAGTGGGCAGACCTTGTCAAGGTAAGTGAAATGCATTATGCCTCTACAAGGTACCAGCCAACTGTATCATTAACAGCAATGGTAATAAAAAATGCAGCTCTCTCTCACCTTAAGGGGATTTGAGTCACTGACATTTTAATTAACAAGGTTCCCATCTCCCAGCATTAAGTCTGCAGCCTGCACAACTTCTCCTTGCTGGAAGGGATGGAGATCAGGTGTCCTTTGCCACAACAATTCTGTGTGATCTCTCCTGGGCTCTGGGGACTCACCTCAGGAAGAGCCATACATGGAAAATTATGATTTTTCCCATTTTAGGAGCAAAAAATCCAGAGGAAGGAGTTGCAGAGAGCAGGCTGAGGGCAGCCAGTCAACATGAATGACAAAGAATGGTCACCAAACCCTTGAGTTTATCAAAATATACAAACCTGGAAACAAGTGAGTCTATGGGAGGTTTAAAGAGATGGAGCTGTGGACAAAGCCTGTCACAAAAATCTGGTAAAGATCATGGGATTATAAATTATTCTAAATCACAACCAGAAATATTTCTGAAGTCTTTTCTTCACAGCCTCCCAAGCCATGGAACAGGCTGACCACCCCCTGTGTTCTGTTTGTCACACAGGTGGAGCATGAAGTATCTCCCCTTTTTCATCCCTGACATTGATGGAGGAAAAAAATGGCACCAAAAATGAATGAAACCAATTTTTTTTTGCTGCTCAAGACAACAAATCTTTGCTGCAAGGAGGAACTGGGAGGTGGCTGTAAGGAAGCCAAGGAGAGAAGAGATGAAGATGGCTTTGGCTCTAATAGAAAAGCCTATAGAAGAGGAAAGAGAGAACATGGATAATCCCAGTATCCACGCTGGAAGATCCCAAAGATAGGGAAGAATTGAACAGATGCTGCCAGGAACCAAGTTATATCCAGCCCCTATATCAGCCTGGCTGACACATTGACCAACCAAGCCCTTCACCCACCATTCCCATCAGCATTCCATGGACAAAGCCTGGCGTTAGCTCATGATATGGAATGCACACAGGAATTAATGGAAATAAAATGCCTTTGTGTGTGGTGTGTCTTCTAAACTGTGATAACAAATCACAGAAGGGGCAGATGCTTCTCTGTCCTTGGAAATGTTAAATTGGACTGGGTCTAATTCTCCTGCCTAATCTGAGTTAGGGGACTTTTAGAAACTGCTGAGTGCAGCTCCCTGCTTTTCTCCACACAGATGGTAGATCATCCTGTTCCCTCCTGGCTTTGAAATGGTTCTGTGGAGTGAAACCTCAGGGGTCCTCTGTTCTCTGTGCTGCCCAGCAGCAAGGAGCACAAAACATCTTTAAAACATCTTTATTTGGTACATGTTTGGTTAGGAAATCTCATCAGCTAGAAATAGTCCCAGGTTAAATTCAGCAAAACTGTTTGAGCACCCCCATAATATAGGACATAGATTCACAGAATGGTTTGGGTTGGAAAAAACCTTAAAGCTCATCCAGTTCCAAACCCCCTGCCATGAGCAGGGACACCTTCCACTAGAGCAGGTTGCTCCAAGCTCCATTCAGCCTGAACATGATGGAAATAAGGATGTGAGATCCCATCCTCCAAGCTCATGCATTTTGAAAGTCAGCCCATGCAGCCATAAGACAGAAGTTGACTTCTGCAGACTCTCAGGGTGTTCATGAGATCTGAGATTGCCCTTTTCCTGCCTCCTGAGAGTCACAAAACCCTTTTTTGACTCCAATATAAACCTGTATAGCTCTTTCATAACAGCACATTTGCCTCTGGGTATTACCTTGTCTCGACACAATCCATTTTTAAACACCAAAGCTGCCAGTTGGCGCAGGGTTGAATTGTGTGTCTGGAAACCAAATGGTTCTTTGAAAATCGACAAAATTGTATTTACAAGAGCAGTCACTCCATCAGCACCATCAAATTAATTTTTCAGACGTGATCTTTTTGATGAACTGCTTTTCTTTCCTCACTTTCTGGCTCAGAGGTGACCTCTGAACTCTGTTTCATCATAGTTCATTTATAGCTACCTTTAAAATATTTGTTAGGACAACTTATCTGTTGTTTTCCACAATCCCTTCTTTCCTCCACTGAAACTTCACCCATCCCACTGGAAGGCACTGACCACCACTTGGTTATTTGGATGCCTCTCTTGAAAGCAGAGTTTTGCAGGTGCAGCTTCTCTTTGCAAATTTGACATAAGCAGCAAATCACGTTTGATCTTTGAGGACCATTTTGGTTTTTTGGGGAAAAAAAATGGTTTTTAATTATACATCAGTATTCTTTGGTTTTGAGACACCACAAGGCAGTCTAAGCTCTTGAACAGAGATGAAGAGAGAATCTCACGTGGATTTTGGCGATGTCTTGTGTATGCAGTGGTGGCAGGTGTGATTTATGGGACCAAGACACTCTTGTCACCAGGTCCATTGACTTCCTGCACAAGGACATGACAGACAAACATACCCAAACACCTGGAACTGTTGATTCTTGGATGCTATCCATGGCCAAACCCATATTTTCTAGATCCAGCCCACTGAGCACAAAGTGGTGACCCTGGGATGAAAATATGCACAAAATTCCACACAGATATCATGGGCAGGCAGAAGTGGAAGGTGGAATCAAACCAGTTTTGATGTGTTCTTCACATGTTTCATAAACATGTGAAGGAGCCTGGTTTTCCAAAACACTTCTCAATTTCATGGCTGAGGTCTATGTATAAATAGAAACAGGATTGTGCACTGTTGGTATAGCAACAGGTAGAATAAAGGGAAAAAGAGTGAAGGCAAATAAAAACAGTGATAAAACTTTTGTAAGTCCACAGGACCATCACTTCTATTGTCTGCATACTCCAGTTGTTCCTGCATGGAGCTGAATGACTTGAAGCTGAGCTAGGACCTGTCTTTCAAAGCCACATCTCAGACTTACACATCCTGAGCAATGGAAAATCTATCACTTCCCTTGGGAAGATGCTGTAGCAGTTAATTAATTTTTTGCTGTTAAAAATGTTTGCTGTGGTTCCGATTTGAATTTGTGTACGTTGCTCCAATGAGGGATTTTGTCAAGACTGTTAGGAGCTCCTGGTACTTGCACTCCACCTTCATAAGATCTTCAAACACTTGATAAATATTAGAGAAACCTCACAACATCCCTGTGAGACACAAAAATGTAATTACCTTGGCACATTCCATGGATGAGAACGAAGGGAGAGAAGAATTGAAATTCTACTCAGGCAAAGCTGAGAGGTAAATCAAGTGGGATTCCCAGGAATAAAAGCTGCCACCTCCATTCCCTGCTCCATGGCACTGTCCCCTACATCCATGCTTGAGGGACAGTCACAGTTACGTGTCCTTCACAGCTCAAAGACAGTCCCATAGAGGGGGATCTCTGCACTGCTGAGCAGCTCCGGGAAGAACTGAGGCCACCAGGAGCAGGCAGGTTAGATCTCCCTTTTCCCTGTTCCTGGAATCTTGCACTGATCCATACAGGATATCTTTATGTTGTGAAGTTTGATACTTAATGGAGAGTCCAGCAAAGACAGCAAGAAATACAGAAGTTACTGTAAAAATACTGGTGATTTCCAAGATATCTGACTCAGGTTTGGAATTCCCTCAAGCCCCTTAAAAATCCCTCATCCCTATTCCATGTTAACCCCTCACTCAGTCAGTGGCTGGCACTTTTTGTCTCCACAAGCATTTTCTCCACTACTTAGGCTCCAATGTCACCCGCTCTTCTCAAATGGGATTATGTGACATGGTTGGCTTGATGACCTAGAAGGTCGCTTCATGCTTTATGTTTTAGTAGAATATTAATTACTCTGCTAATTCAGAGCTGTCTGACCTCCACTCTGTACAGCCACAAGCAAGATGATCTCTCTCTCATTATAGCTGTCATGCTCTCAAATAACTTGTTCATGCAAAATGCATGCACAGTTTTCTCCTTCTCTCTGCAATATAGAGATTTCTCTCTACCCCCCGCCAAAAAAAAAAAAAAAAAAAAAAAAAAGAAAAAAAGGCAGGCACTACTCTTATTATCTTTTCTGTAAAACATTTTGAGGTTATTTCCTTATTATTCCAAAACCAGGGATATAACTATGAAATAAACAAGAGTTCTTGGTGTGAAATAATTGGACTTAAAATCTGGAAAGAATCTAATAGGATTCATTTATCTCATATACCCCCCACCTCCCAAATAATGCAAGCAAGGGCTCGATGAGTTGTCAGGGAAGGACAGAGGCTGCTTCTGTTCCTGCAGATAAGGATGGCTCTGCTCGCCTTCAAGAGTGCACTTCCCTGTCTGTCACCTTGGAAGCTCAATCAATTCAGGCAATTTCAGGTACCTCGGTGCCCCACGTGCAGCAGAAACATCAGGAAATCACCTGGAAGTTTCCTTCCAGCACTCAAAAAGGGTGGAAGAAGGTGAAAAGTGGAGCACACCATATTCATGGTGCAGTGCCAGCTCTGAGGGGCAGTGCAGGTACACCAAGGGTTTTTCTTCAGCTCTGAGGAGTTTGGAACAGACCTCCAAACTCTCTGCCCCTTGTTAGAGGTCACAGGGTGATCTAAGAGTCAAAATGATGGGCCAAACTCGTAACCTGTGCTGTGCAGGCATAGGAAAGCTCTTCACTTTACCTCAAGATCTCGTAGGAAATTGCAATAACAAAATTGTTGTATGAAATTACTAATAATAGAGATAATTACAATGGATTTTTTAAAGACTCGTCAGCGGATTTTAGGAATGTAAATTTTATGCCTTACAGATTCAGGCCTTTAGCCAAAGTTAGCCCAAAAAAGAGACGGCAGGGGAATAGGAATTAAAGATATGGGTGAGTGTGGAAGGTAAAAAAACCTACCACCTCTACCACACAGCAACATCAGATTGATTCATATTTCAGAATGGGCTGGAAGTTAGATTTAGTCTGACCAAGGACAACAACTATTTGCAGAGATATAACAGACTGTAAATCTTGTGTCAGAGCCTGGACAATGGGCAATTTCTTCCTTGGAGCAGTGTTTTGCTGGCACTGGACTCCTGCTCATGCTAAAGTTCCCATTTGCAGGTAAAATAAGACCCTCATTTCCTTGCAACTTAATATCTGAAGCTTGGGAAAGATTTCCTCCTACCAGGCTGGCCATCTGTTATCCTTCCTTAGTCTCTTCAGACTTCTAAAGATATCAGTAATTTTCCTCCCTGTCTGTCAATTTTATAGAAATGATACTGCCTTTGCATTTCTCTCCTGAACTATTTCTATTACACTATTGTACTTTCTTTGTTGCATTTCATGATTAATATTCTCATTAAAATCTCTTTTACAGGCAGCTCTGTGGCATATTCTGATTTTCTGGAGCTCAGTCCTTAAACATCTCCAGTTCCAAGCTCATGTCTAGTCAACATCTGCTGCTTGCCAATAGTCTAAAACCAGTAAAGTCTTGTACAAACCCAGAAATTTTGCAGTTCACCGGGATATCTCAAAGGAAACCCAACTGGGAAGCCACATGTCCTTACAGATATTATTTTATGATGTGCATAAATCCTCATCCCGTTGCAGGATGCAAGTCTTTTCTAAAGAGAATAGAGACAGACTTTAAAAAAATGTAATCAGAATATTAAAAAAATATCAGAATTAAAAAAAAAAAAAAGAAAAAGAAAAATTTTAGAAATTTAGTCCCTGTTTGCTCAGAATGGTGGAAGCTTGAGCTCTTCCTGTGCCCAGGGAGTTGGACAACATTGGGAAGGATCTGCAGGGACCAATTGACTGATAGAGATGAACGATTTGGTTAAGTGAGAGGTTTTCCTAATTTCTTTCCAACCATGATCCAAGGGCAAAAGCCACTGAAGAACAACAACCTCTCTTAGTGAAAGACCTGCTGATTGACAGGGGGACATCGAGCACAGTATTTTGTTTTAGTGAAATATTTGGCGTGTCCTGCAGTGGTCAATGCCAGAACTTTGGAGGGAGCCATGGCAATGGACTGTAATTAGCTGTGATAACTCCTTACAATAACAACCATATTCTGGTTTGAATTATTCATGACCCACTGTGTTATTTATGGCAATTGCAGCCTTTCTCTTCCTCTGGTAATGTGTGGTGGTTACGTTTTGGTATTTCTCTCATTTTTTAACTTTTTTTTTTTTTTGCCAGACACAATGTTTTAATTCCTAAGCAGGGGAATAAATAAATAAATAAGATCAGAAAGAGAAAAAAAAAAAAGAAAATTTTCAGCAAGAATCAAGTTTTCATTCTCAGTAGGGGATGAGGAGGGAGCAACAGGCTGTGAACTTCTGTGCTCCTCATCAATTCCATATCTTTCTGACAAAGAAGGGTATGGACTGCATAATTGGAAGCAAGGAAGGATTGTTTCTTTGGGAAGAGCCAGGCTTCTCAGCTTTCTCAGCACGATTTCTCACCGAGCAGGTGGAGGGATTCAGCTTTCCCCCAAGGTTCCCCAGTGAAGCACCTGAGGAAGCGCTTGGTCAATGTCCTGCGTCTGACTGATGTCTCTACTCCCAGCAAATTGACCCAACGGCCAGGATTTCTCTCTTTTTATCTTGAGAGATGCATTGTTTAGTTAAGTTCCAGCTAGAAAAAGAGATGAGGGAGGTATTACGCATTAAAAATTAATTTACATTGGCAGCCCAAGATAATGAAGTTCTCTCTTCACAGAGCAGGCACTTAAGGGCTGCTGCTTCGGTTTCATGTTGCTCCACCTCCCATCCTTGTCCTTAGGAGAAAATTTCCTGGGAGAAGAGGAGGTCTTTGCCTTACTGCAGGGAGTTCTACTTGTGGTTTGGCTATAAAAGGATCAGTTCTCCAGGAATGAAGGCTCTGAACCAGAAAATCAGAGAAATAACTTCACTTTCCTGTAAAATTAGGAGGTTATAATGAAAGCAAAGCAGATTGCAACCTGATCTGAAGCAGATTGATGTTCACAGTAAAGCTCGTTCCTCCTATTCCATGGCAATCATTATCTTAGAATATTCAGCCCTGGAAGTGTCCAAGATCAGTTTGGATTGGGCTTGGAGCAACCTGGGATGGTGGAAGTTGTCCAGGGCAGGGGGGCTGGAACAGGATGAGCTTCAAGGTCCCTTCCTACCCAAACCTTTCTAAGGTTTTTTAGGAACCTTTAAATGTCATTTAGTCTAACACCCAAATTTTGGGGATTTGTCAGGATATAAGATCAAGAATTACTGATACTTAATTCACCAGATAGTCCTTCAGCAATAAAAACTTCCTATCAGCAAAATCCAACTTTCATCAAGACCTAGAACATCTATTTCTGAGGTTTTTCTGTATCCAGGATTTACAAACCACTGGCTTTGCAGCAGCTTCCACACAGAGCTGTTCTGAACTAAAATGTTTCTTTCCAAGATGTGAAGCAATCCCCACTTTGCACCATCAGGTTGGAAATACTGCTTCTCACCACATCCTCCCTGAGGAAAAAAACTGCTGCATATCTCCCAAAAGGGAATGAGAGTAACCTAACAGTCACATGAATTAATTAATTAATAGATAACTTGTTAAGAGACTGATGAAGGAGCTGTTAGCTCAGCTACTGATACATGGCATGAAGGTCTATGTTGTAAAAAAGTTCACTGTGCACACTCTTTACTAATTATCATTTACCCAGAGCAGAGGAAGGGCACTGGTAACACTGATCACAGAATCAGAGAATGGTTTGGGCTGGAAGGTGCCTTTAAAATCGCCTTGTTCCAACCTCCTGCCTTGGGCAGGGACACCTCCCACTGTCCCAGGTTGCTCCAATCTCCATCCAGTGTGGCTTTGGACACTTCCAGGGATGGGGCAGCCACAGCTTCTCTGGGCAGCCTGTGCTAGAACCTCACCACCCTCACTTTCAGAATTTCTTCCTAATATCCAGTCTAAACCCACTCTCTTTTGAAGCAATTCCCCCTTGTCCTGTGACTAAAAGCCCCTGTCCATGGCTTCTCTCCATCTTTCCTCTTGGCTCTATTCAGGCCCTGGAAAGCCACAATTAGGTCACCCCACACCTTCTCCAGGCTGAACAATCCCAGTTCTCCCAGCCTTTCCTCACAGCAGAGCTGCTCCATCCCTCTGATCATCTGGACTCCTCCAACAGCTCCACGTCCTTCCTGTGCTGACCCCAGGGCTGGGGGCAGCTCTGCAGGTGGGGTCTCACCTGAGCAGAGCAGAGGGGAAGAATGAAGAAATCCCCCCTCACCTTCTACCCACACTGTGGGAACAGCCCAGGATACCTTTGGCTATTGGGAATATTTTTGGCTGGTTCATGTTCAGCCTCCCATCCCCATCACCCCCAATTCCATCTCTGATACCCCAAGGGCATTGCTGGGTGTTGGATTTCTGGGCACTTTAAAGTCAAATAACACCACAAGATATTTGGCACTGGAAGAGCTTTTACAAAGCTTGGCTTTGAGGCCTGCCAGCTCCAGGGTGATCTTTGTGTGCCCTAGAGACCGAGAGAGGTGGGACACCATGTTCCACCAACAAAGACTCTACCTTGGGTTTATGATGCATTTCAAAAGCACCCTCCTGGCTGCATAAACTGTCCTGAAACTTGCCTCCTACAGTGGGAAAATAAACACCCCTCATGGGACCTGTGGAAATCCAGAGCTTTCCTCTGGCTGTCCTGGCAGGTCTGGGACCCTGGCAGGGGTCAGGAACCCCCCTGGACAAAGCCCCCAGAGACACTGTCTGTGATCTCTGTCCATGGAAAAGAGTTTTCAATCTTACAGGATCAATTACAAGCTCTGAGTGTTTGATATAAGTAATAATTAAGTGTGGCACGGGTTCTAAAGTAAAATTTTAGGTTTCTAGATTAGGGGTTCAAAGGGGACAAGATGGAGGAAATTGGGTGTGTCTTGTCCTTTTCCTCCTTCTTCATGCCCTCCATGTTTCACTGTGGTGTTGGCATTTTTCTGTTGGTTCAGGCTGGGGACACACTGTTCAATGTAGGTGACAGATATTGGCACGTTATTGTAAATATAGCACAGGTAGTTTCTGGTATTTAATGTTTGTAACATCCCACTGAGGGCAGAGCCCCACACGCTGCCCTGCAGGACAGAGCTGCGGCAGGGCAGCAGAACATGTTAGAGATAAACAGAATAAACAACCTTGAAACAGCACAGACGAATTATGGCTTCTTCTTTGGCAATGGGGCAGAAAGACAGAGACTTTATACAACCTCGGAATCATCAATAGCACAGATTCCGACAGGGACGCTTCCAGGTTTCCCTGACATTTAAAAGCAGTGGCTTGACACTTGAGATGAGACAAAAAGTTGAAATTCCGTGGGAGGAGGAGGGTGAGGAAGTCACAGGGCTGTGCCTTTAGGAGGGCTCCGTGTTCTCAGCCATGCAGGGGATGTGAGGATCGCTGCTGAGCGGTCTGCTGAGCTGACTGTGCAGCTTTCACCCCCGCTGCTGCCTCTCCCCACCGGCAGCAACTGGGGCAGAGGACACATTCAATAGCTACTGAATATAATTAAGTCTAATTGCAAAGTTAATTGTTGAGGAGAAGGTGGGGAGGGGGAGGAAAACAAACAGCGTGAAGCTAAGTGAGGTTATCAGAGCTCAGCAGTCTGATACCCTCAAGATAGAGCTGGAATTCAGCTTCCTTGCCCCATATTCGCTGCATCCTCCTCTGTGTGTGCCTACCACTCCTTGCTTCCCTGAATGAGCACCAGCAAGTGCCAAACCTCTCTCTCCCCAAGAAGGTATCAGCTCTATTAGCAATTAAAGCACCAAACAGCTCTGCAGAATTCACTTGGAAAACTTGTTCAGACTCAAGGAGAACCAGGGCATCTTGGTACTAGGAGGATGTTTTTTTTGTCTGCATCACAAGCCTGGCTGTCTGTGGTTATATTCCCAGATGATATCCATGGCTGGAGGTTCATTGACTAGGACAGAGCCATTCTGCTGCTACAGCTGCTGAGTTATCCCTCAAATGCTGCTTCATTCAGAAATCAAGCTTCAAGTCTTCCCAAACCTGACCTACTCTGACAACTCAAGGCCTCCAGCCTGAAGGAAAGTCCCTGGGGATATTTTAAATGCGGAGTGTGCTTGGAGACACGAGAAGGAATGAAAAAATTTGTTTGCTCTCACTGCTGATGGGCTCAGGGAAGGGATAGCCATCCTTCAGGGCTTAAATTCAGTGTGGAACTTTTGGAGATTGGGGTGAGATGTGCTGTCTGTCCACAAAAGGACCAATTGTGGCCACTGTCAGAGGGGGATGCCAGCCCACCTGGTCTTTGCAGGGGTCCAGCTTGGGACTGGAGACCCCAAGGACTATGGTGCACCCAGCTCGCTGGTTTTGGCAGCAAACAGGACCTGGAAACACTTTCCAGCACTGAAAGAAGAGTGTCAGGCAGGGAATGCTGGGAATAAAAAGGTTTGTGATATGGCAGCACAAACATCCCCAGACAGCCACTCTTCTGTGATGCAACATTAAATATCAATTTTCAACTGCAGTGAATTTCCTGTTCATTCAGGGGAATTTCTTCTCCACCCCATGTTCCACGAAATTTTGGTGTTTCCCAATGCAAAGAGCCAAAAGGGGGGAAGGGGAAAAAGGCTCATCAGTCATCTCTTTTACAAAAAATAAAAACCAAAAAGAGGAGAAATGAAGGCTCAGCCCCCTGAAATATGCAAACCAGTCAGATTCCTCCCGTGTTTGAGGCACACAGTCAGCCAAAATCTCACCTATGCTGGGTGATGCCAGGTAGACTTGAACATGTCTGTGGGTACAGGTAGGGTGCTGAGAGTTGATGCAGTGACCTGTGACAAAGAGCTGGGCTTTACAGCAGAAGCAGCACCACCAAAACCTCTTCTGGGTCCAAACCCCAAATCCTCCCAGGGGACTCTTCTCATGGAACAACAGCAACAGCCCCCAAAAAAGTCATAGTCACCTCCAAAGATATTTTTCGACTACAGCTCTGTCACTGAGCTCAAAGACCACAGGAGAAGTGCAGAGAAAGCTCTTCCATCAAGGCCAAGCAAATCAAACCCTTTTTTCCTTACCACGTACAAACAAGAGTCACAAGATTGTTAAACCAGCAACGAGGATGCCAGGGGTTTGCGCTGAGAAACATGGAAACAGGCCAGGTGATTTTGTGGAGGAAGAGGCTTCTTTGATTCCCAGCAACTGTTATTTTTCCTGTTGTTTTAATGTAATCAGCAGGGAAGCGGGGTGAGAGGGATGAAGGAGATCCAGCTGTTGCCATGGCAGCCTCTAGCTGGCCATCTCCCACATCCCTTGGGTTGCTCAGTGCTGTTTTCCTCCAGTGCCAGCTCCTGGTTTCAGACCAGAGGAGTTTTCCTTCTGGGGGTGGCAGGGAGGGAGTGGTGAGCAAAGTAGTGCAGAGAAGGGATCAGAAATCTTGAGAAGAGGTGGCCTGGGAGAAGGAAGAATTGCAAGAGAGTGGTGAGGACACACCACCAGGAGTGAAGGTGAGTGCAGTAATGGATGGAAGGGAAGAGTTTAAAGGCAGAAACAGCATTTTCTTGGTGGAGACCCCAGGCAGACACCTAGAAACTAATCTAATTTGGACTGACTGGAACTTCCCCAGCCACAAGAGCCCCTTAAAAAAAATATTCCACTCCTTTCCCTCTAAACCCATCTCTTGGCTTCTGCCACAAATAGCAGCAGAGTTCAGGCTCCAAGTTTAGTCTCTGTCACGTTCAAGATCTTAATGCAGCCCAGACGTTAAAAATTCATGTTCTGGCAGTTCCCATTTTCACAAGGGCCTGTTGGAACTAATGATGTTGCCTCTGCAAGCACTTCATAAGTTAATCATACACTTTCCCTTCTCACTTGCCTGAAGATGGGAGCAGGGAAGTTATGCTCACAAAGTTTCAGCATTTGTGGCTCTTGTTTGAGACAATTTTTCATTCTTCTGCAGGATTTAACCAACTTCTTGTGGAACTCTCCAGGCAGGAAATGTGAGGAGCTCATGGGGACATTTTTGGGATCAAGTGACAAAGACATCCCAAGAAATTTTCTATTTTTCTTAGTACTAAAAGGGAAAATACATTCCAAGGTTAAAATTCATGGCCTTCTCTATAGTTGACATTATGCAGCTGTGGAGGATCCACTGAGAGTTTGCTCCATGCACCACAGGAACCCTCCTTTTTTAATGTGGTGCATTGGGGTTTAGTAGCTTGTGGGAGTTTTCTTTGAAGGAAATCTGTTTTTTAATGGTTCCTGTGGGAGCTTTGTTCATGTTTTGCTGTCTCTGATTCTCCACTATAGAGATGGGCAGGAGCTTGTGCATCCTGTTCTCAGTCTTTGGCTGAGATCAAGGTGCATGTGGGATATCAGATCTAATCAGGTATCACGGCTTCCTCACAGACATGACAGAGCAGAGATTTGTTGTTCTTTCCTCAAATAACAAGAAAAGGCGATGTTAACTCCTATTTCCCTCCCCAGTTCGAGTTACAGATGGAGCTTCCAGTCCTTGCTCCTCTTTCCCTTCTCCTCCTCCACCTTGGGTTGCTGCTTTCCACCAAACTTTTTCCATGCCATTTTCTAGGATAATTTTTTTTCACCAAAGCTACAGATCTTGCTGCACTGGGATCCTTTTATATCCCCTCTCTGACCCCTGACTCATTTTACTCCTCCTGAGCATCGTTCAGGTACTTCTCCTTTAGTCAAAATTGTATTTCCCTCTGCAGTAAAGGGAATTAGCACCACCAATTATCCCAATCCCCCTAAACCCTTCTGATGTCATCGATGTTCTGTTTCAGCCTCCTCAAACTGAAGGCAATCCGCTGATTGTTCCTTCTTGTCTTCCTGGGATTGTTATCACAGATCTTTTGTTTTCACCATCAGCAAAGGCCACTGATGAGGGGAATCACAGGGAAAAGCCCAGATCAGAGCAAAAGCAAGAAGGAACAGGCCAGAGGGTCTTTTAAATCAATGGCCACATGCAGCAATTGAATAAATCTAAAACTATACCAACCTGGGGATACGTGGTGTGATTTCAGAGGCAGAAATAAACATTATCAGCGATGAACATGGATAGAGATGCTACTGTGAGAGGTTTCTTGTGATGGTTTTTCAGGAATGAAACACTCAAAAACATAACAAGTCTTTTTCTCCACAAAAAAATTGCTGAAAGCACTGGAGCAGCCCTACCACTGGTATTTGAAAAAGGAGAGACAGTTTGGATTCCCCTAAATGAGCAGGAAGTGTAACCTAAGCCAGGTCAACACCGAATTTATGATAGAGTAACTGAGTAGGATTAAAAAAAAAAACATAATAAAAAGGACTTTAATTACATTGATCATTCACATGTTGGGCAGGAAGTGCCACAACAAAAACTCATCACAGGAGGGGATTTATCTCAGGAGGGAAAAACTCTCCTGACTTTAGTGCAGAGCATCCCAGTGACCCCCAGCCAAGGACCACAGGGCACTGTCTGTCCTGGCAGCATCAAGAATTCCATCCCTCTGTGACGTTTGTCCTCTTCTTGCCCTTTGGAGGCAGGTGCACTCACAGCTCCCCTGGGGGATGGTTACGTCCTCTGATGTGCCCGAGCAGGTCAAGATCTGTAATTTTCCATTCCTGCAGCTGATCGAATGTCAGCGTTCTGCCAACCTTCAACTCTGATCCCCTTGGCACCACTGGCACCTGAAAAATCTCTTCCCCTCAATCCCTGCTTGGAATTTACAGAAGGGGCTCATGCCTTGAGAGAGTTGTGGCAAAAAGGGAACTATCAAACCTCTTGTTTGTGTCACCTATTGTTCTCCATTCAGTCTGGCATCTTTTTCCATTCTTCACCCAGGACATCTCTTTGTTGCAAGTATTCAATATGAAATCAATACAAAAAATACTGGTTTTAAGGTTTTGGAGGATCATCAGCACCCTTCAAAAAGCACATAAAATGCTGTGGCATCATTGTTGTTGCTAGTAATGAAGGAATAGGACTATTTTTGGGCTAAGAATGATTTGTTGTTTAGATAAACATCAGTTTCTGAGGCTGTGAGATTCTAAAGGACTAAGCTGTCAGTCATTGTTTAAGAGTTGTCACAAGTTTCTTTCTTATAAGGCAATATATAACTTTCTAACTTAATAGACAATTGTCACAGGGTTTATTTCGGTTTTTTTGACCTATTATTTTTACTTACTTCTGCTGCACTGTGGATACTTTTATCTACTGGTCTTCTGTCTCACTTGTATACATATGCTTCTATTATAACTTCTAAACTCTTAGCTACTCTATACAACCACACCCTTAAGTTATAAACCCTTCACCATCTTATCAATGCAGTTTTTCACTTACTT
The DNA here is from genome assembly GCF_048771995.1 of Taeniopygia guttata. NCBI lineage: Eukaryota > Metazoa > Chordata > Aves > Passeriformes > Estrildidae > Taeniopygia > Taeniopygia guttata. Next base: position 149,340,923 of record NC_133026.1, on the reverse strand, counting down.
AAGACATATTCTTACTTACAACTATAAAAACATAAGTTTATGGTTTTTCTGCTTAATGTCTGTGTATTGTATTTTTGCATCAATCCAAGCTCTTTCTAAGGTTGCAGGTCAAACTCTGCCAGCATCTGTGGAAATTTTTGTTTTTCCAGTTCCCATATTGTGGCACAAGAGATTTGGAGCTGCTTTCAGAGCTCAAGACATAAATCAGCATAAAAGGGGTCCCTCCTCTGCAGAGAGAATGAGGAGATGTGGGATGTCCTCAAGAAAAAAAGGTGGATTGAGGAATGTCTGCTGGTTAGACAAAGTCAGTGACAAAAACTTCATTATTTCTGTATTGGGAAAGTCCTTGGTGGCTTCATTTATTTTGGCTGGAGGGTTTTCAAGGCATCCACAGGCTTAGCAGAGTTTTGGGGAGGACCTGTGACCAAACATTTGCCGTGGCTTTACTGGGGTGCCTGCTGAGTGTAAGGGGAGCCACATCCAGCCAAACCTGGGCAAGAGACAATCAGTTTTTAATCACTGTCCTTTGGAAGGGGCTGCCCAGGGAGGTGGGGCAGTCACCATCCCTGGGGGTGTCCAAGGAAAGCCTGGATGTGGCACTCGGTGCCGTGGTCTGGTCGGTGTGGTGGGTTTGGGTCATGGGTTGGACTCGACGATCTCAAGAGGCTTTTTCCCCAACCTAAATTGATCCTGCAGTTCTCCATGGAGTTACAGGCTCCCTGGAGAGGTGTATTAGTTCACTTTCGCAAAGCAGGTGGGCAAAACTTGGTCTATACTTCCCCTCCAGAATTACCTGGACACTTAAACCAACATTAACAGCAACTCAGGGATATCGGGACTGCAGCTGCAGCTTTTAGCTCTTTTTGGCCACCTGTAGGTGAAAGCAGAAGTGCAAATGGACAATAATAAGTTGTTATAAATTCCCCAGTCACCTTTTCTCATCAGGCTTTCAGCCAGACACCAACACTCTTGATAAAGAAAGACAAAGAGATTAAATTAGAGCTGACCTTGAGTTACCCTTCCAGACAGATTGGGTTCATGGAAAGTCTTGATTTGGAAAGAGTTAGTGGATCAAAAACTGGTTTTGAGTTCCCTGGCTCAGCTTTGATGCTAAAAACACCTTTTGCAATTGTGGGAGTTGTAAGTATTGGATCAGGAACACATTATCTTCTGATGAAAGATGAGGTAATTAATCTCCTTTTGGACTTTTTTTCCCTGACTGCAGATGTTTTATGTGTAAATCTTGTGATTTTATTTGTATGGAGAGTGGAAACCTCTATTTAGAGGAGCAGGGAAGAGATAATTCCTTATCATCAAAGTGGACGAGACCAAAATCTATCAAAGTTTTAAATATTTTTTTTTAATGTTATTTTTAACCCAGCAGACAAATTCTAAGTGTCACAAATGCACAACTAACAAGAAAAGAAACCCACAGAGCTTCGACCTTCCTGGCTGATACTCCAGAAAAATTATCAGGGCAGTTACTTAAGATGGATAGAAGGAAAATCTTTCATGGGAGAAAGGAGCCAGTGGGACTCACTCACACAGGTCATGGGAGGAAAAGATACAAAGTCATTCTTCAGACTCTGATTGGCCATTAATGACAAATAGTAATTAGCAATGTAAGTAACCTTTCAGCAGAGCTTTTAATCCTCACACATTCAGGCTGTTTGGGATGGCACTAAGGCTGTTTAGGCTGAAAGCAGCAGGTTTTCAATCTTTGTGATTTAGGTAAATAGAAAAGTTACTATAGGGAAAGAGAATCTCTTTTTCCAGGTAAGGAAAATATCAAAAGTGCAGTAAACTGCAAATGCTGCTGAGATGCAGCAGCTCTGCATCCTTTATTTTAATATTTAAAAAAGAAAAATCGATATTTTTCTTTTAGTATCCCATTTTCAGAATTTGATTCTCATGCAACCTTTAACATGCTTTGTAAATCTTCCAATTCCTTATTATCCAAGACATTCTCCTCTTACCACCATCTGATATTTTTTTCTTAGCAAACTCCTTTTACAGATGGAGAATCTCCAGATTTCATAAATCTGGTGGACCCGGGTTGGAGGGAGAAGGAGGAGCAGGCAACAGAAGCTGTGAAAGTAATTCACTGCCTCTTATTTTCCCCTTCATAGAGAGCTTCTCCAGGCCCTGGGTCATTGTGAAAAAATGCCTTATTTATTATCAGCACTCTTTGTTCTGATCACCTACTCACAAAAGGAACAGACTTAAATGTATTTATACATAAATAGGTGGAGAAATATGTGCACACCCCAATCTGAAAGAAGACTTCAAAAATCCCATAACCTGTATCTGGAAGTGATATTATATAACCAACATAGCTCATTTTTTAAAAATCTTGGAAAACTTCCTGTACTTGTTATATGTGGACTTGCTTGAACCACTTTATGAGTGAAATGATCGTGATTCACAATCTATATTTTATCAAATATAATTTGGTATAGAATTCAAGTGAAGGGATCATTAATGTATGACAGGCAAAGAGAGTTTGGCAAAAATGACTGGCTAAAAATTAGTTCTGAGATAACGTGTTCTGAATGAAAAAATGGTTCACAAAATTTAAAGATCTTTTAGTAATGGATTTAGGGAAATAAAGGGAGGGAGGGAGGGAAGGGAGGGGAGGGGAGGGGAGGGGAGGGAGGGGAAGGGAGGGGAAGGGAGGGGAAGGGAGGGGAAGGGAGGGGAAGGGAAGGGAAGGGAAGGGAAGGGAAGGGAAGGGAAGGGAAGGGAAGGGAAGGGAAGGGAAGGGAAGGGAAGGGAAGGGAAGGGAAGGGAAGGGAAGGGAAGGGAAGGGAAGGGAAGGGAAGGGAAGGGAAGGGAAGGGAAGGGAAGGGAAGGGAAGGGAAGGGAAGGGAAGGGAAGGGAAGGGAAGGGAAGGGAAGGGAAGGGAAGGGAAGGGAAGGGAAGGGAAGGGAAGGGAAGGGAAGGGAAGGGAAGGGAAGGGAAGGGAAGGGAAGGGAAGGGAAGGGAAGGGAAGGGAAGGGAAGGGAAGGGAAGGGAAGGGAAGGGAAGGGAAGGGAAGGGAAGGGAAGGGAAGGGAAGGGAAGGGAAGGGAAGGGAAGGGAAGGGAAGGGAAGGGAAGGGAGGGGAAGGGAAGGGAGGGGAAGGGAAGGGAGGGGAAGGGAAGGGAGGGGAAGGGAAGGGAGGGGAAGGGAAGGGAGGGGAAGGGAGGGAGGGAGGGAGGGAGGGAGGGAGGGAGGGAGGGAGGGAGGGAGGGAGGGAGGGAGGGAGGGAGGGAGGGAGGGAGGGAGGGAGGGAGGGAGGGAGGGAGGGAGGGAGGGAGGGAGGGAGGAAGGGAGGAAGGGAGGAAGGGAGGAAGGAAGGAAGGAAGGAAGGAAGGAAGGAAGGAAGGAAGGAAGGAAGGAAGGAAGGAAGGAAGGAAGGAAGGAAGGAAGGAAGGAAGGAAGGAAGGAAGGAAGGAAGGAAGGAAGGAAGGAAGGAAGGAAGGAAGGAAGGAAGGAAGGAAGGAAGGAAGGAAGGAAGGAAGGAAGGAAGGAAGGAAGGAAGGAAGGAAGGAAGGAAGGAAGGAAGGAAGGAAGGAAGGAAGGAAGGAAGGAAGGAAGGAAGGAAGGAAGGAAGGAAGGAAGGAAGGAAGGAAGGAAGGAAGGAAGGAAGGAAGGAAGGAAGGAAGGAAGGAAGGAAGGAAGGAAGGAAGGAAGGAAGGAAGGAAGGAAGGAGATTAAACTAAATGGGGTTTTGTTTTTATTAGCAACAATTAAAATATATTGTTAATACTATTAAATCGTGTGTATGTTATTAATTGTTACAACTACCCCTATCAGTTCCTTTTCCTCAAACAAGTTACAAAACAAACACATTGAAAATACTTGAATTTTCTCTCTGAAACAAACTCACTTTCATTTCAAAACACCTCTTGTTTCCCAGTTTCAGCAATAGGAGAGCTCAGGGGTTAAGGAGCTGTCACAGCCTGAGTAACAATTTGCAGCCTTGGATTCCAAGTGGTTGCCTAGCAGTAAAAGACTCCTTCCACACCACTCCCAGTTGGAGGTGTTCCCTATTCCATATATATAGTTAACTGTAGAGGCCATATTTAGGGATAAATACAAGATTTATTAATAGGAGCTCCCTGTCAAAATCAGAGTATTGAGTAGAACTGGAAAAAGCCAAATCTGTGCAGAAGCAGTGGAGCATCACACAGAGACACTGGCTCAGCACAGAAATCAGTGTTGGATGAGAGCAAGAGATGCAAAAATCAACTACCATGAAGCACTTTTCTCAAGGCATTTTTTGGGATTATTCCTGCAGCTTGAGAGAAAAACTGGGATGGTACTAAATCTATGTAATTCCTCATAAAACATCCTGGATGTGTTTTGGCTTTTTTAAGAATATATATATTTAATGACAGAAGAGACATTGATGTTCATTCAGTTTGCCCTCAGGCAGAACGAGGCCATTGACTCTCATCTGAGAATTCCTGTGTTAATTAACCCAAAGTTCAGCACAACCCCCCCAGTTACACTTGGCTTGTGTCTTTTCCCCATGAGCCTTTCAGCAGTGGTGGCCAACACCACAACAATGGCTTGGATGCTGTTTTTTCCCTTTAAAAAAAAAGCAGAAGTGATGAGCTGTGCAGAAGGAAAGCTTGTATTTATCCACAAGACAGAGTCTCCTGACCCACCCCATGATTTTGCAAAGGCATCAACCACCCCTTAACCCCCTCCTCATGGACAATCCATGGCTATTAATGATCTTCCCTTTCTGCTCCACAGATCACAGGCAGAAGCCATCTGGCTTTTCCTCGGACCAGTGGAACAGGCTTTCCATAAACTTCAGCCTCTTTTCCCCTATTGAGGTCAGGAGTTAATATCCCCTATCACAAGCAAGGGGTCATGTCCTGCTGTTTAAAGTCAGCCCATTCCAAGAGGGCTGGCAGGATGAGCTGCCCCTCTCATCCAGGGAAAGCTGGGCTGAAAGGAAACCTGTGCCTGAGCACAACAGAGCGAACAACACCACAATATGCTGCCAAATACTCACAGTGCATCTTGAGTGAGCTTTGCACAGAGGCCTTTTTTGGTCTAAAACACAAGAGATAAAGAAATAGTCCTAATCCCCCCCTCTTTTTTCTGGGTTTTTTTCTCTGGGTTTTTTTTTGGGGGTTTTTTTTGGGTTTTTTTTTTTGGCAGAAAATGCTATACTCTCCCAGTCTATCAGGCTTGGCTCGCTGAAAACGAAGAGGTCAGAAGGAGCTGCCCTAATCTGCAATAAATCTGGCCTCACCATGCTGTCTGGAGAGATTCTCTCCCTGCAGGAGTCAAGTCCAACTTGGATAATGAGTAAAACGAGTTTCAGCATCTCAGGAATCCTAAAACCCTCCTGTTCAGATCACACGGGTTGACCTGGCCCTCTCTCCATGACTGCCAGGCCCCAGCAGCTTTGGGGAGCAGTGCTGCAGAGGTGACCAGAGGAGCTGTGTTTTTCTCCTTCCTGCTCCACCAGGAGGATGGCATCCACACCACGTATCTCAGGATATCAGCACCGTGGGCAAACCACAACTCGCAGCTGGATTTGTCCCTGTCTCCCTTTTCACTGCTGCCTGCATCGAAGACAAAAACTGAGCCGTGACCTCTGCAGCTGGCACAGCCCTGCCAGTTGGCAAATCCTTCTGGGACAGGAGTAATACCTGTCCTCAGGCATGGGACAGCACCTTTTCCTCTCCCCAAACACCCACTGCTTCCTACAAGGAGGAGAGCTGTCCCCAGCAGCGCAAGGGAGGCAGGGGACAAGGATGAGCAGTGGCACTCATTCCTCTGAACATACAAACCTTCACCTTTCTGCTGCCCAAAAACCTTGCCAGGGGGTTACACCAACCTCCTCCTTCCTCTGGCCCTGCTCCCTCGTGGCCCAGCAAAGCAAACAAGGCAAAGGGCTCTGTTGTTTCAGACCCCTGAGCAAAGAGAAGGGCGACAAAGCCGCCCATCCTCCCCGCCTGGCATGTGACGAGCCACAGAAGAGCAGCGCTGCTGCCAAGCCTGGGGACTAAAGGCCAAAGAGAGAGGAGATAGAGGAGCACAAGGGGCTGCTTGTGTGGGTTTTGTTTGGGGAGTTATTTGAAATTCAGCAGCGACTGGGGTTGGAGAACAGAGTCCACTCAGAGCCTCTCTCTTCCCATTCATCCCCATCCCGGCGAGGAGGGAGGGGGGATTCAGGCTGAGGAGCAGGGAAAACAAGCAGGCTCCTCATGAGAATTCCTGCCTGGAAGAGGCAGCCTGTGCCCACGGGGAGGCATTAGAACCTCGACTTTATTGGGGCAGGACAAAGCCCTGATGCCAACAGCAGCCTGGTGTCCAAGGAATCACTCTCTCCTTGCTTTTGGCAAAGCTTTGCCACCTCCTCTGTGAAGGTCAAGTCTTTTTATTTTTTTTTTTTTTCCCCTCTGCCTTAGTTTTCCCAGGTGTGACGTGAAAATAACACTGTCACATTTGGGTAATGAGGACATCCCTAAGCCGAAAGCTGAAAAAGAGTAAAGTGATTTCAGCAGAGAGGAAAAAAAAACCAACAGAAGATAAAGACAGAGATTGGGTAAAAACAAATAACACGCTGTGAAAAAGACAATGTATCAATCCAGGACACAGTGAGGGGGAATATTGCCAGGTTTCCAGATATTAGGAAGACACTATCTTTTACCATGTACTAAAATATTGTATCCATTTTTGTGCTCGACTTCAAGAAACGTGAATTCACAGTGAGACAGGGTTGCAAAGATAGATCACTAAGATGACCAGACTTGCCACAAGATACTGGTGCACTTGGCTTTGTGCAAAAGGAAAATGAAGAGAAAATTAAAATGTAATACTTAAAACACTGAGACAGAAGCACCAGAGGAATTTAAAAAAATTTAAACTGAAGGACATTTATGCTGTGAGAATAGACAGGAATGATTTGGCAAAAAAAAAAATATACCTGGGTTGAGATTTTAGCCACCAGAAAAATTGTTGTCCAGGACAGTCAATCTTGTATGATTAAGAAAAAAATCTCCCTGCTAATGTTGAGGTGAATTTCATTAGGAAGGCCTTTAGGAAGTGACTTTCCAGTTCTGTCTTTCTGTATTTAATGCAGAAAGGTGGAAACTTCACCCCTCTTCAGCTCCCACCTATAGAGCTGACACAAGAGGGGCTTTGCTTTGTGGTGGTTCTCCACCCCTGAGATGCCTCCTCTGTTTCCTCTCGGGTGTTTGGTGACTCCTCAGCAGCCAAGTGAAAGTTTTCTGCTCTAACCTTACATCAAAATCTCCAGTGGCCCAAGGACTCAGGTGACAGACCTGCAGTCTGACTGATGACCTTCTGCAGGCAGCAGAGGCTCCTTCCATTTCTCTGCTCATTTTTAATTTAAGGTCCTCCACCTCTAATGCCTAATCCTCAAGGATACAGTGATTTTAGGAGTCCAGGGCAAATTCCAAGGAGCAACCTCCTCCTGATAAGATATAGAATGATGTTAAAAGCTGGGACTCTTTTAAACTACTCTGTCCAAGCCCAGCAGACCTTCTCATTGAAGAATGATCTTTAAAGTTCTCCCCCACCAAAACCATTCTGTGATTCCCCTCTTCCCTGTCTGAGCTTTCTCCTCCTCCTTTGAGCCACAATCTCCTGCTAAAACCTCTGGGGGGTGTTGAACACCACAGAAATGAGGACAGAAAATTCTTCCCCTCCTGCCTGAATTTCCTCTCAATGTCAAGGTGAACATACCCAGGAGAGATGGAAGAGACATCCTGAACCATCTCCTGCCCCTTTTAACATGGCAGAAATCTTTGCAAATGGACAAATCTGAATTAAATGGTAAATTATCACTCTGAGTACAGTGACCCCTGTACTGACCTTTTCCTGTTTTTATTATCCCATGAAGTCTCTCCCTCTCAATCCCACCTTCACATTCCTCCTGCAGTCATTACTTTCCCCATCACAGCCACCATGAGCATATTTGGAATCACAGAATCACTGAGGTTAGAAAAGATCATCAAGCCTAAGCATTAACCCACTTATTTACAGCAAAGGCACAAAGCTCTTTAGGACTTTTCTCTCCACAGGTGTGACTCAGCCTCTATCCCGTGTTTAAATCTCACCTCCAAGTCCAAAGCTGGTGCAGTTGTGTTGTCTAATTTTGGGCAAATTTAAGGAAAAAAAAAATCAGATTGTCAATCTTCACATGCACAATGAAGCTAAGTTACATGACTTTTTCAGCCAGGATGCTGATAAATGTGGCTCCAGCGCCAGAGAGGCGTTCATCCCCTGTGAACTGCTGCTTTCAGTTTCTGAGATGCTGCTGTTCCAGAGACAGAGCTCCTTGGAGACCGAAAGAAAAGACGCAGAGGCAAATCCTTCACTCCCCATGGAGACTGTATTCAGTCCTTATTACTGTTTGGTAATCTCCTGCTCCTTTCTGACATATCTCTGCCCTCAGAATCTCATTCCACTACTCTCGTAGTACCTGGCATTCAGATCAAAATTTCTCGAGTTCTGCGATTATGAAAGACAGATGATTATCAAAAGTGCAAGTAATACTTAAAATAAAACCTGGGTGTGATTTTTTAATCACTAGAGAGCCTGATCATGGCCCATAGTCAAGACTAAAAAATAAAAACAAAATAAAACAAAGCAACTCAAGATTTGTCAAGCTCAAGTTTTATAATTTCCAGATTTTTTTTCTTTTGTCTTTGTTTCATTACTCAGTGAGCAAAGATGAGCCCACAGATCTCTCCATTCAGGCCCATGAAACACTCAGAGAAGATTGTTCTATTGCCAGTTAAACCCAGCCTGGCTTTCAGGAAGGAGCCTCAGGAGGAGCAGCAGTGTGACCCTGCTTGAGGGATGAGGGGTCTCTCTTCACCCCTGGCATCCCAACCAAGTGGTGCTTGTCCCTCACCACTACCACGTATTTTGGTCCAAGTGTCCCTTGCCACCTTGTTCACTTTGCTGGGTGTCCTGTGTTACCTTATTCTCATTGCAACAGAGGAAAGAAATTAAAATATATATAAGCAAACAAAAAACAACAACCAAAAAAACCCCACAATTAAAAAAAAAATCCATTCATTAATATAAATGGAGGCTGAAAATATGGATATTTTGCTGAAGTCCTGAAGCAAATTACATCTTCTCAGGAGAGCACTGTTGTGGATACAGGCACATGTGTTTTATTTATAGCTCGAGTTTTACTGCAGCCTCTCAATCAAGCATGGCCAGGGCTGTGTGTAGGCAAATGTGGCTCATTTCTCCCCAGCTCAGCTTTAAAGGGCAGTTAACAGCTTGTCCGAGGGGTTTGGTAGGGATTTTATGAGCACAACTTAATCACAGAAATAGAAAAGTGTTGCCACAGGAGTGCAGCTGCAAGAGAGGGAGGCAAATCCCCGCCTTGCTGCCCTCCCAGAGAGTGATCTAGGGATGCTCCAAGTCCTGTCAGACTCGAGGCTCGAATCTCCCTCTAAGTGCTGCATTCATCACCTTTTGGAAGCCTCCAAATCAAGGGAAGGCACCTCTCTGACAGCTTTACCCAACTCCTGCCACAAGTCACAGCGTCCACGGAGCTGTTGTGGGATGGATGGACGCAGCAGCCCTGACCAAAGGAGTTCATATCAATTCCAACAACCACAGCAACTCCTGCTGCTGCCTTTCCTTGTCTGCCCCTCTCTGATGTTCACTGCTCTGCAAAGAGAGCACTCAACTTATCTGAGGTGTGATACAAGTGCCAAAGTGTGGGTACAGGATACAAGTGCTGCAAGTAAACATCAGGTGGTAAATTTTGGCTAATTCCTCTTGGTGTCACCCCATTCCCTCTCTTCCCTCCTTAAAACTCCCTTAAAACTATCTGAAGACTTTCCTGGAATAAGAAAAAAAAAATAAATTAATGATTCTTCACTATGACATCCTCTGAATATTACGTCCCTCGCCTAAAATTTACTATTGAATTTAAGGGATGTGCCTGCATCATATGGCCATGGCAGGACCCACACCAAGACACCAACACCAGGTCACCTACTAACCCCTTGCACCTCACCCTGGCTCTGAGCTGCATTTTCCCCTGCAGTCTGCAGCTCTGTCCTCCTGTCCTGCATTGTGGCAGGCTGGCAGAGATGGTGTTCCTTCCCAAACACCCAGGAATAGATCTGGGCCGGTTCCATTCCCTATAAACTTGCACTTTGCAGTCCCAGATGTCATCCCTGACGTTTAGATCCACCTCGGTCTATCTGCTGGCTTAAAGCAAAGGGGAGGGCAATCAGAATCTGCCTGACACAGCAAATCTGGGGAGGAGAAAAGGGGGAATCAATTTTTATAATACGTGTTTGGCACTATATAATAGATATAACTCTAAATGTAATCCATAAAGTTGGAGAGGATTATAAATTAAATCCATTCTGTCCCTTTTAACTAAAAAGTGACCTTACCATAGAATTAAATGTGGTTTTTACACAGTGATCTATGGAGCTGTAAAAGTGCATCGTGGCAGGGGGATGTTACAGCACAGAGAGGAGCCCCCAGACAGGAATCTCTACCCAGCTCAGCCCATGAGCTGCTGCTTGATTCAAAATGAGCACAGGGCAACAAAAGCTGAGGATTTCACCCCTCTCCCTGCCAGAAGGTGACTCATGTCCCTGTTGGGAACAGTCCCTGGCCATGTTTTCCTCTGAACTGGGACCAGTTTTGGAATGAGAGAATGCTGCCTGAGATGTTCTGAAACATTTCTAAAAATTAAACAGTCTACACAAAACCAGGCCAGTTTTTAGATCTGTGTCCTGTCCCTGTTTAGTTTACCAAGCCCTAAATATGGCACAAGATGGGGAGAGGATTAGAAAGTGCCCTGGGATTCATCTAAATGCCCCAGTGGTGGTGAAAAAGGGGATTAAAAGTCCTTGATTGCTCATGTAGTGACCACATCCCCCTGCTCCAATAATCATACAGGAGAATCTGAAATACAAAAGACTTGACATTGTAATCCAGCCCAGAGGACACAATTTAGGATGTTCCTGAATGCTTTCGAATGGCCAGAAATTATCAGGTTTTGTCTCACAAGCAAATATGGTTTCGAAGCCACTGCTGGGTTACAGGTTAGTATTTGTGGATAAAAGCTCTCTGAGCCTGTGGGAGACTCAGTGCCCCCCTGCACATAACACAGGACCAAAGGCTGTTCCACTTCCAACCACTACAGCAGTGAGGAAAATCACTTCCCCCATGAAACAGATGCTCGGGGAAGTCAGTGGTGTGTTACCTCATTACTGCTGAGAAGTGGTGCAAAGGAGGAGCCAAGAGCCTGCCCAGGCACTGAAAGTCACTGAAACTTGGACATAAAAGTGCTGCCAAGTGTGGCTGTCTCTTCCTGTGTGCACTGGACTGGTGTCACCCTGCAAGCCATGAGCGTTAATCAAAGATTTAGATTAGGTTTAGTTTGGATATTAGGATTTTTGTTTTTCGTGGTAAAGGTTGTAAAATAGTGAAATGGACTGCACAGGCAGGTGGTGGGGTTGTCATCCCTGGGAGTGCTCAGAAATGTGTAGGTATGGATGATGGTGAATGTGGTGATGGTGGTGCTGGGCTGGTATTTGAACTTGATGGTTTTTAAGGTCTTTTTGAATTTTAACGATTCTGTGCTTCGATGAAACAGCAAGATTGGATTCAGGAAAGCAGCCCAGATGGTCAGGGTTATTTTGGAGACTCATCTGAGCTGCAACTCCACTGTGCTGGACTGCAATGCCAGTGGCTTCCTTCTCATTTTAGCCTTTCTTTTTCTCCTGGCCACTCATTATTTATTAGCATTATTTCACTCAGCAATGGCATTTTTGCCTGCAATTGAGCTGTTGGGCAGCACAGGGACAGAACCCAGATTCAGGAACCATCTGATGAGCCGTCCCAGGAGCTGGACTCGATGATCCTTGTGGGTCCTTTTCAGCTCAGGATATTCCATGATTCTGTGTGGAATCCATCCCCACCACGGATTTGCTACCCAAGAAACACCAAACACTACCCAGGGGATGGAATGGGGCAGGGATTATTGCTAATAATCCTTAGGATCAGGAATAAATCACAGATGGGGAGACAGAGAGAGTTTTGTTCTGTGGCAGCAAGTTGCACCAGGTCACTGAATCAAAGAACAAGCCCTGGCATGTATTGTTAATTAACATTTGATGTGATATTTCATTGATTGTAGATCTGCAGGGATTCATACCCCTGCATACACGAGAGGTGCTGGAAGAGCAAAGTACTTCCAAGAATTAACCAGAAGGGAAAGAAACTCTGATGGTGCCCAGATGAAACCCACCTCTACTGCAAAATTAAGAAGGAAAGATGTCTCAAAAAATCTGATTTTACAGAGCACAACCATGCTCCATGTCAGTCAGAGCCTCTATCAGCCACCATAGTGCCAAAACAGCATTGTGTGTACACAGGTCTCCTTGCCATCCTCTCACCTTGAATATTTACCAGTGTTAGAGATTTTATTTTTAAAGAGGAAGAACAGTTACTATAGCTAATAGCTCACTGCAGATTCTATGAGATAAAAGGAAACAGCCATTAATCACCAGATGGTGCCCTCCACCTCCCAAATCTGCCAATCACACCAGTGCAAAAATGCCAGGCTTTGTGCTGTTGCACACTTCAAAGCTATTTATGGTTACTATTTGGCAAAATCCAAATACTGTAGACATCCAGGACCTGTCTGGAGGACGAGAGTCATCAGCAGGAGTCCTGATGTCCAAATAAATAAATAAATTTTCCTGAGGGAAAGGGTGCAAAAAAACCAGTTCAGAGATAGTAACAGCTCTCCAGGAAATTCAGAGAGGAAAAGGGCTGAGCTGGAGATGAAGCACAATCCCAAGACCTCCAGATGTTGACCTCAGCTCTGCCAGAGGTTCACTTTCCACCTAATTGAAGCCACAGGCCAAGCAGCTGCCTCTGTGCTCAGGAGTTCTACTTTGGCCAGCCTCATATTCAGTGTTGTGCAACACACAGTGATCAAGTGATGTAAATCCAAAAAGGCTCATCAGGAAAAGTGCAGAGGCACAAGATAGTGTTGGTCAATAATTTGGGAAGAAATAAAGCATAAAAACTTTAAATTATTCAGTCCTTTGATGAGCCAGGGAAGAGCCAATCAAGTCACCACAAAAACTGAGAAAATCAGGGTTCAAGAAGAGCTCCAGCTGCCAGTGCTTGATGAGGGTGACTGGACAGAATAATTACACCAATAAAGTCACCTTCCAGACTGGGAGCTAATCTGCAGGGCTTAAACCCTCTTTGAAATGCTCCTTCTCTGAGTGTCTAAGGAGCTGCAGCCATCAGGGCAGTACCTCCAGAGCAGGACAGGCCCCTGAGTGGAAGGGTTGGCTGGGCAGCACCGTGAATCCCCCACCCCAGTTCTGCCCCCTGCGCTGGGGTGATTGATTTCCTTCCCCCCAGCTCTAAATACCTTCCACAGGGAGATTACACTGCCTGCTCTGTAATCAACAGCAACTTCAAAAGGGCTCAGCGCTAAAGGAAACCCCCCGAGGGACGGCGTGAAGTGGGAAACAAACACAGCGTTTGGGTTGTAATTTGAGGTGGGAAGCTGGGGTTTTAATAACCGCCTCTCTGCAGCCTGCTGGGCACCTTGCGGCTCGTAAATTGAATTTATGAGAACAGGAGGTTGCAGGGAGGGTTTGGAGTCCACGTGAAAGGCGCCGTGCCCGGTGCGGCGCATCCGCGGTGCTCGTGGCTTCCCTGGCAGCGCTGTCAGAGCTGAGCACTGCCGACCCGCTCCAGGACTGGGAAGAGCCATGTCCTATTTACATCCAACCACTCTTCTGGCCAAGGGAAGGGAGTTGAGAAAAATCAGTGCTTTCTTTGTCCCACATTCCCCTCGCCAGGCAAAATGGAAAGAATTGTGGTGAGATCTTCTACAAACACATTTAAGGCCTACTCGAGGCAGGGAAGAGAAAGGTGCTTCAGTTCTCTCAACCTTTTAAAATGAGCTCCAATCCAACAAAGACCCCACAAGGGATCACAGTTGGCTTCACCAATCATCTTCCCCAGCCCTTTGTCCCATATTGTACCTGATGCTGTTGGCAGCCAGGTGATATTCCATTCCAGGATGGTCTTAGAGGTCCTCTGGGGAAGATCATTGCTCCTAATCACAAGTCAAAAGCCAAACCAGGCAAGGGAGGGACCCACCAGCCATCAGCACCACAGAACAAGGAAGGAGATGTTGCAGCTTGTGGTGGAGTGTCCCCCCTTTCCACATCCTGGAAAACTCCACTGCAGAGCAAGCCAAGGCTTTTCCCAGGACAACAGAAGAAAATAGTCACAAAAATATGAATATTTTGTGATATGGCAGTAAAAGAATGTATGCATCACTTAGGGCAGGGTGTGTACACATTTCTGACCAAAGATGCTGTGGCATTGCCTCTGGTCACAACCCAGCCAAAAAATTGGTGTAAGACTCCAGAGGGATGCGGGGATATGGAATTGCCAAGAGGGGCCTTGTCTAAAAAACTGGGATCAAGTCAACAGGACATCAAACCAGGCCTTTGTCCCAACACAGGGAAGGACAGTGTCTACTTCTTGAGGGGTTTTAAAACACATCAAGACTTTGGATTTCAGCCCCCAGACCTCAATCCCTGTCAGATTTCCTCCCTTCTGAGGACAACACACAGGGCGCTGTCTCACAGCCCCACACCAGAGTTTGCCCTGAAAAACAGCCTTCAGTTCTTCCCCCAGCACACCTTTAAATGCTCTGCAGCCTCCTGCTCACCAGGAGGCAGCTCTGTGTCCAGTGAGGGCATCAAAATCTGCAGCACTTGTGTCCCATCTTTACACATCCACATACGAGGATCACAGATGCCTGAAGGTGGAAGGGGCCTCTGGAATTCCCCTCCTGCAAGCTGCTTCACCATCTTGCTTAATCTTGGTAAAGGATACCAAGACTGAGGATTCCCCATCTGGAGAATGTCACTTCCAGTGGTATTTCCAAGCCTGCAGGCACTTCCCACAGTTTCTAGTCCCTGAGGGATTCCTTGGGTACATCTACAATCGTGTCAGCTCTCACAGCAAAGGATGCCCTCCTGGTATTTCCACTCATCCCACTTAAATGGATCCCCCAGCCAACTGGCATTTTTCTGGGATCTCTCCCAGCTTCCCCCCTGCCCTCCCAGCTCTGCTGCTCTTCTGCCTGTCACCATCTCTCCTGCTGGTTGTAGCATCATCTCCATCTGGAGACTGAAAGTCCTGACAGCATTGCTATCCCTGGTAACATATCTGAAAACCCTGAGCTGGCAGGAGCCAGCGAGTGACACAGGACAGGAAATATTTAACATTGTTCATGTCATTTTTTTAAGCATTCAGAGTATGCAGTGAACATTAATTCACTGTCTGGTTATTCCTTCACTTGCCCTCATGGCTGACCTGGAGGTGCTGAAATGAGTGATTGGAAGAGCAGCGCTGTATCCAGCGATAGGATCTGATGGAAAGGCTTGGAGCTGTGTCAGGACAGGTTTAGACTGGTACAGGGAAAAGGTTTTTCATCCAGAGGGTGGTCAGGAACCAGAACAGGTTCCTCAGAGAAGTGGAGACTGCCAGAGTTCCAGTTTGGTTTGGACAACACTCTCAGGAACATGGGGGATTCTTGATGTTTGATGCTGATCTAGGAGCTCAATGGTCCCTGTGGTTTCCTTCCCACAGAGGGCATTCTGTGACTCTACTGAGATGTGAGCAGCTCAGAGACCCTCTGACCCCCTCTTCCCACAGGTGGACATAATTCACATGCTCCTTATCACAGTTTGACCCTCCTTTGGGCTGCACTCACCAGAGCAGACCAGGAACAGAATGCCTTTTGTCACAGACTCTCCTTAAACCAAATCCCACCCCTGGAGCCATCAGAGCTTCCCTAGAAAGATGCTGTGCCTTGGGGAACACTAGCAAGGCAGTGTCTGCCCACTGAGGAACCACAGCACTGCCAAGCTCCGTCCCCTGTGTGAGTGCCAAGGCAGCTCAGCCCTGCTCAGGGGGGAGGTTCATTGACATTTAAACATTTAACATCACCCACGACCTGGGAGGCAGCAGCTGTACAGGCTGCTAGGTTACAGAGATTTTTTTTCCTCTCCTCCCATCCCTGATATCTGCCATAAAAATCAGAGGCTCTGCTGTAATTTTACCTTCACAGACAGATATTCCTGGGGCACATACAAGAATCAAACTCCCTCCCCATCAACTGCACATGGTGAGATTGCACTAAGCTCCAAAAAACAAGGTGCTCACCCTTGCCCCTTTACTTCTATGCAGGAAGGTGTGGAGCATTTTGTTAGCAATTAACCCTTGTTTCAGCTCAATAGAGCTGATCAGATTGTGGAACAACATCTGAGAAGTGGAGATTAGCAGGTCAAGCTCTTTAGTACTTAAGGCACCAATGCAGCTACTCAAAATCAGATTTCCCTTTCTTCCCTAGCAGTTGATTAAAGCCTTTTCAAGCAATTCTTTCCAACCTGCAGATGTTTAAGTCAGGTGATGGAGAATTTTTATTTTCTGGCTGGGAAATGGCAGCAGCATAGACCTCAAGTATCTCAGGACAAAAATCAGGCCCAGGAAACAGAGCTAAGAGTGTGTCTGTCTGTACACGGGCACTAAAGCCAAGCTTTGGTAGGCCTGACCACAGTGCAAACATGCAAAGGCTTTGGTAGCGTGGATCCAGAAGGGAGAAAACACTCTTAGAGCAGGAGCTGAATGCAGAAGTAGCCTGTGAGAGGATCAATTTCTGCTGCATACTGATTTATTCAGACCTTTCATGGTGGCAAAGCCCTCTATAACAAAATATCTGATTACAGGACTGTGACCATAAATTCCACACGCCCTGGAGCAATGGCCAATGAATAACTGACTTGTTAAGGGAACGGCCCTGCACAATGAATAAATCTACCAACAAGGGCTTTCGATAGAAAAGACCCCACCGGGACAGATTTCCTTGTGAAGGTGTATCGACTTTCATTTGCAGGAACCAGCAGATATTTGTTTGGAGGAGATCTCCATTGTTACATTGCTGCTCAACAACATCCAGCATAAAGCCTGACTCCTACCCCGGGCTTGATTGATTGGAGCATCCAAGTGGGCTGGACTACACAAAGGAGCATTTTGCAGTGCTCCACGAGGTTCTCCTGGAAAAGGAGGTGTTTAATCCAGAGGAAATCCAAGGTAGGCATAGGAGAATTGCCTGCTTCAGTTATAGGAGGACCTCAAGAAATTAAGGACTGAGAAAGGACAAGAAAAGACGGCTCTGGAGGAATGTTTAAGGGTGGACATGTGCTCACAGGCAAGGCACAAGAAGGATAAATCATCCCTGGCGCTCGGCTGGTGCCCTTCACCTCGGGATCCCAGAGGAAATGTGGTTTGACCACATCCAGCTGGACGCACAGCTGGCACAGAGCCACACCAGGAAGGAGGAAACCAGGCTTCCCCATTTCAAAATGAGAGCACCCACTGCAGAAAGACCAAAGTCTTAATTAAGTGTGACCTGAGCCCTGCCCTGAGCCACGTGGTTTGGCAGGGCTGAGATCAGCCCCGTGAGGGTGTCCTTGGCCCACAGGGAGAACTGTGCTTTTAAAATCAGCCACAGGGCTTTGGGTAACCCAAACTTCAGCAGTTTGTGGAGCTGTTTGCTGAAGGGATCATCCCCAGGGAGACAGGAGCACAGATGGGACAGAGACAAAGCGTTTCAGCTCCAAATCTATTCTCGCAGGATATCATGATGACCCCTATCCCAAAAACACTTAGACAGAGAGCCGTGCTAATTCTCAATGAATATGGAATAGGGCACGTCTGCCAGGAATGGGATATTCCTAATAGCTGACAGAGGGGAGGAAGAAAAGAGCCATTTTGCAAACAGCAAGGACTTTGTTATCGTCCAGCTGAGCTCAAAAAACTGAGGGAACATCTCCATCTAGCAAAGCCAGCCTGGAAACAGGCAGCTGACAAGGTGAGCCTGCAGGTGGGAGTGCTGAAATCACGGCAGGGGGTGTCACAAAACCTGCCTCTGACCAAAACTCAGTGCTCAGAAAAAGAGCTGGCAACACTAAATGCCAGTACATGCACGTGGCATGCACGAAATGGTGCCCCCAAACGCATGCAGGATCCCTCTGGGCTGCTCCCAGGCCAGCAAACAGCAGCTCTACCTGCAGCAAATCACCAACCTAAAACCACAATGGGTACTTGAAACCCTGGAAGGAGGATTTTATGTATTTTATATATCTTGTTTCATACACTCACTTCAGCCAACATACAGTGCGCCACATGAGGTGACACCCATCTGTTCCAGTTTTTACCCCTCCCCAAAAATATCTGTATTTCCTTACTAGGTCTCTGACCATTCTTCCTGCAGATGCTGTTTGCTTTCCCTGATCCTCCCTGTCCCAGGGATAAGGCATGACACCAAGCACGGCAGAGTTTGCCACTTCAACACTTCATTTTTCATCAGCTGGTCACTCCTTAATCAATCTTTTATGGAGGGATATTTCAGCAGAAAATGCAGAGGGAGTAGGAGAAGGAAAGTAAGAAACCATCTCCGGTTTAATTTTGATAACACTGGCAGGGAGTGATTCGCTCCAACAAATTAAAATCAGCAAATCTCTCATTTTCTCTGACAGAGGTAACCAATTAAAATTTTCATAAAGGGGGCAGTGATGTGTGTCTGCCAGACAGAGTCACCAATCTAGCAGCCCTCTGATTTAAAATATTATCTTTTCTTTCCCTTTTTTTTTTTTTTGTCCTCTTCCCTCAGAGCTTCCTGGAGCAACATGACAGATTATCTCAACATAATCAGACTAATACAAAACCCTTGCTCCAAGAGGCACCGTGAGGAAATTCTGAAGTCGAGATGTGACGACAAATGGATGTTCTGAGGGGACTTCATTTACTGCTCATTTCCTTTTCTTATTTTTTTTTATTGTTGTGTTTTGTAGCCTCAGCATGCTGAAAACCACATTAGAGAGCCAAATATCACACGGAGTGAATGGAAGGGAGAGGGAATTTCACTCCCCCTGTGGGCTGCCTTTCCAGATTGCTCTTCAAGAGAGAAGTTTGGCTTCCAGTTGATGGTTTCTTAGGTCTGAATAAAATGCCCCCAGTAATGGGCCAGGGATGGAGTGGAAGAATTGCCTTTTTGGCAGCAGGAGCATTAAGGAAGGGTACAGGGCAGGAGGGACCTCCAACACCGCGATGCTGGAGACTGGAGTGACATCTATGCTGGGCTTGACTTGGGGAAATGAGGGTTGCCACAGCTCCCTGCCATGGTGGTTTGGGACTTAGAGGGCTGATCTCCTGTGGATTTGGCATCTGATGGGGCCGTGCATAAATCATAAAATCACAGAATAGTTTGGATTGGAGGACACATTAAAGATCATCTCCTCCCACCCCCCTGCCATGGGCAGGGACACCTTCCTCTATCCCAGATTGCTCCAAGCCCTGTCCAGCCTGGCCTTGGACATTTCCAGGGATGGGGCAGCTTCTCTGGGCAACCTGTGCCAGGGCCTCAACTCCTTCATAATAAAGAATTTCTTCCTAATACTTAATCTGAAGGAAAGCAGTGCATTTGAAGTCAAAAGGAGCCCCTGCCTCTCCAGCACAGATGGGACATTCAAATGTTGTTTTCCCTGGCAGAGATGTGGTTCAAGGCAACTGAGATTCCAAGAAGGTTTGAAACCTCTGTCCCCACCTTTGGCTGGGGGAACTGTGCACCAGTCCTCTCCTCCTTGTGCTTCAGAGCCCCAAATCCCCCCCCAAATTTATGGATGGACATCAATCCCCGTTAGCATTTAACTCTTAGCCAAGTTTCCCCCGAACACAAGCATCCCCCTCCTGCTCTGTGGTATCCTAGAAAACTCCAGGCAAGCAGAGAACGCAGGGGAATTTGGGGAAGGAGCCATGAGAAGAATTCGGGAGCATCCTGTGTATGGTGAAGACTGGGATGTGATGGGGACCCCTGGGCTTTGTCTGCTGCCTCATTTGAGCTGTTCTAATCCATGCTGTGACACTGAGCAGGACTATCCTGCCAGGTGTCAGCTCCCTTCCCTTCGAAGGCTCGCCTGGGGATGTGAATTTTCTCCAAGGGGAGGAGGCGAGCTGGTTCCAGAGACAGCCTGTCATCCATCTTGAGGAAAATACTCCTCTCTCTTTGCACCTCTCCTAGAAAGGTGGAGACCAGCATTCCACAAGCCTTGGATCAGGCCCGGAGAAAAGCTTTGAGTCATTTGTTTACCAGCACAGGTTTTCCTGGAGCTAATTAATGAGCCAAGCTGCTACCCTGCAACAGGTATCGATGACAGAGGATTTCCTGCCTGCTACACTTGAGCAACGGGAGAGGGTGAAGCTGGATCTGTGAGCACAGTGCTTCCTTCCCCTTCTCCCTCCCCCCCAAAAATAAAAAACTGGGAAAGAAAATCCACCTGCAGCCACACAGGCGCTGCGGGAAGCCCCTCGAGGATCGGGCACCATCCCTGCTGGACGGGAACAAAGTGCTCGGGCATCCCTCTCTCCCACCTGCGGGGAGTGAGGGATGGTGTGGAGACCTCCAGCAAGCCCTTGGAGCTGGGGGCTGCCTCTGTGCCCCCCCAGTTCTGGGCATGGGAGTAAGAGCAGTGCCCGCAGCAGCGCTTCCACTGCCGAGGAGAGCCGGTGGAAGGCTCTGCTTTCACAAGGATACTGAAAGTGGGGGGAAGAGGGGAATAAAACGTGCGGGAGAGCGTGGTAAAAGCACCACGGGGAAGGGAGGAGAGCAAAAACTCAACGGGAAGGAGATGCTGGAGAGTGGGAAATAAACCCCATGGGTTTCGCTTTTCGGGTGCGGGGTGGGAGCCAGCGCTTCTTGCGAGCCCCAGCTGTGCGGATTATTTTTTTTTTTTAATTTATTTATTTATTTTGGGAGGGGGGATAGGGAGAGCAGCGCCCCGCGGGCTGTGCCGAGCATCCGAGCGCTCCGGGGGTGGCGAGCGGCGATAGCCGAGCGGCGAGCGCCACCTCCCCGCCGCTCACCGCAAGCCCCGCCGCCCCCGGCAGCCCCCCCCGCTGCCTCCTTGGGGATGGAGGAGGCTGGGGGGGACCCTGACATTAGGTGGAGATGCCCGACACCTTTTCCCAACTTCTGCCCCCGCGGGGTCGCAGCGGGGATGGTCCGGATGCTGTGAGAAGGATGGAGTGGGGATGTGTGTTGGCGGGGGGTTCGCTAAGTTTGGAGTGGTTGTAAAAGGGGTTTTTGGGGTGCTGTAAGGCAGGGAAGGGTTGTGGGGGTTTCCCAGAGCACCTCTGAGTGCCTGCGGGGCACAGGGTGATGTGGCAGAGGATGGGATCCGGGGTGCTCCCCCAGCCAGGGGGGTTTCCTTTGGCTGCTCCTTGGGGTGTGATGGGGGGTCAGGATCTCCCCCTGATTCCCCCCACACACACACACGCAGTTCCCATCCCGGCTATGGGGTCTGGCACACCGTCCCTGCCTCGTTTTCCCTCACATAAGGAGAAGGGGCTACAGTCATTAATAGAAATCCCCTCCGCTTTGCAGCCGGTCCTTCCCTGAGCCTGTCCACCTTCACTGGCCAATTCCGGGGGCTCTATGCCCCTCTCCCTGCACCCAGGGCTCTGCAACACCACCCCAAGTGCTTGAAAAGGGCCGGGAGCTCTTCTCCTGCCCTGACTGTGCCTTGTGCCAGTTCCTGCCTGGTCTTCCCTTTCTCCCTCCGCAGCAGGAGCGCTGCTGCACCCTGACCCCTCTAACACCCAGAGCGGGCTGTGGAGGAACCCTGGGTTTTCCAGCCCCCTGTGCCCCTCTGAGACCCACCAGGCAGGATGTCCTGTCTGCTCAGCCCCTCCTTTGGCCCCTGCCCGGCTCAGCCCCGTGGCCACCCCGTCCCCTGGCAGTGCGGCTTGGCTGAGCTGGTGCAATTCCTCAGCATCCTCCGAGGGTAAAAACGTCCCCGGCTCTGCCCTGACACCTCCTTCCTCTTCCTCAGCCAGGTCTTGGGCACAGGAAGGACTGTGGGACCCGAGTTAATGAGTCATTAATTAATTAGGGACCCACTTAATATGCATGGGGAGTTGTTTGTTTCCTTTAGCAGCCCGGACTTTGGATGAGATCCCAGCCTTGCGAAGCCTCCAGCCTCAGTCTCCCAGCTGATAATAGATAATACAGATATTTTAGCACCAGCCAAAGCAGAGTCATCATCATTAATACAGAGCCCTCCCTGCCACACCGCGGAGGTCACCAGGCAACTCCTCGGAGTGTCGGGGGCTCAGCCCTCCTGGCTTTCCTCAGGCTCTGCCTGGCCAGGTGAGAGGAAACCTATAGGTGCTCAACAGGTAACGGGGCTGGGGAGCTGCACCCTGCACCCCGAGCACCCCTGGCTCCCTCCCAGGGAGGCTTTCGAGGCGCTGCGATTTTCGCTCTGCCGCGCACGCAGGTTTGGGCATCTGTCAAAGTAGCTCCGCTCTTCCTCAGCCCCCTTCCTCCCCTCCTCCTCTTCCTCCTCCCTCAGCCATCAGCTGTCAGCTGGCCCTGGCAACTCGGCAGACCCAGTGCTGGAGCTGGGTTGAGCCCGAGCCTCGGAAAGCCCCAGCTCCAAAGGGATGGGGTGGTGAGGGATGGAAGGGGGGTGTCTTTTTGCCCTCCATCCCTTTGACCTTGCCTTGATGCTCCCCTCCCTCCCCACTCCTCTCTGTGCCGCTGATTCACGGGGGTTGTTTGCTTGGCCAGGGCAGGATCGGGGACACGAGCGTGAGTCACAGCCGAAGGTACCTGGCAGAGTTCATCTGCAGCCCGTGCCTTCGATTCGGGAACCGCCGCCTGCTCTCAGCCAGGACTGAGAAGTCCCTTTGAAACCTCTACCTGATCCCCCTCGATCCCTCTTTCCCCCTTTTTCTCGCAGCCTTGGCAGAGCCATGGCTGAAACACCTCTCTGTGAAAGTCTGAAGATGCATCAACAGCCACCCTCCGTCAGCGAATGTCAGGCCGTGAAAGGCAAGGGGGCGGTGGGGGAAGAGGGAGAGACAAATTTTGCGGTTCATTCCCACACAGGGTGATTCAGAACAAGATGCTTTGTAATTACGCATCCCTGATGGAGACTCCTTCTCTCTCCACCCGCCCCCCCCTCCCAAAGAAAGGCTAAGCCATGCCTGGGTGCCAGCATCCCCCAGGAGCACAGCGCCGGGAGCAGCGTGTGTGTGTCTGTGTGTCTGTGCCACGCTCGGAGCTCTACAGAGGCTAAAGGTTAATTTTCTCCCCCAGTGTGAAGCGAAGTGCTGAGAAATGGCATTTTGGGGGGGGCTACATGAGGAGCTGATCACCTCCCCAGCCAGAGCCTCCAGCCCTGGGTAGGTGCCACACAAGCAGCGAAGCAAGCGAGGACCCCCCCCACACACAGACACACACCCCGAGAGCTCTCCGAGGAAAAGGGGAAGGCAGGGAGCTGTGGTGAGGGCATATTCATTCCCGGGGAACTCAGCTGCCTGTCCTTCCGAGACTTTGCCAACATTGCGGGATGAGGAGTCCCGGACCCCAGGGCGAAGGCGCCGCGGCTTCGCAGCACTTTGCAGCCCAGCCCCGGCTGGCTCTGCAGCTCTCCTGTCGCGATTCCCCGCTCCTCTTCCCTCGCCTGGCTGCCTTCTCCCCCCCCAGACAACCCAATGCCCAGCTCCTTTCCCCGGGACACGTCTGCATTTCCCCCTCCGCATCCTGCAGACATTCAATATTTTCCACCAGCGCTTGGTGTGTGCCCACAGGACCTGCATGCACAAAAGTTAAAACTTCCCGTGTCAGGGAATGATTACGCTCTATCAGTCCAAATTGCGGAGTGGAAGGGACAGAAACATCCTCCGGGTGCTGTTTCCAGGGGCAGAAGGAGAGGAGCGGGTGCCCACCGCTGCCCCCATCGCCGTTTCCCCTGGGGATGGAGACAGACCCCCCTGCGCTCCAGGCAAAGCGCAGCCGGAGAAGTCGCGTTCCCCCTCTCCCTCCCCTCCGTGGAAGAAGGAAAGGCGGCCCGGAGCCCCTTACCTTGCCGAGCTCCCCTGGTTTTATATCCTCCTTTTCCCCTTCGTCAAATTCCAAATGGAAACCAGCAACATATCCAGGGGTAACCAGCCCAACATTGGGCAGCGCGTGAAGTCCAAAAGGATGGCAGAGCTCTCTCTCCCTCCGCTTCCTCCACTCTTGCCTCTACATATATATATACATACACATTTATATATATATATATATGTGTATTAAATGGAAAAGAGGAAAAAAATCCTAAAAGAAATGGGGGTGGGGAGGGAGAGGAAGGGAGAACCTTTGGTGTCTCTGCAGACAGGCAGGTAGAAGAGAAAAGCTGAAAATAATTAAGCCGGTTTTTGAGAAATCCTTAGGAGAGGGGAAAAACGCAGTTAAAAGCCAGTAAATCATTAGATCCAAGCAGACAATCAAGTCTTCTCCTTTGGAAAAAAAAAATATACAGCAGGGTTCAGAGTAGCTTTCCCAGCAGCGAGGAGCAAGAATGGTCTTCTTCAGGAAGATATGTTTGTTTAAAATCCACTCGTCTGCTTTTCCTTCTTTCTCTCTCTTCTCCCCCCACACTTTTTAATTTTTTTTTTTTTTAATTCTGCTTCTGAATCTCTCTCTCTCTGAAACTAGATCCAGTCTTTGTAGCCAGGGGCTGCATTAAGGATTACATCAGGCTTTTATAAGCTTTCCAGATCACACATTAGAGTGAGAGAGAGAGAGAGAGAGAGAGGGAGGGAGGGAGGGATAGGAGGGAGGGATGAAATGCACACACACATACACACGCACACGCACGGATCGGAGCTTTGTAAAACAGGCAGCTATAGGCGAGGACCCGAACTGACACGGTATCGCATCGGGCATGCTCCGCTAGCCTCCAGCAGGAGAGGATGGATGGATGGATGGATGGATGGATGGATGGATGGATGGATGGATGGATGGATGGATGGATGGAACAGAGGAGCCAGCGACAGCCGGAGCGCGCTGGCGGCTCAGCAGCGCAGCCTCCTCGGGACAGCTTAGCCCTAAGCGGGGAGCCAGGAGGTGAAGAGGGAGCCGGGATGGTGGTGGTGAGGATGGTGAGGCTTCTGCTTCCCCCCCGCTCCCCGCCCCGCTCCCCCAAAAACCTGCGGAGGCTCAGCACGGAGAGGTGCCGCTCGCCCGCAGAGGGATGCGCAGAGACGCTGGTGCCGCTGCCTGGGTACCGGGAAGGAGAGGGGGGTGCTGGGGCTCTCCCATTGCGCCCCCCGGAGCATCCCCCGGAGCTGACAGCCTGGGAAGGGGAACGGGACCCTGGGCAGGGCGGTGGGGAGCAGCGGGGCAGCGGCTCCTCAGCCCCTCAGCCGCGGGGAGGGAGGGCGGCGATGGGGGGACCTCCCCCAGCACCCCGGCTCGGCCGTGCCTCTGCACCAGGGCGCACGGTTTGCCCAGGAAAAGACGGCGACAGCCCTTAACCCTTTCCTAATTGTTTAAATTTTACCTCTTTCCTAGCATCCTCCTCAACTCCTTGCTCCATTAACCCAAAATTTGGGTGGGAGTTGGGGGTCTCACATCCAGGCAACACCCCGGGGTAGCAGGAGGCTGGGGAGGGGGGAAGGGAAAGTTTGAGCAGATGGAGGAGGAGGAAATGGGCTGGGGTGAAAGGTCCGTGCTACATCCCGGCAGATTTGGGGTGAAGGTGCTGCCTCCAGGTTTGCAGCCCGAGGAAGGTCCTCCGGCAATGAGAAGCCTGCCGAGCAGAAAAGGGGGGGTGGGGTAGGAAAGGGTTGGAAGGGAGAGGGATAAGGCTGGAGGTGTGTGGAGAGCTGGGAGACTTCAGCATCCTGTCAGACTTCGGGACCTGCCCCTTCTTTTTAACCCTTCCTACTCCTAAAGGGGGAAACCGACCCTCCTTCCCCGACAAAATTACCTCCCTCCTTGCCCAGGGATGCTGCTCCCCCATCAGGGAAGGGGCACAAACCTTTCCAAGGGGCAGAGGTAAAGATCCCATCTGCCACCACCCTCTGTCCCTCTGCCTCAGGGAGGGAGAGGAGCCCCCATCTCTCCCCCACGGGACTCTCCAGGGCATCTTAACCCCCTCCCCCCCGGCCTTCTTCCCCTTTCCTGCCTCTTCTTCATATCGTCCAGCACTTCAGCCCCTATTTCCACACCTTCAAACCTTTTGAATCCCTAAAAACTCATGGGAGAAGGAGAAAAGAAAGAAAAATCTTCGTTTAGAGGAGCTGAGCTGCAAAGCCGGGCAGTGGAGGAACGCAGCAAAGCAGCCTCTCATCCCCAGCCAGCACTGCAGCATCGCTGGCCAAAGGCATCTGTGACATCTCCAGTTAAGCAGGGACTGGAGCAAAGGGGCAGCCGGGGCCTGAAATGCAGGGTTTTAGCCGACAGGCGGCTATGCTGGATTAGCACAGTGCATGCTCCGAATGGAAATCTCTCCCTTTCCCTCGGCAGCATTGGGGAGTTTGTTTTCCTTCAAGAAACCTTCCCTACTCCTCAAATTCACCCAGAGATTTCTTCCCTATTTCTGCAGCGCCTCTCTCTCCAACACTCAGAGATGTCAGCAGCAGAGTCAAAGACTTTGGAGGCAGCCAGGAACTGTTCGCTAAAACGAGCCTAAAACTAATCCTAATCCTAACCCTAACCCTAAAGCCAAAGGTAACCCTAACCCTAACCCTAATCCTAACCCAAACGCTAACCTGAACCGTAATCCTAACCCTAAACCAAAACCTATTCCTAACCCTAAACCAAACCCTAATCGGAAACCTAATCCTAACCCTAACCCTAAACATAACCCTAATCCTTACCTGAACCAAAATCCTAACCCTAAACCAAAACCTATTCCTAACCCTAACTTTAACCCTAATCCTAACCCTAACCCTAGCCCTAACCCTAAGATAAATCAAACCCTAAACCTAACCCTAACCCTAATCGTAACCCTAACACAAAACCTAATCCTAAACCTAAGCCTAACTCTAAACCTAACCCTAACCAGAACCCTAATCCTAACCCTGACCCTAACCCTAATCCTGACCCTAATCCCAACCCTAACCCTAATCCTAATCCTAATCCCAACCCTAATCCGAACCCTAACCCTAACACTAACCCTAATCCCAACCCTAACCTTAACCCTAATCCCAACCCTAACCCTAACCTTAACCCTAATCCTAACCCTAATCCCAACCCTAGCCCTATGTCCGTTCCTGCCCCTCTGAGCCCTGTGGGGCAGCTCTGCCTCTCTTTTGCCGTGACGGGAGAAGAGGAGGGCACTCACCTTCCTTGTCCCGTGTTTGGGGAGGTCAGGCAGGGCAAGGTGCAGTTGGCCTCTCTCCTGTGTTGCAGGGCAAGGGAGCCCAAGCAGAAGGACAGAGCATCAAAAAGTGCTACTGACCAAACTAAACCCATTTTCTGTTACAATGGGGTCTGATGGAAAACTTATCTTTGTGGGAATTGGGAATTGGGCTCCATGAATGGCAGAATATCCTGAGCTGGAAATGACCCACCAGGATCATCAAAGTCTAGATCCTCGCCCAGGACCAGGAATCCTACCCTGGGCCACACAGCACTGTCCAAAGATACTGACAAATGTCACTGCAGACCATTTTTTCCCGGTTCTAAGTAGAGAGATTTGTGAATTCCTAGAATTCCCATTCAACAAGAGGGTAAACACGGCCTGCACCTCAAAATCACAGAGGGGCCAGATGTCCCCATTTCTGACTGTGTGCCCTCCAGGGAGAACTGAGGGTGAGCTGTGACAGCAAACAGGACGTGAGGATTTGGGGTCTGCAGCTGTCTGAGGTAACCAAGTGCAATAATTCACCTGCTCTCTTCATCTGTGAAGTGATAAAGGTGAAATAACTTCAGCATAGGATGGATCTGTGAAATTCCCTGCAGCAGGATAATTCTGAGGGCAAAGGCGGCCATTGGCAGAGCAGGAGATACTCTCAAAACATCAGATCTCCCCAGAAATCTGAGTTTGGGGGGACACAGACCATTCCTTCCATCCTGCCAACATAACCCAAACCTGGGATCTGTGGGGAGAATGATCTATACTGTTAGCATAACAGATTAAAGACAACTTTGTGTTTGTGGTTGCCCCCTCTGCTCCCCATGCAGAGACCTTGCAGGGACCACACTGCCCAGTCCTAGGTCGGCACACTTTATGACACAGAAAGCCTTGAAACAGGGATCTCTACCCATTTTTCTTGAAAATGTACAGAAATAACCAAAAGACCTCAGCTCAGCTCAAACTGGCAACCTCTGTCCCATCAAAGTATGGTGTGAGGACTCCTGAAGTTACTCAGGGCAGATATGGGCGCCATCAGCACCTTCCAGTGTTATTCCCAGAGGAAAAGAAGCAGACAAGGACAGCAAAAACACAGGTCACAAGGCCCAAGAGATTTTGGGACAAACCATCCCCACACCATCATGGTGGTGCTGATAAGACAAACCCACTTCGAACTCTCCTTGGTGACATGATGGGTGGGTTTTGTGACAAACACCGACTTTGCTGTCCAAAACCACAACCAAGAGTGAAGTACCTTTCTCCTCTCTGCTCTGTTTTCTGCCTGGGTTTTGGAGGTGGAAAGGCTGAGCTGGATCCAGATGTAATTTTCCTCTTCCCCCCGTCAAAGGAAAACAGCAAAGTCAAGAGAGACAAGCAAACCTTTACACACACTTTGAATTTAGAGCATGTTTGTTGCACAGAAAACCCCTCTTGTTGTCAGAGGCAAAATGGGTCCAGAGCAAAAAAATTAAAAAAAAAAAAGGGATGGGAATTTCCATGGTTAACTGCAGCACCCCTGGGAATATGCAAAGAGATTTTAGGAGAAGAATTAAGCTGCACACTTCAGGAGCCTAAGCTGGTCTCAAACTACAAAGTACATGAGGGAGACATGAAAGAGACAGAAAAACATTTTCTATCTGCCCAATTTTTCCACCTTCTTTTGAAGCGCGGAATACGGGTGGAAAAAGGCTGTTTGGGCTGGTGGCTGCTCAGAGCTGGTTTAGGTTTGTTAACTCTGTCCTCCCACCTCCCACATTACAAAGGTAGGCTGGTTGTGCAGTTGGAATAATAGATTTGCCCCAAAAATCTGCTGGAAGCATAATTGCAATGTGGAGAAATGGAATTTAGTTTTTTGGAAGTCTCTTCCTGCCAGTGGTACCCCCAGATATCGTAGGTGAGATGAGGATGGCAAGGAAAAAAAATAAAAAAGGAAATGCCTGGGATTCCCAGGGGATCTGTTTGAAAAGGATAACAGCAAAGCAGGACAGCTTGTAAATAATCAGTTTACTTCCCCTCCAGCAACAGATACCACTGTGTTTACATCTATAACACTTTCATTTTGTCTGGTTAAAAATCTCTTTGAACAATTCAAATTTCGAGCCAGCCACATCCTTCTGCTGAAGGGAGATGTGGGATAACTCAGCTCTACCCAGGATTTGAAAGGGATTTTTATGTCTGCCTTTCACATGGCTGCTGTGCTTTCCACCTCGCTTTTGTTGTTGTAAATTTTTATTATGTTTTTAATGACTTTCATTGCTGTTGCCAGCTGTGGTTTCTGCTGGCAGTGGCTGCTCAGGAGTGCTAATGCTCAGGTGCCACAGGTCAAACCCAGCAATCCCAGCCTCTCCTAAGGGCAAGGAGAAAACTCCTGCTCTTCCTCCCATGGGATGGATTTATGAAAGTGTAGCAATTGTCTGTGTTCAAGGAGTGTCTTTGCTCAAACTCTTCCATTTTTGGACAAGGTTCTGAGAGAATTCTCCTAAAACAGGAATTTAGCATCACGTACATTTTATAGACTTGTAAAGTGAGGCAAGGCAGATGTTCCAGCTTTCCCAAGCATGGGAAATCCTAACTCCATCCCTCTTCCCTGACCAGCCTGCTTTGCATGCCAGGGCCAGGGGACAGCTCCATGCAGCTCCAAAAAGAGTCTTAGTGAGGGGAACAAGCACCAGCACAGGGATGGCCACAGCCAGTGATGGTGGAGGGAGCTTGGATGAGTGGCTGCTGCTTTGCTGAGGAAGCCAAGCTATTCCCAGAGTCCCAAAGCTCTTGGATGACCAGGGAGAGGATGGAACCTCCCTCTGAAAGCATTCGTGGTGCTGGCTCTGGCAGCAGGAAGGAGTGATGGAGCCCCAAGATGTTCACAGCTCCTCTCTTTTACCAGAGATTTGAACTGATCCTGAACTTTCCTCTTTCCCCTCTCCCTGCCCAGGAAGGGAAGGAGTGGAGGGGAGATATTAATGAAGTTCTTCTGGTGAAGATCCTGGGACCAGAGGCTGAGAACCAAGAGTAAGAGCAAAGGCAAAGTGCACTTGGATGTTATTGCCAATGAAGACACATCAGGAGCATCCCAAATGGTCACAATAAAGAGGATTTCTCTAACAAGTGCTCAACTCTTCCTTATCCTTGTTTAGAAACTTTCTTCAGGAGGGAAAGTGCTGAACACTTTCTAAAAACAGCAATGTTAATAATAATTACAGCTGTTTCCAGAGTCACATAATGGTTTGTGATGGAAAGGGACCTTGAAGATGATCCAGTTACACCCCCCATCATGGGCAGGGACACCTCCCATGAGACCAGGTTGCTCCAAGCCCCCCTGGTCCTCCTGGCTTGGCAGCCTGTAGCAGACCCCACCCTAATGTCACCTGTCCCTGCCCTCCCTTGATCCTGACCCATAAATTCTCCTCGTCCATCCCCAGGCAGAGCTCCATGTATCCCATCTGCTCCTCAGCACAGAGGGACACAGCCCCTCCTCATCTCCTGTCCTTGTTCATCCTAAAGAGAATTCCTATTCCTGTTCTTCCTGTATCCTTCCATTCCATCCCTTCAGTCACAGGAATCATCCCAACCCAGTCAGAGGAGCCAGACCACCACACCTCCAGGATGCCAACAAGATCACAGCCCTACAGAACACACCTCCCTAACCCTCTGGTTCATTCCACATGCTCAGGCGTTAGAAGAGAGGAATTTAAGCTGGATCAGCGATGAAGGCATTTTCCTGTGTGGAGTGCCTGGAATTCCTTTGTGCTGCTCTCCAGGTGCTTTCCTGCTGCCCTGCAATCCCTCTCCAAGCTCTTGGCATCTGTTGCTGACCCTGGCACCAAACTGGCAGGAGAGGGATGGATTGAGATTCCCCTTCCCCTGGGAACTCTATTTTCCCACACCAGCTGCTGGAAGCTGTGAGCCACTCGTTTAAAACCCAGGTTAGCACAAAAGGTTTCTTTGACTCTGGAAAAGCAGATTCCTTTGCAGAGCTCTCAATGTGCTTCCCAAGCAGAGCCATAGATGGCAGTACGTGGTATTTACAGAGTCATTTCCACAAGTAAATCTTCTTATTTTAGCAGAAAGCGAGAGAATTTCATTTCCTTGTAGTTACAATGCGCTCAGAATGAGAACTCCTAAATCAATGGAGAAAGCAAGAAAAGCCTCCTTGCCTGAGCACCAGCAGACAGAGCTTGAAAGGCAAAATCCCTCTGTGCTCTACAGGATTCTCTATCCCCTTTCACAGGGATGATACCTGAGGAGTTGAACAAGAAAACAATTTTCCATACTGGAAAAACCTTGAAGATCTCTCAAGTGACTGTCACAAAAGCCCGAAATAAGCTCAAAATTCTGGGTTCACTTTCACAAACCAGCAGTTGAACATGTCAATGTGAATTTAATTCAGGCCAGACAAAAAGTGTTACTTTGATTTCAACTTACATTTCACTTTGTTATTGCTTTAATATCACTAGGTTAGCTTCAAAAATCCAAAATAATTTTTAAGTAACAATGTTTGGGATTTTTTCCCCCCTCCTTTTCTCCTTGTTATAGTCAAACACTTCCACGCACTGAAGTCTAATTTCAATGAACTGACACTTCCAGCCCAAACTATCATATTGAAGTGATATGCAACTTGTTGCACTTCCTGATTTGCTTTGCACTGAAATAAATTCATTTCCCTAAGTCCAGGCTGTTTGGCCCTTGAGGGTAACTGGTGACTGATCTCTCCCTGTTCTTTTCTCAACCCAGGAGCCTTTCATTAATTTTTCTTTCCCCTGTCCAGCTGAGGGGCCTGAGTGAGGAGCTTAGGAGGATGCCTGACATCCAGCCAGGGTCAACCCACCACAGTCACCTTCTTGTCCCATGTTCCCAACAACAGGGACTTAATCTCAGTTGGTTTCTTTACATACAAATATCCAAGTCAGCTTTTCACAGATGTCAGGAGAAATAAGCACAAAAAAAAAAAAAATCTCCAAAAGTTCACACATTGGTGGTTTCCAACATAATTGTTCATATTTAGACATTTAAAATCACCTCCCAAATCTAATTCTTGTGGGGCCAAGTGCTTCCAGGCCCCCCCAGAAACCAATGGAGCTGAAGAGTGCTCAGCACCTTTAAGGGTCTGTTCCTTTGATGCTCTCATGAATGGAAATCTGTGGTTTTCCAATATCTGTATCTGACCTGAGCATCCTGAAATCAAAGGCTGATTCTGTAGCTGTGTAAATCATTTGACATAAGCATATGTAAAACAAGTTTGATCCCATAATTTATAGTCTATTGAAATTGGAAGTCCCTCAGTGGAAGGTGGGATTAATAGTGAATAGGGGAAGAAAAAACAATTAAGAATAAATAAACCATTCACCCAATCTCAGCCTTGTAACCTTTGTGTTTGTTTTATATTCCCTCAGATGTAATTATAATCTATGCTGGGACATGATAATGGAAGAGTCATTTATCAGATAACTTATCTCTGCCTCCTGCCATATATCACTGAGAGCAGCTGGGACAGAAAATGCTCTGGAGCCAGGTGGTACCAGCACACGACTCATCCTTCACTGCTGCTCGTGTTCAGGAAGGCTCTGCAAAGGCTTCCAGCAAAGCTCAGAAGTTCTGCAGGTGCAGGGATGGTTTCAAAAGCCATGACCTGGATCCTGGGCTGCATCTAAAGCAGAACAGCCAGGAGGGGAGGGAGGGGATTCTTCTATTCTATTCTATTCTATTCTATTCTATTCTATTCTATTCTATTCTATTCTATTCTATTCTATTCTATTCTATTCTATTCTATTCTATTCTATTCTATTCTATTCTATTCTGTTCTACTCTGGTGAGATCCCACCTGGAGTTGCTCATCCAGCTCTGGGGTTCCCAGCACAGGAAGGAGATCAAGTCATTGGGACAAGTTCAGAGGAGGCCACTAAACTGATCACAAGGCTGGGGTACCTCTGCTCTGGACACAGGCTGGAAAAGTTGGGGCTGCTCAACTTGGAGAAGGCTCCAGGGAGATCTCAGATCCCATTCAAATCACTTCCAGTCACCAGTGGTGACCCTCAGTGGTCTGTGCTGGGGCCAGCTCTGTTCAGTATTTTTATTGACAGCATGGATGAGGGGATTGAGCCTCTAATGAGTAAATCTGCAGACAACGTTAAGCTGGGAGCGTGTGTTGATCAGTTGGAGGGTGGGAGGGCTCTGCAGGGAGACCTGGAATGGTTGGATGGATGGGCAGAGTCCATGAAGATGAAGTTTAATGAGTCCAAGTGCCGAGTCCTGTGTTTTGGCCACAATATCCCCCTGCACTGCTATAGGCTGGGGGTGGTGTAGCTGGACAGTGCCCAGGCAGAAAGAGACCAGGGGGTGATGGTCAACAGCCGGCTGCACATGAGCCAGCAGTGTGCTCTGGTGGCCAAGAAGGCTGATGGCTCCTGGCCTGGATCAGGAATGGTGTGGCCAGCAGGAGCAGGGGGTCATCCTTCCCCTGTTCTCAGCACTGGTGAGGGCACACGTCGAGTGCCGTGTCCAGTTCTGGGCCCTCAGTTTGGGAAGGATGTTGAGATGCTCGAGCGTGTCCAGAGGAGGCAACGAGGCTGGAGAGGGGCTGGGAACACAAATCCTGTGAGGAACAACTGAGGGAGCTGGGGGTGTTTAGCCTGGAGAAAAGGAGACTCAGAGGTGACCTTATCACTCTCTACAACTCCCTGAAGGGTGGTTGTAGCCAGGTGGGGTTGGTCTCTTTCTCCAGGCAGCACTGACAGAACCAGAGGTCACAGTCTCAAGCCACATCAAGGGAAATATAGGCTGGATATTAGGAAAAAGTTTTTTATAGAAAGAGTGATCAACTACTGGAATGATCTGCCCAGGGAGGTGGTGGAGTCACCGTCCCTGGATGTGTTTAAAAAAAGACTGGATGGGGCACTGGGTGCCAGGGTTTAATTGAGGTGTTAAGGCATGGGCTGGACTTGATGATCTTGAAAATCTCTTCCAACCTGGTGATTCTGTGAATTCTGTGATTCTTCCATACTCAAAGGAGCTCCGAGAGAGTTGGAGAGGGACTTTGGACAAGGGCAAGGAGTGGCAGGGCAAGGGGAGATAGTCCTAAATAGGAACAAGGTAGATTTTATTTAGAATAGGTATTAAGAACAAATTCTTTGCTGTAATGTTCAGGAGACACCAAAACAGGTTGCCCAGAGAGGTCATGGGCTCTCCATCCCAGGAGATGTTCAAAGCCAGGCTGGATGAGTCCCTGAGCAGCCTGGTCTAGTGGAAGGTGTCTCTGCCCAAGGCAGGAGCTTGGAACTGGACAATCTCTAAGATCCCTTCTGGTCCCAGCCATTGTATGATTTTATGCTACACAGGTCCTTCTCTATTTACTCTGCATTATTAAATTTAAGGTTCTGAGATTAATCTGTTTGAACAGATTTCAGCAAAACAGTTGTTGGTGGTGCTCTTCTAAGGAGTACTTCTGTCTCTTCTCACAGCTGTTTCTCTTAATCTGAAAATAAGTCACTTCAGATGGAAAGAACATGTTTTTCTCTCTCTGAGTGTTGAACACAATGTCGTGACTTGTGCATAAAGCCTGTTTCAATTATGGGTAACTTTCTTCTGTCCTGTTAAACCTCCATGAAATCCATATGTACGCAGGGACGGAACAAGAGAACAAAATTAAATGCTTAAATGAGCTTAAGAGACACAGTCATGTCATGTTAACCTCAAAATATGCAACTAGTGTGACTTTCATATGGGTTTTCTCTTCTGTTTTTTTTTTTTTTAGTTCTTAGTTTGAATGACATTCAAGTTTTACAGCCCACTTTAGTGCTAGAAACTGGTGGGGTTTGATAAAAACCCGACTCATTATTTTCATTATGTAATTAAATGGAAAGCAAGACCAATTTTACTCAAAGATATTTTTCATCATACCCAGGGAGAACATAAACTCAAGAAACCATATCCCCCTCTGGTTTGAGAGGTTTTGGGTTTAGGCACAGCCTTTGGAGGGTGCTGGAATATCTGGAAGGCAATCCAAGAGACATGTTAGAATCAAAAGTGTACCTTTCCTGCAGGGAAAAGCTGTTTATCTGCTTTGGAAACATGGACCTGATGAAATTGAAGCAGAGAAAACAGTCGTTGTCCAGAAATGTGTGAATGGAGCAGATGACCCCAGGGCAAATTCCAGATCCCTAATTCTGGCTCACTTCGATCAGTCTTGGCAACACAGCCTAAAAACCCCTATGCTGATGGGATGGTCCTTTCCCTCTTCATAAATGACATTTTTTTTCTACATTTCCCTTGAAGAACGCTGCTCTATCCAGAAGCTCATTAAGAACATAATGAACCATGTTTGTTTGCTTGTTTTGTTTTGTTTTTCTTTCTAATAGTAGTGTTTTTACATCAAAATCTGCATTTGTAGTCAGATAATGCTAATTTCAAACCTTGTCTTTCCTTTCCTCTCCTCACAAGCCTCTCAGAACTACAGAGTGCCAGATCCACTGGAGTAAGTCTGGGATCAGCAGAGAAGGCTAAAGCCCAAGCTGGGGCATCCATTGGCGCTGGAGACAGGAGAAAGCAGAGGAGACTTCATTTTAAATTTGTTTATTTGGAGCAGGGAGTGAGAAATATGTCCCATATCAAGGGATACAGAAATCTTTCACACAAGGGAGGCACAGCCTTGTTCTTCTGCTTTCCTGGTGCATAGGAACATGGGAACAATTGTGTCTGGATATTTTGTCCCAAGTACCACCCTGGTTTTCCTTCAATTCCTACAGACTTCACAATCTCATGGGTCTTTTCCAACCTTGATAATTCTAAAATTCTATGACTTTACCCCCAACTCCAGTGCAACCCTGCTGGGAAAAGCCTGGGAGCTTGGAAAGGCTTAGTGAAATGGGAATAAAGATCTCCAGGGATGTTCAAACTCACAAAATCAGCAAATCCACAGGAGCGTAGGAATGGCTTGAAATAAGTGGAAGAGACGCAGAGCATGCTACTCAATACAGCTGCATTTTCCTTCCCTGAATCCACTTTCTTTTTGCTCAGTAAGCTGGTTTGCTTCAAGCTGCATGGAAAACTTGGAAGACACCGTGTCTTTCCTCATGTCACTAAAATATTGAGTCAAATAGCAGAATTGCAATGTTTTTACATGTGTGATGGTGTTGAAGACAGCTAATGGTGTCAAACACTGCACATTGTAAAGGTTTTGGGGCAGAGACCCTTTTCTGCTTTGCCTTCCTTGAGGTTCTGAGGAGGCAGGGCATAGATAGGACAGAAATGTATAGTTTGTATAGTTATTTTAATAATGCACAACTCATCTCCTGGGTTTCCCAGATATCTGTGTCTTCACAGATACATTTCACAGATATAAACCTGATAGTGATGCACAACTGGAGGAAAAATACAACCCAATGCCTGCAAACAAATGGCCTTGTAGTGGCAATGGTCCCACATTTGAACACAAGCATGACCTTTTCTTTGGTCAAATGTGCTCATATTTACATATAAGCTCTACACAGGTGTTTGGTAGGAGCTGGTGATGCACCTTTCCCATTTTCCAGAGTGGATGTCTCTTCACTGACACGAATTTAGACAAATCTATGAAGAAAAATTCACCAGAGCATATTTTACATGGCATTTGGATGTGAACTCCAGCATGGAAAGGAGAAATGGTTCTAGGATTTGCTTGCAAGGGACTGACATTTAAAAGGAAAGGCTGATCACTAAACAAGATGACAACCCAAATCAGCCTGAGCTCATCAAATATTTAAGCACAACACTAGGCCATAAAAATAGTTTGGGTTTGGGTAAGGCTTTTTAGCAATTTCCAAAGGAATTTGGAACAATAGATTTTTATACCAATTTTCAGTGTCTATCTTCATCAGAATAACACGTACCTGTGAAGAGCAATCATTCTTACTTGTTGAGTCAGATACTTTTGGGCTAAATATAACAGTGAAACACATGGAGAGTATTGGGTGCCTGGTAGAAATGTCTCCAGTGCAGAAAAAAAACCAGGAAAAATGCCAAAGTAGAGGGTGACATGCTGATTTAGATATAGACCCTGGCTGGGCCACAGCTGGGTCCCTGTTCCAGGCTGAGAGAGCCATCAACTCTCAGGGTAGGGATAAATGGTTGGGAGAATCCCTGCAAAAATATGTCCCTGTACCAAAAATGTTGTGGACAAGGTGACAAGTGCACAATTAGCTGATGTAAAATGGACTAGGGCTCGTACTAGTCTGTCTTCTGGGTCTAACTGTTTCTGCTTGTTCAAAGAAATGATAAAAATAGAAATTAAAAAAAAAAAAAAAAGAAGATACAAAGACTAAGCCAGTTCCATCCCCTGCCCACAGGGGAGAAGGAAAAAGAGATTGTTCCATCCCTAAGCTCCCTGGCTATCCTCACTTGGGGGAGATGCTGGGATGGAGCCTGTTTTTCACTTAAGATGCTGTTTGTCAGGCACAGCAGCACAGACAAATGAAGCTGCAGAAGGTGCTGCCATCCCCCTGTGGGCACCACCACAGAGGGAGCGTGTTCAGACTGACAAAACCCTGCTCCAAATCCAGCCCCAAAACCCAGCCCTAAGCTGGTTCGATGTATTTGCAGCAGAGATTCAACAAAGTCAGTGGTGAAATTTCCTCTTCCCAGAAGCCAGAGTGGAAAGTATTTTCTAAATGTACCCAAATCAGGGTGGGCAGCAGGGGAAAGGGGGGATTCTGCTGCTCTGGTCCTCTCTGGTGAGACCCCAGTTGCAGAGCTGCATCCATCTCTGGGTCCCCAGCATGGGAAGGACATGGAGCTTTTGGAGGAGTCCAGAGGAAGCACCAGGATGATCAGAGGGATGGAGCAGCTGTGCTGTGAGGAAAGGCTGAGAAATTGGGATTGTTCAGCCTGGAGAAGAGGAGATTCTGGGATGGCCTAATTGTGGCTTTCCAGTGCCTGAAGGAAGCCAACAAGAAAGATGGAGAGAGACCATTTAAGAGAACCTGGAGTGACAGGAAAAGGGGGAACAGCTTTAACCTGAGAGAGAGTAGGTTTGGATGGGATATTAGGAAGAAGCTATAACCTTTGAGGATGGTGAGGCCCTGGCACAGGTTGCCCAGGGAATCTGTGGCTGTCCCATTTTAGGAAACGTCCAAGACCAGGTTGGACAGGGATTGGAGCAACCTGGGATAGTGGAAATTGTCCCTACCAATAATAGGGGGATTGGAATGAGATGATCTTTAAGGTGCCTTCCACCTTTTTCTCTTTTTCTTTTTCTTTTTCTTTTTCTTTTTCTTTTTCTTTTTCTTTTTCTTTTTTTTTTCTTTTTCTTTTTTTTTTTCTTCTTCTTCTTCTTCTTCTTCTTCTTCTTCTTCTTCTTCTTCTTCTTCTTCTTCTTCTTCTTCTTCTTCTTCTTCTTCTTCTTCTTCTTCTTCTTCTTCTTCTTCTTCTTCTTCTTCTTCTTTTCCTCCTCCTCCTCCTCCAGAGTTACTTCTGTCTGTTACTCTAGTCTGCTGCTTATTCTCATTTATATTAAAATGTTATCTGGAGATCTAGAGCAATTTCTGGACTCCTTGAGGCACTGATCATGATATGCTATTTCCTAAACTGAAATATAGGAATAACAGTTTTTCATTTCTGCTGCAAATTCCTCAATGTAAGCAAATAAATTATTAAGTTGGAGGCAGAACTTAAATGGAGCTAAGAAAAATAAAAGAAAATCAGCTGACTGAAAATGGAAAACAAACAAACAGACAAACAAGCCTGGCACATCCAAGTTTAAGTGAATGTTGTCTTCCACCCACAATGAATTTCTTCACGTTGTTTTCAGGCTTTATAATGTGTTTCCTCAGCACAGAAGAAAAAATATCTAAATGGAATATCTTTTCAAATTAAAAGAAATGAAAATAAAAAGTATCATTTTTTTTAGAAGAAAAACATGAAATATTATGATTTTGTTTGTTTTTATAAAGATTAAAAAATAATCAACCCCTCTGTCAAAAATTCACATGGAGTTTTTATCAGTTTAGAATCCACCTTTTCCACCAAAATTCTTTTAGCTGGAACATTTTGGACTGCTTTAGAGCAAGTCACAAAATAAGCAAATTTGTGTCAGGGGAGCTGGAAGTGCAAACCTGTACTTCAGAATAGCAGTCCCCTTATTCTAGTCATGATTCCAAGTTTTAAGTCACTGGCATGGAATAAAGGAATCATTTGCTCTGAAATTATCTAAAATCAGAGAAGAGTAACTTGTAGTGAACTGCAAAATTCACCCATTCATAAATTCAGGGCTATTTAAAAAAATATTGAATATTTCTGCAACTGTCAAACACACTGCAACGTTAGGGGTGTGCCTCACTTCAGAGTGTATCCATGAATCCTGCAGTGTTCTTTAATAATTTATATTGATAATTAAGTATTCAAGAACCTCCTAATAGACAAATCACTGTCTGAAGTAGGAAATGAATCTTGTCAGAACTCTAGTGATAAACTTCCTGTGAAATGATATTGATATTCCCTTCTCCCAAACATCTGTTCCATGAGGGGCACGGGAGGATCGGGAACTTTCATGTCAATCCACCGAGTGCCAGCACATGACAGGGAGAGGAAGCTTTGATTTTTCTTATGTATAAAGAAGTGTAGATGCAAAGTTTTGAAGGAGCTGCCAACCCTGGAATTCTTTACTGAACTTTGAGTATCTGAAAATCTCCTGAAAGCTGCTCAGCAGGAGCCCTTGTAGATCAATATAATGAATCATGGAATGGTTTGGGTTGGAAGGGACCTTAAAGATCATGGAATTCCACCTCCTGCCATGGGCAGGGACACCTTCCATTATCCCAGGTTGCTCCAACCTGGCTTTGGACACTTTGAGGATGGGGAAGCCACAGCTTCTCTGGGCAACCTGTGCCAGGACTCACCACCCTCTGAGTAAAGAATTTCTTCCTAATATATCATCTAAAACTCTCCTTTAATTTAAAACCATTCCACATTTTCCTTTCACTATCTGCCCATGTAAAATGTCACTCTCCCTCTTTTTTATAAGCCCACATTAAGTACTGAAAGGTCACAAAAGCTTGTCCCCAAATGCTTCTCTTCTCCAAGCTGAGAAGAGATGAAGAAATTGACCTCGTGAAGCATCAGTTTCAGACCACCCACCCTGATGGTCAGGCTGGAATCACCATCAAGAAGAGCTGAGCTCTGTGTTGATCTCCCACCAGCTGAGACCCAGCCCCTGCCTGTGGCCAGGGAGGTGACATGGATCCTGTCCCCTCTTACACAGTGTCTCCTGTTTCTGCACAGTTCTGCTCTGTATTCATTTCTTTCTGAATGTGCCAAGATGCCTGAAAACACATCAATTCTTGCAGTGAGTCTGTTCCTACCTGTGTGTGACTTTGTTGTTTTCTCAGGCATCTTCAGGAGTCCAAGAAAAAAAGGATTAAAAAAGATAGGGTTAACTGCAGATCATGATAGCAATTATTGCTGCCCCAAATTCTTACTGCCAAGAGTTCAAATTTCTCCAAACAATAAATAAGCCCCAAAATTTCCCTGGTGTTAGCAAGTGGAAGGCTCAGGGAAGAGGATCAACCCCTCCCAAGCACTAATTGAAACTCAACAGGTTTCTGCTGCTATCACAGCAGCTCTGTTATTGATTTTCCAACGGGAACACTTGTTTCCTGAGCAAGGCTCCTGTATAGATAATAAGATTGCTTAAAAAAAAAATAAAAAAAATAAAAAAAAACCCAAAAATAAAAAATAGTAATTGCCTCTCCAAGCCCTCATTTTCTTTCCCATTCCAAATCCAATTGCAGTTCTCTCTGATAGCAAATAATTTAACGGTCATTTATGTACAGTTTAGGGTCCATTGTTAGTGAATAAGCCGATTAGATTAGCTTGGGTCTTGCATTCATGTAAAACAAATACATATCAAAGCAATTAAATGTGCAGTTTAATCGCTCCCCAACTATGAAGAAGACAGTTGCCTGAAGGTCCCAGCATTTTTCCTGCCTCCCATTCCCAGCTCCTGATGAAGTGAGAGTGGGTTTGGAAGTGCTTATTTAGCACGTCCAGGTACAGGAATTATTGACCTCAGTATTTCCCAGGTGGGGAGGCTGAAGCCCTGGGGGAGAAGAGGTTTCTGCAAGATGGTGAAGGTGTCAGCAAGACTGGGTGTATTTTTATTTTTCTCTCATTGCCCACATGTGCTTCTGCCCCACAAGGTTTTGTTTTCCCTCGCAGCCCTCTCCCACACAGATGATTTAGTGCTGCTGAGGCCCGGCGTGTTTGTACACTGACAGGCAGAGGATGGGAGACCACAAAAGAGTTGAATTTTTAATCAGGAGTTGCTACTCTGAGAAATGAGGGGGTGATCTCATCCACCCTCTGGAAGACACCCTGGAGGGAGTTGAGTCCTGCAGAAAGTGCCTATTGCTTCTTGCTGACAGAGGGGATTCAGGTAAATTCAGGTTCTTCCATCCAGGCCTACTCAAAGCCCTGGGAGACCACCAATCTCTGCCTGAGCAAAACCAGGGCCCTCTCTTTGTCCTCTTGTGAGGTCAGAAGGCAGCTCTGCCTTACTTGACACTGATTATTTATGAAATTTCCTCCATTATTTGAGAATATTCCATATAGCCACCCTTAATTTAACACTTCCCCTGCTGCACCCTGGGAATCTATTTCCTTTCTCCTTATGTGACCAGAGGAATTGATCCAGGTCAACATTATAACATCCCTTTATGATGGAAAAATAGACTGGTTTGGGTTAGAAGCCACTTTAAAGACTGTTCAGTTCCGACCCCGTGCAATGGCAGGGACACTTTCCACTATCCCAGGTTTCTCCAAGCCCTGTCCAACCTGGCCTGGAACATTTCCAGGGATTGGGGCAGCCACAGCTTCTCTGGGAAACCTGTGCCAGGGCCTCAAGGGTAGGAAATTACCCTGACTGTCTGCTGCTGTCTTATCTCCTAATTGGAATTGTGCCTGGTCTGAGGGTTTTTTACTCAAATGCTCTTATAATTTTTTTATAGTTCTGGTATCTACAATCCTCAGCTCATTTTGGTCTATCTATCACCCATGCCTGGACTGATGGCAAAGCTTCCCTGGAGCTAGAAATGAAGAGTTGTTTTGGAAAATAGCAATGAAAAGGGTTTCCCAAACCACTACAAATGTCCAGCTCCAAGTATCTGTTATTCACTAGAAATTCTTTCTTGGCTATCTGCAACTGGTTTAGACATTTCTGCAGTCTAGGGAAGGGAAGATTGAGAAAACAGATGGAGAATTTCAGTTTTCTTAGAGGGAGGCATCCCTGCAGGGTGTGGGAGAAGCCTTGGTTTGTATCAGAACAAAATCAACATATTCAGCAAAGAGCAACTCACAGTGAGAACATCTCACAGGGGATGGGACGAGAGGGAACAGCCTTGAGTTGCACCAGGGGAGGTTTAGATGGGATATTAGGGAAAACTTCTTCACCCAAAGGGTTGTCAGGCTGCTCAAGGAAGTGA
Organism: Taeniopygia guttata; assembly: GCF_048771995.1. Classification (NCBI taxonomy): domain Eukaryota; kingdom Metazoa; phylum Chordata; class Aves; order Passeriformes; family Estrildidae; genus Taeniopygia; species Taeniopygia guttata. Next base: position 149,298,212 of record NC_133026.1, on the reverse strand, counting down.
TGGAGTCCCCATCCTTGGAGAGATTTAAAAGATGTGCAGATGTGGCACTTGGGGACATGGGTTAGTGGTGGCCTTGGCACTGCTGGGGGAATGTTTGGACTCAGATCCCAGAGGTCTTTACAACCCAAATGATTCCATAATTCTCCTCCCAGAAGTCTTTACAACCCAAATGATTCCATAATTCTCCTCCCAGAGGTCTTTACAACCCAAATGATCCCATAATTCTCCACCATTGCTTGTGTTATGCAATAGCTCCAGCTGTCTGCTCTTCTGCACAGGTCAGGGAGATGCCATCACCTCCTTTACTGCTAGGACCTGATTTTTGGGGAGCATCAGTGGTCAGAGTGTGCACCAAATATTTTGCAGAGATCCATAGTCTCAAAATTCAGGTCATGGTGCCATTTTAGTGTAGGGTTCACCTGACCTGTGGTTCTTCCCTGAGAATCTCATCTCAGTGGGCAGAGGAAGGCTGAAACCCCCAGTGGATGATTCATTTGACTTTCTTGTCAAATAAGTCTTTGTGCTCAGGTGGTGCAATGATGGAACAACTGGCCTGTACTCTGTCACAGGGCAGAAAGTGGTGCTGAGAAGGAAGATCTCAAATCCCTGGATATTTAACTGGTGCCATTTTAAGAACAAGACCAGGCAAACAGAACCTTTAGATAAATAACAAAATTATACTTTTTTTTAAACTTAATATACAAATGAAGGACACTGGGACATGCTTCACTGGTGGTCTTCTGTTCAGTCCAGCAAAGTGGATTTTTTCAATCCCTGTTTTTGTCCATTTGCAGTTGAAAATTCTACAGCCATATCCTCTCATATAAATCTCTGTTCTTCAGCTCTATTTCCTCCCAGTTGAAGCTGTTTTTTTACTGATGGCATCTGCCCAGCTTCGCTCAGGATGTCAAACCCAGTGGAGCCAAACCAAACCACCTTTCCCAGCAAAATCCAGGCAACAAGCAGCTTTTTGCAAGCCTTGCAGATCAAGTCCAAGTGACTGATTTTGGAACATCATTATGTCAAGCACTGTCCTATTTGTACAAGGCTTTTAAGGAGCTGTCAGCTTTCTTCTTTCTCTTTTACACTGTCTTTCCAGCACTGTCATTTCAGCTGAGCCTGGCAGCATGGAAATGCCAGGTAGCAGCAGTGGCAGTTCAAACTGCAAGTGCAAAGCTGGTGCTGCTCTCATCGCTGCAGCAGGAACGAGGAACTGGCTATGACACCCACAGAAAATGTCAGCTTGGGCAAAACGTTTAAAGAAATTTAAAAATTATGTTATGAGGACAGTCTGAGAGAGTTGGGGTTGTTCAGCCTGGAGAAAAGAAGACCCTGGGCAGATCTTAGAGCCACTTCTAGTGCCAAAAGTGTTTCCAAGAGAGCTGAAGAGGGACTTTTGATGAGGCTGTGGAGTGACAGGACACAGGGAAAGGCTTCCCACTGACAGAGGGCAGGGATGGATGGGATATTGGGAATAAGTTCTTTACTCAGAGGGTGGTGAATCACTGCCACAGATTGCCCGGAGAATCTGTGGCTGCTCTGTCTTCTGAAGTGTCCAAGGCCAGGTTGGACAGGGCTTGGAGCAACCTGGGATAGTGGAAGGTGTCCCTGCCCATAGCAGGGGGTTTGGAAGGAAGGGATATTCAAGGTCTCTTCCAAGCCAGACCATTCTGTGATTCTGTAATGCCCTGAGTCTGTGCCCTCTACCCAGCACTGAGGAGCCACACCTGGAATCTGTGTCCCATTCCAAACTTCCCAATAAAAGAGAGACAAGAGCACTGGAGAGAGTCCATCAAAGGCCATGAGGATGATGAAGGGACTGGAGCATCTCTCTCATGAGAAAAGACCGATATCTGAGATTGTTCAGCCTAGAGAAGGGCAGACTTGCGAGGCTCTTTTGAAAAAGGGGGCATAAACTGAAACACAGGAATTTACTTCTAAACACCAGGAAACACTTTTTTTTTCTTTTTTTGGTGTTTAGAGTGACTGAGAACTGGCATAAGTTGCCCTGACAGTTTGTGAAGTTTCCATTTTTGGAGATTTTAATAAGATGTCTGACATGACCGTAGACTACTGGCTGTAGGTGACCATACTCCAGAGGGGGATTGTACAGATGACCTTCACAGGTCACTTCCAACTTCAACCATCCTGTGATTCTGTGATTCCATGTGTCACTTGCTCCCCAGACTGAATGAGTTCGGTGTCCCCTGTGCTACACATGGCAAGACAACAAAACTCAGCATATCTCTTTCTCAAAGTAAGAGAGAACTCAGAAACATAGTGCATTTATTGCTGAGAAGGCTGAATCCTCCCCCCCTACATCCCGCCTACTTTTTTCTCTTTCTTTACTCTTTCTTTCCACCCTCACCCTGCGAATTCTGTGAATTTGTACAGGTGTAGATCAGGGGCAGGGCCACAGTTCAGCCTCATTCCCCAGAGCCATCTCGGTGCGCTCAGCATTGGGAGTGTTACCCCTGGGTTTTTCTTACACGGCGAATCCTGTAACAAGTCGAAATACAGGTCAGCTGAAAACACTGTGAAACCTGGCAAGCACTTTATTAACTGTTACTCTCTGGCTTCAAGATGACTTGGGGGATTCAGTAAGTGGGTTAAGGAGTTTTCCCATCAAGGTCAGTGGCAGGAATCTGGTGCAAAGTGGTAATAACCACAAGGAGTATTCAGGCCAACAGGAAGTCAGTAAGTTTGGGTTTCAGCTCCTGCTGTGGGAAGATAAACGTTAAAAAAAAAAAAAAAAAGCCTCTAATAATAAGAATGGAGGGGTTTGGGTTTTTTTTTCTTTCATTTTTTGTCCCAGACACAAAAATGTATGCATGATTGCAAACAGCACTGCTTTCTCCCTAAAGAAGTTTATGGAAAATAAAAAACTCCATCATGATGGCATGGCTTTGGTACCATGCCTAAAGCCATGGAGCAGTGGTCCCTGGATGCTGTCCTTCATCTTTGCAAAGTCCCAGTGATTCAAAGCATGTGTCCTATCATAATCTGGTTGAGTTTTAATACTGGAAAAACCTAGCTAGATTCTTTTTCTGTTGAGGAAGTTTTGGAATAAAAAATATTCCCAGACTGGACATTGAGGATTTAGCACTGCCAGTGTTAAGAGATATTTTTCTACACAGAGATGTGAGGATACATTTTTCAAGGTCCAGTTGACCTGGTTGTCTAAATCTGAGGCCATCTACATCCTAAACCAGGAGGACACTTTATTTAGGTGGCTGATCACCTTATTTGCACATTTATCATGGGATGGGTTTGATCGCACTCAGAGGTAAAGATATGGAGGAGTTGTTTACAAGTATTTCCACTATTTGACTTTTCTGGGATCCACCCTTCCAGTTTAAGCTGTCCATATTTAGTATTTCCATCCACTGCCCACTGTAGAAATGAATAATAAGTCAACACATTGAGTGAGAGCAGGGATGTGATCCATCGAACCTCAGAGAAGCATCTTCTTCAGGATAAACCAAATATTGTCCTGAACTTCCTCAGTGCCACTGACTCATTCTCCTGTGAGAAGAAATGGAGCCTGGGTTGAATAGTTAGTTAGGCATTCCCCCCCTGAAAATGCACAAATATTAGGATAAATCTCATCCCTGAAGATAAATCAGGTGAACACCATCCTGAATGTCTGAGAACAAGTCAATCTTCACTGCCTGGCCATGATGTTACCAATCTGGTAACCAGATGTACTGAAATCTTTGCTCTGTTTCAGCTGCAAGGCATTCCTGTTACAAAAACAATAATTCCCCTTACAGTGAGAACTGCAACTGTGGAAAAGATTTTGGGAAATCTCTAGAAGGGTCTATATGCCACAGATCTCTTGGACTTTTGAAAGCCAAGTTATAAGCATAGAAATTAAATTGAAGCATGCCCCAGACCTATCTTGATTCCACCCTGGCTTCTGGAGAGCATCCATAGGTCTGACTCAACCTATGGAGTCCTTAAAACCTTAGGTGTCATTCCTACGTGTCCACCATCACAACAGGGAGGTGAACATTGGTTGAAGAATCATCTGACTGGAAGAGGGAAGAGGGCTGGTGTCAGAGATTCCCTTCTGTGCACAGCACTTGGATGACCTGGATTATCTTGCATCTGTGGACCTGTCAGGACTGCCACCAAGCTCACCAGCTTGACATGGGCTGGCACACCAGCAATCTTCTCATCTGAGCTTCTTGTTTTCTTGTTCCTGTGATTTACTCCTGGGTCACATATGGCTTGGCTGGGTGCTGGGGTTTATTTCTGTCAGCACATCCAGATATATCAACATTAATTGTTCTTTCACGGCTTTGGCTACTCCTCCTTCAGCAGAAAAAAAAATAAACTCCACCAGTGATGAATTCTTAGTTCATGCCCATAAATCAAGACTGGGAACTCAACCCTGGATTATTATTGTTTGTTTACAGATGATCAGTTGGGAAGATGGAGAGGGACCCAAGCACTGCTGTCAGAAATATGTTGATGAGCTCCAGTGCCTTGCAGCGACGCTTCCAACCCTCCTTGTAATCTGTCAGGATGCCTACAAGGAAAAGCATCTGGCTCCAACTCAGCCTAGCAAGACAGAGCACATCCTGACTTTAAAAAAAGAACTTGAGTAACTACCTTTGTCACTATTTTTTTTTAGGAATTTGCTTTGTCACTTTGTCCCAAGGACCTGTTTGCATCTGCAATTTCTGTAAACATTAGTTAATAGCTGCATCCCTGGATTTAACAATGCCTACAAAGGCACTTCATCAATCTGGTCACTGACAGGCTTCCTTCAGTGACAGGAGCACCTAGGATGAAAAGGGAAGGAAAGGGAACCAATGCAAACATGTTGCTATGGAGAAAATGAATGGAATCCTCATTGCGCATTACATGGCTTAAAAAGCATAAAAATCTTTAAATGAGCAGAAAAAAATGTGGGGAAGTTTGAAAGAGATTCAATATGTGAATTAACATCAGACATATATTCTTTTCATCAGAGGAGATGAAATCCAATTTTTTTTCTCTTTGAGCCTCCTCTCTCTCTTTCTCTTTTCTCTCTCTCTTTTTTATTTTTTCCCAATAAAATAGCAGTCCAAAAATAGTAAGAGTGGGAAAAGTAAACTGGCAGGTATTAATTAGCTGGACAGGTAGCAAAAGTAAAACCTCCACAGCTACGTACTCTGGAAATTCCGGGGTGGAGTAGGAGGGGGCAATTCACATTTAAATATTTAACTCATCCAAGTTTTTTTTTTTTTTTTTCAGCTTTCTTATTGAGCTAGAGGAAAGAAAGATGGAGATTGCTTGCATTCTTCTCTGATGAATTTCTTGTCTTTGTTCACTTCTGATTTCTGCACCAAAATCAACAACATTTTCTGTAGGAACAGCCAGTGCTCTCACTGCAATGTCCCAGTGCCTTACTTCCCCCTGCACGATGCTATTCCTGGACCTGAGTGCCTTTGAAAACCAAGGCTTCAGGATATAAGTAGGAACACAGAAAATCAGGTTACTGTTTAGCTCCCATTCCCTTTCACTACCCTTAAAGAAAACAAACTGGTTTTGCTCATTCAAAAACCCGAAGAGATATTTTTAAATACGCACAAAATCCTGACCCGTATTCCCTGTGTCTTTCACGTTACAAATGGAAAGGATTGCAAAGCTTCTCCTTTTTACCTGATATGAGAAGCAGAGGCTGTTGAAGAGGCTGAGCTCAATTTCTTGCCATTTCTGGTGGCAAAATGTTTTCCCATAGAGCCACAGCACGTTGGATACAGCCTGTAGTTCTGCCGGGTCTACACAGCTGGAACGTGAGATATTAGGAAAAAATTCTTTTCTGTGAGAGTGGGGAAGCCCTGGCACAGATTGTCCAGAGATGCTGTGGCTTTCCCATCCCTGGAAGTGTTCAAGAACAGGTTGGGTGGGGCTTGGAGCAACCTGGGATAGGGGAAGGTGTCCCTGCCCATGGCAGGGGTTTGGTACGAGATGAGCTTTAAGGTCCCTTCCAACCCAAAATATTCTCAGTGATTCTACTACAGAAAGTTCTTTCCAGGACAGCTTTAAAAGCTACAGATTTCCTACTTTTCCATATTTCTGGTAGGGACAGCAAGAGAAATATAATTTTTTTCCTTATTCAGTCCTATCGCTGTACTTGGTCTTTTGGGGGAGCAGAAGTCAAGTTTCTGAGAAACTAGTTCCTTAGAAAGTTATTGATAAGTTTCTGTCAGTTCTTGTTTTTTCTCCTATGGCTGTCAAACAGAAATTCAGGCGTCAGGCTCCTCTAGAGAAGAGCCAAAAGCAGGAGCTGATTAATGGACTACATGGACATGACACTGATGTGTCCATATAATCCATAGTCCAAAGTCCCATGAGGGCTTTGTAGTCCCTGATCCAACACCATGTCATCCCCTGTCAGCCCTGAGCTGGAAATTATCCAGGGTTGTGGTTGATCAAAGGCTGGGATTGAACATGGAGCAGAAAAAATATAGGACAACACCACAGAGGGCTGGTTGCCTTGAAATGATAACCAGATTATTTTTTTAATTTCTCAGGAGACACAAGTGTGGAGGTCACCTTTTTTCCTTCTCAACATGTCAAAACAATTTCCTGAACTCTCTGTGGAATTGCCACCAAGATTAATTTAGTGTCATAAGTCTACATTTCCCAAGTATCTCCTCCTGGAAACAATAAAATACGGTAGAAGCAAAGAATCAGATGAAACTAAAACATCCTAAGACTCATTGCACCTGTCTGTCTCATCCTTATTATCTGTAAAATAACCTGAGAGTATTACAGGAGAGAGGAGTATAATTTGACATTATTAATATCATCAGTCAATCTTCACCTATGCAGAGATGCACAAATGCTTGTGTTCCCAAAGACAGGAATGCTTTGTTGTGTTAGGAACATGATGGCAAGAGTGACTGAACGCATTAGAAAAACCCTGATACAGGAATTTCCCACTCTGCTGCTCACTCATCAACAGATTCCAGAGCAGAGGACAGAGCGTGGAGCATTGATCAGGCAGCTCAGGAAATACAAGCTTTAGAGGTAGGGTCTATTTTTCAATATTTTAACAAAATTAGAGAAAATCACCAGCGTGATCCACTAGCTGGTGGAGAAAGAGCCAAAGCCCTGGTAGCAGCAATGGGGGAGAGGATGAATTAACCTGGTTCTTTTTCCGATAACATTTCAGCCTGACAACATCTTCAACTGCTCATTACACTTTGCTTTTATCTCTTCCCTACAGGAAGGTCTAATCCCTTGGACATGTTGCAAAGTCCTTTTCTTTAGATGAAAGATGGGACAAGAAACAACAGATGGATAGAAACCAACGACAGAGCGCAGGGAAGTCATGAGACAATCTGGTGCCACCATGCTCAAGATATTCCTCCTTGCAGTTTTCTGCAGGGACTAATTTCTGTAGACAGCTGCTTGGGGAAGGTTCTGAGAGGTAGGTGTGCCATAACTCCCACAGCTTGGGAATCTCTGGGCTAGAGGAAAGAGGATATTTTTTCCTCCTTATGTTCCAGAACTCAGTAAAGTCCTACATCCTACACAGAGTACATCTCTGCTGAGATGTTTTTCTAATCCCACCTGCAGTCTCTCTCTGTTCCTGTCCATCCTCAGCACTGACAAGGCTCCTTGGAAGTCAATATTTCCACCAAAAATGCCTGAGAGCAGCAGGAACCTCCCAGGAGATCTGAAAGAGAAAAGAAACTCAAGCTGCAATAAAAATTAATCACTATATATGAAAAACTTTTTTCAGCAGGGCAATATTCAATCTAGGAGAAGGCTTCTGAGTAATCTGATGAGAGGGAGGTTCCATCAGAAACTGCGGATCCTTCCCTCTTTGTGCCACAGTCAAAATTGTGAAATGTGCAGTAACATCAGTGCTATGAGAAGGGAGAGCTGGACATGTCCCATGAGCTCCAAGACAATCATCTCTGTACTAAACATTGCTTGATTCTGCTTCTTGGGCTGAAAAAACAGCTTGGAGATCCTCCATGGGGCCACCAGCACCAGGGGAACAGTGAGGGGCAGGAGCCAGGCAAGAAAATATTGGAAAATATGGAGTTCTCTACCTCCAGGAAATTCAGCTGCTTTGCTTGAGGTTGCCATCAATTGCCACCAGCCTTACCTTTAGATCTGTGGGCATGTTCTGAGCTCGTGGGAGATGGTGGGGATGTGACCTGATCCTTCTTCAGACTAAAGAATGAAGCTGCTTGCTATTATTCTCTTCTGTGTGCATTCTGATAGTTGGTTGTTTGGGTTAGGATTTTTTTTTTTTTTTTGGTTTCTTGCTTGTTTGTTTAATTTTGTTTTGTTTTGGTTGGGATTTTTAATTTTTCTTTTTGTTGCTGTGGGTTTTTTTGGTGTGGTTTTATCTTTTTTAAAGTTTTGTAAAAAAAAAAAATTACCAAGAGGTTTAATCACAAGTCACAGAATTATTTGGGTTGGAAGGGGCCTTCAAGACCACTTAGTTCCAGATCCCCTACCATGAGGAGTGACAGCTTCCACTATCCCAGGTTGCTCCAAGCCCCATCCGACCTGGCCTTGGACACTTCCAGGGATGGGGCATCCACAGCTTCCCTGGGAAATGTGTGCCAGTAAAAAATTTTCTCTGAGTAAAAAATTTTCTCCTACTATCTAGCCTAAACATTCCCCCCTTCCTCTCAAAGCCATGTGAAACCACTTTTGTTGTCACCAATCACCTCCTTGTTTCTTGAAGCACAGTTTCTAGAAGGATTTGCTCCATGGTCTTGCCAGAAAAAGAAGTGAGACTGACAAGACTGGACTTGCTTGGATCTTCCTTTTTTTTTTTTTTTTTTTTTTTCTCTTTTAAAACTTGTGGGTTATGTGGGTTCTTTTTCCAGTCAGTGGGAACGATGCCAGACCAGGGACCTGAAGGTGGGTGAACTATTTCAGATGGTTGTTGGTGACACAGAGAGATCAACCCATCAGGAGCTGTTTGTTCACAAACACTCATGGGAGATTTATCTGTCTGCACTCATCTCTGAGCTAATCCTGTGTCCAGGTTGGAATAGAGGAGCTGCACTTCAAGAATCAATTATTGTTTTATCAAAGTATATTTTAAGAAGTGAACAATACTTACTCCATTTGGAAAATGGAGTGGCTTTATTCTCCCTGATGTCCCCAAACACTCACTTCTGAAATTTTCTTATTAATATTCATATTGACAGGTTGATGACCCATTTAATTCCTGTACAAAATAAAAGTTTCTCCTGCTTGGCCCACTCCCTGTCAGAGATGCTGCTGGGAAGGGCAAGCACAAATGAACTTTCTGTACTGGATCTTTTCCTGCTTTCATAACCTCACACCTTTCTGACAGGTGCAAAACCCCAGAGGGTGTTGAGATTAAATCGAAACACTTCCTAAAGCCTTGCAGAGGTGCTTATGTGAGAGGAAGCACTGCTAAATTTTCCACAGACTGAACTCAATTTTTGCCATCAGTAATCACTCCTTTTCCAGTCAAAACAGCAACACAAGTTTAATTTATTTAGTTCAAAGTGTGTAAAGGTACTCACTGAAGACTGAGTGAATTGTAAAACTGCAAAGCAAAAGTAATCTAAAAACTTAAAGAGACACAAAGGGGAGTTAAGTCCTTCCATGTAGATGAGAAACTTCCAGCAGAAATCATGAAAAGTGATGCTGGGAGAAGCTAAAAGATATTTTATCCCTACCTAAAAACATGTATTCATTCATAATTTAGGTATCTAGTCTTTAGGAATTGATCTTACTGAAGAGAGACAGATTATACCACATGATATAGTATTAAATACTAGAAATATATATTTTTTTTGAGTAGTCAAGCTGAATATTTGCACAAAATTAGGTCTTTTCATCCTCAGATGAACAATACTTTTTATCTGTCGATGAATCTGAAGAAGAGACTTCTGCACACACTCCCATGGAGATAAACACAGGCTCAAACCTGTTCCCACGTGCTAAAAACCAGTGGGAAACTTCCACCTTTGCTATCCTGGCCATTGGAGTGTCAACCTTATCCATTCAGAGAGTCAGCATTTTATATCAGAATTAATTGAAATGGAAGAGCTGCTGTGAGGGTTTCATCATCAGGAGGGAAAACAGGCAATTTCCCAGACCAGAACAGATCGATTCAATGTCTGGCAGCCTAGAGGGTTGTTCTTCCTTAAAAGAAAATCAACCCACTTTTCCTTCAGAGCAGCAGATGATCCAGTCATTAGCACTTGAGTCCGTGGCAACCTTTCCCAGCTGATCCTTAGGGTTGTATAAAACAGCACTAACAACTCTGATAGATTTTTTTTTCTTTTCGAGGGAAAGGACACATCATGGTTTACCAGAAATTGTGCTAGATGCCAATTAAGCCAAGGAATTTTATAGTCTTTGTAGTGAGGATAAGGTCAATATTCAAATATTTTTTTCTGCAGCATACTGTAGAAGCCTTAAAAACCCACAAAAATAACAAAAAAAAAAAAAACCCAACAACAAACAAACAACAACAACAACAAAAAATCAGCCAAACAAACTAAAAGGGAAATGGAAGCACTGAATCTGATCTTCTGCTTTGGTAACCCAGAGGTTCCAACACACTCAAGAAAAAAATATCACTTAGGGATGCAGAACTGTTCGTTGCTCCACTGCCTGCAGGATTTCCTGGAACATCAGGGAATTGTTTCAGGGAAGTGTCTCCAACCATGTCTGGGTCACAAGGACCAGACTTTTGCTATTGATTTATGGGATGGTTACTCGGGTCCCATAATGATGGGACTGTAAAAACTACAGAGACAGACCCAGCTCAAACCATTCCCCACTGCTCATGGGCACAACACACCAGGACAGCTCAAGGCCACTCATATCTGAAAAGTTTACCTTGGCCAGAGGGACACAATCATCCCCCTTGTTTGTGCAACAGGCAGCCTGCTCACCTTTTGCCTTATTTTTCTCATCAAAATATTCAAGAGAAGGCTTTAAAGGTCTTGGGAAAGCACAATTTGCCCTGAGGGACACAGCAGGAGCTTGCACTGCCAGTAGGATCTGAGGGAAGCTGCTGAGTGTTTTATTTTGTTACCTGTAGAACACAACATAAGCAAGCAATGATCTGAACTATCCCTGGGCAAGTCACTGCCTAAGAAATGCTACAAAGAGCATTTCATCTGGAATTCTGGACACAAATCAGAGTCTAGAGAGCTTTGGGATAGTCCTGAAGATGTTAATCAGAACCAATAGTTGTATTTTAAAATACAATTGCAAAGAATAAGTGTCAGAGGAAAGAAGTCGAAGAGTAGTATTAAAAATTACAATTTTTTTCCATCTTGCCTTGTAACTTTGGGGGGCTATGAATCAGAATGAAGTGTTATTCTCTAAAAACACCCTTGTGGGACTGGCTAGAGGCAGGCAGGAAAGGAATAACAGAGCTGGAGAAAATCAGATATTGCCTTCGGTGAAGTTGGAGAAGAACCATCTTTCAGGCTCCAAGTGAAATGTGAATGTGGGATGTCAGCAGGACTTCAGCTGATGAAAAAGCTTCATAATTTATGCATTTCTTCAGTTCCATAGTACATCTTCCTTCAATCCAGCTGCTCCTTCATTAGACCAAATGCTGGTGCAAGTCTCTGTGGGCAGGCTACATCTGGTGTATGAATATGTAATTATATTTCTCTGTAAGTGTCCAGGTAACTGTGACATTTGTTATCTAAGAAGATGATGTGTTATCTAGGTCAACTTAAAAATGATCAAACAACAACAAAAAATCCTTCCAGAATTATAATAAGAACATGCCCTGGTCATCAGCTCTTTGGAGGATGTGTTTTTGCTGACCTACCTTGTTCAGTTCACTGTTTGGAAGGAAGAATGGAAGAGCAACAAATGCAAGAAAAGTGGTCTCAGAAGTGTTTCAGATAGAGAAATCTCTTAGGGGATTATGAGAACATAGATTTGCCTCATTTCCTTTCAAAATCCACCATGTTTAACCTGTTTCAAAGCAGATTTGGAACTATTACTTTTGCCAATAAGGGCAAAAGTAATAAAAAAATCAAACTGAAGCATTAAAATTATTGTACATTGTCAATTGTGTAAAAATTATGATCAAATATTTTGGTAGGACAACATTTTTTTGCAAAACCCTAAAAAATGAAGGATTTCCAAACATTCATCAATTCAGAAGGGAGCAGAATCTTCAGCCTTACATGGTTTCTCTAAAAGAGATGAAAGCAAGAATCTCAAATTCAGGCGCTCTGAGATTTGAGAAAAATTGAACTCTAGACTGGGCATTTGCAATTCTGACCCAGACCTATATTTCTCAGAAAAGTGTGATTTGAATTTCCTTCTCAGACCATGCCCCAAGCAGGCTGAGCTCCACTCCAAAGAGCTCTGCTCTGCACTGTGGAAGCAAAAAGATTTCAGCCAAAAATAAGAGTCTGAACCACTGCCTGAGATTCCTCTCAGCTTTGCTGGAGGTCCTGCAGCTCATTCTCGTTTCCTTCCCATACACATATGAATTTTTAATCTGGCAAGGAACAGTGCCTGTGCTGCTGAGAACTGGAACTGAATGATGAGTTGAAGTTGTCTAATCAAACTTGCTTTCCTGCACAACATCAAGCTGCCTGCTCTGGCTGCCTCATTCCTGCCATCTGCCCCTCTGGAAAGTCTATTATCTTCACTACCTTCCCTGTAATAATGTGGAAGGACTCATGGTCTGGGTGTCTGCAGGCAGGACCTGTGTTTCTCCTCATCTCCAGGAGCTCTGGGTGTGCACTCCCAAAGTCCTCTGCATAAAAATGTGGAGAGGATGGATGGATGTGACTTTTGTACCAAGGTCAATATGATTTTCTGGGCAGGCTTATGGACCCTGACTCAGATCTGACTTCACCATTATGGTACCAAATGTCATTTAGCTAATCAAAGCTCTAATTTTCACACAGCACCTTCTGGCCACAGGCAGATGTGGAATTTCAGAGCTACTCCACGGAAGTAGGTACAGGAGTTATCTGACCACGCATCTGCCACCAAGGGAAATTAATAAAAGGGAAATGGCTCCCAAAATACAGCTGGAAATAGCTCAGCAGAAAGCTGGTGAGCCAAGGGGCAGCCACAGTCCTCACTGGACTGGTACAGGGACACGAAACTGCGGTTTGAGGTTGGATGGGACATCGAGCAACCAAGTCTGGTGGAAGGTGTCCCCTGCCCATAGCAGGGAGGTGGAACTGGATAATCTTGAAGGTCCTGTCCAACAAAAACCATTCTGGGATTCTCTGGTTGAAAACCATGTTTGGGTCCTGATTTTGCTGAACACATCAAGGCTCCCAGGAACCTTTCTCCCCTCATGAAATCAGTGCCTGGAAGAAGTGGATCCCTGTACATCAGATGAAGCCTCATTATCAACACATGCACACTCTTTATTATACAATTCTGGATCCACCCCTCAGCTGCTTTGCCAAATATCTCCCAATCCTTTCATTCTCTTCCCTGGACAAAAATACATCAATTTATGCCCTTGCTCATTACCAGCCTGACTTACTCCTGTGTTTATGCAACTTGTAGCTCTGACCTTGAACATGTGTATGTGACAAATGTTGAATGTGACCCTTGAATATGACTTGAACATATGTAGCATATTTTTGCATTAGAAATTCCAAAATCCCCTTTTCTGTCGCATACTCACTTGCCCTTTATCTTTGCCTGGGTTTTTGTTCTCCTAACCATCACCCCAAAGGGGTCAGCAACCCCAGCTCCAGGCAAACATTTTATAAAGGTCTTGAAAAATTCAGAGTTGTTCCACCTTTTAAGTTTTATTGATCTCTATAAAAAGCTCAGCTGCTCTGTTAAGGGTGTTATGTGGATGAATGCACACAAATGATGATTCTAGCCAGAGGAGGGAAAAAAATAAAATGAATAATGTTTAAAATTTTTAACTGTTCAGTGTGGTAAATTGCACAAAACCAGAGTTACACATTGGCTTCCAACCCTCATTCTCTTGCTACCAGATTTTGAGGTGTCTCCCTGCTCCTCTCAGGAGTGAGTAGGTGGCTCAGGAGAGAGATTGGATGGTGTTCAAGTGCTCAAAGACAGGTGGAGATACCTGCAGAAAACTTAAGACCTATTTTCGCCTGAGTTGCACAAAAATATTAAGGATAAAACCTTTAAAGATCCATCTGGAGATGTCCATGTGAGGAACCACACTGTCCTTTCTTCTGTGTTCCATAGAGAGACGTGGACATGAGAAATGACTCAGATTTAAGCTGGGCTGAGTCACTCCTGAAAGATGCTGAGCTTTTCCACCAAAAAAATCCCTCAAATCCTCATCACTAAAGGGATAATAAGCTCCCCACCCTTGCCTCTGTGTGTGTTCATTTTGTCTCCTCAGATGGCAGTTCTCTCGGGAAGGAATTATCTCTGAGTATTTTCAAGTGGCACAAGGCATAATGCAATTAATCATATTTTGTTCAATAATATAAATTAGGAAAACAGCAACAAACATTCTGGAAGTTTAACAGTTTTTATGTCCTGGAAGAGTTGGCCTGAAAACCTGGCTGTGACCCTTGGAGTAGCTTTGGTGCAGGGTGCATTCACCCAATCCTACATCCAACAAAAATAACCAATTCCACAGCACATTTATGGCCACATTTTAGTAAAACAGAGAAACTTGCAGCAAAATAACAAAGAAAGCAATTCAGGTGGGCGTATCTGAGGTGAAAGAGTAGAAGAAAAATACACACAGTAGGTCTGAAAAGAGACAATTAATTGAGGGAACAAACTGTAAAGAAATCAATGCAGGTCCACCCCTGAGATGTGCCACTCAGATTCTGATTCTGCCTTTGTCATGGTGTCACTGGTAACCACTGGGTGCCCCAGGGATGTATTCAGCATAATTCAACCAGTCTTTTGTCATCAACAAGTGAGGTTAGATGTTAGAATTATTTTATAGAGGATGAAGAAAACCCACCTGTTCTCCAGGAATATAGAAAGACAATGTTCCATCAGCACCTTCCTCTTGCTCTGGGCAATTTAGCAGTTACAGAAGTTACTAAAGCAAGCAGACTATCAATCGTGTCTTAATTTCTTTTCTCTGGAATAAAAAGTGACTCAATGCACAATTAACAAAAAATATGCTGTAATAAAAAAATACTCTTTTCAGCGCTAGGAAATGTTGAAGTGCAATTTTCCTCCTGAAAAAGAGTTGAAGACTTCTTAACTTCCAGCAAAAGCAAAATGATTTTATTGTCCCCTTTTTCCTCTGAGCTACTCCTCTGAGAGGTCACTGTTCTGGGTAGTCTGTGCTGGTATAGCAGGTCCACTTCTCTCTTCTCTATCCATATTTTCTTCTTCCTATCAATATCATAAAATCAGGCAGTGGTTTGGGTTGGAAGGAACCTTAAAACCCATCCAGTTCCACCCCTGCCATAAGCAGGGACACCTTCCACTATACCAAGTTTCTTAAGGCCCCATCCACCAGCCTTGAGCATTTAACCAACATTTTCAGACTCAGCTTCTCAGGAAATCCACCTGAAACTGGTAAAACTGAGATTGTTTCATCCCATTTCTCTCCCCAGCAGCTGCTGAGTTCTTGGGCTAATTCAGGTAACTCTTGAGAAACACAGGAAGCTGGAGGAGAGTCTCATGCAGAGAAGTGGCTGTTGCATGTCAGCTTTTATTAGATAATAAGGAGCCCACGTCGGAGAGGTACAATCAGAAAGGTATTTTAAATGCTCACATCTGAAAGGAAAGCTTTGATCATACCCTGGGTCAATCAAGAGAGACAAATCCAGGGGATTTCACTGATCAAACAGGTCTGGGTTTGCAATATCATCCTCTACCCCTTCGAAAGGTGCAGTTGCTGCCAGATTAAGAAAATCAAAGACTGAATTGTGTTGCCACCAAAAGGGACGGTCCCACTTCCTCCGGCATCCCTGGCAATGTGTTCACACAGCCTCCCACGTGTCAGCTCTGGCAAGTGTGGTCACACACAATGACTACTCCACTCACTGATCCAGCAGAAAACCACAAATTCTCCAAAAGAAGAGGCAGAGGGAAAGGTGATCCCATCTGTGCTCACATCCATGGAGAAAATGCTGTGCCTTTGGCTTGGCAGGCAGCGACTTAAGCCAAATGTAAAGTCACAAATTGGCAGTTTCCTGAGAGACCTGGACAACCATTGGCCCCCTTTTTCCTAAAATCATGGATTTTTACGCAAAGCCATGTCCACACACACTGGGAAAATTGTGGGAATTAGTGCTTGAAGGCAGAGCTGGTACAGAAGGAGCATTAATATGATCTTGGGACCAGTGTTGTTTCATTCCATAACTTCTCTGACCACATCCCATCTACCCAACTCCCTCTCTGCAGTTTTCCCATGCTGATTCCCATGGAGGAATTGGCATTGTGCAGGATTCAGCACCCAAGGAAGGTCTCTGCCAGTTTTCTCACCCCATGGGCACCACAAAAACCTCATGGCCACAACAAACATCACTGATGCTTCAGCTGTCGTGAGGTGTCCTGCAGTGTAAGGAAGGCCCTTATGGTGTGTTAAAGGATGGCTTGGAAAAATGATTGATGACTGAGGGAAAACATGAGGGACCAAAAGATGCTGAATAAGGTAATAATATTTTAAACTCCCTTCTAAAACAAGGAGCCCACCACAAACACCAGGAGAGACCCTTTCATGCTAAGCTGTGGAAGCTCTTTGCTGGAGGATGCTGCTGGTGCTTGCATGGATTTAAGAACAGTTTAGATGAACTCACAGGGGAAAAACCCGCATGGTGCTGCCTGGTACCATCACCCCAGCTCTTGCTCAGAAGGTCTCTGAGCTCTGCCCAGCTTGGGGTGGCCCAAGGATGCGTTTTCAGTGCATTTACTCAGCTCTTGCTCTCCCTTTGACTTCTGCTTTGGCCGCTCAGGGCTGCCCTGTCCTTTGCTCCAATCCATCGCTGCAGTTGTGCCGTCCCAGGGAAAGGCTCCTGCCCAGATGTCTGAGGGATCCCACAGTAGGAACTGGCTGATTTTCTACCCCCACCTCACTTTGGGCTGTTCCCTTCCCCTTGGCAGCCTCCCCCTCTCTCTCCCCTCTCCTCAGGACTCTCTTTCCTGAGCCAGACATGAAAATTCAGCTCCCCTTGCACCCCCTACCTTGTCCTCCCCTTCCCTCCCCTCCTTCCCTCCCAACTTTCCCTGCTGCTGTCCTGTTTTCCACAGCAGGCAGCCCACACCATCAGAGAGACTCCAAACAAAGGGGTTGACCTTATGCTCTTTGCCCACCAGCTCCTCCGAGTTCTGCCAGAACTTTGGAATTAGAGCTGCTGGGATTTTTAAATTCCCTTTTAAAACCCCACCTGGAATTTGCTGAACAATTGCCAATAGCAGGGATGTATCCTGGTCTCTGTTTAAGAGAATCAGAATGGAGAATGTTGAAATTTCGAGTGCTGTGAATCAGAATAGATGTTGAAATTCAGAGTGGGGCTGTCTCCCCTCTCCTTTCTACCCCCTTTTTGTCCCTTTTCCTGCAGCTGGTGGGCCTTTCTCAGCCTAGCAAGGGGCAGGAGGAAGATCCATGTGAGGATACAGCTAAACCTGCCCCACACACCTTGTGCCCACCAGCAGCACCAGCAGCTCCCCCACACCCCACAAAATGACAAAGGAACTTTGATTACTGACTCACCACGCCAGCTGAAGGAGAGGGGAGGGAGGAAAATAATGCATTTATAATAGTGGGCTCTGAGCCTGCTGGGAGATTGGCTGGCATTTCGGCAGCTGAGGGGGCTGCCCCGTGCCTGAGCTGTCACACTGACTCACCTGCCACAGCAGCAGCTCCAAAAGGCACCTCGGCAGGAGTGGGAGAGGGAGAAGAAGGGCGTGGAGGAAGATGCACACGCCACGGACGTGCAGAAGGAGGGTCTCTGCTCCCTTCCCTCTCAGTTCCACCCCAGGAATGCACATGTGCCTCTCAGGTGTCACTCTCTCTCCTTCATTTGGAAACAGGGCAAAAACTCATGTTGCTTCTCAGCACCCCTCAGCACCCCATCCAGGTTTGTCACAGGATAATGTGGCACTGAGGAAGTTCAAAGGTGAGAAAGACAATTGTTCTGTCTCACTTGCTGCCTCACTTCATCAAAACATATTTTTTCCCCCCTTTTCTGTGCAGGAGCCCACAGGACTGTTATTTTTCTGGATGCTGACCCAGCCCTGGGACAGGAGCAATTTCCCCTCACCAGGGACTGACCATGGCCATCCCTGCTGAGCCTTTTGCCCTGAATACAGAGTCAGGAGACAAATTCTGAGTTTCTGCAGGAGCTTCAAGCTCCCTTTCTGATATTCATAAGTGATTCCAGCAAACTATGGATAATATAAGTGTTCATGAAAATACCAACTACCCTTTTCTCTTTGGGAATTTCCCCAGTGTTTTAGGATCATGGGGTGAGTTCCTCTTCCTATCTTGGGTGCTGCTTTGTCTTTCTGACCTCCTACTCCTCTTTCCTTTTTTCCCTTCATAATCTTCATGCCATATCTGGCCACCCCAGCCCATTTCCATATATTAATCCATCCATCCTTGCTACTTAGTCCTGCTTTTGCAAGTCCCTTTTATGAAAAAAAGACACCTGAGTATCTGCCTTTGCATTGACAAATCACCAGAAAATAAATGGGAAAATGAGGTGTTCTCCTATGTTTTTTCACCACTTTATTTCACAAGCAGGTGCCTTCTGCATTAAAACTTTATCCACTGCTCAGAGCCCAACCCACTCGCCTCACCACTAATGGAATCCTCAAAGGATTCAGCCTCTGCTCTGAAGGTGTGTGAATGCATCCCTGAGTGGAAAGGGAGAGCTTTGATATGGGGTTATCAAGAAATCAGTAAGGAAGGATGAGGAAAAATGCCTCTAGGTCTGGGACCAGGGAAAGGAACATCAGTGGTGCAGAGGGGTGGTGGCCAAGAGGTAATTAATAGGAAAATGGGGTTGAAAATCAGGAAGATTTTTTTGATTCCATCACCTGACTGGTTAAAGCACCTTGGAATGCAGAGCCCAGCCTCACAATGAGGTTTCCATGTGTGTTTGCAGCTCCCAAATGCTTCCAGATTAATAAGAATTCTCAATAATTGGTAACTGTACACTGTAATAAACTTCCACTCATTTCCAGTCCTCCTACAAGCCAGAAAGCAACAGGATCCCTATGTCATTATTATTCAGGACATTATGCCCTCAAAGGAGAAATCTAACAGTGTACAGGCTGCAAAGCACAGGACTTCCATCCATCCAATGCAAACAAAAACTCAATGAGAGAGGAAAGGGAAGAAACCACTAATTCCAGGGAATTTTGTTCCTCCTTCCAATACTGTAAGCACATGGGTGAAGCTTTTTCCTTTCTCCCAACACAGAGCACTCCAGTGTTTGATTTCTAGCCTGAGGCCTTGTTTGCTGCCTGGCTTCTGAATCAGACTTGACTGGCACAAGTGTGAGCGGGAAAGCTTGCAGCTGGTTCACTCCTGGTGAAAGGAAAAGTAACAAAAAGGAAAAAAATAGGGGGGAAAAAAACCCAAACAACCCTGAGGAAAGAAAGGAGGGAACACCACAAAGGAGTTTAAAAGTTTTGGGAAATGTTGATAGCTCTATCTTCATTTCCAAGGGTTGCTCCTTTCATATCCAATCAATACTGAACTGGGAGTAACTCCCCAGGATTGATGTGCAGACTACACTGAGTTATTTAATTTCAGCTTGTACTGTAAAATCATTTCAGTGGTGTTTCCTGGTGACTGGTACTGTTCCTTCCACCTCTGACGCACTGGATTTGGCTGGGAAGTTCTGCACAGAGGAGAGAATGGAATTTAAAACACTGGTGAAAAGTCAAAGTAGAGAGAAACCCTTCAAAAAGAGGGAATGGGGGAAGATGAGGCAGCCACATAGCAAAGGGAGAGGAAAGGAGTTGGTTTTGTGCTGTGAAGTGTGGTTTAGTGTCCAGAACTCAGCTGGTTTTCACTTAGGTCTTATTTTTCTGGCTATTTTCTACAGTTGTTGGTGTCTTTGGTGTGCTGGATGATGGCTTGAACAATTTCCTCTCCAGGCTCTGCTTTCATCTCCCCAAACTGAGGGAGATGGGAGCTGCCCATGCTCTCCTGAGCCAACTCCAGGGTTTTTACCGGGGCCAATATCCCCGTGTTGATATTGTAAATCCTTTCTCATCTATGCAAATTTATTTTTAGTGGAGGGAAGACCCTGTCTGGCAGCAGAACAGTTCCCTTTGCTCAGCTCTTCATGCCAACAGCCAAATTTGATCAGCAGAGCTGTACTCCTCTTCAGGGAGTCACAGGTCAGGCATTTTCCTGGTGTGGTACCAAGCTGGTCAGAAAGAAGCGGGACACACTTAGAAATGGGGTGGTTTTGGAAGCCATAGATTTATCTTTGCTACCTGGCTGGATGCTTTTCCCACACCTCTACTCCAGCAGAACGACCTCCTGGCTCTGCTGCCATGTGCTGTCCATCATGAGATTGTGGGGATCCATTCTGCATTCCCTCACAAATTCTGGGAATTGACCTCCCAGCAGTTCCAGGGAGAGGATTCTGCCCCTCTGCTCCACTCAGGTGAGACCCCACCTGCAGAGCTGCCCCAGCCCTGGATCCCAGCACAGGAAGGACCTGAAGATGTTGGAGTCCAGAGGAGGCCACCAAGATGACCAGAGGGATGGAGCAGCTGTGCTGTGAGGAAAGGCTGAGAGAATTTGGGTTGCTCAGACTAACAAGATAAGGCATCAGTGGCCTTGCAGAACCCAAAGGGAGCCTACAAAAATTTCTTGGAAGGCCTTTCACAAGGATATGGAGTGACAGGGTATTGGTGCTGGGATCCCCAACCTCAGAATAATGATGCGCAGGACTCCAATGATTTCAAAAGGCTAATTAATTACTTTATTATAATATATTATACTATAACTATATTGCACTATATCACACTAATAAGAACTATCATTAACTAACTAACTAGAAAACCTGTGACTCTCTCCTGAGAGTCCCAACACACACGTGGATCCAATTGGTCAATGAATCCAATCAAGCAATCACCTTGGGTAAACAATCTCCATACCACATCCCACAACAAGGCAAGGGTGAATGGCTTCAAAGTGAAAAAGAGTAGGTTTGCTTTAGATAATAAGGAAGAAATTCTTGGCTGTAAAGGTGGGGAGGCCCTGGCACAGGTTTCCCAGAGCAGCTGTGGCTTCCCCATCCCTGGAAGTGTCCAAGCTGGACAGGGCTTGGAGCAACCTGGGATAGTGGAAGGTGTCCCTGCCCATGGCAGGGGCTGGAATGAGATGATTTTTAATGTCCCTTCTAACCCAAACTATTCTATCATTCTCTGACACTTTTCAATAATGTGATGAGTCTGGCACTGTGAATCCACTGACTGACAGCTTTCCAAGGAACCCTGCAAGCAGCAGGTTCATGGAAAGGTGGCAGGGAAGCAGGAGTGCCTTTCCCTTCTCCTTTTCTCTGACCCAAGTTCTGAGTTGTGGGACCTAATTGCCATCTGCTTTGCTGTTCATCCTTTTTTACAGACCTCTTTCAGCACAAATTGCTTCTTAGACTCTTTTACATTGACACATTTGAATTTATTCCTCTGTATCTCCTCACATCCAGCATCATTTCAGTCTTTTCTGCCACCAGTTCTCAATTATGAGCCATCCCATCTACTCTTCTTCCTTTGCTTGTTGGTTCAACCCTTAGTGCTTCAGCACCTTTAAAAAAGAAGTCATGGATATGTTAAGAACTGACTTTATAACTAAGATAATTAAAACCTCTACAGGTCCTGATTCTATTCCATCCTCTGTGCCATGCCTGACCTTGTACTTGCAGTTTGTTACCTGATTTCCAGTCCACACATTAGTGGAAATAAGTCCAAACTTCCCTAAATTAATGCTTTGAACAGGTCTGGTGAGCACAAAGCTTTTTTGACATTTTCTGGGTCTGGATTAACCCTTAATGAAGGAGAACAATATTCCTTAGAATAATTTGCTGGATTGCTGGTCCTCCTTCTCTTGATCTTTGTGGATAGGTAGATCTTGTGGGGTTTTTTTTGGTTTTTTTTTTTTTTTTCTGCTGGATTTTCAGCTGCTTCCAGAGGAAGCTCAGGGCAGGAATGAAGTGTCAGTCAGATTCCCCACCAGCTGGCCTGTGAATAATCAAAGCTTTAGCCATGCATAACTAACATTTTATAAGGATGTCCTGGATGAGCACGGTGACAAAAAGTCCTCCAAGTCTCTCCCTTCCCAGCCCTCTCACCAAGAGGTCAAGAAATCCTTTCAGCCACCACAGCAGCAGCTCCCAAACCCTACAGAGGGGTGCAAGGAGCTGACCTTCTTGCCTCTGCTGCGAGAAGTTCCTCTCCCACACACAGCACTCGACTCTCCACTTCTTATCCCTCGGGGAACGCAGGCACAGCACATGCCCCCACATCCACTGCAGGCAGTCAAACACACCAGGCAGGATGCTGTTACCTAGGCAATGGTTATCACAAGTCTCTGGGAAGGGAGCCGGGGGAGAGGTGCAGGACAACGCAGGACTGGGGAAGGAGAAAACAAAGCCAACAAAAGAGATGAAAACTGAGATATAAGCACCGAAATGCTGTGATAGAGGCAGCAGCAGCTGGGAGCAGGAGACTGGGTTTTGGAATAATTTTTTTAATTTTAATTTTTTTATTTGAAACACAGTTCTGAGATGGACAGAAATGCTTTGACACTCATTTTTTACCAGCCTGAGAAATGCTGCCAGCCTGTAGGTTTGGGATCTAACACTTGCAGAAGGGCAGGGTCACACCCCCCGTGGTGTCATGGCTGGTCAAGATTTTGGACCAAGGCTTGTCCTTCATAAAGCTGGGCCTGAGGAAAATCCATATGGACATGTTGCCTGAACCTTTTTTTTTTCCCATAACAAAAATGACTTTTCTCTTGCTGGACTTTACCCCAGACTCTGTCTTTTTAAACCAGCCCCGAAGAGAGCAACAATGAGTTTATGGCACAACCCTCCCTAAAGAGAAATCCTTGTTAGGAAAGTTGATCCCATCAATACATGGATCATACAGGGATAACACAAGAGTGCAACTGCACTGCTAATGAGCTCATTTGGGAAGCCTCAAAGCCTTTCAGAGGCAACATCTGAGCTGTTTTATGATGTGTTTAAGAACAAATTGTTCCCCGTGAGGGTGGGGAGGCCCTGGCACAGATTGTCCAGAGAAGCTGTGGCTGTCCCATCCCTGGAAGTGTCCAAAGCCAGGTTGGACAAGGTTTTGAGCAACCTGGGATAGTGGAAAGTGGCAGGAGGTTGAAACCGGATGAACTTTAAGGTCCCTTCTAGCTCAGGGCATTCTGTGATTATGATTTCAGACGCAGCAAGATTGTAGAAGTGCCCTTTTGCATGGAGCTCAGTGGGCATCATGTGAATGCAGGAGACTAAACAGGATGAAATCCTTCCCCTTCCTCTTGGAGCATTTGTGTGTGATGCTTGTGAAAGTAAAGGAAACATTGGGAAGTGGGGGAAGATAAAGCTCTGCTCGCAGGTTTTGTTGTCAGCTGTTTTCAAACCAACAAGAAAGGAAATGTGGAAAAGAGGGCTTTAAAAAGAAAAGGAAAGAAACATTAAACACCCCACACACACTTAAAAAAAAAACCAACAACAACAAAATAAAAACTTCCCCTCCCTGGCAGCTCAATATCACAGGGTAGGGAGGCATTTTCCTTGCTTCCAGCATTTCCTGTGTCCGCCTTCCCACTGGGTCTTTCTGGATTTGTGAAAGGGAAAGGATGTTGTGTACAAAAGGGACCGAGCTGCCTGGGTGGAAAAGCAATGGGGGAGGACCAAAGAGAGGGGAAAAGGAGTCAGGAATAATAAAGGACACACAAACATCTTGTGCAAAGCAGAGGGGTTTGGACCACTTAAGCAATTAAGGCTCTTGTTGGATTGTTTATTCTCACCCAAAAGAATAATTGCTGATTGGTGACCAAAACAGCA
Organism: Taeniopygia guttata; assembly: GCF_048771995.1. Lineage (NCBI taxonomy): Eukaryota > Metazoa > Chordata > Aves > Passeriformes > Estrildidae > Taeniopygia > Taeniopygia guttata. The sequence goes on along the minus strand of NC_133026.1, from coordinate 149,274,252 downwards.
TTTTGATGGTTACCTAGGGGGTGAGGAGAGGGAGGTGGTGTAGGAATGAGGCATTTTCTGTGCGTGGCTTTGAGGGAGATTCAGTATGGCAGGAAAAGAGAGGCCTTGTTAACACAGCATCGGGGTGGTCCTTGTGATGGACAAACCACACAGGAACCCTTGGCATGGCTCAGCACCAGCCCAGCTTTGCTGTGCAGTAAGGCAGGAATCCTCCAAAGGAGGAGAGAGCTCCTCCAAGTCCTCCAAAGAGCCTGGAGAGAGCACTGGGATCCTTCCTGGATTTAAAATGAGCACAGACCAGCTTGCAGCCTGAGAGATGGGGGGAGTAAGAGGTTGTTTAAATTCAGGAGTTCTGCTACAATCAGGGTCTAATCAGCCAGGGTTCACCTCATCCTTTTCTTTCCAAAAGCAGTGGAGGATGTAACAGCAGTGGGACTGAAGCACAGGGGTTGGATTGGTTGGGTTGAACCTGGCTTCTGACATAACCAGCAGTCCTGAATTCCAAGATAAACCCCCAGATTCAATCCCAAAGAACAGGCTGGAATGTTCCTAAATGCAGTGCTAGAAGAGGTTACCCTGTCAGCATGATGTGGCTTGCAGAGGTATTTTGTCCTCAGGGAATCCAGCAGTGTGGAAAAAGGTGTCTGTGCTGAGTTTAACTTCTAACCCATGTCTCTTCCATGTTTTGCTACTGAACTTCAATTATGTTTAACTCCAGCACACTGAAATTTTCCAGGCAAACGAGGAGCAGCAGTGCATGATTGCAGAAGGAAATTTATACTTGGATGGACATTCCTGCCCTCCTTGGATTTACTTCTTGTTGAACATTTCTTCCAGAGAATTTGCACTGGATGTAGCTAATCTAGGTAAAAAACAGACTTTTCCAGGTAAAGCTCTGGAACTGCCCAAAGAAATGCTGGAGCCACCATTCCTGGGGGATTTAAAAGAAATGTAGATGGAGACGTGGTTTAGTGATGGCTTGACAGTGCTGGGTTAATGGTTGGACTCCATGGCATTAAAGATCTTTTCCAACCTAAATGATTCTATGATTCCATGATTCAATGACTATGATTCAAGGATTCCGTGAATTTGCTCACTACCAAACACCATGAATTCCTGCCTAGAATATCACCCATTTCTGTGAGAGGGAAATATTGCTGGAACTTTCAGTCTCAAAATGCATTTCCATACCATGCCTTTTAGACAGCAATGATTTAAGAACGTCTATTCTCTGCCATGAGTCACTTTGCAAAGAAAATCTGAAAGCCTTAATTTCAATTTGAGGTTTGGAGCCTGGTTGTCCCTATCTCCCCCTGCAGTCCATGGAAGAGATACCTCACTCCAGAGAGGCATGGAGTGACCTGGTCTTGTTTAGGCAGAAATTTGGGTAGGTGGGAAGCATCCAGTCCATATGGGGATGTCCAATTATCTCTGCATTTAGCACAGGTACCAACCTGAAATGAGCTGAATCAAGGCCATCAATCAAACATAATCATTGGATTATGTTTGCACTGACTTCTGTGTGCAATACAGATGAAGCACCCAGGACAGGGCAGGAAAAAGCAGAAATGAGCTCAAATAACTCATTCTAAAAAGCTGCTCCACAGTCCTTAACCTTGATGTATTCCTGCTGCCTTGACAAATCCTTGTCTCTGACTATTAATCATATTAAGGGCAACCCAGAAGTTGTTATCCCACCACTCACCCTGCACTGCTTGTTCTTTGCTTTGCTTGCAGAGTCTTTAAAGAGCAGGAAGATGCAGCATCTATTCAAACACCTCCAACAAGCACTGTGAGTAAGCAGCCTTGGTCCTTGCTGAGGAGTTTTGGAGAGCCAGTCTTTAAAAATGCAATTTATGGAGAGGAGTTTTGTGTTAGAACAGTCATTGCTGCTGCTGAGCTCAGTCGAATGGGAAAGGAGGATGCACAAGTAGAAAAATAATTATTCCAAAAAAAAAAAAGAAATAAATGAAGGGCAAATAATATCAGCCAGCATAAGGGACCAGTGAGTGGTCAAAGTGTTTGCATGTAAATGTTTGTGTCAGAAGCAAAATCTTAGAATGTTTGAGGAAGCACAATACGAGTTTTTTTCCTGGGCAGAGAATGTGTCTCTGCTTTTGGCAGGGCTTGGATCTGGGTGATTTTTAATGCCCCCTCCAACCCAAACCATTCTGTAACTCTCACTGCCAACATTTGCCAGGCTTCCCAGGCAATCCTGGAAGAGTTTATAAAAGCAAGACACAGGAGTACAAAACATTCACAACGAGTTGGCCAAACTGCTGGATTTCAAGCTGATAGAAGCTGACAATTTGGAGACATAACAGGTAAATTAGTTACACCAGGAACATTTATCATAATCAGCCGTGGAGTGTGAGCAGTCCTCCAGGAGGAACAGCAAATAACCAAAGAAGGATGCTGTCGAATTTTTTTAAGTATTTCCAGAAAAACAGCTCCTAAGAAAAAACCTAAAAGACAGGGCCAGACAAAGACAGAAGAACACAGAGAAGATTGAGACTGGATCTGAATATCAGCTCCAGCTCTCTTACTAAAAAAGAGACTCCTAAAAACAGGGAGGCTACCAAAGTCTCAAATGTGGCTCTGACCAGCAGCCCACAACGTTCTTTTTAGCCAAAGTTTGTCTGGCTCTGATCTGTTCCTTACAGATAATTATTATGTGAAAAATTCTAATTAATCTCTATCTGATAAAAAAAAAAAGCCACAAAACAAAAAACATAGAAAACATCTTATTTTCTTTCTCTATTTTTTCATCCTTTTAATCAGACATGAATAAAAAAGGTGCTGCCCTAAATACCAAAAATTTGAGTGGAGCTGTTCAACCCTTAACTTGTTAAAGGAGCTTCAACTTCTGCATGTTGATGCCGAAATATAAATTTAATTTCAAACATGAGGCCATCACACTCCTCTGCCAAGGAGAACACACCTCAGACACCTGGAATCTCCAGCCCTCCTGCTCTTCTTTCTCTGGCTGAAATCTCAGCTCACTGAGAAGATTGATTCAATGTACACATCTTTTTTCTTTTTTTTTTTTTTTTTTTTTTTTTTTTGCTGATGTTGTTTTATCCCTTGTCTCTAATGGGAATGTATTATCTTTAACTCTTCTCAGAGCACTCAAGATGACGGGAAAGCTGTTGAAAATAAATTAGACTAAAATAAACTCCAGTTGGAAATGCTAAGTACTGCATGTTCCTGCTTTAGGAAAATGAAATACTTCATTCACATTCCTGAAACAGGACTTGGGACCATTTCAAGTGTTGTGACTTTTTTTAAATCCTCCAAAAATAGTGAGCGAGTTTTATAAATTCTTACTTTTCTCATATGATAAGGAATGAATTCATTATTAACAGAGCTTTCCTCTCTATGCATTTAATCAGAGCTGGGCCTCATTAACTAAAATGAACACATATTACAAGTGATTTTTGTCAAGTGCCTTTTTGACTGGTCACAGGGGACCACCTGAACACTTCTATGCTGTAATTAATAATATCAAGATTGAAATGATGTTGCACATAACATACCTTTAAAGGTGAATTTGGCTTTCTGCTAAAAAGCTGAGTTTAGTCTAATTTGGAAGAGAATCATAGATACAAAGGATGGTTTGGGTTGCAAGGCACCTTAAAGACCATCCAGTCCCACCCCATGCCGTGGGCAGGGACACCTTCCACCATCCCAGGCTGCTCCAAGCCCTATCCAACCTGGCCTTGGACACTTCCAGGGATGGGGCAGCCACAGTTTCAGGAATTTTCCAGAGATTTCTATAATTTACAAACAGCTAGAGGGACAGACTGCACTGGGGAATCCAGAGATGTGGACTCCACCTTCCTTTGTGTCTCATTTGTGGTCCCAAATTTATTTTGCTTAGAGCCTCTGCTCCCCTCGGCTATTTTCCAGGGACAGTATCCATGTAGATTAAGCTCAGACAAAACACCAAAGTACAAGAAAACGATATACTGCAAGTACCCTTTCCTCGAGCAATAACCTTCCAGAATGAGCTACAGGATTTTCAAAGGATAAAACAGGGTGTATGAGGGTGGAGGGTGAAGCCCCTGCAGGGTACAGAGGTTACAGAGACAGGTCTACCATAACTCCATTTGCCCAACATATTTTCTCCTCTTTCCCTTCCATTTACCCCACCCCATTTGGTCCCCTTAAACCTTTAAGTAATTCCTCTCTCCCCTCCCTGTCTGCTTCACCTTAAAACTAATGGCCTGTCTTTCCAGGTCACATTCCCCTCCTGAATTGTTCTTCTCTAAGTTTCCCAGCTGATCCTTGCAGCCTCCATCTTTATTTATCCCTATTCCCTGTGTCCTTTTCCTGACTAAAAGGCCTGGGGGTTACCAACAGCTGCTGCATCCTGAGACCTTGAAGTGAAAAGCTTTGAAAATGGAGCAGGGACATCTCATCTCTTATGAGGTTGCCCCACAGGGGAACCAGGCAGGGAGTGGGGAAATGAAAGAGCAGAAAGAAGCTTCTGTCACAAAGATTCTTTGCCCCCTACACCTTTTCCCTCTTATCCCTAAGGCTCCTCTACTCCTTTCTTACCAGCCATAATGGGGAAGGGTGATGGGGTCGCTGTAGGGGCCCCGTGTCCAGCCCCACAGCCTGATAACCTCTGCAGTAAGGTGGAGCATAATGCACACAGAGCAAATTCCTGCTGAGATTTTGCTGTGTCACTCAGCACACTTGGCAGAAACATTACGCAGGTCTGAGAACCCTGGGATAATTAAATTGCAATAAATACTACTATGAAAAAAGGATGTCTGTAGATGGTTTGAATCAGTTATGTTTTAGAATTGTTAAAAATACAAAAAAAAGGTTAATTAATGGTTATGATAAAGTCACGACTTTTACCAGACCATTAGGGTATTGTGTTTAGATGCTCCCCCCAAAGTTTAAAAGGGTGATAAAGATAATTGTCCCAAGCTCAAACAAGGAAAATGCTGTAGGCAACACTGCAAATTATTTTGTATCTCATCACGCAGCTTTTGTTTTGGTGCTCACAAGCTGCTCCCACCTAATCTTTTAAGTGACAAGCTCTGACCTTTGAGTTTCTGATAATCCCCATTTGTTTCACTGATATCCAGCCAAACCTATCAATTTTTCACTTTGGGCCAGCTGACAGGACCTGGGTTAGGCTGTGGCTGGGGAGCACTCCGGGTTCTCAGACCTGTCAAGTCCTGGATTGAGTAAGAGACTCCTCCTCATGCTCTCACCTTGTGTTACCCAGCGGCCTGGCTGGTGTAAAACTCTCTCCCAGCACTGTCCTGCTCTGCCCTGCAGTCATCCTGAGCCCCCAAATGATGCTGCAGAGCAGCTCTGGTGCAGCAGCTGGCAAGGCATGGTGCTCAGCAGAGCCTTTCTAAATGTTCCTCCCTTCCCTGCTGCTGCTGAGATCCTCTCTGCATGCACAGCTGTGCCTTGCCTGCAGGAGGAGAGTGGGATGGACAACAGGAATGATCAGACATCCCTGAACATGCATTTTTTTCCTCTGTGCCAGAGCTATGAAAAGCCCCAGTGAGCACTGCTGAGGGAGAACCCAACAGCTTGGCCAAAACCCCTCCCTTTCAGCCCCTCTGTGCTGCAATGTTTGCTATCCCTGCATCTCCCACCCCTCCAAAGAGCAGAGACAAGGCTGATAATGCAGGGCTGTCCTTCCTTATCCACCTTGTTTCCTGGAATCTCCTCTTCAGCTCTTTCCAGACTTCCCTCATCATCAGAATGACGACCTTTGATTTTGGTGAGGCTCTGGCACAAGTTCCCAGAGATGCTGAGGACTCCTTGTCCCTGGAAGTGTTCAAGGCCAGTCTGGATGGGGCTCTGAATAAGCTGGAAGATGTCCCAGCCCATGGCAGGGGGCTGGTGCATGATGACCTTTAAGGTCCTTTCCAAGCCAAACCATTCTATATTTGATGTTTTTTGTGATTTTGCTCACAGTGCTCAAGCAAATCAGTGTCTATCATGATTATTTTCAGTGGTATTGTAGCCATGAAAATCTAGAGAGAAATTCTGATTCCCAGGAAAGATAGCTCAACTCTGGGCACAGGACATGAACCCTTCCTTCCTATAATCTTTTTTTTTTTTTTGACTGGGGAATACAACGCCTCAGGCCACGGAATGAGCCTCACTTCACGTCAAGGCAAATCCTGAAGCCCTCAATTAATTTTTGAACACTTTTTATCCAGTACACTGGACTGTCTGATTTAAAGACACATGAAAATGAATCTTCTCAACTGTCAACTTTGCACCTCGTTAGGAGCAGTGCGAAACAGAAGGAAAAAGAGACAAAAAAGTGACAGCAAATCTCTATTTCCAAAATAGCGCTCAGTGCTTTAATGGATTCATACACACAGCTCCAAAAACAAATGGTTGATTAAATTAAATCAGATTAAACAAACAAAAGAAGCAAAGGGAAAGCACAGATAAGAATTTGGCTCTGTGACTGGTATTATTAGGCGGGGAAAAACAGTTAATTTAAATTTTAAGGAGGATGCTGTTTGTCAGGGTGGTTTCATTCAGATCTATTCTGTCCATGACACATTGCCAGATCTCTTTGTGAAGCCAACAGAGAAAAATCAGTGTTACTTTACCAGCCCTGTACTATGGAGACTTTGGGATGTACCGACATGAAGTTTTCCTATCAGGAAGAATGCTCTGGGCAGGATTTATTTCTACTTTAAAGCATTTTGTACATGGGCAGTCCACCAAAGCTTGCTGAAGTCACCTGTATCTTGATGTCCAGGGGTGTCCATGTTCCAGAGCCAGGTCCATACCCAGCAGAGCTTTCACGGTACCAGTGCAGGCCAGGGGACAGTCAGGAATAAAATGAAGCATCATCTGAGTCATACAGATTCACTCAACCTTACAATTCCTATTTTTTTTCCTCAGAATTGCTGGTTTAGTAATGTATCTTTACCATTTTCACATGATGACTTTGGAATTTTTTTCCTTTTTTCTGGGTGGAAAAAGGGTCCAGCTGAAGGTTTTCATTGTATGTCCACGATGGCAATTTCTGGTTTGCAGTTCTGCCTTTCCCTCCTCAAACACTCAGCCATGGGGGAATGTTGCCAGTGGCCCATTCTATTCTTTCTCCAACTCATCAATATTAATTAAGCAGGAATCTATCAGCATTGATTAGGAAAATGCTCCCATTAGCTGCACAAATGAACACCAAAGGAAAATCAGCAGGGACATCCCTGTGGAGAGGATGCCACAGTCAACACAGGGTTCAGTTCTGAGAAGGGAACAATGAATGTTCTTGCTTTTCAGCCACACAAATATTCATGGCAGCAGAATTAAAATAAGACAGATTTTCTACAGAATTGTAAGCACAATATTTTGTAAACAATCCTGCCACCACATCCCCAGCTTTCCTCTCATGTACAGAACCACCTCCTCCTATTGAGATACAACAAGGACCTTCCCAAGTCCCAAGTCTGGCAACGCATCATCTTTGCAGATCCCTACATCTCCAGGCCTCCACAATCCTCAGACTCCCCAAATCCCTCCAGCTCATGCTCAGAACCCCATCCACACTATCTCCAGTCCCTCTCAGGTACCCTCATGATGAATTTATCAGGAAGCAGAAGAAACATCAATGCCCTCAGCACAGACACATAGTGACTGATGTGCCACCAGGGCAAGAGGAATGGGTAAGTTTTCATGCTAAGGCTAACAGATGAAGTCTTCTGTTCATTTCTAGGAACAAATTATTGGGGATTTGAGTAATTCTTTCAGTCTCATTGAAACTGGCAAGCAGACAGAAAGACTTCTAGGAGGAGGAAGCAAGACTGACAGTCAGCTAAGACAGACGGACAGTTGCAGTGTGATCATGTTAAAAATGAAAATCAAGGTAAAAACCCATTTAAGAAATGTATCTAGAGGTTTAGCTACCTGTCACTCCATCCTGAAGTGCAGTTAAATGGTTTTGAATCAGTCAAACCTCCAGTGGGACTGGTCGGCGTGATCCCTCCAGCTGCAGGCAGTGAAATGTGCAGCCCATTCCCACAGAAGGATTCTCTCAGCAACATCTCAGGGAAAAGGAGGGATTAAAACAAATGCAGCATTTCAAAGTTGGAAATCTTCCAGGTGGCCACTGGTTCTAATCACCCAATGGTAGCATTTTTCGTGGTGTCATATGCACGAGGCCAGCCAAGATGTCATGTGCTGTCTGCTCTGGAGCCATTCCTGGCTGAGGTATCTGAGGTCCCAGATCCAGATAAATATCTGATCAGCATTCCAGAAAACCCAGGGGTGAATGCTGTCCTCCTGAATAGAGGTGTCAGGAACACAGGTGGGTCCATGATGAACCTCAGAAAATACAGCAAGGCCAAATGCAAAGTTATGAACCCAGGGCAGGGCAATCCTCCGTATCAACACAGACTAAAAATGAATTGCTTGAGAGCTGCCCTGGAAAAAAGGGATTTGAGGACACTGGTGGATGAAGGACTGGACATGAGCTGGCAATGTGATATTTCAGTCCAAAACCAAAATTGTAACCTGGGCTGCATCAAAAGCAACCTGGGCAGCAGGCTGAGGGAGGGGATTCTGCCCTTCTACCCAGCCAGGAGTGCTGCATTCCAAAATAAGAGAGATGTGGAGCTGTTGGAGAGACTCCAGATGAGGCCACAAATGTGATCAGAGGGATGGAGCATATTTTACAGACAGGCTAAAATAAAATAAAACTCTCTCTTTAGAGAGAGTTGGGATTGTTCAGCCTGGTGAAGAGAAGGTGGCAGGGAAAATTTAGATCCCCTTCAAGTGCCTAAAGAAGCTCCAAGAGAGCTGGAGAGGGACATGAATATGCAGGGATGTGACAAAGGGGGATGGCTTTCTACTGAAGGACTATAGCTTTAGATTATTAATTATTAGGAATAAATTCTTAACTGTGAGGGTGATGAGGCCCTGGCACAGATTGCCCAGAGCAGCTGTGGCTGCCCCATCCCTGGAACTGTTCAAGGCCAGGTTGGATGGGGTTAGGAACAACTTGGGATAGTGGGAGATGTCCCTGGTTATGTCATGGAAGTTGGACAAGATGATCTTTGAAGGTCCCTTCCAACCAAACCACTCAACCTTTCAGTGTGAGTGACTCCCCTCGTGTTCCCCATGCAGGACTTGGAGTGTGAAGATGAATTGTTCCTACAGCTGCCTGTAACAGCTCAGGTCACTGATGAACTTCCACAAAATCCCTGCTGCCTGCATGTGGAGCTTTGACCTCTCACTCATCGACAGACCCACATCCCAAACACAAAATATGGGGGATTTTATCACCCCTGCATGGTCATGTTCAAACTCTTCGAACACTGATGATAATCCAGAAGAGAATAGGTCTTCTGCAGGTTCTCTGTTACCCCTGTTCAGATCCCTTGGACACCCTGGGAACTCCCCAGAGTGCAAAACTTCCACGCATTTGCAAGCAAAGCCCAGCTCTGGGTGTAGGTGAGACGCACCACACATGTGGCACCAAAGTTCTGATGGGTTACAGGTGTTTTAGGCAAGGATAAAACCTCCCTACACTTTGCACAGTGGGATATAAGTTGGGAATGCAGACCTGGCCACAGTATTTTTAGTTGTGATAATAATAATAATCACAGGAACTCAGATGTTTAAGTTCAGCCCTTGAGAGACTGTGACCACAGAAGTCTAACAGCAAGAAACAGCCCCATCTGCTTTCCCATCTGAAATTAGCTGGAAATAGTCTTGTTATCCACTCGGCCCAAGCATGTCATCCCAAACCACTTCTCAGCATATGCTTTTCAAAATACATTAGCTTGGTTCTGCGGGGTTTTGGCAAAACATTTTCCATCATGATTTGCAAAGTCATCAAAATCTCAGCCTTCCTGAGGAATGCACTGATTTCATTTTGACGTTGCTTAAAACCAGCTTTTACATAATATATTTCAGCATTTAGTTAGTCTGAATTATATATTTAAGATGCATTGTTTATTCTGATTTATTTTATGTTAGAAGCTTATTTATTATGTTCTCTTTTATTCAGCATTTATCTTCACATTTAATTTTATATTCACTTTCTTATTATAATTCCGTATTCTATCTAGTAAAAATGAAATACTAGAAGTCAAACAAAAATAAATGTTGGAATAGTTTCAGTGATATATTCTCATTGACCAAAAAAATGTGATGTTTTTTTAAATGCACGAGAGGCAAAAATCAAAATGTAGCATTATATTACAGACTGCAATGTAAAAAAAGAATCAGAACTACTGAATTTCTCATAAAGCTGGGTCTCAATAACTCTCCTGGCTCACTATACATGCTGATATATTTATTCAATCATGCAAATATAAAAGACTCTTCCTAATACTGACATTGCTTGTGCCATTAAAAATTGATTTACAAATATTTTTGCTTTTCTGAATAAACACTCCACTTGCTGAGATTTTTTTTTTTTTGAGTTACATCATTATTATTCCTGCGCATTTGACGTTGCTTGTTTACACTCGCTGGGTTTGCATCCTCTTCAATCTGACTCTAGATACATCCTGCTTTTCATTAGAAGAGCTAAAGAGCACGCAGATCCTGCCTAAGCATATGTGGCATGTGCTATTCCTTATCCTCAGGCTGGAAACATTGATTTTCACAGTGAGGGAGACGCAGCAGAACAGTGCAGATCTTGCTAATTATCACTACACTGCAAATTCAGAAGGAGAAATAAAAATTTGAGAAGGACCAAGTCCCGAGAGTTGTGTGAGATTTTCCTCTGCCTGTAATTCTTCAGCAAGTTTTTAGCTGACAAATGCACATGGTGGGAGTCAGGACTCGCACATTACCGATGTTTTAACCAAAATATGTGTGGTAAACCCATCTCCAGTTTATCTTTCCTCACCCTGCTCACAGCAAACCCCTGAACCACAATAACCTGCCCTCCCCTCTCCCAGTGAACAGAGCATTAGGTAGAGATCTGCTTTTGTTTCTGATTGCTTTTTAATGTATTTTCACTACAGCAGAAAGGCCTGACGTCATTAAGGCTGTTGTCATTATCTTTTGAGAGGATTACTGAACACATAATTGGTATCAGTTTCCCTTTCATTAGCGATTTAGGAAGTTTAGTAGTATTTAAAAACGTGGGTTTTGTTTTTTAAAAATATTCTATGAGACAAAAGAACAAAAGGATATTATTTCATTATGTTCCTCAGTGGTGAGGGATTGTTTTGTGTTGCTTTGGGTTGATTTTTGCTTTCATTTTATGGATATTGAATGCTGTTTCATGTAACACTAAACTTTATGCAGATGTTGAGAGGCCAATAAAGTCAAATGCTGAGAAGAACTGATGCAGAAAGATGTCCAGGAAAGCCACGTCAGGGCTCTCCTGGCCTCACTCTTTTTTTTTTTTTTTTTTGCATGCACTAATAAACCCTGTTTATTTTCTTCCTTCTGATTTCCCTCAAAATTCCTTGTTCCTAAAATTGCTGAGTAGAGTAGCATCCAGTCAGTATTCCAGTGAGGATCTCAGACAGGCAGAGAAGCACAGACAACCACCACAGACATTTTGTAGGACCTCACACTGGAATTGCACAGCTTTTTTCATCGAACCTGGACCAGTAGTAGCATCCAGAGCTGGTCCTGATTTATCTCAGCTCCTGCACCCACACCGTGGGGAAAGGGAATTTATCTGGCTCAGAGGATGTGCATGGGTTGGATGGGAGGGCAGGAGGAGGCTCTGACACACCCACAGTAAATCTCAGGGCATAACCAGACATGACTTTTCTGTTTCTCCACAACGCCCAGCTTCCATGTAGTGTTTAACTTGTAACACTAAGCTGCCTCTGAAGTAGGAAAATCCAATTACAAAAGTATTCATATTCTGCTTGATCTCTTCTTAAAGCTATTTAGAAGGGAGTCTCTTCTATATTAGACAGAGAGGAAATGGGAAAGACAGCAAAAATCATAAAAACAAGTGCAAATCCCTCAAGGCGGGAGTGAAATTACACAGAACCAGATGTGCCCACTGCAGAAACACCTTTGCAGAGCTCCAAGGCTCATCAGAGGCTGTCTGAGAGAAGCAGCAGGAGATTCCAGCAGCAGCAAGCACTGCTTAATGCAAAGGTTTATTTGTGTTTCCTCTTTCAATCTCACTTTGCAGCCTGGGGAGTGAAGTCCCAAACGTGTTTGACACATTTCCATTTCTCAAAGCCAAGCTTTTCCCACCAGCTGCTCTTTGCTGCACCTGATCCACTGGCAATATTTCCCCAGGGCAAACTGGAGTCACCTGCCCAAGATAACCCAGGAGGAGTCTTCACAAGAGGCACTCAACTGTGCTTTAATTTGTGAGATTTCTCCCTTTGGTCCCAAGCTGGTCTAGACGCATGCCCTGGACTATAAAAGATGAGAACAATCAACACTGATTTACATCCTCCCTCACCTCACAGAGCTGCCTTTCTATTTGCCCCAGGATGGTGGAAATGTCTTTGAATCACATTTATCTATTTTTCACAGGAAGACTGAGCCTGCTTTTGAATTCACCACAGTGGTAATTTCCCATTTACTTGGATTTGGTAGGTGGAGATCTTGGATGTCTTTTCCAGCCATAATGATTCTATGATTCTTTAGGCGTTTCCAGTGCACTGAGTTTATAAGAGCTCTTTTTCTGGTTCTTACCTCCTCCTTTGCTTTGTTTTCCCTCACCTTTCAGAGTATTTGGATCAGGGACACAGCCAATCAATCTCTCAGCAATACTGAGCTCTCAGGTTTCTTTGCAGTCCTGGTCCTTGAGGTGCAATTTGGATGTAGTCTTCTCCAAAGGAAATGGATTTGATAACAAGACAAAATCAAAGAATCGTTTGGGTTGGAAAAGACCTTTAAAATCATGGAGTCCAACCCCAGCACTGCCAAGTCCACCACTAAGCCATGTCCCCAAGTGCCACATCTACAGATCTTAAATACCTCCCGGGATTTAAGCCACTTTCCTGGACCACAGTGACCACAATGAGGCCTTAGCACACAGCAGGGACAGCCCATAATACCTGTGGGAAAAGGAAAAACTCCCTGATGTGCTGTGCATACTGAGTTTTAAATCATATAAGCTGGGGACTTTTCCACTTCTCCCCAGCTTCTAAAAAAGACCCCCAAATAATCCATTCAGTGCAGGAGACTTCCATTCCCCGAGGGGTGAAGGTACAGGTAAATCATCTGTTTAACCAGGGAGAGGCTGCCCGTTAGAAAAAGGTGATAAATCATCCTGTGATTTAAAATCTGAATTTAATTTCAGACATATGCAGAAAAAAAAAAAAAAAAAGAAAAAAAAACCCACAAAAAACAGGAGGAGGGGAGATGGAGCATTAAGAAACTGCTATTTTGTCTCTAAAGCAATTGAGCAGCATGTAACGAGGACCAGCAGGGACAGATATCCAAGGATGCAGCGCGGTTTCCTGAAACACGAACAGATGGAAAGCAACTCCTGTGTGTTGCTGATGGCTCCACCCAGATGCCTTTGTGCTGCTTCAGTGTTTCCACTTCCAAATTCACCATTTCCAGGGAAGGACCAACGCTTCAGCCCCACCTATTCCATCAGCTGGGGGAAATTCTTGGAGGGAGGTATTGGTCTGAGAGGCAGCAGGTGGGTTGTCTCCTGAGAAGGAAATAATAAAATCATAAAATGGGTTGGAAGAGACTCAAAGATCATGGAGTCCCAACTTCCTGCCATGGGCAGGGACAGCTTCTGCTAGACCAGGTTGGTCCAAGCCCCAACCAGCCTGGCCTTGGACATTTCCAGGGGTGGGTCAGGCACAGCTTCTCTGTGCCAGGGCCTCAGCACCCTCCAGGAGTACAGCAAGGTCTGGAGGTCTAAATCACCTGGGATCATTTGACTCCTTCTGCCCTATCAAACTACTGAGCTCCTCAGTTTACTCCCAAGTTCTGATATGTACAAATCTGTGCTAGCACCAGCACAGGTTGGCCAGGAGCAGGACTCAGGGTGATTTTTCAGAAGGAGGATCTGCAGGTAGGTGAAAGTGGGCTCATCTATGAACTGAAGAGATTCCCCCCGCTCTTGTCCTCACAGGTGAAAGGTTTGACCTTGAGATCAGGACTCTGTAAAACTCTAACATCTTTATCTGTCTTTTTTTTAATATTTTTTTTTTTCCTGTGAGATATAACATGAAACTGTTCATGTTATTTTTTTTCCCCTCACAAAATACTCTTTTGGTCCCTGCCAAAGTGGACTGGAGAAGGCCAAGGCTGGAACAAATTGAAATCTCCAGGTATCTAACAGTCATTTCAGCTTCTCCACATGATCTTTTGCACTGCTGGGATTTCTGCTGTCAGGTTGTTATTTCACTTGACATCTCCAGTAATTTTTATTTCTTGAAGAAGTGGAAATTCTGAGCCCTGTATCCAATGGGTGCTGATCTGCAGCGCCATCAGAGCAGGACCTGTCTGGGCAGCCTTTGGTGAGAAAGGCAAGACTACCATGAGCAAAACATTCCTTGAGAGTCATTTCTTTTTAGAACATTCAAATTTCCTGGCCCTACTGCTTCTGCATGAGCTGCTTCCACATGAGTAAATGATAAAATTCTAGTTCATGAATTACCACCGACTAGTGGATGGCTCCTGTGCTCAGCAGCTACCCACTCACATGATGTCTGAAGCTGTGTGTATATTATTCCCTGAAGTACCGGGAATGTTCATATACATCTAAATTCAGCTCAAGATCTGCCATGGTTTGCGCAGCGATTAATGGAAGGTCTGAGCTTATTTCGTGCTGCCGGCACCGTGATCAGTTTACTTGGGGATTCACATCGGGGATTAACAATTTTGCGAAGATTGTTACATCAGATACAGTTCCCAGAGGTGAAAATGCCATTTTTGACATGATTAACTGAGAGAAGTTGCAGTTATAAATAGACATACATGGGGCTGGCAGGAACCAAGGAACTGTGAGTTGCAAGGGGATGCTCAAAGCTGTTTTTTACCCCACCTGATGGTTTTTGTCACTCTTCAGGAGTACTCTGGTTCTTGGGCATTGCCCCCTACCTGTTGAACTCCTGGGACCAGGCCTTTTGCCAGTGTAAATTAAATCTCTGCCCAGTTTGCATTGGGAAAGGCCAGTTGATGTCTTCACACCAAAATATTGCACCCTGCATTGCAAATTGCCCGACACTTAAAGCAGAGAAGAACTCCAACTTATTTCATTGCTGTTACACCCACTTTCATGTGGTGTGAAGTGCAGCAGATTTCAGGATATTTCAGTTTAAAGGACTGAATTTTAATGAGAGTATCTGTTAACCTCTCCAGTCCCAGCTATTTCAAACAGTCTGTAATTCAATGCAAATTCACTCTGACAACTATTTGGCCTCTTCAAAGAAATCCCTGCCTTTTGAGAGGCCTAAGCAGGCTGTAACATGTCCTTCATTATTCTTTAAGCACCATGTAAAGGTGTCTTTGTCTGTTGCTTGCTGGATAACACTGTGCCCATGGGGATGGACCCAGGTTTTGGATTAGCTGGGATCATGGATCAAAGCCCCCTTGATCCAGCACATATCCAGAGTGATCGCTCATCCTCCCAGAAGTCTCTATGGAAAGCTTTGGGATGGAGGAGTTTATACCAAGCCATTTTTGGAAGCCCTCTCCGTGATAGAAAAAAAATGTCCTCAGTCATTCATTTATGAAAAACATGTCACACAATGGATCTGAGTGTTAGATGAGCTTCCCTGCTCTCCTGCAAACAAAAATAATGGCATTTTACACAGAGGTAAAAGGAAATATAGGGCTAAAGAAAGCTGCCCAGCCCCTGTTTGAGATACAACAATTTCAGAGCCTTTCTTCTTGCTTTTTCACTTCCAGGTCGCTTCCTGGACCTTTATGCACATTTTCTTCCAGCAGCTTTTGCTTCAGTCACTGAAAAGGAAAGAAAAAACAAACAGAAACTCGATGGCCAAGGGTGATGCTGTTGAGCAGAGCCCGCCCTGCCAGCTTGCTATTTCTGGCTGGATCCTTTTAAACTTGTGGATGGCTCTGTAAGCCTTATTTACACTTATTTACCAAACTCCATCTGACAGAAAACACAGCAGCTTTCCTCCCCTCCTCTCCGCCGCTCTGCAGAAGGACTCACGCAGGCAGAACCACAGTGCCCACTGAATGGCAGAAAATGTGATGGGAATGGGTGTGAATCCTTGCTGCTACAGGAACAGAGGAGGAAAAGGAGCAATACATGTTCAGACATTTTCGGAGAGACCTCTCTAAGTGACCCCTGCAGGCTCAAATGAGGAGGGCAATGTTTCACACTGGGTGAATAAAACAGCCTCTTCTGATTCAGGGTTTGGGTTTTTTGGGGTTTTTTTGGGGTTTTTTGGGTTTGTTTTTTGTTTGTTTTTTTTTTTTTTTTCCCAAGAATGAAGGGAGGCCCACTTAGATGTGGGACAGAGCAGCTGTTTAGCAACACAGAGCAATACCCAAAATCAGTGCCAGGCAGAAATTTTGCAGAGGCATGAAATGCCTGGGAAAACTGAAGCAGGTAGGATGTGATCTCTTGGCAGTGTGTAATCACAGCACCTCCTGCAACAGCACTAATTCAATTTGAAGCACCACCTGCTTTGCTGAGATCAAGAGCACCCTCAGCATCACGGTGGAACCCTGAAGTGAAAATAACCTGAGGCTGCTGCACCCTTAGACAGGTCCTAGAGCAGATCCCTCCAAACTCTGGGGTTTTCTCTGCAGAGTTCATCACACATGGATGAGCTTCTGCAATATGGAAGTCCATGTGAAATAAATTCTTCCAACCTATAGCAGGGATCTAACAGCTTTTTCAGCCTTGAAAACAAAATTAAATGAACATGGCCTAACCAAATCACTAGAAAAGGGACAAGATGTGCCATCACTAAGTCTAGAACAGCCATGAATGAACCTGCAGAAGGATCATTAACATTTAAAAGCTGGGCTTTGGAACAAGATGATCTTTATGGTCTTTGCAACCTAAACCATTCTAAGATTTTATGATTCTATGATTCATGGGTTCATCAGCATTTTCCATGCTAAAAATTTGTAGGTCTTTTCCTTTACAGAACAACATCATCTTGATATCTCTCCTCTCCTCTCCTCTCCTCTCCTCTCCTCTCCTCTCCTCTCCTCTCCTCTCCTCTCCTCTCCTCTCCTCTCCTCTCCTCTCCTCTCCTCTCCTCTCCTCTCCTCTCCTCTCCTCTCCTCTCCTCTCCTCTCCTCTCCTCTCCTCTCCTCTCCTCTCCTCTCCTCTCCTCTCCTCTCCTCTCCTCTCCTCTCCTCTCCTCTCCTCTCCTCTCCTCTCCTCTCCTCTCCTCTCCTCTCCTCTCCTCTCCTCTCCTCTCCTCTCCTCTCCTCTCCTCTCCTCTCCTCTCCTCTCCTCTCCTCTCCTCTCCTCTCCTCTCCTCTCCTCTCCTCTCCTCTCCTCTCCTCTCCTCTCCTCTCCTCTCCTCTCCTCTCCTCTCCTCTCCTCTCCTCTCCTCTCCTCTCCTCTCCTCTCCTCTCCGCCTGATCACTGGAATTTCAGCCAGAGCTGGTATTATCTGCATTTAAAACATGATTGCTTTTGGCATAAGGGGCTTTGGGAGTTTCAGAGCAGCTTTTGAAATCAGAAGGATGCCTTTACTTTTGTAGCAGAGTGACTTTCAAAGGGAAACAGTGGCTGGTGGATTTTGAAGCAGCTCCACAGCACCTCACACAAGGATGGAAGAGTTGATGATACACTGATACATTAACCAGGGAAGGCTGGAGGACACTGAAAAATAATCCTTATGGTCCCTGGAATGAATTATTCCCTCTCTAGAATCTCTAGGAACTCTGGAAACTACCTCAACCCCTTGAAGATCATTCCTTGCACATGGTGCTCTCTTAGGAGACTGTGTGGGAGGAGGACTTGAAGTTTCAGGGGCTCTCTCTGTGTCAGAGTCCAGGACATCCCTCTGGCTGCCCTGGCTGTCTCCAGACCCTGGCAGGGGGTTCGGAGACCTTGGCATGAAGCCAAAAACAAATGTGGCTTTGATTTTAGTCTCTGGAAAAAGCTGTCAATTTTGTATGAGTAATTACAAGCCACAAGGGTTTGAGGTGTGTGATAGTTGAATTAACACAAGGTGAAAAAGTAGAATTTTGGGGCTTTTTAGAATGGGGTTCAAGGGGGTACAAGATGGAGGGATTTGGGCGTGTCCTGACATTCTTCTCCTTCCTCTTACCCTCCATGTCTTGGTGTGATGGTGACACTTTTCTATTGGTTTCAGGTAGAGACACACTGTCCAACATAAATAATAGATATTGGCACATTATTGTAAACATAATACACATAGTTTTTGGTATAAAAGGTAAACACTGCCTCAGAGGGCAGACAGAATGCCATGGCCGACATGCTAGACAGAGCTCAGCAGGTCAGAGAAAGAATGTTATAGATAAGGGAGAATAAACAACCTTGAGAAGCTGATCCTGTGCATTCAGACTTCTCCTTTGTCTGCGTGGGCTGGGAAACAAGGACTTTTATACTCTCGGGATCACCTTGACACCCGGACCCTGAGATTTCTGCTGTCCTGCTCTGCACCCACTTGGCCAAGATGAAGGGTTCCAAACACATGTCACAACTCATCTTCCTGGTG
Organism: Taeniopygia guttata; assembly: GCF_048771995.1. Lineage (NCBI taxonomy): Eukaryota > Metazoa > Chordata > Aves > Passeriformes > Estrildidae > Taeniopygia > Taeniopygia guttata. Next base: position 149,255,668 of record NC_133026.1, on the reverse strand, counting down.
AGATCCCAGAGGAGAGCAGACAATGGATTCAATTTGAAAGCAGCACTGGTTAACTTTTTTAATAACTAATAATTAATGAAAAGTGAGCTGGCCAGAGAAATTGTGAAATCACAAAAACCCCTGGAATAAATAAATAAAAGCCCTGCTTTACTGGAAGCGTTTCTGTGGTGAAACCAACTGCAGTGAGACGAGGAACAATCTTGCCAGTAATGGATAACATTTATCACATTCACGGATTCATGGAGCCATTCGGCACACCTGAGGCTGCTAACAACGTGGGGGACGGGGGGAGCTGCACTAAAGGCCAACATATGGCAGTAAATCTGGAACAGCTGAACACTGGGATAAATTCACAGCAATATTTCCAAATTTTTAGGGCTGTGACTTCCCAGTTGCCCTATAAAGAAATATCAGTGTAGGGGATAAAAAACATCTTTTCATCTGTGAGTTACATGGGGGGGAAAAAAGTGAAATTCAGTTTTAAGAGCAGATTTCTAGCAGCTAATTCCAGTAATTAGGCATCTACTGTAAGGCAGGATTCTACAACAGTCAGGAGAAACAGCCACCTCTGCACATCACTTCCCACTTCACCTTCCACTGGGAGCCTTGTTCACCCATCACACAGGGAAACAAAGATGTGTGACCACCATGAAGCTGGAAAAGGACACAGGGTTTAAATTACTAGATCACAGAGGAGAAAATTTATGTCTTCATTTTCATTTTACTGATTATTTGTACTGGCCCTCTGTTTGCCTTATTCCTACAACTCTCAGAGGCATGCGAGGAAATAATTAAGGGATAATCTTTTTTTGCTTGGTAAAATATGGAGCAATAAATGGATGCTAAGATTGATTAGAGGCTGAAGCGAAGCAAAAGCCTGGGGTAGATTTAACCTTGCTGTTTCTCAGGATGATGCAAAGAAATTGAAGTTGAGACTTTTGCAGGTAAATCACAGGCCCAAATTGGTAAAAAATAATCCCTGTGCACAGCTCCTTTCTTTGAGGTGACTGAATTGTTCTGTGGTGTTTCTGCTTTTTCTTGTCCAGAAAAACTGGAGCAAAATCAGTTTCTTTGAATGGATGACCACACTTCAAAGGAAAATATAACTGAAAAGCCGGTGTAAAAACCACATAGAAATATAGAATTTTCTGAAACAGCTGAGAGGCTGGAAAACAACTTCTGTCGGCCCCAAAGCATCACCAAAGAGTTGTGGGGCCAGGATTGATGCCAGCAATCAGTCAGGCAGTTTAAATTCTAGGCTGAAGTGAAAGTGGAGCCATGAATAACCCAGGAGGATGCAGAGGACACAAGATGGTTCCATGGGGCAGAATTGGCTGCCAAAAATGCAGAAGAAATCACTGAAAATGGAAAATCCCTTCTCCAGAAAGATATTTCATCTAACCAATTAAGAAGTAATGGTGCCTTGGAAGCAAAATTACTTTTTCTCTTTTCCTTTTTCCCTTTCTTTTAATTTTTCTTTGTAGTCTATTTGAATTTTGGTTTTATATTTACTATTTCTTTTCAATTTTCTTTCTCTTTCTCTTTTGCTTTTCCCTTTTTTCTTTCCCTTTTTCTTTTATATCCTTTTCATTTTTTCCTCTTTTTCTTTCTTTTTCTTTTTCTTTTTCTTTTTCTTTTTCTTTTTCTTTTTCTTTTTCTTTTTCTTTTTCTTTTTCTTTTTCTTTTTCTTTTTCTTTTTCTTTTTCTTTTTCTTTTTCTTTTTCTTTTTCTTTTTCTTTTATTTTTTCCAATTTTTTCCTCTTTTCCCTGGTTTTTTTTTTTTTTTGGTTCCATTTTCTTTTTCTGTTTTAAGCATTTACAAAATTATTCCATTTTAGAAAGTGATCTATGTTAGCTCATCAGTTGTCTGCCCACATGGTTGAATACCTGCTTACCTCATTTCTCCTCCCACTCTTGGGTTGACTCCTGCTGCCCAGCTCCTTGCCCGACAGCAAAAATGCAAAGATTGTGGAGGTTGGCAAGCAAGGACCATCACTTCAAATTTTGCTGATAGACAAACAATGCTTTTGTTGCAAAAATAGGTGTGAAAAATGGTCACATGAAAATTTTGATGTTAAAAATAAAAAATGTTATTTTCATCAGAAAATCATCCCAGGTAAGTTTTTCCCCCATTGCATGGATCACAGGGAATGATTTGTCCTCTGGGCAAAGGCAAGTGCAGGATTAGCTGAGATTTGATTTAAATTTAGATTTAAAAATTAGATTTAGAGGTAGAGGATACAGGAGTCAAATCTGAACATGGGCATGAGTGTGGCTGAGCATTCACAGTTCCCTCTTGGTGTCCACTGATGGCTCCACCCCTGGGCACAGCTGTGTCAAGTGTTTTGATGTGATGATCCCCATTCTGTGATTTTGACCTCATGTAATCCACGAGCTCATAGTCAGAGATATGGAATTATAGTGACCAGTGAGGTGTAGAGTGAAAACAAACTGATCAGTCATGCTGGTAGAGCAATATTAGTGAGTGGCAGAGACCTGCAGCTCTAAAAAGTGATCATGCAACGAACAGTGACACCCTGCTTTTGCCCTTTATTGATCCCACAACAACCATAAAACGTGCTCAGCTGAAATATTTAAAACTTTACCTGTGGATGGGACAATGCCCAAACCCAGGGAAAGCAGATGCTGTGGAAAGTGAATACTCTTCAAATTCCACTTATGGCTTCACACTTCCTCCCCTCATATTCTTGTCATGTTCTCCTTCTTATCTGTAGGTAAAATATTAATATGAAACAATAAAGACAGAGGTAACTTCCTATTGATCTGGAAAATAAAGAGGGAGACACAAAGTGGAGAGAACAAAAAGCCCTGCTGCAGTTCCTTTGAAAATTAACTCAGCATCTGTGTTTGGACCTTCTGTTGCAGGTTGTGGCAAAGGAGGAAGCTGAAAGGAGAAGAAAGATATATAAAAGTAACTTTAAAAGTATTTTTGTCCCAGATCCAAAAGGATGAAGACACCAAAAAGAAGGAGATTCATCTTGAAGCCTTCCCAGAGATTGATGGAAGCAATCTTTTTTAACACAAGGAAAGCACTTGGATTTGATCAGCGGCAACTTAGAGAACGCCAAACTGAATCAAATTTCTTCTATTTTTGTGATTTGTACTTCCTTCTCCTCCACCTCCTCCCATTTCTGATTCCCAGGAGAAGCCCACCAGGAGCAAACAAGGAGAGCCCAGCCTGCTGCTGGTGTAACTCAGCTACACCCTGTGGGCCTGGGGAGGAACATGACCTGAATTCTGAGATTGGGTTGCAAAAACTCCAACCAGAGGGGAAACTCAGAATTGTGAGCTCGTGAATTTATTTCCTGAGAGGAGGGAAAAGCCTTGGTGAAGGAGCTTATTACAACCTGTAGCTTTCTATAGACTCCTGCCACACACATCTACGGTTCCACCTTACTGAACTGCATCATTTAAAACCCTCAAGCTCAGTGGTTTTTTAGTCCATAAGGGGTGAAATTTAGCACTGATTTCCATTAACTTCAGGAGAGCTACACAAATTGTAGCAGCTGAGCGATCTCAGCCCTCAATAGTCCATTAGTCCCCTAACCCAAGAAGGAAAATATTCCTATATTAGACCCACTGCCACCTCACTCCTCATCTGCCCTTCTCTTATCTTAACACCACCTCCACCATGATGGATTTATATTGTTGTGCCAGAGGGAAAAAAATCCATCCCTCTACTTGAAAAACATGACTTGTTTCCTCTCCTGCTTTTCTATCCCTCGAAGGCCCGGTGCTATCCTGGCATTCGGAATTGGGGATGATAAAAAACCAGTTCAGGTGTAGGGCACATGAGGAAAAGACAGCCAACCTGCAGAGGATCAAAGAGATCATTTCTCACATAAGCATGAGAAGTAATGAGCTGAGACCTGAACAGCTTTTCAGAATGCAAAGCATTGGGCAGCTGGTCAGGTGGAGAAAAAGAGATTACCAACCAGCCCTCTTTCTTCCTTTTTTTTTTTTTTTAATTTTCCCCATTCCTTTTATTTTTAGCCAGAAGATGTTTAGTCCAGGGTGAAAAAATCTGTCATGTTAGTGAGATTGTCCCTGCCACAGCACCAGTGTGAAGAGGACAGCTACTCCAAGTGGGTCACTTCTGCCATCAACCACGGGGTGAGCACAGTAGTGGCTGATTAACAGCATGGGGTGAAAGCTGTGTAGGACAAGGATGAGGTGAAACCTTGCTCTGAAATGAAGCTGTGGGAGAAATGAGGGGGGTTAGGTTGTAATCTTCCAGGAGCCTGCAGCCACAGCTGTAGCAATGAGCCCTTGAGTTCACAGCTCTGGGTTGTTTCTGTTCTGCTGCAGTGCTGGGTATATCTGTGCCCTAAGATAGTCCAGGCTTAGGCTCACAGCAGAGTTCAGTTAGCCTGTGAGGTGTTTAGGATAGAAAAGTGTCACCTGACCTGAGTCTTCAAAGAGAAAAATGTCCCTGCACAGGCCACTACACTGGGGATTGTTCCAGCCATGTCATAGCTGAGGAAGGAGTACCACACCCACCAGTTTTAGGTTTCCACTTATATCATAGAACCATAGAATGATTTGGGTTTGGAAAGGACTTTCAAGATCATCTTATTCCAATCCTTCCACTAGACCAGGTTGCTCCAAGCCCTTTCCATCCTGGGTTTGAACTCTTCCAGGGATGGGGCATCCACAAATTCTCTGGGGGACCCCTTTCAGTTCCTTACCACACTTTATGGACCTAGATTTTCACAGTCTCCTTCTGCACCTGACAGTGAGAAAGTATAGGTGGGATTTGTCCTACCTGTCTTCAGGTGTCTATGTCTGCATGGGATTTCTGGCTTCCTGTGATAGTGGATGTCAAGTCACCAGAGTCAGTAGAGGTAATGTCAGGTCTGCTTGTGCTCAGACAGATTCCTAAATTTTGTCAGACAAATCATGCCCTGAACTTGTCTCAGTGAAGAGAACCTGGGGTAACTTTTTCAGGTGGAGACACCTGCATTGAAGGTATCCATGCAGGTCAGATTTCACCTACAGGGGAGTGTTTGAAGAAGGTTTCTGGCTTGGTTGCACTTTCTTGGAGTTCACTCCAATGACTCCAAAGAAGACCTTGTGTTATCAGTTGGCTTCCTGTTGTGACCACAGGACTGTCATGCAGACATCAGTCAAAAATCAGAGCTCATCCTCTGACATCTGGTTCAATAATGATTTTACTGGGAAAAAATATCACAGGTCTCTCCTTGCAAATGGAAATGACTGTGCTACCTAAATTCTGAGGCATCTGCCACAGCACCTTAAATCCTTCCAGACTCACAAATCTGAAAGGGAAGACTTTTCCTCCAGAAATTAAGTTTTTTCTTTTTTCTTTAACAAGACATGCAATTTATTACAGTATGACCCAACTACTCATCACACAAATGAGTAAGAGAGGAGTAAATATAATCATTCAAATGCAACTTTATGTAGATCATTAAAAGAAAACCAAAGGAGAGATCCAATAGAAAACTAAACTCTAAAATTTGAAATCACATATGAATCTTGAGGTATCCTGGGACTAGATCTGCATGGATGGAGAGGATAATTTCAACTTGCAGCCTTTATTTAGAACTGAGCACTGATGTCCAGCCAGAGAGATGTGGATTCATGTTTATGAGCCGCCTGGCAAATACTTACGCACCTCCCACAAAAACCCTCTAATTAAATGTTAATTAAATGCAACACATTAGGCTTAGCAGACTCTCTGCTGCTGAGTTATATACATACACTGCAGACACTCTAATGAAATACTTGACTTTGATTTACGAACATGAATGCAGCTAGAACTGGGGCTCGCGCTGGTATCTAATTTTGCACAAAACAAAGGAGGCTGCCTTGCCTCTGCTAATGGTTCCAGCTTTTTAATGAATACTTCCAGCCATGATGTGATTACACAGTAACTTACAGGCAGGGAAGTTGACACGAGCAGAGAAATGCCTTGAATGGAGGGGACCTCCTCTCCTGGCATTGGGGAAGGATTTTGCCCGGTCTCCAGCTGCAAACGCCCTTCAGCCAGTGCAGTGATCTCATTTCAGTCCTCATTGCTCTCGCTGCCATCACAAAGCCTTACTTGATCTGAAGGGATGGAAACAGCAGGTGAGGCTCAGATTGTGTCATGCCTGTTACAGTCAAGATGATGAAGGGCCACGGGTGAAAATCATCAAGAGAAAATTAGAGGTGTCACTTCAGGAGTGAACTCGTTTATGCAGATGGCTCCTGATAGAGTTTCTCAATGCCGTATTCACTCGTTTCACGTGCAAAATAATCAACACATTGTTAACCTTTATTCAGCTTCAGAGTAAGCAAATACCACAGAATCGCGGAATATTCTGAGGTGGAAGGATCACAGGGGTCTATAAGGATCATTGAGTTCAGCTCTTAAATGAATGGCCCATATGGGGGTCAAACCTACAACCTTGGCATTGTCATCACAGTGCTCTAGTCAACCTAATTCTGACCCAAGTATGGCGTTATCTTAAGTTTTCCTCCTTTTTATTTTTATTTTCCACCTGGGCCCCTAAACTTCCAGTGCAGATACTGACTGGCAATTTAGAAATAAATTCTTAAGTACTTCTTATTTCCAACAAGCAAGGTGCAGCCTGGCATATAGGACAACTAACTCTCTAGGATTTATAATATTGCTCATTTTCTCCTGGGTTTTTTTTGGTAGAATTCTCCTTTAGTGTCTAGAAATGGAGGCAGATCCTGTCATGCCATGTATTACAGCTCCTCAGTGATAATCAGCACCCAACACAGGGTATGAATCCATGTGGCATCCACAAAATACACTGGTAGAGGAGCAATATTTTTATAGTTTTCTCAAAGCTCTGAGACTACTGGAAAGTAGCCACCTGCCAGGGAAAGTTTCAATAATCCTTCCCAAGGAGTCTTCCTGGTTCTTGGGCAATGGCCCACCCAGCAAAAATGCAGATTAAATTGCGCCATGAATTTCTGAGGCTTTGTAATGACCTCAGGCAGAGTTTGTGGTGCTGCCCTGATGTCAGTAGCTGGGTTGGAGACTTTTAATATTGGCTGAGAAATGTCCTGCCTTCACTGTGACTGAGTTCTTTTCAACCCCAAATCTATTTCTCCTTAAAATGGGTAGATTATGCCTCAACGTGAAGAAAAGTATTGCTCTCCAAGCAAACCCAGCAATACAGAAAGAGAAACTTGAAAACAACAACCCTTGCTGAAGCGGCAGGAGGCTGAAGTCACTCATGTCGTGTAGTACTTTGAGACTCCCAGAATGGAAGACACATCTGAAGTGCACATTACTGTCTCAGGGACAAAAAAAGGAGAGATCGGATGAAATAATGATAAGAAAAGGCAAAATAAATGAGTTACTCACCTCCCTGAGGGCAGGCTGTGCCGGTTTTATGAATGTGAGAACCTATTCTTGGCCTTACACAGGCATCTGTGAAAAATGTGCCACTGTTTTATCCCTCTGCGTGTACCCTGCCAGAAGGAGCGAGTGCGGCGGAATTTGCGCACCTGACACATCCCCCAGGAAGGCGCGAGGGACTGACCACGGCTTTCTGGAGGGCTCCGCGTGCACCACAACTGACTAAAGGACCAGCAAGGTCAGGCTCTACCTTGGATGCAGTCCTAGAAAACCATCCAGGCGCGCTAAATAAAACAGAAGCCAGTAGGCATCTGGGGACAAGTGATCTTAATGCGTTCAGATCAGAGATGTCGCCAGCAGAAGGCTCAAGCAGCAAAGCTCGGGGCATAAAGACTATGGGAAACTTTACCTTAAACAGAGGTCCTTACCTGTGAGGAAATAAAAACAGATGCTGGAAACATCTCATTATTCCATATTGCTAAGTGGGAGCTTTCCTTTAGAAGTCCCAGATATGACAGAAGAGGCTGTTGTAGGAAGAAGCCAGAAAAAATGGATATTCAGGCACTTTACTTGTTAGCAAAGAGCTGAATAAAATCTGAACACCCCATACCCATGGAGAAAAATTATTTTAAAGGTATCAGAAACCCTACTGTAGACATCTTCTCCAGGATGAGAAGGTTCACACCAAGCAGTGCCTCTACTCTGAGTTCAGAGTGCAGAGAAATTTTACCCCTTGGTCCCTATAAATAACTCACTCTCTTTTTGGCAAGACCAGGGGTAATTTTAAGGACTTGTATTCTTCAAGGGACACCATATGCTGGTTTTGGCTCCAAAAGAAGTACAGAATGTAATTTTTGGGGCTCAAAAGGCACCTTAATTAGCTATAGTCATCCAGGAGTGGAACAAACCATTGAACTCAACTGATGAGCTAAAAAGACCAAATTATGCTGGTGTTAACAAATTATGCTGTCTGTTTAGGAAATTGAATTCTTGTGTCAGCCTAGCCTTTGTGGGTTAAACTATTCCCCAGCCACAGGAGCTGAGAACATTGAATGAAGTTGACATAGTTCCAACCTAAAACCTATAAATCCCGAAGCTGTGCCTGTTTCAAAATATTCCTTGATTTTTGAGATTTATGACCTGAATATTCAGAAATTCCATGAAGTTCAGGTATCATTTTCCCCCCTAAAAATCATTAGTTCTTTCTTTCTCTACATGGAACAACTTGTAATTTTTTCCCTTTGAAAACATTATAATATATGACTGGATCTCTGTCCTGGTTTCAGCCAGGGTAAGGTTAATTTCTTCTCAGTAGCAGTTCCAGTGCTGTGTTTTGGATCTGGAAGGAGAATGGTGTTGATAACACACAGATAGGTTTTACTTTTGCTAAGTCGTGTTCAAAAAGTCAAGGACTTTTTCCTTGTCTTGTGCTCTGTCAGAGGAGGTTTGCAAAAGGAGCTGGGAGGAAGCATAGCTGGGACAGGTGACCCAAAGTGGCCAAAGAAATATTCCACCCCACAGAACATCCTGTCCAGTAGATAAACTGGGAGGAGTTACTGGGAAGGGGCTGATCTTGGTTTGGGAAGGGTGATCTGGCACATGTCAGAGGGTGTGGAGCATTTATATTGTGCACCACTTGTGTTTCCCTTTTTATTATCATTTATCTTTATGACTGCATTTTACTTTCTTTTCAGTTATTAAACTGTTCTTATCTCAACCTACAAGCTTTACTTTGATTCTTCTCCCCATTCCAACAGGGTGGGATGAAGAAAGGGGAGGCAGAGTGAGTGGCTACCTAATTTCCAGCTGGGCTTAAACCATGACAATCACAAAGTTCTTAAAAGATGCATATATAACTTATAGCAGATTTTCCTTGAAATACTTCAAGAAAGCAAAACAGAGTTTTAAAACAGGTTTTAAAACTGGCTGGTCCTCCTACAGCCCAAACTGATCTACTTCCAGGGTGGAAAGAACTGAGAGAAGCAATTAAGGTTGATAAAATCAAGTTAATTCTGATTAAACCCAAATGTTAAACACTGTAATGAAAGTAAATGCTGCTTATCTGTCTGTTGAGGGGGACAGTGAGAAGTTGAGCAGAAAACTATAAAACATGTAAGAAAATGGACAAGTGAGTTGTCCACTCTGAATGCATCATGTGAACAAATCAATGGCCACCAGGACTTCAGGTTGGCCACCATGAGGGTAATTTTACAGCAGCAGCAAGAACCCAAACACAAAACTGATGAGTGTTGGATTAGGCATGAGAGAACAGGGCGATGCTTTACCTGTGGAGCCTCATGGTCTGTGATCCACAGGGAAGAATTACTTCCACCCCCACTTCCAGGTGATCTTTAAGGTCCCTTCCAATGAAAAACATTCTATGATTCCTCTCCCTGAAGAAAAAAAATGTGAATTTCATAATTGAGAAGTCTCAAAACATTGTATGAAGAGAAAGTCACTTAGTCCCATGGATGTGGGAAATATGAAAACCTGTTTTCTTGGGGAACTGCATCTCACAATGTCTGTAGAGGATTATGCTAAAATTGTAAATTGAATTCAACCCTATTGGGTGTCAGACAGAAAGAGATTTTCTTAATGCCCAGCAGAAGCGAGCAGAAGGGAAATCACATTTTGATGTCCGCAATAGTCAGGACCATTCTCCCAATGGAACCAGTAGTTCTTCCTCTCTTACCTGGGAAACCAGCCATTTTCAGCCAAGCTTGTGAGAATTTAATATTTTCCTTCTGTCAGATTTCACCTGTATTAGTGACCAGACCCAAAAATCATGAGTAAGGAACAGCTGACAGGCTTAAGTATGCAGCATCAGCTGATTAAGTCCAGAACTCATCAGTGCTGAGTTATGACACCCAGAGCTGCAGAGGTTGCCAAGCCAAGGAAGATGCACTGAGATGGCGCTCATATATGGTAAAAAAAAAAATAAACCAGAAATATGTGTGTAAGTAGTCTGAAGTGCAGAGGAAGATACTTGGGGTCTGGGTGTCAGGATGACCCCAAGATTTTGTTTCCCAGCCCGCGCAGCCAAAGAAGGAGTCTGAAATGCGTAGGATTGGCTTCTCAAGGTTGTTTATTTTTCCTTATCTCTAACATTCTTTCTCTGACCTGCTGAGCTCTGTTCAGCAGGTTGGCCATGGCATTCTGTCCTGCTGTCTCGGGTGGCGTTTACATTTTATACTAAAAACTACGTATACTATGTTTACAATAATGTGCCAATATCTATTATTTATGTTAACTGTGTCCCTACCTGAAACCAATAGAAAAGTGTCACCATCACACCAAGACATGGAGGGCAAGAAGAAGGAGAAGAAGGTCAGGACATGCCTAAATCCCTCCATCTTGTACCCCCTGTTCCCCATTCTAAAAACCACCAAATTCTACTTTTTCACCCTGTGTTATTTCAACTACCACACTACTCAAACACTTGTGGCTTGTAATTCCTCATACAAAGTTGGCAGTTTTTTCCACAGGCTAAAATCGAAGCCACAATTTTTTTTGACTTCGTGCCAAGGTCTTGAGTCCTCTGCTAGGGTCTCGAGACAGCCAGGGCAGTCAGAGGGATGTCCTGGACTCCGTCAGAAGCTCTGAAAAGGAGGGAAGTTTGAAGAAGACACACAACTGGGAGAAATGGCTGCAATGCCATTGGACAAGAAAGTCATGGGAATTTTTGTGGGTGTTAAAATTGTCTTTCCCATTTTAGGGGAGTAACTAGTGGTCTGCTCTAAGAATAACACACTGAATCTTTCATGTTGTCCACAACCAATTATGCCCAGAACTGGGATCACTTTAATAACAGAGGTGTCAGCTGCCTGCAGACAACCTGTGATTAGGTTTGGCTCTGTCACACCCACCTAGGAAATGGGCAGCCACTAAACCTGCTGGTCTTGGCTCCTCCCTCAAGATCAGCACCTAGAGAGGTGACTCATCTTCCTCTCTCCCCACACCTGATCCCCCTCCCAGATTATGGTGGGATGAATCACCCTATGGAGGTATCACTCATGCTCCAATAGATATTGAGGAAACCTACTCAATTGTCTTGACAAATGGTACAAATTCTTAGTTGGTTTAAAGTATAAATCCAGCCTAGAGCATGTCTTGGTTGCTGTTGTGGCTTCTCTCCCACTGGGGCATGAGTTTTCTGGGTTTATGAGATGGGATTTCTCCATCACAGCAGTATCCAGGTGTCAGGAGCAGCCTCCAATTCAAAGAGAGCCCCATCCCTGCAGGAACAGCACAACTTTATCCAACTCCAGCTGAAAGCTCGCTGTCACAAATGATCAAACCTCTTTATATTGACAGGAAATCGTTTAGAACTGCAGGGGAAAAAAAGCCATCAACATTTTCCCTGTGAAAGCCAATACTTGTTTTTCCAGTGTTTGCTGGTGTGTGTTATGTGGATATCAAATTTTGAGGAATGAGGGAAGACACAGATGACTTTGGAGACTCATCTTCACCGCAATTTGCTTATAGTCTGCATGAATAAATTCCATTCAAATGACCTTGAGGAAAATATTAATAATATGATAATGGTCATTTGCATACTCTGCTGAGTACGTTGTCAATTCAAACAGAAGAGTTTGTCCAGGGCTCTTTGTCAGCAAACAGAGAAACAGAAAAAGTCACTCTGAGAGTAACTCCTACATCAAACCCCCCAGCTGGTATCTGAAAATATTGGTCACAAGCTTGACTTTCTGGTGAGATTTTTTGAAGGCCAGATCACAGCAAGAAGCAATGGGACTTGGGCATTTTAAAAATATTTCACACTGTTCAGTGCTTGATTTCATTCTGTTTTCATGTTTCGTCTCCTAGTGATTTCTTGCATGTTTCAGAATTCCCTAAACATCAGAAAAAAGATTACCTGACTGTAAGCAATGACAAATTAATTTCAGTTGTGCTTTCCTTATAATCCACTTAAATTTGAACCTAATTTTATCATAAATGAGTTATATACAAAGAACAAAACATGAAACCAGCCTTGCCCACACAATTTTAGGTATTTTTACTGTGCTGTACCTCTCCCTGAAATGGAGCTCTGATAATTTCATTCAGATGATTTAGAAACTTGAAAATTTCATCTCAATTTGAAAAAAAAATCCATTCTGTGGACTTATCATTTTCATCTCCCTTTGTGGTGTAACTTTCCCCATGGTGATCACATTTATTATGGGCATGGAAAGGACAGTCTCAAACATGAAATATGTGCTTTGTGTGCTAAAAAGGCTCATTCTTCAAAGCTGAGAAAAATTTTGAGAGAAATTGACATAAGTGTAGAGAGGAAATTGTGAATGAAAATTGAGAGTCTTTTAGGAATAATTTATTAGATGGCCCAAAGCCAAGCATCCGCAATCAAGACAGGATAATTTTGACTAAAAGCCATTAGAATTTTCTGATAAAGTGAAAGCCTCAAGTAGAAGTATCTATATATAGGCCTGTTATCTTTGTGTCTGTGGGCATTTATTATGGCTATTTGCTTCTTTACTTCTTCTGTATATAATAGGCTTTTTTTTTTCATGCGGATGAAAAAAAAATGCATTTATGTATTTTTTTCATAGATTCAGAGAATGGTTTGGGCTGGAAAAAGACCTCTAAGATCATTGAGTCCAACTGTTAACCCAACACTCTCATCTTCACCATTAAACTCTGTCCCCAGGTGCCACATCCACATGTTTTTTTTAACACTTCCACAGATTATGATTACACCACTTCCCTGGGCATCCTGTTCCAATGCTTGATCCCTCTTCCAGTGAAGAAATTTTTCCAAATATCCAACCCGAACCTCCTTGGTGCAACTTAGGCAATTTCCTCTTGTCCTATCACTTGTTACCTGGGATTTTGTTATCAATTTGCTCAGCAAACCTGGCTCTGAACCCTTCCAGTGATGGGGCATCCCCAGCTTTTCCAGTGTCTCACCATGTTGCATTGTCCAAATTTTCATCCACCAGTATCTCCACATCCTTCTACTCAGGGCTGCTCTCAAGCCATTCATCCCCCAGTCTTTATTGATAACACAAGTGCAGTAGCCTGCACTTGACTTTTTATGCACTTTTTTTTCATTATTTACCTTAGTTGATATTTCTTAGACATCCCAGATAGGAGTGCAAACAGGAAAGGACAAAGTTTTAAGAAAGAATAAGTAAGGTGGGAAAATATCAAATGGTCAGAAAATTGAGATAAGAATTAAGGCCAAAAATTTAACTGTCTCCAAGTAATGCCATTATGGAATATCCTGAGCTGGAAGTGACCAACAAGGGCCATCATAATCCAACTCCTGACCCTTCAGAAAACACCCCCAATAGTCCCACCATGAGCCAAAACACTATCCAAACACTTCTTGAATTCTGCCAGACCTGGAGCTGTGACCACTTCCCTAGGGAGCCTGGTCCAGTGCCTGACCACCCTCTGGGTGCAAAATCTTTTCCTGGTATCCAGCCTAAACCTCCCCTGACACAACTTCAGTCAATTCCCTTGAGTCCCGTCACTGGTCACCAGAGAAGAGATCAGTGTCTCCCCTCATGAGGATGTTGAAGACCACAATGAGGTCTTCCCTCAGTCTCGTCTTCTTCAGGCTGAACAACCCAAGTGACCTCAGCTGCTCCTGAAGCCCTGAATAAACATTTTCTATTTTGTTTTAGGAAATCCCAAAATTTGCCAAGATTTTCAGCCTTGGCAAGGTTAAGTTTCTACTCACCTGGGTATCCCAGAGACATTTCCAAAGGCAATTAGGGCAGAAGTCATAGGGGCTATGGCTGCAGCATTGGGTCATGGGGATGGAGAAGTCCTTTAGGACAACCTGGGCCCATTCCAACAGTTTCATCCAGCCAAATGCCAAGAACGAGGAGCACGGGCCGGCTCACAAAACAGAATGTGATTTTCCAGCTCACAGGGGTTGCAAACAGGAATTTGGGAGCTGAATGGCAACCAGCCATGACCTCCCAACACAACATTGTGGGAAGAGCAGCCTTTGGCTGGCTGACCAAGAGAAGTGAGTGGGAGTGAAAAGCAATTCTCTGTTTACAGAGGGAGTTGGTCGAGCTGGTATTGCTGAATTTGCGTCACTTTGTGGCTGATCTTTTTCAAAAGGTCACTGGAGGTTCTGGAAAATAGTGCACTTGAAGTTAAGATGAAGAGAAAGTTTCCTTATCAAATGAGACATAAAGAGGTCATGCTGTTTATTGAAAAAATAATAAAAAAAGAAAAGCAGTGCCTAGGTTGTGGCACAGACCTACCTGTGGCACCAGAGGAAATCGTGGCTGTTCAAGCTTTTCAGTCTACCAGAGAAAGGCAAAACAAATACCACAAGCAGAAAACCGAAGATGGAAAAATCCAAATGAGAGGAAAGACACACATTATTAACAGTGATTAATCACTGAAACAAACTATCCAGGGAGGAGACAGAATCTCATCTCCTGATGTTTTCAGAGCAAATGTATTTGCTTTCTCAGGCAGGATGCTTTCAGTAAACATATGTTATTGATCTTGATACAGGAAGTACCAATAGAATTTAGGAAAGCGCTCAAAATATGACTTAATGACCCTTATTCTCTTATCTCGTCTTCTTCAGATTTTATGAGTCTATGAACTGCACCTAATTAGCAATATTTAGTCATCGCAGAGATAATGAGAACACCCTGAACCAAGATCATTTGCATAAAACACCTCCAAACAAGCTCAAAGGTCTGCCAGACAAAAATTTACTATCAATTGACAATAAGAGGAGTGAAAATATCCTTTTTTTCTGCCCTATTGATCTTTATTCTCACTTTGTCTCAGGGAGTTTGTTCTGGTCTGGACATCTTTGGTCTGGGTGTTTCCATTCCTGTCATTTTCCTTGCAAACCTTTTAAAAAAATGATATGGTCTCAAAATGTACAATCTCCCTAGATTGCTGTTTGTTGCAAAGGCTGAATGCAATGCCCGTGTTCCTCTTCAGTCTGAGTGTTCGACACTGCTTAAAAACGTCACTTAGGAGATGTCCCATCTGGTCACCCAAAAGTAGTGGATATTTAGATGACTAAAGAAAGAGAGTCATAGATTGGTATTTGATAACAGAATGAATATTAAGGGCTGTCATTTAATGTCTGTGCAGGAGTTGGTTTATGTTAACATGATCTCAGAGAGAATTATACGGTCCAAAATTATAGCATCACTGTGTTATGATTATTATGGCATTATTAAATGCCATAATAATGCCAAAATTAGCATTTTAAGCCTTTTTCTTCCCTTAACTAGCTAATCTTCACCCAGAACAATGTCCTGTAACAAAATATAATGCAAAGTCTATCAGGCTGGGAACAGAATGATTCTGGTGGTTGGGACATTAATTAGGAGTAACAGGATTCTGATTTATTCTATTCCCATTCATCAACACAGCTTGGGTCCTCTTTTTCTGATCTGGTTTCTGTTGTTTACCTGCTTTTCTTTGGCTTGTTAGTAAAGCATCCAGGATTCCCAAGCAGTCTCCCACCTAAATACTGCCAGACTTTGAATGGGTTCATTTCCAAGAAGAGATGAAAGCAGCACAGTTGTTTCAAAATGGGCATAGGCCAAAACATTCAATGCTCACAGCCAACTGCTCATGAACTGTCTACACACCAAGAGTTATTGGCAGGCAGCGTATGGCAAATGTGCTGCTCTTCAGAAAACTGTGATCTTTTTGTGAGCCACTTTTAAGTAGATAAACGGACCAAATGGCTTGTTATGAATTATACACACCATTTCTATATGTCACCAGATGTGTTTCAGTGTAAAATCACTGGTCTGCAATGATTAGTTATCAAGTTGGAGATGAGGAGAGCTTGGATAGGCATTTTCAGCTTGCTGGCTCTTAAACCCTTGCCAAGCTAAATCAAATTATGCCCAGATATCAAATTGTGCCTAATGAACTCCAGTGCTGATAATGAGCACCTGTATTTTTCACTGCTGTGTCATGGTGTTGCAGCAAAGATTTATTGGGAAGAAAATTGTTGTGTATGAACATAAAAGTGACCACTACAATCTCTCCAGTAACTGCTGGCCACCACAATGTCATTGATGACAAGTCAGATGAGGAAGAGTGGAAAAAGGTTTGTCCCTGTGCTAAATACAGACATGGATTCACATCATCCCTTGCCATGCTTGAAGGGTATCCTTGCTCTTGTGTGTAACTTCAGCTTTCCATCATGGTAAATTTCTGCATTTTTTTTTCTAGATTTGTGTTCTGCAATTCCCTTCAGATTAAATTTTACCCCTTCACTCTTGAATTCAGGGAAGCATCCTACAATTTAGGAATACGGATGGACAGTCACACACAAGCTGTGAGCTTTTGTCAGCTTCTTCATGGAGCTTTCTCTCTCCAACAAAAAAGTTCATGGAATTGTTTAGGTTGGAAAACTCGTCTAAGATCACTGAGTCCAACATTTCCACCAGCAATTCCAAAGCCTGGGAATTGCTTCTAAATTCTAAAGCATGCCCTCAAGTGCCACACAGAGCTTTCAAATCCTGCCAGGGGTAGGGACTGTACCACCTCCCTCGGTAGCCTGTTCCAATGCTTGACAACACTTTCCATGAAAAAAATTTTCTTAACGTCCAACCTAAACCTCCCCTGGTACAACTGAAGGCTGTTTCCTCTTGTCCTGTCCATTGTTCCCTGGGAGAAGAGATCAACCCCCACCAGCTACACCCTTCTGGCTGGGAGCTGTGGAGACTGAGTTCTCCCTGAGCCTCCTTTTCTCCAAGCTGAACTCCCTCATCAGACTTGTGCTCCAGCCCCTTTCCAGCTCTGTTCCCTTCTCTGGCTGTGTTCCAGCACCTCAATGCCTTTCTTGTAGTGATGGGTCCAAAACTGACCCCAGGACTCCAGGTATGCTCAGCAGAGAGGGACAGTCACTGCCCTGGTCCTGCTGGCCACCCTAGTGCTGATCCAAGCCAGGTGCCTTTGGCCTTCTTGCCCACCTGGGCTCATGCTGGCTCATGTTCAACCAAACCAGCACCTCCAGATCCTTCACCACCAGGAAACTTTCCAGCCACAGGAGTCTTTAGATGAGGTTTACCTTAGAGAGGGGTCAGTTCAAGCAAAAACTACCTTGGAAGTTCATTTGGGAAGGGCAGTGGGGAACCCAATCCCTGAAAAACCAACTGTATGGAATACAAGATCAGACAAAAAACCCCATCCTTCCCTGTCTCCCATGCCATAATTTCTGCTTGAAGAGCAGGCTGATTGATGCTGGGGTGCTCACCCAGGCTGGAAGGTGAACTTTGTCTTCATGCTTACACAGCCTGATTTTAATTTAACGTTTCTCTTTCTCCCTTGGGGGTTCCTCTCCCTGCCCTGCTCTGCGAGTTCACTGGGTTTTATGAGTTATATGCTAATCATTCTGCCAGGGCTGGGCTCATCCATCATCTGGGCTGCAGTGGATGGAGCTGGGTGTCTGTCCTCCTCACTCCACACCCCACGACCCAGCAGTCTGGAGGAACAGGCTGGTGGGTAGGGCTGGAGCTGCCAGGAAAAGGGGAGGTGAAACTACTTGGTGGAATAGAAAGGACAATGGGATGTCCATTCCTCTCCATCATCCTGGAAGTGGATCTCCTCTCTCCATGCAACTTTTCCTCAAGACAAAGTGATCCTCCAGAAGTCCAATGTGAGGAAGGGGTGCTGGGGAGCTCCAGAAAACAGCATCAGTAAACTGTCAGGAACTTGCCTTGCTCATCACAGGGTTTGGGTAACTGCCAAGGACCCTACAGTAATTCAGGTGAGTTTTCCCTGCTAAATGAGTTTACAGTGATGAATAGTGTTTTCTGGGTAATTTAATAATATTAATGGGATCTCATTAGGCTGGCATTCATTAACATTCTTGAAGGTGTATCCCCTGCTGGCAGTCTTTGGGAAGACTGGGATGGAAAAGGAAAACCAATATCCTAATTCATTCACATCCCTAAATACTTCCAACGAGGCAAAGGTTTTAAAGCACTTTATTGGTTCGGTTTATTTAATTTACATCCCTCTTTGTGTACTGTGGTTTTATTTCCTACACAGGCAGTAAAACCAATATTGTTCAGCTGAAAGTGCCCTCAAGAAGAATTATATTAGAATTAGATATCAAATGGCCAGAATTATTACTATGACTATTATGATCCAAGAATCAGATGATGGAAATGCAATAATTTACTCAAAATAAATCTGTCTTCAGAGCTCAAGTAACCTCTCTGTATGAGATAGCTGAGCTGATAGCACTGGTAGCTGTCATCTCTGCCACTGCTCCAGCTATTGAAAAAGGACTGGCAGAGAAAAGGTATTCACTGAGTTGGTTTTGATCTCTCAGAACGAGATTGTATCTTTGATTTGCATTAAATTACACCTCTCACTCTGTGGAACCCTCTTCTCTTTTTTTGCTCTGCAGGACACACAAAAGTAACAATCACCACCACCAGAATAACGGGATCAGGACAAAGAATTATTCCAGAAATTAAGGTGCTGCCATGCTGCTCCAGGAGATCCATGGTGGCAAACTGAAAGGGAAATTCAGGTGAAAATTTATATTTGAAAAAGAATCTCTCAAAATATGTTTCTGTGCTTTATGTTCTTGCTAGCTAGATCCTAGATTGGGTGCAGTTAAATTTTCTGAGCAGATGACAATTTTCTGCAGAATTTTTGTTTAGTGACCAGTGCAGGAGATATTAAATTTAACTCATGTGCTCCCTGATACTCACCCTACTGAATTTCTCCCAAATTTTCCTATTCACATCATTTGTCAATACCTCTAAAGAAACCCTTATTCCCAGAAGCTCATACAGTCAACTGAAAAATGTCTCAGTTTTGAGAGAAACTCTTATTTTCAGTAAATATTTACTTTTCTTTCTGAAAGAAACTCAGACAACTCATCCTTTATGAAACTGAAATTTCAACTTTAAAACATTTTTAATTCTTTTTATGTTGTATGGTGATGAATATAATTTTGGATGGCGAAGACTTAAACAAGCTGTTTCTGTGTTAGAATGCAAAAAGAAAAGTGTAGACAAAAGAAGTTATATTTTTAATAAAATGTGTTATTCGATAAAAATACTCCCACATTTTTCATCACAAATTTCAGATAGAATTTTTTTTATTTTTTATGCCAGCTGTAGTTTACCTCTGGTACCAGAATGAAATCCCTATCATGATAAAAGCCTCCACATCCTCAGAGCTCATATTTCATGCCATTTTTGCACCAGAAGAGTGAATAATTCAGCAGATTGGAGTAATGAATCATTTTCTCATCCCAAGGTGGCTGCTGCTCACGATGATTAATACTGATTTATATATTACTCATGACAGTCTCAACCAGGTCAGGGCCTCGCTGTGTGACATCCTGGATGGGAGACACCAGATAAACACTTCCTGCCCCAAATTGCTCCCAGTGTAAGGTTTTGTTCTTTTGGTCCTCACCAGTGGGTAGCTGACCTTAGTGAGCAGCCAACCTTCACCTACACAAGCCTTGGAACAAAGTGGGGAAAACAGAAAAAGGGAGGGAAGAGAGGAAAGGAAAACAAAGAGGAAAGAAGAAGTAAAAGGTCATCTGATTGCATAAAAACCTTGTCAGTTTATCCTACCTTTGATAAACACCAGTTACTAAATTTTTTTTTCAGCAGCTTTACCTCATGTCACCTGGAAAAAACTGGATTATGAGATGTTTTTGCAAACAAGGAACGCAGAAAGAGGCATTTCCAGGCTTCCTGACAGTGTTGTTGGGAGTTGCAGTTACATTATTCAGCTCTCCATGCTGGGATGTGTTTAGGCTTTTTGACAGGCTGAAGTCCCTGGCCAGCAAGGAGCAGAGAGATGAAACACAGGTTATGCTCAGCTCCATTTCTATGCCTTTATTAACCATATTGAAGAAAAAAAAAAAACCCAATATATTTTCAATACAGCTATGCCACCACTTATGTGATGGTGTCCCTGAAAAGGCAACAGTTTGCACCCAGAAGGAGAGGTGAGCACTGGACCACTGTGAGACAATCACACAACCACTGCATCTTCTCAAAACAGCAAAATGGACTGGACTTTCTGATAGCAGGCTCCCTAGATATTAAAGAAAAGGAAGAAAAAAAAAAAGAAAAAAATAATATATTTGCTTGTAAGTGGAGATTATGGCTTAGGACTTCCCATTTTCTTACAAAAATTGAAGAAACCTGTTGCTGTTGTTAGTGTTATTATTATTGCTGTTGTTTTATGGTTATTACTAGAAAATAATTGTGGAACTGTTTTTAAATTAAGCATTATTATTATTATTCTGTCCCAAGCACAGATTAAAAGAGCTATTGTCAAACAAAAAGGATAAAGATATAAAAAAGAGGAAGCTTTTCTCTGTCCCCTGCTTTGGTCCATGACATGGACCTTCCCTGTACTCCCTGGCACCCCTCCAGCCCCTCCAGGTGCTGTTTCCACACTGAAACAGGAGAAGGACAGGGTGGTTGGTACCATTTGAAAAAGTGCTGCTTCCCTTCTGATCCTTACAATGTGCTCAGATTTATCTCTCAACTCATCCTGCCTCACACATGACACCTGGGAATCCTGTACTCAGTGGTGTGTGATGCTTTTTGATCCAGAATCTCCTCCTTCTGCCTTCTTTGGCAGGTGTTTTTACCCAGTCAGCTTTGAAAGGTTAAAAATTAAGCTCATGAAAATCAAGACAGTGGAGTTTACCCACAATTCTCTTTCTCATTCCTGTCACTCCATAGTAAGGAATGGGATTTCTCTTCAGGAATCCTTTGTGATTTTCTCCCTGAAGGGAAAAATTAACTCAAGGGAGCCTGACTCACACATGCCCAGCTCAGATGTGAAGTGGTATCTGCAGACTGGGATCAAGCCTCATCTACAAATAGAACAGTTTGGCTGTGGAATAAACTCCCATCTGTGGGTGATGCCCCTGTAAAGGCATTGCCCTGGAGGAGTGAGATAACTTTATGATTCAAGAATATCTGCCCCAAAATATTCAGGGACTGCAGCTGCAGGGCTACAGCAGCGAAGCATCAATACCAGCAGAGTGTCTCCTCCACTGGTTCCTGCTCAAACATCATTCATTATGTCATTCTACACCAGGTAGGGCCCACCCAGCACTGCAAATGCCTCCAGTCAGTGATTAGAATAACAGGGATATAAATTATTTTCTCAAAAAAAAAGGCAATTCCAGCCTGAACCTTCTGCCAGAGAGCACAAAAGCAGTGGTGTCAATTTATACTGATGGATAATTTCTCCCTAAAAAAATAAGTGCTGTTCCAAGTTCAAGAGCATATTCTAAAGTTGGAGTGTCCTGTACCTTTTGGGAATGGATAGGTCTGGGATTGCCTGTTTGTTGTTCTTTATCATCTGTCTCCTTTCTTTGCTCTGTTTATAGTGCAAATTTTGCAATTGCATGGTTAAGATATTTTCTGATTTTTCAGAGTTTGTTTCTTTTCAATTTCTAGAATCTGATTTTAAGTTCTGGGGGTTTTTTTGTTTGGTTTTTTTGCTTGTTTTTGGTTTTTGTTTGGTTTTTTGTTTTGGTTTTGTTTTTTGTTTGTTTGTTTGTTTGTTTGTTTTCTGATGGTGGGTCTCCAGACCCCTTCTCACTACTTTTCTTCAAGAAAATTAACTCACAGACACATATTTATACATAATTATTATGTAGAGATCCCGTAAAAATACTCATCTTTGCCAGCCACATTCTAAACAGAAATCTCATCCTTTCTCCTTGACACTGACCCATAAATGTCCTGTTGTCTGCTCAATGTCTGTGCTACAGACTGTCGTCCTCTCAGGGGTTGGAACCAGATGGATTTTAGGGTCCCTTCCAACCCAAACCATTCTATGTTTTTATGACTCTCTGCCTTCCTTCCTCTCCTGAATGATCCAGCTTAAAACTCAAACCATCAGCACAGCGTTTTCTTTTGACTCCTTCCTTGATGTTTGTCTCAAACACCATTTCCTTGGTATCCATGCTCATCATGAACGTTCATCAGCTCCAGAATAGATTTGTCTCTGATCCACCCATCCAAATTGTGCCTGGGTTTTGCAGATTCATCCTGGCAAATAACTCTACAACCTCCCCTCTGCCAAAACATTGGCCCAAGGTCTTTTACAGCTCCCCTGGGTATTTTTCTCTGCATCCCTCACATGTAACATTGGGAAAGTCACTTCCCCAGGCTATTTTTACACATCTCTGTTGACTCCAGCAGTTCCTTGTGTACATAAAGGTACTGTGCAGTTTGTTAAATACTGTCTTGCTTCTCACCTCCCTGATCTTCTGCTGTCAAGGTGCAAAACATTCCTTGTGGACAAGATTCCTTCCTACCCAGTCACCCTGTGCCCTTTTCTGGTGTGAGCATCAGCTTGAGAGCCCAGCAAGCACGGAGCCCTGAGATTCAGGGCAGGATTCATCTCACCAACCCTACTAAGCCTATCATAGAAACATCTATATCACAGCTCCTTGCCTGGAGGTCCCCTGTACAGTCAATGAGAAAAAAAAAGCAGATATTCCAGGGTCCAGCTGACCCACTTTATTTTGGGGATGACTATTCCTAATGACAAAAGTCATTGTACACAGATGTACAATGCTCCACTGCCTGAATTGGCTGCATCTCTCCCAGTTAGCTGAGGGCAGGTGTTTCCTGTGAAAACATCACACTTAGATGAAACCTGCTTATATTACCAAGTGTAAAAAGAATTTGCTGCTGTCAAGTGCACCACCTTTCTTTTTTTTTTTTTTTTTTGGTTTTTTTTTGGTTCCAGAGTGAGGTGAAAGCATTTTGTTTCCTTGCAGGAGCAAGCCACTGGCTAGGTGTAGGCTCTGAATACCAATCCAGAAATAACACTTAAAGAACTGACTGCTTCCTTGGGAATGAAAGTGCAGATGGAAAATTTATGTGCATTCAGCCTGGCCCTTTTATTCAGCATCTACAACTATTTCCACACAGGACATTTTGGGTTAATTAGGTCAGCTCAGATTAGTCACAGCTCTCCTAACGAATGTTTTTAAATAGGTTTCCCTCCTTAGGGCTCTGTGGAATTAGTAAGAGTCTCGTCAAAATACATGGACATAATAGCCTTTTCTGGGCTAGGGCTTTACAAAGTTTATTTAGAGAAAGCTATTTAAAAAATCCAAGTTCTAGTTCAGCTCCCCGTGAGCACGAGGAAATAAATAGTGTCCCTGTTGTACAAAGATGTGTCCCTGGAAATAAACAAAATAAGGGATACTTGCCATCTCTGCCCTTTGACTTCAGAACTCCAGACCAGACTGATGGCAGGTTGCCCACAGACTCAATAAAATGTGTCCATTATTGCAGTCTGTAAAGTAGAGCACTGAGGTCACACTGCCCTGCAGAAAATACTCAGAGGAGGGGAAAAAAAAGATCTCTTTTTTTTTTGTTGTTTTGGTTTGGTTTTTTTTCCCTTTTTTGCTTTATGTGAATGCTGTTTCATGTTACCCATGTCAGCCTAGATCAGCCACCCCTTGTCCCCAGCTGTCACACTGACCATTGCAACTCAGAAATTTCCTGAACTGATGGAAAAGGTTTTCTGGGATGCTATAGGCCCATGTCTACTGGTGATCTTTGTGTGTGTTCCCCAGTGCCATGGCCCATAAATCTGGGGTTCTCGCCACCACAAATCCCTTTGGAACCATCTCTAAGAGAATTGCAGTGATCCTCATGTCCGTGGTTGGGCACAGACGCAGTTGGGAGCTGTGGAATATCCTTCAAACCTGGCTGTTATCAAGCCTGCATCCAGCAAATGCTCTCAGTGATAATGGTCTTTCTGTTGCTTGAGCTGATCTTGAAGATGTTTCAGCATGGCCAGGAGTTTGCCAAGTGTGCACTAGGGCTGGGTGAGGTTGTTATCCTCATGGCACACTCTCCTGTGGTGGCCCTACTTGCTGTGGTTTGTCTCACCCCCACAGACACACAATCGGTGATGGTCAAGGCCATTCCAAGTGTAATTGATGTGTTTCCAAACATCTTGTGTATGTTCTACAGGAGAAAAAGAGAAGGAATGGGGCTAAAAGTGGGAAGCGTTGGACACTATTCAACCATTTAACTTTAGACACTATTTAACCATCATTTAACCACTATTTAACCACATTTCTGTTCCCTCTGACTCCTCTTTTTGTCCTGCTAGGGATCCCCCAGATTCCCTTCAGCTTTCACTGAAATAAGCAAACCAGAAACTGTTCCCAGTGCTTTGCCCTTGTCCCTCAGCATTGGCCTGAGGAGTGAGGAGGTCATGTCCATCTCATGCTCAAGGATGGAAACAGCAGATGGGGGCTGTTCATGCTTCCTGAGGTAGTGGTTGAGGAGATCATCAAACAATCCTCTCCCCTGGGGCCTTCCAGCCCACTCACAGTGGCAAAACACTCCAGGGAAGAAGATCTCTCAGCCTGAGAAGGAATTGTCAATCTTGGCCTCATTGTAGGTCTCTTTCTGATGTTTAACTCCAACCATGTTCTGGTTTCAGCCTTTCCAAGGCATTCCTTGATGTGTGTTCCTCCAGTAGCTGTGATCCTGTGAATATTTTTGTTCCCAAATGGAGAGGAGAAGAAAAGTGTTCTTCTCCCAAATGCAGCCTGAGTTGCAACCACATCTGACGGAGGTGCTAGTGGAGGTGAATAAAAAAGATAGAGGTGTTGCCTTTACTGGGAAAATTTGAAGTGACTAAAGGTTAACAAAGTCAGAATCACCATTTCTCAGGAACAAGAGATTCTTGGGATAGAGAGGGGGCAGTGCAAACCCTGAGTGAAGCTCTTCCCTGCTGCCTCCCTGTGGACAGACATCTGTGCACAACGTCACAGGGATAAAAAAGGTCCAAGAATTATTTCTGCTATGGCTCTTTCCCAGAACAGAGTAGAAACACTCCTGAGATCATCACTGGGAATAATCCCTCTAGAGATTGATGTTCTGGGATTGTATAGCTGTAATCCCCAATAACCCCTACCAGGAACGCTTGAGTTCCAGTGTTTATATGAAGATGATTTATCACACTTCAAACATTCCTGAATCCTGGAAGAGATCTGGATGTGTCCCTCTCTCAAAACATTCCAATGTTTTGAATGAGAGAGGAGAGTCTACCAAGAATCATGTCCCCTTCCAAATGGGTCCATCCTTGTTCTGTCCTTGGTCCATCCTTGAAACAACACAAGGGCAAATATTTGCCTTTAAAACAGCCTTTTTACGTGGACTTTATGCAGCAGGGAACGGAGCCCTCTGGAACTGATACTGCTTCCAAATCCTCTACACACTCCAGGGGTCATTTTGACAGAAGGAAGTCAAAGAATTCAGATACTTTCACTCCTTTGTGCTACAGGTATGTTCAGCACGGTAAAACAACATAAAATAAAAAGAGAAAATAAAATGCATAAATAAAATACACAGAGATAACATGGTAAGAGCTGCTGTTCCAAAAATATGTGGCATCATTTATGCAGCCCTAAAAATTATGGGCACTGTTATTGTGAGCTGAAGTGGCTCCCTGAGTTTGGTTTTACATCTGCCTTGTTTAGTGGTGGCTACTTCTATTACCTGCTGGTGATGGTGCACAGTTCACAATAAAACAGCTTGGGGGGAGTCCTGGGGAGAAGAGGGTGAGGAGAAAAGAGGGATATATCCAGAGGTGCTGGAGTCTTTTGTCACTTTCAGGCAAACAGAAATGCTGTAACTTCTAAAATAAATTTCTGCTTGTCTCACTGGATCATGCACTGACATGAAATTGTACGGGTTTAAGGCAAAGCTGGGTAAACACAGACAAAATAGCACAGCTCAGCAGCTGTGTGTGAATCCTTGGGCAATGGGCACACCAGTGTCCAAGAAAAGGCTTTTGGAGCAGCCCCTACCTGCATGCTGTAAAGCCCACCAGAGGTTCCTAAAGGGATCAGGCACTGGATACAGGTGCCCCATTCCAGCTCCTGCTGTGAATCTGACACTGCCCAGACCTTGTCTCACACCTGGGGTTCTCAGACACACCAGGGTGCACTGCCACCAGGAATGACAGCTTTGGGACACCTCAGGAAACTGCCTGGAAACATCTTAGGGGTGTATTTGTTAGCTGGGAAATCAGCTCTGGGATGGCAAAGGTGATGCCTTGAGAAGGCTGACCTAGAACAGAGACTAGACAGAGTTAAAGAATAAAGTGGGGATTTATTAAAAGGCATCAGTGGATACACCTTGATCAGTATAGAAGCCTGGACAGGGCTACACCCAAGATGAACCCAGAATTGTCACAAAATGCCCAACTGGCCATAAGGTCTCACACTTTTATAAGTTCTGGTCCATTTGCATATTGGAGTTTATTGTCCAGTTCTTGGGGTTCTGCGCTCAAGATGACCCTGA
The DNA here is from genome assembly GCF_048771995.1 of Taeniopygia guttata. Lineage (NCBI taxonomy): Eukaryota > Metazoa > Chordata > Aves > Passeriformes > Estrildidae > Taeniopygia > Taeniopygia guttata. The sequence goes on along the minus strand of NC_133026.1, from coordinate 149,228,986 downwards.
GATCGTAAAAAGTCTTTTTCTCCCAGGCCCACAGCCAAAGAAGTCCAGATACGTTGGTTTTGCTTCTCAAGGTTGTTTATTTTCTCTTATCTATAACATTCTTTCTCTGACCTGCTAAGCTCTGTCTAGCAAGTCGGATCGTGGCATTCTGTCTTCCCTCTAGGGTGGTGCTTACATTTTATGTATGAACTACATGTATGAACTATGTATGAACTATGAACTACATGTACTTTATTTACGATTAATTCCCAATATCTATCACCTGTGTTAGGCAGTGTGTCTCTACCTGAAACCAATAAAAGTGTCACCATCACAGTGAAAGATGGAGGACAAGAAGAAGGAGAAGAAGGACAAGACACACCCAAATTCCTCCATCTTGCCTCCCGAACCCCATTCTAAAAAAACCCCAAAATTCTACTTTTTCACCCTGTGTTACATTAACTCAAACTCTTGTGACCTGTAAATCTTCACACAAAGTTGAATGTTTTTTTCCATGGGCTAAAATTGAAGCCACAGGTGTTTTTGACTTCGTGTCAGGGTCTTGAGCCAGAGGGTTGCCCTGCTTCAGTTTTGCAGCTTCAGATCATGAAGTCCCATCCTTCTTGTTTTTCTCTCTTTGGTGTGCCGTTGTTTATGCTCTTGGGCCTGAAGCTTGTCATGGTTGTCCTTGGTCCCAAGGTAAAAAAGGAATTGTTTTGTCTGCCTATTCTGTAAAGAGAGCTTACCAACACTTAATATGAAGCTCAGAATTACATATGGCAGCAGAGAATCTGAAAAAGATGAAATCTAAAATTTAAGGCATCAAAGGAAGAATGGAAACAGCGAGGAGGGTAAGTGGAATATGTCCTAGTAAGGAAGTAATAGATACCAAATGATCATAATTTGGGTACCTGAACCCTGATCCTGCCCCTCAGCTTTAGCATCTTCCTCCCTTCTTGCATCAGCAGAAATGAGGGAAGGCTGAAGTAACCTTCAGGGTTGTTGGATGGAAAAATTGACATTTTGGGGAAGGATCTTTTGTCTCCTTAGATTCCCTCATATTCTCGTTATGAATTTTCCAGCAAGACTTCTGCAAAGGGGAGTTCCTTCATGACTGTCAGTTGTAAAGGGAGTTTTTGAGATGGGGTATGAATGTACCTGACCACTAAAGACCCTCCAAACACCAACATTTGGATGTTTCTGGCAAAGGACTGATGTGATTTGAGGACCTGGAGGGCCTTTACACAATGAAGTGAGGTGTCAGTCACCAAGAGAACAGCCAGAAGAACCCCCCTTGGAAATGCATTGAATACTTTTAAGTCTCACATGTAGATGAAAGATAGGGATGAACTCCTAAAAAAATATCTTGATACCAAGCTGGAATAAAACTTTGAGCCAGTTGTAAATGGAAAGTCCCTTGAAATGGGTTGATGACCTTAGAGGTCTTTTCCAGCCTAAATGGTTCTGATTGTAACACAGGCAGTTTTTGGTGGGGATTCACAGGGAGTGGTACTGTCAGAAAAACAGTCTGGGGACCTGTTTTAAGTGGTGGGATAAAGCCTGTGATGAAGTCAAGACACAAGAATTGGTGGGGATAGCAAATGGTCCACAAGAGACGCTTGGGAAAAAAGATTTACACTAAATGGAACTACTACAACCTCCTCTGAAAATTGGGTGTTTTTTGAATTTGAGAAAAAACCTCTGTCAGAGCCCTCTGTCTCCCAGTCTGCTTCCACTTCTCCTTGGTTATTAATCACCCCCAGGGAGTTTGGGAAGTCCTCTGAATACCTGCACCTCAGCCACAGCATTTCAGAGCTTTGCATGTTATAGAAAAATGACAGGAGGGGTGTGAAAATGAGCCACACGAGCTGTTTGCATGGCTGAGACTTGATGTGCCTTGGATTCAGAAGCAGCCCTGATTAATACTCATCCCACACTCACCAAATTAAATTAGGCTGCTTAAAATTAAAAATACATATTTATTTTAGCCAGCCTGGGTATTCTGAATGAACTGAAAAGGAAAAAGGATGGAATATTACAAATGAGACAATTAAGCAAAGCGAGCAGAAGAAATTGTATAAATTACAGTCCTGTGATGAACACAGGGCTTTGATGCAAGGGAGGGGAGCTGGCAGTGATTCCAGAGATGGAGAGTGGTGGGGATGGGTGGTGGGAAAAGACTGAAAGTAGAAAGAAAAAAAAAAAATTAACTCTGAGAAAATCCATTAGTATTGATTTAGGGAGGTAATCAAGGGGAAAGAGTCTCAAACGGGCAGATGGAGTGTTAATGGCAACACATGAATGCTGTGATGCCCAGGGCCTCACAGGGCCCCTCCAGCTGCACAACTGCACTTCTGGGAGAGCCTTGATCCATCCCTGGCACCTCCTGACCTGGCTGGATTCCCAGCACCTGCCAGGTGTGATGAAGCTCCTGGGTGTGAAAAAGGATTAGATCAGAGCTGAAGGCTCTTCCCTTGGACAATGCTCAGGATGGAACCAGGAGCAAATGGAAAGGGCGGGAGGGAGGGTGGTTGCTGCAGTCAGAGGGAAGCCAATGGGAGAAGAGACAACTTTCAGAGCAGCATCTTGACAAATTTTGATGGTTTTGGAACAAGTAAAATTCCTAAAAACTCTAGAAGAAGAAAAATTGGCCAAGGATATTATTCACAGCTTGTTGGAAACTTGAGATGCTCAGCATATTGGAGAATCTGGTCCCAGACAGGTGAACTCCTCCTGAATGCAGAGCAAACAAGATTTTCTGGTGAATACACTGAAAATGTTTCCAGAGCACACACGTTTTACTGATGTAAAGAGGATCCTGGTTAATGTGGCAGGGACACCTCCCACTAGACCAGGTTATTTCAAGACCCATCCAAGCCAGCCTTGAACACTTCCAGCCACAGCTTCTCTGTGCCAGGGCCTCACCACCCTCACAGGGAAGAATTTCATTTCCATTGTGTATGTGTGGTTGTGCAATCTCTATGCATGTTTAAAACATATGGTCTACATTTTTTTTTTCTTGAACAATTCAGCACAGTAATATTTTGGTCACAACCAATTCTAATCTCTTTGGGATTAGTTTTTCAAAGGGAAAAATAATTTCCATGCAGAGGCTTGGGCTGTCAGTGGAGGAGATTTAGAGGCTGTTGAGTGAGGCATGAGCTGGATTAAAGTAGTGAATGGGCCTTCCATACTGATTTTTACTTCATCCACCTGTCAAGCAGGCATTTTCACCTTTCACAAGTCCTACTGTAGCTACAAAATCCTAAAATCACATTTTCCACTTCACCCAGTGGCCGCCCTATCCCTGGAAGTGTCCAAAGATGGGTTGGACAGGGCTTGGAGAAGCATGGTTTAGTGGAAGGTGCGCCTGCCCATGACAAAAAATTTGCAATCTGATGGTCTTAAAGGTCTCTTGTAACCCTGACCATTCTATGATTCAATGAAAGAGTCCTACAGAAACCCTTTCTAATGCTCCATATGGGTGTTTTGGGTTTGATTTTTTTTTTTTTCTTGTGGATCACTGCCTTGGGCAGTAGATTTGATTGACTGTGTGTGAGAGATGAAGGGGAATTTAAGTGCTCCTTCAGTGGCTCTTGGCAGGTGCTTCTTTCCAGAGCTGTTATCTATAGGTCTGAGATCCGAGATCTGCTTGGTCACTGATTATTCACTTTCCCTGAGATCTTCCTGCAAACCCCAGTTCAGCTATGCACTGCAGAATTATATATCTAAATACATCCATAACTACTATACAAATGCAAAGTGGTTATTATTAAGGGGAGAAGAGAATTGCTGTATCCATCTAAATAATATGCTGGTAACTGTCAAAGAGCAAATACACTTTCTGCTAACAGGGGTTTTGTAATTCTAAGAGGAAGAATAACAGGGCTGGAAGCTGGAAGACATTTAGCAGCAAATATGAAAATGGGTTTGTTTGTTTCCCTCCTTTGTTCTGCTAAATCCTCGGTGCTTTGCTGCCTGCCTGTTTTCCAAAGCTCCAAAGCACTTTTACCCTGCAGCAAGCTCTGAAAGCAATTCCACGTGGCCAGCAGAGCTGAAGGAAGGAGTGAAGGGGAAACAGATTGACTTTTCAATCCAAGAAAATGGAACAGGGCATGGAGAGAGACCTGAGAGACAGGCAGGTGTCATGAACCAAGACAGCAGCCACAGGTCTGGATCTCATGAGGCCTGGCTTTCCCTCCCTTTAGCTGGTTTCTGCTGATATATATATGTATATATGTATGTATGTATGCATACACACACATATGTATGTTCATTTGGACATTTGGGTGTCTTTTGGGGACAAATACATTGTGGAAGAGCCATTCTCCCATTCCAAATCCTTCCACTAAGTTCAGGTCCGAGTCCTCAACACAAGAATGGTGTGGACTTGTTAGAGCAGGTGCAGAGGAGGCCATGAAGATGACCAGAGGTTTGGAGCTCCTCTGCTCTGGGACAGCTGGGGGTGCTCACCTGGAGAAGAGAAGACTCCAGGAAATCCTCAGAGCCCCTTCCAGAGCCTAAAGGAGCTCCAGGAGAGCTGGAGAGGGACTTGGGACAAGGGATGGAGGGACAGAATAGGGGGCAAGATTGTTAAACTGAAGGAGAACAGGTTTAGATTAGATATTCTCTGTAGGGAATATCCACTTCCCTGTAGGAGTGGTGAGGCCTGGGCACAGGTTTCCCTGAGAAGTTTTGGATGACCCCTCACATCCCTGGGAGGGTCAGGTTGGATGGAACCCTGAGCAATCTGATCTTGGGGGTGGCATCCTGCCTGTGGCAGGAGATTTGAAATAAATGATCTTCAAGACGCCTCCTGACCCAAACCATTCCATGTTTTTATGATTCTCTGGCAAGGGAATTATATTTGATGCAACGAACATCTCTTGTTGCTCAGGTGGGTCTCTGCCCACCCTGCATGCCAACAGAAGGTAGAGGTTTTCCACACTGCTCTGTCTTCAACAGCTGAAAGCCACACAAGAAACAAGCTGAGACTTCAACTCTGCTCAAGTAGACTAATAGTAATGTTATCTTCATGGTAATGTTTTCTTCTGCGTTGTACAATACTATTTTTATATCAATTTTTTTTTCTGTTAAGAAAACGACATGCTGTTGATCAAAAGGGAGTTTTTTATAATTTTAAAAATGTTTTTTTTTATTTTTTTCGCTTTACTTTTTTTTTTTTTTGTTGTTGTTGCTTTTGTGGAGTGTTCAGGAAGGAAAAGGAAGCAGAACTGCAGTGGAGCGACGTGTGTTTACAGACTGAGGCAGATAAAAGGTGCTGTCAATCATTTTGCTTCATGAGCAACAGAAGGCTGAATGAGTGCTCAGGAGAATTTATGGGTGTTCTCTGTGATTAAATTGCCACACGTCCAGAGCTATGTAAGAGCACTAAAATGAAACAACAATAATGAGAAGGCACTACAGAGACGTCCAGCTCAGGTCCAGACATGGTCTAACACATGTGGTCAGTGTTGTACCTCATCTAACAGCCCCTCACCCTTTTTAGGCTGTTCTGTCCTCCTCACCACCTCTTCTTCCCCATGTTTCAGCATCTTCCTGCCATGTCAGGCAGGGATATCCCAAAGGTGAAGAATAAAAGGAGGTTTTAGCTGAGGAACATTTTAAAGCTTTGTTTTGGACATATTAGACCAATCTGAGATCAGCCACGAGGAGATGCCAGAGGGAGACTGCCCATGTTACTGTTTTGGACTGAAGGGTGAGCATTCTTATTTAACTTCAGATTTCTGTACTACAGACTTCCTTCCTCTCAGTTCAACACTGAGAATCCCAACAGCCCCTGGAGAGACACAAATATTTCTCAGTGCTTTTCACCATATCCTTAGGGACATCCTGAATTGTGTCTGAAGAACCATGTTCCAAAAGTACCTGCTAATTCCCATTAACTACAAAAAGAATTTTCATCAGTAGCTCAGATGCAGAAGTGTCTCCCGTAGCTGCATAAAGCCAGGCAAGATTGATCCCACCTCAGGAGACATCTGATGAAAGGGAAGCTCTTGAAGCAGCTACAGTGGGATGGCAATTAAAGGGGCAGATGACACCAGCAGGGCCACGAGCTGGTGGGAATCCCCAGCCAGCTGGAGGATAAGGAGATTCCCTCACAAGTGCCATAGGAAGGGTGGAAGGCATCAACCATGGAAATTAAAAGAGAATAAGGAGAGTCCATGGTGACTAAAGAGAAAATGGAGTGCTGATCTTAGCTTCGGCTTGGGAAAGGATGTTGGAGATTTCTGAATGAGCAATTTCAGTGCTTCAGCGCAATTTCCAGGCACTGGAACACCGATTAGCATGTGGAATTGGCAGAGGGGAGATCCATACTTGGATAGAAAATGCTCAGGGAGGTTGAAGGTGAGTGGTGACAAATGAAGTCACTTTTTCTTTTGATACAATAGATAAAATAAAGCCTTCCAATCCATTATTACAAATTGTGAAATAAGTAAATAAATAAAAGTGGGGTCAGGTACACATCATCTTTCTATTCAGCAGCTCACCTCTTGAAATTCACTGATACCACAGATGAGGGACAAACCCTGGAATAACAGCTGGACTTGGGCAAGGACAAGGCAGAAGCACCCCCACAAACATAAGCTGGATTTTTCAACTTTTATCAGAACAGCTTTGTTCAAATGGTCCCTTAATGTGGGTGTCATCAGTGATATCCCATCTCTGGGGGTGTTCAAGTCCAGGCTGGATGGGGCATTGACCAACCAGGTCCCGTGGAAGGTGTCCCTGCCCATGGCAGGAGAAACAAGATGATCTTTATGTTCCTTTCCAACACAAACTATCCTGTGAGTCTGTGATTCTATTTTAAGTAGTTTGGGGAGACATCTTTTAACAGTATTCTTGCAATTGAAGATCTTTGTCAATAGTAAAATGATGAGAATACACTCATTGGCTGTGGCACCAATTCCCTCTGTAGTATCAGCTTAAACATATTAAAAACCACCTGCCTCAGTTTCCAGTTGCTAAACAGGTGTAAAACTGTTCTTTGTCCTGCTTGCTCAGACTAGAAATGTTCTGGGCTACTTTGGGATGCACAGAAGTACAACTCTGACCTCTTCTGAGGTCTTGGAGGTACTTTATTATAGCCAACAACCACAATTTCTTGCAATTTTACTGAAAAGACTTTTCCTCCTTCTACCTGTCTCCATATCCATACGCATGAATATGAATCCTGCCAAAAGAAAAGAGAAAAACAAAGAAAAGGCAAAGAAAGGGGCGATAAAAATTCATCAAACTGATTCTTCTTGATTTACAGTGGATGATTATCATTCTTCAAACATGGCTGGTCACTTGTTGTGGAAAAGCAGAGCAGGTGGAGCAGTGCTTGTCCGAAATTCTTCCCCCACCTGCAAACTCCCCACACATCTACAGCAGAGAAGAATTGTCATGACCAGACTGAAGGACAGGTGGGAAAAATAGATGGAGGTAACTGTGCAAAGACACCTGGAAAAGTTGGGTTAGCCCATACTTGAAATCTTCCTAAACAACCACTTTTGCCTCTAATGTGCCATGGCAATGGTTCTGTCTTGTAACTGAGGGGTTAAAAAAAAAAAAAAAAAAAAAAAAGCTGTAAAATTAAAGGCCGTAAAGTAGTATGAAATGATAATTGGAATTATTCAGGTAATGGATTAAAGCTATTCCAAGTACCATGATCTAAATCTGAATGGTGAGGGAGGGGGAAGAGGGGAGTAAACTAATAGAATATGGAATTGATTTTCAAAGAATACCAAAAATTATTAGTGATAAAATTTACAAGCACCGTAGATCACGCTTGCTGCTGCCTTGTTTGTAACAGAAATATCCAATTCCAAAACGAATTGGCCTCTGCTCAAACTAACTCTTGCTGATGGTGGCAAGTTGTTAATTAAATGACACTTCTGCACTCTTCGTTTTGGAAGTCTATGGAAAGATAACCCGAGGTTCCCAGTTTCAGAAATGAGTGGGGAGAGGTGAGCGAGCACAGACTTTTTAAAGACTTCAGAGGTAGAGAAAAAAAAATCCCTTCAGGGATATGCTCACCAGGAAAGGATTTTATCACATAAGCTCTCCATGGGTAGGATTTTAGCACAGAGCTTGAGTTTGGCTCAGGCCATGTGGCTGTGGATGTCTACAGAATCGAGACTGAAGATGTCAAAGCAAGTTGTCTCTATAATTAATGAAGAGATATAGGCACTTTCAAGCAGTGAGTCACCTGACCTTTTTTTTATAAATCTGTTTCATGATCCAATGAATCATGTCCTAAATTCCACTGTCTGTGTTGACTAGCTGTCCATTTACTGACTCAATTTATTCCCCATTCGTTTTGACAAATATGTTTATTTAATCAGATGTACTCCAGGACAGGAAATGCAAGAAATTACCTCTTTATGACTCCCATTTCATGCTCTTAGCCTAACTGTTCATCCAGCTGTCATGGACAGGGGAGTGGGGCTGATGGACAGGCTGATCTACTGGAACAGGTCTGATAAACCTCTTTAAATCATGTTTATGAGTAATTAGCTCAAATTCTGAATAACAAGGTCTAGGGGAAGGTTCCCTGCCTATGGTAGGGAGGTTGGAATGAGGTGATTTCTAAGGTTTGTGCCAGCCCAAAACATTCCATGATTTTGTGATTCACCACCAAGTCATCTACATTTAGATTCTGGAAATCTGATATTGTCCCAATGAAGAGACAATTCCAACTCTGTAGAGAAGAAGAGACATGGGTCGTAGTTTCAGTTTCCACAACTGCTCTCAATTCAAATCCAAAACAAAACTGGGCTCACAATACCATCAAAGATATTCCACAGAATCATTGTGGAATCACAGGATCTTCAAGGTTGGAAAAGACCTCCAAGATCATCAAGTCTCACCGATCCCCAACAGTAGCAGCAGGCTCCTGATGGGATGATCACACATTGACCAGACTATCTCTACTCATTCTTCCCAAAGGCATGAACAGAACAAGCCCACCTATCCTGGAAGGTTTTACTGCAATGAGGATGAGTCTAGTGGGAGTTTTCTTCTCATTCTCTTCAGAGTCTGAGCCCAGGTTTTGGCAGCAGGGACATGTGGTCTTTCAATCTGTGGAAGAATACCATGTGGGAATCTCCACTTCAGATACCCTGCAGTTTTACTTTGATGTTCAAAGTAGAATTACAGAACTCCGGAATCATGGAGTCATTTGGGTTGGAAGGGACCTTCAAGATCATCTCACTCCAAACCCTTTCCATGATCAGGATCTACTTCCACTAGACCAGAACCTGACCCAGCCTGGCCTTGAACACAAGTAGAATTGGAAAGATCTTAGTGCATTTTCTAATGGTCACAACTCCTCATCCTTCAGAGGTCTTTTTCCTTCCCCACCCAAACAGCCAAAAGAGCAGGAGAGCCAGCTCAAAGCAAAAAACTCCTTGGAATGTGGGATTGGGAAAGAAATAAGTTCACTCATAAACCTGCCACCCTGATTATTTTGTGGCCAGGACCAGTCCAGCCTTTCTCGTGAGAGCCCCATGCCCAGAAGTGTGGGGTGAGGAAAATAATTACAGCATAAAATGTGCCACCTTTTGAGTGGTGAGCAGCAGGGGATGGATGCAAAGGGGTGAAAGGAATTACAGCATGAAAAATTGCTTTCTTTGACAGAATTATAAAATTATTGGGTGAAGGGAAATTTGCAGATTTAATATGCCAGTTAATGACTTGACATTTGAAACAGTCTCACACAAAGCACTGTTCATGATATTAATTGATGTTGTCTGTGAGAGGACTGCTGAGTTTAAAATTGGTGGGAGCATAGAAAACAAAGGATAACCTTTATCCAGGCTGGTGTGCACCCACAGAGAGGTCTCAATAAACTTCAGTTTTGGCGAAAAGGACTAATAATGCCCTTAATTAAGTACTAAAATCCAAGGGGTTCTTTTGACCTCATTTTTTTTTTTTTTTTTAACCAGACAGAAAAATTAAGATACTGGAAATTTAAAGTAATTCACTGTACACAGCATTTGCAATATTTGCCCTCTCTTAGTGACTGAGGAAACAATTACAGCAGAAGATTGATGGACATCCCTCAGCTCTGGTCCCTTTAGCTCTAGTGACTGGAGGAAATGACTCACACAAGCACTTGAGATGACAAAAATTCCAATTTGCCATTTGCTGAGAAATCACAAGATAACAAAATCTCTGTTTTTGTGATATACAACATCAACTCCAGACTGGCAACCAGCTCAGCCAACCAGAAACTCCTCAGTGTGGATATCTATCATGGCCATAGGTAACACAGTGCCCATAGCAAATTTAATTAGTACGTCCTAAAAACTCTTCCCTGTGGGAGGGCAGTGACCTTGTGCATGCTGTACCAAAGGAGAAACAGTTCAAAAGAAATAGATCCTCTGTGCAAACACAGCAAGAAGATAAATGAGAGAGAGATGGACAAGCGCCAGACCTCCAAAATCCAAATCCAATGCTTTAATAGGAGCATGTCCTGCTTTGGGATATAAGGTACATGTGAGTCACAAGGAGCTGTCACTTGGGTCACAATGTGAATCAATGTCAGATCAATCTGTTTAAAAGCCCTATTAGCAATATGGAAGACAGAGGTTGGAGAATCCTAATGGCCACTCTGGGTTGGAGACTGGTATAGAAATCAAGACATCACTCACAAGGGAAGAAACACCAAAATGGGTTTAATTTCTCAGGAATTAAAATCCTGTCAGGAGGCCTCTTAGTGGAGAAGGTCATAGAATTGTAGGATCACAGAATGGTTTGGGTTGGAAAGGACCTTAAAGATAATTTTATTTCAATCCCCTGCCATGGTCAGAGACACCTTCCACTATCCCAGGTTGCTCCAAGTTCTGTCCAAGCTGTCTTTCAACACTTCCAGGGACAGGGCAGTCACAGCTTCTCTGGATAACCTGCGCCACGGGCTCACCACCCCCACAGGGAAGAATTTATTCCTGATATCTGTTCTAAATCCACCCTCCTTCAGCTTAAAGTCATTCTCCCTTGTCCTGTCACTCCAAGCCCTTGTGCTAAATCCCTCTCCAGCACTTTTGGAGTCCTTTAAGACATTGGAAGGCCTCCCTGAAGCCTTCTTTTCTCCAGCCTGTGATCAACTTAGTTGCCTCCCCTGGACTCATTCCAGCAAGTCCAAGTCTTTCTTGTGTTGATGACGTGCAAAAAAAAAAAAAAAAAAAAAAAAAAAAGTGAGAAAAACAAATCCCCGGTGTTCTGCGCAAGAGTTACGGGTGAGGTGTTGGGCTCATGTGGAAAAAGATCTGCAGTGAAGAGCCCACCTTGAGAGGCTTTGCAGAACATCCCCAGAACCTCTCTTTGGAGAAGACAGAGGCAGCAATCCGGGAGAGAATGAGGGACTGAACTGAAGGGCAAGTTGGGTAACAGCCTATTTTTTTTCCTCCCAATGACACAGCATTGCAAACGCCACTGCTATTGCACAAGATGTTCAGTAAAACACAATAAACCCCTCATTGTGCGCGACCTGAAAAATGCTGATTAGAGACTCAAATGCAGTGTAATAACTTGTGATGAAAAAGGAAAGTGATAACAACTGGGCTGAATAATGATATTTGAAGTGCTGAGAAGCCATCCAGGAAAAAATGAAGGCATCAATTAAAAGGCCATGCACTTTGGGATGGAAAGGGAAAAATAGTAGTGACCCAATGATAGATGGAGATGGCTTATGATGTCTAAGAAAAAGTGCACATCGAGGGTTTCTTTTTATCCCTTTGGAATAACAATAATGGTGGAAAATTAATATCACCTTTGGGTGTCAAAGCCTTTGCAGTTGTTCAGAAACCAAGAGCATTGAAATGCATATCTGCTGACAGAAATACATTGGATGTTTAGGCAGAGTGATCTGCACCTTGAAATTCTGAAATACAGGGGCAAATGGCTGCCTTACATTTGGGGTCAGCTTTTGAAAAACCTTTAAATGTGGGAGAGAATGCAGAAAGCGTGGGAGTGTGGATGTCACATGGCTGATGAAGTGGAATTAAACTGATCTGGAGTTGCAAAGCTGCCTTGTGCATTCTTCTGCAGAGGAACAAACCTTCCTAAAGCATTTGATGTAGCAGTGATGACAAAATTAGCAGATGGAGATATTGGTAAAACATGTGGCAAATAGATAAAATAGATAATCAATAACGATTAATTCTCAGTGGGGAAAAGAGGAGTTTTAGGTGATTTCTTCACCTGATCTACACAACATATACACTACCAACAATAGCATTAGTAAAAGTGGATAAACAACAGATAAATAATAACAAACTGATTCAGTGAAATGTTCCATGAAGAAGAGCAGCCCAACCCTGGAGAGTGTCTCCTCTGTGTCTGGATAAGACAATGACCATGAACTCCCAATGCAGTACTGTGGCAAAAAGACTCAATTCAGTTCTTGCTTTTAGAGTGGTGAATATGAATAGGAATTTATTGATGTCTCTTGTTTCTCTCTTGCTTCTCTTTAATTTTTTTTTTTTATCTTTCGGCACAGGAAAAAAGGAATTCAGAAAGAAGGAAAGGATGGGTAAAATGCATATTGAATGCTGGTGGATTTTTCAAAAGGTTTCACCAGATATCACTAAAACCAGGAAGATGTAAAAATTACAAACAACTGTGTTTTGTGTTTGTTTAAGGAAAAAAGTTGGGTTTATCTAAAAGAAAACTTTAAAAGAAAATACTGCAAATAACTCTATTTAGGACTCTGGAAGCAAGAGTGAACTTAATGCCAAGGAAGCCTCTGTAGAAAGTAAATGAGGCACCAAAAGACTTTATAACTGCTCCATTAGCCCTCTTTCATCTTCTCCATCTATGACACAGCCAACAGAGACACCCTGAGAGTCTCAGAGCAGGGTTTTTACTGGCTTGCTGGGGGATGCTAGCAACCAACTGTGGTACAAACCATCCAATTTGCACTGAACTCTCCCAGCCCAGTTAATTTCTGCTGTAATGGGACAGACAGAAGCTTCAGAGAGATTTATAATTTCTTTCCTTCCATCCAGAAAAATACAGGAGTGAAGGGCACAGAGCCACTGCCAAGAAGTTGGACGTCTGTCATTTAACATGGAATTCACCCAGAGCCACTGGAGAAGCATCAGCCGTGGTGGGCCTGGAGTTGCAGGATTAATGGAGCTGAAGCAGAGCTGAAGCTTTTTGCATGCAATTCAGGAAATGTCTAGACTTTGTGAGAAACCTGCTAAATTAGAGTGGCAGGATTTCGGGAACAGGGAAGCTCTTCTTGCTCTTGGCAGGAGGATTGGCTGGTGGAGGCGGGGGAAGTTGTAGGATTGATGGCTGGGGGGTGTCTGTGTTTAGAGAGTTGGCAAAGTGAGGCATTATCTGACTCAGGACTTCTGTCTCTAAATAAAAGTGGGGCATGCCCAGGAGGAAAATTTGGGGGCATCTCTTGTGAAAATAATGGCCCTATGGCAAAACTGCTGTGGAGCCCTGCAGCAGCCGAGGAGGGAGGAAGAACTGCTAAGGCTGATGGATCAGAGAAATCATTTTAAGGTTTTCTTTCCACAGGAAACCATCCTGCTTTATCTTCATTTCTGTTCAGCCTTTCTTCAGGAGAGATTTTCTAACAAGCAGAAGTCTCCAGAAGCCATCTAGACCAAAACAGTGGTACAAAAGGCTGCCCTACGAGACCTGGTGTTGGGCACTCTAAGACATCATATGTAATAACCTTCCAGGTGAACCTGGACAGGAGTTTCTGCTGTTTCAGCCTCTGTTTGTTACTTGAATTCCCTCAGTCTTTCCCCTCACTCCAGTTTACTTCCCAGACTTGTTTTATCATCTTGGTTCCTGCATGAGTTCCAAATCTTCAGTTTGTCAGAACCAATTATGTCAGACAATTGCTGCTGTTTTCCAGGACACGGTGATGGGCCTTGGGAGCAGAGGAGAAGCAGCAGAGGTTATAAGCTGGCAGTAGAAAGGCTCTGGATAGTGTTTCATATGACTTTTTCCACAGGAAGATAAGGAAGCTGTTGAAGATGGATGTGGAAGAGCTGGCACTGGCAGAGGGACAATGCTTGTCACACTGTCACAGGGAATGTGTGCATCCAAGGGCAACCTGCAAGAACCTGCCAAGATATCCATGCAGGAACAATCTTGCACAACTCACCCACTCAGCTTTGCCCACAGATTCCCATCCAGTTTCTGAGCCCTGGAAAGGTCTCTAAATCAGCCATGGTTCTGAGAATCTCACTTCAAAAAATGTAGAGCATTGGCAAAGGCTGATTAGGGGACAGCAGGGAGAAGAGAGAGGCCTTAGAGCACCTTCCTCCACCTAAATGGGGCTTACAAGAAGGATGGAGAGGGACTTTCTACAAGGACATGTAATACGACAAGGAGGGATAACTTTGAACTGAAAGAATGGAGATTTAGAATAGATATTAGGAAGAAATTATTATTATAAGGGTGATGATGTCAGCTTGGTCAGAGAGATTGTGGACTCCATGGAAAAGCTCAAGACCAGTTGAATGCAAGTTGAAGCAACCCTTTCCAGTGGAAATTGTCCCTGTCAATGGCAAGAATTGGAATGAGATGATCCTGAAGTTTCCTTCCAACCCAAAACCTTCTGGAATTCAATGAGAATTAAGTGCCAGAAAATTGCCTTCAAGGTGTGGTGGCCATGTGATGCTTGGCCTTCTAACAGTGTGAAATAATCAACCTGAGGTGACCCTGTAGTTGCCAGAGCTACTTTTGTGGGGGTTGGAGAATGAAGTGAGAGGGAAAAGGATGGGAATGGGGTTCTCTGTGGAGCTTAAAAAAGCAGTGAAAGATGTCATCACACCCATTTTGGCTGCTTTGCACAACTTGTGTTCTGGCTGGGGGTGGGAGCCCGGGTAATGCAGGGATTTAAGCTGGTAATCACAGGGAGGGGAACATTTGAGGGCCTAACAGACCCACATAGTCTCATCTACCACAGAAATTGGTCATTTCCTAAATCTTTTGTAGAAGACACCAGAGAATGGGTCTCTTTTTTCACTGCCTGCTCTCATTCTGTCACTGCTCTTTTAATTTTCTTTATCTATAACATTAATAATCCTAAAGGTATTTTTAGTGGGTTCCCTAGGAGATATATCTCTTCCAGTCTATGTGTTTCCTTGAATACCAACAGTTGAATATCCTGATATCATAATTATCTGCTAAAAAGGATCCAGCTTTTTTCCCCATAAAGAATTTCCCACTAAAAATATCCAATAAAATTTGTTTTCTAAATTACCTCCATCCTGTGAAAGTGCCTGTGACAGAAAATAGTTTTTAAAATGTCATTTGTTGCTGCTAAATTTTCAAATTAACTGCAACTTTAATGAGAATTATTGCTCCAGACAATCCCATATGAGATCTTCCAAACTTTTATATGTTGATATTTGCCAGCTACGATTGTCTTTCATAAATCAGAGTACAGAACTATTCAGTAGTTTTAAGTGTGAAAGCTCATTTGCTTGTTTACCAAAAATATGTAAAGAACAGCCTCTTTTTTACTGAACAGGTGTTTATTCAGCAAAGCATTCAAACCTTTGATGTTCTTTGCAGTTTTTTCATCGAGCCCAGCTTGAGCAACTGCAAATTTTGGCTCACATTCCTGGTACCTATTTTTGCATCCACCTTCTTGAAGCCCACCCCTTATTTACACAGCACTCACAACTGGGCACAGTCACAGCAAGAATCACAGAAGGGTTTGGGTTGGAAGGGACCAAGATGATCTGCCATGGGCAGGGACACCTTCCACTGTCCCAGGTTGCTCCAAGCTCCATCCAACCTGGCTTTGGACACTTCCAGGGATGGGGCAGCCACAGCTTCTCTGGGAAACCTGTCCCAGGGCCTCCCCACCCTCACTGTGAAGAATTTCTTTACAAGATCCAAGTCTACCCTTCTTCACCTTAAAGACATTCCCCCTTCTCTTGTCACTCCAGATCCTTGTCCAAAGTCCCTCTCCAGCTCTCCTGGAGCCCCTTTAGGCTCTGGAAGGGGCTCTAAGGTCTCTCTGGAACTTTCTCTTCTCCAGGTTGGACTCCCTTACCTTTCTCAGCCTGGCTCCATGGCAGATGAACTTTCTTAGGCATCTTTGATCCCATGATGGGACTGGAACTCTTCTCCCAGGGCCACACAGATTTTTAATAATCTTGTGCAAAACATTACCTCAAAGTTTTAGCTTTTTTTTGGTAATCCAAATAAATCCATCAGGACTTCATCTCACAACCCTTTGCACTGGACTCTTGATGATTATTGATATATGGGTTTCCCCTTCAGAGGACAATATTTTCTCTATTCCACCACTGCAACCAATTTTCCTTCTATGGAAATTACACGTTTATGGACAGCTCTTTTGATACTTTTCTTAATGCGTTTTTTTAATTATGTATTTATTTTAAAAAATAATTGATACCAGGGTCATTGATACCTTTATAAAGCTAAACCTTAATACTGAAGCTACACATTTAATAAAATAATGAAATAATAGAATTAGAGGATGGTTTGTGTTGGAGGGACCATAAGCATCATTCAGTTCCAACCTTCCTGCTATGGGCAGTGAACCTTCTACTGGACAATAATCTATGCCAGAATAACTACAATTAGTAATTCCAGGAGCAAACTGGAACCCAGAATCATTATTTCAGTATACTCCGCATGGAAAAAGTCTATTGCCTCTCATTGCTATTATATTAATTCATTGCATTCAGACTGCAGCAGCATCCAGACACTATATCAACAGCCTGCTAAAGGACAAACCCTTCCCCAAAGAGCTTAATACTGTACCAGTTTTATCATATTGCTGAACATCAATTATGCTCCAGCTGCTCTCTCCACGAAGGTAATAACTCTGTCCTTTACAGGCAGGGTCTCAGGCAACTTTCTCATATCTCAAATAAAAAGTCTTTAGAAAACTGATCTGATTCCAGATTATTAAGGACTGGGGAAACACTGACCTTGCACTTTTAAGTATATGGCTTAAAGAGGAGTGTGAAATAACACCCAAACTTGTTGTCCAGGGAGAGACTATCTTTGCTCTTCCCTCGCCCCCTTGCAACAAAGTTTTTCCACCTGATATTTCCTGGGCAGGCAAAGACTTTCAGGGGAAGGAAGCAGGAACAGGTAGCCCAGGGGAGATAAGACAGCAGGGATATAAAATGAAGGTACAAGGTGCCCCCAGCCCTGCATAATCAATGTCCTAAATCAGCCAAAACATCCTGCCCAGGTTCAGAAAAAGCAGCAGTTTCAGGAGGTGCTTTGTTTGCCTTCTGCTTGGCCAGGGAGAAATTTGACAGTTTGGAGCAGTAGCTCAAACTAACAAGTGTCTGTGTCCTCACTCTGCAGGAGAGGCAACAGCAGGCAGTGAATTTATGTGCTGGTGAAAAGCACCTTATTATTTTCAGCAGTAAATTTGACTCTGCAGACAAAGAGCTTGTATACTTTGGCTCACAAGCATCAATGCACACTTGCATGTGAGAATGCAAACATGACAATATTGTAATGTTTGCATAAGTGTAGAGATAAGCCCTGAGAAATGCATTTGTAGAAGAGACCATCAAGATCATCTCATTCTAACCCCCTGCCATACCTTCCACTATCCCAAGTTGCCTCAAACCCTCTCTAGCCTGGCCTGGGACACTTCCAGGGATGGAGCAGCCACAGCTTCTCTGGGCAACCTGTGCCAGGGCCTCACCATCCTCACAGAATTCAAGAATTCAATTTTAGAAGTCAAGAATTTCTTACTAATGCCCAATCTGTAAAGGTAAGCCTGAACTCCTTTGGATTAAAGCCATTACCTCTTGTCCTATCATTCTCAAGGCCGTGTACAGTTAAGGGTAAATCCCTGGATAAAAATGGAAATCAGTAATGCAAAATCTCAAACAACTGCAATGCAGCTGCCAGGCTGTGGGGAGCCACCTTTTTCTAACAGTAACCAAACCAATGACTTCCTCAAAACAGGAGATTCATTAAAACATAGGACAGTTTCTTTCAAGAAAAGTTATTATTTATTTATCCTAATAGCTATTCAGGCTTATTCCTTCAGATGTCTGCAAATTCCAGAGCAAGAAACAAGATGCTCATCTCTGGACAGCAGTGGCTATGCACTTCAACTCACATAATTAAAGGAAATGCTTATTTTCAGAAGCACAAGGCTCAGATCTGTGGCTCTTTCAGTGCAGTCCCACCTGTCAGCTGGCTGTGGTAGCTATCAGACTGTATTGTTTCTATGTTCTCTGTGGCTCAGGCCCAATCACAGAAAATCCCAGTGGATTTAAGTGAACACACTTAAAAGCAGTCCCTGCAGCTGGGCTCATGGGCTCTCTGCTCCCTTGGCCCTGGAACCAGACCTGCTCAAGGCCTGCTGCTGTCTCACATTCCTGCAGTGATGGGGGAGATGCTGGAAGGTACCTCAGTAAAGGAATTGGTAATTTCCAAGTGCACAGACTCCATTGTCTTCACCAGCACTCAACTAATTCAACAACGCCCAAACAGCCAAAAAGGAGTTGGTGGCTGCAGAAGGACATATTAGCATCAATATGTGGCTGTAACTGCTTTTTTTTTGCTTTGTTTTGCACCAGAACAGCTTTCCTACATATGGCAGAGCTCATCCCAGTGATTGATCGGCCTCATTTGACTTCCCAGTCCCACAGCTGATGAAGATTTTGAGGAGGAAGTCCATGCAAGCACCAGAGAGAGGCAAATTGGGTTTTCATGGCCCCATGCTACTTTATCCAATTATGCTTCCCCATGCGAGGGCATCCCACTGGGGGCTCACCCTTGGATTCACTCTTCTTAATGACATTCAATCATTTTGTGCTGAAGACAGTCATTTTCATAGCTGCTTGCATAATAAATTCAGAGTTACATGCTCACTGGTTCTCTAATTACACCCCATTCCTGCAAAACAAAATGATTAAAGTGAATTTTCACTGAAAAAAAAAAATTGTGAGTCAGCACTTTTATTTTACTGATGAAGTTTGGCCATGTTTGGTTGTGTTTGATATTTTCTTCTGCAAATTGAAAGCTTGTATTTAAAGGTTAGAACACAGAAAATGATTGAGCCAGTGGATAATTGTCCACTGAATTTGTAGGACATTCTGAATTTCACTCCTGGTCTAAAATGATCTCAGTGACCTTGGGAAAGTTAATCTGCATGGAGTTTGGAGTTTGTGAGACTTGGTTATGCAGAGGTAGCAGGACTCATGTAAACTCAAGGAGTTTCAGATCTGAAGACACCAAAAAATGCAAGGAAATCATTCAGTAAGTGTCTGGTAGATAATGGAGAATGAACTACTCATCTGTATTTAGATCAGTCCAATCACACACCTTGACATCAGAGAAGTAAATCTGGGAAGCTCCAGAGGAGGTGGTGGAAACACAATCACAGTGATTAGACTTCCTTCTATTTTAAGTAACCAGTGCTGAGGTTTGCAAGCGGCTGCTGGCTCAGAGCTTTTCGGGGCCTCTTGGGTTGGCAGATGTGATTGAAATTGTCTCTGCAGTGGTTAGGTTGAGGATGCAATTTTGGGTGTAGAGCCACTGGAACTGGTCATACCAGCTGCTAATTGTGGCAACCAATTGCAAAATGTGAGACTGACACAGCTCATATTCTAAATACAGTTGATCATGGGGGAAAAAAAATAACTAAAGGGATGGCACAAACAAGAAAGTTCCATTAGGAGGGGTCTGCCAGCCTTCCTAATACATTCCCCAGTGTCCTACAAGCCTTCTGTAAATGGCCCCAAAGCCCTCCAGCACTGCTGGCTACAGGAGCTTGGAGATTTAGGACAGAATTGTCCCAATGGAGAAAATACTCCTATGACCTTGCTGTGGTCACCCAACAAGTCCCTAACATTGCCCTCCTGTCATGCAAGGGAACATTTTCATTTAATTATTTGTGTACACCATCAAGAGACTAGAAAAAACAGAGCTGGACCTCTAATTCAAAGGTTTTCCATACATAACCAAGGCTTTCCTTTCCAACTTTAAAATTTTGGTTAAAACCACTGGTGCAATAAAAATTAAATCTTATCCTAGCCACAAGTCACACGTGCCAACACAGTTTCTATTGCAGCTCAGAAAGACTCTTCCAAAATATCATTAAATTATCTCACATGGCTACAGCCAGGAGTGTGTCTATGGTAGCAGGGAGCTCAGTGAGGGTTTTATCCACTAAAATCAATTTAGTTTTCCCAGAATAAACTGCTGCAGTGTCTCTACATGAAGAGGTCCTTTTGGTCCAATCTGCTGCAAAGGCTTGGCCTGAGGTGGGATTCATCCCACCTAACACATGGGAGAGTTTTTTTTTGATCAAATAAAGATGGAGATGCGATGATCAATGTCCTAAAAGCACCTGGCTCTGCTGACTCACTCTTCCTTGACCTTAAAGGGAGCACTGATGGCCTCAAACATTGGCACTTCCAGAATAGACACCTCTGTTTACTCATCCAAATCCTGCCTTAAGCAAGTCCAGCTCACTTCACCCAGCTTCTTTCCACACCCACACAGAACTTATCTGCCCTTAAACATCCATTTTGCCTCCCTCAGCTCTGGCAAAGACGTGGTTACATTGGTAGACATTGACACGGGGGAAAAAAAAATCCATCTTCTGCTGGCAGAGAGCTTGTGGACCCAGTGAGCACAAACTGAGCTCAACAAACCTGATATAACTCAGGAAAATGGATCAAAATGCAGAAGCTTTTTTTCTGGAAGGGCAGTTGGTACACCTGCTGTGGGGGCATCACCCTGGGCTGCAGGTGGTGGTGACTGCAATGTTGAAATGGTTTTGCTTGTCCCCTCTGTGTCTCCCTGCAGGTCTCCTCACACTCCCAGCTCCTTCATTTTTAAGCCCCTACTGGAAAGCTCTGTAGTCCTTGAGGGCATGTCAATAAAGGAACAAAGTGAGTGTGATCATTGCTGTGTGGATGGAGGATTTATGCCACCACTGTTTGTTTCCTACTGCTGGATTCTGTCACCTCCCATCCCTCATCTTTGTTGCTTTCCGATGTTGTAAATTCTTCCCAGCACAGAACTTGCTGCTCTCTAATTTTTCTGTTAAATGTCTAGTCTACAAATGAGTCCCAACCATCCTCATTAACAATACTTTGTACTTATTCCTTCATAAACTGATGGATGAAAAGCTCCATAAAAGCACACAAAAAAAAATTATTTCCCCCAAGAGGAGGGTTTGCAAAGTCATTGCTCAAAGGAAGCCAGAAGACTTTACCATCTACTCAAAGCCAACACAGCACAACTCTGTTGCCAGAAGCATATCTTGTTTTCCTCCTTTTTTTTTTTTTCTTAAATTTTACTTTATCTGCTGGTTGATTCACTTATGAAATTAAAGGAGATTATAATTTTAACTCTTTGGTTTTAGAGCCATAAGCAAGGAAAGCTACGAGAGCTGCCATCTGCAAATTGCAAGAGACATAAAACAGCGTAAAATAAAGGGGAAAATATGCATTTTCCACTTAGCAATATATTTCAGCAGAAGATTAATTTGCTGCCTGACACTTGATGCTTATTGTTTGCAAACTCCAGATCTGCAACTGCAAATCAAGCTGAAAAGCATCATCTAATCAAAGAGGGGATAATTTAGCAAGAAACCACTCAGATCTGTCTTCCTTTCAGGTTATCCATATGCATGCACACGAAAACAGAGATCCACTAACCTGGTGCATATTTGTGTCCCTGGCAGCCTCCTTGGACACACTGTGACTCACTGACCTTTATTTCAGGTGAGGGGAAGAGGTGCTGATGCCCTTTCACAAAGACCCAAGAAAACACCCAGTCTTGAGCTCTGCCAACTCACATTACAAAGAGGTGCATCCAAATTGAAACAGAAGAGAAAATCTAAAAGAGGGAGCAAGTCAAAGCGAGATCCTTTGCCTGGTTTTTAAGGTGTGATGGTTCAGGTGAGAAGCTGACACAGTGATCCAGGAAATTCCTCTTCCCCCACCCTTCCATACATGTAAGATGTTATTAAAAGTGTGAACCTGCAGTACAGCCTTGAGCACACTGCAGAAAAAGCACTTAAAAAATCTAGACTTGTTTGAACCCTATTAAATCTTTGCCTCACTGGTTCTAAGCCTGTCCAAGTCAACCTGAATGATTATTGTTATTATTAACAGAGTGGAAAGTGGGAAAAGAGAGGATTTTTTATTTAAATAGGTTATTCTGCCTGCAGCTGGCTGTGCTGCAGAGGTCTGGCACCAGTTCATATTACAGGCATTACCAATTCCTTGGAGCTTTTCATGGGAGAAGCTTGCTCTGACATTCTCATTGACTCTTCTCTCCCCTCTTCATCACCCATAGATTGGATGATGTTCTCTCACAGCAATAACTGCAGCTTTAGAAGCCATCTATGCACTTCTGTCCTCATGTTAGGACTTTTCTGTGGGATTTCTGTTTCCCGCTGCTTGCCAAATAAATAATTTTTGTGATTTCAATGAGACTTTCCTCTCCTTTTCTACCTAATAAAGTCAGCTGTGGCTGTGTCAATCTGTAAGAATTCAGCGGGAAAACCTCAAATAAGAGTACACTAAAATAAAAATACTGTGTCTGATCAAAAAACAATTTCAGCCCATGTTTTGACTGAGAGTGGTTACAGAGCACAAAAGAAAGGCAGCCAGACTCTGATACTAAATAGTGTGTTAATAAACTTCAACAGATTTTGTTTCCATTATTTTTTCCCTGGAAACAGCCTCATCCCATGGAAAGGAATGCCACAGCTCAACCACACTGCCTGTGAAGAACCTGCAACATTTCCTCATCCCCACTCCATACCCATCGTGACTTTAGCCTGAAAAAAAAAAGCTCCCTAAAATGTCTTTTCCACGACTGAAGTGTGCACATCTATTTAATCCTTTTATGTGCTGCTGCAGCTGTTCCTTATCATC
This sequence comes from Taeniopygia guttata, assembly GCF_048771995.1. Lineage (NCBI taxonomy): Eukaryota > Metazoa > Chordata > Aves > Passeriformes > Estrildidae > Taeniopygia > Taeniopygia guttata. Next base: position 149,206,115 of record NC_133026.1, on the reverse strand, counting down.
CTTCTGGCATCTTCTCAGAGCCTTTTCCAGGGCCACTAAAGCCTTTTGAGAGGGGACGACAAGCACCAGACACAATATTCAAGCTTCAGGTCCAAAATGCAAATTTCTTCAGTGGCATTATGATGATTTCTGTTTGGTTTTCTATTCCCTCCTTAATAATCCTTAACATTCAATTTCCTCTTTTGATTGCTACCGAACAATGAGCTCATAATTTCATTCAACTGTTCATTATAAGACCCAAATGCCATTCCTGGGCAGCAGTAATCAGCTCAGAGCCCATCACCATGCACAGAGTTGGAACTGTTGTTTTTCTTGTGTGCAAGGCTTGGATTTAATGCCAGTGAATTCCACACAATGTTTTATTACCCAGCAATCAAAAATTCTTCATGGGTGGTGTCAAGAAGTTCCAAGTCTGGGCTAATCCACAAGGGAAGGTGGAATAAAGCACAAGGAGAACAGCAAGGCAGGCAGGAACTTCTCCAGCAGGGTGAAGGAATTCTGTAGAATCACAGAATTATTAAGGTTGGAAAAGGACTCTAAGATCATTAATCCATCACTAAACCATGGTCCATCACTAAACCATGTCCCTAAGCACCACATCTACACGTATCCTTAACACTTCCAGGGATGGGGATTTCTCTGTTTCTCAGGGAAGCCTGTTCCAAAGCTTGACCATCCTTTCAGTGAAGAAATTTCCCCCATTATTCAAATAAAACCTTCCCTGGAGCAAATTGAGGCCCTTTCCCTATATGTGAGATTTTCGGAACAGAATTTACTGCCCCCTCACTTCTCCCCTGGAGAGAGAGCTGGGGTATGATTCTTTCTGGTCCAAACACTCCTTCTTATTTTCTTTGCTGGTGCAGCCTTATTTAAAGGTGGGTGTTTGAGCCTTGCAGTCTAATCGAGCAGTTTACAGCCTGCTCAGCTGACAGCAATAATTTGGCATCATAAGTTTGCAGCTCCTTTCAATGCGTGTGATATACCAGATCCTGGAGTGTTTCTCCTAAAGTATCTCAGAGATGTTTGCTTTTCCTATCAGAGAGTGTTACAGGAAAAAAATTGAATGTTCCCAACTTTTTAACCAAGACAAGTAGAAAATCCTCCTATGTAGCCAGCTGAAGTTATGTATAAATTTATTCCCTGCAAATTTAGCCACTTGAGACAGGTTATATTAAGACTTTTCCAGGTTGGATTCCAGGAATCCTTGAAGGAAGGGCTGTGCATGAAGTCTTCTTCTTGATGACATGGCCAGGGGATCAAAAAAAGTCTTCACTTGGAGGCAGACCCATCTGAAAAACTGGAAGGTGGGGTAGGTGTGGATGCCAAAAACAAAGTACAGCTAAAACTCCCCTCAGGTTGCCCAGAGAGATTGTGGAGTCTCCCTCACTGGGGATGTTCCAGAAGTTCCTGGATTCAATCCTGTGCCATTTGCTCTGGGATGGCCCTGTCTGAACAGGGATGTTGGACCAGATGACCCCACTGTGGTCCCTTCCAGCCTCACCCATTCTGTGATTCTGTGTTAGCAGGAACCCTCCATCTTTGGTGCAGGGATTCCAGACCAGCTCCCCCACTCCAGACCAGTAGGAAAAAGTTTTGGCAAACAGAGGCACAAACAATGGTCAGAGCATCTACCATGGGGAAAAAAAATGCCAGTGAGATTTGTTTCTATAAAAACCTCATATTGTTCCCACTTTAGTAATAACCCAAAATTCACCCCAGGGGAAGTAGAACAACATTGCCCCAGCACCATTTAAAGTGCTGTTAAAATACTGTTTAAGGGGATTTGGGAGAACAGGTAGGGAAATTATTCTTACCACAGGAAAGTGCACAAGGAGATGGGCATTTGGAAATGTGCTGAAAGCTGGGTTATTGCAGTGCTGTTACTAATGACTACAATACATCATTTCAACTTGTTGACTTTTCTTTCTTTAATTTCCAGATTATCTGACTGTTGCTTATCCTCCACCCATTCTGGGAGTAAACAGAGACATGTGCTTAAGCTGCAAAAAAGTTACTTTCAGCAGATATTACCTTGTGTGGGATTTTCCTGTTTGGTTTTTTTTTTTTTTTTCTCTTTGTTTGTTTGTTCTGTGGTTTGTTGGTTGCTTGGTTGTTTTTGGTTTATTTTTAAGGAAAGAAAATCTTACAGCTTTACCTGTTGGTTTTACATTTCAATTTCCTTTTGCAATTTCCTTTTGCAATTTCACCTTCGTAATATTTCAACGACTTTAGAATGTATTATATCTATTCTAGAAATATGAGAAATGCTGTCAAAGGGTAGTTGAAATCTCTTGCATAAAATTCCAGGGGAAGTCTCTGAGAGGTCTCAGAGTGGGAGCTGCTGCTTGGGAGGTCCAACTCAGAGAACTCAAAGTGACTGAAACAATGGTTTCTGACCAGGTTCCAGCAAGAGGGGATTTTTTTCACACCTTACCGAGATCTCAGGCAGAGGAATCTTCTGGGATTGCTTTGGGAAATCTGACTTTCTTTTCCTTTAGAATCACCAAACAGTTTGTGTTGGAAGAGATCTTAAAGGTCATCCAGTTCCAAACCCCTGCCATGGGCAGGGACACTTCCACTATCCCGGGTTGCTCCAAGCCCCATCTGACCTGGCCTTGGACACTTCCCAGGATGGGGCAGCCACAGCTTCTCTGAACAACCTCTGTCAGGGCCTCACCACCCTCACAGGGAAGAATTTCTTCCTGTTATCTAATCTAAATCGACCCTTCTGGAAAGATCTTGAAGAAGTTCTGAAATTCACTGCCAACCTCAGCTGCAATAACTATGTTCAACTCTTTTTCAGATTAATAGCTCAAGGAAAGATAGGAAAACTCCCTGAAAACCCCAGGAAGACTCCAGTGGCCTTGGTGAGACTGCCCAAAGTTCTCTGTAAAATATACAGAAGGTCTAGGTCTATCTGCTATTTTTTCCTTCTTTCCTTTGGAAGACACCCCAGGGGGTTGAAACAGGATGACCTTCATGGTCTCTTCCCATTCTATGATTTTGTAATTCTTTTTCCCTCAGAAGAGCTCTCACTTTTTTTTTTTTTTTTTCAGGGAGCAGCTCTGTTTTGGAAGGGCCATGAATCACATCCATCAATCTTCAGGAGAAAAATAATCAACAGATGGTTATTTAAGATCACATGGTGCCACTCAGATCAGGAGATGCAGAAAGAAACAAACTCTCTTTCCCTCTCGCTTATACTTCACTGAAGTCAAGTGTTCAGTTGTTTCCAGCCTGGGAGGAAACACATGAAACCACCACTGCTTTGTGTGTGGTACCAAAATCAGGCCACAAAGCTCCAGCCTCAATCAGAAAAAAGTTTCTACCCCTTCTTAAGTAGAAGATGAAAGACAGGAGCGTTTTCAGACAACATAAAAGAAATACTGGATTGCTGAGGACCAAATACTTTGATCTCAATATTTGGTGCACAACCTGCAGCTGTTTCTCAAGCTGGCATCTTCCATTTCCACCATCAGCCAGGCCACATCCAACTTTAATGCCAGCAGATGGGAGGGAGAATCCTCAAAATGCACATTAGACATCTCTTATTGAGATATTTTAGAGGAGGTATTAGGATTATTTTCTTATTATTTATTTTAATTATGCTGTTTTATTATTAATTATATATTTTTTATAACACTATTATATTTTATATAATAATATTTAATTATTGTATTATTTTAAATTAGATATTAGGATGAAATCCTTCCCTGTGAGGATGGTGAGGCCCTGGAACAGCTTGCCCATAGCAGCTGTGGCTGCCCCATCCCTGGCAGAATCCAAGGCCAGGTTGGATGGCTTTTGAAACACTCTGGCCTAGTGGAAGGCGTCCCTGCCCATGGCAGGGGGTTGGAATGAGATGATCCTTAAGGTCCCTTTTAACCCAAACCATTCCATGTTTCCAGATATTTTCATCTGAGCTTGAAGTGAACATCAGAGGCACCAACAAACCAACCATCACAGTAAGGTATTAATTTAGAAAATGGCTGCAAATTCTGATTATTTTTGCTTTGGGCGGCTTATTTTTAAACCCCAGACCACTAAAAAAGATGGAATTTGTCCTTGAATATCTATTACCCTCCTTTGGTTTATGTTTATACAAAACTGGACCTATTAAAGAGGGGAAGCTGGGGCACAGCAGAATTTTCTCCCTGCCTTGGAGACCATTGCAGTTCAGGTTGCCAATGGGCCCTTGGTATCCTGGAGAAAAATGTTTTTGGGCTCTTTTTATGTCACAGTATCCAAGTCTAGGAAAGTGAATTCATCCTCCATGACAAGAAGCCACTTGATGTTATTCCAACAGTTAAAAATTAAATTGTTCAATAAAGTGATGGCCCTTTGGTTGAAAAACTCTTAAGAAGGTGGTAGGATTTGGGGTAAGCATTTTTGTCTCATTGGTATTTGGGTCTTTTTTTCTGGGAAAAAAATGGAACTGTAGCTACAAAAATTTTATCTCAAAAATATTTTTTCAAAGTTCTTTTCTGAGCTGATTTCTAAAGAAGGAAGAAGTTCATGGTCTGGAACACACAGACAAGGTCCTGTATAAACCTGTCACTGAAATGTTCTTAATGTTGTGTGGAAAAATACAGTAATTCCCCCTGACACAGACATCAAAATTCCCCAAAAAACCCAAACCAAACCAAACTAGGAAGTATCTAGAAGGCCAGAAGAGATCTATAGAATTGCTTCCTTGGGGGAAATAAAGCATTTTCAGGGTATATTTTTGAGCACTTTATTGGGAAATAATCTTTCAGTTTCAAGCAGATTTTAGAAATCTATGTATGTCCTGCAATTCCATACCCCTCATTTATTCCATTACACATATGAAGGAGCATGTCCTGGGTACCTCATTGTACCTTGGCCATTTGTTTCAGCCAGAGTTTCCTACCTGAGTATGGAAAACGTTCAAGTTTCAAGTATTTAACCCCAACCTGCCACGTGCTCTTCCACAGCTGTGGGGTGAAGGCAGCAGTTGCAGAGTTCTTCAGAACTTTCCCATCATTTCCATCCTTCTCTCGTGAATGACGTTTTTCTTTCCTTCAGGCTTTATCGCCTCCCAGTGACCCTCCGCTTCAAGATGCACATTGGAACAGGGCAAAAATTCATTCCAGATAATGATTCCCAGTTCCCAAAGCCCACCTGAATCACCCCAACATCAGTGTCTGTCATGAGTAATGCATGGGATGGAACCACACACAGTCTGTTCGAGGCACTGAAACCATGGAAACGCTCCTGACGTGAGCTGCTCCTTGGGATGATCAGAGCAAATGGTGGCTGAAGGAAGCTTGTCTTATCTGCCTCTGTTGCCCCAGGCCAGATCATTATAAAATATGAAAGATTTCAGGTGTCAGACTTGAGCCCCACAAGTTTGTTGACAGTTTTGGTTAATAGAAAAATTTAAACAAAGCCAGAAATGGGCAATTGTGGAGTTTCCTCAATGAAATCTAAATACTTGGAAGAGGGAGCATGGATGCTGGGACAAAATTCTTCTCTAGGAGGGTGGTGAGGTCCTGGCACAAGTTGCCCAGAGAAGCGATGGCTGCCCCATCCCTGGAAGTGTTCAAGGCCAGGTTGGATGAGATGGGGAGTAATTCAGGCTAGTGGAAGGCGTCCCTGCCCATGGCATGGGGTGGGAACGAGATGGTCTTTAAGGTTCTTTCCAATACAAACTATTCTGTGACTCTGTGATCTCTGGTCTTACTCTGTGGGACCAAACCACCTTCACAACCTTCAGCTGGCCTTGGAGGCACAGCAAAGAAGTTCTTCCTCATGTCCTTGTAGAATTTCCTGGACATCAGTTCCTGCCCATTCCTCTTGTCCCATTTCTGGGCCCACTGAGCAGAGCCTGGTCCCTCTCTGACCCCTCCCTGCAGACAGTGACAAGCAGGGATGAGGTCCCCTCTCAGCTGCCTCTTTTCAAAGCTAAAGAACCATGCTTATGTTAATTAGACCAATAACAAGCACAGCTTAGATTTAATTTCCCACTCCTCAATATCCCACTCCCCCCAGTCCCAGAATCAATCTTTCCATCCCTTAGGCATCATCTTTTCCATGCTCAGAACAGAACACCCACTCCCAGTATACCTGATACCTCTCTTGTCTATTTGGAAGTGTTCCCTCTGCCCCCTCTACTTTTGGGGCACATTTAAATGATCCAGAGCAGCCAATGCATCTAAATTCTGCATGATTTGGCTTAGAAGCAGCAGCTAAAATTAGTCTGTACTGTGAAAGTGTAGAAAGGAGAGAATCTGAGGGTAGATATCCAGTTATTTTACAGCTTCTTGAGTCATCATGTGGAAGCAGCAGCAGCTGGGTGACACGGAGTGATGCAAACACTGCAGTGGAAAGATCCCAGTGATAACAACAGCTCACATGCACGGAGGGTCTTTCACTATCCAGCTTCAAAAGTGATGAAAAAGAAGTAAAGCACATTCTTGGAGTGCTTTACCCCTTCAGTGATATGGAAGAAAGGCTGGATGGACAGATTCCCAAAACATCTGCAGGCTTTGAAAGACATTGCTACTCAACAGTGATGAAAGAAAAACTGGAGCGACATCAAAGCCTGAGTTGGTGAACTCTGGAGCAACTTTTTTCACCTAAATAGGACCAGAAGAAGTTGATACAGAGCTTTAAATAAACATATTTTTAAATGAGTGGCTTCCAAAATCTTCCTCAGCTATGCAGCCTGGTGATGTGTCTGAGCATAGTTGGGAATAGACCCCAAATCTGGATCTGAACCAGTGCTTGGTCAATATTCCTTGGTTATGTTTCACTTCTCACCTCTTCCTTTACCTTCTGTCATGAGAAGGTAATGTCTGGTGTTCATGAGCACAGCTTGACTTCTGATCTCACTCCAGCAAAGAAATTATGCCAATTTTCAGTGTGTAAAACTTGAGATGAAGCAGAGCAAGACAAAACCCTACTGAGTAATGGGCATGTCTAGCAAACATCTGAAGTTTCTGCTCCTATGTAGTTATTTAACACCCAAAACTCTCCACAATTCTTCATTCAGGAGAGGCAGCCAAACAGCGCTGCACATTGCAAATTATTCCAACACAAAGATGTTTTCCAGGTAATTACTGCTATTTAAATTATCCTGCATGTACAGCATGAGTGGCAGATATTAAAATGAAGAGATGACTTAATAAGTTCTAGTTATCCAGATGTGTCATTCTTGTAATAAGATAAAAAAAAAAAAGTGTGATTATATTTCAGGCTTACCAGGTGTACAGTAAATAAAATTAGTTTATTGTATTTCAAAATCCTTGTAAGCAATATTGTCCCTGCTAGAATTAAGACAAATGACACCAATAAAATAAGCAGATTAGGATATATTGTTTTTTAGATGTTGAATCAGAAGTGTGTGTAACTTGTTGATATGAACATTAAAATCATTGTGAATGAAAAAAATCAACTCCCATTAAAATCTAGTGGAGGGTGTCCCTGCCATGGCAGGGGGGCTGGAACCAGATGATTTTTAAGCTCCCTTCAACCCAAACCATTCTATGATTCTATTAAAATTAATTATTAAAGAGGCAAAATCACATTGAATGAGAATTGGGCAGCTTTGAGAGAATGGAGAAATGAATTTCTGGTACCTGAGTTTCTGTTGAGGATGCACAGCAAATATTTTTAAAACAGGGATTTCAGCTGCTATTCAGACACACCGCAACTGATCCACTGATAGACCTCAAGCAAAGCAAAGACTCAGGCTGTAATGGCATTTTAAGACTCCATCTTGCAGCTAGAGGTGAGAATTGATCTTTTTTGATCAGCCATGAACATAAGAAAAATAGGGGATTGCTCCTGCACCTCACAGCTGAGGCTGAAGCTGGGGAATAACCAGACAAGCCGGGTTTATCCCAGTACGATGTGTTTAGATTTGTCTCGTTCCAAGGTCAGGTTTTAACAAACAACAACAATAGACAGGGAAGGGGATTGCACCTTGCAAAACACATTCAGCCAGGCAAGCAGAGCCCTGCTAAAATGGGAAATGCAGTCTTGGATGTCTGGACAGGGAAACCCTGAGTGGAGACAATTATTAATGCACCCAGCTCTAAAGCACCGTGTCTGCTCCTGATGTTCCCCACTGCAGAAGAGGCTGAGAAACAGGAAAAGGCTCGGGCTGAAGGTCTTCAATGGCATGACCTCAAAAACTGGAGGGATCAAATAGTTTGGAAGAAAATAGGGATTGGATCATCCATGTTCAGGAGTTGCAAGCAAACCTGCACTCCTCTTTTGGATGAGATGAAGAAATTGTTCTTTTTAGGCAGCTGAATGGGTTGTGCAAGACCTAGTGCCAGGTTGTGGATCTGTTTTAGGGATGGTTTGTTGGAACCATGGAAGGAATCAGATCAGTGTCTCATTCAGCACATACAGGGACATAAATAGTGAGTTTTCTTCTGCTTTCTCTGTCTGTTTGATGCAATCATGAATTTCAGGGCTAAGAATTTTTAATAGTTTCTTTTGGAAAACTGGGTGCCCTCGTGAGTGGGATAGAATAATCTTCATATATCCTTACCCAGAAGGATGGTGGACTCCCCATCCATGGAAGTGTCCAGCGCCAGATTGGATGGGGGTCAGAACTGGATGATCCTGAAAATTCTTTGCAATCCAAAGCAATCTAGAACCTATGATTCCAAACCATATATAATCTATGATTGTATACATTAAATAGCAGTATCATTTCCATTTAATGCACTGGTTTAGAATATATATAAATACACACACACAGAGAGAGATATATATATACACACACATATATATATGTGTAGATATATATATATGTATGCAAATGATATTTTCACAAGAATTTTTTTATCTGAGAAAGTTAAGTTGCTCGAATATCAACTATTTTACTCAGGGAAAAAATAAGCAATTTCCCCCCAATTTTCTACAACACCATATTTGGATTTTATTCAGGATTTTTAGGATGGCTTGTGTTCCCATCTTTTCCAGAGCTTTCAGTTGGCAGTTTGGGTTTTAGGCTCCTCAGAGAGCTTCAGACATGCTTGAAAAATATTTAAAGGAAATCCCTTCACAACTTCCTCTAAACTGAGTGTGAGAGCTCCCATTCCACAGGAGATTAGAGCTTCATTCTATCTCATAATAATTATCTCTAAAAAGAAAACAGAGGGGATTTTTCAGTGGAATTCCCAGGGAGTTCCAGTTTTGAGCCAAATCTATAGATAGACTCAGTTTATTCTGTGATCAGAAATAAACTGTGAATCTTTCTAGCCAGTATGGAGAATCCCTCAAGACTCTGACTTCATACAGGAGTCCACAGAAAGTTAAATCCTTGGCAAAAATCCCACCCTTATTCCAAAAATATTTGTGCATCCGCCCCTTTCTAGATCCCAGCTTTATCAGGAGGGCAGAGCAGATCTGGCTGACAAAAAAGTGTGTTTGTGTGAACACAACTTTGTTCCATTTTCAGTGTATTTCTTGGTTTAACAAAGGTTGTTGCCTCCACATGCAACTTACACCTTGCCTGCAACAAGGATGGCAGTACTGGGATGCCCCATTTGGGCAGGGAAGTGGCTGGATTTGAAACTGGGACTACAAGATTTGGAGAAGAAAGAAGTCAAACTGAGCAGTGCTATCTGCTTCCCAAACTTAGCAAGAAAGAGAATAGAAGCTTAAATTGTTAAGACTGAAAAGAACTCTGAGATCATCGAGTCCAACCACTGTGCTCCTAAACCCTCAAGACTTTACTATTTAAGGCTTTAAACTTAAGGAGGGTAGATTTAGGTTAGATATTATGAAGAAATGTCTCACTGTGAGGGTGGTGAGAGACTGGAACAGGTTGTCCAGTGATGCTTTGGACTCCCACTCCCTAGAAGTGTTCAAGGTCAGTTTTGATGAGGATTGGAACAACCTAGTCTAGTGTAATGTGTCCCTAACCTTGGCATAGGGGTTGTAACAAGGTGATGTTGCAGGTCCCTTCCAAGCCAAACCATTCTATGTTACTATGATTTTATGAATTAAAAACACCACTAATAAGCTCATGAACCATAACACTTCTGTTCAGAGAGCTTTCTGGGTTGCTGGAGGTGGCTCTTCCACACAACCAGACTGTGTGGTGGAGGGAATAGAGCATGAGCTCTTTCTGCCTGTATGAGGTGGGGGAAAAAATTCTCCTCTGAAAACATCATAGACCAGCACTGTATGTGAGCTTTGAAGCCCATCTCAGGATATGTAGACCCAAGATTATGTGAAGTATCGTGCTGGTGTGGCTCCATGCTGCTATTCTCCGTGTCGCCTGTGTGTTGTATGAAAGTGTCCTCCTGTGTGCAGGCATTTCCTGGGACAGTTCAATTCACAGAATCACAGAATAAATAAATGGTTTGGTTGGAAGGGACCTTAAAGAAAAACTCATTCCATCCCCCTGACTAAGCAGGGACGCCTTCCACTAGACCAGTTTGTTCAAAGCCTAGTTTGGTTTTCCCTTACCAATGCCTTTTCAAAACCTGAATGCTGCCAGGGAGGGGAAGTCCACAACTTCAAATTCCTCTGAGTATCCTCAAGCCCTCAGTACTAAAATTATCACCCTCAATGCCTTCTGTTTCTCAGCCCTTCTCTGAGGGCCTCCAGCCCATTTGTTGCCTCCTAGGGAGCTTGTTTGACTCTCTACCTCAGGCAACAACAACTTCTGCTCTCGGTGAAGCCTCACTCCAGCTCTCAGGTTTTGAAAAGGCATTGGTAAGGGAAAACCAAACTAATCAACAGGGCCTCAGACCACCTCCACAAGAACCCCACCTGACTGCTTCTCCCTGTGCTGTGATCCACATTAAAAAGTCATGGAATCTTAGAATCAAACCATTCTTTATTCCACGCAGGCAGCGGGCCTGAGTCACGCGGCCAGGCCTGTCACGAGCAGCATGGGATGCAGAGGCACAAACCATCCCTCTGTACTGTATGATAATCAACAAAAATTAGCTGCCTAAGAGAACCAGGAAACTCTGCCATGAATGCAGCATTTAGAGACTGAGCCTATTTATTTAACAGGTGTCCCCTGAGCTGGGATGCCAGGCTCTGTTTGCCAAATTTGCGGAGAGAGGAAGACAGCTTGAATAAATACGGGCAAGAGGAGAACAGTCCTGAAGCCATTTTCTTTGTGGATTGTTGTGTTGCTCTGTTGTTTTTTTTTTTTTTTTTTTCCCAGCAACTTTTTATTGTTAGAAAGTCTATCCTGGTTCTTGGCTGGGAGTATTTAGACAGCAGGAGCTATGCCAAAATCCAGTTTCTCTCCTCATAGTGGTGCAGAGTCCAGCTCAGCCACAAAGCAAAGTTATCTCTGCTGGATGGCTTTGTGATTGGTTTTTTTGTTCAGTTTAATTAAAATACAGTATGGGGTACATTTTGGATGAGAACCCATCCCAGGCTGTCGGGCACCAAAAGCCAACAACAGCTGTGCTGAAATGATCTCCTTCCCCATTCCTGTGCAGTGGAAACACAAGTTTCTGTGTCTGGTGCTGCAGCATCGAGAGGCCTTGGATTATATCCGATGTCACAGCACGAAACATTGCACACAGAGCATCTGGGTGGTCCTCGTCCAATTTTTGGAGTGTTTTCACACAGTCTGGAGGAAAGGGATAGAAAAGGACATAGAGGAACTGCTTTAGGTATTAATTCCAGTACAAACCCAAGCAGCTCATAAATCGGTTTTCAGAGAAGACACAGAATCACAGAATGGGTCAGGCTGGAAGGGACCACAGTGGGGTTGTTTGGCACAACCTCTGCTCAAGCAGGGTCATCCCAAGGCACAGGGCACAGGACTGTGTCTCCAGATAGTTCTGGAATGTCTCCACACCCTCTCTGGGATCTGTTCAGTGCTTGGTCATTGCGTAGGGAAGAAGTTCTGCCCCTTGACCAGGTGGAAGTTCCTGGGCATGAGCTCCTGCTCATTTCTCTTTTCCCATTGCTGGGCCCCATGGAACAGAGCCTGCTCAGTTCTCTGACCTTTCCCTGTAGATATTTTAGGTATTGATAAGTTCTTCTCTCAGCTGTCTTTTCTCAGGGCTGAACAGGATCCACTTTCTCAGTCTGCACTCATCAGAGAGATGTTCCAGTCTTTTGGGGATGCTCAGAACCCATGTGAATCCTGATCCCCCTTCTGGCACGTCTTCTCAGGGAACTCTTTTCCCATATATTTCCCGTTGCCTTTCAGCCATGCCAGAAAGCCAATGCAAGACAGAGGAATCATGGAGAGGGGCCTGCAGCAGCACTGCCTGACAACACATGATGAAGGCAGTGAGTAGAGTAAACAATCTGCTCATCTGGCGAAAAATGCACAGAGAACATCCCAGACAACCACACCAAAAACTCTGTAAGCAGCATGGGGGGAAAAAAACTTTGCCCAACCAGATGATTTGCTTGAGACAGGGAAAGTTTCCAGACACTGTAGAAATTTTTACTGCCTGCTCCTTACAAGCTGCGCTGAGAAATAATCTGATAAATAAACAAGATTACATTCTTTTCACTTAATTTTTTGTGTACAAGGCATTGCCCCAGCAATATCAGCTACATAAAGCACACAGATCTGGTCACAGCCATCTCCAAGCCATTCCTTGCTCATTTCAGTCATGAACAGGGCTGACATTTACATCTTACACAGCCAGGGCTGACATCTGGGAGATGTTCATCCTCATGACAGAGATGTGAAGGTCCTGCTCATTCCTCCATCCTCTAGCAGCTGTGAGCTGAATGGGGACCAGTGTGAGCCAAAATCTGCCTCAGGGGTCACTTGGTGGTGGCTGCAGTGGTCAGCGTGTGACAGAGGGCAGCTCACTCCAACTCTGCACCACAAACATTTGTGCCACCAGGTGACCAATAGCAAAGGGGGATTGAAAGATATTTTCCATGGCATGAAATGAGGTAAGAGCAGATTTTGTCTTTCAGCTTTGATGGGGACACAAGTTTGAAGGACAGGGCTGGATCCCCTCTCTGCAGAGTTTGGAAGAGCCCATTCTGCTCTTCAGGGGCTGAGTTCATCCACACATCCATTCCCATGCTGTGTTGCTCTGAGCAACCTCTGCCACCACCTCTGTGGCAGAACCTTCTCCTCTCTAATCCCCCAAAACAGCTCCTAATGGGTTACCATGAAATTTTTGCCCACCCTGTTCTGGAAAGACAGAAATCAGGAGGGGGAAACTGCACCCTGTGCTTCTGCAAGCTGTGATTTAAAAAAAATTTATTTGTGCTGCCTGTCCAATTTCTACCCTAAAAACCCAGCAAAGTCCAAATTCTTCTTGAACCCTACTGCAGGGAAGAGAAATGAAGATATCTCCATAGGAATAGAAAGCTAAAATAGCTGTGCTTCATGGACCTGGCTGGAATGACATTGCCAGTCCCAATCTCCAATCTAGTAAAGGGCTCTGTAATTAATTCAAGACACCCAAAGTGTTTTCACACAAATTATCAAGCCTACGGGAGAGGTTTGTGACAGCATTACAAATTCATAGGTCTGGGAGAGAACTCAAGAGGTTGCATAGTTTATTTTCCTGTCCCAAAGCAAGACACAGTATTTCTAGGTCACTGTTGATGGATCTTTGTTTAAACTGTTCTTTTTTTTTAAAGGCTTCCCATGATGGAGATGTTGCAGGCAATTAATCTCAGTATTTTGCAGTTCTGACCATTGGAAAATCACACCTGATACCTCAGAATCACAAAATTATTTAGATTGGAAAAGATCTCTGAGACTGAGCCCAACTTTTGACCCATCCCCACCTTGTCACCCAGCCCAGAGCTCTGAGTGCCACATCTATTTGTCCCTTGGACACCTCCAGGGATGAGGACTCCACAACATCCCTGGGCAGCCCCTTCCAATGCTTAACAACTCTTTCCATGAAGAAATTCTTCTTAATGTCCAACCTGAACCTCCCCTGTCCCAATTTGAAGATATTTCCTCTGTCCTGCCCTTTGTTCCCTGGAAGCAGAGCCTGATCCCCCACCCCAGTGTTCTCCTCCTGTCAGGGAGTTCTGCAGAGCCAGAAGGTCCCACCTGAGCCTCCTTTTCTCCAGGCTGAGCCCCTCCACTTCCCTCAGCTGCTCAAACAACCCAACACAGCCCAAAGCAGCTTCAACTTTTCCCCTGGATTTCTTCTCCCGTGATAAAACAACCCTCCACAGATTTGAACAGCCCTACCACATTCTGCTCAGCCCTCTGAAGGAGATAATTATTTCAATATTTCCCCACAGGTAATTTTCCCCTGTTGGCTACTCTTTTGGTTCCCATTAGGTATTCCTGAAGTAGGACAAATCTTTCTGGAAATGGAGTGCCCCACTTTACATAATCTCCTCCAAGTGAGGGGTTCCCAGGGGTGAGCAGAGCATCTCTGGATGGTTACACAGACTAGAACTGTGTTCATCTTTCTCATGGAAGCCCAATGTGTTGATCTGGGGGCAGGCTGTGATGCTGTGATTCATTACAGCTTCCAGGTGTTTTTTTTTTTTTTTTTTTTTTTTTTTTTTTTTCCTGAGAGCTGATGTTTGATCAGTTGTTCCCAGCCCTGAAATTAATTAGGAAATTACTGAAGTTAAAATTCCTGACTAAGCCCATGCTGGAATGAAACCAGGCTATAGGGTGAGTGTAGGAACATTTGTTTCCTTGCTGTAAATTTTACCATCATGGTCAAGACCTGAATCTTCCTTGCCCAGTCACAGATCTAGTGATAATGGAACTTTGGGGGAAAGTAAGAGAGGAAATAAAGGGAGTTTCATCTTTCCTCAGTGGTTTTGCCAGATTATTCTCAATTAGTGACATTGTTTAATCCCAGCCAGCAATGAAACCCCACAGAGCTGCTTATTTACTCCTCTCCAGTGGAAAGGGGTAGAGAATTGGAAAGGTAAAAGTGAGAAAACTTGTGGGTTGGGACAAAGTTTAAAAGTTAAAGCAAAAACCACACTCATGCACACAGAACAAGAGAAGGAATTAATTCTTCACTTCCCGTGGCCAGACAAGAGTTCAGCCATGGTCAGGAGAGCAGGGCTCTGCACAAATCTAAACCATAGCCCCACATCAGCTACTAAGAAGAAAATTAAATTAACAACCTAAAGCAGCACCTTCTCCACCCATTGTTCCATAGCATTTACAGCCTGCTCAGGTCCAACATTATCCAACACATCGTGTTACCCTCCACACCCATTCCCATCATTTCATATAATACATAGATGTCATTCCTCCAATCTATGGAACAATCCTGTAAAATGTTCATAAAATGCCCATAAACTGTCCACAAATGTCCACTGAGTTCACTTAGTCCATGACTTTGGGGTCCACCTGTGATGATGGTCACTCAGGGAAGGAAAGTGGTGTGTGGAGTGGAGTTTTTGGGCCCCAAACCCAGTTCATTGCTGTACTTGTTGCTTATAAAGCTTGTCCACTGACTTGGGTTGTTCCTGCCAGAATAATTCCTAAAAACACACAGCCCAAAGCACAGGTAACAACAATTTTAAGGTGTTTCCATTACAATCTCTGCCCCTGGTCCCCTTAAGTCAAGTTACAGGGTTTAGTATTAAAATGAGCTCCTGCCTGTGCTCTTAACCCTGCTTGGAATTATTCACAGGCTGCAGTTTTCAGGAATGTACCTGCTCCAGCTGGAGCCTTATCAATCAGCTATAATCTCTCCATGGTATAGATTTATCCACAGCCACAATCCCTTTGGACAAAAACCTGATCCAGCACAGGCTGAGTTCCATCCAGAGATACACCTGCTCCATCATGGGCTTATCCATGGCCACAAGCTTTGAGGTGCTCCAGTGTGACCCCATGCACAACCACTGATGCTTTGGGACATTCCTTCTCCAGCCTGGACTGATTTTTTGGCCACAATTCTTTCAGAGGTTTGTCACAGACAAAACCCCTGTCTTGGATCTTTCAAGAAGAACCTGCTCTGGCGTGGCACAATCACAGCCACAGATGTTTCAGAGTCTCCTTTTCTCTCATAGACTCATCCACAGGTCATGTTTCCTTTGACTTGAATTCACTCTGGCAGTCCAGAGTGTCCAGTGAAGCAGCACAGGAACAGCAGTGACTCCCTGGCCATCTGCCAGGGTAGGAACATCCCTGCTGCTGCTATCAGAGCATTCCCAGGCAAGGAGCAGAGCAGTGCAAGGAAAGAGCAGCCACTAACAAGCACCGGGCTCAAACAGACACTCAGCCAAAAACAGGGGCTGCCAATTAACAGCTGAACAGTAATAACAGCCATAAATTCAGTCCAGCATATCCCAGTCAAACCTGGTGCTGTCTTAAACCCTTCCTTAGGGGCCACCAGCCACTCACTCATTCTGCCCTGGTAGGAGAAGGCATCAGAAGGGTAAAAGTGAGAAGAAGAAAGGGCTGTGATAAAAAGACAGTTTAATAGATAAAGCAAAAGCCATGCACATGAGGAAGGGAAAACAAGGAATTAATTCCCTGCTTTCCATGGGCAGGCAGGTGTTCAGCCATCCCCAGGAAATCTGGTCTCCAGAACACGCAGCAGTAACTTGGGAAGGCAAGCTCTATCACTCTGAATGCCCTCCTTTGCCTGTTTTTCTCCCCTTTATATGCTGAGCATGATGTCAAAGGGTCTGTAATCTCCCTTGGGTCATTTGGGGTCAGCTGTCCTGGCTGTGTCCCCTCCCAAACACTTATGGACCCCACTGGTCATGGTGTGGTAAGGAAAAGGCTGTGTAAGAATTGCTTAGCAATATCTAAAAAACTCTATATTATCAACACAGTTTGCATCACAAATCCAAACCATAAGCCCATGAGTGCTACTATGAAAAAAAATTAAGTGTATCTCAGCATAGTTTTGTCTTTAGTTGCTATCCCTGAGACTTTTCACTCCTGATTTTTCTAAACCCTTCCCAAAAAACATTGTGTTTTTAACTCCCATGACAAGCTCCAAGATATGTGCAAATGAAGTTCTTTTTGTTTCCATTAAACCTGCTATCTGATCACTTCATTAGTGTCCCTGGGTTGCCATGACATGAGGTATAATGAATAACTTTTCCTTACTCAGCCTTTTCGTGCTCGTCATCACTTTGTAGATGTCTGCTGGTGCACAGAATGACTCTCAGCTGCAGTGAGAATTACTGTTTAGCCATTCCTCCTATTAAAACCACTCCACTTCCCTGATCATCCTCCTTTCTACCTTTTCTAACTCTACCACATGCTTTTTTATATGGCATGAATGGAAGTCCACACAGTTCCCCAGATTTCAGTTCACCAGGGATTTTTGTACACACACACACACACACTTTTAAACAGGAGCTCACTTTTCCATCTGTTTCCTAGTAAATTCTACTATTTTATTCATGTATTTTGCTTGTGCTGACGACTGAGATGACACATAAAAGCATTATCTGCAGTGACTTCAAGATCTCTTTCCTGAGGGGTCAGTGCTAATTTAGAGAAGATTATTGTGGATGCAGTTATCACCTTTTCATTTCCCTCCTGGCTGCTCCTTGGCATTAGCTCAGGCTCAGAGGGGTCGTAGTAATATTCTGAGTCACCAAACATCCTGGGTCCTCCCTGAAAAAAGGTCTCATGCCCTAGCTGGAGATTCCTAGTTTATTATGTAGGCTCAGATTGAGCAGCTGAAAGGTAGACATATGCCGGGTGCTTATATGCATCCTTTTTTCTGTCATTAATGGAAGGTGAAATCCAGAGAATGAGAAGGTGCATCTGTCCATAGCCCATGCCACTTCAAGTCAAAATTGGATCAATTTGGCTGATTTCACTGAGAGCTGGTACTTCATTACCACTTTCTCCCAGAGATGGGAGAAATCCCACCATCTTGTGCATTTTCGAGTCCAGAGGCCATTTCATCTGACTGGGGAACACAGCAGGAACAAGCACAGCAAAATTTCCATGACTCCGAATCACATGGCTGGCGGGGATCTGATGTTCCTGGCTTGAATCAAAAGAGGAAAAAAGCCTCAAGATGTAGTCCCTCATTTCCTTACAGTGTCAGTCATAGCCTGCAGAGGTGAGAAACTGGCTGTTAGATATTATTCTGTCACCTCTGAGGAGGTAGGAGTGATGTGGAGGAAGAGGGAGCAAAGGAAAGGTCACATTTACCCAGCAGTCGCTCAGCCCCAGCCTGATAACTCAGAACCACTAACTACTAGACAATTTCATCATCCCACTTTTTCCTCTGAATTCTCCCCCTTCCTGTGAGGAATTCAAGATCAGATGGATACTTCTTTGCTTAGCACTCATACGGTATCAGCCTTTTTGGCTTCAAAGTTCACTAAGTTTTTTCCTGAGCTCACCAAGTCCTGCAGCACAAGATTCACTCCTTCCTGGAGGTTCATTAATCAGTCAGCAAGAAGCCCAATTAGTTGCCACTCCTGGAGATGCCTGTTCTCACAGACACTTTGTCACTAATGCTGTGACATGATGCCCCTCACCAGCACAGCCTGGCCAAGCTCTTAAGTGCCACCAAGGACTAGGCAAGGGATACACTGAGGTGGACATACAGGACCTTGACCGAGCCATGGAACCCCATGGCTGTTCTGAATGCTTTGGGGTGAGATGACTGCCCAAGAAGATCAGGTCCCCTTCCCAAGCTGTCAGAACTGGCATGTGAAAGGTCTCTTCCAACCATGTTCCAGTTTTAAGGCTCATGCTACTGCATACTGCTGTCCTAAAGACAGTTCCTGAATCACTGATTCCTCTCCATAGCTGCTGCCAAAAATTGAAGAAGTTCCTTTCTCCATCCTTCTCTGATTGCCTTTTTAGACCTCCTTGGAGTGGAGAAGAGAAGCTGAACTCCATCCGTGGTTGTTCTCTGTGTATTTTTGCACATCCACCATTGGGAAAACAGTGCCTGACATTTCTACTCTGTTGAGAACCACACCATGAGGACAAATCTCAGACCTAGAACCTAGAACATGTTGTAAAATTTTTTTAATACTAATTTCTATATCTTTGCAATCAGTTTTTTTGCTTCTGAATGCAAACAGATGGGGGGAAAAGCCCAGTGTGTAATACATGTACAACAAAGCAAAGAGTCCTGATAGAGCCAAGGTTTCTTCTCTTCAACTGTATGTACATCCCAAAAAGCATTTGGACAATGCTCTCAGGTGCATACTGTAGGACCAGGAGCTGGATCTTGAAGTGTCAGACCGGGAGTTGGATTTTCATGATTCTTGTGGGTCCCTTCCAAATCAGGATGTTATTTGATTTTTTTTAAAGAAAAGTCATCATGCTATTTCCATTTCCAAGCATAACATCCAGCTGTGAATTTTGAATTGCCAACACAAAATTACCAGTGTTAAAAAAATGTTGAACATCCCTCACTGCCCTGGCTTTTTGTATATCGAGAATCTCAGCTGGGCTGTTAATGACCTCGTTTACTTTTGGAAATCGGGCCTTTTTAGCCAAAATCCCTGTGGCTCTGCAGAGTTTCAGCAAGGAGGTCCAGAGAAATAACAGCATTGTTTAGGAACAGAGTTGTGTGACTCCTAGGATCAGAGAATCTCCTGATTTGGAAGGGACCCATGAAGATCATCAAAGCCCAAACGCTGGTCCTGCACAGGACGATCCCAAGAATCCCACAACGAGCCTGAGAGTGTTGTATAAACACTGAGTTCAGACTGGGTGCTCTCACCACTTTTCTGGGCAGAAGGGATAGCCCTCTGGGGGAAGAACCTTTTCCTAATATCCAACCTAAACATTTCCTGGCACAGCTCAGACCCTGCCCCTGTTCAGCAGAGAGCAGAGATCTGTACCTGACCCTCTGCTTCCCCCTGTGAGGGGGGGAAGCAGAGGATGTTGAAGATTGCAACGAGGTCTCCACTCAGTCTCCTCTTCTCCAGGTTCAACAAACCAAGTGTCCTCTTATGCCACATCTCTTATGCCTTCCCCTGCAGACCCTTCACAGTCTTCATAATCTCCTCTGGATGCTTTATAACAGCTTTATAGCCTTCTTTCACTGTGGTGGGGAATCCTAAAAGGTGACCTGCATCCAAAACAGGATCCCTGGCTGGGAAAGAGTGCAGAGACATCACAGGATCAAATTCTGGGAGCAGATCAGAGCTCAGGGGAGAGAATGTGACTGGAGTGTCCCAGGGAGACAGGAGGGGATAAAATATGCAGAAGTACTTGAGTACCTGAGACAGGAAACTGCTAATGGGGAGATTTAGCATCTCTTCCTAACTCTTTCCTGGCAAGAAGCAGTGAGCATTAATCAGTCATGGCATTCATCCCTCCTGTGCCTCTGCATCCCTGCCTGGCAAAAAGAGATGCTGCTGGTCTTTCGGGGACCTCTGCTTGCTCACTTTCCCCCTGATGGAATGCTCTGTCAACAGTCTCAATATGAATCTGAGTGATTCCTTTTCCTTTTCAAATAGACAAGTTCTATTCTCTACCCAGACTGAAACATCACCGTGATGTAAGACAGCAGCAGCACAGAAAATTAACTTAATTTCCAGGCTGAATCCAAAGAAAAAACCAGTTACAGTTGTGCAAACCTGAAGGTGAGCTCCAGCTTGTGTTAAGACACCATTTTCTGGTGGTGACAACTCCCCTGTGCAGAGCTTGCAAGTGGATTTGTATTTCTCACCTTTTCTCTGTCAACAAACATGGAGAAACCTACATCCATATCTCTCAAAAAGTCAGTTTTCCAGGGCTCCACGTTACAAGAACCCAAGTGCATCTACCCGTGGGTGTGTGGACGTAGGTGGTAATTTAAGGGTCTCGCCATGATCAACTCTTCTGAGAAAATTTAAAATACCAACCTGCTGTGGGTGGGGATTGGAGGACCTTCTCCAAGCAAATTAGAAGCATTTTTTTTTTTTCACTGCATGCGTGGGTGGTGAAACTGGGCTCACCTTCGGCAACTTCGATGTAAAAATAAAACTTGTAAGACATATAAAATCTTCAGAGAGGATTTCAGACCTTCCTGCAGACAAATTAGCAATGAACATCTTACGCATATGTGGAATACACAGAGATGCAGAGCTGGTTATTATTAGCACAATATTAATATCTCTGGAGGTTCAAACTTAGAGGTGTTGGTGTGCAGGACACTGCAGACACCATAAGTGGGACTAACCAATTTTTATTTTAATTTAATTTGTTTTTAGTTTTTTGTACCTACTGATTAGCTTTTTGCTTATTCTTCATCCCCACTACACATTGCCCATCTCACTTTTGGTCACACTGACAAGCTTTATAAATCTTGATCAAGGTTCCAGATCAATTTTAAGTAAAATAAATAAGTAAATGAGAAGATAATAGAACTGCCAATCTTCTGCTCAGCAGCTTGCTGGGAGGGGGAGGTCCTTGGGGTCCGGTCATGGGGACATTTATTTCAGTAGAACTTCTTTAACTCTTGTGCTGGATGACGTAGACATGGCCCAAGAAGAAACACAAAGCCTAGAAGGTGGTCAGTTAGAAAGAAAACAGAGCAAATATTGAATCTGTAAGCTGCAATTTTAAGTAACAACTGAATTCAGTTGTTGCTGCATCACTGACACACAACACCTAGGATTAGTCAAGAATCCATCTCCCATATAACACTGTTGTTGGAAGTTATTTTTCCATGAAAAAATTCCGAACTATTTGTATTTGAGTCATGGTGAAACAGGTGAATCACTTTTTGCGTGGCTGTGGTACAGCTTCTTACTGACTAATTTTGGTATTTAAAGGTTTGGAACGGTAATTTTGAAATATATCAGTGATAAAAGTCATGGCTGAAAGTCATGGTAATGCAAAGAACATGGTAAAAGCAATGTTAATTAATGTTAATTTCAATAATAGGAAGTTGGCAGAACATGTTTTAGGAACTAGAATTGAATTATAGAAAGTTATCTTTAAAGGGTTCATATCAAAATTTCAAACCCAGCCTTCTTTCACCTGTTGGGGGTTTTGAACTTTGGACTTAAACTTCCTATTGAAGACCCATTTGTAAAACCAGGAACAAATATTCCTTGGTCGCTGGAGGTGAAAATTTAACATGGCTCTAGATCAGTTCCTAAGTGTGGAATGTATTATCCAGCACCCTGGATGAGACTTCAGTGCAGTTTTCCTATGTAGAAAATCCCGTTAGAATTAAAAGCAATGTAATGCTGAAACTACAGCCCATTTCTCCCTCCTAAGCACAAACCCTCTGCCCCTAAAATGCAGGAATTCCTTTCTAGAGGAAAAAGCTCACCCAAGGTGCATGTTTGTGCAAATAAAGGGCTGGGGGAAGAGGAGTGGGAAACAAAGACCTTGGATTGTGTTTTTGGAAACTTCAATCATAGAATGAATTGGTTGGAAGGGACCTTAAAGACCATCCAGTTCCACCAACTGCCATGGGCAGGGACACCTTCCACTATCCCAGCTTGCTCCAAGCCCCATCCAGCCTTGAACAGTTCCAGGGATGGGGCAGTCCCAGCTTCTCTGGGCAACCTGTGCCAGGGCCTCAGCACCCTCACAGTAATTTCTTCCTAATATTCCATCTAAACCTTCCTGTGGGAGTTGGTGTTGAGGGTAGCCGGCCTGGGATGTCCTGGGAGGATTCCTACGTTTAACTTAGAGTAAGTAACTATGCCAATTTCCTGAGGCTCCCTGCTCCCACATGTTGATAGCCACCTGCCAGTCACCCCGATCTCCTTCCCACAACCCAGAAAGTTCCATATTCCTCCTTCCCCCATTGGCTCCCGTGTTACAGTCACTTCCCTCGTGTCACATCACTGGTTAAAGTTATGTCACCCCACCTCAACTCCTCCTCCTACCCATATCCCCATTGGTTTATTGTACCCTGTCCCTGCCTACCTTCCCCAGTTATATAAACTGTGTCCACTCCTTGTCGGGGCTCTCAGCTCCAGCCTCACCTTCTGCTCTCAGCTGGTGCTCTGTCCCTGGATCCCTTCTCCTGTGGTTTTTGCTCCTCTCCTGCTTCACCTGCCTTCCTCCCAGCCTACCTTTATCCTACCCTGGTGGAGCCTTGACTCAACCTTAAAATAAAACTCAGTTGGAACTCTACACAGAGTGTGCTCCTGTTTGTTCCTGGTGTGGAAGATTTCTTCATCCGGGCACCGTCGACTGGCTGGCAGTGGGTTACCTTGCAGGACATGGTCTGGGTCAGCCCACACCTTCCCTCTAAAGCCATTCCCCCTTGTCCAGTCACAGCAAGCCATTGCAAAATAAATCCCTTTCCAGATCTTTTCAAGTAATGGAATGGTCTCAAAGGTCTCCCCAGATGTTGGAACCCTGATTGCTGAGAATTTTAGATTTTCTGTGCTGACAGACACTGACTTCCAAGAGAATGCTGCGTTTGACCAGAGGCCGTGGAGAAGGCTTCCAAAACTGAATGATAGAGCTGGGATTAGGGGTGTGTAGTTTGAATAGGACTGTGTAATATCGCATGGTAGAAAATTTAGTTTAAGGTGGAGGTTTTACGGAGGAGGCTGGTCCTCATTCACCTTTTTCTTCAAGGGTTTTGGGTGGTTTTGTGCAACTGGATAAAAGAGTCGTCATTGCGGACCACGGGTGGTTGGTTATTCGATTAAAAGTAGAAATAATTTAGGTATCATTTCTTAATTGGAGAGTTTATCCTTAAAAGGCCTTGTAGAAAGAGAGGTCTACATTTTTAGTTTATTAGAGTGAAGTGCTGTAGAACTCACAGTCTGTGAGACTGTAATACAGATAAGAACTAATAAACATCTGAGTCTGAACAAGAAATAATGTCTCGTGTGTTAAATCCCAGCCTTGGTAAAAAAAAGAAGATAAAACTCTACCCCCAGAACCTTCTCTTCTCCAGGCTGACCAATCTCAACTCTCTCAGCCTGTCTCCAGAACAGAGGTGCTCCATCCCTCTGTCATTTTAATGACCTCTCTGGACTGGTCCCACTCTTTCTCTGGGGGTCCCAGACCTGAACACAGCTCCAGGTGAGGTTTCACCAGGCTAGAAGTGCAGAATCCCCTCCTCTGACCTGCTGGCCACTCTGTTTTAGGTGCAGCCCAGGACACAGCTGGCAAATGGCACCCTCAGATTTATTGGCAGATTGCCTTTTCCCATTCCCAATTATCCCAAGGTTATTACAGAAATAGAAATCTCTCAGTGGCACAAGACCAAACATTCTCCATTGGACAGAGACTATTTGGAATGTTTGAGCTCCACTCTCATTCTGGAGATCACTCTGTTGACCCCAGATGAAATTCACCCTGGACAGACTGCTAGAAGTGCTTCTCCCTTATTTTTTATCAGCTCTTGCTAGGATTCCTCCAAACAGCCTTACATTCTTAACCAGCCACTCTTTTTTATTGTATTTTTTAAAAGTTAAAGCAGAGAGAGATGTTTTCCAGTGGGATTTGCAGTTTCTGACGAGTAGAAATAGGCAGGCAATGGGACCATCTTCAATACCTTTAGTCTGCTCAGCTCTTCTCCCTGAGCACACAAATGTCCTGTAGCTATGTGCCAAAGCTGAATGCCTGAGTCTGGCTGCCCAAGGTGACTCCCAGCTTTGTGAGGAGACCATTTCAAAGCAAAAGGCTTGCCTAACATTCCTGTGAACTCCAAAGTTTGAAGCCAGAAAGGAAAGGAAAGGCATTTCCTTGAATTTCAATGGACACTCTGCTAAGCTCCAGAGTTTCTCCTGGAGGATTGTCAAGGTTTGCTTTGTCTTTGAGGTGCAGAAGAACGACAGTGCCTCAGCTTTGTCCCCATAATGTAGCTTCCAGTAAAATCAGTTTGAAATTCAGGCGTGCATGGCATGATAAGGTCTATTTCTCACAGTTTATTTTTCTTCCAGATACATTCCTGGCAAATACAATTAAATAAATCAGCTCCTCCTAACAAAGAGAAGTATCATTAATGAAGGCAGTTACGACAGCTGTAGAAAAAAAATGGGATTTCAGAGGCTTCTACTTCATTGTTAAAAAAACCCAAACAAACAAACCTCAGAAAATACTGGCATAAACAATGTCTCAGCATTTGGGGAGGTGGGGGAAGGTAGAGAACAAAGAAGCAGAGGAGGACATTAACTCCAGAGGACAATGACACGACTTGGAGGAGGAAATGAGGGACATTGTGATAATGCAGACAGCTGGTAAATTATAATTTTTATTAAGTTCCCTTAACTTTAGCTCTGCTATCCTGGGTTGCATCCAAATCAGTGTGGGCAGGAGGTGAAGGGAGAGGATTCTGCCCCTCTGCTCTGTTCTGGTGAGACCCTACCTGCAGAGCCGCCTCTGGTTCTGGGAAACTGACACAGGAAGGACATGGAGCTGTTATAAAGAGTCCAGAGGAAGCATCAGGATGATCAGAGGGATGGAGCAGCTCTGCTGTGAGGAAAGGCTGGGAGAGAATTGGGAGTGTTCAACCTGGAAAAGAGAAGGTTTTGAGATGACCGAGTGGCAGCCTTCATGTACCCAAAGGGAGCTGACAGGAAAGATGGAGAGGAGCTTTTTACAAAAACTTGGAGCTACAGGACAAGGGGAAATGTAGGTATAGGTGAGATATTCGGAAGAAATTATTCCCTGTGAGGGTGGTGAGGCCCTGGCACAGGTTGTCAAGAGAAGCTGTGGCTGCCCCATCCCTGGAAGTGTCCAAGGCCAGGTTGGACAGGGCTTGGAGCAACCTGGGATAGTGGAAGGTGTCCCTGACCATGGCAGGGGGGGAACTGGATGATTTTTAATGTCCCTTTTCCAACCCATTCTATAATTCTAAGTATGAGCACCATTTAGCCACTCCAATATTATCATTGCCAGTCTCTGTTGCCTTGCTGGACTGGACTGTTTGATTGTACAATTGTCTGTACAATCTGTTCTCATATATCCAGATGAGAAACTCCTGAGGATCAGGATGGCTCTTCTATTTTTCTGAGCATGCCACTACTTGTTTATCACACACCTTACCTACCTGGTTTCCAGCAAAATGTCTGGAAACCTTTAATCAAACCCCCCCCCCCAAAAATTCTCAAGAGCTGTTATTTTCCATGACCTATTAGAGACAACTTGGCATCCAGTAAAATAGTTGAGCTTGTTTGTTAAAAAAGAAAATGGATTCATGTGTACCTGCTAAGATAAGCCAAAAATGGAAAAAAATAAGGTATAGAAAAAATTTGAATTATATTGCTAAGTATGTAAATCACTTTTGAGGTACCATGTTCCTAAACCAACATCAATTTAGGATACTTCACATCAGTCACCTAAAAAGTGAACTGTTCCCAGAAAAATCAGCATTTTTTAAATGATTGAAAATCCCTTGGACAACACAGTATAAGTCAAAGTTAGAGGCAGGGGAGACAGCAGGGAGTTTGTTCAGGACAAGAGATGAGGCACAGGCAGAAGAAGTGGGGAGCATGTTAGCACAATTCATTAATATTTCCTACGACACAGAAGACTCTTCAAAAGTCAATCTATAACAAAAACATTTTATTGTCATGTGTTGGCAGCTTGTTTCCTGTTACGAGTCTGTCCTGTTACACAACAACTCCTTCCCATGCGTTTTCCTTCTCCAGGATTTCTGACCAACTCCTTTCTACTACAAACTTGTTCATCCCTTCATGTTCCCTTGTTTTACTTTTATATTCTGGAGAATCAGGTATTTGGAGAGAGAGCTAAAGTGTCTGCAGTGCTGCATCATCTCATCTCATCTCATCTCCACAGGCTTTTTTGTCCCAGGAGAGTTTTCCCATAAAAAACACTGAATTTTCCTTTCCATCCTCTTCTCACCAGTTTATGAACCTGATGTGCACAAGCTCCAGTGAACGAAAAACCCCTGCCCAGTTCAGTATCAGGGGATCATCCCAGTTATCCCTGGCTAAAGAATGGCCCCAGAGCTCCTGATGTGGCAGCCAAAGTGCCAAAATGGAATCACAGAATCATTTTTATTGGAAAACTCCTTCAAAATCACTAAGTCTAACCATTAATCCAGCACTGCCAAGGCCACCACTAGCCCATGGTTCCACATCCATGGAATTTTAAATTTTAAATCTCTTCAGGGATGGTGATACCACAACTAGTTTGAACAGTATGTCCTAACATCTGAAAACCCTTTCAGGGAAGAAATGCTTCTTAAGATCCAGTCTAACCCTCCTCTGGAGCAATCTGAAGCCATTTCCTCCTGTCGTATCTCCTCCTACCATCCTCCCTTCCTCATTTCCATATTTGTGTGTGAACTATTGGTCCCAACTCCTGTGGAGCCTGTTTAGAATAGTGATTTCAGCAAAAACTTGTCTGCAATTATCTGTTCTTATCAATACTCCAGGCAAAGCACACAGAATAAAGGACAATACTTTGTTACAAGAGGTGTTTTAGGGAAAAACCGCTTCTGTTAATATATCAGGCATTTTCCTAAAAAGTGAATCTTACATTGCCCTGAAATAGACCACTGAAGGATTACAAGCTTCACTTTTCTAAATAACAAAAGGTCTCTAAGATATTTCATAAAACATTAATTTCAGAATCTATTAAGTTTTTTTTTTTTCAGGTATGATGGGTTTAACTTGAATAGAATATGTATTTATCACCTTCAGGAACTTGTTTGCTTGCACAAAGAAAAGATGCTTTTTGTAGCTGCTGTGAATAAATCAAATTCCATGATAGTTAAAAAATCGGGAAAAAAGGTTCTTTGAAGAAAAAACATGATTATTTCTGAGTGGATGTTTCTTGAGGCATGTAAACACACTCCACTTGATCTTACACTTCATTCTATCTTTTTGCTGATCTCACTTATTTCATAATGTTTATGACATCCTGAAACAGCAAACTTTTTTTTTTTTTTTTTTTTTTTAAGAACGTCAATAAATTAGGTTAAGAACACAGCATTTCATGAAAAATAAATATTGGGTATTTCAGAAGTAGTTTATGTTGCTGAATACAATTTTATTTATTTATTTATTTATTTCCTGTTCGGCTATCACAGTCATTGCAGGTAAGATACAAATATATGAGCAATTTTTTCAGAATAATTCCTAAGTTTTCTTTTAGTTCCATGTTCTGCCTAAACTTCAGTGCAATTCTAATCTTTAATGTTGAACCCTAAAACTCAGACAGACTTTTAACACATTTCAAAAGACACATTAAGAGTGACTGTGAACAAATCTGTCCTCACTTTTATCTTCTTTAAAGAACTTAGAAAATTGAATTAAGCAACTTTTCTCTAACATGCAAAAAAAAAGGGGTTTATGGCAGGCAAACACATTGAAATGTATCACAAATCATGAAAAAAAAAACAAACCACATTTTGTGGATATGAGTAAATGTTTTCCTGGTTTCAAGAACCACATGATGAAATATGTCCTGTAAATTTTAAACTCCTCTTGAAGAATTAAGGAAGGTCATTAGGAAATCCTGTTCAATGTTCAAGGCCTTGTCAATGTGATTGAAAATTAAGTGATATGGGACATCCCAGATAACTGAAAAAAGCTGATCTTCTAAGAAATCACCAAAAGTAAGTAAAACACAGCAACAACAACAACAACAGATATTGTAATGAGGAAAGTACTAGAAAATATAAGTCACTCTGGAAAAATCAAGGAGTTCAACAGGAAGGCCAAAGTGTGATTGAGGGCCCTAATTGCCTTCTATGACAGAATTGGATGGCTGGTGGGTGAAAGAAGATTGGTAAATATCATGTCTTGTGCTTAATATGACTTTAGATACCACCTCCCACTGCATTTTCCTTTGGAGGAAGTGGTGGAAGAACAGGCTGTCAAGTAGGCTGAAAATTGGCTGCATCACCTTGTTCAAAGGACAGGGATCAAGGGCTGAGTGTCTGTCAGGCAGCTCATGACAAGAGCAGCCAGGGCTGATATCATCCTTCCCCTTCCTCAGTGTCCCTGGTGGTGCACTTAAGGATGGCACTGAACTAAGAAAATCATCAAATGGTTTGGGTTGGAGGGAACCTTAAATATCATCCAGTTCCAACCCCCTGCCATGGGCTGGGACACCTTCCACTATCCCAGGTTGCTCCAAGCCCTGTCCAAGCTGGCTTTGGACACTTCCAGGGATGGGGCAGCCACAGAATTCCTGTACATCATGTGGCAGGGTCTCACCACTCTCACAGGGAATAATTTCATCCTAATATCCAATCGAAACCTACCCTGCTTCAGCTTAAAGCAATTCCCTCTTGTCTTATCACTGCATGGCCCTCAATAAAACCCCTGCACTAAAAAAGCACTGAACCTGTTCACTAGAGAGGTCATGGAAGTGTCAAGACTCGACTGGGAGAAGTCATGATCTAATTGATAGCAGTGATCTAATGTTGGCAACAGCCCTGTTTCAGGCAGGAGGATGCACTAAATGCGTTCCATGAGTGTCCTCCAAGCAACATTTCTGTGAAATTCTCTGGCAATCCAAGACTAAAATGAAGATGAGAGCATTGAAAACAAAAGTTTTCCCAAAACAATGGCCTAGAGAGAAATTTCACAAGTGTGGTTGGTAATGTTGAATATTCACTTGACAATATCATACAATTTGCTGTCTCTATCTTCAAAAATTTCACTGTTCAGGAATTTTCTAGAATTCAACCTTCAGTGTTTTCCATGAATTATGTACACCCTCTCCCTATGTACAGGAGATGCCAACCACTTTATGATCTGTCCTGCTTTCCCACATCACTCTGGCTCCACTGACACTTCCAAGCTTTTCATCCAAGAATTGGTATAAAAATAAATTAATTTAACTTTGAATAATGATTCCCTCCTTTTATTGAGCTTGGCAGGCTGCTGATTCTACTATCTATTTGAAGATTTGGTGTACAAAAAGCTCGTGTTTTTTGTTTCTTTATTTTTCTTTTTCCTCATTTACATCACAGAATCACAGCGTCATTGAGGTTGTAAAAGACCTTTAAAGTCATTAATTCCAACTGTTAACCCAGCAGCACCATATTTAGCACTAAACCATGGCCTCAAGTGCATGTTTTGAACACTTCCAGGGAACACTCTACACTTCTCTGGGCAGCCTATTCCAATCTTTTCACAGCTCTTCCAATGAAACTTTTTTCCTAATATCCTAAACCTCCCTTGGAGTAACTGGAGGTTGTTTCTTCTTATCCTGTTCATTGTTGCTGGGGAGCAAAGCTCTGCCCGCCCCGGCTTCATCCTCCCATCAGGGAGTTTTGGAGAGTCAGAAGGTCCCCCTGGAACCTCCTTTTCTCCAGGCTGAGCCCCCTCCCAGTTCCCTCAGCCACTCCTGGTTCTCCAGACCCCTTCCCCAGCTCCATTCCCTTCTCTGGACACGCTCCAGCCACTCAAAGACTTTCTTGCTGTGAGGGGCACAAAAATACCAGCTTGTCTAAGAAAAGGTTTTATCTCTGATGAAGAACTTTGTTTATTTCAAATTTCCCTATGACCAAGGACCAACAACAGCACTCGTCCTGTGGAAGTCGGTGTGAGCTTTGTCATCCACAAACGACGACACGTTGTGAAGCCAATTTGCTTTAATACGCTTCTTGCAATTTCAAGCATTTCTAATGAATTTTTACTCTGTTATTAAAAACAATTAAGGAGACAATAGATCACTTCTCTTTCTCCTGTATAGGAATGAGCATCTGCCAGGAGTGTTTTAACATTTCCATGGTTTAAAGCACCAGTGGCCACAGAGGAAAATACACTCTTTTCAACCAAGCCTTTAATGATTATTTTGATTGAAAATGGAGCTAGCATATCACTCGAAACATGCAATGCTTTTATCTTGCCAAGTTATATTCTTTAACAAAGGGTGAATTTTTCAGAATAACTTATCTTAATTTGTTCTTTAAATCTAATGACCCATAGGAAAGATCGTAGATACAATTGTATCACACGAGTTGCTCCTGTCAAAGTGAGAATGCGTAATTTTCTTCACATCTTCATTAGGGAAAATATTTCAAGTGTTTCAGCCCTGTACAAAAATTGTTTATAAGTTGGTTTGGTTTTGTTTTGCCTTATTTATGATGGTCAAGCAAGGAGAACATTTTCAGTCACAGGATCATGGAACCATTAAGGTTGGAAAAGACTTTTTAGATCATCAAGTACGGACATCAACCCACACCACTGAATTGTGTCCTCAAGGGCCACGCCATACATTTTTTTTAACACATCCAGGGATGATGACACTACCACTTCTTTGGACAGCCTGCTCCAATACTTTACTTTTCCATGAGAAAACAAACAAACAAAAAAATTTTATCTAAACCTCTTCTGGTACAACTTGAGGCCACTTCCTCTCATCCTGTCACTTGTTCCCTGGGAGAAGATACCACCCTGGCTACACCCTCCTGTCAGGGAGTTGTAGAAAGCAATAAAGTCCTCCTGAGACTCTTTCTTTCTCCAGGCTGAGCCCCACCCCAACTTCTTCAGCTCCTCCTCACCAGACTTGTGCTCCAGGGCCTTCCCCAGCTTTGCTGACCTTCTCAAATTTCTCATGCCAAACCTTCTATCCAGACTTTCTCTGATATTTGAACCAAGATCATTCCTTGATGTAGTTTGGAGATGTTTCTGCTGATCCAGGCTGGAGTCAGACACATCTTATGTTGCATCCACACCAGAGTGAAGATCCAGCAGCTTCTGGGCCTGCTCCCAGAGATAGGACTCATCAGAAAGATCTCACTTGCCATCACCTCTGGAGGTTTTAACCCACAGATAACCTCACTGCAGCCTTGCAAAGAGACTGATCTGTACCTCCAGTGAGCATCTGCTGCCTGCTGAGCTGCTAATGGGCCTTTCACAGATCTGCTTCCCTCATGCAATTTCTCTACTTGAGTAAAAAGTGAAAAGGAAGAGGTTTATGGGGTAATAGCACATTTTGACAGGCAAAGTCTATTATTTTTATTTCAAGTGCGTAATTGAGGACTGCTGAGGGCAACATGAATAGGCTTTTCTTCAAACTAATTTGTCCAGGTTTGGGCTCACTTTTGTTAAAAGGTTTCTCAAGGCAGGCTTTGCACTGAAAAGTGCCATAAACAGCCACTCTGCTTCAGCTCTGTCCTGCAAAAGAGTGGTTGATGATTTAGCTGATCTTTTACTTACCTAGAAGAATGGATGAAATAGAAGGTATCCCTGCCCATGGAACTAGAAGATCTTTTAAGTTTCTTCCAACCCAAACCATTCTGTGATTCCATGATTGTTTTAACAAAGGAAGAGCTTTTCATGTTTAAATCTTTCAGAAATAAGTAATAACCACTTAAAACCAGGATAGTTAGTTAAGTTCATGAATTTTCTCTTGCTAAAGTCTCTCTCAACCTATAACAATGTCTTTTATTCTCAAATACCATCTGTCTTGGAGGATTAGCAGAAGGCTCACAGCCTGTGTGATGTTTTGTACCCACATGTTTCTCACAAGAGTCCCACCTCAGGGGGCATTCCATAGTTGAAAATACAGAATCACAGAATCATGGAATGGTTTGGGTTGGAAGGGGGCTTGAAGACCATCTCGTTCCATCCCCATGCCATGAGCAGGGACATCTTCCACTACCCCAGGTTGCCCAGAGCTCCATCCAGCCTGGCCTTGGAAACTCCCAGGGATGGGGCAGCCACAGATTCTCTGGGAAACCTGTGCCAGAGACTCACCACCCTCACAGGGAAAAATTTATTCCTAATATCCAATCTAAACCTACTCCCTTTCAGCTTGAAACCATTTCCCTTTGTCCTACTGTGCCCTTGTTAAGAAGTCCCTTTCCAGCTTTCTTGGAGCCTCTTTAGGTACTAAAAGGCTGCAATGATGTCTCACTGGAGCTTTCTCATCTCCAATTCTAATAATCCCAATCTCCTCAATTTTTCCTCATAGGAGAGGTGCTCCCTTTCATCATCTTTGTGGTCCTGATCACCACGGTTCATTGCTTCTTTGGGAGGGCCCTGAGGATGTGGAACCTCTTTAAGCACTCCATCAGCAGCTTCCCACAGATCCTTGAGCATCAGGAAAGCCATGGAGCCTCTCAGCAAGGCACTAATTCCCACTGATGCCTCAGGTTTTAGCTTTTATATTTTTCAGATTCTGGGCTGCTTTAGGGTGTGGGTCTGGGCTTCATATTAGGGGACGGTGAGCTCTCTTCACAGAGCAGGGAGACAAAACAATTCCTGCTCTAGCTGAGGGTGAAGGACAAATGATCCAAATCTCAGGCCCAAGAGCACAAACAAGGTGGGACTAAAGAGAGAAAAACAAGGATGGGACTTCACAGCATAAAGCTGTAACTGGACAATTAACTCCAATATGCAAATGGACAAAAATTTATAAAAGTGAGAGACCCCGTGACTGGTCATCCATTTTGTGACCATTTTGGGTTCATCTTGGGTGTAGCCCTGGCTGGGCTCTTGTGCTGCCCAGGGTGTATCCACTGAGGCTTTCTAACAAATCCCTGCTTTATTCTTTAGCTCTATCAGTCTCTGTTTTAGGTCAGCCTTCCCAAGGCATCACCAGATGCAGCCCTGGCTGTGCCTGTCTCGGCAGTTCCTGCTCTCTTTGGGAGTCCCTGGCTCCACTGGCGTGGGATGAGATCATTTGTGTGTCTTTGCCATATTCCAGAGTGCCTTGCAGACTACCTACACTCATTGCCAAGTTCTTCCAGTGACTGATCTGTAGAGGAAGGCACCGAGGAACCCTGGATGACCAGAAACATTTGTGATTTTCATCCAACAGAACTAAAAACCTCTGATAAAAGAATCAACAAAAAAAAAACCTTCTTCAGCTTCTAGGTTTGTTTTTTTGTTTTTTTTTTTGCTTTTAGATTAATTCAGGTTCCACCTTCCAGCCTCTTTCCCCCACAATTAAAATTACTGGTTTTGTTTTTATTTTATTCAATAGAAGCCGAGTATGTAATAATTTGATTTTGAATCTCACAAGAGGCAGGATTTTATCTCGACAATTGGCAATGTTTTTATAATAAAGCTCCTGTGTTCAATGGGGTTTGGATCTGATTCACAAATAAGATGGAGGATGTGAACACTTAAATTACAGGACATCTAATCTTTAAGTATATTAATAATATAACTGGCTCAAATGAGCTGATAAACAGTAGTTTGGTCCTTGTTCTCTAATCAGTATATAAATACATTTTTGGAAAAAATGATAAAATATGAATGACTTACTTCTTCATACTGAAGCTAATTAATATTGTAGGTGGAATGGTTTGGCTTGGCTTCATGTTTTTTTTCCTCCTTCTGTCAACAAACCAGCTCATATGCCAACTATGATTCCCTTTAACAAACTGAAATAGAAGCAAATACATTGGCATCATAAACTATTCTGTTCTGAACATGTATAATACAGACTTTAATCTGGGGGTGTTTAACATCTCTCATGGACAAAAGATCACTCAAATAACCTAAACATATTCATTTTGATGCCCCTTGTAGCTGGGGACTGAATGTGCCATTCTGAATCCTCCTGGATCTCGATTTTGGGTGGAAATTCCTCGCTTTGAATAAAAGAGATCCAACAGGTTGGTGTTGTGGTGGTGGCACTTGGATTTACACAGTTCTTTCCTGGGTCAGGATTTCCATGGCTGAGTGAATGACCAGGAGTGAATCCAAGCAGGGCAATGGAAAGTTTAATGTGTGAGGCATCGAGCCTGGCAGAAATGTGCAATCACGCCCCAGATAAAGCTGATATCCATGTGGGAAATAATCATGATGAGAAATAAAAATATTGTCAGGTGCTAAAAAGCCATGTTTTTATAGGAGGGAATAGATCTGATGATAACGTTTAAGATCAGCAAATACTGCATGAGCAGAGAGACAATGTGAGTTAGAAAGATGAAAATATGTATTTCACAAGTTTTTTTTTTTCCTTAACTGATATCATCTTACCACTGAATAAGTCATTCTCATAGACATCAATGCTTATCTGTGCTCTCTGAAATAAAATTTTTCGAGAAACCCCTAAGAGATTAACATCTCATAAAAAAAAAAAAAAGAAGGGAAAGGAATTTCAAGCATAAGTTCAATTTCCTTTGGATTTCCAGGGAACTAATTAACTTATGTGGAAAATGAGAACCTGGACTGGAGGGTCAAAAGTGACTGAATAGTGTGGTAACACCTATTAATATGAGCCAAGGCCAGTGGCACAATGGGATAACCTTAAACTAAAGAGACATTTGTTTTTAATTGCATTTGACCACTGCAGCTTCAAAATATGTTTTTTCTTGATTTGAATTTTCCTGAACAGTAAAAAGATGAAATTTCTGTGGCATAGGGGCTGGAAATAGATGATCCTTAAGGCTTCTTCCAACTCAAACCATTCTAGGAGTTTGTGATTCTATAGAATAAGCGAGTGGCCTTTTATTTGGTGACCTCAGATGACAGAGGGGGTGTTTAAAAAACCCACCAAAATGACAACGACTGCTTTAATTGTCAGGAAATGGTACGTGCTGGCAAAAAATTCTCTTTGCTGGAGTTGCAAAGATGAAGATGAGTTTGGGAGAGCATTTTTGGATGGTGGTGTAGCACTACATTGAACAGTCTGGGCATGTCCTCAGATAGCAGAACACGATCCATCTATCTCAGCAAAAGTTTGGAGAGGCCCTTGGAGTGCTTTTGGGGCTCTCCAAATTCCTCCCCCACTCCAGCATCAGTGCATTCCAGTGTTCAGGCCCACTTGGCACTTTGCATCTAAACGAGTTTCTTGCACTGAGGCAGCTCAGGAGGTGCCAGTTGCCCTCATTGCACAGGAAATTTTCCAAGTATATTTAATTTTTGAGCACAGACAGAGTCTCCCAGGAAAAACAGCACATTGCATCTGCAGCTTCTGCCTCTGCAAGCCAATGGGAATTTCTGCTCCTGCTTTGCTGGTTGCAAGTGTCTGCAAAGGGACCTAATTCAGGAAAGTCTCTGTTTATGTGCAGTGTTAAACCCCAGCCCACAGCTCGTACAGGTTAAAGCTCTCAGGCATTACCTAACCCTTTTTTTACATATTAATGGCTGACAGTAAAACTTGGGGTGTGGGAATCACAGAATCATGGAGTGGTTTGGGTTGGAATGGAGCTTGAAGTCCATCTTTTTACAAATCCCCAGCCATGAGCAGGGAAAACTTCCACTAGACCAGGCTGCTCCAAGCCCTGTCCAATCTGTGTTTAAACACTTCCAGGGATGAAGCATCCACAGCTTCTCTGGGCAGCCTATGCCAGGGCCTCACCACCCTCACAGGGAAGAATTTTTTCCTAATATCCAATCTAAACCTACTCTCTGTCAGTCCAAAGTCATTCCCTCTTGTCCTATCACTCCAGGCTCTTGTAAATAATCCCTCCACATCTTTCTTGCAGGCTCTCTTGAGGTACTGGAAGGACACAAGAGGTACTCCAAAGCCTTCTCTTTCCCAGGTTGAAAAAACCCAATTCTCTCAGCCTTTCCTCACAGGAGAACTTTCCCATCCCTTTAATCATCTTGGTGGCCTCATCTAGAGTTGCTCCAACAGCTCCATGTCCTTCAGAAGGCTGAGGATAGTGGGTACAAGGGACACTCGAAGCCACACCTCTTATTTCACTTATTTTACTTATTTATTTATTTTACTTGCTTTACTTATTTTACCGATTTTACTTATTTAATTTCCCCTGGTGTATCACAGTTAGAAAGGGCCAAATCCCAAGACTATACCGAGGTTGAGCAGGACTTTTAATTACTTCCCCAAGACTTCTAGGAATAAAAAGCACCATCCAGTGGATTGCTGCATGCAGCTAAAATGAAGCACACGTATGTCTGACCCAGGGCAGTGAAAATGAAACTTCTTCAGAGGAAGACAATCAGCTTTATGAGAGTCCAAGGCTGTGGTTTCCATCCTGGCAGAGCCCTGGATGTGCCAGCTGTGACTGACACACACGATGGCTTATTCCTCTGAAAACAGAAGCTGAGGTCTCCCAGCCTGCAGTGGTAGCCCACCCAAACTAATGAGGGAGATTTGCTCAGCGTGTGTAACATTTCTTGTTCTGTGATTAAAGGAATGATTTGGCAGTAAATGTGCTGTGAATGAGCTGACAAGGCTCTGAACCAACCAGCAAATGACTGCAATATGCTGTTTTTATTAGAGCATGCGTCAGCCAGCAATATTTATTTAGAAGTGGATTTCCAAGAGATGCAAGGGACATAAAGGTCATCGACTCCTGAAGCTTTTAGACTTTTTCATTCTGAGCTATACTGCTTTTCTAGAGTAGATGAGTAACCTCTCTGCTTCACTCTTCTTCCCAAATTCCCTTGAAAATTATTTTATACTTGTCTGGTTGTTTGCATTGCTTAAAAGAAAGGAGGCTGGAGGTGGTGTGTGTTTGTTTTTCTTCCTACAGCTTCAAAAATAGAGACTTTGTGGATAGAAGCAGCAAAAAACAAGGCTGAAAGTAATTTTCTGGGGCTTCTCACCTTCTCAGGTACATTCTTTGTCCCCAAATCATGAACCTCTGTCCTAACCCCCTCCTCTGCACCAAGGCAGAATCAAGGACACCTACACCACTCCACAGCTTATGTGCCTCAGGTCTCCTGGTAAACATCCAAGGAGTTTTCACAGCCTCTCCAGACAACATTCACTCTTCATTTTCTTTTATGGCATTTAATTTCTTTTCTTTGCTGGAAGTGGAACAGATTTCGTGTTGTTTTAGTCACCAAGGGCACAGAACTATTGATCTCCATAGCTGCCCTCTCCTTTGATGGAAGAACACACACCTGGCTTCTTTTAGGTTTCTCTTTTCTAGGCTAAACAAATCCAACTGTTTCCCTTTCTCTTCACATGTTGTTTTCACATCCTCTGCTCATTTTCACTGTTACTCTCCAGAGGTTTTGCAGTACCTGTGGACTCTCTATTTGTACTGTGCCTTTTCAGCCACTGCTGAAATTCATCAACTCGCTGAAGTCTGTGGCTTTTTCATTACCCAGTGAAAGGAGCAGAAAAAGGCATACTGACCTCCAGGGAATTCTGAAGCTTAATTCCTAGAAAGCACCTCTAAGGAAAGAGAAGATAATTCCATCTCATTGGCCTAATTGAGCTGGAAGGGACACACAAGGATCATTGATTCCAGCTCCTGGCCTTGCACAGGACAGCCCCCAAAACCCCACCATGGGCCTCAGAGTGCTGTCCAAACACTTCTTGAACTCTGGCAGACTTAATGCCATGACCACCTCCCTGGGGAGCATGGAAATTAGGCTGAGACTGCAGAGAAAACCCCTAAACTCCCAAAAATCAAGCTGTCCCACCTGCTTAGCTCAAGATTCTTGGGGAAATTCTTTGCCCCTCTCCAGCAAGGAAGCAAAGCAAAGCTGGGAGGTGAGCAGAGTTCTCCAGCCCAGGGATGGACACTGCCCAGTGCCCATCATGAATTCTCCCAGTGCCCTCTGTGCCCAGTGAGTGGAATAGAAATTCTGACCCTCCTCCTGCATCTGCCCTTCAAAGTCTCTGTGTAGAGACTTTTTTTTGCCTTGAGAAAGGTTTTCTTTGCTGAGGAACTCGCAGGAATTACTAAGCCAATGACATGCGGTCTTTGGTGGATCTGATGTGATATGGAACAGTCATCTGGGCCATCAGGTCAGTTAGTGCAAGGAATTATTGTGCATTTTAATGATCAGGTTCATAGCTCTACTGAGGCAGAGATATCAGTCTCCATGGCACCTGTCCAAATTTGAAGATTCCCTTCTTGGCAGCAGCAAAATTTGGGTGGAAAGTAGATTTACTTGGTACTCCAGCCCAGATCCACTTCTGCTTCTAGACCCAGGAGGCAGCCTGCAATCCATGGGATAAAAAGTTGGTGCTTTGCCCATTTGAAGGACTTTAAAGGGGAAAAGCCAACCACAGCCTCATCCTGCCACTGCCAAACCCATCTGTGCCCGTGCCCATTGCCCCTGTGCCAACAGAAGCCTCATCTCACAGTGGGTTCAGGCAAGCTGGAATGCCAGGAAATGAGGATTAGCAATCCAGGTTTAGAAGAAATCCTTAGGGGAATAAAAGAATATGTTGAGGGTAAAAATAGAAGACAATATTTTTTTCCAAGAAAGACATCTTTTCTAGATCATCCTGTTTGGTACTGCCTTTGAGATACAATGGAGGAAGATATAACCCTCCAGTTAAAGCCCTTTTGCTGCTTGCTGGCTCAAGCCCACCCCTTTTCAGTGTCTTTTTTGAGTTATAACAATTTATGTAAGATGAGGACGGTTTTAGAAGGGAGATTTCCAAATCCCATCCCTACCTTGAAGGGAAAAAAAAAAAAAATAAAAAAGAAAACAACTTGACAGAAAACCCTGACCATGAGTGGCATGAAGACTTTCTTCAGCCATCTGGAAAAAAAGAAAAAAAAAACAAAAACAAAACAGGTGTGCCAGCTGTTTTAAGGTATCAATCTAGCATGATGCTATTTACAGCACTGAAGACAGTCTTCCTAAAACTTCTCTCAGATGCTGACACTGAGCAACATTAATAAAATTCCTTGCCCAGATAATTTTTCTTTGATTTCATCCAACCTGACACAGTATTTCTACAGAAGTGAGTACTATTATGCTGGTAAAGTCAACCTTGAGGTATGGAGAGGAGGAATAGCTGTTCATGGAGCTGTTGGTACAGGCAGTGAACCATGATGGAGATGTCGTGTGCCAAAATCTGAGATATTTATTATTCTTCTAATTAAATCCAGCTATGCTTTGCAGATACATTTTCTTCCTCTGATTACTGGACATAGATTTGTGTCACAGGCATCAGGCAGCACTAAGTGGGGATGGTTTCCAGCACAGCCACTTAAGCCAGCAAGGAACATCTGGATTGTGAAAGTCTTAGGGAGATAAAGATCATGAGAAGTGACTGAGTTGGGAAATAAGTGTACATCCCAAATTCACAGAGATATAGGGATTTAACCTCCTTCTGTCCACACAGCACATGGCAGTGGGGTCTAGAGGGGTCTACTCAGGTCTAGAGGTTATAAAGGTACTACAAGTGAGGGACAAAAAAAAAACCAAAAACAACAACAACAACAAAAAAAAAAAAAAAAAGGAAAAGATGAAAGATGGAAAAAAAAAAAAAAGAAAAATAAAAGCCACCAGATTTTTAGGAGTTATCCATAAAATATCTTTTTAATAAATTGTGGTGTATCTGCATCTGGTAAAATTCCTGTTCATTCATTAATTGTTGCTTTGTTCTTTTGAGAGTTTTAAAGTTTTTCTAAAAGTTCTTATGCCTTCTGATATTTGCATATTTCAACTGAGTTTTCTCATGCATGTTCATGTAAATAATGATTATTTTGCATTCTTCTTTGTGGGTAGACAAAATTGATGGACTGTTGGTTTGACCAGTGTGGTTGGAGAGGTGGCAGTTTCACCCTCCAATCCAGCGTCATTTTTGCTATTGCATATATAGTGAAGTCAGAAAATAAAGTTTGCTTTTTTAGGTTATTTTTCTTTCCTTTTACATCTAGCCTACATCTGTGATTATTTCGTGTCACAGTGTGACAATTAATGGCTTCGCTAATGGGTTTAAACTGAAAGAGAGAAAGTTTAGATCAGCTATTAGGAAGGAATTCTTCCCTGTGAGGGTGGTGAGGCCCTGGCACAGGTTACCCAGATAAGCTGTGGCTGTCCCATCCCTGGAGGAGTCCTAGGACAGGTTGGATGGGGCTTGGAGCAACCTGGGATAGCAGAAACCCATGGCAGAGGATTGGAACTAGATTGTCTTTTAGGTCCCTTCCAAACCCAAACCACTCTCTGATTCTATGATTAACTCTTAATAAGACGCAACACTTACGTGTTGTCCATCAGTCACCTGAGCTCTCAGATGCTTCTCCCGATTTTTATGGCAACTCCTACAAAATCCTTTCCCAGAAACTAGAGCTGTATTGCAAGTTAGAGAGGTCGGTTTCTTTTTGGGGAACTTGGACTGAGCTGTGAACTTTTAATGGGAATCCAGAAACAACCTAAAAGTGGAACCGATAAGATTGCTGTTCTGGGAAAACCCAAAAAACCCACCAAAAAACCCCAAAACAAAAACAAACAAACAAACAAACAAAAAACCAACCACAAACCAAAAAAGAGCAACATTGAAATCAAACAGTTCTGCCCCCTTACGAAGGATGGAGGACACTGTTATTATAATGAAAGATGAAGTCTTAAGCTTTCCAGCAAACATATAATAAATCAGTGTCCTTTCCCTTGTTTTAATTTCTCACACAAGATTTATGAACCTGTATATTTAGACTGCTTATTTAGAGCTCTGGCATGCAGGCTTCTCTTGGCACAATAAGAGAGCTTTCTCTGAATGGATTCTCAGAAGCTACTTTGATTTGGCTTTATTTTAATGATTTAAATTTAAGAATCCATCACTGCCTTCCAATGATCAGCTCAAAATTACCAAGGGCACAGGCATGTTTTGTGTTGGGCTCAATTCTGCTGCAGCATCATGTTTGAATTTGTATCTGATGCTATGAATGGAAAAATCACTCCTTTCTTCACCACATCCCTCTGTTTCTTCACTAAATCTCTGTCCTCTGTTGGTCTTGATCCCCTCCCTACCCTCTGCTCTTTTTTCTCCTGTTCTGCAGGGAATTTTTGGCTTCCAACTAAGTGCCACCTCGGAGATGAACCGAGGGAAAACAGAGTTGAGCTCTTCAAGTCCTCCCACCAAAGAGCATCCCTGTGCTTGACTCACCAAAATGAGAATAAATATAGACGTGTGGACAGTTTTTGAATCACTTTTGAATTTCTATCATTCCCTTTACATTACTAAAACACTCTGATAGAGGCTCTCAGCATTTTCTGTATCACGAACGTTCCTTGCTTACACACACCATGGATACCAGCAAGGGCTGTCCTCTCCTGTCACTATGGGAATACAAGGCAGCTATGACGGTTTTCTCCTCCACAAGCCGTCTTCTCCAAACAAGGGCTGATATTCCTCATTGTTTCCAGCCCCACTGCTCAGTGGATCACTTCTTTCAGTATGACATGTCCCAAATACAGGCAGACTTTAATATCACCAACTGTCACTGGAGTGTGGGCTTCTGACAAAAAAAAAAAAAAAAAAAATTTGATTAATTTTTAAATAAGAAGTTAAATTTATTATTTTTCCCTTTTGGCATTTTCCTTTTTCGCACTCCAGGTTAAAAATACATCCTGATTTTTTCGACTGCTCCATAAACCCTTCTCAGATCTTCCCAGGATAACTGTGCTGTCACTCTCCCACGTCACTCCCCCATGGCTGTGTCTGCCAGGGCACAGTGACCTGGCAACACCCGGCTTGCAGAAGCTACCAGGGAGATAATTCCCCTCAAGATGTCTCAGGTAACAGGGCAGAGCATGCATTAACATGAGTCAAAAAGTGACACTTTGCTGTCTGTAAGGGGAGAAAGCCTCCTCCTTGCTTTCTCACAGCTAATCCCACAACAAGGAGGATTTCTTGACTGGGATGAATTGTCAAGAGCAAGGAACAGCACATTGCTCTTAACTAACCTGTGGAACACGTCTTTCATGTGGGTAAAACACTGCAGTTTAAGGATAAATACATTTAAATGATCTAAAAGAGAAAAAGAAGTTTATTTTATAAAATTCTCTGTTATTGTTACATTTTACTGTTGATCAAACTCTCAGAGGCTTAAAGAAATGTGTTTTTCCCTTACTATTGAAGGGATTTTTGTAGTTTCAGGAGTGCAATGAGGAGGTTGTATCTGGTTTTAGGTGAGACATTGAACCTTCTATTGTATTTCACTCACTCAGTAAACGGTGTAAATTCTCCTTTACAAGAACCAGAAAGCAATGTCACTGCTGAGTAAGGTGTCCTGCCAGATTCTGGACATTTTCTCTGAATACATGGTGTGAGTGAGCATGTAAATGGTTTTGTGCAAGTACAGCAGGATGGCCTTGTACTGAGAAACTTTGTGTTCTGCTGAAACATTTACTCAGAGGAGCTCCATAAGGACATGTCCTTCCCTCTCAACACAGAAATGTCCCCCAGTTGCTACTGCAGTCATGTAGTGCTTTGTCTCAATTCAGCAGGGAGAAATGCACAGTACAAATGAGAGATTTTTTTTTTTCTCCTTTCTTACATAGGCCTGGTCTGGTCATTAATGATAAAATAATGGAATGGTTTGGGTGGGGAGGGACATTAAAGGTCATCTAGGTCCAGCCCCTGACCCCCTTCAACTATCCCAGGTTGCTCCAAGGCCCATCCAACCTGGCCTTGGACACTTCAGGGAAGGGGTAGCTCCAGTTTCTCTGGGCAAACTCTGCCAGGCCCTCACCACCCTCCCAGGGAAGAATTTATTCTTTAAATCTCTAGCTACTCTCCTTTATTTTAAAGACATTCCCCCTTGTCCTGTTGCTCCATGGCCTTGTGAAAAATCCCTCTCAAACTTTCTTGTAGCCCCTTTAGGTGCCAGATAGGGCTCCATGGTCTGCCTGGAATCTTCTCTTCTCTGGACTGAACAACTCCAACTGTGCAGTCTCAGGAGAAAACAGTAAAGAGTACAGAATTCTTCCTTCACCTGCTGCCCACACTGTTTTGGAAGCAGCCCAGGACAGGGTTGACTTCCTGGGCACAACTGCCAGGTCATGCTGAGATTCTCATCAACCAAGACGTCCAAGTTGTTTTCCTCCTGAGTGGCTTTGATTCATCCTTGCTCACTTTTGGCATGATGGTAGTGATTAAACTAAACTAGGAAGCGCTCTGGGCTCCCAAGTTTCTCCATACAGAAAAAGATTCACCTTGAAAGTGTGGCTTAGCTCATTTAACCTCAGGATTATCGCCTTTACCTGAAGGTGGGAAGAAAAGCCTTTCATGCCAGGAACCAGCAGAAGACCTCGAAGTCTCACTCAAGATTAATCTAAGATGGGTTTGCAGCATGAAACAGAGAACAACAAAAAGCCCCACGTCTGCCAGAGTTCAGGAAACATTGGACAAAGCTCTCAGGAACAGGCTGTGATTCTTGGGGTGCCCTGTGCAGGGACAGGAGCTGCACTCAATGATCCTTGTGGGTCCCTTCTAACTCAGGATATTCTTTGATTCTGTGATTCTATCAGAGACACGTAACTGTCACTGCAACATCATCCTGTTTTGGGACTGAAGGTGACACAGCTGAGCTCAAAGCATCCAGGCTTTTTTCTGGGTCCATTCTGTTACAACAACTGGTGGTATCTTACAGTTTCTGCCTCATAAATCTACCTGTAAGTAAGGTCCTTTATTTCCATTATTGGCATTAAGACACTGTCTCAGACCCTTCCATCTTAATTCTTAAGACTTCCCAGTCCAAATTAATGGATGGAATAAATTGTTATGTATTGGACATGGATAAATTAATCCATGTCCAATATATAACAATTTATTCTTGCATCACTCTTGTGCCATCCTTGCATAAGAGCTCTGAGTATCCTGATCTGTTGGTTGCCTCCCTGCCCATGGATGGGATTTGGAACTTCAACATCACTTCCAACCCAAGCCATTCTATCATTATATGGTTTTAAAATCACACATCTCCCTCTGCTTAAAGAATCCTTCTTTGTTCCTGGAGTTCACTTTTATTACAGAATAGCTGTGTTCCATCTGAGCTGCCCCTATCCCAGGCTGTATAAAACACAAACACTCCAAGGTTTTCCTACCTGGTGACCTCTCCATGCCACTCGTGGTTGGTCCTTCAGGACCATCTTGAAGTCACATTTGTTGTTTGTGGGAGCCAAGGATTTTCTACTCTGTAAGAGGCCTCATTTCAGTTTCCAAAG
The DNA here is from genome assembly GCF_048771995.1 of Taeniopygia guttata. Taxonomy (NCBI): domain Eukaryota; kingdom Metazoa; phylum Chordata; class Aves; order Passeriformes; family Estrildidae; genus Taeniopygia; species Taeniopygia guttata. The sequence goes on along the minus strand of NC_133026.1, from coordinate 149,161,550 downwards.
GCCTCTCCTGGGAACCCCTCTGCTGAGGCAGCCCTGGGATGTTTGCTCTTCCAGGGCTGTATCATTCTGTGATCAGCAAACACAACCTGTCCTTTTTACTCCCTCATTTTCCACTGCTCCAGCTTCAGAGCTGATTCTCTTGTTATTAATCCCCACACACACGACCTTACTCTTTGTCCCATTATATTTTTCAGTTCTCCATCCAATTCACCTCACTAATATACCAGTCCTCTCCTGAATTGCCTGTACCTCCCAGCTTTGTGCTGTCTACAAAAGTCATTAGTAAAGCTCTATTTTTAAAGCAGGGTCACCAATGGCAACATTAAATAAGATTAGTCTGAAGACAGAGCATTGTGAAACTCCACTAAAAACTACCCTGCAAACTACAAGTTCTCCTCTCTTCAGAATCCCAGGTCATTTCTCTTTAGTAGTTACTTACTACATTAGTATTTTGGAAATGATCCATATTTTCTCCAGTTAATAATATCCCATGTGGCACAATATTGATATTCATTGAAGTCTAAGTGGATTATGTCTAAAACATTTTTCTCATCCATAAGAATTGGTTATCCTTTTTAAGGAAAGATATCAGACACAAACAGCCTTTGATAAATCTGTATTTCCTCCCATCTTGATTTATTTTCACCTCCTTTGGTCGTTCCTTTTCTTTAATTATTCATTCATTTTTGTTTTGGGGAAGATTTATTCTAAAGCATGCACATTTCTGGGTCTGGGTGGTTGCTTTTCTGCACTCATATATATGGACGCTATATTTATTATTTGACACACAGATGGAGCCACCCCCAAATTCATACATTTATTAAACAGCTTTGAGATGGAGCACTGATTTCCTGAGCCAGCTCTTTCAAATATCAAGGATGCTGATTACCCGGCTCTGTATCTCCTCCCTTCTCCCTAGCTAAATGAAACTAGTTTAGAGAGTTTTGTTTCCACTTTGGTAATAGAAATTTCCATGTCCACAGTCTTCCTACCATTCATCATCTTGTCTTCTCTTAGCATGTTCCACAGCAGAATCCTTACAGAAAACAGAGCTGAAGTAGACCTTAAACTGCAGGATCACATTTCCATTATCCTCAATGTCTGCCCTGTATTTCTTATTCTATGTTTTCTTTCTAGTTTCATGTGCTGAAGAATCCTTGCTTCGTGTTTTAATTTTCCTTGTGAGGATTAATCTGAATTAGCTTTTAGGAATGCTTGTTCTAGCCCTGCACTTCTAAGCTCTAAAATGCAGTTTCCTGTTTTAAGCTTTTTGCTTATTGTAAGGTCTCTGTTTAATCCCACTTCTCTATTATGGTGACTTCAGTGGAGCAGTTCCCCTTCTGAGGAGCCTAATAAATCTCATCTTTGCAAAACACAGTTGCAAAACACCTGTGGTGTTTTTTGGTTGTTTATTTTTTATCTGCCATGAAACAGATTTTGCTGTACCTTGAAATTGTTCCCTAAAGGACACACCTCCATCTTCTCCCATTATATTATCCCTTAGATTTCACAAAAGTCTTATTCAAATGTTTAAAACGGAATCACAGAATATCCCGAATTGGAAGGGACTCACAAGGATCATCAAGTCCAACTCCTGGCCCTGCACAGGACACCCCAAGATTCCCATCCTGCTCCTGAGAGCATTGTCCACACACTTCTTAAGTTCTGTCAGGCTTGGGGCTGTGACCACTTCTTTGGGGAACGTGTTCCAGTACTCAGCCACCCTCTGGATGAACTTTTTCCTGATATCCAACCTAAACTTCTCCTCACTCAATTCAGGCCCTTCCTCCAGGCCCTGTCCCTGGTGCAAGCTGAACAAGCCAAGTGACCTCAGCCACTCTTCACATGGCTTCACCTCCAGACCCTGCACCATCTGCATTGCCAATTAATTATTTTAGTAGCAGGAATCACCTTGAAGACAAAAAGAAAGTAACCACTGGTTTTACTTATGAACATATAATTTTTTTAATTTTTCTGAAATAAGTTACCAATGCACCACATAGGATTTCCTAATTACTGAATTTCCATAACCACACGGGGCTATGGTGCCATTCAGAGTTCAAGTTTCATGTCGCTCTCACTTGGTCTAGCTCTGGGCTGCTGCTGGAAGTGATTCATGTCCTTTCTGCTGCCCCCACCAACAGAACTGCCCAGCCAAACATGGGAAGGGAGAGGAATGTGCAGCCAGGGCCAGCTGGGAAATGGAAGGATCAGGACGGGCTGCACTTGTGGTGGCAGCCCACACTAAGATCAGAGTGTAACACAGATCAGAACACTAAGTCAGGGCCATTTAAAACACTCCCAGGCACATGGTGGGAGCCTTGGTGTCCTGTGCTGGGCCAGGAGCTGGACTCAATGTTCCTTTCAGTTCAGGGTCCCTTTCAACTCAGGATATTCTATGATTCTATGATATTTTGTACTCCAAATAAATGTATTCAGTTGCCCACATTTAATTCTGTTGTGTTTGAAATTATATCACTTTAAGATTAAGAGGTCTGGCTCATTCAAGCACCAATTCATTAATATCTTAAGCTAGTGGACTATGAAAAACATTTTCTCAAGTTAATCATTCTCTCTTTTTGCATTTATCATGCTGATGAATGCAGGTATCCTCTCTCCATTTCTCTAGCCCAGCACTGTATTATCTCAATGGCCTGCAGGTGTGTAGATTTGTATCTCATTTTATCAAATCTGTCTGAGAAAAATAAAAAGAATACACTAACTCATTAAAATTAGAGTGCTGGCCTCACTCTGATTTCACATTCTTTAATCAGGCTGATCAATAAACTTCAGCTCCAATCTCCAAACAGATAAATAACCAAGTAAAACAATCTCCAAAAAAAGTTTTATTCTGATGATATGCAAGTAAATGAAAACACTAATTTCGATTTTATATAAAGCCTTCAGGATACATTATTCAAAAGCACTTTGTGAACTGACATAGGAAATTGATCCAGGGATTATTGACTCACTAGAAGTTCTTCCACTGACTTCACATTAACTCTGGACCAGGATTGGAATGCAGCTGATCCAGGACTGAAGTAAACCAATTCTGATCCACACTGGAGGTGCTACCCAACAGCATAACAACAATCGCTCTGTAAAATTTTGGGGTGTGTTGTCTTAATGAGTTATGTCATTATTTGAATTCTTGGTGAAATTTAAGTGGGCAGAATAAAACTCTTCAGCTTGTGACTCAACCTAATACTAAGACTAAAATGTCCATTCTCAACTATCCTGATTTTTTCTACTGACTTCAAGTGTTTATGGAATAGTTTGGGTTGGAAGGGACCTTAAAGATTCTCTAGTTCCAAACCCTTGCAATGGGCAGGGACACCTTCCACTAAACCTGGTTATTAAATCCCCATCCAAACTGGCCTTGAACAGTTCCAGGGATGGGACAGCCACAGCTTCTCTGGGCACCCTGTGCCAGGCCCTCACCACCCTTACAGGGAAGAATTTCTTCCACAAATCCTGTCTAACCCTGCTCCGTGACAGTGGGAAGCCACTTCCCCTTGTCCTGGCACTCCTCATACCAGCCCTTTCACAGCCCCTTTAGCTACTGAAGGGTGCTCTAAGCTCACCCCAGAGCCTGGAGGCGGGGGGAAAGGTGTTTTTAGGATTTGGGGTTTTTTCTCATTATCATACTCTGATTTCATTGGTAATAAATTCAATTTTTTTTTTGCAAAGTTGAGTCTGTTTTGCCCATGATGGCATTTGGTGTATTTTTCCCTGACCTTATCTCACAGCATAAGTCATTGTATTATCTCTCCCCTCTCCAGTTAAAGCAGGGGAGTGACGCAGGGACTTTGGTGGGCACCTGGTGTCCACCCAGGGTCAACAGAGTGCTCCAGGTGGGATCTCACCAGAGCAGAGAGGGAGAATCTCCTCCCTCGACCAGCTGGCCATGCTGCTTTAGACAGAGAGAACTTGAACTAATTTGGGATCCAGGGATTCCCTATAACGCAGTGTCCTTCCGGCCACAAACTGCAACATCTGTTCAGCTTTGAGGCAGAGAGAGCTTTACCTTGTGGATGCCTCTTTTGCAGTATCCAGCCTCTTCCTTGGAGGTCTGCCATCAATGACAGCTTTGAAATGGCTGAAAAACCAGGATATTTTAAGGAAGTAAATGTACTGAAGGTGGGGATGAGGCACTAAAGATGTCCAGAGACCACAGCACAGACCCAGGTGTAACGTGCCAGCCTCAGTGCTGCACTGTGTCCTCTCCAGTCAGAAGCACTTCATAGACCTGTGCTCATCTCTCCCACTCACATAACACAAAGAACAAAGCTGTCCTAATGAGAGCGGGGTTTATTTGCACTTAGCATTTATTTCCTTTTAGAAAAAGGATGCTTGGGCTGAAAAGAATCAGTGATAAAACCTCTCCTCTGAAAATTACAGCTGTAGCTCACTACAATAGTTAGTAAAAGCTCATTTTTAAGAAGAAAGGCAAAGTAATTTTCCAATCCCTGGGCAATCTATTTGAGAGCAGGGATGAGGCTCAACAACATTACAAAGGCCATCCACCGAGGGAGGTAACCTCTGTTATTTCATTGGATGCCCTCTAGGAAAAAGCTCGTCCATATGAGGATTAGGGAAATTCAAGCAAATTCCCTCTTCTTTATCATGTCAGACATGAGTGTTTTGTTCAGCCTTAAAGGTCTTCTGCAGTATATTTTATACATCCTTTTGGTGCTCTCCCCTAAGAGGTTGCCTAGGATCCCCTCTTTCATGAGCTGCAATGTCTTGTTGCTTTTTTGGCTGTTCCTTCATTGGCTTTATGGAGGTTTAGGGCCCTTTTTCCACACAAAAGCACAGCTTTGCCTAGCAGGATAGAAAGCAGCCTTAACCCAGCTGCATGATTAGCACATTTTTATAGGACATGGGAATGGTGGATTGGAAACTTCCCAACCTGCAAGACTTGAGTCCGAACCACGCACTTCCTACGCAAGGAAGATAATCTATTACACTGCAAAACGGGCAGATTTTGCATTACCAGTCAGTCAGGACTGTGTCACTGACGATCATTACATGCACCCAGAACACGCATTTGAGATGAGCTTTCCTGGGGTGTTGGAGAAGAGAACTAGAGCCCTGAATCTCATGAAGTGCTGTGAAGGAACTGCTCAGCTCTGCAGAGAGAGCAGCACCTCTGGATATGCACTAGAGAAAATTTTAGATATCCAACATTTAATACTTCCCATCCCTGGAATTCCTATCCATGGGGCTGTTTAAGATCAGGCTGGATGGGGCTCTGAGTAATCTGGTTTAGTGGAAAGTGACCCTGCCCATGGAAATGAGATGATCTTTAAGGTGTCTGTAGTAGCCTAGAAGATAAAGGGGGCTGATGTTTATCCCTCAAACACCAATAGCTGCATAGCAGTGGAGACAGCCAAGGATTTTTGTGGCTGGAAGAAGGGGCTATATGGAGGTAGGACAGCACTTCTGGGGACAAACATCCTTGTTCTGGGTCCTGGAGATCAGCACAACTCAGCAAAGCCCAAGCACAGGAATGAGGTTGAGAATTGGTGTAAGAAGGGCCAAGACCATCCAAGATCCCAGAAGCTTCTGACCCATTTGCAGACAATCTAGAAGAACAGGCTGTGGATGGCAACTAATTTGCATAGAAAGTGAGAAATTTATCTCCAGTATGGGGAAAATTTATCTATTAAAATGTACCCCCATAAAGCCCTCCCTCTCTGCCTCCCTCCCTCTCTCCCTCTTTCCTTCCACTCTACCCGTTTATCCAGAACCCACTGCTAGTGCTTACACAGAAGGACAGGGAATAACTTACATCAGTTTCCACACCAAGTGTGCAATTTACCTATAAAACTTTGTAAACTTTTCTGACTATTGCTGTTCCTCTTGCCCAGGAGCATCTACAAACACTGAGCACTCCCTTTCCCTTAAGGATGGGATGTCACAATTCCTACCAACATTAAACATTACACAATTCTAAAAGGAAAAACATTATGTACACAGGTGTCTAAAAAATCCCTAAGAAATCTTTTCTCGGACAATTTTGCAGAGAAACCATCCCAACCTTCTTCATGAAAGGGGACCGAATTGCTAAAATTTCTGAATTTGGATCTCATTTCCAGTGCTAGAAAGCAACCAGAGATCAAATCAGTATTGGCAACCTCTACTACAATCACCTTGTTAGCCAAAGTGCCTCGTGTGTGTCTGGGTGATATCTTGTTGTCTGATTTCTTGCTCCCACTATTGCTATATGCAGTCACGACACTGAGAAATTTTAGGAGGAATTTTAGCAACATAAATAAGGGCAAAGGAAAGCATATTTTCCTGATCACAGACTATCTGCCAGCCATTCAGATGGGAGGGGAGGAGCTGATTTAGGCTGCTAAATTTAATTAAAGCATATGTTCTTGGGCTCTGCTGTGGGATATCCTCAAATTTCCCTTACCTTGTCTCCTTTCCAGGTCGTTATAAAGTTTAAATCACATTGAAAGGTTTTTGTTTCACTACAATATTTTTTCTCTATTTCCTCCAGAGAAATCATACAGAATCCCCTAGCAATAAGATATTAAGACCATTTGCAAGAGGACAGCAAAATTAAGATGCTTGAAGGATCAATCAGGAAAGCAGTTATCACTTGTTAAAGGAATTAAGAAATATAAGATGATGCCATTTATTGTTAGAAGACATGAAGGTAGATGGAAGATTAGAAGACACACACGATGAGCAGCCTGTGGCCACAGCCCAAATGGGCATCAATGACACAGGTAAGGGAAGTCCTGTGTGTGGAAGCAAAAATTAGAAACCAAAAGGAAGGTGATGTTCTATGAAGTTCTTCCTTATCTTTTGCTGGTCCAGAGAGACTGGTGGAGAGGCAGAGTATGAGTGTAATGACAATTTCAGGCTAAAATGACATGTGTAGAGTGTCAAAACCCAGCACAGGAGAGACAGAGTTCACCTGAGGCATGGTCACGTAAAATCAGGGAGGCTGTGAATGAGCTTTTAGAGTGGGGAGTGAGGGAAGTCAGACCAGAGCATATGGCTTGGGATGACATTTCTAAAGATGAAGACACAAAGGTAGGTGCCTCTCAATGAAGAATAGGTCATGGGAAGTAAGTACTCAAACAGAAGATGGAAAACAAAATGTTTGACATTTGAAAAGGTTGTCGAGACATGGAGCTAACGTGGCAGTAGGTGTTTTACTATGTAAATGCTGGAAACCTCAGAAATGCAGGCGACAGAACTGGCCTTTCTAAACATGAATGAGGAGATGGAAATACAGGGATCAAAAACTTAGTGGAGGGAAAACAATCAAAGGGACACTGTATCAAATAAGCCAGATGCTGTCTGGAGAGAGGAAAACACATCAACAAGAACCTCTGTGAAATAAAACTCCAGGCCAAGATGCAACAATGCACCTTTGGGTGACCTTCCTACACATGTGTACAGTGGTACTGACTGATGTAAAAAATGCAAAAATGTAGGAATGGTAGGAAGAGGAATCATAAAATCATACAATGGGTTGGGTTGCAAGGATCATCTCATTCAATCCCTCTGCCATGGACAGGGACTATATTCTACTATTCCAGGTTACTCCAAGCCATGTCCAACCTGGTCTTCAACACTTCCAGGGATGGGGCAGCCAGAGCTTCTCTGGGAAACCTGTGCCAGGGCCTCACCACCTTAATGGGAAGAATTTCTTCCAAAAATCCAGCCTAAATGGCTCATCTTTTAATTTAAAAGATTCTATCATTATAGGCTCTGGTAAAAAGTCTTTCCCATGAGCTCCTTTAGGTACTGGAAAGGGTTCTAAGGTCTCACCAGAAGTTTCTTTGCTCAGCTGGGCTGAACAATCCCAACTCTCTCAACAGCAGAGAGGGCATTTCATCTCCTGGGCATCTTCATCTCCTCCTCTGGACTCATTCCAACAGGTCCACATCCTTCTTATCTCAGGGTGCCAAGAGCTGGAAACAGAAGTCCAGGTAGGGTCTCACCAGAGTGGGGTAGAGGGGCAGAATCCCATCTGTTGACACACCAGCCACACTTCTTCTGCTGCAGCCCAGGACATGGCCTCTCATCCACCAGCGCTCTGGGTGATTTCAGGTCCCTCCATGGAGACAGAGCAAAGATCACATCTGAGTCTGAAGCAGCAGCTGGTGACTGATCCCAGAAGAAGACACGCAACCCCTGGGCTGCTATAAAAATCTAGTTCAAAATCTCATAATGAAGTCAGCATCCTGCAGCGAATTCCATGACGTACCTTGCAGCAACATCCCAGCGGGAGCAAATGGGCCAAGCATCCACCAAAGCTCTGTTCAAATCCAGCAGCAGGACTGGGTAGAAAAAAGCTCTTAAAGAAAAATTAAAAAAGGAAAGTTAAAGGAATTAAATCCTTAGGGGTGTTGACAGTACTGTCAGGGTGTTGAGTAGGAAACAAGTCACTGGTGTGCTGCTGGTTTTCTCTTGGAGAAAAAATTGAGCAAGCGTGGCTGAACAGGAGGATAAAACTGATATTAGAAATAAGAAGGAAATATAGAAGAAACAGGGTTGATAAACATCCCAGACCCACTTTGAGAGGATGCCTGAAAAAAAAAAGTTTGGATTAAAAAGACAAAATAACCACAGATAAAACAGCAGGGCTGGATATATTTACCCAAAAGTTTTAGAGCAAATAAAAAATTAAATATCTGAATTATTAACAACAATGTGCAATGTTTCACTTAAAGTGTCCCTGGTATGTGACAATTGGAGAAGATCCAGGACAGATCCCGGGAACTGCAAACTTAGAAACCTGACATCTCAACCATACAAATTATCTGAAACTTTGATGAAGGAAGGTAAAAAGGTTTCACTTCTGGTTAAGAGCACCTTATATAATTATTGGTTTGTTTTTTTTTTTTTTTAATGGGTTAACAGGGTGTCAATAACTCAGAAAATAAAATTATTTTGGATGTCCAAAAAAAGTTTTAACAAAAGGTATTTAAAGGAAATAAGCAGCCTTGGGATCAGATCATCCTCTTATCTGGTCTTGAGTGATATAAATAATCTTTTAAAGGCAGTATTTTTTTATGGGCTAAAATCTGGGTGGGAGCTGGAGGAAAGAATCAGTGAGGATCACAACAGGGCTAGGAAATCTCGGAACTGAAAGCAGCTGGAGATTGGCAGAGTGATCATAAGAATCTCCCCTGTGCTCTTTTGGTGAGAGGAGAAGGTGGATCAAATGTACATGGGTCTAAAACAACACTGATTTTTTTTTTTAAGTGTTTATTTTAAAACAGAATGTGTTTGAATTTCTTTTGGGGTTAATCTGTCCAACCCTTCCCACTGAAGAGGGAATGGATTGTCCAACAGAACAGATTGCCCTACAGAATACAGGGGCTTTAGGAGACTGTTTGGTCCATCCCCAAGTCATCTCAACCATCACAAAAAAACCACTTCCACCGATGATTTGTGATTTATTCTGGTTTTGAAAACTTCCAGGAGCCAAAATTCCAGGCCCTCCCAGGTAGTTTGTACAAGTGCTTTACAAACCTTAACACCAGATAGTGGCTTTTCATATCTAAATTAAATCTTCTCCCACCAATCCAAGCCAATTAAAGCCAATGGCTTCTTGACCTATCCTCAGTGGATATGGAAAACAGGTTTTCTGTTTCTTTTTGCCGCAAGGCTTCATGTATCAGAGAAGTTATTCCCATTTCCCCAGATCTTCAATTTTCTAGATTCACCAAGTTAATCTCTTTCAATCTTTGTTAGTAATTACATTGTCTAGCTCTTGGATCTTTCTTGATGTTGTTCTTTGTTCTTTTCTCTCACTGTCTTATAGTGTGGACAGAAACTTCAACATAAGTTCTGCTCAGTCCTTATAAACACTGGAAAAAACACTTCTGCTTTTGGCATTGAATACCCGAAATTTTGCTTTTGTTTTGGACATTTTAAAAATTTTCTTTAGGAAATGGAAGATTTTCTCATATGTCTCAGACCTGTGTTACTATTAAAAATTACTCTGCAGTGGCATATGTGTGGTGGTTTGTTGTTGTACAATTGTTCTTTTGTTAATCAGTTCATAATGGTCTCTCCCGTGTACCCTGTTCTGTTCCCCTAGTGGTTTAGCCATAAATTGTTTACTCCAATATTTTTCCACCAAGTGCTTTGTCAATCCCCATGTCAGCCTGTTGTGAGAGATGTATAAAATCATAAAATCACAGAATCATTGAGGTTGGAAAAGACCTCCAAGATCATCGAGTCCAAGCGTGGAGCCAGCATTGCCAACTCCATCACTAAACCATGTCCTTAAGTGCCATGTTACATAGTACAAATATGTAGGAAACCTTTTACCTTTGAAAATGTGTAATTTAGGGGGAAAAAAAATATTAACTGGATGAGAGCAGAGGCAGGAAGAACAATTCTTGACTAATGACTGGTAGTAACTGCAGCTTTAATAACAGTAACCAAATAGAAACTTGATTATGGTAGAGGGAAATCGCCTTAAAACCAGATGATGAATTAAATCAGAATTAGATGTTTTAAAGCCCGATGTTTTTCTTATCTTCTATTTTTTTTCCATTTTCTTATTTTCTTATAGACACACTTCTATTTCAGGTGTTCCTTTTTCATTATTTCACAAGTGCAGCATCAAAAGGAAGTTTTCAGTTATGCTCTGGATACTTTGATGGTTTTAAATGCCCCAGAATAGTTTGGGTTGGAAGGGACCTTAATATCATCCCCTTCCATCCCCCCTGCCATGGGCAGGGACACCTTCCACTAGACCAGGTTGCTGAAAGCCACATTCAACCCAGCCTTGGGGAAGAATTTTAACGGGAGGAAGGAGGAGGCTCTGAGATTTTCAGAGATGAAATCTCCCTCGATTCACTCATTTCAGTGCTTTCCTTGCATCTTTCATACCTGCAGCTCCCGGGCCACGGCTCCTCTGTGCTGCCAATTTTTCCTCCTGATTATCCAGGTGCAGCGCTGCTGAACCGAGTGAAAGATCACCGGTGTTTTGTCATGGAGTTAAGTGGAGTGAGGGATTTGTTCCGACCTCTGAGTTTTCCTCGCCACCAGCCCGGTTGAGCCCCGTTCCCTCGCCGTTGTGTTACATCTGTTGCTCTCAGCATGGGCTCCTTTAGCTCTGTCAACATCGCTTTCAATTGCCACTTGTCATCCCTGCTCTGAGCTCGATTTAATATCTCCAGCTTCCATAAGCAAAACTGATCACTGGGATTACTGAGAGTATTGGACACGCTTTATTGATGAGGTGATTGACTTATCACTGCCTCAAAGTTTTTTTACGTTGGCTCGTGGCTTTTCTTTTCCTAATTCAGATGCAGTCAGATGTCTCCAGAAAAGGAAGGGTCAAATGTAGCAATGCTCAGATAAATCCAAGTGAAGTGCCACTAAAATCCACAGCTATTACAGCTATAACCAGACGTAACTGATGTAGGAATACACAGAGTATTGAAAATAATTTCTTTATGGCTCGTGATTCTTCCTTGTGACGTACCAGACCTGCCAGGTGGTCACTAGCCTGGGACATGTATTGCTGCCACTGCAGTACTTGATGAAAACATCTGTTTTATGCCAGATTTTGCTCGGTCCTGGAATTCAAGTCTCTCTTGGACTTTAAATAGACTGAAATAAGGTTGTTCAGGGATTAGCTAGCTTTTTCCAGGCTCCTTTTATGGTTGCTGTAATATCTTTTTTATTAAATTGCTCACAGGTAGCAACATAGGGATGTGCTATGATAAGCTCTCTGAGCTGTGCTGTTTTCAGGGAATCTTAGGTCACTGGATGAATGTCTGGAAATAGGAAATAAGAGTCAGCCTTGGTTTTGTGAAGCATTCAGGCTGACTTGTGTTTGTTGCTGTGCTCCTTGCAGTTGACTGGCTTGGTGTATAAGGTATTTGAGTGAAAACCAGCATTTTTATAAAAGAAAAAAAGTACTTTTCCAAGTGTGTGGTTGGCCAATTAATTCAGCATTGAAAAGTTGAGTACTGCTAAAAAAAAAAAGCTTTATTTTTTCCAGCAGTATTCAGGAAAGCCATAAGCCCAGACTAATAACTGAAAAAAGCAGCAAAAAAAAAAAAAAAAAGTAAAATAACATAGGAATCTGGGAAGGAAAGGGGGGAATAATTTCTTATTTAAATCTGAAAAGAAACTGGACCAAAGAAAGAAAGAAACTTCTGAAAAGAAGCTTTGTGGGGTTTGGTTTGGGGTTTTGTGTGTTTGTTTGTTTGGCTTTTGTTGTTGGAGGGTTTTGTTTGTTTGTTTGGGGCAGGGGGGGGGAGGTTTGTTGGTTTTGCTTGGTTTTTGTTTGGTTTTTTGTTTGTTTTTTTAAGTGGAGACTCCATAAGCACAAGTGTAAAACTACCCTAAATTAATAATTCCTAGAACATTTTAAAATCTGGAGAAATGTATTTGTACATATTCCAGACAAATATCCAGGCTTTCTCCTTTGTGTGATTGAATCACAAATTGCTCTTTTTTTTTTCCCTGATGGTTTTGCTGCCATGTTTATGTCTGTGTCCTAATGGGATAAATTAGGTACTCACTGACACTTTCTTGTGACATATTTTTATTTACCTCACTCTTCCTGAATTTATCAACACTTCCAGTCAATCCAACAGAGAGAAGTAAATAGCACCTTAGATTATACACCTGATGTTAAGAATATAATCCAAATTATAACCTAAAACCTGCATTTTATTTAATGCAAGTTATTTGTCTGGGTTCTCCTGCTTTGTAGAAAAGTCCTGTAGTATAGGAATGAAACCCCACTGAGTTATTTGTAAGGATGTATTAGGGTGTAATACAAATTGTTACAGGGAAGCCAAATCCACACAGTTTAGGGAAAAAGTAACCAAGAGAACAATTGGATTACCTTTCCATAAATACTTCAATAGTCCAGCTATTATGAGGTTATGATTTAAGATGATTCACAAAAGAAACCTGTGAGCCAAAGGGAAACTCCTTCCAAGGAGTGGAAGAAATTCCCTAAAGACACAACCAGCCTAAGTGGGTAATCATCCCAGCAGGAATGAGGTGAAAGCATCACAGCTGAGTTTGTTTAAATTCTGTTATAGATCCTCTGTTTCATCTTCATGGAGGAATAGGGGCAGTTTTCCAAAGCAGAAACCCACTGACAACTTCACCCCCGAGTCACATTTCCCAAACCCCTCCAGGTTCACAGGTCTGCCCTCCAGGAGTTTTGTTCACATGGAATGAAATCGCTGCTTCCACCTTCGGAAATGCCACCCAGCATCTGGTAAATGGGCAACTTCCTCCCACTCAAAGATGAGGAACATGAAGATTAAGCTGTTTTAATAAAATTTTGGCCCCTGGAGCTTTTGGTTCCCATACAGCTGACTGTATATTTTTCAGATTTATAGATGTTATCATTGTGGGATGGAACAAAGCTGTTAATTATATGGTTTTCCCCCTGAATTTAGAGAAAGCAACGTCTTAATGACGCACAATGCCTTGCCTTGCTTATGTAAAAGACCTGACTTCCACGCCATGCCAAAAAACCCACCCTCGGTCTTTCTGAAAGCTGTTACAGATCAATAAGCAGCTGTTAATAACAAGGCCCAGCCCTGCTGCACACAATGAGAAGGTTTGCAACAGCTCAAATTCCTCAGAAGAAAAACGTCCCAAGAGAATGTGCAGCATTATTATTGTATGAATAACACACGTATTGATTAGGCAGTATTTCTCCAGCTCCAAAACGCAAAACCAGCAAGATGCAGCCTGCAAACCAAAGCAGTCATATGAGATTTATCCCACTGTAATTTTTATGATTGCTGTCCCTTGAAATACTTGGGCTGTTTTATATTGGCACGTGTTTATATATTTCTTTCCTTATTTACTTTCATAAGGCTCATGCTGGAGATAAATATGATTTGTACTGAAAATTACTGCAAAATTTTCACAGTGGTTTTTGAAATGTAATCTATGCTTCTTGCAGGATTAACTCTCTCTTCCTCCCCACTCAAAAAAAAAAAAAAAAAAAAACCAAAAAAAAAACCAAAAAAAAAAACCACCCAGCAAGACATAGGGTATTGTACATGTAACCTGTAGTTAGAGGATTTTGCAGACAAGAAACAGACAGCTGTATTTTGTTATCAGTATATTTTTATGCCTGTTCTCCCAAGGGATTTTCCTCAGAGTCCACAGAAATAAATGATTATCAATGCATCAAGAGATGGAGGAAACTGCTCCGATAGCAGTTCGGTGCCTTAAAACCCTGAAGTTTATGGAGGCTCAGGTGGCCCCTCAGCCCTTTTAAAGCTTTTTTTTGCAGGGCTACTGGTGCAGAACTCCATTTCTGAACAGGCAGCTGGCTTGTCAGTCCCTTGTTAAAATGAATTGTTGGTTAAAGGCTCTATCAAGAAAATCCTCTTTATAACTCCTTTTGCAAGCCAGCCACCACGTAAAGCTGCTGTTGCTTGGCAAATAAAAAGCAAACTCCTCGCAGGTACAGTTGTACTCCAGACTGCTCTATCAAAGCACTTCGGCTGGGTGAACCTCCAGTCTCGGGCTGCCATTTGTGGTGTTTTGGAGAGAATTAGTGGCTTTAGCAGCAGCAGGTTGGTGGGGTTTATTCATTTATTTCTGTGAGCAGTGCCCTGGGCACGGTGAGGCTACGGAGGAGGGCACAGACCTGTCAGAGAATCACGGAATCATTAAGGTTGGGAAAGACCTGAAAGATCACTGGGTCCAACCATTCACCCAGTACTGCCAAATTCACCACTAAACCTTATCCCCAAGTGCCACATCTGCACTTTATTTGAGCATTTCCAGGGAAAGGTGAATCCACTACTTGCCCTTTAGAATGCTTGACCGGCCTTACAGTGAATAATTATTCTTAATATCCAACTTGAATCTCCCCCGGTGCAACTTGAGGTCGTTTCCTTTTACACTATCTCTGGTTATTTGGGAGAAGAGACCGACCCCTCTCCTGGCTACACCGCCCTGTCAGGGAGTTGCAGAGTGATGAGGTGCCCCCCTGACACCACTCTCTACAGAATAAACACCTCCAGCTCCCTCAGCCGTTCCTGGGGTTTCCCCCGAGGAGGAGGAAGGCGGGGAGGACAGCGAGGATGAGGAGGATGAGGAGCAGGGAGCATCCCCCGGAGCAGCGGCAGGCGGGGAGCGGCTCCTGAGGGGCGGCCCCGGGCCGCGCCCTGATGAGGGAGGTGCTGAGGGGAGGTAGGCGTGGCCCCCTCGGGCCGTCCCCTCCGCCGATTGGCTGCCGGGTGAAGGGGAAGGGACGCCGCGTCGCGGTGCACTGTGGGAGTTGTAGTCCAAAGCGAGGAGAGCGGCCGGGTGCACCAATGGGATGAGGACTACAACGATGGGGGGGAGGGAATAACACGTGGTCGCGGTGGGCGGGGCCGCGCCGGTCACGTGATGTTTGGGTGCCGGCGGTGAGGGGCGCGCGGCGGCAGGTGAGGGGCGCGACACGGGCTGGGGACGGGGCACGGGGACGGCACCGGGGGTGTGTGACATGGGGACAGATGTGTGAGTGTGTGTCTGTGTGTGTGTGTCTGTGTGTGTGTGTGTGTGTGACACAGTCACGGGGCCGGCCTGGCACTGGGAGTGTGTGTGACACGGCGACACGTGTGTGTGTGCGTGTGTGACATGGGGACGGGGATGGCCTGGCACTGGTTGTGTGTGTGACATGGGGACAGGGATGGCCTGGCACTGTGTGTGACATGGGGACAGGGATGGCCTGGCACTGGGGGTGTGTGTGATATGGGGACAGGGATGGCCTGGCACTGGGGGTGTGTGTGACATGGGGACAGGGCTGTGTGTGTGTGTGACATGGGGACAGGGAATGGCACAGGGTGTGTGTGTGTGTGACATGGGGACAGGTCATGGCACAAGGGGTGTGCATGTGACATGGGGACAGGGCTGGCCTGGCACAGGGGGCAGTGTATAACATGGGGACAGAGCTTAGGGGGTGTGTGACGTGGGGACAGAAGTGCCCTGACACAGGGGGCAGTGTGTCACATGGGGACAGAGCTTAGGGGGTGTGTGACATTGGGACAGGGCTGGCACAGCGACTGTGGGTGGAAATTTGGGGCTGTGGCTGCTGTTGCACAGTGGTTTATGTGCCTAATGAGTGATTCGAGGACAGGGCTGGCCTTGCCCAGGGCTGTGAGCAGGGAAGGACACGTGTGAGGGTGCTGTGGACAACACCTGTGTCCCATGTCACTAGTGACTGGGTGAGGATGGGATGTCCTTGCACACAGTTTGCCATTGTCCCACAGCTGCTCAGGAAGAAACCCCAATTTATCAAGTTTTAGCACAGTGACAACGCTGCGAGCTGCTCCTGGCTTGTTACCTGCCAAATTTTTGGTCAATTTTAACCTCCCAAAGGGCATGATGTTGTTTATTTATTATTTTTTCCTTCTTCCAGGCTAATTCAGGAGCTTGAGGCAGTGGGATGGATTTGGAAGTACAAGGAGAGGAAATAAAACCACTTTTAAATGTACAAAGCGCCGCTTTCTGTGGTGGCCCTCAGCTGACTGCAGAAACTTTTTTTTGCTTGCTTTTGTACTTGGAAAAGTGTTTGTGGTTTGAAGCTTTTAATAAAAGCTCTCCCGAGCTGTGGGGTACAATTAACCTCCGGCATCTGGCGCTGGAGTGGACTTTGCTGGGGAAACCTCGTGTTCCCATGGAAGTGCTCAGTGTCTTTGTGTGCATATCAAAAAGCAGAGGGTTTGGAAAGCTAAAAGCACGTTTCATTCTGCCACCAGCATGCTGAATATGCCCTGCAGAACCCTCTTCTTGTTAGCATTTGAAGTTTTCTGTGACATTTTGGAGCTTGAGGTGTATCTTTGTGATCGGGAGTGCTTCAGGAACAAGGAGATGTTTGTTTGCAAACCCTTGCGTGGGGTGGTGCCCTCAAGTTTTGCTTTGTGCTTCGTTCTGCACAAAGGATTTAGGATTCAGCAGACTGAATCCTAAATTTTTACTAGCTGTGTGCTGTGGAGTGGAAAGGATTGATTAAAATCTGATGGTTTTCCCCCACCCTGTTTTTTTTTTAATTGTTTAGCAGTAAGGCTTATACTTCATCAAGCATTTATCCCTTTTCCAGGCTGGTTTTCCCCTTTGCAGAGGGGCTGTGAAAATACAGTGCTCAGTCCTGCTCTGCTGTGGTCCAGGTGTCCCTGCAGGTGTTTCTGATCTTTAAATCACCACTGACTCAGCCCAGCTGCTGTCTGACCCCTTGATGCTCTCCTGTCTCCGCTGTCTTCTCCAGCTGTGATGCCCTTTTCCATCTCATCTCCAGGCTGAACTCTGGATGTTGCCTGGATTGTTAATCATACATTGGGTTGTGTTGGAAGGGTCCTTAAACACTAACTACTCCCACCCCCCTGCCATGGGTAGGGACACCTTCCTCTGTCCCAGGTTGCTCCAAACCCCATCCAACCTGGCCTTGAACACTTCCAGGGATGGTGCTGCCACAGCTTCTCTGGGCAGCCTCTGCCAGGGCTCCCCACTCTTGTCAGTAAGGAATTTCTTCCTAAAATCCAATCTAAATTTACCCTCATTTAGCTCAGTGATATTCCCCCTCCTCATATCACCCTTTTGGAAAATCCCTCCTCTTTGTGTTGATGCAAGTTCAGGTTTTTAAATCCCTGATGTGTCAGGGCATTGCTGTCTGACCCCTTGTTGCCTTCCTGCTCTGCCATCTTTGCCATCTGCGACATCCTTTTCCCTCTCATCCTCAGGCTGGTTTCAGGACTTCTAGGGTGTCAAATGTGCCAATTCCCACTTTTCAGTGGTCATCCACTCAACAAATCACCTCTCCAAGGCCTCCCACCTTCCTGATTTGTTTTTGTTTATTAATGCAACTAAAAATTAGCTTGACTACTTACGCAGCTTTGATGGACCTGGGAGAGGCTGATCAGTGCAGCCACATTTCCTGCTTGATCCAGGCTTCTGATTCAGATTCCATCCCTGTTTCCTCCTGTTACTGTGTCTCTAAAGCAGGAGTTACAGGGTGGTGAGGCAATGAATCAGGCTGCCCAGAGAAGCTGTGGATGGCCCATCCCTGAAAATGTTCAAGGCCAGGTTGGATGGGACTTGGAGCAGCCTGGGATAATGGAAAGTGTCCCTGCCTGTGGCAGGGGGTAGACTGGATGAACCCAAAGGTCCCTTCCAACCCAAAGTGTTTTGTGATTCCCTAAGTTATTTAGTTGAGATTGACTAAAAGAGACTGGTAGAACAGAGATTACAATATTTTATTCCCATTCTCTCTTGTGCAGGCAACCTCATTCATTTTCCCACAGCTCTCTTTATTTGTCTATTTGTCTATTTAAAATATTTTAAAGCTATCATTTACTCCTCATCACACAACCCTGCTTGCTCTGGGTCTGGAGACTCTGCCAGGAGTGGAGGAAAAATAAATATTCAGTAGCTTGATAAATTTTCACATTGATATTACAGCACTTAAAATATAATTGAAAAGAAAAAAAAAGAGGGAAGCTGAAAATGAATGAGTCTGTGCTTTCCCTTCCTTTTTTATATATATATATATATATATATATATATATATATATATATCTCAAATGGTATTTTGAATTGTTGGTTCTTCTAGGATTTCAGGAATATTTAAATAGCAAGTGTGAAAGGGCAAATAATATCAAGATAAAAATAATACTTTCGATTCCCTGCCTGTACCATAAACACATTCTGCTCGATGAAAGTGGAATGAACTGTTAAAAACTTGTAATTTACTTTTCCCATCTTTATTATCCTCCTTCCTACAGTTCACCTGCTCTGTGCAGTGGGGTGAGCTGGGTGACTCTCACTTGGGTTTTTATGGACCTTCCAAGGGTTGCTGGTGCTTCAGAGGACTGGAAATTTGTGAGACCTGATGGTTTTAGATGGGCAGGAAGAGCCTCTGTTTTATTTAGGGTTGGAGTCGTCATTGTCAGGGCAAAGGCTGATTGCACTGGAAAGGATTTGTGTGTCCAGGTTTGGTGCCAGTGAGGATGGATGGATGGATGGATGGATGGATGGATGGATGGATGGATGGATGGATGGATGGATGGATGGATGGATGACTGCATCTTTCTACCCAGGGCATGGTTGGTCATGTGTTTCGACCCCTGGTGTCTGGGCTGGGGGAGGAACAGATTGAAGGCAGTCCTGTGGAGAAGGACTTGGGGGTGCTGGTGGATGAGAGGGTGGACAGGACCCAGAAATCCAAGCGTGTCCTGGGCTGCATCCACAGCTGGGTGGGCAGCAGCTGAGGGGGTTGTTCTGCCCCTCTGCCTCTCTCAGGTGAGACCCCACCTGCAGAGCACAGGAAGGACATGGAGCTGTTGGAGCAAGTCCAGAGGAGGCCACCAAGGGGATCAGAGGGATGGAGTCCCTCTGCTCTGGAGCCAGGCTGGGAGAGCTGGGATTTTTAGCCTGGAGAAGAGAAGGCTACAGGGAGGGTATAAAGTCCCTTGAAGTGCCTAAAAGGGATCCAAGAGAGCTGGAGAGGGACTTTGGACAAGGGCCTGGGGTGATACAACAGTGGAAATGGCTTCCCACTGACAGAGAGGCAGTTTTAGATTCAATATTAGAGAGAAATTCCTTATTGTGAAGGTGCTGAGGCTGTGGCACAGAGAAACTGTGGCTGCCCCATCTCTGGAAGTGTTCAAGGCTAGTTTGGATGGGGCATGGAGCAGTCTGGCATAGTGGAAGATGTCCCTGCCCATGGAAAGGGGGTTGGAATTGGATGATCTTTAATGTCCCTTCCAGCCCAAACCATTCCATGATTCCTGACCATTAGAATCTGTGTATTTTCCTATGACATGATCCACCCAGTCCAAATTTAATCCAGCTGTTAAAGCATGAGCCTAACTTACAACTGGAGTATCAGTGTACCTCCATGATGGTGTTTGTGGGGGAAATGCTGCAAAACTTCTTCTTCAGCAGCATCACCAACACCCTTCAGAGTGCATTGTGTTTTGCAGAAGACCTTTTACCACATGTGAATCCAAAGTGTGGCCCCAAACTGGCGTTGGTGTTTTTGGCAGTGGCACTGGGTGCCAAAGCTGGAGGAAATTCTGCCCTTCACTTGATGCTGAGTGAACAGAAAGCTTCATAAAATATTGGTGCTTTTTTCTTCCTGCAGAAGAGCCAGAAGTGTCTGTATTTTGCTGTCAGAAAGGCTATTTGTGGTTTTTAATAATGCACTCTATTTCCCAAAGAATATGGTCAAGATAAGAATCCTACTCCTTATTTTTTTTTCCCTGCTTGCCTTGCAAATGTTGGCGTCTAAGATTAAAATAACACAAGAGTTAAATTAATCTGATTTAACACTTGCAGGGAGGTTTCTATTTAAAACTCTTTCTTCAAAGTGTCACTAGTCAGGAAATTCAGTAGGCAGGTGCCATCTCTTTGTTGCAGTGCATGGGCACATCTCTGCAGTGTTTCTGATGATGAAAAAAAATAGCATTTAACTAAAATAAAAAAGGGGCAGGATGGATTTTTTTTTTTTTTAATGTCCATTAGTAAAGTAAAGATTGCACTGATAATCAGTTGCTTTTTAAATATATCCTGAAGATTGGTACAGAAATTAAGAAGAAATGGTGTATCAGCAGGTATTTTTGAATTTTTTTTTTTTTCTGGAATGCAGAACTTAAGGGAAAAGCTCTTCCAAGGGCCATTTAGGTGTGTTGGCAGTTCATCTGCTGGGATGCTGCAAGCAAAATCTGGAAAATATTTTCCATCTACTTCTTGAATGAAGTCAAAATTGGCTGCACTACCTGTACTTACTATTTTTACTTTTTTTGTAAAATTCCTTTTTTTTGGAAGTAAATACTGATGTTGGGTTAGGTGATGATCTCTCTCTCTGTCATCTCTTTCTTAAATAAAAGCAGAAAATAGCTGCAAAATATTTGATGCTCTTCCTTGTGTAGCATTTGTTTTGTTCTTGCTCTGCTGTCCCCCCTGCTGCAAAGCTAGGCATTGCAAAAATAAGATTTTTTTGAGGTTATTGAGGACTTTATTAGTCCTCCTTCTCCTCTCTGCGTACATTTATTGTCATTCTGGTCTTGAATAACTTGGCCATGTATTTTTTTTTTCCCCTTGTAGGACTCCTCCATCATCTGGTGCATGGAGTAAAGGAGTGCAGGAGACAGCCGTGCTGTAGGATTTTATTCCAGAGCTGTTGCCATAGTTCTTATTTCTGTGAAATAAAACATTTTCTTCTTCCACAAGAGACTTTGATCATGCTCATTGCTGAAACCTGTTGCTTTTTTTTTCCATTTTTTAATGAATCTTCTTGTGATCCTTCTGCGTGGAGGAGGGAGGTGCCTCCTTTATTTTTCTACATGGGAAAAACCAGGCAGATTTGGAGGTGTTATGACCCAGATTTTTGGATTAACCCATTTCTTGGCTGTGCGAGATGCCAGAGACTCAAATATGGTATGAGGGAATTCCCAAACTTGCTATTAATGGCTGCTTTGTAAAAATTCCCATACACAGCCAGGAATTATGTTTTTCTTCAGCCTTCTTCCCCCACTTTGAAATTCCCGTGTGTTTTGTGATAGGAAAAGGGGGAATGGCTTTAAGCTGAAGGAGCTGAACAACCTGATCTAGTGGAAAAAGGCCCTGCCCATGGCAGGGGTTTGGAATTAGATGATTTTTATGGTCCCTTCCAACCCAAACCATTCTCTGATTCTGTGATTTACTATGATTTCTATGATTTATGAGATGTCACATGTCTACAGTTGCAGAATAATCACTTCAGTTTTAGATTCATTGAATCATAGAAGGGTTTGGGTTGGAAGAGACCTTCAGGATAATCTTATTCCACCCCGCTGCCATGGGCAGGGAGAGCTTCCACCAGACCAGGCTGCTCAGAGTTCCATCCATCCTGGCTGTGGACACTGCAGGGATGGGAAGTGTTTAGGATCAGAGAGGCAAGTAGGTTTGAGCTGAATTATTAACAAATGCATTGCAGCATCCTGTATCCCAGCGTGGAGATGTTCACCATGCTCCAAGTTCTTCCGATTTTGGAGATAGAAATGCTGCTGTGCCTCTGGAGATGGGGGAGGTTGATGAGGCTGCAGGAGCAGTGCTGGTCACACCTTGTTTCATATAACCCTGTACGTGACAGAAATTCTTGTTGGAAGCTGCAGGTCTTCAGATTTTCCGTTGTGTGAACTGAATCAAGAGCTAAACCTTTATACAGCTTTTCAGTATGTTTTTCCCCACAAAAACAATTGATTTGTGATCTCTTGTGACACTGTTCACTATCTATACTCTCATGAGAACCTCCTAATTTCTAAATACCTCATTTATACAAATTTGGACATAGTGTTAGATAGCTTGAGATGTGATTTACCTTCCCCAAGTGTATTCTTGTCTTCTGTTGTGTGCCTGGTAATCTCCAGCAGCTCTGTTACCCGAGTGTCTGTTGCTGCTGGGGTGACCCTGATGTCAGTCCCATCAAATATTCTGCTGCAGGTTGTGGATGCTCAGGGAAAAAGTATGAAAAATTAAGCTTACAAACATACATATGTTATTAAATTAACTACTAATTTCTATAATATAGTGCATAAAACCATATATATAAAACTCAAATATATATAATAATATATGTGGTTTTGTTTGCTTTTATGTTCTGTTTTTTTGTCATTTTTTTTTAAGGAATTGAAAATCTTAGTCTTTTCTCTGCCAAAAGTGCTGTGGGATTGATGTGGGCAGGATGAAGCCATAATGAATAGTCATAGCTGTGATCAGGGAAGTTTGTCCAACCTCCTGATCGTCCCCATCCTCTTGCAGACCATCCCATGCAGGTTTTGAAGGTATCCAGAGCTGCAGTGATGGTGAAAAATCAAGTCATTTTACTAAATCTACTTTAACTAATGATAAATATGGTAAACCTCTAAAATAATTAAAATAGTGGTGTTTAAATTGTGTTGAAGTTACTGCGTGTTAGAGGTTCGATTTCTCAGTGTCAAGGACCCTCAGCTTCCATTAACACAAAGTGCTCAAAGATGGTAGTAAGTGGCAAAATGTGGGTGTGGAAGCCCGAGAAATGCTGCCCAAAGCTTTTTGACACTTCTCTTTTAGAGAACAGCTGTCTGCTTTCCAAAGCCCTCCTAAGTTCTGATCACGCACCGTGGGGAGGTTTCATAGCTATGGGTTGGTTTTCTGAAAATGTAATGGATTCTGTCCTAGCTAAGTGCCCAAACCAGCCCTTGGAGAGACGTCTTAGCAAGTGGTGAAAACAAGATTGTAATATTTGTGTAAAACAGGACACCTTTGAATTTGAAAAAGAAAACTGAGGCTCTCGCTACAGATACTTCCCATGTTGATCATCAGGTGGGTTCCATAGGATCCTAGAATAGTTTGTGTTGGAAGGGACCTTCTTCCAACCCTCTGCCATGGGCAGGGACACCTCCCACTATCCCAGGTTTCTCCAAACCTCATCCAACTGTCCTTGAACACTTCCAGGGATGAGGCATCAACAGCTTCTCTGTTTTTGTATCCTTTGTCCCAAACAGAGAGCAATCACGAGACTGGAATTCTGGTGGGTTCAGGTTTTTTTCCTCTTACGGTAATACTGGCAAATTAATTGTCAAAATCCTCTTCCCTGTGCATGGAAACCAAGGTCTGCTTTTTTATTTTCTTTTTTTTTTTTTTTAATTTCTATTTCTTTGCACATTGTTCAGGTGTACCTGTGTTTCCTTTCACGTATAGAAATATCCCACAGGCTCTGGGTCATCAGGTTTGCTCTTCTCTGGCCAAATCTTTTCCTCTGCACTGGGCTAGTTTTCCATTTAAAAATAATTATAATTTAAGTATAATCTCAAAAACGGAGTTGTGCATCTTAGTCCTGTTCATAACGCATTTGAGCACAGAATATAAAGAGTGTGCAGAAAATAGTCTGGAGATCCTGCTATCCCCAGGGGCACTCACTGCCTCTCTGCCTGTACTTCCTGAATTTGACCATCTCTTTTCCTTTCTTTCCTGGTGAGATCAAAAAGAGTTTTTGAATTTTCCTTGGTGTCTGCTTTGTGGGCTTGAGATGCTGCTGGTTCCTTCAGCCCCATCGGGGTGTAAGATCCTCCTGCTGGGACAGTTTGGCATTTGCTGCTTTTCTTCACCAGAAGAAAATAAATTACTTTTCAAGTTTTGTGGTTCTTCCTGGGTTCAGGTAATAATCCTTGGAAGCAAGTGGTGGCCTGCAGAGTAGAGGGATGAGTGCTCTCCACTGGTCATTTGCATGCAGGTCATAGAAGGGATGGGGTTGGAAGGGACCTTCAAGATCATCTTGTTGCAGTTTCCCTTCTGTGAGCAGGGACACCTTCCACTAGACCAAGCTTCATCCAATCTGACCTGGGCTGCTTTCCTCTACAACAACTTGGTCAAGGGAGACTTATGGACTTGAAGTCCTCCTTGCTCCTCTCCCACACCCCAGAGAGTCAGTTGGTTGTCATGAGTGGATGTCATCTTGATGGACACCATCTCAAAGCCAACCAGCATCATGATAAATCCCTTGTTATTGGCTGGAGCAATGTCTTCTGGTGGTTCTCCACCCTCTATTTCCATTAACTCACCATCTTGGGCAGACTGAGCCTGGTTATTTTGCCTGGCTGGCTTCAAACCACTTTGCAAAGTTGTTCTGAGCAGACCAGGGTGACCTTGCACTTGCTGATTTGGTAGCTGGGCTCCAATACCAATTCCCTGCGTGGCATCTCATAAATAGCTCCAGTTTTCAGTTTCATTTCCCAGACCTGTTTACACCTTGCCAGAAATAATTACAACCTCTGAGCCTGGGGTTTGCTGGGTGAGGGGGAGGAGGGTAAGGAGAAAAACCTGCAATCCATGTTTTTTCATGCGCTGTCGTCAACATGGTGCTGCCAGCGGGATTGGGATCTCCCTTTTGGGGCATGAATCAGGCTGTGCTTGCGTCCGCCCGGCATCACTCCTGTTCTGGGATTGAGAATTCTTTCCTTTCCTCTGTTCAGCATCATCTTAAATTCACATTCCAGGCGGTGCCTCCCTCACCTGCTTTATTACCTCTTAATGTGGTTTCCCAAGAACGTCTCGCACGCGGATAAACCTCTCCCGCTTCCCTTGTGAAACCAGCTCTTCCTCCTCCAGCGCCCGTGCATTTTTCCTCCATCCATGCAGAGCTACTTTTCCCCTTCTTGCCATGTGTTTTTGAGCACCTTGGAGCCTGAGCATCCTCCTGGAGAGGCGGGTGGATCCATCACTGCTGGTTTTGCATCCGAGCCGGCGCTTGCTGTGGTCATGTGTGGAGCCGGTGGGGAAGGCAGGAATATTTTTAGCCTGCAGTTCTGTGAGCTGCTCAGGGGGCCGCCCACAGCAGAGTATTAAAATAATAGTGGGGACATTGGGTAAGCTCTGCAGC
This sequence comes from Taeniopygia guttata, assembly GCF_048771995.1. Taxonomy (NCBI): domain Eukaryota; kingdom Metazoa; phylum Chordata; class Aves; order Passeriformes; family Estrildidae; genus Taeniopygia; species Taeniopygia guttata. The sequence continues at coordinate 149,136,181 of NC_133026.1, read as the reverse complement.
AAAATGTTGATATGCAAATTGCCATCTTAAGAGCAAACCTCAAGGCGATTTTTGGCAATGCATGCAAGGCTCCAGAGTGGTGTGTTTTGAATAAAGATTACAGCAAAGGGATTTTGCCTGGAGGCCACGCTCTTCTCATTTATTCTGAAGCTTAGCAGAGCTGGTAATTCAGTGTTGGAAGCCAACAGGGTGAAACGTATGCACCTTTAAAAGGGTATTAGATTAGCATTGGTGAAACAAAATGTCACGTCACCTCTGTAACTGAAATTTCCAGGCTTGCAGAAGCAATAAATTCAGTTGTATTTAATTTGCAAGTAGTTCCTGGGCGCTGTCCAAGGAAGAGGTGGCTCTGATGGCAGCAGAGTTGGTTTGGGAGGTTTTGAGGCATTACCTGGTGAAAAAACGAACTTGTGCCAGCTGATTTCACACAAGACTTTTCTCTTCAACTTGGTGGTGTATAGTTTGGCTATTGGAAATCTTGCAGTAAGAAATCACATTACATATGAACTCTTTATTTCTGCTGTTTTTTTTTTTTCTTTATTTTCTTGGCTGTTGAGTTCATGTTGGCACTACTAGGAAGGAAACAGCAGTAAATTTGTAGAATATTAGAATGGTTTGGGTTGAAAGGGATCTGAAAGATCATCTCGTTCTGACCCTCTGCTGTGGGCAGGGATACCTTCCAGTAGACCAGGTTGCTCCAAGCCCCATCTAGCCTGGCTTTGGACACTTCCAGGGATGGAGCAGCCACATTGCCATTTATAATGTCATGTCAAGCTTCCCATCCACCAATATCCCCAAGTCCTTCCTCTCCTCAGGGGTTTTCTTGATGAAGGATTTGAATTATTTTATTTATTCCAGTTCTTGAGGAGTTCATGTAGGTGTTTTCATTGTTCTTTGTTTCCTTCACCCATCAATGCCTGGGCATTGATAGGTGAAGGAAAAGTTCATATCACAACAAATATGTTGCTCTAGAATTGAAAAGTGGCAAGTAAATTAAACAACATGTGAGTTTTGGAGTTGTTTTTGAATTTTTTAATTCTTGAAGACTGTTACAAATCCATCCCTTATAGAGGCTGGAGAGGGATGATTTTGAGTGGGAATAAAAGTAGTTGGGAGCTAATTTTTCTCACTTCAAGTGAAGCATGGAGGAACCAGGTGGCTGAGACTCTGTGGGAACACATTCTGACTTTGATACAAGTTTGTGTTGATCAGATCTTAGTTCACTTGTATCCTTTTCCTTTAATTACATGTTCCAACACCATGAGACTTTTAAATATCAGATTTTGAGAATGTTCTCTGCCAAAACTACACGCTTTAAGTGCAGATCCTGTTGGCAGGCATCTCAGGAGCTGTTGACTTCCCTCTTTTGTAACCTCATTCTCTCTTGCCGAGTTTTTTCTCCTTAAAATTCTAACATCATTTGATAAAACAGCAAAGCTCATGGGTGTGTGGCCCTGTGAAGATCACCGTGTCCTGCTTGCATCTCAACGGAGCCAAGTGAGAACAAGAAAAACATCTTTTGAGTTTGGTTCAGGCACATCTTGGGTCTCCTTTGTGTCTGTCTTTTTGTGCATCCTTCTTCTCCCTGGCCTTAAACACAAGATGCTGGTTTAGTCTTCTCATGCTGCCTTGTGCCTTGATGAGATATTGATTCTTCCCTCCAAGGTCATGAAACTCTGCTCCTGAGTTTGAAATGCTCCGAGTCTCCACCTCTCCATTATTCTTCCTTCTTGATTATTTCATTTGTAGGAATGTTCTTAATTTTCCCTGAAGCTTGTTTTTTGGTGGTGTATCTGGGAACATCACAGCTGACTGTCATGCCAGTGTTTTTGTCTTTCCAGATTGTGTTTCCTGAAATTTCCCATCAAATCTGTGTTCAACTCCTTCTGCGTTCAGTCTCCTATTTTAAGGTCTTTATTGCAGGAATTATCTCCGTATTCTGTATTTATACAACATTTCATGTGATGCAGATATGATTCCAAAGTGGTGCCTTTGAAAATGCCTTTAAAATTGTTGTCTTAGTAATTAGCAATCTTGAGAATGCTGTCATTTTATAGAAAAATTTTATTTATATATGTTTATATTTATTTATATATATAGACAAAAATTAAGACATATTAAGACATTTTAGATGTTAATACTTAAAAATCAAATACAAATAATTAAAATACGCATGTATTTTTTCTGGCCCTACCTTAGTTCCTTTGGTAGTTACGACATCAGCTGCTTTCTGTGGGGCAGCTGAAATGCTGAAATCTGATCTCAGCAGATAAGAAATATTTTTGTAAAGCTGTGCATTTATACTAATTCTGTCTGCCGTAGAATGTGCTGAGGATTTGTGATCCTCAGCAAGCATTTGACAGATCTTAACTAGTTCTGCTCTGTCTTGTCAATCAAAATTAAACGCCCACCTCACTCCTTCCTACTTTCTCTCTCTTCCAGCCTTTTTATTTAGGTTGGTCATTAAAATTGCTGATAACCATGGGAACGAGGAAAACCCGCCCCTTACTTTCCAGAGCCTTAGTGTGATATTCCTGTACTGACATCATGTGAGTTACATACACGATGGCTTAAAAAAAAATCCAAAAACCTGCAGGTAGGCAGAGTTGTCATTAATTCCTCCCTGTAATGGAGTTGTTCCAGTGGATGCCAACCAAGGATCACGTCCCTCTTGCATTCCTGTATGGAGAATGCAAGAGGGACACAGAGGAGAGGCCCTGCTGAGGAGAAACCACCAGAAAAAGATTGAATTGGAGAAGAAAATGTCAATTCGGGGGATGGAACTGGTGAGAGGATGAGATAAGGAGAAGATGGATGGGCAAGAAGTCTCATGTGCAGTGTGGTGTGGTTTTGATCATTCCAGTATTGGTTTTCATCCTCTAGGGCTGCCCTGGGTGCTCTGGGAGATGGGGATAATGATATGTCTGGGAAATTGGACTACCAGGTTTCTATACTTAAGGACCTGAATCCCCACTTGGCAGGATTGGGTGTGCCATGGCTTAGGTAGTTCGGAAAAATTGAAATTTTTTTTGCTTGTACAGGCAGTTTAAAAATGCTTGCCCCAAGGTTACGTGAGGGTGATAAAAACTCCTACCTTAGCATCCATGAACATCCTGAGATTTCAGTGCTGGACTCTGTGCTGCAGAAATAATTCTGTTTTAATTTGTTGAGACAAATTTTGTCATTTTTTTTCTCCTCACCTTCAATTGCAATAAATCACATGTAGGAAGGTCTCCAAGATGGAGATGTGGATTGTTCCCAAATTACTTGGATGTAAAAGTTTCACCACTCTTTTTATCTGAAGGCTTGTCTCTTGGGAAGAGGAATTTTGACCTTTGGCCAGAGAAATAACAAGGAAAAAGTGTTGTGTGATGTGGCATGACAAAGTGCTGCTGAGCAACATCTTAAAATTTAAAGGTCTTGCTTATTTATCCTGTCTTTGAAAGCTGGTTCTGGGTACTGTACTTTAACTTAAAGGCTCTTAATCATTATTTTTCCCCATGTTTTAGAGGTGTTGGCTTTTGAGGGTGTTGAAGTCGATTGTGTAATCAAAGAGGAGGAAAGGGTAATTGGATGGTTTTTCTAAGGGTAGAAAAACTCGAGGTAGGAGCTCCTTTGGCATCCTTTGCTGCTTTCTTTGGCCCTACTGTCATCCCATGTGATTTTACTTTCTCCACCATCCCATTATAAGGAGGGAGTAGAAGGCTTTCATGGTTAGTCTGGAAAGCTGTCTCCTGTGTGGTGATGCTTCTCCTGCTTAAAACAAGCCCAAAATATCAGCATTTTCATTAAAACACTTTCTTTGAGGAATAATTGCTGTAAAAAGTCTAATATTTTTATTTCTGTACTTTGCCCAGTGTATAAGGGCCTCTACCTGAGTTGCCTAAGCAATTCTTTTTCTTCTTTTCTCATTTATTTTTTATTAAAACATAATAAACTGCATTAAAAATGTCTTAAATTTCTTCTGGAGCATTAGTTTCCAAATTTGGGAAAAAAAAAAAACCGACAAAGAGTTGTGAAAGTGTATGTGGGAAATGAGTTTATGATGTCATTCCAGTCTCCAGAGTTATCTGAGTTTCTGGATCCTTATGAATGCTGTTCCTGATGAGAGGAAATGGCCTCGTGTTGCACCAGTGGAGGTTTGGATTGGATAGAAGAAAAATTTAGTCACTGATAGGGTGGTAAAGCATTGGACAGAGTGCTGAGGGAAGTGGTGGAATCATCATCCCTGAAAATGTTCAAAAGTCCAGTGCTGTGTCCATGTGGTTGTCTCAGTGGTGTGGCTCTCTCTCAGCAATCCCTATAGTTGCACAGGTTTCCTTTTTGTAGGAAATGTAGTAAAAATGTAGTAAAAGCATAATAAAACCAGTTTAACTGGCTGATAGTGACAATAAAGTATGACATGGCTAAACAGGGGGAAAAGACAATAATGCAAAATCACAAATGGCAGAAAATGAAAATTACTTGCTGTGTTTCGCTAGGCATCCCTTAATGTTTGCACCCTGAAATGAAAGGGAAGAAATGTTCTTTTGTTTCCTTTTTTTTTGGTGTGTATTCCATTGTCAACAGATATTGTGTAGGCCAAAAGCAAAACTTGCCTAATATGTGGATATGTTTAACAAATTCACAGGGTGTGAAAACTCCCAGTTGAGTCTAAAGATACAGCTAAAACCTCGGTCTTGGGAATCCCTGAGCTTCAGACTGAGGAAAACAGAGCAGATAAAAGCCTGTTTGTTCTTTTCACATCTGATTTTCTTTTTATTTTCCCTTTTATCTAAACAGGAGCAATACTGCTGAGCTGGGCCTTGGGTCCATTGGGTTATTGCTGCCAAGTTCCCAACAAGTTTCTCCACAACACAGCAGAATAAATTGTGGGTGAGGTAATTTTTGCAGTTTTCTTTTTTTATTTTGATAATCCTTCTAATTTCATTATTTTTCTTTGATTTTGGTTGGTTTGCTCCATATCCTTTCAGCTTATTGGAGGTGATGCTGCATGTTGTAGAGGAGACTCTGGAGCTGGGGTGTAGGAATGCTGTGGGCTTTGCTCTTGCAGATGTTCACCTCTGGATCACATTTTCTGCTCTTGCAGTGGTTTCTTTGTTTTAACTGGTTACCATTGGGAGATCTCCATCCACATTCTCCCCCGACATCTGATCTTGGTTGTGCATTAAGCTCTGGGATGTCCCCTCCTCATGGTGTGTTGACTTTGAGTTGGGCTTTCTGGCCAAAGCCAGAATTGTTGGGTGTTCTCTGCTAGGAACAGATGGTCAGTGAAAGTTCCATTTTTCAAGGTGTAACAGACTGTGTCTGTAAAACCTATGGAGTTCTTTAACAGCAATAACAGTTTTCTTAAACTGCATCTGTTTTTCCCACCTGGAATATCGTTAACGGTAATTTGTATCATGGCTGGAATAGTTGTTTCATGGGCTCCAGCTTAATAGGAGGAAATAAGTCTTTTCTTGGGTATTTTTGGTTTAGTGTCTGTTTTTCCTTGTTAAAATGTAGAATTAGTAAAATGGATGGATTATATATATTTATCTGAATTAATTATCTTGCACAAAGAAACTAAAGATACTGAAGAAATTTGGAACACATCCTAAAAAAAGTTTTTTAAAATTTTAAAAATATTTTTCATTTCTCTACTTCCGTTTTCCATAGCACTTGGAACATTGGCTTGTTCCAGCCCCGATTCATACACAGAGCTGAAGAGATTTGTAACATTCAGTAAATAATATTCATAAATTGTGCCTATTAACGTTCTGAGTAATTACCAACAACAGAGTAAATACGAGGTTAATGAGTTAACGGGGCAGAGGAAGGAAAGCTCTGAGTGTCCCTCCCGGTGGCCCCGGAGCCCAGGGTGGCTCCGTTTCTGTTGACAAGCCCAGCATGGCTGGAGCTGCAGCAGTGATTTTGCTGCTGCTCCCCATACAGAGCCTAATGAGTTCCTACTGCTGGCATTCTGCTTTAAATGCTGGATAATATTATTAAAATCCCACTCCTTGTTTTTAATAGTTGTGTTTAATAGTTTTGTTGTTTCCCTATTTGCTCTGGTTCTGGGGCTCAGTGATAAGGTGCCTGGTTAGCCCTTGTTCTCTGACACCTTCTCTGGTACCCTCCTGGATGTCTCCTCAAGGCCAACAGAGGAACTGGCCAAAGTCTTTTCATGTGAATATTGTGCTTGGAAATACTTTGAGATTAACCCTTATATTCTTATTGTAAGATCCATCCTGGCTTGATTTCATTTGTCCTTTGCCTTTTTCCCTCTAAGAGCTCTTTATTACATGCTCTCCAGTAGGTCTAGCAGGGACAGAAAGTCCAATTTCCAACCAATTTATTTTTCTACTCCAGTATCTCTCAAGCCCTCTCTCTTTTCCAGGTTAGTGGGTTTTCTGCTCTCTGTCCATCATCTTCCAGCATCCTCTGGCAGTCTTCAATGTTTTATCAATGTCACTACCTCAGAATTGTTTATTTGAGTTTTCTCCAGCCAAAACTGCATCTGCGTGGTTCCCTCAAAGCTCTGGGCACCGACTCCCCTTGCTGGTCATGTCACAAACTGCAACCTATTTTTTTTTCTGTTTTAAATGAAAATGCCTTACACAGAGACCTATTTCGTTTACTCAAGATAAATGTTGTACTTATGACTCTGGTTTTTCTTGTTCCAGCAGTTCTGATTAAACCATGAACTTTCTGTGTAAGCAATTCAGGTAGAATATGGGCACTGCACATTGCCTAGATGAATTATTCACCTCTTAGCTTTTGTTTTCATTTCTTGGATATTTGGTTTTCTTTTTCATGTGGGCTTATTTTTTAGATTTATTTTATTATTGCAAGTTATTCTCGTCCTGTTTCAATTGTGTAGAGAAGTGATTTCTCTCTCCTCTCAGTTCTTTTGTGTTTTGTCATGAGGTTGACTGGTTAAGGGATCAGGAACACACGTAGTGTTCTTCTCTACCCTTCCAGTTGTAGGGAATGATGAAGGGGAAGCAGGAAGATCCAGTACATCAATACCTGGCCCTGAGCCTGGTGTCACCAGCAGATTTTTGGGTTTTCTTATCATGGGACACTGTGTGAGTGAGGCCCTTTGTTCTGCTGACTCAGTGGAGGTAGGGGATGGAGAACCCTGCAGCAGCAAAGGCACCAGGGTTATTGATGTGTTTGAAATCATGGGAATGGCCATTTAGGAATTAGGGCTCCTTCTCCCAAAAAAAGGTGGTGGGGACAATAGCCCAGCTGCACCAGTACCCACAGCATGAACAACAAACAGGAGGAGCTGGAAGCCCCTGTGCAACTGGAAAAATATGGCACAGTTGCCATGAGAGAAACATGGTGGGATGAGTGCCACAGCTGGAGGGACATGGAGCAGAGCGAAGCCCCCAGAATCCAAGGGGAAATGGTCAGTGACCTGCTGTACCACTTAGGCCACTACAAATCTCTGGGGCCAGATGGGGTCACAGAATCATAGAATAGCTTGGGTTGGAAGGAATCTTAAAGATCATCCCATTCCAGCCCCTCTGCCATGGGCAGGGACATCTCCCACTGTCCCAGGTTGCTCCAAGCCCCATCCTGGCCTTGAAAACTTCAGGGATGGGGCATCCAGCTTCTCTGGGCAACCTGTCCCAATGTTTCTCCATCCTCAGTATAAAATATTTCTTCCTCATAACCTATGATGATGGGGTTTTGATGGGAACAGTGCCTCCCTTGCCCTGCACAGCTGTGATGAAGGGCATTCTGAGGGAGAGGAAAGGAGGTCTTGAGATTTTTGGTGGGGTGATCTCTCTCCCTTTTCCCCCGTTCCCTGTTGGTACCTGGGGGAGCAGTTGATCTGAAGGTTGTCTCTCCATGCTGAGGCTGTGGCCATGAGTCCCATTGCTGGTCAGCCTGCGGGGAAATCGTGCTGGTGCTTCCAGATGTTGCAATGCAGCTGGACAGAGAGGTCTCTGAGCTCCAGGATGGCGAGACCTCCATAAGGCAAGGAACGTGTTAAATCATAACGTCTTAAACGCTCATAGTTTCCTTGGGATATTTTTGCAAACAGAAAAGTGATGGAAACTGCAAATGTGTGTGTGTGAGTACAAGGGAGGGACTCACACATATTTCTGTGTGAGGGCAGGGGAAACGACTCAGCTTGCTGCAGCTTGTTGCTAATATTTTGTGTTTGAGTGCTTAAAATTTCACAAGAGATATTAAGACTTGAGAAATGCGTTTTGTTGCCTCGTAAGTGTATGATTAAACCTTCATCATTTTCTTCTTTTTCACTGTGGGAATCTTTAAGTCGTTACGCTTGTTTTCTTCAGGCATCATACTGAAAGCAAAGAGTGGCGTCGTTATTTATTTATTTTTTGGAACGTGTTCTGCTCTGCCTGTTTTATGCAAAAGCACTTTAATTGATCTTGCAGACAGTCGAGAAGAGGACAAAGAAGAAAATATTTAATGCAGCGTATAATTCTTTCTGGTTTTGCCTCAAAATAAAAAGCCACTTTGCCAGGATTTATGTATCTAAACACGTTTTATGTAGATGGAACAGCTACATTTTATCTGCCTACTGCAGGAGGCTGATGCAAAGAAATGCCTTGATCAAGGGTATGAACTGGTTCTGGGTAACTCCCAAACTGTTCTAGTGGTGAACACATTGCCAGTTTCTTGCCACCTTGATTACAATTGTTGTATCTTTCTATGTTTTTGATTTTTGGGACTATTATAATTTAATCTTCTTGAATGTTAAAAATGAAGATGATGCAGGTCCTTTCCCTTCTGTGCTGTACTGAAGCACAGTGACATCCCATTCAGCCAGGAGTCTCTCCTGTGCATTTTGCAGCTCCAGGATGCTTTGGATGAGGTGAGAGGACTGTGGCTTCTCTTTAATTCTCCTGCTGCATCCAGAGCTTAGTCAAGCCTGGCAGTTGAACACAGATTGCCTGAACTGCAAAGCATCGCTTCAGTGTCAACACTTCCCTTCTGCCTATATAAGGTGAAACAACTGCAGGGATTTGATGCTGTTGTTTGCTTCCCTTCAAGATTTGAAGTCTGAACATCTTCAATGCTGGTGGAGTCAGGAATATTTATGGGCTGGAGTCACCTTGCTTTGGCTCTGTTGTAGTCAAAGGTCAAATTAAATAGTGTGTGTCAGGTCCTGTTCCGTGTTTGTGATTTGTTGTGGCTGAGATGTGGAATGCACACATGAGTTAATGCACACTCCTGTGGTTTGCTCCTTCAATACTAAAGATTTCTGGGCATATCTGGATGTGGCCTGCAAGAGTCAGCTGAGAGACTGCCTGAAAGCTTTCCCTCAAATAGTGAGCTTTGGGAAGTCCTCTGTAGCCTGGGAAGACTGGAAATGTGGACCATGGGGTTGTTGTCACCTTCACGTGCTGGAGATTTTGTCAATTTAATTGAGTTAAAATACTTGGAAGAGATTAATCTTTTTAGAAATTGTGTCAATGTCTTCAATGTCTCGAGTAAGTGAAAATCCCTTATTAAAATAGCTTTTTGATAGTTTGCAGGTTTTCAGCTGCATTCATTTGAAATATGCCTTATGCCATGACTTAAGAGTGCATTTTCAATATATTTCTGAATTTCTTTTATTTAATATTGAGCTTGAGGAAGAACAGCCCCTGTCAGCCACCCTCCTCCAAAAAGAAGGATGAGTAAAAGCGGGAAATAAGCAAGAGGAGTTTGTCATTAAACCTAAATCCACTTACAAACATCTAGTAAAAAGGCATCTTTAGAGGCTCATTCTGTACTTTTATTGCAAGGATGGTGTTATACTGCTGTATATATCAGAGAACTGGGTAACAGCCCGTCCTCTGTCCTCAACAACTGCTTAGAGCTGTAGGTTTTTGTGTTCAAGCTGATGAATATTTCAGCTTGATGTCTCCAAGGGTAAAATGAAGGAGTAGCTGCTCTGAGGGATTAATACAGAGTGAATTAGATGTTTGTAAAAGGCATTAAAAGTTGCAGTTGCTGTATTGAATCCTGGCATTGGAAATGCGAGGTGAGATGCTGTGGTGCATCCCCTGTTGCAGAGGGACATCCATCTGGATTGCAGGATGAAGACAGCTGGTTGTTTGTTTAGAGGGTGCTTAGATGACATGAAAAAAGGAGAAAAAAAACTTACTCCCCACTCCCTCTCCTCTTTCCCAGCATCAATTATAAAAATAGTTGTAAGAAACCTCAGGGATGTTGCTTCTTTTTTCCCTCACAGTTTCAGTAAGCACCACAGGCCGAGTGCTTGTGGGTACCACAAGGATGCTGTTTCTTGACCCCAGAAGCTGCATCCTGACTTTTTCTCCCTGTCTACCAGCAACAAGGCATGAATAACACAGTCCAGTGGGAAAGGAGATGCCCAAAGGTTAGCTCACAATGGAGAGTGGTGGTGTCCTCTGAATGTCCTGCTCCTACAGCATCACCAGGATGGGAGCCAGGCACCATCTCTGAGACAGGTAGACACTAACTGGGGGTGTTGAGACCTGTTTTCCCACTGCCAGGGTTATTCTGTAGCCCCAGCAATGCTTGGAGCAGCCCAGCCCTTGTTCTGCTGGTTGGGCTCAGGGCTGTTTATTTTGCCACCTTCTCAGAAATCGCTCTCAGCTCAGCTCGCTTTTTTTAGAAATGTGCTTTCATCATTTGTGATCCGAAAGGCCCGCCTGCAATGGAGGAGGTTTGGGCTGTTATTTTTAACTGAATGTTTCATTGATCTGATTTACAGCTCTAGCTGCTGGTCCCTGTATTAACAAGAGAGTGGAGAGGCAGGCAGCCATGGTGTGGGGCAGGGAGGGAGTGCTGTGGGGAGGTCTTGAGTTCCCTTCCTTGTCAGAGCTAATTCATCACAGAGCTGCAGCCTGAAGATGCCTTTCTGCACAATTTTAGGCCACTAAAAGTCAAGGCTCCACTGTCTTAGAAGTGGATTCACGGATTTCAGCCCTGTCCAACATTTTGGCCTTGGTGTGTTAAGCCAACACCAGAGTCTGATGCATTCCAATCAAAACCCTACCAAGAATAATTTTTAAAAATGCTTAGAATTTGGATAGACAACAGTTTCAACTCTTATGCAGCAGCTTGTTCTTGCTCTTGGGTTAAATTAATCTTGAAGAACCTGAGTTTCAGCTACTGGGACATGGTGGGACCTTGGTTGATGTGGTAGAATGGAGGGTGGTTTCTTCTGGATAGTGTCATTCTCTCCTGGAGAAATGGAGGCTCAGGGGGGACCTTATCACTCTCTACAACTACATGGAAAGAGGTTGTATTGAAGTGGGTGTCAGTCTCTTCTTCTAAGTGACAAGTGACAAGATGAGAGGAAATGGCCTAAAGTTGAACCAGGGGAGGTTTGGATTGGATTTTAGGAAAAGCTTCTTCACTGCCAGGGTTGTTAAGCATTAGCAAAGGTTGCACAGGGAAGTGCTTGAGTCACCATCCCTGGAAGTGTTCCAAAAACATGTGGATATGGCACTTGAGGATGTGTTTTAGTGGTGAACATGGTGGTGATGCTGGGCTAACAGTTGGACTAGATGATCTTGGAGGTCTATTTCAACCTTAATGATTCTGTGATTGTCTGTGATATGGAGAGCAAAGCCTTCATAGAGTGTAAATGGGAGCTGAGAGCACCTGAAACCTCAATGACAGGTTTGAGTGTTCAGCTCAGTCCTAACCAAGTGCTTAAATAAAGCTGAAAGCCTCAGGAGTGGGTTATTTTTCTACTTGACGAACCAGAAAATTAAATACAAACAGAATATTTGGGGCCCAGGTCTGAAAGTGAGAGCGGAAAAGCACTACTGGGTTGTTTACAGAAATAATTTTTTGTTACTTTTTTGATAGTTTGAAGTCTCATTTCTTTTAAGGCTTTCTTCTGTCGATGTCTTTCTGCCTCTTCCACTGAAGTAGGTTGGTTGAGTTAATCACATCAGGGAAAAAAATACAGTTCACTGATTTTCTCCTCCACCCAACCACCAATGTATGTATTCACCAAACACGTAAGGACTTAATATCTCAGTGTCCTCAAGCTAAATTCAGGCAAATTTACTGACTGACTGTTTTTTTGGTATCATGCAGTCGATCAGTTAACATATGTCCAGGTCTAGATTACCTATGTGGGTTGTTTGCTGCCTCTCTGGATGCTTTGGAGAACAAATTGAGGCATAGATGGGTCCTGAAGCTGAGGAGGGGAAGTGTCCATGGATACAGGGAGGGTGTGGAGAGGTTGTGACAGAAGCATGGGGATATGGAGTAGGAAAACAGGGGTTGTCATGGCAGGAAGCTTTTTGTAGGGGACATAGGTGGGGATTCACTGCTGATTTCTGCAGTCCTCAGTTTTATGCACAAGAGAGATGTGTGGGTTTCTCACTGCTAAGCCTTGTGTTGGCCAAAAAAAGAGTGGAATTGACATAGTTTTTTTCAAGATGCTCTGAAAGTTGGACATTTAGGACATTGTCCATAGTCTTCCTGATGCAAAATAACTGAATTACTTTACATTCCATATATTTGGTGTATGCCCTCTCCTCCCCTGGAACTGATCAAAATGTCAAGGAATTTGATTATGAGAAGTAGTGCCTCTGTGAGGTCAGGGTGACTACCTGTGTTTTAGAAATCCTCAGGTGTTTCAAGGCAAGTGTGTCCATGCGGATAGTCCAAATTTAGAAAGGAAAGCAGGGTGAGATTCAGCCTGTCTTGCTAGGTTTAGTTTCTTCATGTATTCACAGAATCTTTAGGGTTGGAAGGGACCTCTGGAGTTTATCCAGTCCAACACCCTGCCAAGTCAAGGTGACACAGGAAGACATCCAGGTGGGTTTGGAATGTCTCCAGAGAGGGAAGATCCACGCCCTCCCTGGGCTGCTCTTCATGGGCATCCACTCTCCATGAAGAGCAGTTCTTCCTCAGGCTGAGGTAGAGCTTGCTGTGTTTTAGTTTATGGCCACTGACCTTGTACTGTTGCTGAGCACCATAAAAAGAGCCTGGCACCATCCTCTTGACTCCTGTCATGGAGATATTTGTGTGGATTGATGAGATCCCCTCTCAGTCTTCTCCAGACTAACCAGGCCTGGCTCCCACGGTGTCTCCTCACAAGAAAGACCTTTCTCCCAGCTGGACTTTGGACCATGGAAAATCCACTGAAGCCCGTGTGTGTCAGTTGTCCACTGATGACATGGAATCATGGAATGGTTTGGGTTGGAATGGGATGGCCTTTGACGTCCCTTCCAACCCACACCCATGGATAGGGAATTTTCCACTAGACCAGGCTACAGGCAGTGCAGACTTTCATCGTGTTCTTCCAAAAAAACTACTTAGAGAGCCTCTCCTTTACTTGAGAAATGGTGTTTTCATCAGATGATCACGTTCAGGAGGGATGAAGTGAACTCTTTACATTGCTTATCTCCTGTATCTCAGTGCTTATCTCCTGTAGCGTTCACAAAAAGGCTGAAAGCTGAAGCGTAGCCAGCCCAGGGCAGCAATCCCATGCACTCTGCTGCAGGGAGATCCTGGCTCCCCAGACTTCTGCACTAACAGGAATGAGCCATCTGGGAGGCAGGAGATGGCTCCAAACTGTTCTGTTGGTATGGATGACTTTGCCAAGGAGGGGAGGTTCCTGTCGCACTGGGTGCTACTATTGATGGCACTGATGCAGATCTTGTGTGCTCCATCATGAGCACTGGAGATGAGCTCACTCCTCTTCCTGGAGTGAGGAAGGCTCTTGCACACCCAGACTTTCTTTCTGGTTGTTTTATTTTTTTCCCTGAATGGCCAAATAAGCTCATTTTTTCCTCTTGAAATGTTGTTTGTAAACTTTTCTCTTATCTTCTGCTGCCTTCAATTTACTAATGACCTTTCCTGCAGCCTGAATGCAGTGCTTCTGGTACTGTGAGCAATGTAAACTGTCTTAAATTATACCTCTTGTCCTCCATCCATCTCAGTTTGGTTTTGGAGGGAGATTGTGCATTATCGCTTGGAGTTTGCTTTCAGAATTGAGGACGGTGATAAATAAATGCTGCTGGTAGCAACGGGAGAACGTGGACTGCTTAAACCAGCTCAATATGTGGAAAAGAAAGAAGGAGGGATTTTTAATTTAATTTTTTTTTCTTCACATATGACTTGTATAGAGCCCTGTATCTTCTTTAACCTAGGTTTTCTAGGGTTATAGGCAAAGATGCTCCTGTCAGCTGATTTTCCTGCCTCACATCTGGAAATGCCAATTAGGGTCATTGCAATAAAGGCAGCTGCACAAATGCAAACTCTGCTATGTCTGCCTTCTTTGCATGCTTCCTCTGCACCTGGAATTGTTTCCCTCTCCATGAAATAACTTTTGATTGGGCATCTACAGGTGTGTTGCTGTATTTTTCTTGGTAATCTCTGTCACTCCCCTAATTTTGACACGGCAGTTTAGCGGAAAGGCTGTTGAGATCCAGCTGTGTTGGCGTTCATCAGTTTTGCTCTGACTTGACTGCAAACAAGACCCTGTGTTTTGTTTCCAGTCAAGACAGTGAGAAATCCTTAAAATAGAAAAGCAAATTCAGGCAATGAATGATATAGATCTAATTTTTGGATTAAAGTGACAAAAATAAGGTCACTGTTTAACTGAAGGACACTTTTCTGTTAATTATGGTTCAGATTTCTTCAGCAATGAAACAGTAATGTGGCAGATCCATTTGTTGGAGCACAACAGATTTATGTTGGAAGCAAACCGTGGCATTTGCTGGTTGGGTACAGGATAGTTGGGAACAAGAACTGAGTCTTCAGGCCTCTGGTTGTGGGACACCTGCTTCTCACAGGGGGTTTTTGTGATGTAGCACATTGATATTCTGGTGCTTGTCGGAGTATGTATATAAAAGTTACGGAATCACAGGATGACCTGAGTTGGAAGGGACCTTAAAAATCATCTTGTTCCAACCCGCTGCTATGGGCAGGGACACCTTCCACTATCCCAAGTTGCTTCAAGCCCTGTCCAGCCTGGCCTTGAACACTCCCAGGGTTGGGGCAGACACAGCTTCTCTGGGCAGCCTGTGCCAGGACCTTACCACCCTCACAGGGAACAATTTGTCCTTCCTAATATCTAATCTAAACCTGCTCTATTTAAGTTTGAAGCCATTCCTCTTTGTCCTATCACTACACATCCCTCTCCAGCTCTCTTGTAGCCCCCCCTTCACGTACTGAAAGGCCACAATTTAGGTCACCCTGAAGCATTTGCTTCTCCAGGCTGAATAATCCAGATTCTCTAAGTGTTTCCTCATAGGGCAGGTATTACATCCCTCTTCATGGCCCAGTTGAGAATTACAGAATAATTTTGGTTGGAAAAGACCTTTAAGAAGATTAAGTCCAACCCTTAACATTGTATTGCCAAATGAAAGTGACTGGAGAACTGGAGCATTAGTGCTTAACTCCATTACTTTTGGTTACACCCTCAAGACCAGCCTTGCTGTTGATGGGGACACCAGCCAGGATGTCACAAAAGAAATGGCTAAAACACAATCCTGAGAAGGAACATCTCCATCTGCTCTCCACACTCCATCTGCTGAAGAGTGAGTAGAAGGCCCCTCATTTTCCACAGATGTGCCTTTCATCTCCTAACACTTCATCTGCCACTTGCTGTGTCTACTTGCCCCCTCCACCACAGGAGAAACCAAAAGCCTGGTTGGTTTCCCATTTGTTTACTCATAGATAATCCACTCACTGGGTAATTGCTGCAAGTGTTGTGCTTTGGTCTATTTCTCCACATTGGTATTCAATTATTTTTCTTTCCTTGATTCACAGAATCTCAGAATAATTTGGGTTGTAAGGGACCTTAAAGACCATTTTGTTCCAAACCTTCCACTGTCCCAGGTTGCTTCAATCCCCATCCAACCTGGCCTTGGGCACTTCCAGGGATGGGGCGGGCAGCCACAGCTTCTCTGGAAAATCTGTGCCAGAGCCTCACCACTCTCACAGGAAGGAATTTCTTCCTAATAACTAATCGAAACCCACTCTCCTTTGATTTAATTCATTTCCTCTGTGTCCTACCACTTCATGCCCTTGTGAAAAGTCCCTCTCCACCCTTCCTGTAGGCTCCTTTTAGGTATTGGGAGGGGCTCTAAGGCCTCCTGGAGCCTTCTCTTTTCCAGAATGATCTGCCTCAACTATCTCAGCCTGTCTTCATAGCAGAAGTGTTCCTACCCTTAATATTTCCCTTGATTTTCAGGCTAATAGTTACGATTTAGGATTTTTTAAAATTAATTTTTCTTTTTTCTCTGATCTGTTTAAGCTTTGCAACAGCTTCAAGTTACAGGAGCAGCTGAAAAGGCGGGACAATGGGACCAGTAAAAGGGAATTTCAGCACAGGCCTCTGATGTTTCTTGTATCACTGTCATTCTTTGTGATGATCATCACCATGTTGCTGGGAAAGGCTGAAAAAGTGGCATCTGTCACTCCACAGCCATGGGGCCATTTTGTTTAAACATAACAGAAAATTATGGGATGAGTGTCTGGAGGCAATGCCATGGGAACAAGTAGTAAAGACTTCTCTTTCAGCTCAAGATGTCTTTCCTGGAGGGGAATGTCAAGAAATGCATCTCCTGTGACTTCTGCATCCCTTGTGACACAGCATCTTGCTTGACTTTTGGTAGCCTATTTGTGGAAGTATTCAGAGAACATATTCTCCTACATATTCTCCCATCTGTCTTTTTCCCAAACTCACTGGCCTTGGTGAATGCTTAAGAATAGATGTGCTTTCTGCGTTGTGTTGAGAAGGCAGTTAAGAATTTATTTTTTGACCTTTCTGTGTTTAGATGATAATATTTTTAGTATCTTCTATGATTTCTGCTTCTGAGTTTATTTGGACTCTCTTTTCCCATTTAACTGCAGAGGAGAAAACTTGATCAGTGTCTTAATCCAAAGATATTTTGGGTTGTTCTGACACCTGGGCCAGGCTTTGCAAGAACCCTTTTCATGGCTCTGAATTGTTTTTTTACATTGTTCATAAAACTCTTTTTTGGGAATGGATGAACCGTGCTTGTAGCATTTACCAGTTCCCAAGAATGTGCAGTTGATTGGCTGTACAGACCCTGAATAAACATGCAAAAAAAGGGAGCTCAAAAATATCATCCTACCACCAAAAAAGTGTGAAATGGGAAGGAAGGAATTGTTTCTCTATGTAAACTTTTTTTTTTTTTTTAATTGGCTTACCTACCACATCAGTGTCTTTTTCTTCTTTTTGCCACTTACCTCATGTTAAGCTTGCAGGCAGATGACTCTGGATGGTCTTTTCTTTTCTAAAGAACACAGGCAAGAACAACTCAAAGGATCTTAAGATTGTGAGATATGGAAAAAGGTGTTTATAAAATGACATCTGTTGGGGATGTGATGTATCTCTTGAATTCAGTGCAATTAGACCCCGCTCAGCTGTGTAACTTTTGACATGGATTGACATCTGCTTCTCTGAAGGCTTAATGGTGCCTTTAATTATAAGTAGTCTTGGAATTGCCTGGAGAGCCACAGGCTTCATTTAGTTCAAGCATTTCTCTTTTGGATGGTGATCATTAATAACGTGCTGAAAAGAAGAGCAAACAGTGTCCTTACATGCAAATGTGGTGATGAATCCTCCCTGGGTTTGTCCTGACGGTAAATCATTAAGGCTTGGCTTTAGCATTTCATGTTGCAACTTAGTTATGACAACTTTGGCTGGTCTTGTAATGTGCTTCCCTGTGCCTTTGGATCCTGAAGTTCTTGGCCTCTAAAACCTGTAAGTGTTATATGTCAATTATTAAAAAAATTCGCTTCTCTGTTGAGTATTTCCTGACTTACGTTTTTTTCTTGAGGGAGATGTCCTGGTTGGTTTTTTTTCTAGTGTGTTGTAGGAAGCTGAGAGATCCTTCTCTAAATTGATCATTGTTGAAGCTTTTTCTGCTGTATTTGGTGCCAGTTTCCAAATCAAACTCGCTCCTTCACTGTGTCTCCTTTCTTCTCCCTAGTCTCCATGGGGCAAGAGACCTTTCAGACCTTCATCTCTCAATATTTTCTGAGCTGCTTCTCTATTAAAAAGATTAAGAATCAAATTATACTGCACCACCAATTTTACCTTATAATTTTCTTAGAATTCAACAGTGGTTTGGGTTGGAAGGGACCTAAGGATCACCTATTTCCAAAGCCCCTGCACCTTCCAGGTTGCTCCAAGCCGCATCCAACCTGGCCGTGGACACTTCCAGGGATGGGACAGCCACAGCTTCCCTGGGCAGCCTGTGCCTCACCATTCTCTGGGTAGTGAATTTTATGTTATAGTGATCTATAATAATTCTATATTTCCTTAAAATAATCTTGATATTATTCTATCTTCTTTCCTATGCATCCCGTTGCTCACCTGAAAGGATTAGCTTTGGGCAAAGTTTCCTTTTGAGGTGCCAGTGGTGACATCCAGTTCTTCATTGGCTTCTGTTAGGACTGTGCCTGCTGCAGCACTTCCTCTCCATCTTCATTTCACATTTATTTGGCCTGGAGTACATAATTCTAAGCTATGTTGTAGTAAAATTTCTGAATAAGAGAAAAAAAAAATCAACTTGCGTGCTCAAGAAGGCAGCGAGTTGGAATTTTGGGGACTTGAGCTGCTGTGAGTGTCTTAAGGTGTCATCCCCCTTCTTTGCCCATCAGTTGATGTCCCCCATGATCACAGAATCACAGAATGGTCTGGGTTGGAAGGGACCTTAAAGGTCATCCAGATCTGAATCTCTGCTATAGGCAGGGACACATCCCACCAGACCAGGTTGTTAATTCTGGTTTTGTTAATTTGTGTGGTCAGGCTCAGACAGCGACAGCAGCAGTCCCAAAGGACTTGAAGAAGTTCCTGAAGATCTGTGACTCCTCTCATGGTCAGTGGAGCACCTTTGGGGTGGCTCTGGTCCCTTGGCTGTACAGCTGGATTCAGAGAAACAGCACTTCTGTTACATGGGTGAACTTGGCTTTTTCTCCCTTCCCTGTTCCCTGACACATTCAGGGAATTCACATTGAATCCATGTTAGCATTTACCATTTTCAGATGTGCTCAACTCGGCACTCAGGCTGCTGTTCCTACCCCTGCAAGCCTCTTCTTGCAAATCCCAATCCTTTGAACGATCGGAAAATCTTTGACAAAGTATTTAATTAGCTGTGTTACAGCCTCACTGCCTGGACTTGGCAGTATTTGTCATTTTGTTTGTGTGTGCTTCCTCCTTAAGTCATGACTGGAAAAAAGACAGCCGTGACTCCCAGTCAAAGCTCACTGGACCCGGGATCCCTCTGAGCTCATGCATCACCCAGGGAGCCGTTTCGAGCTTTCATCTCTTGCTGTTCATGGTGTTTTTTCCACATTACAGAAACTAAGGTGAAATTTTTTTACCACTGGAAGCCCTAAAATCAAAGCAGAAGCATAAACTGCATTCAAAGTTATGACTCAGAGCCGGTTGCCATCATTTTAAATCCTGTGTATTTAATTCCTTTGCAGAAAGCCTCCCCGTGTTACAATAATTCCCAGCCCAGATCCTGCCTAGATGGTGCAACATCAACTGCTAAGGTCATCTTTCCACTTTGGGACAAACATTGGGATTGTCACTTGAAGGATCCTCCTTGTTTCTTTGGTGCCTTTTACTTTGATCTGGGAGCACTTTTTTTATCCAGCCTCCTGGCATCTTTGCAAGGAAGGGAGGTATTGAGAGAAAATAATTTACAGGGCTTGGTGGCATGGTGCCATTTTCTTACAGTGTAATCATGCTTGAAATATTCAATAGAACATCGTTCTCGAGTTAATGGGGGAGATTGTTGTTGGATTATATCCCATGTGATTTTTCTTTCTGTGTGTGGAGAGTTTTCTTGCTGCAAATGAGATAAATAAAGGATTATATCTACATTTTTAATAGCTGGTATCAGAAGTGAAGCGCTTCCAATAAAGTGTTCCTGTATTTTCTTCCCACATAAGACTGTTTTACAAGCTTATGTCCTTCTATTTTTTTACCCTCTTTAAATAATCTTAAAATCAGGTTAGAAATTGTTCTCCTTTGCCCAAACTCTGGATAAAACATCTCTTCACAAAAATAGCAGAATGATGTTACATTTTATTTGTTGTAGGAAGAAAAACAGTGAGTTGGAGGTGAACTGAAAGTTCCTTGAGAAGATGGGAATTGCTTTTTCTCTTTTATTATGTTTTGTTGATTGTTTTCAGATCTGCAGCAGTGACCTGGTGATGCTGTGCAGGTGCTGCAGCTGCTGGAGGGACAACAGAGAGAGGGCTCCAAGAGCATCAGCAGATTATTTCTGGGTGTCAGGAGGCTGCAGGATTCATCTCCCCATCAAAGCAGGGCTGAGAGAAATTGAGGCCCTTTAGAGAACCATTTCAGGTGATTTTCAGTATCAGTCTGCAAAAATCAAAATGTCCTTCCATACAGGTGAGATTAAAAAAAAGGTAATTCAAGGCAGCTTGAATCTCTCTGTTTTTCTCAGAGACTTTCAGCAGATATTGGGATCTCAGCATGGTTTGGGTGGGAAGGGACCTTCAAGACCATCCAGTTCCAGCCCCCTGTCATGGGCAGTGTCAGGACCAGGTTACTCGAGGCCCTGCCCAACCTCTTCTGTTTTAAAAACTGGTGATCTTCATGATTCTTTTTGAGATGTGTACAGCACCCACTGCCCTGTTACTCTTAGATTTAGTATTGGCAGCAGTTTCTTCTTCAGTGTTGTTCCTTGTCCTATTTTCTAGGGAAGAAAGTATTCTTGACAGTCACAAAGGACACTGGAGTAGATAAAGTGTTATTGTATGGTAATTCCTGTACTCCAAAGTTACAAGGAACCTTTGATCAGTCCTCTGCATGATTATCTTAATATCATGAAGGCTGATAATGTAAATGGAGAGTTCAAGCTTGACCTGATTCATAAATAGGATAAGTTAAAATGATGAACGTGATTGAGATATTTGCTGCAGCTGCTTCCAGGGCTGGATTGATTTGAATTTCTGCTGACAAGGTGTTGAGACCTCTGGGAAGGACATCCCTGAGTTTATTAGCAGAGTGCTGGGGAAGGAGGAGTTTTGGGGATGTGGAGGGTGGGTTGGCAGGGCTCTGAAGGCTGATAGTGAAGTCTTTTGCAATAATTCAGTCTGTTTTTAGCAACTTAATATAATAATTTGAATTGAATGGTGTGTTCCTGGTACTGCTGCTGCAGTCAGTGCAGTGCATCTCAGTGATGGTTCTTGTTTTGCCTGGTATTGTGGGCTCCTGATTGTTGCTGGTTTGGAGTTTGAGCATTTAAACAAATTCTGGCTTGTTGATCAGATGTTCTGAGTGGGTTATTTGCATGTTCTGGTAAAAGCTTGTGATGGCAAAAGATTCTCTGTTCCTTGTTGAGAATTTATCCCAGAAGCTGTGAAATCAGTGGGGAGAAGGGCCCAGGCCAGATCCAGGCTTTGAAAATATCTCTTCTGCAGTGTCTTAGTTGTTATCTGAACATCAGGCTCAAATCAGTTTTTCTTCCTCTGTCTTAAGATTTCACCTGTGTATAACTTCCATCAGAGTTTAAATTGGGTCTGAAACCTTTGACATACAGAAATTTCTGGTTGTGGATCTGTCTAAAGGGTTTCTTGCCTCCTGGTTCTTGATGAGGAAGGAGCGTCTCAGTGGCGTCACTGTAGCATCTCCCATTAAAGACTCGAGGCAAAAAATCATGGAGTTCATCCCGGAGAAGAGAAAGCTCCAGGGAGAGCTTAGAGTCCCTTCCTGAGCCTAAAGGGGCTCCAGGAGAGCTGGAGAGGGACTTGGGACAAGGCATGGAGTAACAGGGTGGGAGACAATGGCTTTAAACTGACAGAGGCAAACTTGGATGGGATATTGGGAAGGAATTTTTCCCTGTGAGGGTGGTGAGGTCCTGGCACAGGTTGCCCAGAGAAGCTGTGGCTGTCCCACCCCTGGAAGTGTCCAAAGCCAGGTTGGATGGGGCTTGGAGCAACTTGGGACAGTGGAAGGTGTTCCTGCCCATGGCAGAGGGTGGAACTGGGTGATTTTGATCCTCACCTTTCTCCATATCCTGGGTATGGGCGGGGAGCTGGCTGTGTGCTCTCCTCTGCTCTCACATCTCCTGTTGGGATGCGTTTGCTCTCCAGATATTCACCCCCATCCACGTATCTCATCTACCAACTCTCCTTTACTTAACCTGCAAAGATTTAAGGCACCTAATGGCTGGAGGCTTTGGCAACGTGAATTGAAAGCCTTTTATAAATCAGTCTTTGGTGGTTTTCACCTCACTGTGTAAAGGTAGAAAGCAACTGCAACTCCTCCTCCTGCTGCTTCAGGGCTCTGTCCTTGTGTTAAATCCTCCTTCTTACTGTGTTTCCTCTGTAAATCCTGCAGGTTGTAACAGTCTCCTAAATCTTGCAGATTGCTGTGGAAAATATCTTCTGTGTTTACTTGTTTGTTAGTTTTAAGAGAGTCGTTTGTATTTGACCAGTTTTACATAACTCTGTGTGTGTGTCTATGTATATGTACATAATACTTCATTCCTTGCACAAATCCCCATATATATTATATTTTTTTTAATTCTAAAAATCTGGGTAAACTTCCTCAATCTGTTGTGAAGTGATGCCTTATTTTTATGCGAGTCAAGATCTCGGTGCACAGTAGATGACCCCACAGAGGCACTGCAATACCTGTTCCCATTTCTGCACCTCATTTATACAGCACCTGGGATCATCTGATTGTCTTTAACTTCTCCACATCCCAGCAAACCTGGTGCTGGGAACTGCAGCAACTCAGCTGATATGCACTGATTTGAAGAAAAAAAAAAATAAAATTAGGTTTTCCTAGTGCTTTAGCTTTGGGAAGGGGATTTTAGTGCATCTGCATTTCTACAGGCATCTGAATTACAGCGCCATTTTTAATTTTGCTTTTTTTCTCTACATTTTTCTCTGCACTGCTGCTTTTTATGGAACTTTTTAAAAACAAAAATAGTGATTTTTTTTTTTTCCTTCTAAAAAATCAGTGTCTGATGCTGGAAAGGGCTTTTACAAATGCTGCGCAGTGCTGCTGCTAGGAACAGCCTCCCATAGCAACCTTCAGCTTGAAAACTAAAATCACATCACCCCATACGACAGCTTTATTATTAGATTGGCATGGGAACCCTTTGGAAGGGGTCTAGGTGGCAGCAAAAAAGTTCCTCTGGATTCTGTATTTAGGAAGATTTCTAATTTATTTTAGATTTTGTGGGGGCTTTTGTTTGTTGTTTTTTTTTTTTTTCTGGTTTAAATTTTCTTTTTCTCAGATAGAATAAATGATAGAAAAGTGAGAGACACCATTCTTAAGAAGATCTCTGCCATGGGGAATGACACATGATCATGGCTGTCACCAGAGCAATTTCACCAAAAAATAGAATCATAGAATAATTTGGATTGGAAAGGACCTTAAAGATCAACTCATTCCAGCCCCTGCCATGTGCAGGGACACGTTCCTCTATCCCAGGTTGCTCCAAGCCCTGTCCAGCCTGACCTTGGACACTTCAAGGGTTGGGGCAGCCACAGCTTCTCTGGGCGATCTGTGCCAGTGCCTCACCACCCTCCCAGAGAAGAATTTCTTCCCCAATATCTATTTTGGCCTAATATTTATTTCTAGTTTTCTACTTCTGCACATGGACAAGATGGGATTCCTTGCTGGAAAGCTGGCAGCAGTGGATTTGGGGTTGGGTTGTGCTTTTTTGGGATTTGTGTTTATTGCAGTGACACGTATGCCCTTCCTTTTGTTCAGCCACTTTATAGACTCGTGTCACATCTCTGTGCTGGCTTTGCTTCCTCAAAACTTATGTTGAGAGGACTCAAAAGACCTGGAAATCCAGGGGAAACTCCTGACAGTAGTTGGGAAACCAAATCAGGATATTTCAGATCCAGTCTGAGATTGGACTGATGATGGGAGAGTTTGTCTCCTGAGCTTTTCATTGAGCTTGGCATCTCTGATCTGATGGATTAGACAGACTCTTCCTCTCCACTGGAAATCTAGACTGGGTGGAGCTTGGAGCAACCTGGTTTAGTGAAAATGTCCTGCCCATGACAGGAGAGTTGGAATAAGATGATCTTTAAGGTCCCTTCCCACAAACCCTTTTGTGTTTCTGTGATTCTCGGAAAAATAATTGCAGAATAATTGGACATGTGTGGCTCACTCTGAGCTGGAGGCGTTTGGGGCTTCTCTTTCTGCTGAGGTGAGAGCCCTGAAATGCCTTGTGCTGTTGATGAAACCAACTGGTAGCATCCCCCCTAATCATATTTCAGTGGTGCAGGGACAGCCACATCCACACTTTTGAGCCACAAGGTGCATGGGAGGAGCAGCATCTCTCCTGCTTTCTGCTTGAGCATTGGGTTTCTCATCCCAAGCTCTTCTGGGGAGGAAGAAAGCTCAGTGGAGGAGAGGGGGTGGTTTTCTGTGCTGGCTGAAAGGAAGGAGACAGCCAGGCTTAGACCCTGGGAAAGCTCTGGTGATACAGGAAAGGGCTTAGGGTCCATGTGAGGAGTTGCCTCTCTTTACCTATGATTCCTTCAAAAGCTTTTCAAGCTTTTCTAACAGGCTTTGTGAGTGTCTCCATCCTCCATTTAAATCCTATTCCTTTCCATCTCTTTGCACTTCATAGAGAAGCAAGAAGTGACTCATTACACAGCCTACGAGGAAGCCTTAATGAATAAATGCATTTAAGAAAGAGAAGAAAAGAAAAAGAGTTCTGTCTGGGGCAGACTGGTGCTTTTGCTGTCTTGAACTCTGAAATAATAAGTTAGGCTGCTTCTTTTTACTTGCTTTTAATTAATTGAGTCACTTTTGTGCTGTTGTTAAGACTAATAGGACTTTGTTGGGACTAGGGCTGTGGGTTTGTGGGTTGCTTTTTCTATTTTGGGGTTTATTTGGTCTTAATTTGCTTGAAGCATCAAGAGCAAAAATTGCTAATCTCCCTAGCTTCTTTCTTTCCACTTTCCCTTCCCCCTCAAACCTTGTTGCTGGCAGCATCGCATGGGGAGAGGAACAGTGAAGTGCCCTGTGGTGTTTTCTGCTCATCTTTGCCACTAATTGGGGCACAACAGTGCCTTTTGAGGCACCTGCAGTGTTTTGGAGGTTGGTGGGCTCCCCTTGCCTTGCAGAGGAGCTGTGCTTTCCTGCCAAGGTCCCTGAAACAATTCTGTTTATTTACCTTTCATCCTTTGCTGCTCCAATGGAAAGAACCTTGGTCACGCTTTTGCTTTTCTTCCAGCAGTAAAATCACCACACAGACCTGCAGTTTCAGAGCTAGAACTTGTGCATCCCCTTTCTTGCTGCTAAATGTTCTGTTCAGGCTGGAGCATTTAGGACTACTGAACAGAGCAGGACACAATGTATATTTGTATTTATATATGTGCTACATTGCATGAATTAAGAATAAAGAAAAAAAATTTATGTAATTCACTCAATGCATGGATTTTGGAGTACGTGGGAGTAATAGGGGCAGTTGGCTGGGTCTGGTGGTTGTAACTAGGAATTGCACTTGTTTTTATTTAAAGGTGGTGAAAAATGTCCCTGTCCATGCCAGAGAGGCTGGAGCAAAATGATCTTTAAGGTCCCTTCCAACCTAAACGATTCTGTGGTTCCACGATTCCGTGATTTTTCATTTTGAAGACTCTTCTTGAATTCAAAAGCTCATTAGAGCTCCTCTTCTCTGTGAGCTCCAAGTCTGGGCTGTTTTTTTTTCTATTGTTTAAATACAGCAAAGCAATGTTTTCAAAGGGAGGGAAGAGGGTGAGAAAGAAGTGTGGGTGCTCCTCGGAGATCGAGCCGATCCATTTTTGTCTTGTTATATATCATTTTAACTTAATGCTGTTATATTATTTCAGCTGTGCTTGGTTTTCAGATTGGGTGCAGATATGAAGTTGCTATAACAACATGATGATTCATACAATGAGAGCAACAATCTGCCTGGATTTATTTTTCTATCATGATGACTTAGATGTTTTTGATGGGGATTTCTGTCTATTTTCAGATAGGCCACGTTTTTATCTCTCTGCAGTGATTTGTGTTGGATTACCTGGACCTGAGGTAGCAACACCTGAGCTTGTGTAATAGACCCAGAGGTCTTAAATCACTGCCCAAAGGTCGGGGCTGTGGTGCGAGATTTAGGGAGGGAGATGGAGGCATGGAGATGTAGGGGGGTGGTCCAAGCAGCTTCATCATGTCAGGTGTGCAAACACAGCACCTGGCACCTTGTACCTGTGCTCAGGTGGTTTTCTGTGGATTTCTCTCTCGGGGTTCCTAGGTCAGGGTGACCCCAAAAGAGATAAAAAAGAATCTTTGCTTCCCTAGTCCAGCGCAGCCAGAGAAGGAGCCTGGAATGCTTCTGATTGCGCTTTCAAGGTCGTTTATTTCTTCTTATCTAAACATTCTTTCCCTGACCTGCCGAGCTCTGGCTAGCAAGGAGGCCATGGCCATCTGCCCTGAGCCCTGGCAGCTCCTACATTATGTACTCAAAACTACGTGCCTATGTTTACAATTTCTTTGCTAATTCCCATCACCTATGTTAGACTGTGAATCTCCATCCTAAACCTAAATAGAAAACCTAAACAGAAAAGTGTCACCATCACACCAAGACACGGAGGACAAGAAGAAGGGAGAAGAAGGCCAGGACATTCCAAATTCCTCCATCTTGTATGCCCCTGAACCCCACTCTAAAAATCCCAAAATTCCACTCTTCCACCCTGTGTTACTCCAAATATCACACCACTGAAACCCTTGTTACCTGCAATTCCTCATCCAGAGTTGGCAGTTTTTTCCACAGGCTAAAATCGAAGCCACAGATGTTTTTGACTTCTTGCCAAAGTCTCTGAGCCCTCTGCCAGGGTCTCGAGACAGCCAGGGCAGCCAGAGGGATGTCCTGGACTCCGACAGTTTTCCATCTCACTTCTTGCAGTGATAGAGCTGCTAAACTGATGATTTCTGAGAGCCTCCTGATCCTGTTATTTAGAAAGAGAAGCACAAGTTGAGATGTTTTGAATTTCTCCTACCAACATCTTGTCAGTGTTTCTGTTGCCACCTAAAAGTCCTCTAGAATCACTTGGGAGTTCAGGGATAGATCCCAAAATCGTTAATGGAATCACAGAATGGTTTGGGTTGGAAGAGACTTTAAAAACAATCTAGTTCCACTCCTTGCTGTGGGCAGGGACATCTTTCACTATCCGAGGTTGTTCCAAGCCCCATCCAACCTGGCCTGGGACACTTCCAGGGTTGGGGCATCCACAGCTTCTCTGGGCAACCTGTGTTGGGGCCTCATCATCCTCATGGTAGAGAATTTCATCTTAAATCTTATCCAAATCTTTCTGTTTTCAGCTTAAAGACATTTCCCCTTGTCCTGTTGCTCCATGCCCTTGTTCAAAGTCTCTCTCCAGATCTCTTTGAGCTCCTCTAGGTCTAAGCTCTGTTTGGAGCCTTCTCTTCTCCAGGCTGAACAGCACCAACTCTCATTCTGTCTTCACAGCAGAGATGCTCCAGAAGATTGAATTAATAAAGCTGTTCCTTTTATTTTTTTTTAATTGCAGTCTGCAATAAGAGAAATGCTTTATTTAGGTCTTTTAATAGAAAAAAAAGAAATACCTAGAAATAGGGATGATTGATTTTTCTGTGAAAGGT
Organism: Taeniopygia guttata; assembly: GCF_048771995.1. Classification (NCBI taxonomy): domain Eukaryota; kingdom Metazoa; phylum Chordata; class Aves; order Passeriformes; family Estrildidae; genus Taeniopygia; species Taeniopygia guttata. The sequence goes on along the minus strand of NC_133026.1, from coordinate 149,108,589 downwards.
GACAAATTGTATAGAAATATCTACTTCTTGCCAATTTCACGTTGCTTCTCCTTTGAAAGAGCAGTTGTGATGGGAAGTGTTTCAAGGTACCTCCAGACGCATTGTCAGCTTCTCAATTCTGAGCCTTGAGTAATGGAAATAAAAGCATTGAGCTTCCAGAAGCCTCACACTGACAACTTTCTCCTTGTCTCTCACCTCTGTTTTTTCTTTCCTAATGCTAGGAGTTTACACAGAGAATCACAGAGTAGTTTGGGTGGAAAGGGTCCTTAAAGATCGTCTTATTCCAACTCTACTGCCTTGAGCAGGGACACTTTCCACTATCCCAGGTTGCTCCAAGCCCCATCCAACCTGGCCCTGAAGACTTTTAGGGATGGGGAGTCCTCAGTCCCTCTGGACAACCTGTGCCAGGGCCTCACCACACTTACAGTAAAGGATTTCTTCTCAATCTCTGATCTAAACCTGCCTGCCTTTATTTACTTCCTGCTTTATTTGCATCTGTAAATGGACCAATGTGTGCTGGAAACTTTCTTGGAATTTTGTTTTTTTTTCCAAAAATTAAATATGAGGTTTTTTAAAAATTATTTCTTAATTTTTTTTTTTTTTTGGTTTTTTTTTGGGTTTTTTGGGGTTTTTTTTGGTGTTTTTTTTTTGTGGTTTTTTTTTTTTTTTTTTTCCTAACAAATACTGGATTACTTGATTATTTTTTGGCAATTTTTTCCCCCATATAGAGCTGTACAAGGCTTGATGCCTTTTGGAAAAAGTCTCTTCTTCCTTGCACTGTCCTGTGCTGATCTGAAAACCATCTAGAGATGAAAATAGACTTTTGTCCAGCCTCTCTATTGAGCTGGTGTCTCTTTATTTCCCCTGACAACTGGAATGAAGTTGATCCTGTAAAATGTCTGGGCTTTCTGTCCTGCCTAATTGTGTTAAACTGCATTTGCATCCTAAAGAGACTGTCTGGGAGAGGATGTTGAAGCCTTATATACATTTTTAAACTCATAAATGCCATCAGTGAAGTCTAAAACACCAGATAACCGACTCTGAAGGCCTTGCTGAAATGCTCTGATGCCTTTATGAGTTGTCTTCCCCTGCACAGAGTCTCCAGATCCTACATGTGTTGCTGTCAGCTGTATTAGGGATAAGGAGGAATCATAACTGTGAAAACAGCCCTGGGGGCTGTAGATATCTGCACACCATCAAGTGAATTTTGCAGTTTTGCAGGGGATCACATTTTTGTTCCTATGGCAAGACTTTTGTTGCAGTGCAAGAAGCTGTTTTCAGACCTCTCCTCCTGTGTCAGAGGAGCCATCTCTCCTGGTGTTTCTGAGCATCATGTGCCTGCCAACCCCTACTCCACCTTTTCAGCAAGTAAATATTTGGGCACCACAATAAAAATGCAGTAAAAGTGGAGACAATGGAAAATATATTCCAGTCAATCACAACTTTTTATGGAGGTGTGTTCCAAAATTTTAAAGCATGTGAAGAAGGCAAGTCAGCATGGTAGATGAGATACTGTGGGCATCACTAAGGGTTGTTGCTTTCACTTTGCTCCTGGGCATGGTTTTTATCCCTTGAGCACATTGATCATCCTGACCTGATCCCACACAGCCTCTTCCATGCAGGAAATTGTAAATTTCTCCTCCTGTGACCTCCTCTGCACATGGGATGAGGGCTTTCATGTTGGCTTGGTGGTTTCTTGGAGGAAACCTCTTTCTGTTCATCACGGCCCTGCAATTTTAGCCTCTGACTCTTGGTGCTGTTGCTTCTTCTCTTGCTTGTGCTTTGTTCTGTGCACATGACAGCTTTGCCAGTCAGAACAGCCATGGCCTGGGACAAAAGACCATGTCTCACTCAGCTCTTTGCGTGCACGTGAGCATTTCTGTGATGGGTAGAAGATGATTCTCCCTCTGAGTCATGCATTTGCTGTTCCCTTCTCTAAGAAATCTGGTGAAATCAGTAGAAGTAAGGGGAGGGAAGAAATGGAAAGTGTCTCTGCATTTCAAGAAAAAAAGCAACAGCTCCCCCAGGGTGGTTGTTTTGGCAGCAATCTGCATCTCAGTTTCAACCCCAAAATTACCATCAAGGGCAGGCAGCTGTGTTTGCTCTCCCAAAAGGTGTCTGAGAGGGTGTCAGTTTTCTTGCTGTGGTCCTGATGATGTGATGAGATGTTAAGGAAAAGTCAGCCACATGCATGAGGAAAAGAAAAATCAGTTGTTTGTAGGGGTTTGCAGGAAGACCTTGGGAATGTCTTGATTCCCATATTGGAGCCTTGCTGCTGAGCAGGGTTTTCACAGTGATTTCAGGGCTGTGAGTCAGGGTCTGTCCCAGTGTTCTCTCTGACAGAACTGCTCATCTGAGCTGGAGTTGCAGTGTAAGACCAGCTGTAGCTCAGATATCAGGGTTTTGCCCTGGTCTGGTAGTTTAGTGTTAGGTCTTTGCCCCAAATCTCTCTGTTGATGTTGCATTGAGGGTGGAGATGTTCCCCCAGGTGGTTCAGCAGGAGAGCCACTAATCTGATCACAGGACTGAAGCTATGGAGACCGGCTGAGAGAGTTGGGGTTGTTCAGCCTGAAGACAAGAAGGCTCCAGGGAAAGCTGAAAGCCCCTTCCAGTGCCTAAAGGGATTCCAAGAGAGCTGGAGAGGGAGTTTGGACAAGGGCATGGAGTGATGCAACAAGAGGGAATGTCTTCAGACTGAAAAGAGGGTATGTTTATATTAGATATTAAGAAGAAATTCTTCCCTGTGAAGGCTAGGGGCACTGGAACATGTTTCCCAAAAACGCTGTGGATTTCTTATCACTGGAAGTGTTCAAGGCCAGGTTGGACAGGGCTTGAGCAACCTGGTCTGGTGTCCCTGCCCATGGCAGGGGCTTGGACCAAGATGTTCTTTAAGGTCCCTTCCAACCCAAACCATTCTGTGATTCTGTGATTCTCAGATGCTTTTTCTCCTTAGGGATGCCCAACCTCATGAGGTGTCACTGTGGTGTTGTCCCTGAACTTCGTGTTTGCTCCCATCTGTCCCCTGAGGGGTTTTTGCAGAGATTGAATGAGTTTTCTTCTGGTTTCTGTTTCTCACTTCTCTCATTTCAGTGTGATGGCACAGCCAGAACACTCATGAGCTTCTTCAGCAATTTTTTCCTAAGAAAACCTCATGGTTGCCTTTTCCTTCTCCAAAATATCTGGAAACCACCATTCCCCTGGTTCTCTCACAGCCATTTATATCAGGATGATTGTGATGGAGGAAGCTGCTCTTAAAGCAGCTTTGCTGTGTCTCAGGCAGGAGTTGGTCTGCTGGAACAGACATGGTGGTGGGGCTGGAACCAGCTGAAAATGCAGTTTCCCATTAACCCCTTCAGTTTTCTGAGTCTCTTGATGTGACACAGGGAAGTTCCTGCCTGGTGGATTTCAGGGAGTGAGGTGAGGGCGGGTGCACATTTTAATTTTAGTTCTGCATGATGGAAGATGCTTGTTTGCCCATCATATTGATCTCGAAACTCTTCAGGATTGTGCTTATTTTGCTGTAGTAGTGCAATGAGTTGGCTGGGGAATAAGCCAGCAAAGCAGGAATTTGTATAACAGTAAAACCAACCACACAGACATGAGTCAGTCTGCACAGCCTCTCAGTAACCACCTGCGTATATTCTTTGACCCTGTTCCTACCCCGAGGAAAAAGGGTCTGACCCTGAAGGATCTTTGCATCCTCTGACTTTTGGGTGGGAGTTACTGGATTGGAAGGACTCCAGTTGTCCTTCCAAAGGTCCCATCTGCTCATTCATCCTCCAGGAGAAGCAGGGTGGATGTCATGCCAGCAGGAACTGTCATTAGCTATCTTCATGTCTAGTGCCTGGGCATGGCAGAGGAGAAGGCGTGGAGAATTCCCAAAAAGGAGCTGAGTAATGGAAGATGATGGCTCCAGCTGGAGCAGAGGCATCTCCACATCTCCACAAAAAGGCTGCTCTTTCTCCTCTCTAATTTCCTTGCAGCTGAACTTTGACAACGTTAAAACTTCAGGGAACCTCCATGTGAAAGCCTTTGGTTGCTCAAAAAGGGGGAGCTGGTTGCAATCCAGGGATGCTGTTTTGGGCTGGGAGGAGGAATATGAGATCAGCATGGACAGTATGTGCAGGACCATGGGTATGGACGTGAGGTGGCTCAGCAGCAGAGAGTCAGGAAGCCTGGATTCATCTCTCCATATCAAAAATATTGTTACAACAGAGGTGTTCAGGGGAGTGTTTCTGTTGATTTGGCTTGGTACTGTCCTGGTTTTCACCCCAGAGGCTCTTTAGATTTTTGGAATATTGGGTACATCACAGTTGTGATGGAGTTTGGAGATATTGTTGGAGAACCCAGCAGGGAAATTCCTCCAGACAGCAGGTGATTGTACATTGTACAAGTGAGATGCAATCTGTGCCTCCACCTCATGAGTTGTGTTGTTGCTATTTTTATTTTTTTTTTTTTAATAAATACTGTGTTTGTGCACTTGGATGACATTTCCCATTCAGAAATGGAGGGGAGGAAGGAATGTGTCACCCACACCCAAGGTGCCAGGCACATAACTCAGGAGAATTACTCATAAACCCACAACCTCATTATCCAGTTATGAAGGATTTCTGCCACCAATTTCCTCAGTCTGGCCACAATCCTGAAATTAATCTCACCTAAACAGTCAGAGTGTTTCCTCTCTCAGTGCAGGCAGAAATCATTTTGTCCCATGGCTGAATGCTTCAAACAAATACAAAAATAGACAAAACCCCCTGAAAAACCCAAATTGTAATAACTAAGCTGGTGCATTTAGAGTGTTAGAAAAGGATTCTCCCACCCCAATTCCAAGCAGATGATGGAGTGCACAGCATAGGTGGAGCACACTTGGGAAGACTCAAAGCACCACCTGGGAAAGTGAGGTGGTTTCTCCCTTGTAAACATCTCGGGAGGAGGGATAACTTTGTCTTTTGGGGATCAGATGGGAGCTGGAATTTCAGTATCCTTGTGGGTAGGATGAGCTGAGTTTTGGATAGTTTTGGATTGTCTGAAGTACCTGCTATTGTATTTCTTTCTTCTGCTAGTCACCTGGGTTTTGGCTACTCTGAGCAATATCCTGCAGGGAATGAGAGTAGTGAGCCTGTGATGGTTAAAATCCAGACCTAAATGCACCTCTTACAGGCTCCTCATCATACTATTCCTATTTTTTTTTCTGGAGCAGAAAAGAATGGCCTGTGAAGTCACAAATTCCTAGCTCTCAGCCCCTGTTTTTGTTTTTTGGTGGTTTTTTTGGGTTTGTTTTTTTGTTTGTTTGTTTGTTTGTTTGTTTGTTTGTTTTTTCCGCTAAAGAAACAGGGTGAAGGAAAGGGGCTCTGGGATATCCAGGAGAAAAAGCATCCTTACAACGAGGGCAGTGATGGTGTGGCTCAACAAGAAGCTGGAACCAGGATGTCCTGGGCCAAACAAGAGGACTGGCAGGCTGCACATCACCATGTCCTGCCCAGTCTTCCCAAGCAGCAAGTGACAGGACGAGAGGAAAAGGTCTCAGTTTGCAGCAGGGAGGTTTAGATTTGATATAAGGAAAAATTTCCTCACTGAAAGGTTTTTCAAGCATTGGAAGAGGCTACCCAGGGACATGGTTGAATTACCATTCCTGGAGGTATTTAAAGATGTGTGGATGTGCCACTTGGGGACGTGGGTTAGTGGTGGCCTTGGCAGTACTTAGTAGTTGGACTGATGGAGCTGAAAGGTCTTTTCTAACCTAAATGATTCTGTAACTCTGGAAAGCTAAGAACATTTCTTCTGTCAGCTGCTGGCTATGACTGGTGGCTTTAAAAAGTTTGTGTTTTGCCTTTTATCTTGCCAGAGGACATGGAAGTGCTGCTGGGCATGTCGCAGGTGTGGGACACTGAAGGATGAGGTGGATTAGCACTCATCTGCTGATGGAGACCACAGCAAACAAGGAGGGATGGAGTGGGAGGATGGAGCTGAGTTGCCCCGTGGTGATTTCCATGGGTTAAACAGGCAGGTCATTGGGAATTACATCCTCCAGATGTAACAACTCCATAAGATCAATGTTTACAAAACCCCTCACACAGTTGGATCCAAATCTTGATTAAACCTCGAGGCTGGTTGTCCCCAGCCTGCTCAGTAACACACACTCACTAGTTGCACTACCTTTTGATGTTTCTCACTCCGAGGAACAAGAAGCTGCTGCTCTGGGAGGGGAAAATCCTCTGTCACGGTGTGTAATTGGCTTGGTGTGTTTGCACAGAGGTCACCAAGGGCTGGGATTGCTGCTCTGCTCCTCTGGGCAGATATAAATCATTGCTACAATTTTATCTCTGAATTTTTTTCTCTGGGGAAATTGCATCCATTTTTAATTTTTTTTTTTTTAACTGTGCTTTCTGTAGAGACTATGCATGTAGGAAGTATATGGCATCTGTATAGGAAGTATTTATAAATGCAAAAGGATTTTTAAAGTGTTCAGCCCACAGTGACCAGAGCTGAAGGCAGTGTGTGAAGGGCTTCCTCACTGGTGTTAATTCACCAAAACAAGTAGGAGTATTAATTAAAAGGCCTTTTGTGAGCTCTTGAGAGTTGCCTGGTGCTTGTCTAATGCAGGACCTGCCCCTTGGGGTTCTACCAGTGCTTTCTCCTGGCAGCAAAATCAGCTGCTTTTGTAACCAGGAGGTGTTGTTTCTAGAATAAAAGCTAAAATTGAAAATTCTTGGAAGGTAGGAGTGTGTGTACGTGTTTGAAGGCCAGCAGGAGAGAGAAACAAGCAGCTGGTGAGAAATGCCAAGACCTCGATTCAGCAGGGCTCTCCCTCTTCTCTCAAATCTGACACACTGAAATGCCTAACTGGATTTTGGCCAGAGTGTTCCTCCCACAGCAGGTTTGGGATCTTAAAGAAGACTGGATACTTAAACACATGATTCTTCATTGAAGATACCAGTTTGTTATTTATTATTTTTGCAGGTGTCCTGCAAACAATTACAACCACCAACTTTTGTGCTGTTGCTAATCTGGAATGTTGAAACCTTCTAGGAATTTTAAATATTCATGTCAACTTTCTTTTGAAAGGGAGTTGCTGTTCCCCATGCTCAGCAGTGGTGTTTTGAGGATCCAGCAGTTGTCTTTCTACCTGTTCCTGCAACCTAGCTCAGAGGCTGCAGGATGTGTCTGGATATCAGAGCTCTTGGTGTGCTGATGGTTGCCATGTCCTTAATCATGGCATTGAAATTGATTTTTTTTTTTTCCCCATCACTTATCAATTGTCTTGCTTTTTCTTCCAGATTAGAAGAAAGTCTTGTGTGCCCAGGAGAGAAGGACTTGGGAAGCAGCTGGTAAGAACATCTTTTCAGGAGAGAGTCACCTGAACGTCAAATTATGGGGCTCAGGCAGATGCAAATAAAATTTTTTCCTTGAGAAACTTTTTTTTTTTTCCCTGTGACTTTCATTTTATAGGAGTTTCAAAAGGACTGAGTTGCCAAAAGGGAGAATGGCTTATGTAAGTTTTTGCTGGTGAGGCTGGGGAGTGCTTATCTTCATGCATATGGAAAGTGACCTTATCCAAGAGCTGTCTCAGAGCTTTGGCCATATTTTCATGTTCTCCCTGTGTTCTCATTGTGCTGATCCTTTCCTAGTTCCATGTCTTTGATGTCTAGAGTGAACCATGCACAGGAATAAAATAAATGTGGAGACTGCAGTGCTTTGAAACTTGGGTGTTTAAGGATGCCAGGCAGAATTTGAATCATGGAATAGCCTGGGTTGGAAACAACTTTTGAAGATCATCAAATAGAACTCCCCTTTAATGAACAGGGACATCTCCAACTTCATCTGCTTGCTCAGAGCCTCATCCCACCAGACCTTGAATCTTTCCAGGGATGGGGTACCTGCCACCTCTGTGGGCAACATTTTTGTGTCCTACCAAAATCTTTTATCTTGCCTGAACCTCTACCCTCTTTCAGTTTGAAACCATTACCCTGAAACTACAGGCCCTATTAAAAAGTCCATCTCCAAGATCCTGAAATCACTGAGAACTGTGTTGTTCTGTAGGTCTTCAGGTTTAACTTCCTGTTCCTCATCTTGGAAACTCCTGCCAGGGTGGTAAAGCCTTGTTGGTCTCCTGGGCAGTGTGAAAAGCAAGCAGGAGAGTGCTGTTCTGTGTCACACTGGTGGGCTGTTCATGTGTCCCTTGGATGTTCAGTGGTCCCCTCCCAGGGAAATTGCTTTTTGCTCCAGCAGCAGATCCAGCTGGGCAGATCCATTTGTGGACAGCACAGCCACAGCCAAGTTCCACTGGCTTTTTCTGGGACTATTCTGTCCCTCCCACCTGGTTTACCTCCTCTTGGGGGCACAGGGATATTTGTAGGACTCCTCCTTGGTGACCCTGGAGACAGAAACAGATTCATCCCCTGCAAGGCTCGTGTTTGGGGAGGGAGCAGTGCTTTGTGTAATTTTCCTGTCACCTGTGGCAGCACTGGTGCTGAATCAGCGTGATGGGTGTCCCCTTTGATACAGGTGATGTTTCCCTAAACACCAGTGCTCATTGCCCCTGGATCTCCTCGCAGCAGGACTGAGCACAGAGCTTTAGTGGTGTTACTTCTGTCCTCAATAGTCCCCCAGCACCACGTCTGGCTGGGGGGAGAGAACACAAATGGTCCTTCCACAAGGCTCTGGACTGAAAACCAGAGGATTTGGCTTTCAGTACCAGCTAGTCATGCTGTAAAACAAATTTTGCCAATGGCATCTTTTCTCAGCTTTATGGTTTTCCCTTCCCATCTCTTACTTTCATGTGCTGTTTCTTCTGTGTGGCAGAAAGGAGCAGGTATGTGGGGATGTGGCCTGTGGGAACAAGCTGGGTTAGAAAGCTGTAATTAGCCAGGTGATGGGGCAGATTGTTTCAGCAGTGAGGGGAGAAATAACTGGTGTGGCATCTCTGGGTCTGTGCCCAGTCTTGCTCTTGCTGGACCTGGAGTCCCCCTGGTGCAGGGCATTGGTGGTAGAGTGAATTGTAAGGAACACCAAGTGTGATAAATGTAAAAGTCCTGTGGTACTTTGAGAGCTGCACTGATGGTGGGGGCAGGATCTCTCTCCCCAGCTGTCATGGTGGTCCTTGGCTGTATTGACAACATTTTAGGCCCTGTCAATTTTTTGACCTGTTCAGTCTGGTCAACGTCCCTCTGTTGTCTTTGTGCTCTTGCACACTTGTGGATTGCCCTCTCCCCATGTGTACCAGGGGTCTGTTGCTCTCTCTGTCTATCTGCTGCATGATGAGAAAAGTGGATGGAAACCCTTTGGGAAGAATCAAACAGTCTGAGCTGGGTGTGGAATGCTCTTGAAAATCTTGAAAATGTGATAGCCACATGTGGTACTTTGGGAGCAAAGCTATAGAAGGACATCAGTGCAGCAGAGAGTCCAAATCTCTCCTTGCTCAGATTTGTTCTTTTTCACCTCCTGATACCCTGGAAGTCCAGGCAGTGGAGTTGTTTTTAGCTTTTTCATACTCTGTGCTGAATGAGCACTGGTGAAGGCACTTTTGCTGGAAGGGCTGCACGGGGCACAAGCACAAGGTGCTCCCTGGCCCCAGCCCTTCATCCACATGACCAAGTGTTTGCCAGAGGCTGCTGAGGTCTGGAGAGGCCACTCTTTGCTAAGTAGACCAAGTTCCTCCTGAGGACTTGGTTCAACTGGCCTGACCTGTGCTTCAGCCATTCAGGTGATGCAAGTAAGAGGTTGACTGGGGCTAAGCTTGTCCAGCATCAGCTTCACTGCTCAAACTTTTCGTGTGTCACTGTGTGGTTTTCTGCCTTTGTCTCTGGCTGATCTTTGGTGCTTTCAGTCATAGGCACAGTAATTGGAAAAGTGGTGTTTTTACATAAATGTACATCTGTGTGCACACAACTATCCATAAAATAAGCCTTTAAAACAAATGTAGGTGAAACGTCCATGTGTTGATGTCCTCATTGTGCCCAGGTCCTTGCTAGACCTCATTGCATTTTCTCCTTGTCCCCATCCTTCTGATCTTTTCAGGTGTCAGTGGTGAGCCTCACAAATGTTGCTTTTCATAAACTCCTCCATCATGTGCTGATTTTTTCTTTAGGGGTGTGAAGGACCTGGGCGCTTTGTTTGTCCAAGGGCACATACAAGGGCTCAAAGCTGGTGATGGGACAAGAGGAAATGGCCTCTAGTGGTGCTAGGGGAGGTTTAGATGTGATATTAGGAATAATTTCTTCACCAAAAGTTGTCAATCATCGGAACAGGCTGCCCAAGGAAGCGGTGGAAGGATTTAACAAGTGTGCAGATGTGGCACTTGGGGACGTGGCATAGTGGTGGCCAATGCAGTCAATGCTTGGTTAATGGTGGAACTTGATGACATTAAAGGTCTTTTCCAACTAAACAATTCCATGATTCTTTGTGGACTCCTGGTGGACTTGGCTTGCCATTGCTCCCCTCGCTGTGAGCTGCTCCGTGTGCTAGTTGTGGCACTGCTCTGTGCATGCCACCGAGTGCGTGTGGAAAGGAAAAAGAGCCATTATGCAACACCCTCGTGTGGCTCTCACAGCTGCCAGCATGTGATGTGAGCACTGTGGTGACCCAAAAACTCTTCTCCCTGGGTGGTGGGTTGAAATGATAATTATGCCTGCCTTCATTGCGATGTCCTGGCATTCAGTGCACCCCTCCTCAGAGCAATGGGCAGTGTCATCAGGCTGCTGGCACATTTTGTGTTTTCTCAAACCAGTTTCTTGGCCAGCATTCCAGCGCTAGGGTGGTTTCTGGCCGGAATTCCTCCATGTGGTGGTCCCTGCTCAGTGAGCAGAGCTGGCTTCGCCTCCACAAAGCCTGCGGCTCCCGTCTTGATGTTTTTCCCCTGCATCTCAATCCTTGCATTCCTGCAAGAGAACAAGATAATCTCTGTGCTGTTTTTGTAGCAAACTCTCCTCAAAGTGACAGCCGTGGGCAAGGCTGTGTGGATGTGATGTGCTGGGATTGCTGATTCCCTGGGCCGCCCTCCTAATCTCCTCAGCACTGAGAGTTGCTGCTCTGAGCTCCCTCCGTTGTCTTCCTCGAGCAATGCTGCCTCCAAGGGATCTGCACAAATTCCCTGGCCTTCCCTTAAGAAGTAGGAAGGTGTTCTGCCACTTGAGCAGCATGCTTTGTTTTTGGCAGAGCCGAGCATGCAAATAGAGGGAAGGTTTCCATTGCTGGATGCCAGCGCTGCTGTCTGGCTGTGGGAGGTGTCTGTGTGCACCGCATGGGAAGAGAGTTTCTTGTGATTTGGGAGTGCTCCTCAGATGGGGAAAACCTGGGTGTTAAGGAAGGATTTCTAATCAGAAGGCTGGAGCACCTCTCCTAGGAAGAGAGGATGAAAGAGTTGGGGCTGAGCTGCCTGAGAGAGGAGAAGGCTCCAGGGAGACCTCAGAGCTCCTTGCAGTGCCTAAAGGGGCTCCAAGCGAGTGGAGAGGGACTTTGGACAAGGGATGGAGTAACAGGACAAGAGGGAATGGCTTTAAACTGACAGAAGTGAGATTTAGATTAGAGATTGGGAAGAAATTCTTCCCTGTGAGGGTGGTGAGGCCCTGGCACAAGTTGCCCAGAGAAGCTGTGGCTGCTCCGTCCCTTAAAGTGTCCAAGGCCAGGTTGGATGGGGCTTGGAGCAACCTGGGATAGTGGAAGTTGTCCCTGTCCATGGCAGGGGATGGAAGTGGAGCATCTTTTAGGTCCCTTCCAACCCAAACCCTTCTATGATTTTGATTTTTTTTTTTCTTTGCAATGTGGGGCAATACAGGGAAGTGAAATTACAGTTATTGTAGTAGGTAAGGGCAGCTCCTGGATGTTTTTAATATGCAAAAAATATAGGTTAATTTCCACTGCATATTAAGGGATTGATGGAAGCTTTCCTGTGCTGTGCAGGTGTTTGGATCAAGCACCAGCACCTGAAAAAAATGGATATAGAAATTAATGTTTTTCCCACATCTCACACTATGGCAGCAGCTCAAGTGACCTCTTTTCCAGCCTAAAAATGTTCTCTTTTTCTTCTAAAGTGTGATGGGGGAAAGATGAAACTGTCTTTGCCCTCCCTCCATCAAATGGCTGCCAACTTTTGGTTTGGATTCTGTGATAGAGTTGAGGATTTAATTTGATTTATTTATGCATCCAGTTTTTAAAGGAGAGAGATTAATTTTTCTCTTTTGACCTGGAATTTACAGAAGCTCAGGTCCCAAAATCAGGAGCAGGTACCTCATTGTCTTAGAGCAGAGACATCTGTGAAGCCACCTTCATTTCTGCATTGAGCTGCCAGTGAATCTGTCCTGGGTCAGGCCAGACTTTTTGGCTGCAGCCTCCATTTTGCAGGGCATGTCAGTATATTTTGAATTATCTGCATCCCTGGACCTTGCAGCTTTCTGTTTGCTCGCTATTGCCAGATTTGAATTTTTTTGGTGTGTTTTAAAAACATCTCCCCCTCACACAGGCAGGTTCCTGTGCTGGTTTGGGATGACATTCTCGAGCTGGTATTGTGCAAGGTACCAGCAAAAGAGGTAAATCCAGATGTCCCTTTATTTTCCTGAGCAGAGAGAAAGAAGCTGGTGTGAGTTACTTCTGCCTTTAGAGATCCAAAAGGTTGAATGTATTTATATTTCTGCTGAATGAAATGGCTTCCCTCCAGCTTGCTTGCTGCAAAATTGAGGTTATTTTATGGAGCCATGGTTGGGATCTTTCCTCTTTTTCCCTGTCCTCTCACAGTGTGTAAAGATGGAGATAACATGTACGGGGTGGTGTTAGAGCAGGCGCTCTGGGAATCACAGAATCCATAAAATGCTTTGGGTTGGAAGGGACATTACAGATCTTGTTCCAACAACAAAATGCTCTTCCAAACCTACACACAGTTCAACATTGTGATCGGCATCCCTTGGAGATGGATCACAATGTTGAGCTGTGTGTAGGTTTGGAAGAGGATTGTGTTGGCAGCTACAGAGCAGAGGAAGGCAAACAAGCAGTGATTGCACAGGAATGGTCTCCAGAGCCCACAGAATACTCACCCAGCATCAAACAGTAGGAAGAGGAAACCCTGTGGCACTATCCAAATCTGTTGTATGAATTCCAAGGGAAAGGACATCGCTCTCTTCTAAAATGAGATTTTCTGTAAAATTTGAAATGTTGATGAAGTTTTGAAATTCTTTTTGACTTCCCAACTCAGCTCTGCTTCCCACTCTCATTCTCCAGATAGCTACAACCTATAGCAGAGCAGGAGAAATCAAAAAGTCAAGGAGGGTTGGGATAATGAAGGGGAGAGGCTATGGCACAGTGCCTGTCACTTAGGGAGAGCATTTCAACATGTTAAAATGTTTTGAATCAATGTTTGTGGTTTTAAAGTTGTTTCTGCAGGGTGGCTTATGTCATAAATCCCAGACTCCTCAGCAATGTAATTGCCTGAGATGATCTGCTCTGGCTCAAGCTGGCCAGCCAGGAAGGATCTTTTCCTGGGAACTTTGGAGTTAGGACTGTATTTTAAGTTAGAAAAAAGTGTTCTCTGTCTGTTTTGAAAGAGCAGCTGGGAAGCAGATAATGAAATCTATCAATTTTGTTTTTTAAACAGAACATAAAAAGAAATAAATGCAGAAATAAAGAAAACCTGCAAGCAGAGAATTAAAAAAGTTCAACTTCAATGCAGTTCTGTGTGAATATTATTCCAAAGGATCAGAGCACCTTTGCCAAAATGAAAAATATTGTCTGTACCTGCTGGCATCGCTCATTCCCAATAAGGTGCGGTTATTCAGTAAGTGGTTACAATTTTGGGGGTGAAATATCTAGAAGTGATTAAAAAGTAATTTAAAATATCTGTGCTTTCCCATTAAGCTGTTGCCAGGGGCATTGAACAGTCTGGATCCTCCCCTGCTCTTAGAACCAGCCTTTTGTGACACTGGAGGCATTTTTATAATAAAAATACATAAAATTGCATCATGTATTGACCAAAGCTCAGTTAACTTAAGCACATGCAGAACCTCTATTAGGAAACAAAAACCAGTGGCTGGGGACATTGATTTTTGTAGAAATTAGTAAATTTGGCATATTACTGTATTTTTAAATAGTTCCATACCCTCCCAGTGCCAGTTAAGGAAATATGGTATTTCCATTTTTTCTCTGACCCTTAAATTGGACAAGAAAACCCTGTATTTTTTCCTTTCCCCCATCCATTTCCTTATATTTTCTCTTACTTTTCCTGTTCTTTTCTTTTCCTTTCCTTCAGTGTCTACAAATCTGTCTTTTTTTCCCTTTTCCTTCCTTCCTTCCTTCCTTCCTTCCTTCCTTCCTTCCTTCCTTCCTTCCTTCCTTCCTTCCTTCCTTCCTTCCTTCCTTCCTTCCTTCCTTCCTTCCTTCCTTCCTTCCTTCCTTCCTTCCTTCCTTCCTTCCTTCCTTCCTTCCTTCCTTCCTTCCTTCCTTCCTTCCTTCCTTCCTTCCTTCCTTCCTTCCTTCCTTCCTTCCTTCCTTCCTTCCTTCCTTCCTTCCTTCCTTCCTTCCTTCCTTCCTTCCTTCCTTCCTTCCTTCCTTCCTTCCTTCCTTCCTTCCTTCCTTCCTTCCTTCCTTCCTTCCTTCCTTCCTTCCTTCCTTCCTTCCTTCCTTCCTTCCTTCCTTCCTTCCTTCCTTCCTTCCTTCCTTCCTTCCTTCCTTCCTTCCTTCCTTCCTTCCTTCCTTCCTTCCTCTTTTCCTTTTCCTTCCCCTACTGTGTCTACAGTGAAAGCAGGCTAAACAAAGAAGCTCAGTGCTGGAAATCTTTACAAGACACAGATCATGGAATAGTTCAGGTTAGAAGGAGCTGTTAAAGGTCCCCAAGTCCAATGATCAGGGGCATCCTCAACCACATCCCGTTCCTGACAGCCCCATCCAACCTGACCTGGAATGTTTCTAGGAATGGGGTATCCACCACCTCTCTGGGAAGTCTTTTCCAGTGTTTACCACCAACACTGTAAAAAATTTCATCCTAATATCTAATCTTAATCAACCCTCTTTTAGCTTAAAGCCATCCCCCCTTGTCCTATTGCAACAAGCCCTGCTGAAAAGTTTCCCCCACCTTTTTTTTTCAGGAAAGTGGGGGAATTTTAGAAGAAAGGGGTTCTTAGAGTGTTGAAGACCAGCTTGGATGCTGCTCTGAGCAACTTGGCCTAGTGGAAGGTGTCCCTGCCCATAGTAGGGGGTTGGAACTGGGCGGTCCTGAAGGTCCCTTCCAACTCAAACCATTCCATGGTTCTAAATGCTGTTCCTTGGCTGAGGTGAAGTTTTCCCAGACCTGCCCTGCAGAGGCTGTTGGCCTTAACTGGACTAAGTGGTTTTTTTTCTCACAAAGGACATTTCTGATAAACAGCTCAAATTGTCTTTTAAGAACTATATTTATAATACCTTACATAGTCTCTGCTGCTGCTATAGGGGAGCCATAATTCAAAGGAAAACTTTACTGTCTGATTTAGCAGGTACTTAAATATGATGAGAGATGGATATGGGTGAGGGGAGGACATTCTACAGGCTGATGGGATATTTGCGATATATTCTAAAATTTGGGTTTATAATTACTTTTTAGAGAACAAGGGGAGGAAAAGAGTTGGGTAGTAGAGAAGTTGACTCATGGTATTGAAGCGATAAACAATTTTCTCCTTAAAAAACCCAAAAGACAGTGTTTTTCAATAGCTTTTGAAAGTTAATATTTACAGGACTGGAAGTTGATAGACTTTCCTAATTGATTTTGGTGAGGAAGAGATTTCTGACTCTGTCACTCCCAGTTAGATCAGCTTTGGCAATGCTCTGACAGGGTTTGCAAGGATCTGATGTTATCCAAGGAGAAGTCCACTGGCACAGACACAAGCTGTGAACCCACCCATAATTTTTCCATGTTTCTGCAGTAGCATCTCCCTCTAATGAGGGCAGAAAAGCAAAATCCCAACTATTGAAAAGTCATGACCTGGATAAAACTAACCTTGACTTTTCTGTCTTTTATGATCAAGTTCTCCTGTGTTTTTTGGGGGTTTTTTGGGCCTATTTTTGCCTGCAGAAGTTCTGAAGAAATCCTGAGCTTTGGTATAAAATACAACTCTGTGTTTTAAAAACTCTACCCCTTTTTACTTAAAGTAATTGCACCTTTGTTATAATACATTAAATACCTATATGTCCTGCAGACCTTCAGATAACATAATAGTTTTACTGGTGGCAATTAATCTAATTTCTGAGCAGAGGTGTAACTACAGGGCTGCTTTATTTGTACATGTGGTTGGTTGTATGAGATTTTCAATCCCACTGTTTAAATGGAAAATTGGGAAGGTTTGTCCTCTATGAAAGAAAAACATGGAGCATGTGAGTCAGGAAAAGAAATGTGCAAGATTTAGTTAGTACCCACTCTTAATTTTTAGTTGGCAAGAGTTTGGCACTGTTTGGAATTGCTGTTAGGGGATTTTTAAAGTTGTTGGCAAAGTCTCAATTTCCCACATGTCCTCAGCCAGTCCCTTGGATATCCTGTAGTGGGGTTATGATGAAGACAGAGCTATTTCAGGTTATGCTGTTGGGGCTGTATCTCCAGGTTCAGATCTTCATACCTTTCTTTTTGGTTTAGCCCAGATCATGGGAAATAATTGAGCTCTTAATCACAGAATGGTTTGGATTGGAAGGGTCCTTTGAGATCATCTCATTCTTCCTGGTTGTCTGTGACAAAATGTAATTTTATGAACTCCTTTGCCTTTGGCTCGTGGCATTTAAATTTGCTTAGCCTCCACTATGTGTTGGCTCCATATCAGAAGTTTTTCATCTCCTCCACCAGAGGAAAAACAGGCTGAGTGAAGTGGTTGGAGGTGCTGAGGGAGATGCTCTGAGCTGGACGTGCAGTTGGACACCAGGAATCTTCTGTGTGCCTGCTGGAGCCAGGAAGGACTGCCCAGCCCTAATTCTTTCCTTCAGACACAGGCACAGTGCACAGTGCAGTCTTGTTGGCCGAATTTCCTCCTGCATATCACAATTTGGCCACTTCTGCCTTACAGCTGGACACAACATACATTTATACAGAGGAGGAAAGAACTCAACTCCTGTGGGAGGTCTGAGGCTGTGGATTTTTCTCTTTCTGAACAAATTCCTGGTTTGCAATCCTCCAACCACTGTCCATCTTCCCTGTGGGCTCAGCAGAGATGTCTGGACCACAGCCTTGTTTTTCTTGGCTCTTCCCTGGAAGTAATTGAGGAAGTAATATGAGTCTCTAGGGTGTCTGGGAAAGAGCAGATGGAAGCTCCTAACTTTCAGTGCTGGTTTTTCAGGACTGGTGTGTGTACAAGAATGCTTCAATACACCTGTAGGCCCACAGTGGGATTCTTGGGAGTGTCCTGTGCAGGGCAAGGAGATGGATTTTGATTATCCTTGTCCTTTCCAACTCAGGATATTCTGTGATTCTCTGGTTCTACTGCTGTGGCTGTTGCTTGTGTGGTCCAACCTCCTCACCTGGGCGTGAAAGTGGGGCTGCCCATCCTTAATTTCCATTGTCTCCCATTGTTTTAATGTGGAATTTGCTCTTCCCCTGAATTGGGATATGGGGGTTTGCTGACCTATTGCATGTGGGAGTGCCTGCAGCAGAATTGTTCCAGGATATCAGGTGGTTGCTCACAGTTGGGTGTTTCTCTGCCTATTAATGGGATGAGCTTTGGTGTTTTATCTTGCTGGAGCTGTATTTGAGACCTTTCTTAAGGACTTTGGTCCTTTGGTCAAGACTAGGGTGTAGCCTTGCTGCTATAGCACTGCCACACAGCTCTGCAGTCAGTTGTTGATGCAGCACCTTTTGAAATATTTACATTTAATGGCAATACAAGGCATGGCTGAGCTCTGAAATGCCATGGAGAGCCAAAGGAGTGGAAATAGAATGGCAGCAGAGCTTGACACTTTTTGGCTTTTGCTTGTGTTGAGCTATCTGGGTTTTGTGCATTGACTGATTTGCTTGCTTGGGCTGCTGACATTCATGTCTCTTGACTGTCAAATTCAGTGTAGTGGAAATGTTAATCTGACCACAGTCACAATGCAAAGAAGGATCTTCAGGTAAAAACACACACAGAAACCTTCTTAGGAATCTGTTTAGGTTTGAAGAACAAATCTGTACATGATGCTGGTCGTGTTTGCTTGTGTTGTGCAGTGAAGTTCCATCCCAGCAGTCTGTGGAAGCTGCTTTGTGAAGTCTCCTCCTGCACAAGACAAATTCAGGGATCCTCCTCTTTCTTAGTTCATGGAACAGGGCTCCCACTGGGATCAAGGGGGTTTTAATGGTGCATATCCTACCATGTCTCCAGTCTGGGCTAACCAGCATCCCAGTATTTAAACATGCCAAAGGCCATAAACCTCTCTGAGATACCACTCAAAAAAGTGGAACATGGAGATGTCTTTTGTTTCCAGTATCTATGTGTAGGATCTAAGCCATAATCACAATCCTTTCAAGTTTTAAGCCTCTGTCTCACTCTGTCTGATCTCCTCTCCGTGCTGTCACATCTGTCTGTCCAGCTGTCTTCTGCTGAATTAAGGTTCCATGTTGATACATGGTCCCCTTTCAAAACACCTCATCTCCTTCTATCTTTTGTCATTTTTATGATATTAAAGCTGTTTCTTTTTTTTTTTTGGTGGCTTTCCTGGGAGCTTGGATTCTCCTTTGTTGTTTTCTCAAGTCCAGTTCACTCTGGGTAAGGCAGACCTGGAGGCAAAGTTGCTCTTGCTTTCTGAATTTTCTGTCCTTTTTATCCAGGACATGCTTGTAAATGGTGGCATTCTGCTGGCTCCATGCGATATGGAGAGCACCAGAGCTGTCCTGCCTGTGGGATTGTCCATGAAAATTTAGCTAAACCTGTGCTAGCATCATTTATCTGTTCAAAGCAGTTTGGGATTCACTGTGTGGTCCCTAGGGCAGGACTTTGCTGGAGGAGGAAATTCTCAATGCAGCAGAGATTCCTGGCCAGTGGTGAGCATGTTTGTGTCCAGGAAGGACAAAACCCCAGCCAGCATCTCACAGGATGGTTTTTCTCTTGGTGCATCTGGTGGGGGTGCAGGGAATGTTTTTGGTTGTTTAAGTGAGGGAACATTCTGGTGAATTCTGCCACAGGGAGGGAGCAGGGGCTTGACCTGAAATATCATCCAGGGTGGAACTTTATTTTTTGTCCTTGCATTTTTTTTTTTACTGCTTTTTGCATGGATGGGGCAGAGAACAATGAATCAATGGATGATGTGTGCTTGGAACACTATGCTAAATTTGGATATCTAAATGTGAAATAAATTCTTCCAGTCCCAGGACCCATTCGTGCTGCTCTAGTTGGGTGATCTGACTCCCAGGTGATGCTCCAGCTCTGGTTCTTCTGTCCCAGAGAGGTCACAGCCTATAAAAATGTCTCAGTTGCTGTAGATGGAGCCTGAGCACGTTGGAATAAAGCTTTTGCACCCAGGGAAAGCATACCAGGCTCATGGTGGCACATTTGATGTGTGTGTGGGACACTGAGCATCCGACCTCTGCTGCTCTTCTGCAGAAATATTTTGTCAGGATTTCTCCCCCTCCCATATTTGTTGAACAGTGTGTGAAATTCAGCACATTTGATGGAATGATAAGATTTACCTCTGAAATTGAGCTTTTGTGTAAGAACAAACCTGTGTGGGGATAGTTGGAAGGAAAGCTCATAATACCACCAAAGTCTTTAAAAACTACGAGCCTGAGCCTGCTGTCCTCTCTTCACCTCAATTTCTCAGGTGTGACAAGCTTGAAAGCCAGAAACCAGTCTTTGACTGCACACTAGACATGACACAGTGAGTATATTTTTGGAAAATGAAGAACAATTGGTGTGTTACTGAAGGAAAAATACAACTGATGCTACTTCACTGAAGGAAATCCCACTGCTACCTCTTTTTCTTTTTTTTTTTTTTTTTTTTTCCCTGGAAGCTACAGAATTTACTACACTGTTTATGTGCTGAAAGAAAATGGTGATAAATTAGTCCCTGTAGCCAATCCTACTTGTACCACAGAAATAGTTGTATTTATGAAAGTGGTCAAACATGCAGCAGTGTCCAGAGATGTATGGCAATGTTTACTCCAGACCACAGCACTGTGTGATTTATCACAGGGCACAAAGCAGGCCGTAATGTGTGTCCTAATTAGCGTAATGTACCTTGTAATAGCTGTGAAATAAATTCTGCACCAAAGCTTTTGGCCCAAAAACACAGGATCTAGTGAAGATTCCATGAAGATAAAGGGGGGAAAAAATTACCTAATGGTGTAAAGGCCTTTGGGTGAAGCCTAAAGTACACCTGTACATAATCATAGAATCACAGAATGGTTTGGGTTTTGAAAAGGACTTTAAGGATCATCCAGTTCCCACCCTCTGCCATGGGCAGGATCACCTTCCAGTAGACCATGTTGCTTCAAGCCTCCTCCAACCTGTCCTTGAACATTCCCATATTGGATGGGGCTTGGAGCAATATGTAGGTGTCAAGTTTGTGGGCAAAATGTGCGTTAATCTTATTATTAAATGTGTGTTAACATAGAAATGTGTTAACCTTGCATTACTCAGCCTTTTCCTTCCATGACACAGAGCTGTCCCATGGACTTATTCTCCCTCTGTCAACCCAAGCAGGACTGGGAAGTGGTTATTGATTAATGAATTAATCAGCTCCACATCTTTGCTTGCACCCTCCTGGTGTGGCTCTTTTTAGCACTTGGTAGTTTTAGAGAGAGAGGATGACTGATGATCGTGTTTTGAAGCTCTGTGAGTGTCTTCCAGTTCCTTATCTCTCTTGCAGATGGTATTTAAGTGTGCTGCAAAACATAATTCTCATGTGGGAGTGGATCTCCACATGGACTTGTAGGATTTCTTCTGGTGTATTGCTGAATGATGCAACCAAAATTGGCTTTTTTTTCCCTTTTTTTTCCTTCCTTTTTTTTTTTTTTTCTCATGGAGCTCCAGGAGGGCTGTCAAGTATTGATGTTATCAATTCATGGGAAGGAAAATGGCTCCTCAAGGGCTTTTGCTGTGAAGTGTTGTCAAGAGGTACTAAGCTGAGACCTTTGAGCTTTGCTTCCCAGATGAGATGCCCTCCAAGAGTCTGGGAAAACAGAGTTTCTAAGTTGATGTAGGATGAAATTTCCTTCATTACTTGATATCTCTCTATCTAGTGTAAAGGATTTTTTTCTTATTTTTATTTTTAAAAAGAGCCTTCATTATTCAGATCTTTATTAGGACAGAATTTTATTATTGGGGCTGGTGCTGTGGGTTTTTTTTTCCCTGTTCTCTTTCTGTTCTCTCCTTATCTGGTTTTTCTCTGTAGATTATGAGTATTTGATTGGGAGTGGAAGAGTCAAACCAACACAAATTTATTTGGTCTGTCAAATTTCCTCTTTGTAATACTCTTCTCTGTGTAAAAGATGACACAAAATCAATCTCCTGGTTGGCGTTGTCATTCCTCTTCAGGCAGCTTTTGCTCTGTGATCGTTATTTTTGGTTTGGCTGCATTTTATTCTTTAATGTGTTTTCAAATACATCATCAGATAACAATTGTTGAGATCCTCCTTCCCGTTGAAGGTCTGAGTGCAGATGTGAATTTGTGTGGCCTTTTCCTAACCTTCTGTGATCATGTCATGTTTTGTTTCAGAAGGGATGCCAGGGGAAGGAATTGAGTGCCAGTCAAGAATGAAGAATGAGGATATTATATTGTGGAATGGGATGTGGCTTCTGTGATCTTTTTCAAACAATACATCTGTGGAAGTTTCTTCCAAATATTTTTTTTTTGTGCTCTGATTCTCTCAACTTTTCTCCCCCATTATGCTGCCCTTCTGTCACTTTTTCAGGTTCTCCATCATTTTTGTGGGTGACTGTGAAAGCAGCTGCCTGGTTTTAAGTGAAATGAACCAAAATATGGATTTTTAAAACTACTGTTCCAGTGGTGAAATTTTTTTCTTCCTAAATACTTAATTCAGTACAAGTTCTTTCATACTATATATTTTTTGTTTGTTTCAATACACTTTTTTTACAACCTTTATATGTATAGAATTCTGGATTCTGAGGAAAAAAAAAAGAAAATGAAAACATATGGACATAATTGAACTTCTCATCTGAATTGAATGAACTTTTAATATTTTTCATAGTCAAAACTTTGCAGGGCTTTCTCTTTCCTCCCGCCCACACGATAAAGATGATTTATGAGTTCCGTAATCTGAGGAAAGACTGGGGAAAGTTATTTTTGTTGCGAGAGTATTGAGTATTGAGTTGAGGAGTCAACTGATGGCAAAGAGTGATGACCAAGAGGACTCAAGGCCAAGGTGAGCCCCAGCAGTGAGAGGACATAGGTTGGTGATTTAACCTCCAGTTGATTTACTGGAAGATAACTCTTTGCCCAGAAGTCCACACTAGTGAAATTTTAAATCCAAATTTACTAAAGGATGTACATGTAAATCTGAATGTGATTCTTTTTGACTCTGAGTTTGTCTTATCTTAGGTGAGAATGTCAGGGGGGTCCTTCCTACCCCATGAAGTGGATCTGCACAGATTTACCCCGTGTTCAGCAGTAAATTGCAGGTCTCCAAAACACCTCTGATGGCAACTCTGAAATTACCCTTTCAGGTCTGCCATTGAGCTGCTGAAGAGATTTATTTCTTGATCAGCTCTTCTCAGATTGGAATTTTCATTTCTCTGATCAGGATTGGGAGCTGGGCAGAAAATTTGGCTGTTGGGTTGATGAGGCAACAGTCAGAAAATTATGAACAAAAAAGGAGATATTTTCTTCCAAGAGTTTTGCAGTCAAATTATGTTTAATGCTGTCTTCAGTTGTATCCCATTGATCTTTTTGGTGAAAGCTGGTTGCATTTGAATTTATGTGTCTAAACAGTTTCTTATGATGGTTTGTTGGGTTTTTGGTGTTTTTTTTTTTTCCCTAACACAAAAGGGTGATAGCAGTTTCTCTAAAAAGACAAGCTAAAATCTTGTAAGTTACCATTTTTCAAGATGTCTCAGCTCCTGTGGAGACAAACTGCCTCCTAAAGGTGTTACAATTCACTTCTGAAACCTCAAGATTTTCTTAAGAGGCCTCCCTTCTCCAGCAGTGATTAATTGCTGCTCCTGTAACCCAGTGGATGGAGTGGCCTGGTATAAATCCAGATGCGTGGAGACCTTTGCTCATCTTTAATCATCTGCTGTCCAGTGCCACAGTGGAATAAATTATTATTGTTGTTATAAAAGCTGCAATTTATCTTCGATCAGGCCTCATGGCTAAATTTTTTATTTTTATTTTGTCTTCCTTGAGATTTAGTTGATTTAAAAAAGAATTGGTGGTGTTTTTTTCCAATGTCTAGCAATAGAAATTAAACTAAGGGCATTTTAATATCTACCAATATACATGAAATTAAGAGTATTTGCTGAGGTGCTGTAGCCACACAGTTACTGCTCATCACAATCTGATTGCAGTGATTTCTCTTCAAACTGACTCAGAATAACTCCGGGTGTGTTTCCTTCTGCTCTTGAATATTTGATTCCCAGGCACACAGTCCTCCTTTCCCTTCCTCATATCACTTCACTTGATGCATTGGCAAGAGCTGGGTAGAACAAACAGGTATTTTGTCCTCATGAGATATTTGGCAGGTCTTTATTGGCTTTCTCAGCGCTGTTCTCCTGATGTGAGCCGAGGATCAGAAGCTGGGTTTATTTTAGGCAACTTATAAGACAAAATATAAGCTGCTTCAGCTCCTTTTCTTCCTCTGTGTAGGCACAGGCTACACTGTGGGAGCCACTGGAATTATATCTCTTAACAATACAGCCTTTCATCTTTCTCAGACTGCAGTATATATATATAATCCGACTGGCTGGTTTATTACATTTTTATTGCTGTCAAATTTTTCTGAAGATTAGACTGGGAGGAAAAATGCCTTCAGAGTGAGATCTCTGAAGGTGTGAAATGGCCTCTGAGGAGGGGCACTGGGAGCATCACGGTGTGAGTTATTGCAAAGCAGGCAGTCCAGAGGATGGGAAATTCCCCCCTGGAGGTGATGATGCCTGGGTGACCTGGCTGGGATGGATTAGCCCATGCTGGGGGTCGCCTTTCCACAGGGTGGGTGGGTCCTGCTGGGAGCAGATTTGGCTGCTTCCGATGAGTCTGTGGGATTTAAAACATCTCTGAGATGCATTTCCAGTGAAACAGCCAAAGTTTCTGTGTGTTACTGGACTGCAGACTGTGTTTCTTCGTACTGATGGCTTCTGAATGGTTAATTCCAGATATTCTCTCACTTGTTTAAAAGCTTTAATTGCCCTCCACTTTACTGGGGCCTTTCAATACCTAAAGGGAATTATAAAAAGGGGAGGACAGGTTTTCTGTGGGGTGCATATTGTTAGGAGAAGGGGTAGTGGATTTACATTCAAGGAAGGTAGATTTAGACTAGAGATTAAGGAGAAATCTTTTATGCTGAGGCTGGTGAGGCCCTGGCATAGGTTGCCCAGAGAAGCTGTAGCCTCCCAATCCCAGGAAACTCTTGAGGTGAGATTGGACAGGGCTCTGAGCAAACTGGTCTGGTTGAGGATGTCCCTGCTCAATGCAGGGGATTAAAACCAGGTGACCTTTAAAGGATCTTTCCAGCCCAACCTATTCTATGATTCTGTGATTAGATTTTTATGTCTGAATAGGACTTCTGAAGAAATACAAAGGGTTGAGCAGGTGGTGGTCTTATGGCTGAAATGAAAATGAAAGAACCAAATGCTGATTGGTGCAATAGAGCTCTTGAAATCAAGAGCTGATGGTTATTTTTCACATTTTGAAAGCTTTCTTGATGGACCTGCTATCTTTATCTCCATTTTGTCCTAATTTTTTTTTCTTTTTTGGTAATCTGTGCAGACACACTCCCTTTCTGCTTACCAAAGCCCCCATCCTACAAAGATTGATTTTCTTTTCCCATTTGGAGGAAAGAATATCTTTTCATAGGCAGTGGGAATGTGGGGAGGAACTGCTGCAGCAGAAGATTTGAAAACTTGTCTCTATAAATGGTAAGGGCAAATTCAGCATTTTGGAAAGAAATAATAATTTAAATGTACATCTTGGTGGAGGCTTGAGCTTCATTTATGTGGCTGTACGAATGCAAGCAAGAAACCAAGTAATTTCTAAAGAACTCAACAGCCCAGCTTTGCCTTTTCCCCTAGCAAAGCTAGATATATTGTGCAGTGTGCAAGACCTCTTCTTCCTTCCACCAGGGAAATTTCTGTTCTTTTACATTCCTCCATTTTACCACAGAGAGCTTCCTTTGAATCACCCAAGACCTGATTAATTCCTTATCCCATATAGATGTGAATCCTGGCTGGATCAGCTTGTCCTTTTATTTTAAGCTAACAATTTGAGCTCCATGCAGTTCATCTTGTGGGGCTCTTCCAGAGAAGAACCTTGCCACGTAAAGAAATTCCTTTTGCTTTTTTGTGATTATTAATCTGAGAAACCATTTGCAAGAGTATGTCCTGAATGCGTTTAAGGAACCTATTTAAAAAAAAAAAAAAAAAAAAAAAAAAAGTTTTCCAGCTCTCTGTATTATTTGATCTGTTATCTGCTACCTTCACTGTAGAAAGTGCCTTGCTGCATTTCAGCGATAACCTTATTGCTGTGTATCTGAGGCAGTGTTTAGGTTTCTGTAGTGCCTTTCATTGTGGCATCTCCAGCAGCTTTGCAAGTGTGCTGGAAAGTAGGTCAGTGTTATTCTCGTTTATAAAATAGAGGCTGAGTCTTTAGGTTTCTCTGTAACCAATTTTTTTGTTGCTCGCAAGTGGTTCTGGCTGTGGAGAAGTTGCTGACTTTTCTGCTTCACTTTGCAGTGCTAAACCTCCCCCTCCTTTCCCTCAAAACCACTTCTGGGATGTTGAGAGAAATCTGCCAGTATTGCTCATCCCAAACTTCCATGCTGAGCTTTCCTTCTGCCCATAGAATGGTCTGAGTTGGAAAAGACCTTAAAGCTCATTCCATTCCAACCCCTGCCATGGGCAGGGACACCTTCCACTATCCCAGGTTGCTCCAAGCCCCATCCAACCTGGCCTTGAACAAATCCAGGCACAGAGCAGCCACAAATTCTCTGGCAACCCTTCCAGTGCCTCACCACTCTCATTTTTGTCTTTTCCAAAATCCCTTCATCTGAGTCTCCAGGAATGCTCAGAACTGTGCACAGTGGGAAGATTAATGTGAAAATTTATCTCCAATGCAGTAATTCAACCTGACCTTTTCTTGTGTTTTAGTTTAGCATTTTACAATTATTTCTATTTCACAATACCATTATTATTATTAGTTTAGGGTTTTACAATTTTTTTTTTGAGTTCTTAGAGTTTCCCCGGAGAGGCTGATCCAAGGGTGGGAGGCAAAGAACCAGTGCTGCAAGAGGACTTGCATCACTCCCTGTTATGCTCTTATTGAATTCATTGCCTTTAACAAAGTGTTCCAAAAATAATTTTGGAGGGTTTACCTAGCAGCTTTCTGCTTCCCTCACATTTACACCTTGAAGTGCTCTCATCACAGTAATGGAATTTTTTTGGGTTGGAAGAGACCTTCAAGGTCTTGTCATTCCAACCTCCCTGCCATGGTCAAAGACAGCTCCCATCAGACCAGGTCATCCTTTGAGTTGTCTGCTGCTAAATTCAGGTGTTCCCCTATGTCTCTATACATGAAGTCAAGCATTAATTGCCTCTCCTTGGAGATCACAAGTGAAATATTGGAAAATAATGTTCTTGTGGGAGATACCCTCCCACAAGGATCGGTGTTCTTGAATTTCTCTTGGATCCGTGCAGCTTCTGTGATCCCTGAATGTTTTTTAATCTTAATGGAAGTGTATAAGGGGGCTTTGGTTTACTGAAAGATGAGGTCTGTGGTGCACCCTGCACTGGTCTCTGTGATGAGCAACTGGAAAACAGCATTTTGGTGTATTTGGCATTTTGGTTCAGCAAAATACATGGGGCTTTGAGGAGTAGTTTTGAGTGGTCCTCGACTAGGTAGACAGAAAGGATTCAAAGCAATTTGTAGCAGTTTAGGCTGATTTTTGTAGCAGATTTGAGTCATTGTATCCTATTTTAAGCTCCTTTTATGACATATTGTAGACATTTGATGGTTTTCTCTAAGAGCCATCCACAAGATCATCTACTTCTGTGGCTATACTCTCATTCTGTCCTTTTCCCACCTACTAAATGCTACAAACCACCCAGTTACCCTGGAAAAGGATTGCCAAGGGCATTTCTAAGGGTCCCATGGTTTTGTGGTAACAGAGATTTTGTTAGATGAAAGTGTTAAGGTCAATTTAGAGTAATGGATTGTGCAATCAGCCCACCCATCTCACAGTCTGTGAAGTGCCTGACTCCAAATCTGGCAGCCAGGGAGGATTTATGCCTTTGGATACCACCACTCTTCTCTGATTAAACTTGATTTTAGAGGAGCTATGTGGAAGTCCCTTGGAGTCCATGATGCCTTTAAATGTCATGTTTTAGATTGTTTAGAAAAAAAAACTCAGGGTTGTGATGTCCTCAGTAAAAGGCAAAGTCCTCCATAGGGTGCAGGCTGTTAAATGCTGAGCACAAGGAATTGGAAATTAAGGGGAAAGCATTGAGTGCTCTCAGTAAATTTTGGTGTAGGCCCCTGTTGCCTGTAAATAATTCTGTGCCACTGCTTGCAGCAAAGTTGGGAAGCTGGGTTTTGAGTGCCTTCCTGAGAAGTAATCTGCTTTGTTTTCCAGCCAAAAGATATCAGCATCTAATCCATTTTTGGCCCATTTCTGCTGCTTCTGGAAGCAGTGATGATGTGTTGGTTCCCACAGCTTGTATTTATTGTGGATTCCAAAGGTGTGACATCTACTGATGCATCAAAATGTCCCTGTTAAGCATTAAAATGTGCTTGTGTTTGGATGTGTGCATTAAAGTTGGTCTTCTCCCCTTCTCCCTCAATATCAAAAAGCTTCAGAGAGTTACAGAGTTGTAACAAGCTACAGCTCTGTTCATGAATTAAATGGCAAATAACTAAACCTAGAGAAGTTCGCTTTTCTCTGCCACAGAGTTGTACTTGCATTTGGAGTGGGACCTGCCAGCAGGGTAAATTAAGAAAGTTTCCAGTTATTCCTAACCTGTTTTGAAAATTAATGCATGAAAATAAAAAAATAGAAGCATCCGACTCCTTTGAGGTGGGTACTACCCAGAGTCCTCTCCTTTCATGGTGTGGAGTTACAGTTTTGCACGGGAAAAGTTGTCCAGAGTTGTAGATCTCATCAACAAGTCTAGAAAGGATATTTAATGACTGTAATATTATATGTGTGAAGGTCAGCAGTGCTGCACTGAAAAGAATTCAGATCATGCTGTTTCGAAGGGCTGCAAGAGATGTTGCAAACTAAAGTTAAGATTTATTCCTCTGAAAATAATTATCATCCTTGCAGGCAAGAGAAGGTGCCTGCAGAGAGCTTTGTCCATGGCAAATGTGCTGTTTAAAAGACTCTACACTCATCTGAAATAACATCATTCCATGCCAAAAATCTACTGCTCTTAGGTAGTTCAAAAGTTGATTTTATTTTTACCACATTTTTTAATCAATTAGCAGAATAAAAATGTCACTGCTATATATGGGCTGTAGAAAATTAATGTGACTTTTTGACAGGATGCTCTTGTAGGAGAACACAGCTAAGGAACACAGCTATGGATGCTGAGCTGCCTGTTGGAAATAGCACAATTCAGCCTTTGATTGTTATTTTTCACCATATTACGTCATTTCTCCACAAAATTCAATTTCTCTCTCCTTTGTGTGCTAGATTTAAATAGCATCCACTTTCTGCTTGGGGAAAGGTTGAGAGAGTCTCTTTGAGTTGTTTCTTTTTTTTAGAGCAGGGATATCTGTCAGGAGGGAGGTGGGCTTGGTGGCTGACTATAATATATTTTAATTATAATATATTTATTTTAAAATTCATAATACTAAAGGCTTGCTCCTCCAGTTAAACATGTGGGGTTTTGGGAGCTCAGCCACCTTGTTGTGACAGAATGCAAATAAACCTTGAGGGCAGGTAGTGAGGCTTTACTGCAAACAGATGCTGCTCTCAGCTCCCCAGAATGTTCTCATCCTACAAAAAATCGTGGAATCACAGAACAGTTTGGGTTGGATGGGATCCTAATCATCATCCAGTTCTAACCCCCTGCCATGGGCAGGGACACCTTCCAGTGGACCAGGCTGTTCAAAGCTCCATCCAACCTGGCCTTGGACACTTCCAGGGATGGGGCAGCCACAGCTTCTCTGGGAATCCTGTGCCAAGGTTTCATCACTCTCTCATAAAGAAATACACAATTTCTTTCTAATATCCAATCTAAATCTCCCCTCTGTCAGTTTGAAGCCATTCCCCCGTGCCCTGTCACTGAACCCCTTGTCCAAGTCCCTCTCCAGCTCTCTTGGAGCTGCTTCAGGCACTGGAAGGATCTCTAAGGTCTCTCCAGAGCTTTCCCTTTTCCAGGCCGAACACCCCCAGCTGTCCCAGGCTGGTTCCAGAGCAGGAGGGCCCCAGCTCTTGGAGCATCTCCGTGCCTTCCTGTGGACTGAAATTTCATTTGTACTGAAAATGTGGTCCTGGGTCTGTGGGTGTTCTTGTACTTATGGGGAAGATTTTGTTTCCCACTTGAAATGAGATGATTTCTGCTGAGGAAATCAAATTGATAATGGATGAGCTTTGGGAGAAGCATCTCTTGAGCCCTTCACTTGCTATTCCACTATTCCACCACCCCTTTGCCTTGTCTCTTTTTTTTTTTTTTTTTTTTTTAATATCTACAAGTAGATAAATATAAAAATGGTAAATAAGTAGAACAGTTTCCTGGAACATAGCCAGCTGTTCTCCACAGCAGAAACTATTAAAGTGCATCTAGCTCTTAGCCCTCTATGGTCTGGAAAATGATTCCCTTTATTTCAAAGCAGATACCCTAAATAAGGTGCTTGACTCCATCAAAGGTTGCAACCAGTGGAATCGAGCAAGGAAAGCATGATTTAAACACCCTGATACTATTCACCTTCTGCTCTTGTAGTTGTAGACTCACATATTTTTATTTTTTGTGCTAGATGGTGCATGTGAGGGGTTATTCTGTGAAATAGTTCCTTGATAGAAGGAGGAAAATGTCTACAAAAGGAATGTGCTAATGCTGTTTCATGTGGGATGTTTTTATGGTTATCCCACCCCCACCAGCACACACACATGCAGAGCCCCAGTGAACAACCAAAACAAATGGTTTTCAGCTTAAAAGTCAATGCTGCATTTATTAACTCTTTAGGGAATAAGGAATTTGATGTTCTGGTTTTGGGTGCTCCTATTGCATCAGTATCCTTGTTACCCCAGAGATAAAATCCAAGTGGGATTCAGCTTGAGGAAGAAAAACAGAAAACAAGTTTTCAGTTTGTGTTTTTTAGGTGGTGTAACTGGTGCCTTGGTGGGAAAATGATCACAACTCCAAGGCACCCGTTGCAAATCAAAATATTCCTGATGCCAGGGAATGTCCCATTCTTTTTGTTGCCTATGAGTAAATGTGGCTCTTGAAATACTTCACAAATCCTTCTGCATCAAAGTAGATCTTCCCCCTCTGGGTCCCTGTTGATGGAGTATCTCTTAGGTGGTTATGGGTGTGTTTTTTGCCTCACTCATCTGCCCTCCGGGCTGCAGCTGATCTGGGACGTGCAAACTGCTCTTCAGCTGTGAGAACGCCACATGAATCTTGTGTTTACAGCCAGGCCCTTGTCTTTAACCAGCTGGAAAAGGTTCACGGTCATTCCCATCCATGGGAGCCCACTTCAGCTCCCAGCCATGACCTGTCCATAACACTACTGACCCAAAAAGACAAGAATTAGGATTGAGGCCAATCCTCTGATTGCCATGACTTTCCAGCTGGGGGGTGCTTGTGGACATCAGCTTTTCTCTTGGGGAGGCTCCAGCTTGGTTACTGCTGCCTGTGGGCAGTTTGGTAACCCTCAGCTGTGATGGTACCACTGCTGTTCTCACCTGCTGGAGCTGTTGAATGGCCCTTGGGGTAAATCATGTCCAGGGATTAGTGTGTTGAGATGGAATTGTAGAATCATGGAATCATTAAGGTTGGGAAAGTCCTTTAAGATTGTCGAAGTCCAACCTTTGAACAAACACCACCACGCCCCCTAAACCATATGGGAAAGTGGCACATCTGCTCATTTTTTGAACACTTCCAGGTATGATGACTCTCCTGCTTCTCTGTTCCAATGCTTTACCACTCTTTTCATGAGGAAATTTTTCAATTTCCAACCTGAACCTTCTCTGGCATGACTTAAGGCTAGTACCCCTTGTCCTGTCACCAGAAGTCTGGGAAAAGAGGCTGACCTCCACAGCCTCCTTTCAGGTAGAAAGCAATAAAGTCTCCCCTGAGCCTTCTTTCCAATTTAGACACCAGCAAGATGATGGTGATTGCTGGAGGACAACATCATGAGCTCATAAGACTTCATTGTTCAAGTCAAAATAGGGAGAAGTAGTGTGTATGATTGGCTGGGTGTACTTTATTAATTTATGGTTTATTTGTTGTTTTCCTGAGTGTGAATTGGCAGGATTTTTCTTTAAGTCCTTTTTGAACTTGGTTATCCTCAATTGCTTCCTCTAAAAATTTCTCTGAGCTCATATCATGATCCATTATTTGTGAGTGCCTCACTGCTGGTATCAGATATCTGAAATTGGAAACATTTTGCCTGGAAATGAGAGTGATGCTACACACTCATGTTGCCTGGCTGGACAGACAGGAATTGCAGTTCTAGGTTGCTCTTGACCTTGTGGTAGGATGTGCCTCACTGTTCACTGAACCTGGGTGCTGCTGTGCATGATTCCGCTACTAAGTGAATTTGGGAGAGTGTTACAGGAGGCAGGGTGGCAGGAAGGTTTCCAGAGAGAGGCAGCAGCCTTTGGGGTTGTTTGCTCAGAAATTTTGTGCTTGCCTTGCTTTTGTTGTTGTCTTGTTTGCTGTGTGTTTTTATTTCACTCAGAGCTCACTGAAGGGTTTGCTGGAAGAGCCCCTTCAGCCATAACCTTTAAAGCTGCCACGTGAAGTACAGTGGCATCAGAAAAGCCACTCTCTGGAAGTGACATGGTGGCGTACAGTCAAGGATTTCATCCCTCTCCCTTCTTTTTTTGTGCAATGAAAATCTGAATTCCATTTGTAATTTCCCCGCTCATTTCTACAATGTCAGTGCTCCATATCCACCCTGAGATCATGGTGGCTCTTCCCATGAAGTTCCAGGCAAAGCACCTGGAACTTCCCATCTCCTTTGTGGCATTCACTTTTTTCCTTTTTTGTGCCTCTTTTTTTCTTTTGATAGGAAAAGTTAACTTCTCTGACTCAGAGAAGGTCAAGTGCAGTTCGTAAATATGTTTTACACAGCCTTACTTTTGGTCATATGCTTCGAGTGGCACCAGCATCCAACCAGCCCTAAATCCTGCAAAACTCACCTTGGCAGAACAGCCTCCACCAGCACCACCTTGATGTGTTTATCAGTTCTTCTCTGATTAAAGCTTGGCTCTTCTTCACCTGCATCACTCTTGGCCAGGGGGAGCAGGACATCTTTCATTGTCCAGTCAGAGTAAGCCGTGGTGCTCAGGACAGGCAGCTCCTGCTCCTGGTGCTGGGGGTGTTGGAGGCTGAAGCTGAGCTGGTGAAGCCCTCAGGAGCAGGAGGAATTATTCATGACAAGATCTCTCTGTCCTTGTCGCCTGCAGCTCTGTAATAGATTGGTTTAGGTGTTATAATTGCATTACACCTCCCTCCCCCTTCCATTTCCCTCTCTGCTCCTTCCACCCTTCTTCAGGGTTTAATTTATGCAAGTTGTGCTGCAAAGGAAACTTGGAATAAAAAAATAATAAAAAAAAAGAAAAATAAGAAGTGATAGAAACAGGAAGGGAATCCCGTTGCTCTTTGCATCCTACCCCAATTTTGAGAAAGGATGTAAAATCTTGCAGTTAACCTTACAGTTTTTAGCTGCAGAGCAGAGCCCTCTAAATGCAGGCAGTGAATGGGGTAGGAAGAGAGCTGGGATGTTCCCTTGTGTCGGAGTCCAGGACATCCCCCTGGCTGCCCTGGCTGTCTCGAGACCCCAGCAGGGGTCTCAGAGACCTTGGCAAGAAGTCAAAAACACTTGTGGCTTCAATTTTAGCCTGTGGAAAAGGTTGCCAAGTCTGTATGAGGAATTACAAGCCACAAGGGTTTGAGTAGTGTGATATTTGAACAACACAGGGCGGAAAGTAGAAATTTGGGGTTTCTAGAATGTAGTTCAGGGGGTCAAGATGGAGGGATTTGGGCATGTCCTAGCCTTCTTCTCCTTCTTGTCCTCCATGACTTGGTGTGATGGTGACACTTTTCTGTTGGTTTAAGGAGAGGTATTGGCACAATATTGTAAACAGACTATGTGTAACTTTTGATATAAAATGTAAATGCCGCCCAAGGCGAGAGGCAGAATGCCATGGCCTCCTTGCTAGACAGAGCTCAGCAGGTCAGAGAAAGAATGTTATAGGTAAGGAAGAATAAACAACCTTGAGAAGCCAATCCTACGCATTTCAGACTCCTCCTTTGGCTGCACAGGCTGGGAAACAAGGACTTTTACAATCTTGGGGTCATCCCAGCACAGCAGACCCTGAGACCCTTACGCTGTGGGAGCATCTCAGGTGACCAAGGATGAGGGGGAGTGGGGAGCAAGGATCTGATTAACCTGGCTCTCAAACCATTAAACCAAACATGCTCAGTTATGAAAGTTACCAAATTATGTATTTATATTTGCAGACATTTTATTTGTTATATATAGGGTATCACAGAGTGGTTTGGGTTGGAAGGGACTTTAAAGACCATCTAATTCCAGCCATGTGCAGAAGGCACTAAATCAGGTTGCTCAGAGCCTCATCCAAGTGTTTATTAAAGGGATGAGGCATCCCCAACCTCTCTGGGCAGTAACATGGCTTGCATTGTTTCTTCTGTCTCATCAGCAAGTTTTTAATTAATATGGAAGAGATCTTAGCTAAGGCTTTTTTTTTTTTTTTTTCCCATTTGTCAAGCTAAAACTGGTTAAAGCCTCAGGCCATGAAAAACACCCAGAAGACTGGGATAGCAGCTGGGCCAGGGATGGGAGTTACCTCTTTAATTACCTCTTTTCCATCTCCAATCTTTTGCAGGTTGGTCCAGCACCTTTAAGAAAATTCTGCTGCAATGTGTTTATTATTGAACTCAGAATAACCTTTCATAACCTCTATCATTTTACATTTATGTGCTACATATTTTCTGGCAGCATCCTGTAACTCACGTATCACATACAGAAACGATGATTTTGTCACGGAAAGAAACAACACACCAAAAATTGGATTTTTCTTTTTAATTGAGGTGTCTAACCTTAATTACAGCAGGCTGTTGGTCCAGCAAACTTTTTGCTTGAGGAAGAAATCCATCGACAGCATTTTCACCTCATTGAAAGACATAAAAATGAAACCCTGGATATTTTGTTCTTGTTTGCTAATGCAGAGAAATAACAACTTGGAGTATGAATAATGTAAAAGGCACGCAGTAGTTTGTGGGAGAAGTGAGTCAGTTCTGCTTGCTGAAGCAGGCTGGAAGTTCACCCAGAAAGAAGCACCTCTTGCTATGAATGAATGAAGGAAAAAGTGTTTGGAGGTTATTTTTAATGACAGACGTGACATTTTTGAGCTCCTGGATGGCCATGTGGGAATCCAAGGCGTGTGCAGACAGACAGAGACTGTGAAATGGAGCTGTTCAGTAGTAAAAAGTAGTAGCAGAGGCGGTCTGAAGTTCTGGAGAGGTTCTTACGGAATTGAAATAAGGAGATTTTGCTTTTTTTTGATTCTACCGCTACTGCATTTTCCCACCAAATACAGTGGGTTGGTTGGTTGGATTTTTTTTTTTTCTGGGTAACTAGGGCATGATACATAGAAAAGCGGATAGTTTTATAAATCATTAATTTATTGAGTATGACTAAAACTTTTGATTTTTTCAGGGACAGAGAA
Source organism: Taeniopygia guttata (assembly GCF_048771995.1). NCBI lineage: Eukaryota > Metazoa > Chordata > Aves > Passeriformes > Estrildidae > Taeniopygia > Taeniopygia guttata. Next base: position 149,073,596 of record NC_133026.1, on the reverse strand, counting down.
GAAAGAGGGATGGTGCAGTGATAACCTAAGGAGACTGGAAGGTTTTCCTTTTCCTTTTCCTTTTCCTTTTCCTTTTCCTTTTCCTTTTCCTTTTCCTTTTCCTTTTCCTTTTCCTTTTCCTTTTCCTTTTCCTTTTCCTTTTCCTTTTCCTTTTCCTTTTCCTTTTCCTTTTCCTTTTCCTTTTCCTTTTCCTTGTCTGGAATGCTTGATCCAAGTAAAAGCCTTTCTATGGATTTAAACCACTCACTTTAGCTGAACATTTAGCTTCCACAGTGGTGTCTTGGGGTTTTTTAGAGCATTAAAGGATGGTAAAACTTTTTTTAAAAATTTTTTTATGCATGTGTTTATTTGAACTTCTGCAATTAAATTAGTTTTGATTGAAATGTTGTTGTACACATGGTGTTGTTTGGTGGCATCTTCATGGTCAGAGTTATCATTAAATCCACTTTTGCTTCCTCTGCTCTGTGACCTGGGGTGGTGACTGTAGGGGAAAGTGGGAGAGCAGATAAATATCATCAGGGGTATTTAATCCTGCTTTTATTTTCTGTTTCACTTTCTCTTTATTTCTTCTTTTCCTCCATGGGAGGCCAGATGTAGATGGAGGAGGCTGTGCACTTAGAGGCTTGGTTTAGGTGACATAGAATGGAGCCATGTGTCACACATCCCTCAAGCAAAAAGGACAAGAGGAAACAGCCTCAAGTTCTGTTAGGAAACATTTCTACTGGATATCAGGAAAAAAAAAAAGTCTTCATAAGAAGGACTGGAAGAGGCTGCCCAGGGAGGTGGTGGAGCCACCATCCCTAGAGGAATTTTAAAGACCTGTGAATGTGGCACATAGGGACAATGGTTTAATGGTGGCCCTGGCAGTGCTGGGTTAACAGTTGTCTGGATGATCCTAAAGGTCTTTCCCAACCTAAATGATTCCATGGTCTGTCTGTCATGCTGTGGTGGTGTATGGAGGCTCAGTGTGGGCAAGAGGAGGAATTGGGGAATCCTGTTTTGAGAAGGAATTTAGGAGGACTGTTGTTAATGGATGAAGCTCCTGATGGGGTTGTGAAAACCACTGCACTCATTTACTTAGCACAGGGTGAGCTGATAAAAGGTGAGTGGAAGGTACCAGGTGTCAGAAAAGTCAGAATTTGTAGTGGAGTCTGTGCTGAAAATTGCAAAGTTTTGATTGCTATGGGTTGGGTTTTTCAACCTTCCCCTAATGCTCTTTCCCATCAGGAGGTTGCTGAGGACAGGGAAATCAAAACAGGTTATGAAGACTTTTTGTGGTCTGCAAGAAAACAAACCAGCAAACCAAAACACCAAAAAAAACCCTTCCCCAACCAGTCAGCAAAAAACCAACCCAACCCAAAAAATAATCTTCTTGTAGCCAGTAATAATTTTTAGTGGTTTCTGCAGACTGTAGGCTACCACATTTAATAGGGAAAATGTGTTACAACCCACACATGGAATCATGTGCTTCCTCATGCTAGAGGCGTAATCAAAGCATAAAATTACACAGAAATATGAATTAAGAGAAAAAAAAGGTGATGGTGGCATCTTGGAACACGGAGACAATAAATTGCCAGAAGAGAAAAGGTATGTGTGCACCTCCAGCAATGGACATAAAAACCAGTAGAACAAATTGCAGGAGGAATGAATGGATTCAGTAATTCTTGGTACTCTTGCATGGACATGGACATTTCTTTGGGAGATACCTTGTGGTCACATAAATGAGTTAAAAGGCAGTAAATGGGAATTTGACAACTTTTTGATGATCTAGAAGAGAAGAAACTTAACTCTTTGTTTAAAATTTATGAAATTCTGGAGTTAAAATGCCTGGACTTACTTCTCTGGAGTAAGGACATTGTTGAGCAAGTAGCTAAAATGGCACTTGAATAACTTGTTAACTGTCCATGTCTTAAGAATCAAGAGTGGTGATCTTGTGTGCATTTGTATCATGGCCCATATCATCACTTACAGGTAAATGTAGGAGAGATGAATAATAACATTTTTCTTATTAGCTTCCTATCAAGGTGTGTGAATCTGTACTTGAGCAATTTGCAGCACAGCAGATCTGAGCAGTCATCATTTGCACATTAATAGCTGAAATCAAAGCTGGGGTGAATGCAGATTGGTGGATTTAATTTCAGTGTTTGTCATATCTCTGCTGATTTCTGCTGTTACAGTCTTTCAGCATTTTTTTTTTCTTTTTTTGGTGTCCAATTCTTTGTAGCTCCATTTTGCCATATATTTATTTAATAGGCAACTTGGGGATCCCGGGTGCTGCAGAAACACAGGAGGAAAAAAAATAGAAACAGCTTCCACCTGGAATTATTAATTTCAAATTGTGGAGGAATGTTTTAAAGGGTGCTCATTTGTTGAATATTTAGGTGTAGCAAGAGAGGAAGGGTTAGGTTGGAAAACAGCTCTGCAAGAGGGAAATACTGTCCTGTAAGGGAATGTGGAGCAGGGGGGAGAACAGCAGTGTCAAATCTCAGGATAAAGGAAAAACTCCATTAATGTGTGAGGCCAGGAGCAGGTCAGAAGAGTTACAAGGACAGGGCTAAACCTTTGGACGTGGTTGAAACTGAACTTTCTAATTTCACTTTTGAGCTGCTGTGTTTTACACCTGTTGCTGCCTGTGGTGGATCAGCCTCTGCAAACCCACCCAGCTGCTCATTCCCCCTTTCCCAGCTGCATGAGAGGGGAAAAATGGGATAAGGAAGCTCGTGGGTCAAGATACAGACAAGGAGATCACTGACTGATCACCCTCATGGGCAAAACAGACTCGGCTTGAGGAAAACTAATTTATTGCAAGTTAAAATACATTTGGGTAGTGAGAAATAAAGATGATATTAAACCCACACTTTCCCTCCATACCCCAAATTTTTTCCTGTTATGAAGAAACTCAGGAGCTGTTTCAAGCCATGACCTAGAATAAAATCTGTCTTTCCAAATTTTCTTAGTTTCTGTAGATGTAAGTCTCCCATTTTAATATTTTGTTTTGGGTTGTTTGGGGGTTTTTTTGTGTGTTTTTATTTTAAATTTATTTTCTTTTTTTTTTCCAAGTGCTCTATTTACTTCACTACATAGTGTTAATGGTCTTATGTATTATTCTTGCCTTAAATATATTTCTTTGTAGTTCTGCTTTCCTGAAAGAAACACCCTCCTAGGTGAGAGATCAAGAATATATTAAAATCCCATTATCAAACAAAAATTTTTTGCAAAAACAAGAAACATGCATGTTTGTAATACAATAATTTAGGTAGAGCAGCACTAATGCAAAGTTGAACATGGTTGTTTCCTTGCATTCTATTTCTAAATTTAAAAAAAATAAAGGATCAAACAGCAAAAAAAAAACTCCATAAACAAACAAAAAATTCCTTTTAATATTTAATGGACAAGAGTAAGGCTGTGATGTATCTGTATAATTTAAACACTTCAACAGAGAGAGTAAAAAAATGGAATGTAAATAGCTCCTGGGGAAGAGGATGATTCTTTTTGAAGGGCCTCAGACAGCAAAGCTGGGGTGTTGGTGACACTGCCGTGGACTCTAACCACAGGCTCAAGACAGGCCTTGAGATGAGAGGTTACTGATCCAGGGAGGATGGCTTGGAAACCCTGAGAACCTCAGTGCCAAGAGAGAATTTCTTTTCCTGGATTTATATGACCTGATATTTCTGCTGAGCATCAGTTTTCCACTTAAATTGTCTTTATCACTTCTTTCTTCCAGGAGCTTCCAGTTTTTGCATGCCAAGGGAGCAAGTTCTAAGAATCATAGAATGGTTTGGGTTGGAAGGGACATTAAAGATCATCCAGTTCAAACCCCCTGCTGTGGGCAGGGACAACTTCCACTGTCCCAGGTCAACCCAAGCCCCATCCAACCTGGCCTTGGACATTTCCAGATATCCAGGGACAGCCACAGCTTCTCTGGGCAACCTGTGCCAGGGCCTCACCACCCACACAGGGAAGAATTCCTTCCTTAATATCCAATCTAAACCTTCCCTCCTTCAGTTTGAAGCCATCCTCCCTTGTCCTGTGGCTCCATACACTTTATCCAAAGTCCTCCTCCATCTCTCTTTTAGGCCCTCTTTCCTCTGGATCCTCTTTTGATTCTTTGTTAGTGTTTCATCAAACTTGGCAGTAGAGTTGGACGTTGCAGACTGTTCCAATGCCTAATTGATCCCTGCTGGACTGTTCTGGAAACTCGTCCCACCTCTGGAATTGGCTTTCATGTAATTATAGCCTGATGCCTTGTGCTGATGAGTTTTTTAACTCTAGGACACATCCATTTTCTTCGGTCACTCAGGATGATGCTGTGTCTCACCAGGTTTTTTTGTCACCAGTGTGGCATGGTCTTGTGGTGAAAACATTTCCTGAGGTTCAATAAACCACAGTTCCTATAGATCCATGCTGATTTGAATATTTAATAACTGTCTCTCATGGCTGAGGTTTCCATCAGATGAAGAATCAATTCATTGACTTGTCCCTTCCTTGCTGGCAAGAAAGGAAGTGTTAAATTGCCCACTGCAACCCAAAATTAAATAATTCTTCTTTAATAATTGAGTCCAACATCAGCTGTTTCTTCTTCTTTTTTGTCTTTCTTTTAATTTACTTTTTCCTCTTCTTCTCCTGGATTTGTTGTTGGGCTGGCAGGCCATTAATGAGCACAGCATTGCCTGCTTTACCCTTTTACTTTGATTCCACATTAGCTTTTCTTCTGGAATCCCCTTGATTCTCTCCAAATGGTGTCACAAATCAGCACTAATGAGCCAAATCGCTGCTTGCCCTGCTCTTTCACAGTGTTTGGTGCTTGTGTTACCCAGGCTTGCTGGATTTAATCACATCTGAGCTGCTATTTTTGGGCTTTCCTGAGCAACCGGTAGGGTGGACATTAATTTCCACTGACTTTTAGTGAAATTTTGTGTTTGAATGTTTTTCAAATATTTTCCAAAGGTGGAAATAATTTGCAAACATTCCTGATTTATCTGAATTGTTCATGAGTTCAGTCTCTTGTCCTGTACCAGCTCCACTGTGAAAATTATTTTTTGCCTCCACCGTTTTTTCCCTTAGCTATTTGGGGTTTTTTTTGGCTGTAGATTTCTAAGATAATTTTTTGTGGTGGTATGGGGGAGATTTTTCTGGATTTTTTCTCCAGTTGATTTATTTTCCTTTCTTTTTTTCCCAAAGTACATATGCAAACATAATGTTTTGGAGTATTTTATATAGTTCTTTACTCTCTGTAGGAAGGATTACCACCTTCCCTAGCTGAGAATTGTGGATATCCAGGAAGGGATACCTTTGAAATTCCTACATGTTGTTGTTTTTATCATCTCCTTACACCCTTCTATTTTTATAATTAAATACTTTACTAAAACAGGCCTTTTAAAACCAGCAAGGTTCTAGACTTAATTTTGCTTTAATAATTTTTGAGGTTTTTTGTTGCTGTTTTTTTTTAAGTGAATGAGTCATGATTACCCAAGCAGCCACTAATTTTCAGTTCTTTGATCAATTCCTCTGTATCAAGAGAGGTCTATCACAAAATTCCCTGGAGTGAAGAATAATCTTTCTGAGGTAGGAGACTTGTCATCTGTAATGTTTAATAATTCCAGGGGTGTTTCAGCCCTGATAGCAGAATGCTACAAGCAGATGCCACTCAGACTGAAATCCCTCAATAAAGCCTTTTTCTTTATACTTCATAAGCAAGTGCTGGTCTTTGGTGTGTTTGTCAGTGGTGTGGAAGTGCTGTCATATGTGGGTTTGGATTCTTTTGCTTTGTTGGTCACTCTTGAAGAGGTTAAAACATGGAAAAGTCATGTTCCATGTATGCCAAGGCCTCTGGGAGTTTTCAGGCATACAATCATTGAATGGTTTGGCTTGGAAAGAGCCTTAAGGACTATCTTATCCAACCCCCACTATGGGCAGGAAGACCTTTTTTGATGGTATCCATCCTTATGTGGCTGTCAAAGCTCCCCTAATAGAAAAACTTTGAATATTTTGACCGCCATAGTCTCTTTGAGGAGCTGGTGGTGAAATAATTCATTCCTGTCAGAAAGGTTGGCACTGATATACTGAACCAAAACTTTTCATGAAGTTCTTTCCTTTTCTGGTGGTTGTACTAAACTGTAATGAAGTTTACATCCCTGTCTTCCTCACTGCCTGAAAAGGTCTGGGTTGATTTAGTCATGAAAAGCATCAAAGAATTATTCAAATGCTATTAAATTTTACTTCATTAAGTAAAAAGTTTGACAGGTTTCTGCAAAGGCTGGTGAATGTGGCTTCTGGGTTCTCCCATGGGTAAAATAGGATGAGAGGCTGGGGTGGACTGTGATAGTCGAGAGTTCTGACAGATTCAGGAAAGGAAGAAGCTCTCTTGAGACCAGAGCTTGAAATTACCGATTGGTGTTCACCCTCTCCAGAGGATTTTGGGTTGAGGTTGACAGTCCTTATCTTTTTTTTGGGATTCTTGCATCTGTTTGGTTAATTACAAACTTGTTTTAGAGAGGATCAAATAGCATGGAATTACGTATTGAGTCTCACCTGACAAATTGATGTATTTTAAAGAGATTCTAAACGACATCTCATTTTTGAGTTATTTTAAAAGCTAATTAGCATATAGTATTGAAATGACTGTTAGTGTGTATGTTGTAATTTTTATGGAATCACAAAATGGTTTGGGCTGGAAGGGATTTTAAAGATCATCTAATCCCAACCCCCCCTTTCCTGGGGGACTGGGACACCTTCCACTAGACCAGGTTGCTCCAAGCCTCATCCAGCCTTTGGACACTTCCACAGATGGAGCATGAGTTTAAAATACAGAGACTGACATACACGCAAAACTGAAATGTTTTTTTGCTGATTGAGAAACTTTTGTGTGCAGAACTCCTGGAGAAGAGCTAAAGAATGAATGTCTGAAAACTCATCAGGTCTTCTCCTTGCAGGAAGTGCAGCTTTCAGACTGTTCAGATTTTGCAAAGTAAAAGTCTGCCTCAAGTTACCAGGTCCTGAGAGTTCTTCAAGTTTAATTTATCTGTGTTAGTTTCGTTGGCAGGGGGATTCTCCCTCTCTCCTTCACCCTTGTGAGACCTCCTTGAGTAATTTATCCAGGTCCAAGGTCCCAACATAAGAAAGAGTGCAGAGGAGAACATGAAGATGCTCCAAGGGCTAGAGCCCCTCTGCTCTGGAGCCAGGCTGGGAGAGCTGGGAATGTCCAGCCTGGAGAAGAGAAGGCTCCAGGGAGAGCTCAGAGCCCCTTCCAGGGCCTGAAGGGTCTCCAGGAGAGCTGGAGAGGGACTTGGGACAAGGGCCAGGACAAGGGCAAATGACTTCAAACTGAAGTTGGGGAGATTTAGATTGGCTATTAGAAAGAAATTTTTCCCTGTGTGGGTGCTGAGGCCCTGGCACAGGTTTCCCAGAGAAGCTGTGGCTGCCTCATCCCTGGAAATGTCCAAGGCCGGGTTGGACAGGGCTTGGAGCAACCTGGGATAGTGGAAGATGTCCCTGCCCATGGCAGGGAGGGCAGGTCTAGATTTCCAACCCAAACTATCCTATGCTTTTGGGGCTTTGTTTGGTTATTTTCCTTTGTTTGTTTTTGGGTTTGTGGATTTTGTCTTTTGAGCCTTTAACTTGCAGAACCATCAGTTGAGCTAGAAGAGTCTTCTATGTATTCATCAGACACTGTTAGCTGTTGTACCTGTTTTTGGTAATTAAATAAGCACTGAAGGAAGGCTGTGCACACTCTTGCAAACCACTTTCTGTAACACACAAAATATTTTGTTCTTGTATTTTCACTTGGACCAGCATGGAAAGAAACACCTTGAGGGTTTATCTGTGTTCTCTTTATTCCTCTATATTTATAAATACATACATGACTGGGAAGACAGAAAGCAAAAAGAGGTTTTTTCCAGGGAGTGAACTAAATCACAGAGTAACCAGGGAGGAACAGGAGCAGAAGCAGCAAGGGTCAGCCTGCCTTAATGAAATTACACCGTTTAAAGTTGTTATTTTAAGAGCTTTTCCATCTCACTGTACCTGAGCACCAGTGTCATGCTGTTAAATCCGGGAGGCTGAATTGCTTCGGTGTGCTCTGGGACAATGTCCTGATACAGGAGGGAGGCTGTAATGGTTCAGGTTAACTCACACCTGTTATGTTTGACAGCTGAAGTGCTGTTCCCTGTGCTTGGCCTTCCCTTGTGTGGGGGAATATCAGGAGCAGTGGGTCTGTGGTGGGGATGTGCTGATTATTGCCGTGCTTTAAACAGTGGCTGTTGTCTCTGGGCGTGAACCAGTGTGTGCCCAGGTGGGCAAGAAGGCCAAGGGCATCCTGGATTGTATGAAATAGTGTGGCCAGAAGGACTAGGGCAGTGATTGCCCATCTGTGCTGGCCACTGGTGAGGCAGCATATCGAGTGCTGAGTTCTGTTCTGAACCCCTCATTTCAAGAAAGACATTGAGGAGCTGGAGCATGTCCAGAAGAGGGAATGGTGCTGGAAAAGGGTCAAAAGAATAAGTCCTATAAGGAACAGCTGAGGAAACTGGGGGGCTCAGCCTGGAGAAAAGGGGGCTCAGGGGGGACCTTCTTGCTCTCCATAGCTCCCTGACAGGAGGGGCATCCAGGTGGGCGTTGGTCTCTTCTCCCATGAACAAGGAACAGGATTTGAGGAAATGACCTTAAACTGCATCAGAGCAGGTTCAGGTTGGACAGCAGGAGGAATTTCTTCATGGAAAAGGCTGTCAATTGTTTGAAGGGGCTGCCCAGGAAAGTGGTGGAATCCCTATCCCTGGAAGTGTCCAAGAAACAACTGGATGTGGCATTCAGTGCTCTGGTCTGGTTGACAAGGTGGAGATCAATCAAAAATTGGACCTGATGATCTTAGAGTTCTTTTCCAACCTAAATGATTTGGTGATTCTGTGAATTATGTTGTTCATAAAATACTTCGTTAAACTTGCTGCTATATTTTTCCTTCCCCCACCACTGTTGTTTTGTTTTTTTTTCTCTGAGTAAGTGATGGTTTCAAACAAGTGCACTTGAATTTGGTTGCCATGGCGTGTGCCTGGAGTCTGGTACAGCTCCTAGAAAGTGCAGGCTTGACTTTGAGAGTGGATGTCACAGCTGAGATCCTGGGCAGCTGATTACATTCCACAACTGCCTGAAGCATCTCTGGGAGCAGGATGCTCTCCTGAGGCCATGGTGCACTCCAAAATGGGATAAAGGATATCTCTGTGCCTTTCTGAAGAAAGCCAGCATGGGGAGGCATCTCTATCTCTGTGTAATGCCTTTCTCAAGATAAAGGCCATGGAAAGCTTGCAATGCTGGATGAATTTGCTCTGCCATATGCTTGTGGAGGAGTGTTTTTCTGAAGCTTTTATGTATGACTGGTAATCATAGATTGGTTTAGAGAGACATTTCTGAAAGTGTGAAGGGAAAGGAAGGGCAGCATGGTAATTTGAATTAATTGTAGTGTTTATCAAGTCAACATCCAGTGGAGACCAAATTATTATGTAGTCTCTTATTCTGCTTGTAAAAAGCATAACTGATTAATGAATCCAAGGTCAGATTGAAAAAAAGGGATACACCTCCAACATCTAAAACGTTTTAACATATCTCATAATACGTGAAATGGCTTTGGAAGCAGACCACAGTGGGGTGGGTTTTGCTTGTTTGCTTGTTTTTCCCCTTTAATCTGCAAATAGATATGTGGAGACAGTTCTTTGTGCTGCACTGAGCTGAGAACAGCCAACAAAGACAGAAATTCTGGTCTAGCACATGCACCAGGAAAAATTTATTCACTGAAAGAGCTGACAAGCATTGGAACAGGCTGCCCAGGGCAGTGGTGGTGTCACCATCCCCGGAGGGATTTAAAAGATGTGTAGATGTGGCACTTGGGGACATGGGCTAGTGGTGGCCTTGGCAGTGCTGGAGGAAGGGTTGGACTTGATGATCTTAGAGGACTTTTCTAACCTAAGAAAATTCCATGATTCTGTGATTGTTGTGGTAGAAATTAATGTTTTAAAACCTTTGTCTCCCTTACTGGAGGTGGGGAGAAGAACAAAGATGCAGAGCCTTGAGCAAGAAATCTGAGAGCCATGACCTGGACCTTCATCCTCTGGTTTCAGCCCTCTGTTATTTTTAACATCAAATCCAGAGGTACCAAACCTTGCCTGGATCCACACCCTGAAACAAGAGGGTTGAGTTGCTGGTGTTCAGTCACATCCTCCAAAAGTCCTGCCAGGACTGATGGGATAATTGTCAGTTTAAAGGATTTCTCCGTTTCCCTCCGCTCCATCACCTGTGGGACCACAGCAAACAGAAAGTCAATCAGCATGTCATGTACATTTAAACTGTCCCCTCCTCCTGGGGGAGCTGAGCTCTGTCAGTCTGGCTGTTGGAAAATGAAATGTACAGATTTAGGAGCAGAAAATTCGGCTGGTTTGAAATGAAAAAGTGGATATTTTACCCTTATGACACATGATGAAGTATCTTTTGGTATCTAGAGACAGCACTGTCAGGGGACTAGGCTGTTAATTTATTACGTGAATGATGGTGGTATCAGGCTGTGCTTATCTGAGCCAAGCCTATTTTAATGATCAAAACCTTGAACCTGGAATTTAGGGAAAAAAATTTGGACTAAATTAAACAAAGAGACAGTCTCTCTTTTGTATAGGATTTGTAGAATCAACATTGATTAATTGGAGTTGCAGTAATTACGCACTGATTAAAGTCAGTTGGGTTTCGGTGGTTTATTTTGGTTTATTTGTCTTGTTTTTTGGGGTTTTTTGGTGGTGTTTTGTTTGCTTGTGTTTTGTTTTGGGTTTTATTTCCTGTTTTTGTTTTTTTTTCCTCTTAAATAACTTTATTATGTCTTAAGAGAGTTTATTAAAATATATATTTATTATAAGTTTATTATATCTTAAGATAGTTTAAAACAAAAAACTAAAAATAAAACAGGTGGAGAGCCTTTGGTTTTCACCTCATCAAAAAGAAACGTAAGTTTTGCTGACAGAAGATCTGTAAATATTTTATAGAATTCAGACAGGAATCCATCTGGACAAGATTTCTTTTTTTAGCATTTCATTCTCTTATAATTTGTCTTAATTTTATCTGCAGAGAGCAGCTACCTCAGATTTTTGAATTGAGTGTTTGAAAATGGATTTAAAAATGTTTCCCTGCGAAATAATGGCATGGTAGAGGCAGGTGTTTCCTTTGAGCAATTGAAAGTGGGACTACCCCTCCCTGCTGGGGCTGCACACCCTCTGTTTTTGCAGTGAAACAATTTATTCTGAAATATCTGCAATGTGTACAGTGCCTGGCAAAATTTAGTTGATGCAGTTTATGATACCTACTTGAAATAACAGCAATACGTTCTGATTTTTATGGGCATGTGATCATTAGGGGTCAGATTCTCATCTCTTTCATGGAAAACATTTAATCCTTGGATTAAAGCAGCACAAAGAAGGAGCCACTGCTCAATTTGAATAAATATTTCTGGTCTTCTTGTGGAACCCATTAGACACAACTCCCTGCACCCTCCCAGTGTTCCCATGATCTTAATTGCCTGAATTGTTTGTGATTTTATTTGACCTTAAACTATTTCCTTTATGCTCAAATTGCAGTGTTTTTATTTTTCCTCTCAATAGTGAAAGTGGTGGTTGATTTAAAAGGTACAACAGATAAGCTTTACTAATCTTCTTTAAATTTAAAGACAGTTTGCATTTTTGCATAGCTGATGTGTCTTTTGAGAATTATGTTTTTTTTTCACGTTAAATGTCACTTAATCAGGTTATTTACCAAGAGGAATGCAAATTATGGAATGGTTTTGGTTGGGTTAAAAACTCATCCAGTTCCAACTCCTTTGTCACAGAAAGGGACATTTTCCACTGGACCTGGTTGCTTAGAGCTCCATCCTTCCTGACCTTGGACACTTCCAGGGATGGGGCATCCCCAACTTTTCTGGGCAACCTGTGCCTGGGCCTCACCACCCTCACAGGGAAGAATTCCTTCCCAATATCCAATCTAAACTTGCCTCCTTCAGTTTGAAGCCATTCCCCCTTTGTCCTATCACCACATGTCCTTGTAAAAATATTGCAGAGGAGCCATGAGCTTGTGAGTGGTTTTGGAAACAGAGAGGTGTCCTTGGACTTTCCATGGTGCATCTTCAGAAGATCTTTATGTGCTCAGGGACTCAGCAGCCACCACATCCTCCCCCCTCATCTCTCCTAGACCCCTTAGATCCTCCAGTGATGTAGGAGGAAAAGCAAAAACCTCTGGACAGGACAAAAACTCCTCCAGCTTTTGTCCAATTAATTTTTGCACAGGGCTTCTTTCATTGCCTTTTTCGCATTAGTTTTTGGTGGTGACAAATCTCCTCAGTTCACCCTTTATGTTTTGGACATTTCCTGCATAAGCTGTTCCATGCTTTTCACCTCATCCTTGAATCTTCAGTTTCATTTTCCCCATCAAAACACTTTTTGCTGTCACTGGCACCTTGCAAATGTAATTTCCATGGATTATTTTGTGTCTGTGCAGGTGGATGGCTTCCCAAAGCTCTGAATGTACCACAAGTAAATGGTGCAACAGAACATTTGAAATAAAAGTTCTTTTGGCCCATGTCCCAACTCCATTACATAGGTCTCCTTCCTTTTGTGTTTTGTTTATGTTCAGAATGGTGCTTTCTTCATGCTGAAAAAGGTTTTTTAGTCGAAAAACTATCAGTTAAAAACCTGGCTGATAGCTACAAAGGGCAGGAGGAAACAATTCTCAAATGTGGATCCTATTGTTTACGTAGAGTCAAGTCACTAAAAACACCACCAAGCAATTAAATAACGGGACCACTGAGATTAGACAAGCTTGGATAGAGGATATAAAAAATCAAGTATGGGTGTCTGTATTTCTACTTACTATTGCATCTCTGTGTAATGATGTTGGAATTCCTGGGTGGTGGAAGTTCTGTAGGCATTGCTGTCACCAGCTGAGAGCAGGTACAGCAGAACAGAGTCTGCCTCTCACCTCACCTCACCTCACCTTATTGGGACCTAAATATTTTTATACTTTAGAACCACCTTAATTTTCATCCATCCCTAACAGGGATGCAATTATATGACATAACTGCAGTGCTCCTGTGCAGAGCAGTAAAATGAAGCACGACACAGATGCATCTTTTGCTCTTCATCAGGTGTGAACTTGGCAGCAATTAGTTCCTTTTGCCCATTCCTGACTTTAGTCTCCAAAATGTGTTTACCTTCATGAATTCACAGATGGATTTAGATTTGACCTGCCTGGACACAGAAGGATGCTCAGCCACGAGCCCTTGGCATTTGACAGGTCTCTGTCAATGCTCTTCCTTTTTCCTTTGTCCTTTCTTTCCTCTCTTGGGTGAATGGAGATCCGGTTTTCTTCAAACCCAGCTCTTAGGGATGGTCTAACCTTGTTTAATAGTCGAGGCTTCTCCCAGTGTTTTCCATGTTCTTCAGTCAGAGGTGGTACATTTAATACCACACAATGTCTTTTTGTTCTTCCTTTTTCCTTTCTTCTTTTCACAACCCTGTTGCATTTTTAAGCCTGTATAAGGTTTCAGGATGCACAACAGCCTGTGGCATGAAGTTCTTGCAAAATTAGACTTTACATGAGGGTTATCTTCTTTCTTATTTTCATTCCTGTCCTGGATTTACTTCATTACCCCACAGCTTTTGCACTGGGAAAAAAAAATAAAAAGAGGGGGGGGAGGATTGCTTTTTCCATGTGACTCAGGAATTCATGGAGTGTTTTTTTATGGGAATTTCCTGCACTCCAACATTATTTTCCCAATCTGATGAGACATTACATTTTTAGTTCTTCTACTGTATTGGGAAGAAAGTGGAAAAATTGGATAAGAAATTGAAAAGATTGGTGAAAATGATACATTTAAAGGTAAATTTTCAGGGATTTTAAAAAATCTGTTAACATGGTTAAGGTTCCCAGGAGCTGCAAACTTCCTCCACTCCCTCTCTACTGAAAAGCAGGCATCTCCTGTGTATTTTGACTGGATCTCCACTCTTCACTGGCTAAACTGGCTTAAGTCTCTCCCAGTAGCTCTGGGTACATACTGAGAAGTGAGGGTCGGTCTCTTCTCCCAGGTAGTAAATGATAGAAAAGAGGAAATAACCTTAAATTGTGTAAGGGAGGTTTAGATTGGCTATTAGGGAAAGTTTCTTCACCAAAAGGCTTGTCAAGCCTTGAAACAGGTTTCCCAGAGTAGTGGTGGATTCACCATTCCTGGGGCAATTTAATAGACATGTAAATGTGGCACCTGGGGACATGATTTAGTGGTAGCCTTGGCAGTGTCTGGTTGGACTCAATGATCTTAAAGGTCTTTTCCAACCCAAAAACTCCCATGATTTACATGCCTTAATTTGCAGCTGTTTCCCACTCTTCTGCCAGCCAGGTGTCCCAGCCCTACCCAATTCTCACAGGACAACTGAGATTGTATTTGGCACCCACATTTTGACAAATGCACCCCACACTGCATGTCCTGTCTTCACCAGGATCTTACACACAGTTCACAGTATAAAAATAGACCCTCTTTCTTGACAGAAAAAACAGAGGTCTACATTTTTAAGGGCAACTCTTCTCCCTGTGCAGGATTTGCCACTGAGCTGTTTTGCCTCAGCTCACTCGGGGCTTGGCGTTCCTCTCGCATGAGTCACGCACTGGAGTGGAGCTGCTTTTCCTCCTTGATATTTGCTCTCGGTTCCCTTTAGTGCCATCATGTGCTACAAGAGCTCCTCAGCAGAAGGAAGAGTCCTCCAGTGCCCGGTGAACTGTGAAATTGGCTGAAATGGGGCTTTTTAGGGTCTCTGGTTCATAACTGATTGGAAGCTGTGTCAGAGCAGACTTGACTGGCACTTTTCTCAACATGAGGGTGACTATAACCCAAAATATCTGTCTGTCTCAGTTTGAAAAGACAGGTGTCTGTTAAGAAAGGCAGGAGCCTCCCTTGAAATGGAAAATGTAAACCCTTTCCCTCCATATTATTATAATTTTGAAATTAGGGTTCTCTCAGGCAAAGATATGGGAATAGGAATAACAGTTCTTTATTAGGAAAATTCAAAATATAAATGCAATAGTACAAACAAAAAAAAAAAGTTTACAAAGTCAGAACATGCCCTGATACCCAGAGGTCAGGGTGGTGGCAGTGGTACCATTCCATGGTGGCTGCAGCCCTCCTGCAGTGCCAGCTGTGCTTCTGTGGGAGCAGGGATCCTGGACAAGGGGGGAGTTTTCCTCTGAAGGTCCAGGGGTGGTGGAGATGGGCCTGGTCTTCCTCTGGGAATTCAGTGGAGAAGAAAGCTGCTCCTCTGGGAATGCAGTGGGAAAAGGCTGCTGTGGTGTCCCAGAATGTCAGATTATATCCAGGTAGGAATGCTTGGCTCCTCCCCCTGGGTGGAGCATTCCCCCAGGGGATGATGGAATTTTATCAGCCATACAGGGACACTCACTGGCCCATGAACAGAAGAGATCTCCCGGAGGGAGGATTGGTTGTGGAATAGATAAAGAAAACTGCCTAATGAACAGAAGATAACTGCCCCACTTCTAGCACATGGCAAATAGAATACACAACCCCAGCCACATCTTTCAACCTAAGACTGTCATTAGGGTGAAAGAATGATGGGAAGGGGATTAATTTGGCTCTCCACAGGCTGCCTCAGGCTGGTAGCTGTCTCTGCTGTATCACAAATGCTTTGTGAGTGCAGCTGCTCTGGAGAAGACAAGCTCCTTTGACAGCACATATTTACATGTCCAGATGTTCTGTGTTCGCTGTCTTGTTGTCCTGGCCTGTAAAGCCTTCAAATGAGGTGAAATCTCTTTTCTCTTGCTGTACTAATCCTGTGCTCTCCTACCATGCTCTGCTGAAAGCAGGAGATGTGTCAGGAGGCTCAGCTCCATCGTGGAACATCCCCAGCTAATGAGGGTTGGTTGTTCGTGTGTTTTTCAAGGATTTGTTGCTGTATTTTTCTGCTTTGTCCCTCTGGTGAATATCTATGGTGAAAAACATCTCTACTTCTCCTTCCTCCTCAGTCCATGTTAATATTCATCCTGTTGCCTTGCTGCAAGCAACTCCAGAAATTCCTTGCCTCCCTGTGACTTTGCTTCTGCCATGGAACATTCCTTTACTTTTCAAACATTTTATTTTAAATGTTTTTTGTTTGAGAAGAGGGAAAGTTGAAATAAAGATAATGACAGTGCTCACCTTCCCTTCTGGCTTAGGGAGATTGTGTTGTAGTTTAAAAACACAGGCAGAAAGTCCTTCTGTGAACATCAGATTGGTGGAATATTAAGAAGGACTTGAAATAATTAAGGGATCAACCATGTTCTCTGACAGTGAGAGGCAAAACTGTGGCAAAACTGAATGAGTTGGAAAATTTGCCATGGTTGTGTTTCCTCAAATATGTGCAATGACAGGTTCACTAAGTTTTTTAGCAAATTCACTTTAGTCTGGTTGGAAAATTGGCTCACAGCCACTGCTGACTCTGGGCTATGATTCATGAAAATTTCTTCACCAGTAGAGTAGTCAGGCACTGGAAAAGGTTCTCAGAGAGGTGTTGTAATCACCAACCAGGGAAATGTTCAAAAGGCTTGTGGAAGGAGCCCTTGGGGGTTTGGTAGCTGTGAACATGGTGGTGTTGGGTTAATGGTTGGATTCAATGATCTTAGAAGTCTTTTCCATCATTATTCTGTGATCTGTTGATTAGATTTACACTGGACATAACTGACTTGGATCTTCTCCCATGGTCTTGATGGGAAACCTGAAATGAAGATACCAAGTTGTTTTCTGTCTCTTTATGAATCACAGACAAAGGTAGAAGTAGATTCTTTATTTCCCACTAGGCACTGTGTCCTCACCAGACCATGCTGCTTCTCATTTACCCTTCTGCAAGGTTTATTTATAATGTGACTGGTAGTAAACACCGGTGGAGGTGAGAGCATGTTCTGATTGTGTGTGTTGAATAACAATATTTCTTCTTTGGGAAGTGGAAACGAGTTATGTTTGTTGATGGAGGAGCAGGATCCTGGGATTTAGGAATCTATTAGTTTATCAATTCACCCATTTTGCCCTGCATCTTCCTTCCCTAAGCAATTGCATCTCTGTCTATCAAGATGTTCCCGGGGACTCAGAATCTGTTGCCATCCTCAGATGCATTTTTCATTATTCTGTTGAAATCCAATATAAATTTATAAATGCCATTTCTAATTTTGTTAAGCTGACCTAGTGTGGTGCAGTTGGTCTCTGTCCATTCGTGCGTGTACGTCTTTTATAATTAATAACTTTAACGTCAGAGTAGCAAACTAGACACCAGTTCCCTCTTTCCTGTGTTCCTTCTCCCTGTTTTTTATTACAGCAAATAGACATTAATATTCATCTTTTGTAACCAGTGAAAAGGCGGATGAAACCTGGATTTCGAACTGACTGGAAATTTAATTTTGCTGTTCACTGAAATATGTAATACTTGTGTGTTTGTCTAGCATATGGATAGATTAAGACTGTTCTACATGCAAGGTTCACAAAAAATAGACAGCATGGCACAAAACAGCAAATAGAAGAAGGCAATACAGGTAAAAAATAGAAAGAAAACCCCTGAGGTAGAAGTAACATAGTTTTGGAGCATTTGTACTTGGGCAGTTCAGGGTTTGAAGCTGTCTAGATCATCTTCTGCAGGAGCCAAAAGAAATGTTTAACTGTTGTATTAATGTCTGTTTAAAAAATAGGAAGGGTGACATCACATCTTGATCAAAATGAGCTCAGAGTGACCTGGCACTAAGTCATGAAAGCACTGCCATGATATGGCCTGGAACAGCAGAAAATATTACATACAGCTCAGTGCCCAGAAGATCTTTGCTCTCTCAAAGACTCAGGAGGCTTCTTTTCTCTTGATCTGAATTCCTCAGTATCAGGGAAGCCTGATTGCTTCTCCAGCAGTAAAGGTGTTTGGGTCCTGAGGGCTGGCCTTGCAAACCTTTTGCCATCACTCTGTCATTCATCACCCTCAGCTGCTGCTTTGGGGAACCAAACTGCCTCAGGGTGTGCTGCCTCCTGCTCTGAGGGTGGAAGGCATCCTTCTTTCCATGTCATCTGTGATCCTTTCCATGGAAGACTTTTTCTAGCAGGTAGTTTTGCTCTCAAGAAATTTACATACCTTAAAGGCGGGGAGGAGTGGGAGGGTCTACGAATCTGAGATTCCCAAGGTAAACAAAACATTTCCAGCCCTTCTTCTTGGCATTTGCCTAAGGCTAGCCTGTCTCTGGTGCCACATAGCAGGATTTGAAGCCTGTCTTCTGTTCTTTTGTGAGAAGACGTGAGGACAGGTAGATGTGGAAGGAGATTCTGTTTATTGAAGTGGCAGCTGGGACTGACATGAAAGGAGAACTTCAAGCAAGCTTCCAGATTGCTTTCCTTGCCTCTGTTCTTCGTGTCTGATGTGCAGATATTGGTGCAACGTGAAATGTGTGCAGAGAACTTGCATCCATCCCTTCCAACCTCTGTTACTTTTGGTTTCCTTCTGCTTTATGTTTCCTGTCAGTCCATCAGATCTGAAGCCCTCTGACATCATCAGGAGGTCCTGGGTGAAGGCATCCAGAGCTTGGTGGGGATGGAGGTGCCTTTTGATGGACAGGAAAGGGTCTGTTCTACCTGATGGGAGCTCCTATAGCTGTAAATCTTGGGGGTGGCTGAATGATGAAGGAAGGGCTTAGACAGGAACTGTTCCTGTTGGCTTTGCATGGTGTTGCTGAGCTGGGTGACAAATGAGATGGAGCAAAGGCTGCAATCAGATGTGCTGAGGACAGCCAGAGCTCTTGGTGTCATCACAATTAGAGGCACAGTGAACCAGCTGTCTCTGCTTGTGGCTCGATGTATATCTCCATAAAATGTCATGGATGTCTTATCTCGCTGTCTCTGACTTCGCAGCCTGTCCTGATCCTATCTGTTCCTGGGACAAAATGCTCTGCTCCTGGAGACATCTACAGTGGCAGCAGGGAAGAGAAATCAAATCCATTGGCTGCTTTCCTCAAATATGGACTTAGACGAGGAAGAACACAAAAAGAGAATTTTGGTCGTTCTTTCTGAGCAAATCTCGAGAAGAGCAGGAACAGCTCATTTCTGAGATAATTTCTGCTGGTTTTACTGTGCATCTACTCCACGATGCCTCTGGGCCGTGGGCGTTCGCTTTGCTCTGTCGTGCACTTCAGTGGAGGAGGGGAGACAAGAGCACAGTTCAAGGGATTGAGTCAGTCATCAGTGATGTCACACCAGTCAAGTACCACAGAAATGTCTCTAGAAGCTTCTGGAAGTCTGTTTAATTTGTACTAGATTATGGATATGATGCCCTGGGGGTTTTGTTGTTGTTTTTTGTTGTCGTATTTTGTGTCTTGTCAACCTAGGCTAGACGGTGAGGTCCTCAGGCTGTGGGGACAGAGATGACTTCATTCTCCAAGGACCTTCCATCAGCTTTAGAATTCAGTCGGGAAGCAAAGTGTGAGGAAATATCTGTACTGCTGCACTCCCAGCCCTGCTGCAGGCTGGGCATTGCTCCCGACCACCCTCCTGCCAGGCATTTCTGCAGCTCCTGAGCGCTGTTCTCCTCTTCTTGCCTGCCCAAAGCCACACAGGGACATGACACTAATATTACAAACTACACAGAAGATCCAGAAGGAATAAATTACCTCAAAGGCCCAGGGTGAGAAAGAAGAAAGTCATCCCCTTCAGCTACTCTGATTGACCTCTGACAGTTGTGTCATGAGGCACTCAGGGATTTGTGCAATGACACCAACTCGAAGCTAAAACCATTGAGTACAAACCCAACAAAACAAAACAAGGTGATTCAACAGCAGAGTTTGTTCATAAGTTCAGGCTCTAGGAGAAAGAAGAAAGAGACATTTTCCCAGGTAAATTCCAGGTTTGTTGAATTCTGGTTTTAATAATTGAGAAGAATCCTAAGGAAAAAAGCTGAAAAGCAGCACATCTCTGACACAAGTGACAGAGTCAACCCTAAGCAGAAGACTTTGCAAATATGCCCTTTGATCTCATGACTTTTAAAAACTTTCATATTAACCAAGTTTTTTCCTGCCTGAAGGTGTCCCTGCTCATTGCAGGGGGGTTGTTCTAGACCCTTAAAAGGTCTCTTCCAGCTCAAATTATTCTGTGAGCCCCTGGTACTCTACCAACAGGAGAGCTCTGCATCTGTCTGTCAGTTTTACAGGCAGGGAAGTGGAGGCAGCTGTGTGGAAAGCAAGGTAATGCTGAGTATTCTTCCTCGTGGGTCCTGTGTAAACAAATCTCCCAGTGAGAAATGAAAGGAGGTCAATCGGCTTAGTTCATCTGAGGGGAGGTTAAAAGGCAAAAGAGAGATCAAACAGCAAAGTTCAAGAGCTGAGAAGACACAGCTTTCCTAATGGAGTTAGGAAAGCTGGGGATGGTCCTTCATTAACTGGAGCCTCAGAGAGACTTATGGAAAGAGTGACCTGGGCTGCCCAGAGGCTGTAGGGGTTGATCTGTAAAGATGATTTATGTGAAATTATCTGCAAGCTCTTTATGAAGGTCAGGCCGCTTGGTCAAAGGATTTTATCTGGTTGAAAAATCTCAGAAAAATATGTCTCAGGTGGGTCATCCAGAAGTGGTGTCATCATGAATGAGTTCTGAAGTCCCCAGTGAAGGCACTTCTCCATCAGCAATGTGGTGTTAGAGCTGGGAATGGAGCACCTGGACAGGACAGAGAGGTGGAGCTGTGTGAACCCAGTGAAGGTCAACAAGGCCAAGTGCGAGTTCCTGCACCTGGGTCAGGATGATCCCAAGCACAAACACAGGCAGGACAGAGAATGGATTAAGAGCAGCCCTGAGGAGAAGGACTTGGGGCTGTTGGTGGATGAGAAGCTCCATGTGACCCAGCAGTGGTGCTCTGGCAGCCCAGAAAGCCAAACCTGTCCTGGGCTGCATCGAAAGCAGGGTGGGCAGCAGGTGAACAAGGGGATTCTGCCCCTCTGGTCTGCTTTGGTGAGAACCCACCTGCAGCTCCAGGGCCCTCAACATAAGGAGGATGTGGAGCTGCCTGAGTGAGTCCAGAGGAGGCCACAAAGAGGATCAGAGAGCTGGAGAAGCTCTGGGAACAGGCTGAGAGAGCTGGGGTTGTTCAGCCTGGAGAAGAGAAGGCTCCAGGCAGACCTTAGAGCCCCTTCCAGAGCCTAAATGGGCTCCAAGAGAACTGGAGAGGGACTTGGGACAAGGGCTGAGTTGACAGGATAAGGAGTAATGGCTTCACACTGAAAGAGAGCTGGCTTAGATTTAATATTAGGAGGAAATTCTATATTCAGAGGGTGGTTTTGCAGAGACTCTGTGGCTGCCCTATCCCTGGAAGTGTCCACAGCCAGGCTAGATTTGCCTTGGAGCCACTCCTCTAAGTTTGGTGGGAAGGCAGACTTGCTGAGGATATACTGCCCCATCATTCAGGTCATCAGTGAAGATGTTAAATAGGACTGGACCCAGTATTGAGTGGTTTTACCACCTCCAGGTGCAAGAAGACCTTTCTCCATGGTGCCTGTTCCCAGAGGTGCTCTATCCTTCCTCATAGGCTCTCCCAATGTCTCAGTTCATCTTCCCATCTTTGGTTTAGATCTGCTCCCTTGTCTTGTCCGAAAGGAATGAAAATAAATGTTTTCCTCCCTGTCTCTTTGCAACAGCCTTGCAGAATTGAAGGATTAAGTCTTCCCATCAATCTTCACTTCTGTAGGAAAAGCTACCCCATTTACTCAATCTTTCATATCAGGCTATGTTTTCTTGACCTGTTGTCATTCTCCAAGTTCCCTCCAGACTCTCTTCAGTCACTGACAGAAATCTTTGCTGGAGCTGGTTGCTTGCAGCTGAGGATCCACAGTGTGGGGTCAAGCAGAAGGTTTGCTTGCCTTGTTGAGAAGATTGTAATCCTATTTACACAGCCCGTGATGATGCCTGCCACTGTTACAGGAAATGTCACTGCAGATCCCTGTTCAGCTGGAAGTCTGTGGCATCCATCCATCCCTCTCTGCAGCACTGGCCAGCAGCTCCCCACCCTCTGTTGGTGCTCTTGTTTGCTCTTTCTAAATTCAGGCCCCTGCAGTTGACCTGGATTATGCAGAGCCTTATTTTCTTTGTTGAACATGTGGTTTGTTAAGATTGTTCTGGAGGCTGGAGCTGTCATCTAACTCCCCTGTTGGGTGTTGTGTGTGTGTTGGATGAGGATAATTCCTGTTCCATCACCCAGCTGACTGCTCAAAATATGCATGGGGAGAGCAGAACTTGGTGGACCCCACACAGATTTTTCTTTGATTATGGCAACGTCCACTGGGAGTGTTTAATGGTGAAAGAGAATAGGTTTAGATTAGGTATTAGAAAGAGATTCTTTACAGTGAAGGAGCTGAGGCCCTGGCACAGGTTGCCCAGAGAAACTGTGGCTGCCCCATCCCTGGTATTGTTCAAGGCCTGGTGCAGTGGAAGGTGTCCAGTTTGAGCAACCTGGTCCAGTGGAATGTGTCCCTGCCCATGGCAAGGGGTTAGAACTAGAAGATTTTTAGGGTCCTTCAAAAATTTCTGTGATTCTATGATTTTTCTAATTAAAAAAAAAAAAATTGGCTGCACTTCATATCAATTTCTTTGGCCATGCAAACATGAGACTATAACAGGCACCCACTGCCTGCTAACTTGTATAAAGAGTTGAAGCTTGGTTTGATGTGACTTCTTGCCAGCTGCATAGTGTCTGTCATTCTGGTTTTCACCATCACATACTTTCAGTGGTTTTATTACACTGTCTTTACAGCAAATGGGAAAAACACTGGCACGTTTGCCATTTTCTCACTCTTTTCTCCACCTGTTTAGTAAATAGGCACAGTAAGGGTCCTCCAGTCTGTCCGGAGGGCCATGAGTGGCTCTGATGCTGTTTCAGGCATCACAGGAGGAAAATAGCAGAATCCCAGAGGTAGGTAAGGACATCTGAAGGTCTTCTTGTCCATCTCCCTCCTGAAAGCAGGGTCACCTGGAGCAGATTTCTCCGGCACATGATCACTCAGGGCTTGAATATCCCCAAGAATGGGACCCCACAGCTTCTTTGTGCAGCCTGTGCTGATGTTTGATGACTCTCACCATAAAAAAAAACACAAAATAAGCCAAAAAGCCACTCCAGCCCCAAAACAAGCAGTTTTTTTTTTTTTCTTTTTTGAAGTGGAATGTCCTGTATTTCAATCCCTCTTGCCTCTTGTCCAGTCACTGAACACCACCAGGAAGAGTCTGGCTCCATCATGTTTACTTTTTCCATCAGATATTGAGACACCTTAATATCACCACACCCTTCTCTTTTCCAGGGTGAAGAGCCCCAGCTCCCTCAGCCTCTTCTCATCCAGGGGGTGCTCCCATCCCTTGAACATCTTTATGGTCCCTCAGTGGATTCACTCCAATATATCCATGTCTCTCCTCCTTTCTACTTTTTTCCAGTATTGTCTGGAAAGAAATGTTCCAGCTCACGTCTTTCTCAGCCAATCTCAACTTTAAATATAAATAAATTGTCTAAAGTGCTGTTGTGGTTGAATTCCAGCTGGCAAATAAGTGCCACACAGCCACTCCCTCACCATCCCCAGCAGGCTGGTGGAAATGAAGGGGATGAGTAAAAGTGAGAAAACGCATAGGTTGACATAAGAAATAAGTTTAATGATTGAGATGTAATAGTATAATAATATTAGAAATAATAATAATATTAATTAATAATAAATAAATAAATAAATAAACAACAACCTATTTCTTCCATACTGAAATCTCACCTTTCATTCCCACCACTAATGCTGCCCACCCAAGTGTCTCTAAATGGAGATTGATGGGTATAGAGGTCATAAATTTCATTTTGTCTGCATGGTTCTACTTACCAAGTCCAAACTACACAGTCCAAAAAATATGGACCAACTCTTTCTTTGAGATTCTACATCCTGTTACTCTGGTCATGGCATGATTTGCTTGTACAGCATATACAAAGCATGAAGTACTTGATTTCATTAAAATACAAATTAATTTCTCTTTTAGTCTGGCTTGGATGTGGTTATTCTTTTATTTGTATTTCAGGTGATGAGGATAAAGCTGTGATAAAATGTTTTTTCCTTCTTAGTCTTTTTTTTTTTTTTTTCTGTGTCTAGTATGTTAGGAAATGCTTGTTCCAATTTGTACGAACTGCCTTCACAGTAAATTGGACAAGTTTCCCTGAGGAGCAGTAGACAAAAGACTTGGGAAGTGCCATGGGGATGGGGAGGGAAATGCTTTTATTGCCAATCAAATTAAAGGCATTTAGATCTGCTCTTAAATTTTCCTGTAAATATATTACTGTGGGGTAAGAATTTGGCTCCAGAGCTGTGTGAATAAAGGATATTTCAATAGCTTCGTAGAATGGGGTGGGAGGTGGCTGCTGCTCAAAAGGTTGGTTAAGCTACAACAAAATATTTCATTTTCAATTCTTTCTATTTTTCCTCCCTTACAAGGAGAAAAAGCTTTAAAATGGAAACATGTCCTGAAAATGATAAATCAACATCAATCACTTGGAGCGTTCTAAAAGCCCCCCTTCTCTCCCCCTTTCACACTACTCTGTTGGAGAAAAAATAGAAGCATTCACTGTTTGCCAAAACAACACTTGCCCAGTTGTAATCAAGGCATTTTACAACGGGGTGTAGACTTTCACTCCATGTTTGTTGTCTGTGGCCTTGGGAAAGTCATGGCAAGAAATGTTTCCACTTGCTTATCTCTAAAAAGAGAGGGTGGGTCAGGAAAAATCTCTGTGCAGAGGCTGTTTTCAAGCTGTTTGGTTGTCCCAAATCCCTGCAGTGGTCTTAAACTGTGGGAGATAAAGAAAATAATTCCTTATCTCTGCCCAAAGACTTTCTCATAACGGTCTTCCATGTGCCCATATTTTCCCAGGTAAGTTTTGCTGGATATTGGGTTGCATTTTGTGGTGAAGGTTGTGTTGGTAATTCTGAGCTCACCTGAGACTTGGGAGTGCTGAGGTTTGTTCCCAAGTTCATCACAGACTTCCCAGCTGAATCTTCAGCTGAATCTTGTAGGCTTTAGTGGTTGTGATCAAGAATTTCCACCAAGACACCACAGAATCACAGAATGGTTTGGGTGTGAAGGGACATTAAAGATCCTCCTGTTCCAGCCCCCTGCCATGGGCAGGGACACCTTCCACTATCCCAGGGTACTCCTGTCCAACTTTGCTTTGGACACTTCCAGAGATGGGAGAGCCACAATTTCTCTGGAAAACTTGTTCCAGGGCTTTACCACCCTCTGAATATAGAATTTCTTCCAAATACCCAATCTAAAACTACTCTCAGCTCAAAGCCATTACTCTTTGTCCTATCACTCCATGCCCTACTAAAAAGTCCCTCTCCACATCTCTTGCAGACCATCTTGAGCTACTGGAAGTTGCTCTAAGATTTCCTGGGAGAAAGCACAATTGTAGGGTGTGTTTCCATGGAGCTCATGGTTTTGCAGTTTTGCACAGCTGACACGATGGATTGTTTTGCTGTTGAGTGTCTTGGTTTACAAGTTTGCTCCTTGGTTCCTCTTGTTTGCTCCATTTTCTGTCTCCTTGAAGCACACTCCAACCCTCACCCTCTCTCTGGCTGCTCAGGCTCTCACAGCTTGGCCTCCATAAGTTTGGGCTGAAGGCTGTTTCCCTAAAATGAAGAATTTCTGGCCTGAGGCTGGCTGGGGAAGCTGCACTCTGGATTTTCTCCACTTTTAATGGATTTAGCTCCCAACCATTGCTCTTTCAAGGCAATTGCACTTTCATCCTCTTTCATGTGTCTGGCCCAATTAAGGGAGGATGGTGAGTGATTTCTTTTGGTCCTGGAGTTCTGCTGTCTGGTGAATCTCAGCACTGATTTTTTTTTTTTTTTTTCCCTTGGTTTTGAAACTCTGAAAGAAAAAAAGGAGAATGAAGTACAACAGGTACCTGAGGCCATCAGGCTGTTCCCAGTACAGTGCAGAACTGGGATTTTCTGGTGCTTTGCCTCCCATGGAGGACAAACCAAGGGAGTGTGTCAGTATCAGTGCATCCCAAAAGAGACTTTAGCCCATTCCTGAGATATCTATCAATTAGGACATCATGTGGCACTTGGCCATGTGCCTCAGAAAGTGGAGGCCATTGCCAACTGTTTGCCTGTCAGAGGGAAGATGGCTGGTCCAGCACATGAGAAATTTGAATATCCAAGCCCAGAGTGAAGCATCACAGCTCATGTCATCCAGCCTAACACACCAACATCTTTCTCAGTACAAGAAGGATATGGAGCAGAACCAGAGGAGGCCGCAAAAATGATCAGAGAGATGAACCAGCTCTGCTGTGAAGAAAGACTGTATAGTTGGGGCTGTTCAGCCTGGACAGGAGAAGCCTCTGGAGATTCCTAAATTCCTTAATTAAAGAATTCCTGAATTCCTTAATGGCCTTTCAATACTTAGCATAAGAAAGATAAGGACAGACTTCTTAGCAGCACCTGTAGTGATAGGACAATGGTTTTAAACTCAAAAAAAAAAAAATAGTAGAATAGTAGATATTGAGTAATTATAATGAAGAATTTTGGTTTATGGTGAGTAAAACACTGGGCCAGGATGCCCCATCACTAGAAACATTTCAGGCCAAGGAGGATGGGCTAGATGACCTTTAAGGGTCCCTGTTGACCCAAACCATTCTGATTCTGCCATCACACCAAAAGTGTTGCTATTCTTGCAGGATTGGAACTTTTTTTTTTGTAGTAGATACACCAGTCTGGGGTCATTTTTTTCATAGCCTTGGTGTAAGAAAGCAACAGCTGGGTTTGGTCCTGTATAATCTCCCAGCTCATGCAGCACCTTTATCTCTTCTCTTCCTTTGCTGCCATCATCTCCATGCCTTTGAGCTGAACTATGTTGATACCAAAGCCCTGGATACTGTTGAAATGCTGGAGGAGGTCTGGGTGAGGCATTTCTGTGGATAAGGAGGAAGAAGGTGTCTTCCTCTGACTGCTGCATTTATTTTATTCTGCAGCTACTACCTCAGGCCTTGCAGATTTTTAATTTTTTTTTTTTTTTTTTTTTAAGCAGCAAGGCAAAATAAATCTGGCTCAAATATTTTTGCTGGAGGCCCAGCAGCTTATAGCAACAAACTGTCTCTTTTGAAAGCTGATCAGGGCTGCAATGTGATGGATATACTCCAGCCAGCTGTGTACTGGTAATGTTCCAGAAGACAGCATCACCTTTTTTTGATCGAGTGCTTAAGTCTTTACCTTCCAGCTCAGGATCTCAAAGCACTTTGTGAACAGTGAGGAATTAAAAGTTGCCCTTTATCAGTGGAGAAAATGAGACACAGGGAGGTCAAATGACTTGCTTGCCCTCAAAATAATTTATAGTCCAGAACACCTGGATTTTAATGCTTTTAGGTTTTTTTGCAGGTGGGCATCCTGAAGTTTGGAGATTGCCCTGTGTCTTTATTTTCCTTCTCAGTACTCTTTTTTGCTTAGGTTGCTGGGGTTTACTGACTTTTAACAGGGCTGTGTATGTCTTTTTTTCTTTTGTTTTTAGGTTTGAAGTGTACTCCAGCATCCATCACCATCCAGAAAATGTCTTATGGATCCATTGATGGGAGTGGATTTGGGAGCAGGAACCCATTTGGAGGCCCTTCGAGACAAGGCTATCAACCTCTCGGTGAAGTATTGATCCCTTGCTGTAATTTATTCCATGTGGGGACCGAAGTTTGACTTGCTCAGGTTCACTGTGGCTGCTGTGTAAATATCACACCTTCAGCAGGGTTCATTCCTGACACTGATTTTCAAAGGTGAAACCCAAACTTTTTTCAGTTTGATCTCTGTGACTGGGGCCTGACATCTTACCATGCTCAGAATTTGAGTGTACGACATGGGAGAGCAGCACTAATGAGGGTTTTGGAGGAATTTTGGGGAACCAGAAGGAGAAGTGCAGAATATTCTCTGAAGTGGCTTCTGTCTTTTCTCATCTCCCCGTCTCCTTTACAAGAAGTTTGTCTCAGTGGTTGTTCTAAGGCTGGCAGATGGAGGGAGGAGATGAGAGGATGTACAAAATGCAGTGGGCTGTGCTTTCCCAGAGGATAACTTTACTGTGGAAGCTGCTTGAATCTGGGAAACATGCTTGGATGTGGCAAACAGGACCAAAAACTCACTCAGGAAATGCTGAAACCTTAAACAGTAGCTTGCAAATAGCTGTGGATACTCTCTTTGTGTTGTTTTTTTAAGCAGAGGCCAGACCAGCTCTAGGGCTGATCTGGGCTTATCTAGTCTGGCTTTGAGCTAGTCTTTTGATCTGGAACATATCCTTCATTTTGTTCCTGGATCTGGCTTGCTCTTGTGACATGGCAAAGGGCTTTCTTTTCCTTTTTCATCAGGGAAGAATGTCACCACTCTCTGCACTCGCCTTTGATTTCAACATTCACTAACACAGCCTGATTTGGTGCTCATGATTTGAGGGTGGTTCTTTGGGAAGCATTTTTTTTGTTTTGCAAATAGCAGTTCTCCCTGGATGGAAATTTTTATATATATATATATGAATATGTATATATATATATATATATATATATATATATATATATATATATATATATATATATATATATAAATAGAGGTTTCTCTTGGGTTTCTCTCTTCTTACAAATTTGGGTTTAATTATGATTTTTTTTTAGATTGAACAGGAAGAAGGTATTGAAGTTGTCTGTTCAGTTGTAAATAGTGATTTTTAAGCTATTCTGCAAGGCAAAATTAAAGGCATAAAAGCAAGGAAGAATGGGATACTTGGGCACAATCAAAGAACCGTAAGAAAAGAGAATTGAAATGTGGATTAGACAAACAATGAATCTCAATGCATTGTAGCTTAGATTAAAAAAAAAAAAAAAAGAATATTTATTGTGCTGTATGAAAGGACCTCTGTTTTTAATGCAAATTCAGAGAGTAACTCAAGACACTTGAAATCTCTAAATATTTGAAGAGATCCCTTATTGTGGCCAGCTGTCCCACAGCTGGGCAGCTGGAGCTGTGATGCTGAAGCCACCCTCAGTGAATGGCAAAGACGAGCTGGTGTGGAAAACTCAGTTATTTTGAAGCTGCCATGGTGTGTTGGCTGCCCAGCAGAGCCTGTTGATGCTCTGGTTATGGTTTAGACTTGAGTGCTGGTTTGTTTCACCTCCAGGCTTGCATACATCCTGTCTGGTGGCATTGCCATGGATACATCTCCAGGGTCCTCCAACGTGGATTTTTCCAGACAGCCAAAACTGGTTGGTCCCTTAGCTAAGCATCCCTGTGGAAAAGATTGCAAGGGGATTGCACTGGCCAGGGCACCTTGGAGAAGTTTCCTTTCTGTGTGTCTCAGTCAGAGGTGGGTTCATTCAACCTTGAGAAAAGAGGGTTTAGGGGAGACCTTTTCATCATGTTCCAGCATTTAAAGGGTGGCTACAAATGAGATGAAGACTCTCTTTTCACCTGGCAAAGATGTGGGGTATTGGGTGCAAGTTACTCCTGGGGAGATCATCAGAGACTCAGAGAAGAGGAAAATGTTTTGCAATGAGAACAGTCAGTGTCTAGAATAATCTCCCCAAAGAAGTGGTGGATTCCTGAATGTTGGACCATTTTAAAGTTCGTCTGGATGGAGTGCTGGGACACCTTGTCCAGGCTGTGCTTTTGGCAAGAAAGGTTGGATTAGATGATCCTTGAGGTTCCTTTCCAACTTGGCATTCTGTGATTCTGTTCTATTCTCATCTGAACCCGTGTCCCTGTGCCACTGAAGATGGACACATTGGATGCCTTTTGTCACAGCATCCTCAAATATTGCCATTAATTAAGTGCCAGGAGAGGGTAATGCAACACTAATTATCTACCTCCTGCTTCTGGACAATGCATGACTGGTTTGCTAAGAAAAATTGCCTTTTGTATTAGATCATGGTGTGGCTGGAACAAAGGAGCATGGCCTTCCCACCAGCATTTGTGTCTCTGCTCTCAGCAGGGACAGACTTTGATGGGAATGTTCTGTGTGTGCCTTAAACCTCTCCCTCTCTTTGTAGATAATAAATAAATAAAACAAACCAGGCATTCCTGCAGGTAAATGTCCAACAGCAGTCCAGTGGTAATATTCAATATCCAACAAAAAACCCTGAGATACAGCAGCAATAAAGGTGTTGGGGGTGGAACTGCTTCCTCTGTAATACAGAGAGCAAAGAAAAGAGGGCTCAGGTTTAGTTTGGTTTTGTTTAATGAGGGGTGATACTGCCATGGGGGTTTCCTCTGTGCTTGTGCATCTGTTTGCCTTGGCTCTGTTTCTTCCATGCTCGATCCAAATGTGCAGCCAGGATGGGAAAGGTTAATTACTTGAAGGTGATCCCTTTGGCTCTGGGCTGGTGTGATGATGGATGGACTCAGAGCCTGTCCTCAGGCCATGTGGAGGGTAATGTTGCTGACCCCTCTAATTAGAGAGATCCACTGTCGCCCTGTTCTTTTAAAAGTTTTAAAGTTTTTTAAAAAGTTTTCTATACCTTCTGATGTTTATATTTCTACGTGAGTTTTCACTCACTGTTCATGTAAATAATGATTGTTTTACATTCTTCTTTGTGGGAGGAGAGAATTAGTAGACTGTTAGTTTAACCAGTGTAGTTGGAGAGGTGGCAATTTCATCCTCCAATCCACTGTCACTGTCAGAATTCTATACATTGTGAGGTCAGAAATAAAACTTCCTCTTTTCCTTCTTTTGCATCTTGGGTGAGTGCATGAGTTATTTCATGTCATAGTGTGACAATTCACGGACTCCAATTGCAGGGTTTAGGGAGGATCCTGAGGCAGTGTTTTCAGAAATTTGGTTTGCCCTGGACACCTTGGTGTCAGAAAACTCTAGTTCAGACTCTGGTTTTGATGATGGATATCCAGGATTTCTTGGGGAAAACAGAAACAAGTTGGTTTTTTTTTTCATTTTTTTTTTTTTTAATATTGTCAGGTTTTAGGAGGAGAGAGAAAGAAGCTCAGCAGAACTCAGATGTTCTGTGGCCTTAACCAAGGAGCACCCTGAGATGTGCCATAAACAGGATCACCAGGATTACCTGGAGAAGAGCACTTTGAGGGTTTGGTTGTCCCACAGTTACTGAGGGACAGCCAGAAGTGGCAGATGGAGGCATAAACCATGATAAACCGTGTCCCTGCTTTGCAGCTGGGAGTTACAACCTCCTCCAGCAACATCTGCTTCTCATATCCTCATTCTGATCCCCAAAATCATTGTAAATCCACATGTTCCCCTGTTTTCTTGTAGGAGCTTCTCTGGGCTTGATCTGGGCATTGGTGCTGCATGGACAAATTAGAAAGCAGGTAGTAGGAAATTATTTTTTTGTTTTGGTTTTGGGTTTTTTTTCTTTTTGTTTTAAGTTTAAATGTGAGAAATGGAAAAGATTGACTTGAAAAATATTATTTTTTAGGTAATGTGACATGTCTAAGATAATCAGGAGCAAACACTGTACAGCAGTAGGGATTAAACTCTGGATTCTTACTATGTGCAACCTGCACTCTCTCCCATGCTCAACCTACCTTCCCAAAACCATCTTTTTGTGGGGAAAATGAGCAAAACCTGCTTTACACAAGGAGGCATATAGGTCAGGGAATTTAAATAGCTTGGATTAAAATGCCACAAGACAGGAAATTTTTAACACTGCTTTTATTAACCTTACTGTAACCTGGACGTTAAATGCCAGCTCTGAAAAGGTAAGGTTAATTTCATATTCCAGCAGTGCATGTGAGCTCAAGGGACTGCTGGGTCTGTGCTTAATTTGGCTGTGACTTCATTTAGACCATTTTCCCCTCAGTTTCTCCTGAAGATTTTGTGTGGGACTCTGGCCAGGGCTGTACTCAAGATATATCACATGTGAGTCTTTCTCCTAGTTGGATAAGGTTGGTTATCTTGTCACTGAACAAAATGAGACTGGTCCCTGCAAGTTGTCTTTGGCAGTGTTCTCTGGATATAAATAACCTAATTATCATTTCAATACTTAGAAATTGTTAAATGATATTTTCTAACTTTTTTTTTTTTTTTTCCTGGAGCCAGGTCTCTGATTTTCTTTGCCCTCCCATCTCTACCCCTCACCTGCCTCTGTCCTGCACCAACCAGCCCTTGGGTGGAAAGTCATGTGCCAGTGATGTCACTGACCTGTCATGGAATTGTTTAGGTGGGAAAAGCCCTCTGAGAGCCTCAAGTCCAGCCATTAACCCAGCACTGCCACTAAACCAAGTCCCCAGGTGCCACATCTACACGTCTTGTAAATCCCTGCAGGGAAGGGGACTCAGCCACTTCCCTGGGCAGCCTGTCCCAGGGCTTGACAACCCTTCCAGCGAAGAATTTTTCCTAAATATCCAATCTGAACCTCTTCCTTACAGATGAACCACCCTTCTGTACTCTCTAATCCTATTTTCCTCTTTTTCTAGCAAATCAGAAAAGTGATTTGTCTTTAAAAACACCCCATGGAGTCCATGGTTGCCTCCAAGTTTGGCAGAGTCACAGAGCTCCTGTGCTCCATGGATGGGGATGTTCAGATGATTGTGACCCCTTTGGTGGGATGGGGCTGGCAGAATTTCTGTTTTCTGGGCAAAACTCACTCAAAAACTTGGGTACAAACCACCACCACGGCCTGACTGTGGGAAATAGTAAAGGTAAGAAGATTTCTAGAAAGGTCATCAATAAACAACAAAGTTAAGGGAGTTTCTTTGTGGTTGTACCAAGAGGGGGAAATGTGGGAAATAATAAAGGTAAGAAGATTTCCAGAAAGCTGTAAAAGCCTTAGAAACAGAAAGAACAGAAAACCTAGAGCTAGCTGCAGCTCAAAGTCTGAAAGTAGAAAAAGTTACAGTAGTACAGCAAGCAAGGGCATGAAACAGTAGCTTGAGTTTTAGGCTTGGCTAAGATAGACCTTAAGACTGCAGGAAAATATACTTAGCACAATAGTAGAAGGCTTTAAGATTAATAATGAAGTATTGTGTATTGTTAATAGAAAGCAGACAAGCCAGCGCTGTGTGAAGCAGGTGCACGTGTGATTTAGTGATTGGCTAGAACAACTGTCTGTAAGCTTTAGCAATATGCTATTGGCTGGAAAGTTTTAAAAATGCTCTGAAACAAAGAAATCTTTGGCTGCTGCTGGCAGGACGTGAGCTGCTGTCATCTTCCTATTGTCTCAACCATGTAATGAGGCTGATGCTGCAATAAAGCTCAAGGAATGTGTCCCAACAGTCCCATCCTGTTGTGAAAAACCCCAACACAGCTGATCTCCACGTGGCCTCACTGCAGCCCCGGGTCTGGTGCCAAACTGTGGGAAGGAATCCACTGCCAGCCCCACATCTGGATGCTGCAAAGAGCTGAAGCACAGAACAAACTCCTGAATACACAAGGAGTCCCCTTGGGGTTAATTAACACTGAGCAGGTGGTTAATTCTTCTCTGTTGGGGCCTGAGCGCTGCTTTGGTTTTGCACTGGCTTCTTAAATTAATTCCAGTACTTGGAATGCTTTGCTGAGGGGAATTTGAAATCTGTGGTGGTTGAAGTGAAAGGCATCGTCCAGAGGGGCTGGTGGGAGGTCCAGGTCTGGTTCTGGCAACTGTTCCTCACTGGGACAGTGAGGGACACTGTCCACAGTCATGCATTTAAATGTCCTCAGGAAAGAGTGCTAGAGAGGGTTATAAATAGTGAAAGAAAGCAAGAACAAAATTGTTGAATTTTTGGGGGATGTTCAAAGCTACTCTGCAATATTAAGAGTGGTTTTTTCAAGGGCTGAAGTCTCAAACTGAAGGGCTGGACCAGATCACATTCAGTAATTTAAACAAACTGTGTTTTTGGGATGGAGTCCTGTCAAGTGTGGAATTACAGAATCATTAAGGTTCAAAAAGACTCCACGATCATCACATCCAAGCTTCAAAGGAGGAAGGACTGAAGATGTGACCTCCTGTAGGACCTTTCCTCTGTCATGCTTAGATTTGTCTTTAAAAACACACCACGGAGCTCATGGTTGCCTCCAAGTTCACAAATATTGCTCCAAGGTTTCCTCCTGGACTTATCTCTAATTTAGAAAGCTCTAAACAATAACATGGCTTATCAAATGTTGTGCAAAACAAGATTTGAGAGTATTAATGATTGACTTTGACTTGTAAGTCTTGGGTCCCATCATATTTTCCTCAATTTTTGATCCCACAGAAGTTGAGGAGTTGGGTGTCATATTTAATAAATCATTAGTAAAGTGCAAGTTAAAGTCTAAGTGCAAACAATACAAAAATCATAATAAGATGATCTCTCACTAGACAAGCCCAAAACCATTTTTGTGGCATCTACAGAATTATTTCATATTGTCTCCCTGCTATTGTGCAAAACTTCCAAAAGTTATATATTTATTAGTACATTTTCACTAGATTTAGAGGATCTTCTCTGCCTTACATCCACTTCTTGGTGATCTTAGCAGTGATTTAATGAATTAATAAGACTAAACTTAAGAAAACATATTAAAGAATTATGAATAACATGTTTTATAGCAAAAGGAACTGCCAGGAGAATTAACATTCATATACAAATTGACTTTGCAACTGTTGGTTTTGAAAACCTCTGCCCTATCCCTTTTGGCACTTTTAACATTATAATAAACGTTTTGCTATAATTTTAGTATTTCAGGAATTGTAAGTGGTTATGCATTTATTAATATTACTAGCAAAGCCAGAAGACACCATTGGAATAAATAAGTATTTTAATTAAATATGTGAGGGTGAGATGACAACTTCTTACCAGGAAAAAAAAAAAACCAACAACAAAACCAACAAACTAATCCCAAAACCTCTTGGGTAAAAATGGTTTTTTGTTTTTTTTTTTTACCAATTTAATTTGCTAGTCTTGGTTATCCAAAGCAATTTTAATGCTTACATATAAAACTCATGCTGGTGGTCCCAGTCTTTGACAGAAAATCAGAAATCAAAGACACCTTTCCTTAGGCATTTCAGCTGAAAATGCATTTAAATATCAGAACAGTTCAGAACAGCTTGCTTCATTTTCCACTCAATTACAGTGGAATTAGAAGTAGTTTAGGAAGATCCGCTGCCCAAAGCTGGCTTGTTGTGTGGGTAGAGGTGCCTTGGTAGGGAAAACAAAACAGAATTAATGTTGCTGGTGGAAACTGTCCAGTGGAAAGTGTCCCTGCCCACTGCAGATGTTTGGAACCAGATGTTTTTTAAGGTCCTTTCCAGGCCAGGCCATTCTGTGATTCTGTGATTCTGTGAATGTGCTTGTGGTTCCTTTGCTTTCCCAATGTGTGCCAGACCTGGAGCTGCCTTTCTGGGATGTCTTTCCACATGGGAGTGTTTTCCTAAAGGAGAAGAGACTGCCCTGTGCTGTAGTTTCAGCTCCTGAAATGCATTTAGCTGAACGTGTTTTTTCCTTCTGGCTGCTCTTTTTGTCTTGCAGGCAGAGGAAAGAAAAAAATTTACTAACAAAATAAAACTCAGCTACTGGCTCATTCAAACTTTGTACCAGCTCTTGTTTAAGCTGTTCAGACCTGGACAAGACATCACTGGTTTTGAACTGAAAGAGGGAAGGTTTAGATGAGATGTGAGGAAGGAATTATTCCATGTGAGGTTGGTGAGGCCCTGGAACAGGTTCCCAGAGAAACTGTGGCTGCCCCATCCCTGGAAGTGTTACAGGTTGGACAGGGCTTGGAGCAACCTGGGATAGTGGAAGGTGTCCCTGCCCATGTCAGGGGGGTGGAACTGGGTGATTTTTAAGGTCCCTTCCAACCCAAACTATTCTATATTTTTGTAATTCTCTGATTGATGTTTCCAAGATTATTTAATTCTGTAGATTTAATCCAGTTGTGTGTTTTTGAAACTTCCTCAGTTTCTCGAGAGCACTTCTCTGGTCAGGAGAGAAGAGCACTTCTCCAATAAACCATAAGGGAGTGCTTGGCTCTATTATGAAATTCCTGCAACTGCTGCAAGGCTTTCTCAGCATTTCCTACACCACTGGGCTTCCACCCTGTGCTTTGCATCCTGTTCTTTTCATCCTGGCAATATCCAATGCTTGGACAGGATCTGCAGACTGTTTTTCTTGATCTGTGCCTGCAAAAAAGTCCATCTGAAACAAGATAGAGCTGAAATTGAGCAGTAGGATTGCTGCATGACCTTGTATGAACATCTGTCCATGTTTGCTGAATGGGGATCCATGGGAAATAGGATGAGGCTGGTGCAACTCTTCTGCAGCTGTTTGCTTTTCCATCAGAGCTGTTTCTACCTGCACATCCCAGTGCTCCCCAGTGTCCTGCTGTACCAGGCAGATGTGCTGCCAGGATTTCATTCTGAAATCAGGGATAGAGCAGAGCAAAGCTTATTCCAGGTTTGCTGGAATATTTCCAGTGTCTGGGGTGGTGTCTGGATCCCGGTTTGGTTCATCGAGTTGTCTCCCCAGGGAGGAAGCAGAATCAGCATCCAGACAGGCTAAATACTCCAGCCAGCATTTTTCCTGAGGTTCTGCAATTCCTTTCCTGCAATATGAATGAAAGAAATCCTAAACTTCACTTGAAAAGGTGGTGTCCAGGAACAGACTGCCATTTCTAACACAGCTTTATCCACTCCATGTTGTATTTCCTTCTTGGGAAGGTGCTGACACTTTTTATTGCTCTTGTGGCTGCTAAAAGGTCTTTTTTTCCTACTGCTTTTTTTGACTTTTTTAATTAATGTGCTCATCAGGAAACCAAATGAGGTTGAAATAGAATTCAGCCTGGTCTGCCCTAGTTTGGAAATCCATGTACAGTGATGATCTGTCTCCTCCACTCTTGTGGTAGTAACCCCAGTAAATTTGGGAGTCGAGAGCTGCAATAGTTTCTGGCAGGAATTTGCTTTGTCCCAGGCATTCCCCAGGTGTGAATCAGACACAGTTCAGTTTCTTAGCCCAAGTGAGACTGTGCTGCCTCACCCTGATCTTTGGCTGCAAACCAAACTTTATATTAACTGAATTGCTCCAGAATTATTTTTTTGTGTGTTTTTGCTGCTGCAGAATTTCCACTTGGGGTTTTGGCTGTGAGAGAGAACTAATGCAAAACGTCTAAAACCTGGGATAAAGTTTAGGAAGGAAAAACGTTGCCTGTGCTGTTGTGATATGGACAATGGATGCTGCAGGACGTGCTGAGGGAGACGGAGCTCTGCATGTTTGAGATGCTAATATATTATTTGTATTAATAATATTAATATTTAAAGTAATAATAGATAAACTAACAAAGTCTCTGTCCATGAATGCAGCTTGTAGTCTACCAAGTCTCTGATCTTTTGGAGAGCACATCCACGTCTTGGTCCCTCTGTCACTGCTCCATGGTGTGGCCAGGTGCAAATCTCTTAACTTCCCTGTTTTCTTGTTTCTTTCCCCTCCTATACTTAGTATTATCCAATTAATTAAATTCTCAAGGATGGAGAATTTCTTAATGGAAATGATTTTCTAATTAGAAATAAACAAATTTAGCATCCTCTGTGTGTGAGTGAATATTACTTTTTCTCTTTGAAAATTCAAGTGGAGTTTTTATGGCATTACCTTCTGCCAAGAAAATGGGGATTGAGATTTACAGAGATACTGAAAAAACATATATTTTGGTTTGGGACAAATTTGGAAGAGAACTTTTAAAGGGATGATTTTTTTAAAGAGCAAAATTTAGCAGCCTTTCCATTCACTTGTTTAGGAGAGAAAGATTTCTTATGAGGAAAGTGGAAAAAAAATATTTCATAAGCGTTCATAACCAATAAAAATTAATAATATTAAACAATAAAACCTTTTTCTGTTCTGAAGAGGTGATAAATTCAGAAAGTTTTTTTGTGGATTGGAGAAAGAGTTCTTTTTGTGGGTATAAAGCAAAGGAGAGCTCCTTTTCCTCCCCCTTTGCTCTCAGAACTGGTGTTAAAGGTGCAGAACTTCATATCCAGCATAAATAGAAGAGATGAGTGAGGATACAAGCATCATAAAATCACCCTGGGACAACAGTTGTGGATTTCTGTTCTGCAGCCCCACTCTAAGGATGTATTTATTTGCAGAACACACACAAATCTCACATCTGCACATAATGGAGGTGTAGACACAGCTGACCCAAATACGTATGACAGAAACAGAATTTGAGTGGAGAGAATTAAAAAAAAAAGGAATAAAGCTTTTATCCATGCTGTCAGTCCAGAAATATTATTTCTGAATATCTCTTCTTCCAGGTGATGCTGGCTTGGAGACTGACACTGGCAGCTACAAGTGGGCAGGGATTAAAGATCAGCGGGGGAAGGACTGGACAGATGTAGGCAGGTAGATTGGGGATTAGGGTGAATTAGTGTGGATGGAAAGCATTTAGGAGCAAGGAAGGATTTTAGATTGGATGTAAGGATGTGTGTGTTGCAGATCTTCCCCAAATTTCTCTGTCAGGCTTGGATATTATTGGTTGGGATTGATGAGCACGTTCAGTGGCTGTTGGTGTGGCTGAAGGTGGTGCTGGTGCTGCAGGTGGTTGGGTGGAAGAAGCAGCTGAAAGAGGGCCTGAGATGTACAAGTGGTTCTGTAGGTGTTTGTAAAACCAATTTCCCAATATCTCCTGATCCAAGCTGGGAAAATGTTTATCTCTGTGTCTCTCACCTTTTTTTTCTGGCTGCTGAGGGCTGCAATGGGGTGATGATACTATTATTTTTTTGATATGAACACATCATCAGTATGTTAAAAATCCTTTAATTCCTTCTAAAGCAAATATTTTTAGTGGAAATCAAGCTTGAACTGGTAGGTAGGTGATTCTTGGGAGATACAGTACCAGGATGAAAATATTCCCAATGGGCTTTTTTACAGTTTATGTTCTATTTTCAGAATTTCTTTAAGGTCAGATCTCAAGATCTCCAGGCACCTGATGATTCAGCTGTGGGTGTGGGAGTGGATCATGCAAGGTTCCCCCTTCTGCTCTGGATGGTTTTTAAGGATCTCTTGAAATTTCAACCAATGTACTTTGGAGTTTTTGTTTGGTTTGGTTTTTTGGGTTTTTTTGGGTTTTTTTTGTTTGTTTGTTTTTGGTTTTGTTCTTTTTTTACAGCAAATCAAACCTGATTGCTCCTAAATCCCTTAGTGCCCAGCAGTGTGCTAAAGTGGAATATTTCCCAGAAATACTTCTGTGTGTTTGGTCATTCTTTGCTTTGAAATCTTCGCCCAGAGATTTGGGAGTGGATTTTCAGAGAGACAAAGAATATTCCATACATGTGAGTGCATAGGGCATTATTTGGTTAGGTGGGGAATTTTATTTTTTTTCTCTAAATACTCTTCTCTGGTCCTTAGTGGAGAGCAGAAGAATGAAGAGCTGATCACAGCCATGCTGCATAAAATACAATGTTTTCTATTCTTTGTCCTCTCCGAACAGAGATACAGAAATGGAAGCAGGGATACAGCTGGCAAAGCAGAGGGAAAAAGTTATGTAAAGAAGGTTTTTTTAAGTCATAAATCCCTCTGCAGATTTTTAAAGTCATAAATCCATCTTTTGTGGCTGGGAATAGCACTTGAACTTGGCATGAAACAGGTCTGTTGCATATGAAGCTGTGTAAAAGCAAGACCACTGAGAACCATCCCATTCTCCCCTAAAAAAGAGGTTTTGAAGGGAAAAACCAGTCCTGGGAGTCTGGAAATTTCAGACCTCCTGTACTTTTCCACCTGTGTGGAGGCAACCAAAGTGTTGGGCTGAGCAAAGTAAGATTTCTGTATCACTTTCTCCCACTCATTCCTCTGAGTTCTTTTTTATTATTATTTTCACTTCTGCAAGATGGTATAAAGCAGAGATTTAGAAAGAAGGTTTGCTGTAAAATACAGTTTACAAAGAACTTGGGTTTATGACAAAATGCAGCAGAAAAACCCTTTTATTGCACTCCTGTACTAGTAATTTTTTTTTAGATTTATTTCAGGTCCTGCAGGAGTTAACCAGGTGGGGAAGGAGGAGATTGCTGATTTTCCTGAAGTGCTTTACCAGCCAGACTGTGGCCAGATGGCTGGGACTTTGAACAATACACAGATAATTCCAAGCCAGGATCTAACAACAATAAAATCACTAAAAATATACAGGATGTATGTACCTGGAGGGAATGGATGTGCAGCCTGTGTGTGTGTGTGTGTGTGTGTTTTTTGAAATGTAATTTGGAAGTTTCAGTCATATTGTCATTTCATGCAATATAGTCTTTTATAGTCTTACTGCTCAACCAAAGTGCTGGTGATTCATATTTTAAAATTTTGGATCTGTTAACACAATTTTGGTATTTTCAGTGATTTTTCTTTTTCTTGTTCTTTTTTTTTTTTCTTTCTCCGTGGGTTTTTCACATTTATTGCTCATTAGTGAAGAAGAAACCAGGCTATGTTTACATCCTGACAGGGAGAGAAAGTTCATGTTTATGTGCAATAGGAAAATAGCCACTGTGGCAAACAAGAGCTTCCTTTTGGGAGATTGAAATTCCTGGAAATCAGAGAGGTTGGGCTACTTTGTATTTGGGGAATACCTGGCACCCTCTGTTCCCACAAGATGGGGGATTTAATTGACTTGTTAGTGTGTTTTAATGTCAATGTTTCTTTTTCCTCCGTTCACTCAGATTTGACTTGGTAAGAATCCAGCTTATTTTATTTTATTTTATTTTATTTTATTTTATTTTATTTTATTTTATTTTATTCTATTTTGATAATGTCTGGTTGGTGGGAGGAGGGCTGTTTGTCTTGCTGCTGCTCTCCAACTCTTTTGTTGCTGGTTGAACATCCTGTCCTTTTTGGTTGGAATGGACAATTCCCCTGCCCTTTTTGTTTATTATTTTTTTAGTTGCTGTGTTTTACTTCTTCCAGTCATTTCTGAGATGTCCTCAGAACTGAGAGAGAGGGAGTGAGGATAAGCATTTCAGCATCACCCTAGGCAGTGGCAGTGCCTGTCTGCAGTAGAAAGCCTTAGAAAGGCTCCTGGTGGCATCTCTCCTCCTTGGCATTTGCATCAGGGGGCTGTGGGTCACTCAGGAGGGGTTTCTCTGTTGGAACACGCTGTGAATTCTCTTTTGGCTGAAAACAAAAGCCAGCCTCGCTTTTGGGGAGAAATGCTGGGTATTCCACTTGATTTGCTGTCCCTCTATTTCCTATTTCTAAAAATCCCACCCACTCCATATCCAGTGGTTTAGACACAACAGGAATTCAGCTTTATTCTCCCTGCCATCTTTTTCTTTCCATCTTTTCCCCAGTTGTTTTCATCCTCCATCTCTCCATCCCACTCTTCCTTCTGCTGCTTTCCTTGACCAGGTTTCCCAAAGCAAAGGCAATGATGTTGTTTATTACATTGTTTTTTGTGCCATATAAATACTTTCCCTAGTTTGGCACTTTCCCTAGTTTCTGGTCAGTGCAGAGTGAGGAATGGCTTCATGCTCAAACCCAGCCCTTACCCTAAATCCTCTGGAGCTCCAGCTTTGATCTGTATCTTCATGGGAAGGATGGGCACAGCTCTCAACCACTGTCCTGGGCATGATGTTTCAATGCTTGACAACCATTCTGGTGAAGAAATTTTTCCTAAAATCAAATCCAACCTTCCCCTGGGGTAACGTGAGGCTGTTTCCTCTTGGCTTGTCCCTTGTTCCCTGGGAGGAGAGCCCAGATCCCACCTGGTTCCACCCTCCTGCCACAGACTTGTAGAGAGTGAAAAGGTTCCCCCTGAGCCTCCTTTTCTCCAGGCT
Source organism: Taeniopygia guttata (assembly GCF_048771995.1). NCBI lineage: Eukaryota > Metazoa > Chordata > Aves > Passeriformes > Estrildidae > Taeniopygia > Taeniopygia guttata. The sequence goes on along the minus strand of NC_133026.1, from coordinate 149,031,846 downwards.
AAACATCCTCCCCTCATCCAGATCATCAAGAAAGATATTAAATAGGACTGTCCCCAGTACTGAGCCACTGTCCCCAGTACTGAGCCACTTGTGACCATCCAGCACCTTGATTTAACTCCATTCAGCACCACCTGGATTTAACTCCATGCAAAATCAGCCAAACTCAAAAAAATCAGCCAATTTTTTACACAGTTTTTTACACTGTCTAATCCATGAACAGCCAGTTTCTCCAGGAGAATACTGTGGGAAGCAACGTCAAAAGCTTTACTAAAGGATTCTCATGTGTGTCTTCCTTCCTTGACATGGAAGAGGGGAGGGAGGAGAGTATTATCACCACTTCCTTGGAAGGTTTCCTTTCCTGCCCAGCCTGCAGACAGGACAGCACTAAGGAGAGCAACTCAAGAGTCAGGAGGATTTGTCTTCTGTTAAATTTCTTCTGCTGTTGTTTTCTAAGTCATATTTATTCACCTGGTATTATTTTTGGGAGCTGATTTACCTTTCAACAATGACTGTCAGATCTAAGTGAAGCAGGAAAGGAAGGGAAACCTCTACAGCAAGTCAGAAAACGAAGATGATTTAGTGGCTGCCAGTCCTAAAGGGTTTTAATGCAGAGGTCCTGAGAAATCCTTAAAGGAGCGAAGATGTCAGATTCCAGCCTGAGAAGTAGCTCAGTTCCTGGGAGGAGGCTCTAAAGGCCTTTTAATGACCCCCAGTGGCCGAGATCAGTTTTATCTGCAGCTTGGCAGAAACACATGCCCACGGATTAAAGGCTTTGCAGCAAAAGCCGTGCACAGAACTTGGCCAAGCTCCAGGAAATAACATCATGATTAACCCAAGCCTGGGACCCAACTGGAGTTTCCTGGTGGCAGTGCTGGTTCCCAGGCTGCAGCGTGTGAATGCTTCCCCCTGGGCTCCAGCTTGGCTTCCTCTGGCTGTGCCTGCATTTAGAAGATCAAAATCTAGATCAGAATATTGGCTTTGCCTTCTGGGAGGAGCACCACCAGGTTTGAAAGATGAATAATTTAAATAATATAAAAATAAACATATTTGTGTTGTGTGCTCTAATGCAGGAGCTGTTCTGCACCTTTTTTTTTTTTTTCCCCTTTCTTTCTTTTTCCTTTTCATTTTCCTTGTTTTAATATACTTGATAGCTGGTCTTCAAACTTCAGTTCTTCAGAGGAAATCCGAAGCTGATTTTCCATTTGGATGTTCTTGTAGGCTAAATGCTTTGCTTTTTTTAGAGAGAATGTTTATATTTCCAGGTTAAAAGTTAGAAAAGGTAAAATGCTTATTGATACCTGCATTGGTATCAAACTTGCAACTGCTCTGCTCACAGATAACTTGTAAAGCTTGCTGCTTCAGGATTGAAAACTACATTTGAGCTGGAGCATTGAGGTTTGAGAAACAGATCAAGTGCTTGGGTGTGTTTGTAGACACCTTGATTTTCCTTTGTGGTTTGCACTCATGAGGGAGCTTAGAACACAAGGCTCTGTAACCACTTATTTTGATACTAAGCTGTGTGCATAGATTAGTTTTTATGCTTTGGCATATACGGTTAAGGAGGTTTTTTGGTTGATTGGTCCAAAGTTGGTCCAGCTACCCATCAGTGAGTGAAAGTTGCTTAGGAAGGCATCACCATGGACAAAAATTCATCTGAGCACAAAGAGGGACCAATTATTTCTGTCACCCAAAAGAGTATACAGAGCTCAAATGTTGTAGTAAAGGGTTAGAAGATTAAACCCTTCTCCTTCAAGGTGTTATAAAAACCTCCTAAAAAATGAAGGTTTTGACAGACCATTCCTTTGTAGGTTATCTTTCCATTTTGTAACTTCTCCATAGGTCCTGGAGGCAGGTGTTGAAACATGAATTTCTGTCCTGATCCATTGTCTCGGATCTTGTATAATACCTGTACCTCAGGAAAAAAAGGCAAAAAAAAAAAAAATCATCTCTTACAGATGTGGTTACAGTATCTGGTTGGAAATTTACGTATGAATGAACAGATTGATAGAATCTATAGAATGGTTTGGCCTGAAAGGGACCTCAAAGATCATCCAGTTCCATCCCCCTGCCATGGTCAGGGACACCTTCCACGATCCCAAGCTACTCCAAGTCCCATCCAGCCTGGCCTTGATGACTTCCAGGGATGGGGCAGCCACAGCTTCTCTGGGCAGCCTGGCCAAGATGAGACTCATTGCTGTTCTCAGAAGGAGGTTGGAAGGATTTAACATCACTGTCGTGTGTGGGAGAGGAAACAAGTGGGGAAGGAGGAGAGAGATGGAGAGAATGGGTGTGGCAATCCCACATGGCAGAGCAGTCCTAAATTCTTTACTCAGAGGGTGGTGTGGCCCTGACACAGGTTGCCCAGAGAAACTGTGGAATTCCCATCCCTGGAAGTGTCCAAGGCCAGGTTGGACAGGGTTTGGAGCAACCTGGGAGAGTGGAAGGTGTCCCTGCCAATGGCAGGGGGGTGGAAGGAGATGATCTTGAAGGTTCCTTCCAGTCCAAACCATTCTGTGATTCCATGATAAGACTCAGGAAATGGGACTACCATCCTCAGGGCAGAGGGAATGGAAAACAGCAAATTGCACCATCTGCATATTTCAATTTCTTCCCAGTAATTATGGACAGGCCAAGGTAAAGTTGCAACCCCACTTGGGTAAAAGTAACTTTCCTGGTCAAACTCTGCAAACATTGCTCAGTGTGAGACCAGAGGAGAAATGTTTTGTGCGCAATGAGTTTCCCACTCCTGAGACTGGAGCAAGAATATATCACTGACTTTGTTAATAGGAAAACAAGACCATCGTGGAGCAGAGCAGAGTGCTCATTTGGACATGAACTCCTGACGTTCCTGGTGATTGCATGTTATGCAGGATCAAATACTGACTGTCTTTTGTAGCTTTTGTAGTGATTCTTCAAGGTCAGCTTCCCGTGTTCCAGAAGGGACCCAGCTGAATGGTAAATTCTGCGTGATTGAAATCTGCAAGGCAGAACCCGTGTCCTTGCCTCTGCAGTGACATAATTTTGCCCTGGGATTTTGGAGCAGGAACACACAAATGGATTTTAATATAGCAGGCATGTTTGATGTCCTGTCTTAAATCCCAAACTATTCACTTAATTAATGCTGTAGGCTCTTAACACCTTTCTCCACTTGTAAGCTACCTTGCGTGAGACTGGAAAATGATGCTGCTTCACCTTTCCTGGCCTTGTTGTGGCAGAAATTTGTGGGTTTTGGTCTGTATTAATTATTTCCTTCTCAAGATCCTGATCAGTCTTTGATGGAGAGCTCCATGTGGATTTTTTAGCTCTGGAGTTATGCAGCTTCCTCTCCTCATGCCAGGGGCAGCTACATTTAGCCAGTGTTTGTAGAGGTATATTTGTAGAAATACAAACCAAATTCCACTTTCTTAGTGTTTAAAGGGTATTTTAAGGGACAAATGAAGTTTTTTTTCTCCCCTATAAAGGTGGATAATATTAATATGCACTCTTTTTATCACCTGTAGTACTATCTCTGTAGTACTGACACAACCAGCCCAGAAATGTGCAAGTGTTTGTTCTTTTTAAGGGTATACTGGTGCAGAAAAAGATGCAAATTTGTTCTATTTGGTTTGCTGTTTGTGTGGACAAAGGGGAGGAGGAGATGGTTTAGCTGCCATCCAATGTGGACAGTAAATTCTGTTTGAGCAGCGCAGTGATGTGTCACTGAAAATGAACTATTTGGAATGGGTGATTCCTTAATCAGGTGCTTTTGGATATTCCAAAGTGTTCAGATCTGAAGCTTTTCTAAAAATATATGGAGCCCACAAATTCCCCAAATTTTCAATAAGGTCTCCACCTTTCTTCCATAGGAGGAAGGGATGTGGGAATTGTAGACACTTGTTTTTTCCTAGTGTTCAGGACAAAACTGAAGAGTTGGATACACCAAGGTTTTACCTCAGACCTGATACTGACTCCATCACTATTTCTGGACAAAATCTGACACACCACTTCTTTCTGTAATGATGTTGGAAATTTGTGTTACACATTGCTCTTTCCTTTGTAATTTTGAAGCATCTTGAGGATCTTGCTGTGATTACAGAAATTACTAAGAAATAACTTTTTTGTTTCCAAACTGTCAGACTGGGCAATCAGGAAGGAGGAAAAATATTACTATCTTCTTCTTAGGGATCAAAATGCTGGTAAAGGATGGGGGAAGAGCTGGGGTGTCCAGTGTCCTTCCAGACATCTTGCCTCTTGTTAATTCCCTCACTCCTGAGTGCATTTCATCATAGTAAAAGTCTCATTGCAGATTTTGCTTTGAGTGCTAAAAGCTTTGCTCCCCTCTGCCTTCCTCTGTGATTTAAAAGCCCCAGATGCTGATACGTCTCCGAGATAGAATCTATTACACTTCTCCTGCCAAGTAGAGCTCTGGTATTTGCTTTATTTCCCTCCTCCTAACACTCAATTTGCTCTTTGTCGGTGCTCAGCTGGCCCCATTGCTGAGCACCAGCAGGGCTCCCTCTATGCACTGCTTCCTATTGGCTGTCTCCTTCTTAATTTAATTATCCATTTCTAATGGATATTTAATGTCTGAGCTGAATTTACAGCACTGAGATCTTCCTGAACCTTCTGTTTCTCCAGAAGTGTTTTGGAGAGGACATGACTGACCACCCACCACCTGTGCCATAGAGAAGAGATGTTCTCCAGGGTGGAAATGCCTTTATCAGTGTTTTGTTTTCTTTTTTTTCTGGAATGTAGATGCTGAATAATTCACTTGTGTGTACTGAGCTTCCTACCAGTTTCTAGCAATTGCCAATTTTCCTTCTTTGTTCACAAATTACGAGATGTGTTCAGAATGTCTTTGTCCACTTGGATCTATTCAGGTTGCCCAGAGAGGATTTCCAGGTTGCCCAGAGAAGTTGTGGACTCCCCATCCCTGAAGGTGTTCAAGACCAGGCTGGATGGGACTTGGAGCAACCTGGTCTAGTGAATGACATCCCTGCTTGTAGCAGTGGTTGGAGTGAGATGATCTTTAAGGTTCCTTCCAATCCAAATAGTTCTGTGATTCAATGGTTGTTGTATGGCATGGTGCAGGGATAACTTGGTCTAGGATTCATAATGGAAGACAGAGAAACCTTCAAATTTCTGAAAAAGAGATAAAGACAACAAGACCTCTTGCTGCTGGCCTTCTAACATATTGACAGGTACCAATTGCAGTACATCATTTCTTCCCTCTCTTGTCTTTTGTCCCACATGAAGTGAAATCAATGGCAAAGATGTGATTTTTCAGGCATGAAACCTTGTGTGCCCATGTTCTGTAGGGTTAAAACAAACAAAAACACAAATAAAAAGTGTGAGATATTTGCTTTCTGGGAAATTTCTTGCTTTTGCATCACAGCTTCAGCTGGGAAATTCAGGTGCAGTTCAAAAGTGGAAAAATAGTTTCCTCAGAGGGGTATCTGCCATAAGGTGGGAAACCAGTAAATGAAAACTGTTAATATTTATGTGAACCCCAGTTCCCAAAGCTAATGGAAGAGGATCAGTATTCTTTCCCTGGAAAACAGGGATTGAATCTGTCTCTGTCATTCCATTTCAGCTGTGGTTCTGGTGCATTTATTCATTGCTTTATATTCTTAGAAAAACTTACACTTCCAAGTTGTGTTTTCCCACCGCAAAGGGACAGGCAGTGGAAACAGAGTAGGACAGGTGGAGCTGTCTTTTAGGAAGGCAAGGACAGAAATGATCTTGCTGATGGTTAAGGTGTGCTGTTGTGACACTGGAGTTCATCAAAGCAAAGCCTGGGAATGCAGTATGTGTGATCTGTTCCACCAGGTATTTCTTGGACCATAGAGTGGATTTAGCTGAATTCCTCTGGAGGGAATTACACTTTTTCTCTCCCAGTATAACTGATACTCATGTACTGAAAATAAGTCTTCCTTCTTTTCAAGGACAGCTGCAGTAAAGGGAGCTGAGGGATGAATTTACTCTTCTATCGCTTCCAGTGCTGCTCCACAGCAAGAGGGGGTGGAAGGGTATTTTTATTTTACTTTTCAAACACAATTTATGTGGGCTGTAAATATTCTCCGCACCATTTTTTAACTCTTAAGAAAACCAGAAGTTTTAAGCACTCAACCAAAGCAAGGCACTGTGTTGCAAATGTATCTTTACCTCTGGAGAGAAGGGAACAGGGGAGTAAGTGGCTTTATGAGAAGCAATATCAAGTCACTTTGTGCACTTTGCTGGAGGGTTGCTGTAAGAAATTGCAGAACCTACAGCCCTCACTCTTTTTTTCATGTCTTTAGCCACTGGAGAGGATAATTCAATACATTCTCCTAAAGGGGGTACGAGACTCTGCGAAGCACCAGCTCAGCTGCTCATTTAGGATGGTTGGATTTAGTTTAGTGCTGCTCCTAAGCTGATACTGAAAAATAGATAAAGACAGCAAGACCTCTCGATCTTGCAGCAGGGCTGTTTAGCTCAGACACCCTGTCCTGGTGTGGCTGCCAGCCTTCACTCTGTGACTGGCAGCCTTTGGTCTCTTGGGCTGTCTGGTCTAATGGGAGGTGACCCTGCTCATGACAGAGGGAGTGGGAATGAGATGGTCTTGGAGATTCTTTCCAACTCAAAACATTCTGTGAGGAAAGGAGAGGGGGAGGTAAGAGAAGTGACCAGATAGCTTCCTCACAGTCTGTACCAGCTGATAATTCAGTTCTTGCCCATGAAGCCTCCAGAGGATTCCTTAGATCTGAGCAGGGTTCTTCCTCATGCTCCAGCAATGCAAAAAAAAAAAATAAAATGGTTAGACACTAATCACAAGAATCTGAAAAAAAAATAAATACAAGAGGCCAAAAGAACAGATAATTTTTTTAAAAATTTATTTTCAGCACTAGGGAAGGAAAATGTGCTGCTACAAGCAGTTTTCCCACAGCTGACAAATGCAAATAAATGTATGTAGTTGTAGAATCATGGAGTGGTTTGGGTTGGAAGGGACCTTAAAAATCATCCAGTTCCAGCCATGTGCCATGGGCAGAGACACCTTCCATCAGACCAGGTTTCTCAGAGCCCCATCCAACCTGGCCTTGGACATTTCCAGGGATGGGGCAGCCACAGCTTCTCTGGGCAACCTGTGCCAGGGCCTCACCACCCTCACAGGGAAGAGCTCTTTCCTAATATCTAAGCTGAATCCTTCCTCTTTAAGTTTAAAACATTAATTCCTTTCCCTATCACTGTCTGCACATGTAAAAAGTTCCTCTCCCTCAGCCTCCTTTAATGCTGAACTCACATATTTGGGTCTATCAGATGTAAGTATTATATTTACCAAGCTTTATTCTTTGCTCAGAAGGACTGGTAGGGTTTAAATGTGCTCAAAATAGAGAAGGTCTCTCACTTCTTCCAAACTGTGTTTTCCAGGAGAGGGTTGTATAGGACACCAGTGTGGTGTGAGCATAATTTCCATTTTGAGAAAAGAGGATTCATGGGCTGGATGAAAAAGACAGACCTGGCTGCCTGAAGGGAATAAACACCACAGTGCTGAACGCCTGCCTTTCATCCCATCCACTTGTTTTGGGGCTCCAGCTTCACACTCCAGCCAGCTGGCTGTTCTTGGAGGGGCTGGTCACAGACACATGTCTATGGGATCAGGCCCACCCCTAATGAGCAGATGTAATTAATTAATGTGCCTGGCAAGTTCATATCCTGGGCTTGAACAAAGAAACATCCAGAGTGGGCTCTCGAGGAGGAAGGGTTTATTTGTGCGTGATGGAACTTCAGGGAGTAACTCATCCCCAGCACTGGTGCAAAAATGGTGATTAATAAAATTATAACCTAAAATGCTAGGGTTTAACCAGGCTGGTGGTGCCTTTCCTTGATTCAGGAGATGGTGCAATTATTTTCATATATGCAAAACTCAGATAACGTGATAGCTCGAGTGCTTACTCTCTGGTTGCAGATATAATTATATGAAATGTCAAGTTAGTTTAAGAAATACTTGGGGAAACCCCTACCTCTGTCAACCAGGAATATGCCAAGTGTTTCAGTAGACAATTTGTACCTTACTATTAAAAAAAATCAGACCAGAAAGCAACACTGTGCGCTGTGCAATGTGTTTTGAATATTAAAGTAAATCTTAAATATTATAGTAAATATTGAGTATTTTAGTAAAGTTGACACAGTAGATGTGACTTTCCTTTAAAATCCAGAAAGGTGAATAAAACAGCTTTATGTTGCTCTTGGTGTGACTTGCAGATGCCTTTTTATTCTGCTGAGTCTCAAATATGGTGAATAAAGGTAGAATAAAAGGCTGGGGAGAAAGGTGTAGTTAACACTCACGATGTGGATCCTCTGCCTCAAGGAAATGGACTTCTGATTTAGAAGAAAGGCCTGGATGAACATAAGGAATGGATGTTCTCTTTGCTGAGATCAAAGAATGTGGGGATTTTATCCCCTCCAAGTTGCTGTGGTTTGTCCAGTGAACCTGCTGCAAATGTGAGATGAAACCCAGGTGCTTAAATCTTCCACATGGGTGTAAGCAGGGAAGGTTTATTTTGCTTTGTTGTTGACTGAGAGCACATTGGTTTCATGGGCTCGGTGCTGCCATTTGGTTGTTCATCACAGTCATTGGAACAGTGACACCGATCGCTCTCACTTCTCACCAAGAATTCAGTCTAAAAGTGCAAAATGCAAATGTCCCTGCTGAATCTGATTGTCCAAGAGTGATTACTGAATTTTAGATATGTGCATATGGTGGGACTATTAAATTTCAGATGTGTTTTATGCTTGGATATAGCCTTGTTCAAGGTGTGGATGATGCCCGGGCTGCATCCTTCTGTGAGGAAGAGCCAGGAGATTCCAGCAGCCTTCAGAAGTTCACTTTTGATGCAAACGGCTTTTGAGATGCAAAATATTTGGAAATATCTTTTGAACGTAAGGCTGGATTTAGCAACATCCTTGTGGCATTATTGGTTCAACAATAACTTTGCTCACCAGTGTCATAAGATAGTTTGAAGAAATAATTGGCTGCTATTTTGGGGTACAGCTTAAGTAGAAAAATATGAATATGAAGTGAGGAACTTTATCAGTATTTAAGAAATACTCTGCTAGACTTGGGAAGATAAGTGTCGTGTAAAGAAGAACAGACAATAGCTTCTTTTACTAATTATGGACAAAGACTGCCTGAATTTTAAGGAAGCTATCTAGAAAAAGAAAAAAAAAACCTTTTCATAGGCATTTTTGGTACTTTTTGAATAACAGTTTTGCCTTCTTGGTAGTTTTCTGCAAGATCAGTAATGTCTGTATGGAGATTAAGTATAAGGAATAGCTGCAACCTGATTAATGGTGGAATTCTGCATGTGTCCTGATCCAGTCAATGACATCCCTGCCCATGGCAGGGGGCTGGAGCCTGATGGTCTCTAAGGTTCCTTCCAGCCCAAACCATTCCATGATTCCGCTCCTCTGTCAGGCAAAGGGGGTTTCAAGGCTCGCCAGTGTGCAGGGATGTTCTCTGCATGCAGTTGTAGACCCTCAGACCAGTTCTAGGTGGATCTTGGAGGTCTTTTCCAACCTTAATGATTCTATGATGTTCCAGTCAAACCTCTGGAAAAGATGTCACAAATTCTACTAGAAAGGGAAGAGGTGTGTTTTTCTAAATAAGCCATTGGTACCATTGCTGCTCTTCTGAAACCTCAGATTTATTTTGGGGAGCTGAGAAAACCAAGTTTCCTTTTCTCAGACCTTTGGTGACATCCAAATTCAGTCTTCCAGGTCCTAAAGGGAGTCTACAAGAAGGCTGAAGGGGGACTTTTTACAAGCACATGTGGTGATAGGACCAGAGGGGTGGCTTGAAACTGAGAGAGGTCAGGTTTATATTGGATATTAGGAATAAATTCTTTCCTGTGAGAGTGGTGAGGCCCTGGCATAGATTGCCCAGAGAAGCTGTGGCTGCCCCATCCCTGGAAGTGTCCAAGGCCAAGTTGGATGGGGCTTGGATTGACCTGGGATAGTGGAAGTTGTCCCTGTCCATGGCAGGGGGTTGGAATTAGGTGATCTTTAAAGTCCCTTCCAACCCAAACCATTCAGTAATTTATTCTATTTAACAAATTCTGAAAAATGTTACAATAGAAAGGATCAACAGTCTCTTCTGGTTTAAAATAACAGGTTCTTCATCATAACAGAGAAATTTAAGGTGAGTTTTTTAAGACTCTGTAATAAGAATGAATTTGTCTTCCTGGACTTGTGCAGGAGTTTGAGTGGAGACTTCAGTTCTATAAATCAGGGTTAATTTGACCCATTTATGAGAAAGTAAGTTATTTGTAGGAGCACAAGACACATCAGTCTTGTTTCTGCTAGCAAAAGATGTTCCCAGAAGAGGAGGTGCCTTTTGCAGGTCTGGTCTCAAGTGGAGCAGGAGTCGATGTGCTCGTCATTGAGAACTGCTGGGGACATTTCTGCTGCTGGGTCTGCGTGTCTGTGTGGGATGTTCCTGTTCTCCCTCTCCTTACGGTCCTTAAACCATGAACAAATATCTCATTTTGGTGGTTATCTCCTTTAATATGTGCAAGGTGTTGTGAATCAGTTCCCAAAACTGACACTGCAGAGCATTTCTGCGGGTATATAATTCTGTGGCATGGATATATGGTTTTTTACGCTTTGTCATATATTTTCTGGTTTTGTGAATTTGTTTATGTGCAATTCCTTGGAGCACTGTATGAAGGCTCCTGTTTCTATTCCTGCAGACCTTGGCAGGACTTTTGACTGGGCTGAATCATCCTCCCAGCCTGTGCCTATGACCGGCACCGTGGAATTCAGCTTATTTTTACAGGGAGCTTCAGGGAGGAAAAACGTCTCTACAGCAGAAAAGAAAAGAAAAAAAAGGATTTTTTAAAGTCTGAGTTGATAGGCAAACCTATCAAAAATGTGCTTTTCAGCTCTGAATTAATGTGAAATCCTTTGAAAAAAATCAAAATACGTTTTTAGGCTTAGGTTATACATACATAATTATTTCATAGGTAATCACCTGAGCTCAATCAATGAAACACAAAAGAAACTCTACAACTTCTATTATCTACTCTCCCTCTGAGCTCTTTCACTCCTTTTCCCATCAGGTCAGTTTTCATGGTAGCTGAGCACCTGGTTAATACCTTTAGATATTTCAAGCCATGTTTGGGGATCTGTGTGTGTCAAACACCTCTGCTCCCACAGCCGTGGACATTCCCAACTTTGCTTCTGTTCTGCCACTTGGAGAATTCATGGTAGACACTTCCATAGGCTTGAGGTGCACTTTGGACAGGCCTGCAAACCCTTGGAGGAGCCTGGAAATTTGGTGTGCTCATCACTGCCATGCTCCATAATTAATTTAATGACTCCCAGATGACGTAATTTTGGGTTTGGATTGACCTCAGAGAAATTTTGCCCTGTTTTCATACGTGGAGTCCAGCTCAGATCTGGAGGTTGTTCTCTCCCAAGTGAGCATTGTAACCTGTTTTATCCTAAAGGACCAATAAAAAAGAGTTTATATTAATATTTTTGGCAGTGACTGGCATCTCCCATCAGCACAGGGGCAAAACCAGTGTGTGCTTCTGCCACTGTTTGATTTAGTCCTGATGAGTCAGAGCCTTTAATTCTCTCTGCTACAGCTCCCTCTGTAAATTAGGGATAATTATTGCCTTCCTCACAATTCTGAGGTATATTGGAAAGTGAGGTTTGGAAATATATTTTGTTTTTCAGACACGGATGTGTTAAGATTAGAACTTCCACCTACTTTTTCTCATCATTCCTGCAATTATAAGTGTTGCATTTTCTGATAAGCCACCCTGGCAGTCTCTGTGGGTTTTGTTGTTTGGGGAAGGGTGTCTTTCTTAAAGGGAGGAATTTCTTGTGAGGTTTAGGGCAGAATCTGATGTGGAAAGGCTGCTGTCATGTGCCTGGGATGGTGGGAGCATCATAGAATGGTTTGGGTGGGAAGGGACCTTAAAGATCATCTCGTTCCAAACCCCTGCCATGGGCAGGAACAACTTCCACTGTCCCAGGCTGCTCCAAGCCATGTCCAACCTGGCCTTGGACACTTCCAGGGATGAGGCAGCCACAGTTTCTCTGGACAATCTGTTCCAGAGCCTCACCACCCTTAGAGGAAATTAAATTTATTCTAAAATCTAATCTAAGCCTCTGATCTTTCTCTTTTTTTTTTTTTTCTTTATTTTTTTTTTTTTTAAGTTTCTGGCTTTTAATTTATGGCTAAAAACATAGCCACACTGATAAAGATGAGGCAGTGATTCTGTCTGCTTTGGTGATTTTAAGCATTTAATTAATCAATTTAATCACTTTTAAATTCTTTAATATTGATAGAGAAAAATAAACCTTTCCTTATTGGCACTGTGTTTATTCTCTTGTGGCAGCAGAACCTTCACTTTGTCTACTTTATATATATATATATATATATATATATATATATATATATAATATATATATATATATTTAATAATAATATTTGTTCTTTGGATCCAGCATTACAGCAGCAGAGTTCACCTTCATGTGTCAGGTGCAGGTCCCTCTGAGGGACCATCAGGGAGAAGATTCCCTGCCTGTGTCTGAGGAATTCAGCAGGGGTGAGCTGGCTCCAGCAGATCCCTTTCAGCAGGCAGCAGCAGCAGCACCTTCAGTCCTGCACAGCTCTCTGTCCTCGAGGTGGAAATTTAATGTTCCACAGCACTTTCCATTGCATTAAGCACAGCCCATAAAGGTACTGGAGTGGCACTGGCTGGGATGGTTGGCACTGGCTGGATGCCAGACTCCCACCAAACCTCTTTCTCACTCCCCTCTTCAGCTGGAAAGGGGAGGAAAAAAAAAAATATTGAATATTTTTGGTTTGATATAAGGGCAAGGAGAGAATTTCTGTCATAGGCCAAACAGCCTCATCTTAGGGAAAATGAATTTAACATTGCTGTTCAAAAGACAGGTTAGGGTCATGAGAAATAAAAACAAATCTTAAAAGACCTTCCCACTATCCCTCCCTTCCTCCCAGGCTCAACTTCACTCAGTATTTTTATTATCTCCTCCCCTCCAGTGGTGTGGGAGCACAGGGAATGGGGCTTATGGTCAGTTCATCACAGCTTGTCTCTGCTGCTCCCTCCTCGAGGCTTGGGCTTTTTACACTCTTCCCCTGCTCCTCCCATGCAAGACAGTCCTCCTTGAATATTTCCAGCACCAGTCCTTCCCATGGCTGAACTACTCCAAGGTGGGTCCCTCCCATGGGATGCAGTCCTATGGAAGAGGCTGCTCCAGCCAGGATCTCTCATGGGGTCACAATTCCTGCTCCAGCCTGGGCTTCCCATGGGGTCCAGCCCCCTTCAGGCCTGTCCCAGTCCCAGTGTGGGGTTCTCCAGGGGCTGCAGGTGGATCTCTGCTCCCCCACGTATTTGCAGGAGGACAGCTGCCTCATCATAGTGAGATCAACATCTGAGAGATGCTCAGCTGAGAGGAGGAAAGCTGGGCCCTGCTGGTCTGCATTTGGTGATCCCCGAGGCTGGCACTGAGGTGTGATAATTTGATTTATCAGGAAGAGGCCACTAGACAAAGCATGAACAGAAGACCAGCTCCAAACAATGCCATGGTGAAGAGTTTGATTTTTCCCTTTGCTTTCAGCTTTTCTCTGCCACCCACTCAGTGTCCTTCGAGCTCTGAGTGCTGGGAGCTGAGTAATGCTCTGGTGTTTATCCTTCATTATGTCACAATGAAAAGTTGCTTTGGTTCAATGAATGTGTAATTTAAGTTCTCATCAGAGACCTGAGTGGTCTTAGCCTCCCTCTAAGTCTTCTCATTTGCCCCATCTCATGCTCACGTGTTGGTTTTAATAAATAGACAATATTTCACAGCACAGGGAGGATGTACAGCTGTTGACAGGAATCTAAATAAGAGCTACAAGGATGGGGAAGGGTCTGGAGGTGAAGCCATAGGAGGCATGGCTGAGGTCACTTGGTCTGTTCAGCCTGAAGAGGAGACTGAAAGAACTCATTGTGGTCTTCAGCATCCTGGTGAGAGGAAGAAGGGGGCAGGCACTGATCTCTGCCCTGTGGTGACAGTGACAGGACCCGAGGGAACGGCCTGAAGTTGTGTTGGTGAGGTTTGGGTTGGATTCCAGGGAAAGATTCTTCCCCCAGAGGGTGGCTGGGCACTGGAACAGCTCCCCAGGGCTCAGGCACAGCGTGGGGTTGCTGCAGGGCCAGGAGTTGGACTTGATGGTCCTGTAGGTTCCTTCCAACTCAGGATATTCTGCCATTCCATGATTCTCTGCTGGACAGGCTCCAGCGTGGTTATTTGTTGCCATTTTTACACAGGCACTGCTGTTTTGCCATGTAATGACAAGGGTGGGATGGGATAAAGTGGCTCAGACAGCTCAGAAAAGGAAGATTAACTTTGCAGAATGCTTATTATTTGATTATTGAGCCAGGCAAGAATTGTCATTTGGAGAGAGAGAGACGAGAGAGATGGGATCAACAAAACTGACTGTTTTTTTTACTTTTATCCTCTCCACTGTCAGAATAAAATTAATGTCTTTCCTTGAAGAGATATGTATTTTTCTTGATTTCTAGAGGATAAACTTGAAATTTAATTAGATTCAGTGATGCAGTATTACTTGTTATTTTCTGATCACTTTAATTAAATTATTGCTTGGATTGCAAAGTTATTAATCTAGTGGTTGGAAAAGTGAGAAACGCTTGGGAAGTTTTGTGCAGTGATTCTTACCTCGAAGCAAATTCTCTGTAACCATACATAGCTCCATAATTCTGTTTTCCTTTCTTAATCTGCTAATAATCTGTTTCCCTGGGTTATTCAGAAGATGGTATAATACCTAGAAGTGCGTGAAACATGTAGGACATTATGGAAATTATGTTCTACATTCATCAGAATGACATGTACATTAAAAACTCAACAATTTCATTAACAGCACACTTCAAATTTTCATGAGAAATTTAGAGGTTTAAGCAAAGATATAATAGCAGGTGCTTTTAGTGTTCTTGCCTTGTAGGACATCTCAGGAAAATGTTTACAATGAAACAGAAATATGCTATAAAATGTGTTTTATGTGTATCTATAGCCAACCACAGCTATCTAAATACTGTAAGGTGAAGAATTATCACTAATATTCTAATGGTTACAAATGTACAGAGGAATTGAGATTTTTTTTTTAAATTTACCTGCTTTGATAATCATAAACTAAAGTGTTGGAAGTGTTGGATTGATATTTGATATTTTTTCACCTGTTTTCTTTTTTGGTTTTGTTTGCATTTTGTTGTTGTTGTTGTTGTGGTTTTTTGTTTGTTTTTTTTGTTGTTGTTTTGTTTTGTTTTGTTTTTGTGGGCTGGGGTTTTTATTTGTTTATTCTTTCCTTTTAAGCAGCAAGGGATGAACAAGTCACTACTTCATACTGGTGAAGTTTCAGTCTATATGGCTGAATGCTCCTATGATGCATCCTGCTGTTGAATACACCCTATATGTGTTAAATCCACTGAAACTAATGGCAATATCTCCAGGGATTTCCAGCTTTATCACAATATAGAGCCTGAGAGCCTGTGCAATGCCTGGCTGTGGGCTCACCCAAAGCAATTTGCCATGGTCTTCTTTTCAGCCTTTCAGAGAGTCTCATGTATATTGGGCAGGGCATATGCCTGGCACACCACTAAAGCAGTGGTTTAACGTAGAGTTCTATTTTATAGGTACCATGTAATGCAAAATTATGCATCTTGGTTGCAATAATAATATTAATAATATCAATAATAATAAATAATGCATTATTGGTGGAATTTCTGTCTTGATATGTTTTCTGCTGAACTCAAATTCCCATAGTTTCATTTGCTTTTCCTCATCTCTTATGAGCAACTGTGTGTTGTGCTAGAGGCAGATTTTGTCTCTCCCAAAGGAAGCTGTAGCTCACAAAAAAAAAAAAAAATTCACTTGTCTCAATGAAAGGGAGCTGCACCTGTAAATGAATTATTTTATATCTATTGATGTCAGATGCCAGGAAACATTTATTAGTATTGATTTGGACTAAACACATCTGCAAGGGCTGTTCCCTCAGAGCCCTTTGCTGTTTCCCACTGGCAGTGGCAGGTTCCATGGACATCCTTCCCTCACTGATGTGCAGCCAGGTGGGAAAGACAAGCTGTGAGGCAGCCCTGGGAAGTTTTCATCTCTCTGCTGCAGCTGCAATTAGCTCATTCCCTTGAGCAGGTTGCCTGCCAGTGAATTTCCTGCATGGGCTGTGTTCATGTGGACATGATGGACAGACTGGCTTGGCACAGCAGCACCTTCCCAGCAAGGTCCTGTGCAGCCTAATTGAGGTCTAGGAACAGGGGGATGCATTGTCCATGAGGGAATCTGCCTAATTTAGGAAGGGCACGGATGGGATCATTGCTTAATGCTTGTGTTGGCACCCAAAGGACCATTTCCCTGCCCATGTGGCAGTCGGGCCTTTCCTCTGTCCCCACCCCGAGGCTCCTGGCAGGGCTGGGAGCTCCTCTCAGACAGATTGATCGCTCTGTCCCATCCTCAAATCAGGCTCGAGTCAAAGTTGCTTTATTGACTTAACCGTAATGCGAGTGTTGCCAAATCTAATATGTGGGAATTAAATGGCAATTATCCATTTATTTGAGCTGGCTTCTTCTTCCCTCTGTGTTTCAGCTCTCTCCTAGCTTGCAGGGAGCTCTCCTAATTGAATGCTGCTCAGTGCAGCGCTGCCAGCTCTGTCTGGGTGGAGGGATGGGGGCAGCTCTTGACCCCCTGAGAGAGGGGAAAGGCTGTCCAGACCAAGCTGAAGGGCCTTGGAGCACTTCCAGATCTGCATCTGGTGTGAACGTCCTGACTCAGGAAGATTTCCCTTGTGCTGCTCGCCACAGCTCAGCTGTGTCCTCCATCCCCTGATGGGGATCCCCTCCATCCCCATCCTCCACCTCCTGTCTGAGGTGAACTGTGTCTGCAAGAAAATTGCCCTCCATGAGATGGGTGAAGAGGTGGGGCAGTCAGATGAGAATTTAGCAAGGAACAGGAAATATTTGCAGCCTTTTTAGGGCATCCTTATAGGTTTTCTCTTAGAAGACCAGCGTTTGGTGCTCATATATTTGTGTGCTGCAGCCTGGGCTGTACCAGGTCTCTGTATTTTGGCTGTCCAACACTGGCACAGCTAAGATCTGACCTGGGCTCAGATCCCAGCAGAGGTTACAGAAATCTTCTGTGTCACTGGGTATCTCAGAGCACACTAGCTGCCAGAAGTTGTTTTCTAGCACTACTGAAATGTACCCAGGCAATGTGGGACTGTGTCTCCTTCATACATGGAGCAAATGCATTTTTTTAAAAATTATAAAATCCTAGGATGACCTGGTATTTTAAATATCATCCAATTCCAACCCCTTGCCATGGGCAGGGACATTTCACACTATCCCAGGCTGCTCCAAGCCTCGTCCAGCCTGGCCTTTGACACTTCCAGGGATGGGGCAGCCATAATTTTCTGGGCAACCTATTTGTATCCAATGACCAATATCATAGAATCATAGATTTTTTAAAATTAGAAAAGACCTTCAAGTCCAATTATAAACCCAACCCAACCCAAATCCACCACAAATGCCCCAAAGTATCGTCTTAATGTATTTTCAATAGGGAAACAGGGTAAGAACAAAACAATCTTCAAAAACTCTGTGAATTGCAACCTTCTGAGTAAAAATCTACATTTTGATGAAACAGAAAAAGAATGATAATGAATTATTAACAAGATGAATCTTGCTAATGTCCTTTGAGCTTTGTTCTTTAAACAAGCCAGCTACTGTTTGAGAGATTGAAGCCTCCAACTTTTTAATGGTGGCACAAAAATTTTAACTTTCCATAACTGTGAAGCTTGTTGTTTTAAATTTTTTATTTTTACAGTATTTCAAGACAATGGCATTGAAGTCCCCAGACATAGTTCCAGCCCATTTAGACAGAGAGTGCTTTTAGTGATGCAAAGATGCTCCTTTTAAAAGTGTTGTTTTCCACCTACTCAGTCTATAGGTGCAAAACTTCACTGGAAGATTTGAAATTCTGTTATTTAGCCATCTTGGGTGAAAATACATCTAACCTTGGCGTTAACAGTTAAGTAGCATTATAGATTTTTTTTTTTTTTTCTGGCACACCTTTCAGCTCTCACAATCATGGATTTTAAAGCTGGAAGGGATCATGAGATTATTTTGTCAGTCTTTTTGAATTACCTGTATGCAAAGAACTTCCTGCAGTATTATTTGATGGATATTCAGCTCCTTGCATCATCCTTGCAACTGGGACCCAAAGTTGTCATTTCTCCTCTGTCGTACAGGCAGGATCAAAGATATTTTCCATAGAAACAAGGGACAATGTTCCAGTGGAGAAGGGAGGGACCTTCAGGTGATGCAGGGTCAGGACCAGGACTCGAGACCATTCCCCTGCTCCTGCCCACAGCATGCACAGATCATGGCCCACAGTCTGGAAATGTCTTGTTTTCCTCCTGTTTGCAAAAAACACCCAAAATCTCTTGTGTGGTGGCCCAGAGACTGGGGTGGTTCTGCTTCATGGTGCCAACATGACTGAGGTGAGATCCCAGTCAGGGCTGTACAGGTGATTTTTAGCTGCACCAAAACAGCAAACAGCCTTGGGTTGGCTGTGGGTGGGAATGTTTTCATGGGATCATAAAACCATGGAATCCATAAGGCTGGAACGAACCTCAAAGATTATCAAGTCCAACCTTTGACCAAATACCACCATGGCCACGTTGACTCATTTTTTAAACTCTTTTGGTGATGGTGGACTCCATCACTACCCAGGGCAGCCTGTTCCAATGCTTAACCACTCTTTAGTGAAGAAATGTTTTGTAATATCTGATCTGAACCTCCTTGAGGCCGTTTCCCATTTTTCTAGCATGAATTTCCTGGGAGTCCAACCCGCACCTCACCACCACATCTGCCTTCAGGGAGTTGCAGAGAGCAGTGATGTCTCCCCTGAGGTCCCTTTTCTCCAGACTAAACATCCCCAGTACCCAATAGCAGTTGGTAGATACAACTGCCCAGCAAGCTCATTTTGCCTCATTTAAATATTTGGGAACAGAAGTGGTAGATCAAAATGCTCTTGCTCTGCAGCAACACCAATACCAGCATGATCTAAAGCACTATGTACTCTGCTGTTATAAATCTCAGCCTGTATAAATTTACCCCAGGTTTGCTCCTGTAGCTCTTGTGCCATTGCACTGCAAGCAGATTCACAGTGCTCAGCAGGTTGGCTGATATTTTGGTTATTTTGTGTATATCTTGTCTTTGATTAAGCACAGATGACTGAGGGGTGTGTGCAAGTTTGCACCTGTGTGTGCCTATGTGGGGTTTTGTTTCTTTTTTTATGACTTGAGACTGTTAGTGAGAAAAAAACACAAAACAATTAGCTTTTTAGTTAATGTCTAGTGGCACCAGTACAGAGAATTTCCTCCTGAATATTCAAGCTTTTCCCCCCAGACATGCAGGCAACACCTTTCTGAGAAAGATACATTTTAGAGATGTAATTCTCCTTACAAATTGCTTTTCTCTCTAAGTGTGCTCTAATTATAGAAGCCTCGATGGCATTTGGGCACGCACGGAGGTTGCAGCAGGAATTTCTGATCAAATCAACTCACTCAAAGGAACTGCTGCTAACTGCTCAGGCTGCTGGGTACAATGAACTGGAGGAGAAGTGCTGATTGCCCTGCTCAGATCTCTGGGGGAGGTTAAACCATCTCAAGTGTGGAATTATCACAGCGCAGGGAGTGGGATATGAGAATGAGGCTTCCAAACTCCCGTTCCCACCTGTTTTGGGGGAAATCACCTCATGCTGAACTTTCCAACCAGGCTGTGAACTCCTTGGAACTGGATGGGTCTTAGGGGGTGATCCCCACCTTCTTGACAAGCCTTCAAGAGCTTCAAGATGTCTTTTCTTAGTGACCAGTAAGAGATATTTTATGTTCTGAGTAGGAATTGGCTACCGTGACTTTTACGTATCCAGTGTGGTTTTCGCAGTACTCTCCTTTACTTCATTCATCCAGTCCAGACCAGTAGTGGAGAATTTGACCTGCAAACCATCTCCTTCCCCAGCAGATCTATGTGTCCCACCTAGTCTACATGATCTTTCCTGTGGCTGCCCAGTTGGGTGGTGCAAGGAATAACACCTGGGAGCTGCAACATGATGGGAAACCTTGGGGAGGCAACTTCTGACCACTTAATGATCAATAGTTGCCTCTAAAAACCACTGCCACCACTTTACCAGCTTCAGCAGCAGTGTAGCACATTTCCTGCAGATTGTTTTCTTGCCCAGTGCCAGTCCTCTCTGAACAGGGATTTGGAAAGAAGAAAGGCAAGATATCACCAGAAAGGAATCACAGAATCATCAAAGCTGGGCAAGACCTTTGAGATCATCAAATCCAACCTTTGACTAGAAAACCATAGCACTCCTGCTCCTTGGATCTTCGTCACTGTTCATTTTAAGGGAGAAGAGGAATGGTCTGTTGAAGAGCTGTAGGATGAGGGAAGGTTGAGAGGAACCTCTGGAGTTCATAAAGTCCAAGATCTCTGCTCAATCAGGACCAGATGGATGGATGGGCTGAAGTTTGCTGTAGAGGAACACAGGCCCTGGGGATGCTCCATCCTCACAACAGAGATGGAAAGCAATTTTGGGCAGCCCTTAGTTTCAGGCTTCTCTTCCTAAGAAGCAGCAAGGAAGGAATTTTTTCCCAGGGAGGAATGTGACACGTCTCAGTCTCCCTGAGCTGCTTTGTGAGCTCTGCATGGCAGCAGCTGCTGCTGACTTCAAAAGTGGTGGGTGGAAACAGCAAGTGAGAGGCTGAGGGAATGAAGAAAAGGAAAAGGAGGCAAAAAGAGGTAAAAGGACAAATAGAATAGGTTGGATTGAAAGAAACTTTAAAGATCATCTCACTCTAGTCCGCTGCCTTTGACAGGGACTTCTTCCACTAGACCAGGTTGCTCAGAGCCCCATCCAGCTGTCTGTGAACACTTCCAGGGATGGGACACCCACAAATTCCAGGCATGGAATATCCCCAGATTCATATCCAATTAGGTCCCCATTAGGTGGCCACCACTGGTTTGTGGGTGCATGAGTCTCCTGTCCAAGCCAGAGGCTGTCCCCACCTTTTGTCCCCAACATTTAATGCTGGTGGATGCAAAACCAGCACAAGGGAAGGTGGTGGAGCAGGGATTTGGCAGCAGTCCTGTTCCTTCTGCTGGAACATTATATTTTCTTATTGCAATCCCAATGTCGACAAAAATCCAGAGAGCCATTGCTGCAACACCCTGCTCACATATTCACATTTACTATTAATAGTGGTGTGCACAGAAGGGAATGGTTGTAGGTGTGCTGGAAATCAGCTGTTAACCCTTTCATGGGCATTTGATAGGGAATAGGTGTGGGGAAGGGTTTTCTTTGACCTCAGCTGCAGGAACACGCTCAGAGAAGTCGTGGTTTCCATCCCTGGAAGTGTCCGAGGAAACTTGGAGCAACCTGGTCTGTGGAAAGTGTCCCTGTCCATGGCACAGGGTTGGAACTGGATGAGCTTTAAGGTCCCTTCCAGCCCAAATCATTCTGTGATTCTGTGGTTCTACCACTTGTCATGGAAAATGTGTCAGAAAATTCCTGTAGCTCTTGGCAATAATGTTTGAAGAGAGGCTACAGGAGGAAAAGAGACATGAAATAGTTCAAAATGGCATTTCTTGGATTCTTTGAAAGAATTACTTCCCTAACTCTTAAATGATTATTTGCTTGGGGATTCCTTGACATCTTCCAAAGGGACTAAAGGATTACCTCTTGTGGAGGTTGTATATCTGCCTGAGCTTTGCTCTCGGAACCAAAACCTTTCAGATATATTTTGGTTCCACCTCTTTGCTATGTCTTGTACATGCATTTATGCATTTTTCTCTGCATGAGCAGTAATGCTGGTACTCAGGGGGGTGATGTAAATTATTTTTATTTACTTGTTAAGCTTTTCCTCCGTATGGCTGGCAATTATGTTTAAAACTCACCTGCAAATGAAAAAGAAAAAAAAAAAGGAGTTGCACTAACTGAAGTATTTGGGGAAAACCCTCTTTTTTTTTTTTTTTTTTTTAATTTTCTTGCTATTTGGGTTTTTTTTTTTAATATGGGCAAATTTTGAGGACATGGTATTTCAGTTCAAAGTGTCAAAACATTTCCCTTTGAAAGCTTGTAAGGGGATGCTTCAACTATAGTAAAGGGAGGAAGAAAAAAGACTTTCAGCTGAAACCAGTTTACTGGGTTTGGCATTTGTATCTGTTGATCTAAACCAGAATGCTTCAGCTAATAAAGCAGTTGTCTAAAAAATTTAACTCAGCCTTTTCTTCATCAGTTTCCTGTCACTTCCACTTTCTCATACTCATCAGTATCACAGTGCCGTGGAATTTTTATTTTTTTTTTTTTAGGCAAATACTTCAAGCCACGTCTCAGTTTTATTTTGAAAGAAAGGGAGAAAGTCTGCATTCAAGTACATAATAGAGACTTTTCAATTAAGATGGAGAGCAAAATCTGGTTGGCAGATATTTAATGACTCCTGCTGAGCATGAGAAACACAGCAAAGTTCTGCTGAATTAAACAGCAAAAAAGCCACTTCTTGTCTTGCAGCTGAAGGCACAGTTGACCCTGAGGATGGATCAGTCCTCCTGAACATGAGGGCTGAGCCCCAGTTCAGTGTAAATGCTGCTGGTTTACCCATGAGGAAGAGATATTTTTTCTTTACAAAGGTGCAGAGGGCAATATAATAATGTCTAGTTAATGCTAACACCTGTACGGTCCTTTTCTTTTGTGTGCAGTTGTAGGCATTAAATTAATTGTCCAAATCGCATCACACGTGGAGAAACTCCATTTCTTCTGTAGCATAAACTTCTAATGAACTGCTCTTTTACTTTATTTTTTAGCTCTGTCTTTTTAGAGCTGTGTTGCTGTGCTGGGTTAGAGCTTTCCTTGTACAGGGTCTGTGAGATTTCTCCTTGCAAGAATGTGTAGAGGACAGGGGAGAATGAGATATAAGTAAGAAATTCTTTACTGTGAGGGTGGTGAGGCCCTGGCACATGTTACCCAGAGCAGCTGTGGCTGCCTCATTCCTGGAAATGTCCAAGGCCAGGATTTGGAGCAACCTGGGATAGTGAAAGGTATCCCTGCCTTGGCAAGGGGTTGGAAGAAGATGATTTTTATCATCTCCTCCTGCCCAAATCATTCTACAACTCAGTGTTTATACCTGAAGTCATCTGTGGAATGTAAAGTAATTTTTTTTCTGTGTAATTAATACATGTTCTCCTCTACTCCTCCCTTGGTAGATGGGGATGGTCTGTTCCTGAATGAATGTGTACAAAAAAATAAATGACTAATCCTGTAATGTTTTACCCACATTGACCATTTCACTGTGAGGAACAATAAAAGGGCTCACCAGTAACTTGCTCAGGGTCTGAGAAATGAAAATTTGGTGCATGTGAATCCCAGGGAGAGGCAGCTGAGCCAATGCCTTCTGTGCCAGTCCTTCCTTTCCAGGGAAGAATAACTACAGCAGTAGCTGTGTAACAAGAAACAGGACATTTTATGGCCATTTCCACAAACCTCTGCTGACCAGCTGCAGATTCTATAAGCTGTGGGTGACCAGATCCATATGAAATGTCCCACAGAAACGAGCCCAGGAGAATTCCAGAAGCTCTGGCAGATGGCACTTCATCTTCCTGAACGATGTATGGGGTCTGCTACATATGGATTATAAAACCCTGTGTAGGTTTTATGATTTCTTCCAAAAGAGCTAATTCTTGGAGCCAGATGGTTTCTATTATGCTTAATCTTAAGCAAACAAAAGTAATTTTCCTTCCTCCATTCAGTAATGCTGAGAAGGTATATAAAGTATGATGCATAAATTAGCAGTATAGTTTTCTTATTTAAACATGATAAAGATTCCCAATAAATGGCAAGGGGTATATTAACATTTTTCATTTTTTTTTTATGTCTAATAAATTACCTTGACCCTTTTTTTTGTCTTTGATAGAAAGTTGAAGCTCTCCAGAAGAGGAGGGTGCATCAGTTGGAACTTTGAGTTGGAAAATCTACTCCAGCATTTACAACATTACCTGTGCACAAACCTCTTTTTCCCATAGATGGGTGCCAGCTGTTGCATTGCTCCACTGCTATTTTCCATTGCATCCACTTTGTCTCTGTTTCAGTAATTTCTGCTGTCCTGTCATCCCAGATCTCACTTCATCTCTCCGGGGCTTTTAGTTTGTGAAAACTCTCAATGACTCTGCAAGGTCTCTCTGAGATTTTTGTTTTTACTTGCTGTGGGAGCAATTTGTCTTCTGCGTCCTTGAAATGGCCTGAATTTTTAGTTATGAAGAAATTTAGGAAGAGGAAGAAAATGGGAAGAAAAGGCATTTTATACACTTGAAATTCTACGGCTTTGTGCTGCAACAAGTGTTGACTGGATCAAACTTGAGGGTCCAGCATCACATTTACAAGGAGTGTAGAAATATCCTTTTACCTGGATCATGGAATGGTTTGGGTTGGAAAGGAACTTAAACCATCCATTTCAACCCCTGCCATGGGCAGGGACACCTTCCACTGTCCCAGGTTGCTCCAAGTCCCATCCAGCCTGGCCTTGGAGACTTCCAGGGACAGAGCATTCACAGTGTCCCATCCCAATGGGATGTGTTTGTTCCACTGGAAAGTCATAGGTAATATTTTCTAGGGTTTCTCTCTTTTGTTCATAGGGCTGATTTTTTCTGCTACCACTCACTTGCATCACATGGACTTAATCAGGAAAAAAAAAATCATCTCCATCTTGTCATTAATAGCCTGAATCTTTAAAAAGATATTTTCTAAGGCAATTAGTGCTGAGTTCATTAATAAGACCAGAAGAGAGGCTGATTAAGTGCCAGTTTAAAAATAAAAACAGTATTTTGTGATTTATATCACCAATACATTTTTAAATAACGACATTTCAAAAATATTTGGATTCTTCATCTTTTTTGCTGGCTGTTTTCATGTTACACTCCCAACAGCTCAGGCAGTAAGTGTAAGATTAATCATTTCCACTTTACTTTTCCAGTCAATTCCTTTACATTTTCACATCCTGTTGGTGCTGTTGTTTGTGTTTGCATTAACACAGGACTGCAGACTATCCCAGGAATATGGCAGTACAAACAAAATTTGCTTTCACTCAGGTTTTCTTTATATCCTCATACAACATCAATATTAAAAAATTAACCAAAATGTCAAGTACCTTAAATTGCCTTTTTTGTTTTTTAATGACTTATGTATTCTTTTAAAAATAAAGGTGAACCCTGAAAGGTGAACCCTGCTTTAATGCTTGCTTTTGCCACTGCTTTGGAGCATGAAGGAGGGAAAATTATTAGACTTTCCATCTTGGAAAGCAAGAAGCAATAGGATTTGATAGGGATATTTCAAAAATTAATTGGTATTTTCCAGTACATTGATTTATTTCCATCAGAAATGAATTGTCCTTTTAACTCTATCCTAATCCACTACCAGCAAAAATTACAAAAAATTTAAAAAAAAGGTGGTTTTTTTTTTCATTCTAAAGGGACTTAACTGTGTCTCGGCGACACGTCAGAATTATGCAAAACCTTTCAAAGTTTGTCTTCCCACTGCTTAAAAATGGAGAAAAACTCTTAATTGTAAAACTGTCCAACCAAAACCAAAATTTCCACACCTCCATAATTAGCAGCTTCGAAATTCATTACCCACCTCTACTCTGCATTTATTCTTCATAAAATTTTGCTTAAATTCTGACGTCAATTTTGCATTTAACCATCACAAAAAAAACATCTTTTCCCCTAATTCTTCTGTCTGGAGAAGAGCACTGCGGCCCTGTGGATTCCCGTGGTGAAAGTGGGAGTTCTCTGAATTACTTTGTTCATTTTACAGAGATTTCTGCAGGTGGAACAGGGCAGAGGATCCCACCAGCTCCTTTCCCATGGGCTGCCAACCTCGCCTGACCTTCAAATCACTTTTAGCCATTGTGTTGCCCCCATGAAGTGATGGACTCTTTATTTTAGTAACAGCCTTGTGAGTCTTTGACATTTCCTTCTACTAAATCAACAAGACCTGCTGTTTTTCTAAGAAATTAGAAGGCAGTGTGTTCAGTATTTTATTTTTGTTTCCATGCTGGTTTGGTTTTTTTTTGCTTTTAGTTTTTTTCCCTGCTGCCTAAACAGGAGCATAGGATGAGAACAGGTTTTTCTGGCAGCATTAATGCAGATGTAGAGAATATCAGGTTTTGTACTGAAGGCTGAAGTTGCTTTTTAACATCTTTAACAAGCTTGGGAAGAAAAGAATGAGAAGCACAAACTGTCACTCTCTGCTGGGAAAAAGTCTGATATATTTCTAGTGGTCTTTCAAAAGCAGGGAACTTGTTAATAATAAATTGAAGTAAACTGTTAGGGCAGTAATGTAGCAAAGTTTGTTGGTTGGTTGGAACTTTTTTTTGAGTTTTGTTGGGTGTTTTCCTCCCCATCATGAGTTGGAAGCAGCATGTCTGCTTTATCCAGCACTTTGTTTTTACAACAGAGTGTAGCTCATCTTCTGAGAGACACCTTGTGCCAACAGCTTTCTCTCGTGCTGTTTCTGATCCTCTCTGGGAGTTCTCTGCTCCTTGTCAAGACTGCACTTGCTGATTTTCCAGGATTTTGGTCATGGATTTGTTGTTCACTTGCAAAATCCACCTCCAGGACTGGAGGGAATTTAAGCAAGGCTGCTGATTGCTCACGTCTGGGCTCGTGGAACGTGTGATGCTCCCCAAGGAGGAGCCTCTCCACTTGGCCAAGAGTCAGTGCATGGTCTGGCAGAGTGTTTGTCTCAGGGCTGGCTCTAGGAACAACCTCTCTTTGTGGACAGTCTGGGTATTTCTCTTTATTTCCTTAGTAGCACATGGGAGGGTTTGGGAGGCTGTTTTTGACTACTACTGCTGTGAGAAAGTTGGAGATGCACCCTCAGGGACATGGATCCAAAAGTTTGGCAAAGCTGAATAATGAGTTGTTGACACATTTCTCCAGCCATAGCAGAGGGTTGGAACGGGATGATCTTTAAGGTCCATTCCAACCCAAACCATTCTTTGATTTCTATGATTTTAACACAGTTGCAGATTTCCTTGGCCACACTCCTACATGAGCTGAGACTCTGGCACTGTCTGTGCTGTCCTGGACAGACCAGGTGAGGTGCTATTCACTAGAGAGTATTTTCCTTTTTTCTTCAGCAGTTTGTTATTAGAATATTTGCTAAAGAAGGATACCAAAGTGAACAAAACCATCTTAACCAGAAATAATGTAAAGCAAATCTGATTGAATCTTGATTGCACCGTAAAAAGATAATTAATCATAGAACCATAGAGTCGTTTGGGTTGGATGGGACCTTCAAAATAATTTTGTTCCGACCCACTTTCCACTAGACCAGGTTGCTGAAGGTCCCATCCAACTTTTTCTTGAACACTTCCATTGCTGACACATCCACAGGTTCTCCTGGCCACTTGTGCTGGTGTCTCATCAATCTCTAATGTTTCTTAATGTTTGCTTTTCTCTTTGAACCTGCTCTTGGGTACACAGATTGTATTTTCTGTGGCTGAGGACTTGGTGCTGTGTTTGGAACAGCATGGGGCTGTTTCCCTCATGGGGAGGATGGGAATATGACAAAGCACTCCTGGGTTTAATGCTCCTTCCAACTGGCTTAGGACAAAAATCATCTCTTGGCTGATTTAAATGGAACTGTAGGAAATGTGTGCAGCCTTTTTCCTCAGCTAGGTTGTGGAGGACAGAGTTTCTAAATTCTGTATCTTCTTTAATTTCTGAAGTTGACTTTTGCTGCTAATTAATTCTTACTCTTTACCTTTTTTAATTCCATAAGGGATAATTCTCAATGGCTGAAGTGTCCCTTGCAGTGCCTGCTGTGCCACCAATGTCACAGGCACTTGCCAAGCTGCCAAGTTTTGGTTCCACTTCCCTAGGCCTCACTTACATGGGAATCCTTTGCCTGAATAGTTTTTTCCTTGGTTTCCTAAACTTCCCTTGGGATAGGCACTGTATTTATTATTTCTATTAGAAATGTGTAGTGTATCTGTATTTATTCAAGGCTTCTTTTTTATTTTGCTAGGTTTTTCTAGAAAGAACCATGCTGAACTCCAGTTAAAACTTACAAGCTCTAACGGGAGCATTTGTTCTGGGGACAGTGTGCACTTACTTCTCTGGGAATGTGTTAATTATGTGTAAATTTAGAGGTTTGGGTAAGATTTAGGTATTGAAACTGTTTCAGAGAGCCCAAGACAAAAATGGGACCCTATGTGGGCTCTTTACCAACCTAAAATGATTCCCCCTGCCTGCTTTGCCTCCTTGGTTTTATCCATTCATTGAATTTAGGCCCTGAACTTAATTTGGCTTAGAGATTATGAAATTTCTGTCTCCTCTGGCCAACTTGCTGTAGCTATGGTAAGACTTTCAAAGAGAAAAAAAAAAAATCTATTCTGTGAAATCAGATGTGTTGGTTTTACTTTCATTTTCACTTTAATTTTTCTGGGAGTGTTTTGTGGTGGGGAAGTGAGGTGGGAGCAATGTCCTTGTGTAGGGGGAGGCTGAAGGGGAGGGGCAGGCACAGATCTCTCCTCTCTGGTGACCAGTGACAGGACCTGAGGGAATGGCCTGAAATTGTGTCAGAGGTTTACTGGATATTAGGAAAAGATTCTTCTTCCAGAGGGTGGAACAGCTCCCCAGGGCAGTGGTCACAGCACCAAGCCTGTCTGAGGTGGAGAAGCTTTTGGACAATGCTCTCAGACATGTGATGTAATTCTTGGGATTGTCCTGTTCAGGGCCAGGAGTTGGACTTCAGTGATTCTTGTGGGTTTCTTCCAACTCAATCAATTCGATGATTCTTGGTTTTCCCTTAGGGAGAGGAGGAGAAGGCAGGTGCTTCACTACCTAACACCTCTCCCTTTTAGATGGGTGGGATGTAATATGTTCTTCCAGCTGAGAAGAATTTTACCTTCAGGTAAAACTTCATTTCTAAAAGCAGGAAAAATGTATTTTGCATGTTTGGGAGAACTTGGACAAATCAGGAAGATGATTAAAAAAAGTAAAAAAAAAAAAAAAAAAAAAAAAAAAAACACAAAACAAAAAAACACCACACAAAAAAAAGAACAAGAGTTTATAAGTGTTAATGCAAACAGAGACCTTGAGTTAACCCGTAGGGAATTGAGTTCTTGAGCACATTGACCCTGCTGTGTGAGGAGGGCTTTCAGGGAGGATTGGTGCAAACACCAGCTTCATCCCAATTTTTACACCTGTAATTCCATAGGTGCCCCCTCCTGTGCTGTGTGAGGAGACCCAGGCCCTTTTGGACAAACCTGTAGCAAAGAGCCTCAGAGCTTTTCCATGTGAAACAGCCTCACATTTTACAATGCTGATGAAAATCACATTGCCTGATGAGTGTGATTTTTGCTTACATTTCCCTTTATCACTTATTTCACTCAAATTTCATCAGCAGGAAATAAAAACCTCCCAAGCTTGCACGCCAGGAGCAACTTCACACTAAACATGATTCTTTCATTCTCTTCCATTTCCTTTTCTATTTTAAGCTGGCTGTTTTGAGGAAAGGAACTTTGTTCAAACACATCCTTGGGCAATCCTGTCTGTCCTGGTGTTTGTTGAAGCATTTTTTGACCAGTGTCAACAGGTCAAAAACAGTGTCAACAGGAGAGAAATGTGATGAGGAGAATCAAGGTTCCTGTGGTTTCTGTGAAAAGTGAAGGAAGTGGAAGACCAAAACAGTGTTGTGGCAGTGGAAGAAACCAAGAGCTGTGTGGAACATGGGATCAGACACCAGAAAATCCACAGGGAGTAACACCCAGGGGAGCTGTTGAGTGCTGGGGACTAAAAGACTTGTCTGGAGTGAGTGTAGGTGTCTGTGCCTTCACCACTTCTTGCTTTTTGCCTTTTCTTCATTACATGACAATCTGCTTCTTTCTCTTTACTCTCTCTTGTGCTTGACCTCCTTCACCTTCATCCACCTTTTAACTTCAATGCCAGCTCTTGTGTAAAACCTAAAACAAAGACACAAATTTAACATTTTTTCTCCAGAGCAAATCTCTTTTCCTCTCTGGCCAACTGCCAAAAAATCAATCTCTTCCTCTCCCTGGAGTTCACTTGCCAGTGCCAGAGGCACATGGCTCTCATTGTGGATCTCAGTCTTCAGTGAGGAATTATTCTCTTGGATAATGGAATGAAAAGGAGGGGACTGAAGCTTTGCAGTGGCTCGAGTGGTCCTGGAAGAGGAACAAGGTGGTGGATGGGTGAGGCTCATCCACTCAGCTCAGCTGTGAAAGGGTTAAGCCACAGGGATGGGTGTGGTGGGGCTTAATCCATACTGCTGGAGGTAAATTGAGGATTTGGGGTGGATAATTTGAAATCAGTGAGCAGGTTTGCTTCCTGCCTGCTTTTTTTACTCCTTGCAGGTGTTTCAAGGCACAGAAGAGGAGTTTGGAGGCCAAGTAACTTTCTTTGGGAGATTCTTCAGCAAAGGATGATGCTGTAACTTCAGTTAAAGCTTTCAAAGGAGAGAAGCTGCAGGAAATCTGTGACTTTCTTTAACAGACCACAGATAGAATTCTTGGTGGTGCTTTGGGGATAAATCCATGGCAGTCTGAGGTGCTGAGCTGCTTTGCTGCAGCAATGTTAGGTATTGTGAGTAGAAAGATCAAATTCTTGTCCTGTTTTTCCTCTTTTTCCCCATTTTACCCAAGTTACTGTAATTACTGCTGCTTCTTCTCTGCAGCTTTTAGGTTATTTTGGGTTTGCTGCAAAATTGAGTTCAGGGAGGGAATTGACTTCACCTGGCTGCAGAAAAGCCATTAGGAGCTCCAAATTAGTGTGAAATAATTAATAGGAAAGGAAGATTAACGTGGCAAACACGGGCACTTTTCATTCACATTAAGTGAAAGGATGTTCCTGTAGGTTCCTTTGCCATGAGTGTTGTCCTGGACCTCCAGCAATTCCCTTTTACATTAATTTTATCCAGATCACTCGAGACAAGACCTTATAAGCCAGGCCAGGCATCGTATTTGGGTTTTCTTGAAGAGGAGCTGAAATAAATTCCTGCTAGGATTTCTCCTTCCCTACCAAAGCTGCTGCTGGTGGTCCTTGGAGCTGTTGGTTGTCCCAGCACATGAGAGCCCCAGGGATGCCCAGGTGCAGCAGAATTATTTTCTCCCTCCTGAGGAGGACTGGGGGAAGCAGCCCACGAGCCCTTGGCTTCTATTTTGCTCCAAGAAAAGACACCACATCCCTCCACTGGCCAGTCCTTGTCCAGAGTTGTCTCCTGTAGACAGAATTATGATGAATTAAAGATTATAATTGCTCTGAATCATGGAATGTGATGGACTCTGAGTGTTCTCTGAGATAGTGGTTGCAAAAATATGGATTTTTAAGCTCCTCAACCACTCCTTACAACTCCTTGAAGGGAGATTGCAGCCAGGCTGGGGTCTGTCACTTCTCCCAAGTAGGAAATGGGAGGAAAAGAGGAAATGGCCTCAAGATTCATCAGGTGAGGTTTGTGTTGGGTATTAGGAACAATTCCTTCAGTGAAAGGGTCATCAGTCATGGGAACAGGGTGGCAGGGGAAGTGCCCTGGAGGCATTTGAAAGATGTGTAGATGTGGCACTCAAGGCACACAGTTTAGTGGTGGATTTGGCAGTGCTTGGTTAATGGTTGAACTCAAAGGTTTTTTCCAACCTGATTCCATGATTCAGTTTCCTTTTTCTTTCCTTTTTTTCTTCTTTTCTAAATTATTTCTCCTTTTTTTGCATTGATCCAGAGTGACAGCTAACACAGAGGTCTGAGCTGCCACCCCTGCACAGCAGATGGGTGTGAGGTGATGTTGCATGGCTGGATTTAAACTTGCTGCAGCCTCACAGATTTTTGCTCAGAGGAAGCAATTTGTGGATAAAACTCCACACCCAAGTCACAAAGTTCCTCAGGGTCCCACTCACAGTTGGGTCTCCCCTGCAGAGTGTGCAGTGGCACACTTTGCTTTGGCAGAGAAGCTGTTGAAAAGCTCTTTTTTTTCCACCTGTTGCACCTACCTGGGTGCCCGTGAGGCTTTTCAGGCAAGAGAAAGAAGAATTAAATAGGCAAATATCAGCAATGCCATTGATTGCTGCTGCTTTGGGAGATGGTTGATGGGGGTTTGAGAGACCTGGTCTGGTGGAAGGTGACCCTGCCCATGGTGGCAGGAACAGATGATATTTAAGGTCCCTTCCTACCCAAAACATTTGATGATTTCTCTGAATACAAATAAGTATAACAGCAATAAATATAGCAGGAAAACACTATATGCTAGGCAGGGAGGAGGTTGAACTGATAGCAGAGGAAATTGGGTTGTCCTGGGATCCAAGGGGATTTTCCTGGAAAAATAAATAGGGAAAATAAATGGAAATGCTTTTTGGAAATGTCCAGTTAAGGAAATAAAGGAGAAACCATTTGCATGTGGGATTATGTAACACATGTACTGCAAAACCTTCACAGTCTTGAGGACCCACAGTGTAAATAAAAGTAATTTTTTCCCAGCTGTGGCCCTGAATTCTGTTAGTGTCAGGGCATGCATTTAATGCATAACATCATTTAATGCATATCAGAAACCTTCTAATCCTTCTTGAGGAATCATAATATTTAAGTATTCACTTGATGTAATCAAAGATGTTTAATTTTTTATCAGACTTCACACCCACTTTACTTCTCAGTCTTGGTTTTTCTTACTTGGCATGGTAGTACAGAGGCAGTTTTGCTTTGCTTTCTGCTGCTGTTTTTAAATTGTTCTGCTTGTCTGCTTGAACTGCTGCATCCTCCATGAACAGTTACAACATCTCGGCTTGATGTGTTGAAGCTTGAAATTGGAGTAGTTAAAACAGCCTCCTTGTTACTCTTTTCTTTTCTTTTGCAAAATAAGAATAAAATAAAAGCCAGAACTGGCAGCATGCTGTGGCATGAAATAAAAAAGTCTAGGGGCAGGAAACTGCAAGCCAGATACAGTGCAATTTTCTCAGAAAAAAACATTCTTCTTGTTGAATTGCATTTTCAAAGTAATTTTTTGGAAATTTTGGACAGAAGTTTAATTTGTGTTGTTGGTTGGGGTTTTTTTAGATTTAATTTGCTTTTTTTTTAGGTGTGATGGTGATTGTTGGTGCTGTTAAATAGGTGTGGACTGAGAGGCCTTTGAGGAGGAGTTTATAACCTCACAGTCCTCTTCCATTTATATAATTTTGATGACAAGGAATATGTGGAGGCTTAAAAACCAAATTATTTCCATGATTTCAGAGTATGATCAACTTGCATTGTCTCTTTCCCATTAGGGAATTGTGGTACAGAGTGAGAAAACTAGTCTCCCACCAACAAATATAAATAAATCTCACCCTCCCAAATTAGCACCTGAATTTCTGGGTAGTTTTTAACTTCATGGAACAACTCTGGACTCTCATTGTTTCTCTGTGTTTCCTTCTCAGTGAAATTGGCAATTCTCCTGCTTTTTGCAATGTTTGAGATATTTAATCTTGGCTTTTGGTGTGACTTTGGCATGTGAAATGACTGCTCAGAGGTACCTGCTGGAGGCTGTGCAGGAGTATCCCCATGTGGGAGCACACCAGAGGCTGCAGTCTGGATTATTTGGGGATTTAAAGCAGTGCTGTTCCCAGCTGGGTGATTCCATCTGAGCTCTTGAGGGAGCTCCCAACCCTTGGTTTGGTTGCTTCATGGTTCATCTGAGGCTTTGTTCAGTACCTCAGTGCATGTGGATTCAGGATTACTGGGCCAGGATAAAAATCTGTTGAGGCAAATTTAGTGTTTCCAAGGATAGAATAAAATAAAGAAGTTAAAAAAACCCAAAAAACCCTCACCCATCCAACTTGAGTTCTATCCCAAAATGTGCAGACGACTTTTCTCTGGAACATGTTAGCACCCTGAAAATCCAAGAAAAAAATCTCCTAAAATGGGAGTAATCACAGTCTGTAAAGATCTAAAAATATTTTCCTGTGCTGCTCTTTTGCCAGTGATTTAATGGGAGCTGGACTTTGTTAGCAACAAGTGAAATTCCTGGGGGACAGGGGAGCCCACGCTAATTTCTGCTCTTTTGCAGCCTCCTCTATAGAACAAAGGAAAGGAGTGTCTGGGACAGTGATTTAGGAGAAACTGCAGGATGGGAAGAGTGGGAAAATCTCTAGCAATGAAGCCCTGTGCATTTGGATAAAACAGCATTTAATACCCTGGATTTGTGTCATCCTGACAGGCTGATCCATGACTTTATTTACAGCTGTTAGAGGGAGTGTGAGAAGCAGTGGAAAATCTTCTCTCTGGTTGTGCAGTGGAAAATCTTCTCTCTGGATGTGCAGCGGACAATCTGCTCTCTGGATGTGCAGCTGCTCCTCCAGCACTGGGAGATGCATCCTCATCCCTGTCCTGAGCAGTGCATCCAGCAGGCTTCTAATTTTGCCCATTTTTCCTCATTTTTGCCTTGCTCCATCGTTGCCTTTCTGCTCTGCCAAGTGCAGGTTGGGTCTGTGGTGCTTTAGCAGTGTAGGGAAATTTGGTGGAGGGTTGCAGAGTAGGGTCAGAGTTCCAGTCTGCTGACTTGAAGAAATGAATCTCAGCTTCTGTTTGGGTCTGAGATGCTTCACCTCAGAGGAGCAGCTGGGTGATAACAGGGGCTGTTGGACTCTGTTGGGTGGACAAGCCCTGGGGTGCTGCAGGATGTGACCAAAGATTCAGGTAAAGCAGCTCCTGGGAAACCCACAAAAGCTGACACAGGTGGGAGGCAGAACAAAAAAATCTGCTGGAAAGCTGCTGCCATAAAACTGGTGACAAAGGCATTGTTACAAATGGGTGTTTCTCTGGGATCAATCAAAATTGAAATGCCTGGTTAAAGCTGATTTACGTGATGTATCCTCACTCTGTGAGATGGACTTGATACAGCCATAATTAATGGTGTTAAGCTGAAGGAAAGTAGATTTAGATTGGATATTAGGAAGAAATTCTTCCCTGTGAGGGTGGTGAGGCCCTGGCACAGGGTGCCCAGAGAAGCTGAGGCTGCTCCATCCCTGGAAGTGTCCAAGGCCAGGTTGGATGGTGCTTGGAGCAAGCTGGGATAGTGGAAGGTGTCCCTGCCCATGGCAGGGGATTGGAACTGGATGATCTTTAAGGTCTCTTCCAACCCAAAATATTCGGTGATTCTCTAGTATAGCTCAGTCCGCCACCACATGGCTCCTTCTCTGGGGATGACGAAACTGTGGAGAAGTTGGGGACAGTTTCAGGGATTTTAAAGTTGGGAGATAAAGCTAAAAAACCAAACCAAACAAAAAAAACCAACCAAACAAAACATCATACATACATACATACATAAGCAAACAACACCACTAAAACAAACAAACAAACCCAAACCAACAGCAACACAATTAAAAAACCAAAAACAACAAAAAAAACCTCAACCCACCTTCCACGAAACCTGAAACCGCAAAATGTTCAAACCCTCGCTTCAGTGTTCTTCTTGTAGGGCAGATTTGAGTACCTTGGCTAAAGTGGGGACCTTGGGAATGAATTTGTGAAAATTTTTCTGTGCACCAGCAGTAGAAATTCCTGGCACTGACTCAATTCCCCGTGCATTTGAGCTATCAGGGAGGAACAGGAAGAAGAGAAACCTCTCCTGGGGGTTGGGAGAGGAATGTGTGGAGATCCCACTGAGCTCCCACCTCCCTCCTGCCCCAAAAGCTTTGACCCCACGGAGCAGATATCCTCTGCTCACTGATTTTTCTGCAGGCAGGACCGCTACGGGCCCCCGTGCTCTGAAAAGTGCTGGGTGACCATCACTTGGCATTGTGGATTCTCATTCAGTCGTGGTTCTGATGCTCCCACTTGGTAAATGAGGTGGAATTATTTGTATTCTGGTTGCTGATAATCCCTACAAATGCCGTCTCAATCCATGTGGGCTGTATCTACTATGTTGCAGCAGCATCTTCACTGTCCTGGTGGTGCTGGATTTGTCTGTTCAGTGCAAGTTCCACAGCCAGGAACTGTGTAAAGCTGCATCAGACCACCCAGCCTGGGCTAAATTTCTGCAGCAAGGAGGAATCTACATCCTCTTTCAAAGCACCCTTTCAAAGTGATTGGTGGTGTCCAATATTAACACTTTTTTTTTTTTTTCTGTTTTTCTCTTCACAGCCACCCAGATTGATCCCAGCGAGCTGCAGGAACTTTTTCAGGAGACTTCAGCCAATGTCTTCCGAATTAACTCCAATGGTGCGTAAAATGAAAGGTTTCCTGGTGTGTTCTGTGCTGTCCTGCTGATGATTCCTGCTCATGGCCACGGCTCCTGGCAGCTCCTCTTGTCAGGGAGCAAATATTAATGCAGTTTTTCTGCTGCTGCATCTCACGAGCAGCAGCACATGTCCGATACACAGCTCCTCATAAGATGTAAAAATATTCCACCATATGTTCCATCCAACAGGCACAGACACATTCCAATCCTTGCTGAGACCACATCCTTTTTCTATTTTTAATTGTGTCATCTGTTACAATAGAGAGCTAGAGCTCAGAGAGGTGGAACAAGCCAGGCTCGTTTTCAAATATGTTGCAGCTGTGTTCAGAGTGAGCTTGCAGAACATCTACCTCCTTTAGAAAAACACCAAAATTCTGCTGTTCTTCACTCTGTAGGTTGGGCAGGGGTGCTATTGCTGCTCAGATCACCCCAGCCCCTAAAGATGCAGAGTCCTTCCTCCTTTGAAACTAGCTCTGGCTCATCAGTTTTGTTGGGTTAGGCTGGAGGAATTTATCTTGAAGACAGATATAAATTAAAATTGCTGAGTGGAAGGTAATGCCGTTGTACCCCAGAGTTAGACAGGGATCTGAAATTATCAGTACTGACTTTACAATAGACCTTGAAATTGCTTTGGAATCATCTGGATAGGTTCTGTGTCTGTTCTTTCTGTGTCTTGGGTGACACAGAAGCCTGGCCTATGTCTAGGGAAGGGATTTTATTTGTGTAATTCTTCCCTAGTGTGTCCTAGGGGTGGAGCCCTGGTCGTTTGTAGCAAGGGATCCTTCTTAGAACAGGGATGGGAATTAAAATCTTCTAAAATGTAGTTGTCTCTACTTTTGATGAGTTATGTATGCTCCATCTGCCAGGAAAATTCAAGCACTGATTTTTCTAGGACTACAAGGGATTGGTGATCCTTGCATTGGTGACACACATCCCACGTAAAAATGGGATTATGGCCACTGTGGGAGCTTGAACCTCCCAGCTGTGAAACTCAGCTTACAGCTGGGTGAACAACCACACCATAACACACAGAAATACCTGCATTAGCACCGATTTTGGCTTCTCCAGCACCAATAGTTTTAATTTGACAGTGCCAGTGATGGGTGACAGTAGCACTTCTGCTTCCAAACTGAGGGCTCAGACTGAAGTTGTGCAACCTTCTCCTGAGTCTGTGTGTGCTGTTCTTGTCCAACCTGGCCAGATTAGGGCTGACTTGATGTGTCCCTGTGCTTTAATCACAACTCCTTTCACAGTGGAGTTTTATCCTGAGAAAACCTAAAGGTGAATGGCACATCACTTCCGAAATACCACAACCCAATTTCTGTTTTCGTCCTTTGTTGGAATTGTCTTAACCCCTTCAATTCGTGTTTGACACCCACTGTTGTTGTTATTTCTCCTTTTGAGATGGTGAAGATGTGTTTCCTCTAAAGAGTTGCCTGAATGGAGTGCTCTGTGAAGCAGATAATGACAATGCTTGCACTTAAAACTATTTTGCAAAAATGGAGAGAGTGCAAAGAAAAGCCAAACCTGTTTGATGACTGGAAATCAGAGTTTAAAATTTGTGCCATCCAAATTTCTGTTTGAGACGTCCAAGAGGACTCAATCATGGTGTGCAAGTACCTCTAGAAAGAAAACATCAAGTAGATAGCAAGGTGCTTGTTAATTTATTGTTCTCACATAGGAGGAGATGAGGAGATAAGAGTTAAAGCTAGACAAATTCAATCCTTCTGTATGAGGGTAACCAGCCATTAGAACTGCTTATGGAGGGGGCTTGATGGATTTGGCTTTGCCACAAACATTTAAATCAAGATTCAAATGTCTTTTTTATAAGATATACTTTAGTCCAGCTGCAGTCCCCGGTCTTGATGTGGGAGTGATGGGACAAAATTTTATGGGAGGAAATCAGGTTGGATAATCAGAATTCCTCTCTCTGGCTTTTAAAATCTATGAATTAATGAATCTATAATGCCTTTTAAAGTGCTTTCAGGTTGAAGAAATGCCCATAAGATACTCTACTATTGTTGCTCCGTTCAATACCCATATTATTTTTTGTCTGACAAAAATCAGTTTCATTCAGTTTATTTTTTATGGTCACTCCCCCAAAAAGTGGTTAGAGATTTTCAGGAGAAGGCTGCTGAGTGTACTGCTGAGATTTGGCAAAGCTAATTCACTTTAGGTAAATAACTTTTTAGGGTTAGAAAGTGGGGAAGAATGCCCATGATTCTTTCTGTAGCATAAAGTCTCTTGAGGAAACTCAGGAACATCTGACTTGGAACACAGAAAATAAGTCAGTGGTGTTTGTGGCT
Source organism: Taeniopygia guttata (assembly GCF_048771995.1). Taxonomy (NCBI): domain Eukaryota; kingdom Metazoa; phylum Chordata; class Aves; order Passeriformes; family Estrildidae; genus Taeniopygia; species Taeniopygia guttata. Next base: position 148,993,204 of record NC_133026.1, on the reverse strand, counting down.
GAGCAAGGAACAGCAGCTATACTCCAGATGCTCACCAGATGATGAAGTCACTCCTCTTGTGCTGGGCATGGTGTGCTGAACATCCTGCAGATTTCATAAATCCTATCACAGCTCCTCTTTCCCTCCTTTCCTGGCTTGCTGCAGCTCTCTGGGTTATTTTTTAGGTTCCCCGTTGTGTTTGGAGACCTAACTGTGCACCCAAAATGTTCTTGTCCCATTTGGGGTGCTGAAGATCATAGAATCGTGGAGTCATACAATCATTAAAGTTGGAAAAGTCCTCCAAGATCAAGTCTAAGCTTTGACTGAATTCCACCAAGGCCACTAAACCTTGGGAAGTGCCTTGAACACTCCCAAGAACTGTGACTTCACCCCTTCCCTGGCCAGGCTGTTCCGAGCTGTCAGGAGTTGGCCATGTTATGATTTTGTTGTTTAGATTCCAAAAAATCCCAGTTTGGGGCCAATCTCAGCAATACCTTTCATTTCTTGGGGGAGTGACTGTTTTTAATGAAACAAGAAGTCAACTTTGTACCAGGGTTTTAAAGCACCATTGAATTTTATTGAGTAACACTGCAGAAGTAATAAACACTCTGTGCTTTGTCCCTCTTCGCTGTCCTTATTCTTTTTACAGAATCTCAGCCTTTGGGGTGATTTAAATTCTTCTTGGGCACTTCAGGACTTGCTTCCAAGGGGGATTTTATAGCTCTGAGTTGATTGTGATTATTCTCACCTATAAATGCTTCCTGCTCCCTTTTTCTGCCATGAAAATGGAAATCTTCCTCATCTGTTGAATAAAAATTTTAGCCAGGACAGCTGGTTCTGTTTATATGCTACTGGATCACTCTCCTGCCAGGCCGTGAGCTTATACACTTTTTAATGCCATCTCTTATAAAAGTCTGAAGGGGTAAAGGGAGATTTTTCCTAATTTTTGCATCTGCTTTCTTTCTCTTAATATTTTGGGGCTGTCCCTCCTGAAAATGGGGAAGGTTCATAAAATCATAGAGTCACAGGATGGTTTGGGTTGGAAGGGACCTTAAAGGTCATCTTGTTCCAACCCCCTGCCATGGGCAGGGACACCTTCCACTAGACCAGGTTGTCACATAGTGCTTTGACTTTTGCAACTTTCATGTTTTGGGTTTGTTTGTTTTTTCAGTTGATTTTCTTGTCAGGTCATAAAAAGGAGCTCAAATACTGCCTGAATTTGTCTCATTTATGGCTTTTTTCTTTTTTTTTAATCTATACTTTTATCAAGACCTTGAGTTTTTTTTCATGTGCAGCTTTTAGCTGCCTCTTAGTAAGAATCTTACAAATAAGTACAATAAATAACACTCCTAAATGGAGTTGCTCTGGTGCATCTTGCCTGGTCAGTGGAGGATATACTGGAGGAATCAGGCCTGTGCTGGCCAGATGGAGAACCTGAACTCTCTAATGGGTCTCTTGCCTCTCTAATTCCTGCTCCTCACTCATTAATGACTGCCCATAACTGGTTGGTGCCATGTGCAGTCCCATTACCTCGATCATAAAGACTGAGCAAAGGAATTTTCCATGTCCCTCAGGCGTGATAGAGTTTCCATTGCCATTTCAGGATGGTTTTTATCCCCCACTGATTTAAGGATTGCAGTGGCACAGGCAACTGAGGGCCAAGCTCTCTGTGTAGTACATCAGTGCAGCTCCAACATCACTGCTGCCTTGTGAATGGACTAGGGGATGCCTTTTAATAACAAAAGAACAAGACTTTAAAAATAAGATTCCTGTTTTAAGAATGGCTTCACACATCCCTCCAGCAGAGCTTGATGTTTTGCTCCTCTGGTCAAACTACTGCTCACATGACCAGAACTGGGACATTGAGAGAGATTTTCCACATCCAGCACAGGAGCTGCAGAGATTTTGGTAAATTTATTCTTGGTCAAAGCAAGTTAGATTTAGCCCAGAGTAGCTCAGATTTAATTACAGAATCACAGAATGGCTTGGGTTGGAAAGGACCTTAAAGATCACTTGATTCCAACCTTCTGCCATGGTCAGGGACACCTTTCCACTATCCCAGGTTGCTCCAAGCCGTGTCCAGTCTGACTTTGGACACCTCCAGGGATGGGGCAGCCACAGCTTTTCTGGGCAACCTGTGCCAGGGCTTCACCACCCTCACAGGGAAGAATTTCTTCCAAATATCCAATCGGAACCTGCCCTCTGTCAGTGTAAATCCTTTCCCTCTTGTCCTGTCACTTCATGCCCTTGTCCAGAGTTCCTCTCCAGCTCTCTTGGAGCCCTTTTAGGCACTGGCAGGTGCTCTAAGGTCTCTCTGGAGGCTTCTCTTCTCCAGGCTGATTAATCCCAGCCTGGCTTCAGAGCAGAGCTGCTCCGGCCCTGTGGTCATCTTCATGGCCACCTGGGTTTTCTTCTACACGTGGAAATCCTTCTTGGATGGGGGCCCCAGAGCTGGATGCATCCAGGTGGGTCTCATGGGAGGAGTGTAGAAGGAGAGAATCACCTCCACTGAGCTTCTGGCCGCTCCTCTTTTGATGCAGCCCAGGGTACTTTTGGCTTTCCCAAGATTCAGGGAAGTCATGTTGGAGTTTTAGTCCTGCTGTTTTCAACATAAGAGTTATATTAAATGGTAACCTTTGGCTCCTCCAGGGTTCATATCTTGTCATTCTGGGACAACTGACATTTATTTAGAAGCCTAAATACTGTGTTTGAATTGGAATATTAGGTAAAATTATTGGATAAAAACATAATCCCAGGTTACTTTCTCATCTGACAAACGCTTTCCTCACCTCTCGCATTCATGTCTCATATTCTTTTCACCTTTTTGTAGGTTTTCCAAAATGCTGAATAAATCTGACAGCTTCTGGGTTTGCCTCAGTGTAAAATGGCTTGAGTGTGAATTCTTGAACTATTTTGTTCAGTAGCAAAACTGCTTCCCACTCTAATCTTCTCCAAAGCAGGTGTCAGTAGAACTCATTTTGAATTGTCCTTATTTTTTCAGACCAGGTTAGAAAGGTTCATGTAAGCTGTAGCTGCTGGTTTTGTTCTGGAATTGCAGTCATGACATGAACTTGTTCTTACAAATTCAGTGTCCACACAAGTCCTTTCTGTGCCTTGGCTTGCTGTCCATTCTCCAAGGACCACACTCTGCTTTGTTCCAAAGGGTTGATGGGCCCAAAAACATTTTTAGTAGATGGAAAATTTTGTATTGGAACTGGACTGCATGTGGATTCCAAGGGAAATTGATTTGTTAGGATTGTGGAGATGGAAAGAGGGAATTATAGTATTCATGAGATCTCTGCAGGGTCAGTGGTGTCCTTCTACAGAAGCAAATGGTTATTAGTGAAAACTTCCAATTTATTCTTTAGAACACTGTGCTTCCAGCAAAGAAAAATAATTATTAGCTCAGTTATACACAATTCCTTGAGGCTTTATCTTACTGAATCTCCAAACTCTGCAGTAAAATCTGTTCCTGAGAATTAGCATTGATGGAAATATATGGTGGTATTCAAAGTTTTTTTTTTTTTTTTGCATGTTCACGTAGTTCAGGCACATTAGTTACTTTTTGTGCTGTTTAGTGACTTTTGGTGTCAAGCCAGCAGAGCGCAAAAGAGAAGAGAGGATTTTTTCTGACAGTAAAAATATAATTAAGTGACTTGTTCAAAATTACAGGCCAAGTCCAAGTCTGCAGTCATTAAAACAGAGGATTTCTTAAATTTCTGCAGAAATAATTGAGCCATGTTTTTAATCTGTTCTTTTTTCTATCCTTAAATATTGAAGCGTGACTGATAACGGGCTGTGGGTTTTTACAACTGGTAATGTTCTGAACGAAATCCCACATGTAAATATCAATAATGTAATTTATTTAACATGTTCCATTGTTGGAGATGTTGAAGTGCTTTGCTTGCTGGCTGTGCTAAGTCCAGAAGCAGTGACCTATTGTTACTTAGAAAGTGGATTGAGACAATGAAATTCAAGGGTGGAAAAAGACAACAGTACTCCTAGATTTCTGCTTTTATATACACACAAATATATATAGATATTTCTTAAATCTTAAGTAATTGCAAATGACAAAGCAAACCATGTTTCTACCTTCCAACTGCTTTTAGGGTATTCTCTTCTCCTGATGGAAAAGCCCGAGAAGTTGTGGAGAACAAACACAGGAGATAATCACATTTCCATTATTTCTGAGCCAAAATATAGAAATCATTTTGAGTTTTAGCATCTTGAACAAGAAGATGGAAGACATCAGAGTAGGCATCAGTGTTCTGCCTCTTAATTATTATTCAGAGCAATAAACAGTTATTATGCAATTTGTTGCCTCTTCACCAGGGGCACGTTTCCAGCTGGAAATGCTCAGTGCACAATTCTGTGTCACCTCAAGGCTGGAAGACTCAGAGATCTGTGCAAGATCCATGGAACTGAGGTTTTCCTGACAAGGGGTCATATTCCATCACGTCATGGCATGTTATACATGGATTCACCACTTATGCTTCCAATGGACCAAATTTATCATTCTGTGGCTACTGGTAGATGTTGTCCCCTTTCTCTCATTGGTTACTTGTTCAAATACTTAATTGTATTTTTTAAGAAAATAGCATTAAATTAAAAGACAAACTTCTGAAGTAAGATTCAGTATTTTTCTTTCCCTCTGAAAAGGTGTGCTGCTTCTTTATCTTTTCTTTCTCTGCTGTTGACAGTGACCTCTCTGGAAAGAAGTCTTCGATCCCTGGGGACCTCGAACGATACTCAAGAGTTGCAGGATGGACTGTGAGTTTATTTTAAATTGTTGCAGATCTTTCTTTGTCCCAGCCTTTTCATTTTTTCCTCTCATCTATCCTCACCCTTCCTTCCATCCTTTCATTTTAGCTGGACACCTTTTTGTCAGGATTACTTCATTTTTTTCCGTTCCTGTTGGTGATGAATGGCAGTATGATGTGTATTGATCGTATAAAGCTTTGCTTGTGCTGCTTTCAGGTGGCAGAGAGTGGTGTGGAGATGACAGAGAAAAGATGGCCCACGGTGAAAGAGGCCATTCTGTAGTTCTTGGAGGTGTTATTTTTCTGTTGTTTGTTGTTTTTTTTTGTTGTTGGGGGTGGTGGTTATTTATTTTTGAAGTGAAGCCAGAGTAGGAAACTGTGCTGGTTTTGGCTGGGATGGAGATAATTTTCTTCACAATAACCAATATGAGGCTGTGTTTTGGATTTGTAATGAAAGCAGTGTTGATAATCCAGGAATATTTTATTTACTTCTGAGCAGTTCTTACAGAGTCAAGGCCTTTCCTGCTTCTCACCCCACCCCACCAGCAAATAAGAAGTGAATGAGCAGCTGTGGGAGCTGCTGCTGTCTGGAGTTAAGCCAAAACAGATATTTCTGTAGTTTTTTCTTGTTCCTTTTCTTTTACCCCCCCCCCCTAAATTCTACTTGGCCAAGGTCTGTGGACCCAAGAGGAAAGAGACTTGTGACAGAGGCATGTAGTGACAGAACAAGGGGAAATGGCTTCAAACTGAAAGACAGAAGATGTAGATTGGATATTAGGAAGAAATTCTTCCCTTTGAGGGTAGTGAAGCCCTGGCACAGGGTGCCCAGAGAAGCTGTGGCTGCCCCATCCCTGGAAGTGTCCAAGGCCAGGTTGAATGGGGCTTGGAGCAACCTGGGATAGTGGAAAGTGTGCCTGGCAGGGGAATTGGAACCAAGTGATCTTTGAGGACCCTTCCAAACCAAACTATTCCATGGTTCTATGAAAAAATAAAAGAGGGAGAGGATATTTTTAGGAGGAAAAGTGTGTTATGGTGCTGGAAGCTGCATCACAGCATCACGTGGCACAGCACTGACAAAATGAAACTTGATTTGCAGTTGCAGGAGACACAGTTCATTAAACTCCCTCTTCCAGAGCTGTGTACACACAAACACGCACAGTTAGCTCTCATTGTACGTGTGCTAATTACAGAATTCAAATGACTTTTCCAAATGTAGCACAATTTATTAAAGGTGCCTCCCTTTGAGCAGCTTGCAGGCAAAAATCCACTGTTTAGGATATGTCTCTGATTTCATGAGTGTGACTGCTGTTCCTGCTGAGATTTAGTTATGAAGAAAGAGAAGAAATTGGGGTTTATTTCTTTATTTGCCTGATGGATTTGACTGACCTTCTCTATGCAGTATGAACTCTCAGACCTGTTTGCAATGTCTCTCCTTTTCTCTCCAATCCGTTGCTTTCATCAGGGCATCAGATCTGCCCTAATTCACATATACCCTGTTTTGCAAACCAGAGGATTAAAAATAGTAATAGTAATAGTCAGAAGATTTGAAAGTAAATTTAGGAGATTGGAGAGGATGCAAGAATAAAAAGTCAGCCTGTGGAGATCGACCTGATTGGGAAAGATGTTTACATGTACAAAATTATTTACAGCATAAAGCACCTTAATAACTGCTGGAGATCCTTAACCCAGATAAGACTCTGTATCATGCAGATATTGTGTTTGCTCTCCTAAACTATTTTTTTAAAATTTAATTAAAGAATCAATTCCTCGACTCTTCAGAGCACTCCAGAAACATGGCTAGATAATTTTCCTCTTTCCTGAGCAGTTACATAAATAGATGCATAAGGCACTAATTGCACTAATTATTTTTTGATCTCAGAATTATTGTTAATTGTCCAGATAGTTCAATGCAGGTTTTTAAAATTTTAACTGTGCTTCCCTATCCCTGTCATCAGCCCCAGAATTCCTCCAGCTGTCTCCTGGTTCATCCCCTCTCCCCATGGGCTAATGGCTCTCCCATTTTTCTTATTTGGCTTCTGGTATCTCCATACAGGGCAGTACCAGGGTGCTCTGCTGAGGAGGACCAGCAGCTCCCTTCCCTTCAATCCTCCCTTTCTGTCTCCCTGCCCTAATACTGATGTGTCCTTCCACTGCCCCCCTTTCTCATCACCAGGCAAGCAGCCTCGAGTGCTCTACAAGAACTTCTGCTTGTCTCTCCTGAGAGCTGCAGCAGCAAAAAGCAGCGTGCCATGAATCACTAGAGCTGGCAGGGCTGCATAGATCTCTGCTCAGGAGGGTCAGCTCTTCAGGTGAGACCTTTGGGGCAGTGCTTTCTTCTTCCACGGCTGCAAATCACGGCTTAATCTTCCTCCTCTGCCACTTCACCTCTCTCCTTCAGAGGCTGATGCATGTCTCTCCTTGAACACCCTCTGGCTTTGGAGATGGGAGCTGTGAGGGAACATTTGGCAGGTTTATAGCCCTGGCTGTTAGGAAAACCATCATGGTTTTGGGTGTCTAAGTAGTAAAATTGCCACAGTTTCTACTTTCTTGTTAAGGGGCTGTCACTCTGCCTAAAATGAAGCTGCCTAAAATTAGGCAGATGAGGGAAGGCAGAGTATTTGGGAATAGGGATTAATGATGAATTGTTCTGCCACACAGGACATTACTTTGGACTGTAAACTGCAGAAGTGTTTGCTTACCTAGCTGCAGGGTCCTTATAAAACAGAAAAAAACCCAAAGTTACCTGCTTCCTTGCCAAATTCAGGGAGACTTTCTGAGCACAGGACTCACAAAGGCATCAGATGAGAGGAGGATTCTGACTGCCAAATTGGTCTATTCCCTTTTCTGAAATGTTTTCTCTGCTTCTGAGAGCTGAGTCTTTCAGAATAAGGATTATTTCTGGGGCAAGTAAATTTGGGAGAGTTCATCCCACACGGAGTGCCAGCTCTGGTCAGTGAGACAGACTTGGTTGCTGCTGTGAGCAGGGAATATATCAGACCCAAAGTGAATAATCCTGGTTGAAACTCTTTCTAGAGCCAGCACAAATGTTTGTGGGCTGCATACTTGGAGCTGGATGTGCTGGCAAGTGAAATGTAAATGCCCAAACAAAGCTCTTGGCTGAATGCAACTGACCCTGGATTAATTGGGAAGGGAATGGAAGCAAAGGTAAAAAAGGTGCATGGAGCTGGGATGAGGAGCTAAGGCCAGGAGGCAAAGCTGAGGCTTTCTCCAGTGATGCAGGAAAAATCGACTGATTTGTCTTCTCTCTGACCTTTGGTTTAATAATCCAGGCTTCCAAGGCATTTATCTGCCTCCTTAGCTAGAGTGTGTGGGATGAGGGGGTTCTCCAACATTAGGCACTGAAAGTAATGAGTTTTTAATTTTGGGAAATCAAATTAAACACCAGGTAGAGCACTGTCTCCAAAAGGCAGTGAAAACCAGTCTCCTTTATTTTGACTGGGGTAGCTCTTTGATCTCCCAAGATCTTCCAAAAAGTGGCTGGAAATGAAAGCGTTCCTCTAACCTGGACAATGCTCTCTGAGTGGTGTGTTAGAAGAAGAAAAGAAAATTAAAAGTCTTTCATTTTCACAAAACCTCACCCTGTCTTATTGTGATTTCAAGGAAAGGAAAGTGGCCATGTAGGCTGCAAGAGAAATTTGCTGGCTACCTGGAAGCCATGAAACTGAGCTTGAAGTGGCAATGGAAGGTCCTTGATGTCCTTTCCTTGGAGGCTGGGTGGCTACAGAAGTGTTCCAGGCTTTCCAAACCAGGCTTCTGCACTGCTCACCTCAGAGAGGAGTTTGTCACCTTGTTGGACATTTGATCTTGTGTCATTGCAAGGTCAGGAGGAATGAGAGCATTGGGTCACAATCACAGTTTTTCACCATTTTTAGGTGTGTCTGGGATGTAACCCGTGAGTCTTCACTCCATGAAGGATTTTGGCATCCTCCATTAGTCACTAGCAGAAGAATTTGCCTGCTTAAGGAGTCATAATAAAGATATTTTTAGGGCTTTTAGCACTGATGAGATTTTAGCAGTGATGAGATTTACTAAAAAAAGTGTTGATTTGCCCTGATTTGAGGAAAAAAAATACTTTTAGCTTTCACCTCAGTTTTCCCACTGGCATTAAGTTTTTGTTTTTTTTTTTTAAGTGCACATTATAGAAATACATAGGATTTTTTCTTGCACCTCAGAGAGGGCTCAGCCCTACATCTGTACTGTGTGAGAGAACAAACCTGCTTTTCTGATTTAACTGATACAAAATCTTGGTTAGGATGGTGCATGGCAGAGAATTCCTATGGCCACAAAGGAGTTTCAAAGCATTTCCCAAGTGGGGAAGCTGAGTTTGAGATCTGAGCTGCTTCAGGGTGAGACAACTGTAAGCTGTCCTGTAAGAGGCTGAAAGTGCAGCTTTTCTGTGGCTGCTCTTACCTGGTTTTTGCTCAAATATTAGTTTCACAGAGCACCACTTTTCCTTGGGCATGCATTTATAGATTGCTATATTCTTTACTGGATTGAAGGGAATTCCAACTCCCTCACCCTTCCCCAGGAAATATGCATCATTACCAGCAGATCTTTTTCAGGAGCAGTAAAATCAATTAATCAGTTTATTTTGCCACCCTAAAACTGATTGGAGCCTAGGGTGAATTACTGTCAGTTTGGGGTGCTTTTGGGAAGATAGGCATCTCTGTCCAAGACTGAAGCCAAAAGCTCTTCAGGGCTCTCAGGCTCAGTCTGAGGTGCTTTGCTGGATTTGTAGAAGCATTTTTGACACATGTTGACATTTAGGATAGAATCAGTAAGTTTGGACTCATCTGTGAGTCTTGCTTGGCACAGGTTGTTACACCCACTTATGGATAAGAACCTAAAGTGGTTGCCTACATTTTCTTGGTCTCTGGACTCTGTCAAGCTTCAGCTCATCCTGGCAAGGTCAAAGAATCATGGAATGGTTTGGAAAGGGACCTTGAAGGCTGTGTAGTTCCCTTTCACGGACAGAGACACCTTCCACTAGATCAGGTTGCTCAAAGTCTTATCCAGGCCTTGAACACTTCCAGGGATGGGGCAGCCACAGCTTCTCTGGGAAACCTGTGCCAGGGTCTCAGCACCTTCACAGCCAAGGATTTCTTCCCAATGTCCAATTTAAACTTTCCCTTCTCACTTCAAAGGTATTCCCTCTTGTCATGCCACTCCATCCCTTGTCCCAGGTCCCTCTCCAGCTCTCCTGGAGCCCCTTTAGGCTCTGGAAGGGGCTCTGAGCTCTCCCTGGAGCCTTCCCTTCTCCAGGTGAACACCCCCAGCTTCCCCAGCCTGGCTCCAGAGCAGAGGAACACCAACCCTCAGAGCATCTTTTTGGTTTTCTCTGGGCTCACTGCCCCAGCTCCACATCCTTCTGATGTTGGTGACCCCAGAGCTGGACACAGAAATGCAGGTGGGGTCTCACAAGGTCATCTCTCCCCTGACCTTCTGGCCAGACTTCTTATGATGCAGCCCAGGATGAGATTGGTGAGTTTTGGAGCTGTTGAGGTGCCCGGGGTGTCTGAGACAGGTTGGCAATTTTGACACAAGACTTGTGAAAGTTCTTTCACTTCTGAAATGGCAGCATGAGGTGTGGTGGCACACTGGGGCATCTCAAGAGACACTCTGACCCCCTGATTCAAATGAGGGAACTGGCACTGGTAATTCACCTTCAGGGTGAATGATTGAGGTGACTCAGTTTGCTCCCACCTAACTCATATTACACTAAGAAATGTAATAACCCTTTTTGGGGGGAGCCGTGGGGTCATTTGTACCTTAGCTGGACCAAAGTGGCCTTTGGACATCCCCCTGATCCTCTGGGTACTCCAGGGAGGTTAAATACCTCTCCTCATGGCTTGAAGCTTCACCATCCTGCTGCAGAGGTGGATGGATCCATGCCCCTCATCTTTTCTGAATTGACATAGAACAGTAAAGACTTTTTTTTCCTCAGTTAGTTTTATAATTTATGTGTATTGTTTCCTTCTTCTTTTCTTGTTTCACCATTATGATTGATAAGTCGGAGGTATAGCTTAATTTTTTTTTTTTTTTAAGCATCTGCTAAAAAGATTTTGATTCCTCTGGAATGCAGATTCACTTAGAGCAGAATGATGTTTTAAAGTCATAATTTACAGAAAGAAGATTTGTTAAAGTAAATCAGACAGAAGCTTTTAGGTGTCAGCATGTTTAATTAAGGGTAGAATTTAATAATGTTTTATATGGTTTTGTTATACTGCTTGTAGAAGCTTAAAAAAAAAAAAAAAGATTTCCATAAATATTTTGAAATGTCGTTTTGATTCTCTTAATATGTTAAACCCTTCAAAGTAATACCTTCCCTGTTCAACTCAAAGCAGTCGGATTAACTTTATCTATCCCCCATTTATCGCTACTGGCATCAATTTCTGACAGGAAAAACCTTCTAGGTTTTGGCAGTAAAAATGGGTTGCCAGATTGCAACATTTGCATTTAACTGTATAGTACACTTGCTGCCTTAATAACTGTATTTATGTGACAGATCTCACCCTTAAGGATCCCAGAGCTCCAGATATGTGACATCCCTGTGATAAATTACAAAAGCTGGTGATGAACTGCAGAATCCTCCAATGATGATAAATTCATACACTTTTGAACTGCCTGCCCTGCTTAGAGAGGTCCTTGGAGTATCCCTTCACATGCTCGAGCAGTTTCTAATGGCCACTACAAATCAATCTGTCAGCAAAGTTTTTCTTTCCAGTGTTTTTCCTCCCAAAATTGTCCTTGCCAGAGTTCTGAGGTGGCCAGAAACCTTGGTCAAAGCAAAAGTGTCTTCACACATCAGGATGGGTTGGAGATATAGACTGGGAATTTTAAACCCTTTAGTAATGGAGCAATGATTTTTTTGTGGCAAGGGATGGATCCTCCAGGGGATGACAAGGAATGGTGGCATCTGGGGGATAACCTATAACCTCTTGAAGGTCCCTTACTGCTGCTGCTGCTGCTTTTTAGTAGTTTTTTAGTGCTCTCATGTCTCAGCTTATGGTTTCTATCCTCTCCTTGGTGCAGTGGTGGGTGAGAGAATCACAGAAAATCACAGCCTGAGGGAGGCTGGAGGACACCACAGTGGGTTGTGTTGATCTTCCTCACGTTCAGGTGGAACTTCCTGGGTATCAGTTCCTGCCTGTTCTTCTTGTCCCACTGCTGGACCCCCCAGAGCAGAGCCTGGTCCATCCTCTGACAGCTCAGTGCAGATCCTGACAGAAACTGAAGAGGTTCCCTTTCCAACTGCCTTTTCTTGAGGCTGAACAAACCCTCAGCCTTTCCTTGTAAGAAAGATACTCCAGCCCCTTAATTATTTTCATGGCCCTCCACTGACTCACTCCAGGAGCTCCGTGTCCCTCCTGTCCTGAGGAGCCCAGAGCTGGACAGAGCATCCAGATGTGCCTCACAGGACTTAGCAGAGGGGCAGGATCACCTCCCTCCACCTGCTGGCCACGCTCTTCCCGATGCACCCCAGGATCCCATTGGCCTTCTTGGCCACAAAGGCATGGTGGTTCATGGACAACTGGTTCATGGACAGCTTCTTGTCCACCAGGACCCTCTGGTTTTCCTTCTCAGAGCTCTGCAGAGTCAAGGGAAGAACAGCACACCCGAAGCTGGTGAAAACTGCATTGATTTGGAGCCTGAGCTTTCCCACATACCATTGTTCCCATCTCCAGTTTGCAGATTTGCTCACTGGCTTTAGGTCCAGCTGGTTGAACACCAGGGCTGTAAGGTCTCCGAGGGAGATGAGGAGCAGGAGAAGTTACCACTGTGTTACCACATCCTTGTACACCTTCTCCAAGGATCTGCAGCAGTGTCCTGTGGTCTTTATGCCATTTGGAGCATGGATCTGTAAACAATGAGATGAGTTTTTGTCTTCTGCTAGTGACTAGTTACTGGAAAAATAATCCTTCTCCTCACTCCATTTGGTGCCCCAGGTAAAAAAAATGTTTGCTTCTCTGGCATCCCACCCTTAAGGGGAAGGGAACACCCGAATTTTGTGGATGCTTGTGGTCAAAAGGAATGGCAAAAATCAGAGGATCCACCCAAGCTCGCAAAGATTCATTAGTAAATTGCACATTTAGCATGGAAATCAGTATAAATTAGTCCCTGACTTCGTGTCTAAGCAAAAGGTAGTGGGTTTTGGATAAGGGGGAAGGGTGAAAAGGAAAAGAGATGGATTAAACATAGGGAGAAAGGGATATAGAGAAGGAGAAAGAGAGATCACCAATCCTGGCTCCAGTGTTGATCCAGTGATGGGGTGTCCAGGATCCTGTGTCTGTGTTCAGGCTTTACACGGTTACCTGTTCAAGGTAAGTTTTCCCTGCTATTTTTGCTCTTTCCATGCAAATCAGTTGTCATGCACAGACTGTCCTTCTAGACCTGTCAGAGCCTTCAGGGGTCTTGGCTGGCCTTGATCCCCCCTGGAATTTGTCCCCCATTCCCAGTTTGGAATGAGGGAATTTGTCCCTCATTCCTGTGCCTGCACTGTGCTGAGTTGTGCTGATCTCCAGGAGTCAGAACAGGGATATTTCTCCCAGAAAAGTGCTGCCCTATCTCTGCATGGCCCCTTCTGCAGCCACATCCTTTTCTTTCTCACAGCATATTATTGCCAACAATCCTTGCTTGGCTCCACGACCATCCAGCTCTCAGTTTTTGAGACATTCACATTATCCCCCTTGTCTTCTGTGCTCCTCTATTTTGCATTTTGGAAGCCAACTGCATCCCCCAGTGAGTACTCTATTTGTAGCATGAAAATTTTACCTTACCAGAAGTGTGGCTGGATACTGCAATGTGTAAAAATATTGTCATGTTTGGGGTTTGTTTCATAAATTTATTCTTAAATGTTTATCTGGGAAGTGCTGATTTCACACTGATGTTGTTTTTATTTTTTTGTTTTGTGGGTGACAGAAGGACGAAGAAATAAATAGAATAAAATATTCCTTCTCTTTTCATCTCTTGGGCCACCACAATAGTTTTGCTAATTTTTCAGAAGCCTTTCTGAGATTAATCATTAAAAAGTATGCAAATTTTGCTTCTTAATATTACCAAAATAATAGGTTTTTAATTTGGGGTTTATATCTTTTAAAATTTTCATGTATGGATATGAAATGTGGGATATGATTAGGTTAAAAATTCGTGTTTCAAGGAACAGAGAAAAAATCCTCCTCCCTCACCTTGAAAAACAAACCAACTTCAGATATTTTGCCTCTCTCCCCCCACAGTGTTATAGAAAGTGCAAAATAAGATCACGTTCTGTTAGCATAGCCTGCAGAGGGAAAATAATTTTATATTTGGTTTGAAATATCCACAGGCAGGAAGTTTATCTAATGACTTGAGATCCTTGAAGTGACTTCCCTTTGGCTCTCTAAGTACAAGTTTTGTACATTTTTTAAGGCCAAAAAAAAAAAAATTCTTGGAGGGGGAATAGGACAACTGCATGTTTATGGTGGGTTTAATGCCGTCAGTTCCAAATTCAGCCACACAGGTCGTGTAGATTGGCCAGAGGGACCTGTGGGATGAGGTTTGTTTAAGAATTCCCGTATGGAGTGAGCAGTTGTCAGGGCTGAGCATTTCCAGGGGCTCCTCCAGGACTCTGGCACAGCAACCCAGACATGCTAATGATGGTTGGGATCCTTCTGTTGGTAATGATTGCTGGAATCTTTGTGTTGGCTTTGTTCAATAAGGATTGCTGGAATCCTTCTGTTGGCTTTGTGTAAGGTCTGGTTTATCCTCTGAGCCGGGAGTGACATTTGTTGTGACCTGTGGCTGTGGCTGAGCCATCCCTCATTTCTGCAAGATGTCTTTTGGAACAATTGGAATCCTCTGGAAGGTCTGCTGTGCTTGAGTGGGGAAGAGAGAGAGAGAAATAGAAAGAAATAAAGAAATAAAGAAATAAAGAAATAAAGAAATAAAGAAATAAAGAAATAAAGAAATAAAGAAATAAAGAAATAAAGAAGGAAGGAAGGGAGGGAGGGAAGGAAAGAAAGAGAAAGAAAGAAAGACAATAGAGTCCAATCTCAGAGCAGAGTACAAGAATTTGCCAATCTGTTGCTTGCTGGGGGAAATCACTCTGGGATGAATATCTGCATTTTTTCCTGCAGTGATTTAATGGGTGACTCCTTTCACACTCTGCACCATCAGGAATAAACCCTTGGAGCAGACACCCCCCAACATCTGCCCACTGCAGGAGGTACACCAGGGGTTAAGCAGATCTTTATGTTATTTATGTGGACATTGGGTGCTTAAACCAAGTAAGGAGATGTTTTTTGGCAAATAACACTTCCAAGTTCAGCGCTACTGTGAGGTCAGGGGGAAATCATAGAGCCATGGAATGGCTTGGGTAGGAAAGGACCTTAAAGATCATCCAGTTCCAACCCCCTGCCCTGGGCAAGGACACTTTGCACTAGAGCTAGAAACCACTGGAGATTTTGGCTTAAACCCCTTCTCCTGCCTTGTTTGCAGTGAAACTGGATAAGGTGGATAAGGATGGAAAAAAAAAGAAGAGAAAAGGGGAATGAAAAGAGGGAAAGGGGAAAGGAAAGGGAAAGGAAAAAGGAAAGGAAAAAGGAAAGGAAAGGAAAGGAAAGGAAAGGAAAGGAAAGGAAAGGAAAGGAAAGGAAAGGAAAGGAAAGGAAAGGAAAGGAAAGGAAAGGAAAGGAAAGGAAAGGAAAGGAAAGGAAAGGAAAGGAAAGGAAAGGAAAGGAAAGGAAAGGAAAGGAAAGGAAAGGAAAGGAAAGGAAAGGAAAGGAAAGGAAAGGAAAGGAAAAAGGAAAGGGATTTTAATGCAACATTGACTGGTTGTTACTAATGTCACAGCTTTTTGTCATATAGCATATGAATGAACAGATTTACTCCAGAAAATAATTGTGATCAGTCATGGGTCCACAATATCATCTTGAATAACAAAGCTGAAGGTCAAGTGTTCAACAAGCAGATGTGTTTTATTTTGAAATAATTGAATCCTGGAGGGGATTATATGTGTTTACCAGGATATTTTATATTGCTGTCTGTTCATATTCTTTGTTCACAAAACACAGATGAAATTTGTACATGGAGACTTTCCCTGCTCAGATCCTGTGATCTTCATGCATTCATTCTTGCAGAATAATGAACAAGTAATGTCATGCTTCTTTCCTAGATTGCAGTGTCACAAAATGGGAATTTTATTTCTAGATTGAAGATAATTAATACAAAAAAAAAAATCTTACTTCCCCAGTGTACGTCCTTAGGGGTTAAACTAGCTTAGGAGGAATTTTCAACCTCCTTTTGAAGTTATTTTGGGTTTTTTTTGTATTGATACAGTAAATAATTACAGAAGGTTTAAACTGCACACTTGAATCCCTGCTCTTTGCAGCAGTTAACAGTTCCATGAAGTTTGAGTGGCTTTGAGTTTTGAGTTTTGAGTGCTCTGCCACTTGGTCCCATGGCAACGATGATGCTGTGAAAGGTGCAGACAAAGCAAACTTGTTACAGCATTCAACAGTTTGGTTTCAGCAGCATTTCTCCTTTTCTTTCCTTTAAGCTGCAGGAAATGTTAACCCTGTGTGCCAAAGTCTTGTCTAACACCCTTTTGGAGGGTGTTATAAATTATAATATACCCCCTTTTGGGCAAAAAATGGAAAAATCTGTTGCCTTGATAGGAGGTGCTTATGGCTGGAGTCCAGTCTTGCTTCTTGGAGGCAAAACCTGGGGAGAAATGCAAACACAGCAGCAGGAGATGGAGCAGCAGCTTTTGTTTCTGCTACTGAATCCCAGGAGGTGCAAACTGAAAAATCCTGGCTATGGCCAAAAATAGAATGGAGCTGGTCTGGTGAGCTTGTACCACCCTTGAGTCAAAATTCTCCTCCTAGTTGTGTTTCTGAGCATGGCTTTGTGCAGGACCCCAGGGTTCCAGAGGAAGCTGATGGAGGGGACTGACAAAAAGGTGTAAAAGAAAAGGGGTGGCACAAGTTTCTTTTTGATCAACACAAACAGTGCTGCCTGTGGGATGGAGGGAGGCAAATTGGTGTCACTTTTTCACTTTTTCAGTGATTTATCCCTGGTGGAAGGTAGGGGATGAGAGAAGAATGAGAGCCTTGCACTGCAGTTGCAGGCACAGGTGGAGACTCTACACCAAAATTTCTGGGTTTATTTCTGAGCCCTTCACAAAAGAAAGACATTGAGGGGCTGGGATGTGTCCAGGGAGGAGCAATGGAGCTGGAGGAGGATCTGGAACAGCTGAGGGAGCTGGGGGGGCTCAGCCTGGAGAAAATGAGGCTCAGGGCAGACCTTGTCTCTCCACAACTCCCTGACAGGAGGTTGTAAACAGGTGAGAGATCTCTTCTCCTAGATAACAAATCATAGGATAAGGGGAAACGGCCTCAAGTTGTGCCAGGGGAGGTTTTGATTGGATATCAGATAAAACTGTGCATTATCAAGAATGGAACAGGCTGCCCAGGGAAGTGGCTGAGTCCCCATCCTGTGTAGGGATGTAAAGGGCACACAGATGTGGCACTTGGGAACCTGGTTTGGTGGTGGGCTTGGCAGTGCTGGGTTAAGAGTTGGAATTGATTATTTAAGGGATCTTTTCCAACTAGAATTCCGTGATTCTGCAGCCCTGACAATGCAAACCCCTCTGAAGCAGGAGAAGCTGGGGCTGGACTGCAGAGAGCAGAGCTGACCGGGGCAGAGCGGGGCTTTGGGCACTGTTAAAGTGATTTTCTGTGGATGGGCTCCCAAGAACTGAAAGTTTTGTGAAATCACTGCTTTGGGAGCTTCCTGCTTTTGTGCAGGACTGCAGTGATTTTCACACCTGCAGCTCTCTGTGCACTTTTTTCTCCCTTTCAGTGAATCATCCTGTAGCAAAGCCTCGTGCCTGAAGTTTTTGGCTGTGTTGATGGTACTGCACACGATTGCAGTTGTGTTATTGCACAGCCAGGTTAGAGATAAAATCATCTCGGCTATTTCAGCTGCTGCTGATTGATCATTTATATAGACCACTGAACCTTCTGAGGTAGCAGATTGCAAATGGGATTTAATATGGGTTGGTATTAACTGCTGAGATGTTTGAGAAGGTGGGCAAGACAGCTGAGTTATTTGCCAAAAAGCAGGTGACAGCAGCAAGGTGATGGAGATTTAGATTATGACATTAATAAAGCTTCTCAGTCTCTTCTGCTTGATTTGCCGCTGGAGTAAGAAGGAAAATCCAGCTATGTCACATTGTCTGGAGAGCAGAAATGAAAGCAACTGAGATTATTGAATTGCTGAGCATGGAAAATTCCCCCAAGCCTTGCAGAATAATGTATTTTAGTGATGCTGTACAGTTTATAAAGGTCAGTTTGCACTTCAATTACAAATCCAGATTTAAAGGTTGTAAAGGACACAAGAAAAATAATGATTTATTTCTTTTTTTTTTTTTTCTTTTGTAATTATCTCTTGGAATGCTGGTAATATTTCAGACTAATTTGTAAAAAGATTTCACAGTACTATAGCAACAGGCATTTAAAAAGCCTTAGTAGAAGTGCTGAAAATCTAGGTCCTATTTTAATTTCTTCATTTTACAGATGGAAAAAAGAAGCCTTGTGAATTTTTAAGGTTCTCCAGTGATTTAATCACAAAATTGGGGAGCAGTCTATTATGAAAGGTTCTAAGTCAGATACCAAACCAAGTTTAAATAAAAAGAAGCCATGACCCTTTTAAATTTTTTTTAATTTTTTTTTTTTTTTTACCAGCATTCTGGTTGTTAATTGTCTTTATTGAGTATGATTTCACACACACCTGGGAGTTCAGGCTCTTTGCATCCTGGTTAATTCTAGAGTTGACAGAGCTGACAAGAGAAAAGGTTTCCCGCAATGAGCAAATGACAAGGGGAAAAAAAAAAAAAAAAAGTAATAACCTTTTCTCCTGCATAGAAATGCTTGGAATAGGGTAAGAAATGTTAGTTTTAGGTAGGTGAGGAAATGCACTCTACCCAGGCACTCCCATCCCACGGATGGCAGCACTCCATGGCTCCGTATGAATCTGCTTTTCTGGTCTATGCCTGAGTGACCACACTGCTAACAAGCCATAAAAAGAGACAGCAGGGTCACAAGGTAAAGGTTGCTGCATTACAGGGCCAGAACATGCTAATTACAGCCCTGAAAAGTGAATTTGAGTGGATCTATGTAAATTACTACATTCTCAGGCAAAGAGAGGGAGATTTTTTTTCCCCTCACAGCAGCTGAGGAGAGCTGCCTCCCTTGACACGTGTGCTGCAGCCTATTTTATGTGTTTCTTCGTTCCACCAATTATGCCTGTGAGATGGACAATTAAAAAAGCATCTGTTTTTACAGCAGAGCACGGCTGCCTCTGGCATTTTATGTGCCATAGCGGGTCTGTACCTAGGGGAGGAAGATGAGGGATGGAAAACGTGGTCATAAGGAAACAGAAAAATAAAATTAAAAAAAAATCTTTGAAAAGTGCTCTTCGAAAGCTGTTAGCTGGGTGTGCACCCCCTGAGCTGCCTGGTTGGTTTTAACACAGCAAAATGCTGGACAAAGGGGTGGACAGCAGGGTTGGTGGGGAGCACGACCCTTTGGGACTGATGCTGTTGGGATGAGAGGTTGGGTCGTGGCACTGGGAATGCTTTTGGGCACCAGACCAGGCAGGTGTCACCCAACAGAGTTCCTGTAACAGGCACACAGCCTGAGGAGGGAAAGGATCCTTTCAATCCAAGGGATGGATTGATGCTTTAGATAGAGGTGGTGGAATTCAGGGTGATTGCTTTTCCCTGTCCTGCCTTGTAGGAAATCCCACATGGCTCATTGCTGTGGAAGGAAAGAGAAGCCAAAATACACAGGACAATATTTGTCAAGTATTTTCATGTGTCCAAGCCTTTGGGCTGGGGGGGCTAGAACATGAGACACCCTAATTTCAGGAGCTGATCTCAGCTTTAGCTGAGACCCCACACAAAATTCATTCCCAAACCCACCCACTTCCAATAATGCATCACTTCCCACTGGGATTTCTTCTGCATAGGCAGGTGTGGGCTTTTGGATCCCATCTCTTCCCAAATCTGAGCTCACTTTGCATGCTGAGCCAGAATTTGGGAGATGGGCTGTGATGCTGGCACCCAGTAATCCCAACCACACTCAGAGCCTTGGCCACTGCCTGGGGGAGAAGTGCTCCACTACACGTCACTTCTGCTCTTCAGTGCTTATTAGTCACAGCCAAGGAAATGTCAGCTGTGTTTCATCCTAATTTTTATGAAGCCACTGGGACTCATTTTCTTTCTGCTCAAGCACTGCAACCAACAAAAATTATTTTAGCATTTACCTGTTTTTTTTTTCCTGATATATAATTAGAGATAAATTATTTATGTAGGTGTGTACATATATATGTGTGTCTATGTACACTACACAGACTTCCTAAATAAATATATAAAACATCTTTTTATGCATATAAAATAATAATTTTGGTTGTTTTTTGTTGTTGTTGTTGTTTTTTATTTTCAAGTGTCTTGTGTGTTGTTGTGTCTGTCAGAAAGACACATAAATTGAGGCATGGGAAAAGATGAAGTGAAAAAAAAGATTTTCATTTATCTAAACCCCCATTCAGGGACACAGGTTTGTATGGCCAACAGAGCACCTGCAGTTCTTGGTCCTGCTGCAGCAATTTTTGCTCTCACTAAAAGGTTTCCTCCTGGAAAGTTGGAGTTGGAACTAGACAATCCTTAAAGTCCCTTTCAACCCAAACCATGAAGAGATAATTTTTTTGAATAGCAACAATATATGATTAGTTATGCACCTCCTTTTCTATTTCTAGTATGTAAAGTTTATTAAATATTGAATATTTTAGTATTGGGCTCTTCTCTCATTCAGAACTGCTGACCAGTTTTTTTTACTCCATTGTTTAGAAGTGAAATGAGTATGTAGTGAGTACTCATACTTGTCAGCTGGCAAAATGATGAATAAAGAGGAAAAAAAGGGATGCTTGAGCTTCTAGTGACACTTATATTTGCTTAAAAACAAACCACATTATATTATCTTGTGAGGATGATCCTGGATCCAGCTGCTAGGCCACAGAGTCATTGTGTAATAGGAAAAAAATGTAAAAATAAGTGTATATATATTAATTATCATTATAGTTATACTCAGAAATCCAGAGCATCTCTTTATTGCCATTGCCCAGATTTCCTTTTCAGAGAAAGAGCATTTTCCCTAGACTGGTCCAAGCAATTTTCTCAGTCTACACATCCAAATAATATACACAAAACCACAGCAGCACCTGCTTCCCTCTCTGCATTCAGCAGGGGCTGCGACATGGAGAGGGCTGGGACGATCTGGTTTATGCATGAGCTGCTATGCCTGCTCAGCAAAAGGAGATTATTCCTGTGCAGATGGGTAGTGTTCCCAAAAAATGCACCTTGGTGGATTGCCTCTCTCATCCCTTCCCTCCACATTTTGCAGGACTCAAGGCAGGCGACAGCTACCCAGGATAAAAGTCATTTATTGCTGGTAATTGCACAGAGTGTGGTTCTATTATTTACAGGTCTGCTGCTCATGGGGGATTTTGCCTTGCACTCTGTTCAAGTGGATCTTTTATCTAGATTTTGGAGGGGTCAAAATAAAGATGTAATTCTTTGTTGCTCAGCTCTAACTTCTTACTGTCTTCTAAAGCATTAAGAAATAATTCAGTGCTGATTAGGCTTAAAATAAACAAGCTGTGAGAATAAAGCTGCGGTGCAAAGAGCTGCTCCCTTTGTTGTATAATGCAGGATTCTCTGAATAGTTCACCAGGAACCCTCCTGGCTGGATCCTGGCCAAATCTGCTGCTTTTGCATGTTGATGAACACCTGGACAGGAGAATTTATGGAGGGGGATTGGAGCTAGATGATCTTCCACCACAAACCATTCTGTGAGAGGCTCCAGAGCTGCTGGTGTGACATCCCTCCGTGAGGTTTCTCTGTACAGAGTCTTATTAACATCAGCAGGAGCTGTTGGACCTATGGAGAAAATGTGGGAGCTTAATAAATGATGATCCAGGCAGCCTTTTTTTCATAAATGATGGTGCAGATGAGGGCACAAAGAGGGGAGTAGGAGCTGAAGGAGGCATTAAATCTGGCATTTGTGGAGTGGGAAAATCATCAGCATGAGGGGGAGCTGGAACATGACGGACTGCTTATTGTGAGAGAGGAGAGATTTATGATGAGCGTGTGAACGGCTCACTGTTTTCCCCATTGCCTTCTGTTTTCGTGGAGGGATGGAGTTCCTAGCTGAAATCAAAGTTTGCCTAAGCAGGAACAAAACTGTGTTCAGAGAAACCAGAGGAAAAATATAAATAACGTGAGTAAGGAACCTCATATGACATTTTAAACTACCCTTGGCACAGTGTAGGATGATTGTAAAATTGCAAAGATGCCTGGAAAACACAAACTCGGAATAATTCCTGGGTGAAACAAGAACAGGATTGGCTTCAAAAGAATGCTGTACATAATGAAGTCAGATAAAACAGGGAAAGCTGACACCATCCTTTTGTTTGTACCCATAAGCATCATATTTGCTCTTTTCAGGCCCTTCCCTCTCTCATCAATGGACTTAATAAAAATCACTCCCTTCTTTCATGACCTTTCCTATGGCTTTTATAGCTCGATTCCTTCCATGCTGGTGGATACAGCAGCAATTTACACTTGGCCTGTGCATCCTTATTTATTATGCCTGTGAATTTGCTGTGTTTTCTGGGACACTCTTCTTAATATTTTATTGGCTCAAATATTTGATCTCATGAGAAGCAGCTGAGGGTGTTTAGCCTGGAGGAAATGAGGTTCAGGGGAGACCTTTCTGCTCCCTACAATTAACTAAGGAGGTTGTGGTGAGGTGGGTGCCAACCTCTTATCCCAGGTGACAAGTGCAGGATGAGAGGAAATGGCCTCAAGTTGTACCAGGGGAGGTTTTGGTTGGGTATTAGGAAAAAAATTCTGCATGTAAGGGGGTGTCAAGCATTGGAAAAGGCTGCCCAGGGAAGTGGTGGAGTCTCTATCCTTGGAAGTTTTCGAAAAACAGGGGATGTGGCACTTGAGGACGTGGTTTAATGGTGAATATGGTGATGGTGCTGGTTGATTAATGATCTTAAAGGTCCTTTCCAACATTAAAAATTTGCTAGTTCTGTGATCTAATATAATCACACAGTATGACTTCCTTAATTAAATGCTGATTTCATGGATACTTTAGCTCTTTGTGATAACACATGACTGGTTTTATAAATGGTTCCTTGACTGGAGCTCTAAGATCTTACTTAGCACACACCTATAGGCAGGTGTCTGCTCACCTGGGCATTGTTTGATGTTAATATCCAGCCATTTGTATTTTTTTTCAGCATTTAAAGAGGTGCTGCTTGATACATGAATGTCTGAGGGCGTGGGGAAGATGCGCGCTAGTTGTGATTATTCGTATTTTCCTTCAGTAGTAGGTTCAGGATATTTTGTGGGTTTGTTGGGGTTTCTTAGGGACTGGAGTGCTTTTTAATTCAATTTACTTGTCACAGCTGTGATTACTCAATATGCAAAATAACAATGAACAGATTAGTTTTAATCCTTTTTTAATCATTTTGCCCTCTTTAGGTTTTTGCTGTTAACATATGGATGTGCAGTCTGAGTGTGTGTATGGTGGAACATTAAACTCTGGATTTTGAAATCCAACTTGGTGAGAATAAGGACAAACAAGCAAAAAAAAAAAAAATTACAATCCTTTTGTTCCTATAAAGCCTTAAGACTAGCTCCACAGTTATCCCTATCCCAATTTTATTCAGAGGAGAAGTTTTAAGAAAAAAATGTTCTGTGCATCCATGGTACTGGAATGTGGTACAACAACTCCTCTGAAATTTCTTCACCCCATGCTTCACATATAACCCAAAGTTATTTCTTTCTTAAACAATTTGTTGCAATATCTTTAAAGTGTAATAATGCAGAACGACTAATTTGGTTTTCAAAGGGTGAAACTGAGGAGCCCTGAGCATCCCCATGCCCCTAACAAAGTATGGGGCATGGACAACATTTGAGGCTTTAAGCTTTTAGATGATGTTGGCACTGCCCTGTTTTAAGATCTAGGAACAGCTGCCCAAGTCCTTTTACCCATCCAGTCTCCAAGCACCTGTGTAAGAGGAAAACAGGAATGCTTGGATAAGAAGGATATATCAAGTCTGTTGTCCACCCCTCTGCTCCCTCCCAGTCTCCAGGTTTGTCCTCTGACAGAAGCATTACTGCACTTCCTGGGTGTAGAGCACTCCTTAATGGAGTAATTAGGGGATGCCTGATTTAAACACACTAAAAAAGTCCTGCTGACATTTATTTACTTATTTATTTGGGTGCTTTATTCATTTCTTTGCTTTGATAAATAACCTGACTTGTTTGAAAATGTATAAACCTAAAGCTTGTATTTCTGCAGCGCTTCTGGGGTGTCCCTGCCCCATTATGGTTCTTATTGGTTTTATTCCTCTGATAAAAACCTCTGTTATTGCCAAATAGTTTGTTCTGTAAATCTGCATTTCTACAAGAAACAAACAAAATAAAATATATTATGACAACAAATGTTCTATGTAATTAATTTGGTTTACCCTTCACCCTGGGGAAGTAGCCAAGCTTAAATTTGCTCTTTGACTTGAGTTCTTGACTAAAGCCAATGTTTCTGGGTAAAATATTACAAGTGAAGTTCCAGGCTTAAAATAATTCATCACAGCCTAAGCATTTGGTTTGGCACATACCTAAATTTATCTCCACCCTGCCTCCATTGCAGGGATGTCCGAGCTGCTGGTATTTATTATGGTTTTAGTCAGCAGTCCTTTGCATAGCAAAACAAGGTGTGCAAAACTCCCACAGTGCCAGAGGAAGCTGCAACAGTGGTAAGGATGAGAAAGATTGCTGCGAGGTGTTTTGGTCAGGGTCAGGATCAGTGTTTCACTTCCAAAGCAGGGCTGTGTCTCTCAGGGCAGGTCTGTAGCAGTCGTCTAGGAGCTGGAGGATCCAGCAGATCCATCCCATCAATTTTCCTGGCAGCGTGTCCCTGGCATCTTCCAGTCATCCCAACCTTGCAGCACCACAGGGTTGTACATTTTGTTATTGCCCAAGACTTGCTGGGGGCAAAAGAGAGCACAGTGGTTTGATTCTTAGTGCAGTTTTATTGTTTTATTGTTAGTCTAGTGAATTTTTTCACACTCTTATTGTCCGAGTTAACTAATTTCTGCAGTTGATTAGTTAATAATAGAGTTAAAATTGTTATTGCTGGTACTTTTGTTTTGTTGTTTCCCAGTTATTCAGGTTTTCTGTCCTTTTTTGCCTATAAAAAGTCCTCACCTTCCCCAAAGTTCTTACCTGGTTCACAGGGCAGCGCTGCTGCCGTGAGCAGTGATGGACCACACGAGCTGTGCTACAGACTGGGATTCCTGCTATTCTCCTGTGCTTGCACCCAGCCACACCTCATTTTAATCCAGGCTTTACACAGGGCAGTCACCTGTTATTTCTGTGAGCTGACACAAAACCAGAACAGATTTGGTCAGTGGCAATCATCCAGACCATTTTTAGTGCAGCTGAAATAAGCTCAGGTGAGCTCGGGTCAAGACAAATCCAGTCCTTGAGACCCCGCACTGTCAGGTCAGGCCAAAAACTGTGGCTTTTTGCTAAATGATGACAAAATTATATTTTCTGACTACTTTTCTGGTCACACCAGTAAGCAGAAACAACAAATTTTGGTGTGACTAATGAAAAAACAAGTGACAACCCAGGTTGTCTCAGAAAACAGGACTGAGGCTCATTTTGAGACTGTGTTAAGAGCTAAGGCCAGTGTGATAAATGACTCTGTGTTATGCCCAGTCCTCTCAGATTTGGAAAACGATTTTCGAATAGGGAATGAATGATGCTGAGTGACCACTGTGTCCCTAATTAGAAATTACTTTTGAGGACCAAGCATCATAATTCTAAAAAGGTGGAATTTTGGTGACATGTTTGGAGTGCAGCCCCTTTTTTCACTTAATCTGAGAGCAAGCAACAAATGGTACTTACTATTCAATGTGTAGCACAAGCTACCCAAAGGTCTTCTATAGTTTTTTATATTGGCAAAAACTCCTTCTTCAAGTTGGTATAAAGAATATTGAATATTTGCACAGGTGTGTGTCCCTGAACAAAAAGAAGGATGTGCTCTAGAGAAAGTGTTGAGGACTTGCATAGTTTAATTAAAGCTGGATTTATTTTTATTTTTTAATTCATGGTGTAGGCAATGGCCACTATTTTATCATGCCTGACAAATTTAAAATTACTCCCGTTAAAGGGAAATGTCAAACAGAAAACATCAGCTCTGCCATTTTCCCATGCAAAGATTCTCTTCATCCTGCCTGTTCTCCTCTTAATAAAAGATTTTTTGCCCAAAGGATTTAACTTGATTTATCCCCACCCTTTTGTCTTGTGCTTTTGTGTGTTTTGTCCCATCTTCCCAGACTGGGTTTTGCCTTTGCTTTTGTAAGTGGCAAACAGACATAAAGTGATGGAGATGATTGATGGGGGTCTCGGGGTTTTGGGAAGGATAACGCCCCTCTCCCTTTCACAGCTTCTAATTCACTCCCTTTTTTTTGGGGGGGGTGAGGGGTGGGTGTTGTGTTGGTATTTTTGTTTTGTTTGTTTGTTTGTTTGGGGATTTTTGGGGGGGAGTTTTTTTTTGTCTGCTTAGGTTGGTTTGTGTTTGGGTTTTTGTTTGGTTTTTGTTTGTTTGTTGCTTTGTTTTAGTTTGGTTTTTGTTTAGTTTTGTTTGATTTAGGTTTGTTTGGTTTTTTACCTTCTGGGAGTCTACTGGAATTTCATTTTTTTTTGGTTTTTCTTCCAATTCCTCCTGCATTTCTTTATTTACCTCAAAAGATCTTCCATTGCTCTGTCCTAGGTCTTTTGCTTGTCCTGGCACTGAACTAAACTATTGAGCAATTAAACTAATGAGAGTTTAAACATTTTGTCTTTCTCTGCCTGGCAGGGTGGTATTCAAACTCCCTATTATCATCTGAATTTTAAATTTCATATAAAAACGACAATTTGTTAATGAAAGTTTCTCCGTCACGAACAGTGGATTAATGCTGGTGGCTCATTACTTGTGTGAGGACAGCCTGGGTGGTGATCAATCACTTTGGGATGTCAGATGGGTTTGTTGGGACTGACCTCCACAGTCCAGTCTTTGAGGGAGATGGGAGGAAAAGGCTTTTTTTCCCCAGGGGCTGCTTCAAAGCCAAGTGTGAGTTGATGTGGTGTGGAAATGGGAGTTCTGGTGTGGTCACAGGAGACAAAGAGCATGGGGCTGAGCTCTGAGGAGGAGGGAAGAGGGACACTCCTGCAACCCAGTGAGTCACTGTTTTCATTCCATGAAAAATGTCTCCTAGGAAACCACGGATTGAGAACAGCCAGCTCCAGCCATGGGAATGCTGCTTTTTTTTACCTAAACAATCCCTGGGGGCTGAACGCAGCTCTTGGTGGAGCAAAGCTTTGATTTGAGGATGGTGCTGAGGATTGAAAGTGTTTAGAGTGGTGAATACAGCAAAGAAAAATCAGCAGGGCTCAAGCAACCAGCCATTCCCTCCTGACATTCCCAGGCTGCCTCAAAACATCTCTCACCATCTCCCACCCCCTCCAAGGCCGTGACAAGCCAGCAGGGGTGGGCATAAATTTCATGGCTCATCCAGAATGCTGAATTTTTGTGACCTTACCTTGTGGCTCTGCCTTTCAGAGACCAAACTGGAGGTCCCCAGCACACTGTGCCCCTTCCTCCCCTCCACCACGTCTGGGCTGTGGTGACATCCCTGTGGCCACCTCCTACACAGGGGACAAGCCAGTGAGGGGGACCTGCCAGTTTTGCAAATTAGTTTCTTCTGATGAGCCTCAAATTAAATGTGGCTTTTTCTTTTTCTCTTAATTTTCTTGTATTAATGGAAAGGAAAAGGAAAGTTGTGATGCTGAGTGTGAGAGCAGTCTTAATGCTGGGTTTGCAAAGCAAGTCAGAAAAGCAGCACTTTTTGTCTGGGGGTATAAAATGAGGAGGAGGAGGGTTGTGTGAGCAGGTAAAGCTTAGGCTTTGCCTTGTAAAGACAGGACTGTGTTGTTCAGAGAGACCTGGCCTAGCTCAGTCTGGGTGTTAAAGAGTTGGCATCTTTTATTAGACCAAGTGTCAGAGTTGTAAAAATAAATAAGTTTCCTTCAGCTGTACAGGAACTCACTTGTAGGCCTAAAGCTTCTTCCAGCTCTACCACTTGTTTTGATGAAAAAAGGTTACCTCTGCCTAAAAATGTCCTACATTTGTTCTCAGAACAGAACAACTACAGCAATTTACTCTCTGTCACCTGAGGAAAGGAGGAAGATTGTCCAGATTATTCTGGGAGAAAAACCTCCTTTTTCTGCAGGTGACTGCGGCTGCTGGTTCCTGGGTGGGACTGGATTAGAGTGCAGATACTTGCCAGCTGCTCTGCAGAGACATCCCTTCACTTGAAAATGCAACTTAAAGGGTGGAAAATCTAAGCAAATTTTAGATTTTAAGGCTGTCAGCTGAAGCACCGCCTGCCTCTCTCCTCTGGCACTGGGTGGTTGAAGCCAAGAGGAGTAGGATAATAAATTATTGGGGAGCAGGGGTTACTAGAGGGAGGAAAGGAGATTGTCTCATGTTAAATGACAATGGAAAAAAAAATAGCAGCTGATCCTTGCTCTGTTGAGCAGACAGTTGAGGTGTGTTTACAGGAGTGGTGACAATTGTAATAAGCAGTTGCAGGTATGAGTCCTTCAGTCTAAGATAACCAGGTTATTATAAGAAATAATAATAACCATAGAATGTCATCAGGTACATCTCATGCAGCCCTTCCCTTCCCTTCCCTTCCCTTCCCTTCCCTTCCCTTCCCTTCCCTTCCCTTCCCTTCCCTTCCCTTCCCTTCCCTTCCCTTCCCTTCCCTTCCCTTCCCTTCCCTTCCCTTCCCTTCCCTTCCCTTCCCTTCCCTTCCCTTCCCTTCCCTTCCCTTCCCTTCCCTTCCCTTCCCTTCCCTTCCCTTCCCTTCCCTTCCCTTCCCTTCCCTTCCCTTCCCTTCCCT
This sequence comes from Taeniopygia guttata, assembly GCF_048771995.1. Lineage (NCBI taxonomy): Eukaryota > Metazoa > Chordata > Aves > Passeriformes > Estrildidae > Taeniopygia > Taeniopygia guttata. The sequence goes on along the minus strand of NC_133026.1, from coordinate 148,964,381 downwards.
TCCCTTCCCTTCCCTTCCCTTCCCTTCCCTTCCCTTCCCTTCCCTTCCCCCATTCCCACAACAATGTGGAACTGAAAACCCAAAACCAAACCAAAACATCTGGTATTGGTTTAAAACCAAATACCCAAGCCAGAACCAAAACTGCTACATCTTGAATTACGTTTTCCCTGATGCCTCCCACCCCATTTCCCTTCAAAATCTCTCAGGAATGTCCCAAAGCCATCCTAGCTCTCCTCGGGCACTATCTAATGGGAGGAGCACTTTGCCAATCTCCTGGAATTGAGCAGGAAATCTCTGCTTTTAGACAAGTTGGGAGAGCTGGGGGTGTTCACATTTATTTTAATTTTCTCTTTTAACTGAATCCTGGAAATATTTTTCTCTCTCCCACCCCTCACAACCTTCCACTGGAGAGTGCAGGGCACAGGCAGAGCCATGAACAAGAGGAACCCATGGAGCTGATCAGTCTGGTTTGTTCCTCACACTCTATCTGTTTAATCCCATTATCCTATATCACATTTTATGTACCTATTGACAATTTTAACTTTTTTTGTGGGAAATCCATGGGTAGTATTTGCCTGGTTTGTGTAAGAATATCAAAACGTGAAGATTCTCTAAAATACTGTATTTGCTTAAAATAAGCAACCTAAAAAAATAATAATAAAAAAAATTCAACAGAGAAGTTCTTTATCTGCATTGTGTGGGGGATTGAGAAACCCTACTGATGTTGCCAAAGCTATTTTAAGCTATGAGAACAAAATACATTTGAAAGTTTAATTGCTTGCTGAATAATGTAAACTGTCAAAATAAATACTCAAGGTCTTGCATAAAGGAGAACATTAGGGGAAAAAAAATTAAAAAAAAGACAAAGCAGAAACGTGAAGTCAGTCAGAAGTGGAATCACACTTCACCCCAGCGTTAGCAGCGCTTTTATTTCAGCACTCAGTAACTGCAGCAGCAAAAAGCCAGCAAAGGTTCCAGGGGTAACACTCTATTTTCCAGAGTATTTAGAAATATGTGGCTGGGTCCCACAAGTGCAAGTGCTCAGTGATAATCTCCCTCTCCCAAGGCTGGTGGGGCTCAGGCTGCTTTTTCCTCTGACTAACCAGAAGGAACGGTGAAGCTCCATTGTGCAGCTGATAAAAGCTCTCACCCTGCAGAAGGCAGAGGAGCTGGACTGTAGGGGTGGCTGTGGGAGCTCTGGGATGGACAGGAGGCTTTGGAATCACAGAGCTTCCCAGAGAGGCAGCTTAGAAAAAAACCCAAAAAACCAGTGCTTGGTTTAGTATTATTTGTTGGCGCATTCTTTCTTCATTTTACTGAACTTGAGGATCAGGACTTCTGTGCATTTTCTTTCTAAATCAACAGGATTGCATCAGCAGCACATGAGCTCTTCAAACCATCCGTTTTCAGAAAGAATAAGGAAACCCTCTCCCTATCTCTGCAAAATCCAGGGAAACACAGACATCAAGGGGGGTTTTGTGGTTTTTTTTGGTTTTTTTTGACAGATCACTCAAATTTTGGCTGAGGTTGGTGAAGAGGCAAAGCAAAATTGGCAAGGATTGATACTCTCAGCTAATGGGAAGTTGAGCTCAGAAATATTTAGCATAAAAAATGCAGAATAAATGAAGCATTTTCACCCTTGTTGTGCAGGTGGATTTTAATACCTAAGGTTTTGAGTGACATTAATTAAGATTCCTAAATTCCTTTAATTGGGTTGGGCTGGTGATCCATAGTAGCAGGTTTTTACCAGTGCACTCTGAGATGTGTGGTGTTTTCTCATGTCCTGGTGCTGCCCATAGCAGACACTTCCACTTTCTTCATTAATCCAGGAATGATAATTTGTCTGTGGAGGGGACAAAGAGCCAGTGCTCCTCGCTGCCTGCTGCAGGTGAAGATGCACTGTCAGGGTGTTAATCCCTGGCTCCTGTGGAGGCAGAAGATAATTTCTGTGAAACTGAGTCCTCCTGAAGGATGTTCAGCCAATCACACACCTGGGCAGAGTAATTTTGGGGCTGTGAGGGCATTTGAGCCTCGTGGTGAGATGTGTGTCAGGAGTCTGGCATGGATTGTGCAGGTGTGGTGTTGCAGAGTCAGAGAATCCCAGAACAGTTCAGACAGGAAAAGAGGTTTTAGATTATTGAGTCCAGCTGCCAACCCAGCATTGCCACTGTGGTCACCAAGTCCTCAAGTGCCACATCCACCTCCAGGGTGGTCACTCCACCACTGCCCTAGGCTGGTTTACCAATGACAACCCTTCTGGTTAAGAAATTGTTCCTGATATCCAACCTGAACCTTCACTGAAACAATTTGAGACTGCTTCTCTCATCCTGTCACTGGTTACCTGGGAACAGAGCCTGACTCCCACCTGGCTGCATCCTCATGTCAGGGAGTTGTAGAGAGGGATAAAGTCCCCCCTGAGCTCCTTTGTGCAGGCTGAGCCCCTTCCCAGCTCCTTCAGCTGCTCCTGGTGCTCCAGACCCTTCTTCATCTCCTTTGCCCTTCTCTGGGCACATTCCAGCCCCTCGATGTCCCTCTTGTCATGAGGGGCCCAGAACTGGGCACAGCACTCGAGGTGTGACCACACCAGAGCCCAGCACAGGGGGACAATCCCTGCCCTGGTCCTGTGGCCAGGCACTGGTGACACAGAATTCCAGGGTGCCACTGGGATGTGGCTGGGATGTCCTGTGTCTCCTCTGGCTTATACAGCCTGCTTCACTTTTCAAGGAAGAGGACACTCGAGGGAGAAGGATAAATGCCCAGGTCTCACTCTGATGAAGAACTAAAAACCCTTGTCACCTAAAAACATCTTTCTTATTACCCAAATCTCTTTGCTCTTCTCCCAGCACAGGCACACAGAAGAGGAGTTTTCCTCCACGGTTTACTGAGTCTGAAAGGCAGGATAAGGAGTGTGACAGCTCTCTGCAAAGTCAACTGGAATCAAAACTGAGCATTTCTAATTGGTTTTCTCTGTGCTTGCTATCAGACCTGATCCCCATAAGTGATTTCTCTTGTCAGCACTAAGTGGCTGTGAAAATATTTCTGCTGGAATTCAGAGCTGGCCCAAAGACCAGGGAAGTCTGGAGGAGCTGAGTTAGGCTGAGTCCTGCCCAGCAGCATGTTCCTGTAGAGCCAGGCACAAAGTTATTCCAAAAAGGAAATTATCTGAACCACTTTTAAAACAGAGATGCACATTGCAAAGCAGTGCACTGATGTGGGTTAAGAAACTCAGCAGGAATTCCCAGGAATGGCATTCCCAGGTTTGACCATTTTTTAACAAGTGGGTTTGGGGAAGGAAAAGGAATTTTTTGTCTCTCTGTATAACTAAGAAATTATGCAGCAGGACAGAGCAGAATATTTTTAGCGTTCACAATTTGTGATTAAAGTATAAAAAAAAGTCCTGAGAAAAAACAACTCATAATTGAGATCTATTAAAAAAAAAAAAGTGTTTCTCAGTGAACTGTGTAACACAGTCTAGGTTTTTTTTTTTGTTTTGTTTTGGTTTTTTTTAAGTTTTTTTAAAAAAGATTTTTAGAAATGAGGCTGAGAAGTGACTTGTTACAGAGTACAAGCCCCTTCAAAGGGGCAAAGTTCTTAAATCTATCAGGGAAAGGAGTGACAGGGAAAGAAGATAGGGTAAGAAGTTGACACCAGAAAAAAATTATGGAAAAAATACCATTAACAAATAGACTTGAGTAGGCTTAATTGGGCAAACCCATCACCAAGGCTTTGCTGTGCACATTTGACTCCACTTGTGAAATGAAAGAGAGGCTGAGAAGGCGTCTCAAAGGCTTTTGAACTGTATTTTTCTGAGGAGATGCTCCCAGAGCAGGAGGAAATGCTCCCACCCTGTGAAGATGGGCAGAGGCTGGAGGTGAGAAGGTCTCCTCTCCTCCTGAGAGGGATTCACACCTTGCAGCAGAGGTGTTTTCACTGAGCTGGTCACACAAAAATGCTCTTTAGTCAGCCAAGACATAGAGCTGCCTGTATTTAATTGGAATATTCCCATTTGGTGACTGCATCCAGATTTATTAATTCCCCTCTGTTATTACTCCACTTTCTTTTTAATTTGCAAAATTTATCCAGAACTATATTGCTGAATAATTTAGTATTATTTACAGAGTGTGGGCTAAATAATGTTCTTTGATGATGAACTGGAAGCCTTTTTCCCACCTCTCACTTTCTGATCACCCACCACATCAACCATTATGGTTTCCCACCTGGACTGAACTAAAAATTGGGTAATGTCAAATGTCTCTTTATGTTTCTGCTACTTCACACATTATCTGCAACACCTCTTTGGATCTTCCTTTTATTAGTCACAAGGTGGGTCATGGGAAGCTGTATTTAAAGGACAGAACACAGATTTCAGGAGGATAAAGAAGAGGCTGTAGGCAGGGAGCAGCTGGAAATGAGTAAGAAAATTTCTGAAGAGGCCAGAAAGGTGTATTCTGGAAAACCCTGCCCCCTTTTGTTCTCAGACATCTCAGTTTATAAATAGAGGATAATGGAATGCAAAGTCCTGCAGAAACTGTGAATAATGAGATGGATGATGTACAAGAGCAAGTGGAGGTCACAGAGATAAACTGTAATAATGCCTGAATTTATTGGGGAGGGGAAAATGAGCTGGAAATGACTTTGGCTGGCTTCTTGTTTTAAATGGTAGGAAAACAAGATATATAAATCCTGAAAAGCAAAAGTTCAATTCAAGACACCGGTGCAAATCGAGAGTAATTCCATTAAAGGTAATGGAATTACGTCAGGGTAGGACCGGAGGGAAGTTCAGAGCCAATTACATCTTGGTCCTAAAATGAGATTTCGATATTGTTTGCCAGTATTTGTAGTGCAGTGAGAGCCTAAACGAGAGCATCACTTTGCTGTGCTGGGTGAACCTCCAAACCCCATTGACAAGGCACAGAAAACAGGAGAAAAGAAGCAGAAATTAGTTCTGACTACAACAGAAAGGGGAACTGAAGCAGGAAAGAAGCCAAAATGTTAAAACAGGAGTAACCTGGCTCATTAATGTGTTTTTTTAAAATAGTGCTGTAAAAGGAAAAACAAGTGCTGTGCTCTCTGTGGGAGCAGTGTGCACCTGCCCAGTGCTTTCAGTGTGGAGGAAAAATTGTCCTTGGAGTCAATTGTGGAATAAAAACCAAAACAAAACAAGAAGTTTTTAAGGAGGCAGCTGATGTGAGACAGTTGGATATTTGGCTGGAAGGGAGCAGTCTTGGGTGACTTCAGTTTTTTGATCTTAACAGAAAAAAAAAAAAAAAGAGAGAGAATCCAACAGAAAATGCAGGGAAGGAAAACATCTCATTTTTAAGGTTATTTCGTCAAGCTTTTAAAAAATCGTTTTGCTCTTCCAGTCAACATCTGAACAAATATCAGCTGGTGCAGTCACAATCTTAAATTTAATATTATTGTGCAGGTAAGGAATAGTTATTTTCTTCTACAACAAAAGAAAAAATTGATTCTGCTGAACAGGAAACATGGAAAAAGCCAGCATATATGAAATAAGCTTTGATATGGTCAGTGCTTTCTCCTGAACTCACAGTTTTGTTAGTTTTTTATTATTATTACTTAACATCTGTGTAGTTTCAGAGATGGCTTCTAAGCTGCTTTGAATTTTTAACAATTAACTGAAATACCTTGGATTTTCCCCAACCTCCATCTGCAAACAGATTTTCTCAAGAGACAACAGCTGTTACTGAACTGCTGGGCTCTTCTAACAAGGCATGTTGCCTAAACTCTGGTAAACTTTTTATCATCTCCAATTTACTGTCCTGGACAGTACCAGGCTGGTTGGGAAACAGTAAAGGACTGTTAAAAATCAGCTCTCCAGGGAGGGAGGGCAGAAGGGAAGAAGGATATTTCTACAATATTTTCTGTCTATTAAGAAAAAAGTTCCCTGATCTGATTCCCTGACACACATCCAGACACTTGACAATTTGATTTTCTATCACTGTTCAGAAGCTGCTGCTGTGGATTGTTGGTTTTATTTTCAGCACCAAAGACCTTTCTTTGTAGTTATCTCTGAAGTCTTCCAGCCTCCCAAATAATAATAAAGCACACTTCTGAAGTGGCATTAAATTAATACATTTATGCAAGGGATTGATGTGGGGTAATCAAAGGAATACAGCTAACTCCAGCACGTTCCTTTATGGGAGTTTTTAGGGTAGATAAGATCCTGCACTGATAGAGATTTTTTTATCTTCTGTAAGAGATAGTAAGAGAGTATGGCACAAAAATGTATCGCACCAAGGGTGTAAAATCTGCCAAAATCTTGCTGAACTGAAGTTGTGGCTGCCTGTGACAGGAGCAGGCAGGGCTGGGAGGGGCTGCAGCAGTGCCAGGACTTTTGTAGGCACTGTGGTCTGATGGAGCTGCTTAGAGAACCCCAAAATATCCAGCTAAATGTTGGGATGAAATGTCTGGGCAGAACATTTCAGTTTGACAATGCAGCTAAAAATATCAGCAGTTCTCTTAGCTGTTCCACCCAGTGATGACTTAATTTCTTTTAATTTTTTGTCATTAATAAGGAAAAGTAGATAATCAGGAAGCAGTGATTTAATTTTTTTAAATTTTATTTTATTTAAATTGTGGGGATGTTTCGGGGCTTTCCAAACATTTTGATGAATTCTTGGGTTTTTTTTGACCAGAGACAGCCCTCACTTACCCTTAGAATGAAGTAGTGAAAGGAAAAGGGTGATAAATTCTGGGGAAAAGCTTCAATCCAGTAATCTGAGCAGAGCTTAACACATCACAAAATCATGTTGGTTGGGATGGTTTTCTGAATGTCATCTGGACCAACAACAAGAGCAAGGCCAACTCTGATCAGGCTCTTGGCAGCCTCAGGTAGACCTCAGTTAAGGGGAATGCTGACCTCCTGCCTCCAGCTTGCTTATCTTTGTACCTTTTCAGCAATTTTGGGATAAGGGGAAGGGATCCAGGTGAATGCTCCAGCTGAAGACAGTGCACAGCTTGTGGGTCGGCAGCAGAACTGATCTGTGGCGTTCTCTGCCCAGGAATCGTCAGCCTGGAGAGCAAAAGAGCTTTAAGGAAAGGAAATCTGCCTCTGTCCATGGAGCTCGGGCTTTTAAACCCGTGGAAGGAACAGACACCCAATTCCTACAGGCTTTTAAGTAACTAGAGAGCCACAGTCTGTGTTTTGGTGCCTCCAGGGTGGCACAGTCCTGAGGAGAAGTGGTTGGAAGGGTGGCTTGGATGTCACATGCATCAGTAGTTATGAGTCTGGATCTCACCCAGTGTTTGTGGTTTGTTCAGCTGGGAGAAGTCCTGAAACAAAACAAAACAAAACAAAACAAAACAAAACAAAACAAAACAAAACAACACCACCACCACCACCAACAACAACAAAGGAAAAAAAAAAAAACCAACAAACCAAGAACTTTGGTTTGGAATTTGGGACATCTGATATTGACTGTTTTCTCTCAATTAAAGAATTAACACTGGATAGTAAGGGATCCCTTTCCAGCCACTCTGCCCCCAGCCTGGAACACTGCAGGGAATTGTTGTGACTCGAGGGCAGGACTTTACATATAATAAACTATCCACAACTTTTAATTCCAATGGTGTTATTAAAAAAGCCACAGGATTATTGATTCAAATCACTCAAAAGCAGCTCAGAAGTTTGGAGTTGATTTGTGCCTCCTGTTGCTACCACAGCACACATCAGCTGAGAGATTTTAATGAACTGACAAGGAGGGGAAAGTCTCTTTCTGCTCTGTAATAAAGATCTCATGTGTTTGAAATTCTCCAGATTTTCACTGTACTCCAGAAGTCCATTTTGAGGTGAACAAACTCTTCTGTTCATTTGGGAAGGAAAAGGAAAAAAAATATATTTAGGATTACCCCCTTTAGCTTCTTGCATTTCAGCCTGACCTTGTATTGATGTAAAATCCTTTTATTTTAAAAGGGAAGGTCAGTCACATGCTTCAGTAGCATCTCTCCTGTGGTGCTTTGGTCCTTCGATGGATATTGCTGCTGAATTCATTTAGGGAACTTGTCAGCTGGATCCATGTGCTCAACATTTTGGCAGCTGTTGCATAAACTTAGCACACTTAACCATTTTGTATGAAAGGCTGGTTTTAAGCACTAAGGCTTCAAGGAAACACATTTGGGCTGTTCCGTCTGCTTTTACAGTGCACTGAGTGTGACTTTCTCTGTTTTCTTCTCTTTTTGGGTCCCTACCTGCACAAATGCAATGTGATTTTCACCACGTGACTTTAAATATGTAATTTCCTACCCTGGTTACATTTACAATGGTTAGTGTTGAAGCAAGGCAACTGAGCCTCAGTCTCTGGAATTTTTTATTCTGCACATGAGCCTCGATTCAGGGAGAGGAGAAGCATTATTGATCTTTCATCAGGTAATTTTCTTTTAAGCACCTGCATTGGACTCTTAACAGTGGTTCTTAAGCTGAATCCATTTTCCCCCTAGAGAACAAATTTGCTATCAGCAGCAGAGGTTTCTGATAACAGGGCTCACAGTTTTCACATTCAAATGGATCAGAAAGCTTGGATATTTCCCTTGGCCCTCCCTGTAAACAGAGAGTTGCTGTATCTGAGTTCATTAAATGCTTCTGCCAGCAGAAAGAGTCTTTCCTTACCTGGAAACAAACCTCAGAGCCTGGTATTTTATTCTGTTTATCCTTTTATTATCTATTTGTACTCATTTCTTACTAGGGCAGGGTCTCTTGGAAGTTTAATTTTTTGGACGACCAGTGGTGCATTTTAATTGTTGTGGGGGCACAAATCCTCCTGGCCACAGCCTGAGGGTTTCTGTCATGGACCAGGGATGGTGATTTGCACAACTCCTGTAATAACAGTGCCTTTTGGGTGCTGGTGCAAAATTTATTGCCCCACAAAATGGGGTCTTCATTCACATGGCTGCTCTAGCGGGTGTTTTATGGGCCAATAAAGTGCCTTGTGTTTTTGTAATCTAAGTGCTCGTCTGCTTTATGGTCTGATGTCACTTGCAGGGTGGTGGGGAAGAGTGACTTCTGGCACGCTGGAAATTATGCATTATTGTCACCTGAGAGCCTGAAGGATCTTTAAAGTAATGAAATGTGGGGCTGATGAGCAGAGGAGTCTCACTAGTGGCATTTCTTTTAAGATTTTTGCCTGTTTTGCAAAGGTAATCATTCCTGAAAAGAGACAGATACATCTATCAGCCTGCTAAATTAAAGTGTTTCTCAAAAAACAGTGCCAGGCAGAGGGAAATGTAAGGTGAATGGAAAGGACAGTGAAGGAGAAAGAAAAGTATTTGGAGATTTAGACTCTGTATTTTGAGTGCATTTCACTCTGTGCGGGATAAATATATTAATTTGCCGTGTACTTCACAGCTTGCCCTTATGCTCAGAAAGTTGCAGAGATGTCAGATTTAAAGAGGCATATGAAGTATAAGGGATAGAGCAATAGGTGGCAAGTAGGCTGCTGAGATCCATTTCTCTACCCAGCACAATTCTTTCCAGTTATCTCTGTGCTTTTGGGAACAAAGTGCAATATGAAAACAAATAAAGCCACGACAAAAAAAAAAAAAAAATCCTGCTCTCAAGCAAACATATTTTAAAACTGATTCCTGCCTTATATTGTGTTCACATTTTTCTGTTCTCCTGTCTTCTGCTCAAAAAAAAAAAAAAAAAAAAACCAGAAAAAATAGATCTTGGCACAAGTGCCTCAAGGGAGTGTGTTCAGAAAGCGCCAGCACTGTTACCAACATTGACTTTTACACTTCACTTTGTACTTTAAAATGCCCCTTTCCTCCAGCTGACCTCCCACTCTGCTTAGCACTGTGCTCCAAAACCCCTTCCAGCAGAGGAGGAGGTAGAGGAGAGAGAAAAAAAAAACAAAGTTGTGGAGCACTTGGTGTTTGCTCTTGCTGTGGAGTTGAGGGAGCTGCTCAGGAAGGTAGAACAGGTTCAGAGCGAGCAGAAATGGAACTGGTGAGAGCAGAGAGCCCCAGCCCACAGGACATGGAGCAGTCAAAGTCGTTCCCAGCAGCAGTGGGAGTGATCACCTTCAGAAGGAGGCAGAATGCAATTTCTTTTCTGTCTGAAGCAGCAGCAGTTTGCAGCTTCCCATTATGGTCTCAATATTTTTGCACCAGCCAGGCTGAGAGCTGCGGGTCTGGCTCAGGTCATGGTGGTGGGTATAAATGTGGGGTGAATTTTAGGTGGGTGAGGAAGTGGTTTGGACAGAGTGAGAAGTCCTGGTTTCTTTCCTCAGCTGCTGGAGCTGGACAGGTGAGGGGTGGGAGTGGCTTTGTAAACGTGTGGCGGTGTCATGGGGCAGGAGGTCCTGTCGTAGCTTGGGTGGTGTGGCTGGGAAAATGTTTTGGGAATGCAGAATCTCAGAATGGGTCAGGCTGGAAAGCACCACAGTGGAGTCATCTGGTGCCACCTTCCTGCTCCAGCAGGGCCATCCCAGAGCACAGGGCACAGGATTGTGTCCAGATGGCTCTGGAATATCTCCAGGGAGGGAGACTCCACACCCTCTCTGGATGATCTTCTCCGGTGCTCAGAAAGTTTTTCCTCATGTTCTGGTGGAGCTTTCTGGGCATCAGTTCCTGCCCATTCCTGTTGTCCCATTGCTGGGCACACTGAGCAGAGCCTGGTCCTGCTCTGAGCCCTCCCTGCAGACACTGACAGAGGGATGAGGTCTCCTCTCAGTTGTCTTTTCCAGAGGCTGAACAACCCCAGCTCCTTCAGCATTTTCTTATCAGAGATGCTTTGGTCCCCAAATCATCCTCATCACCCTTCACTGGCCCCATTCCAGGAGCTCCAAGTCTCTCCTGTGCTGAGGAGCCCAGAACTGGACACAGCACTCCCCATGTGCCTCACCTCCTCACCAGGGCTGAGGAGACTTAGATAGAAATGTGGAATTGAGCACTGGAGTTTAAGGCGATTGATATAAAAATAATATAGAAGCAAACTCTTTGTGTGAAATTGTTAGGGTTTGTTTTGTTTGTTTGTTTTTGTTTTAGAAATTAGAGAACTTAAAGATGCTGTTTGGTTTTGCTGAAGTTAACAGTTAACATTACTGGGGGTGTGGAAATGGTATGGAGGGAAAATTTATTTCCTTCTCTGTAGGACATGTGAGAGAGAGGGTTGGGACCAGGGAGGTAAAATGTGGGACATAAATAAAGCATAGTAAGACTGATTTTATTGGGGACAGAAAGGGGTCTGTCTGTGTAATGAGAGGTCCAAAAGATGCTTTTCTGTTTAGAAGGATATGGACTCTATGGATGAGCCATATTTGAAGCAGGACTTGTTTGTGAAGTTGCATTCAATTCCTAGGTGAATAAACCCAAAATGTTCTTGTCCCACCCGAATGGAGTTTCCAGATGGAGAAGAAACAGATGCCAAGAGAAACCCAACTTGCAGGATCCATAAATATCTATCTTGGAAGCCAAAAGCTGTGCCATTGCCTCTGCCAGTGATGGTACCAAAGCAAATCAAATAGAGCAGGGGTTGACTAAATATTGGATTTCTTTGCATGTTGTGTCACTGTTAGTGGAGTTTGCATCATCTCAACACCTGTTGTGAATACCAATCCATTTGCATTGCACAAACAGCTTAAATAATTTATATTTACAGTGCACTATTTATTAACATCAGTGTGGAGGTTTATGAAGTCTTTTTATAATGCCTAAAAATTGCATTTCTAACAAACCTGGTGTCCCCAGTGCTGTTGTTTTGAAACATTGTCTTCATATACTCCATCAAGAAAACCAGTGAGAATCAAACCTTCCTCCAGTTTGGTCTGTGAATTTTATAGTGACATTTCCTTCATTTAAAATCTGGGATGAAACTGGGGATCAGGGTAACAAATGTGTTTCCCTTGCTGAGCTGCTTCCTCCTGAACGCCACAGCACCTGATTCCTGCCAGGGCTGTGCAAGAAGCCACCGTGTCTCTGCACTGCTGCAGGGCTCTGGATATTTGTCTGCTGGTTCTTAAAGCTGGCTTTCTTGGAGATGATAAACCACCTGGCTTTGCTCTTTGGACTGCAAAAGAATTGCTTGGTCATTGCCTTTCTCTTTAGATTTCCTGCTAGTCCAAGGGTGGACATTTTTCACGGCTGTATGAGACAGCCTGTTTGCTCCACACTGACAATTCCAGGGGCACAATTGCTGCTAATGCCTTTTCCTTCTCATTTAAATCCTGATGGAGGAACCGGGTTTGGGCACATCACTTAATTTAAGCATACACACAGGAGCATTTGTGCTTTAATGCCCCTAACTAGAAATACACAAATAACCACAGCCAGCTGAAAAGTGTCTCAGGCTGTTTGTTTGCCTTTGATTTCTTGCTCACTTCACAAAATAACAAAACTCATCGCAGTCGTTTGAGTGAAATAGATTCATTTTTCAATTAAAATTGCCTGGGTTTAAGCAATGTTGAATTTTTTGTGGTGGTTTTTTTTTAATGACACATGTATTTTCTGGGATGAAAATGCCTACATCTCAGAAATTGATGTGATTTGTTCCCTTTTTTGCAGATGGTTGCTCTGCGTGCTCTCGCCACTGAAAAAATTTGGTGGCAAAAAACCACATGAACCAGCAAAAGCAACTTTTAAAATTGAAACAAAGCTTAAAAACTCTCTTGACCAAAACTTTTCATTCGCCAAGTACTGGCTCTTTTATTAGCGATAGTTCCATTGTAATTTCTCAAGGAGAGCTGAAGCAATCATTCATTCACATCAGTAAAAAACCCTTCATCTTTGCTTTTCACAGTGCCCTGTCGAGTATTGAATGCATGTTAAATGCTAAAACCAAGAGAGGGAGTGTGGGAAGCATAATAGACTACATTAATCTGCAGTGCCATTTATCTCCTGTCCATTTGTCTTTCCTACATACGAGTCTTTGTGTGTGTACAGGGCACCTTCTGGCACATTTGTGCACCCTCAAAGCAATATTTGTGGTTCTGTGCTAAAACACACAAGCTAATCTACAGGAACATAAATTATGAGTAAATTTGTTTAGGCAGATACATCAGTCATCATTTTTATCTTCATGAAGTCCTTGGGATTTGTTATCTTTTGGATTTTGAGTCTGTAGCTTCCAGCCCGTGTTTTGCAATGGGCATGTTGTTACGAGAGAGTTTGCATTTGTTGGGAGTCCACACACAAACAGATTTGAGGGTGAAACTAAGACAATATTCACATCTCTGCCATTCCAGGGCAGGGGAACTTTTTCATCACGGAATCATTGAATGGTTTGGGTTGGAAGGAAGCATAAAGATCACATAGCTCCAAGCCCCCTGCCATGGGTAGGGACACCTTCCACCAGTTCCTAAAACTCTTTTACAGTATATATTTTTTTCTCTGTATTTCTGGACTGCAAGCAGGACTCAGAAAGTCTTTAGTTCTCCCCTTCCAAGCTGATCTAGCTCCTTCTTCAGAGCCCTAATAGCAGCAACCCTGACCTTTCCCTGCACAGAATTGGAATCATCAAATCATAGAATGGCTTGGATTGGAAACAACCCTAAAGATCATCGTGTCCCAACTCTGACAAACCTGAAAAGACAGCTTCAATCCAAGCTTCAGCATGGAGTTGCAGCAAATCACTGGAAGGAAGGCGTGATAACAGCTCTGTAGGTTGTGTTATAGGTAAAAATGATCAAGCCGAATTAATAATTAAGAAAATAGATTTTTATTTAGCGACTGAGATTCAGTCTAAGATAGCCACAATCAAAAGGACAGTGCTGAGCCCGGGATCGGCACTGGGTAGACACAGGTCTGACCTCTACAGCACAGGGTCCCCTGTGTTCACACCAATTGTCCCATTCAAGCAGTTTTTATACAGTTTATTCTGCCTGAGACAGAGTTCTTGGCAATCAGGCTTTTCTTCCTTTCAGATCCCACATATTCATGGAGTTTCTTTTCTCCACGTGGAGTTGAATAAAACTGGAGAGCAATGTATGTCCATGACTGAGTTACTGGAACTTGGCATTGAGATGTATCTTTCCGATGGCTCCAACTATCTCAATCTTAGATATTTACTGAATCGATCATCACTTGGGAGTTTCTCGGATCACCTTGGGGAACGACCCATCTCTGGGCAGGCGGGCTACATTTATTCATTTGCAAATGAAGTCCTCCTCCCTCTTGTCAGTGGTGGTTTCAACATATGTGAGGCAATCCCCTGACTCTGGCTCACATGCTTAAAACTTTACAAGAATATTTCTCACCAACATAACATATTTTATATATATTTCTCTTTATAGGCACAAATTATCTATAACACACGTAACACTTGTGTGTTGCTCAGCTGCATTCTATGGTTGCTGCAGGCACCGCTGGCTCTGCTGTTGAGAATTGCTGCAGGAACTCTTCCCTGCATCCCGGTGACCTCTCCATGGCACATGTTGAGCCGCTGTCCCCTCGTTAATGCAGGAATGGGAAAGGCAGGACAGAATTAGAGTGTTGGAATCGGTGGTATTGATGATTCCAAGACGTAGAAAGTCTCTTTCTGCCCCGTTGCCAAAGAAGAAGCCATAATTCGTCTGTGCTGTTTTCAAGGTTGTTTATTCTGTTTATCTCTAACATGTTCTGCTGCCCTGCCGCAGGTCTGTCCTGCAGGGCAGCGTGTGGGGCTCTGCCCTCAGTGGGATGTTACAAACATTAAATACCAGAAACTATCTGTGCTATATTTACAATAATGTGCCAATATCTGTCACCTACGTTGAACAGTGTGTCCCCAGCCTGAACCAACAGAAAAATGCCAACACTACAGTGAAACATGGAGGGCATGAAGAAGGAGAAAAAGGACAAGACACACCCAATTGTCATCTTGTCCCCTTTGAACCCCTAATCTAGAAACCTAAAATTTTACTTTTGCACCCGTGCCACACTTAATTGTTACTTATATCAAACACTCAGAGCTGGTAATTCATCCTGTAAGATTGAAAACTCTTTTCTATGGACAGAGATCACAGCCAGTGTCTCTTGGGGCTCTGTCCAGGGGGGTTCCTGACCCCCTGCCAGGGTCCCAGACCTGCCAGGGCAGCCAGAGGGAAGCCCTGGACTCCCACATTAGAGAGCACGGGAAAAGCAATCAGAGCAGACACGGTCTTGGTGTCGTTTATCTCAGGGCGCCAAAAGAATTAGTGGGACAATTCCAGAATCTCGGGTGAATATTTGAGAGCTCATGGAGGGCAGCTGAGGTCCTTGGGCTGGGAAGAGCGGGATCTGTTTGCTTTTTTGCAGAAATCTGGTGCAGGAAGATTGTTTCCTTCAGCACAAGTGAAGTTGCAAGAATAGGTAAAGAGAAATAAGTATTTATCAGCACCTGGAGGGGAAAAAAAATGTAGCTATCATGATCAGTAGGCATTAGGGTTCGTCAAAATTAAATTATGGCAAATTAAATTAATTTCTGCCTCTCATAAGCTAAGAGGCTTACTGCATAATGAGGGAGAGTGAGGTGTAATATATCTCAAGTGCTATCAGGGTGGTTACAAAGGATTCAGGGGGCTCTCCCATTAGGAAAGAAAGTAGAACTTTTAAAATTAAAACTTCCTTGGGAATAATATGGGTGGGAGAAAGAAAAACAACGTGAGAGGTGACTAATGGCAGTGACATTGTTGAACTGCTCCCCATGGGGCCCTGTTTTGAGAGCTGTCAGCAATGACTTGACAGATGGAGTCTGAGGCGGTGCTGAACTGATCTGTAGGTGATGCAGGGTTAAGGGGGGGATCTCAGACTGTTCTGCAGATAATTTTGTTGAAAAACACAAATCTGAATAGGTGGTAGTGGTAAATGAGTAACCAGCTGCCTGCAGCTGGTCAAATCCTGCAGGGGAGCAAGCATTCTCCTTATTTCAGTAATAACTGCTTCTTTATTTATGATTATTTAATTTTAAGAAGCCATGATAGAAAAGGTATTTAAAAATAGGTATTGAAAAAGCCATGAAAAATTTTGCTAAGGTTTGCACTTCTGTGATGAAATTTGTGAGGGCTGCTGACAGAAATTCTTGCTTTTAATGCAGAACCACTGAACAGCAGAACTGCAAACCATGTTCCTCTCTAGAGATGGTATTTCACCCGTGTCAGGTGGGTTTGAAATACCTCCCCTTCTTTTCCCACACAGCCACAGACCATCCCCTAAGCTCCTCTAAGAAAAATAGTGCCACGTCTCCTAATACTTTCAAGTGACAGGTAAATTGGAAATCCATGATGCTTTTATTTTAGAATATTGTGTGGCTTGAAACCTGGAAGTAGCAGTCCGTATTTCTCCTGACTTTTACTTTGCTGGATGATTTACACCTATGCAAAGGGGTTTGCTGACAGATCAGAATTAGAGTTCTTATTTTGCTCTGTTGTAAACTATTCCTCAACATGCACAATTAGGTCTCGAAGAAGAAAAAGTGGAGGGGAAAAAACGACTGAGAAAGTCAGTTTGGAGCAAGAATAAGTAGATTTAACTGTTCTTCCTTTGATGACTGTAACAACACAGTAAATATACTTTAGGGCTTGGTGAAAATTAATGCAACAACTTAGGCCTGGTTGGATGGGGCCCTGAGGAGCCTGATTTAATGAGTGGCATCCCTGCCCATGGCATGGGGTTTGATCTCTAAGATTGTTTTCAACCCAAACCATCCTGTGAGACTGTGATTCTGTGATTCTAAAAAATAACCTTTCCTCCTACTTCATCTTCCTGCTTTGTTTACATCAGCAATAAATGCTTAGGGGTGAGAGATGACCCCTACATTTTGAGTTCTGGATAGGGAAGATGTGTGCTAGTGCCATGGGTGAAAGGATGGGTGTTAACATCTTTGAAATGGGTCTTAATGTCTCTGTTAACTTCAAGGATTGTTACAGAACCGGGACACTGACTCCTGAAACAAGTGGGTCTGCACAAGCCTGAGTTTCGGAACTTTGGGGTTAAATGCCAGGATCAAGGAGCAATATGGGGTGGGCAGTTTGGGAAGGCTGCACCTTCCTGGTACCTGAGGCAATGGGGAAAGGAAGAGGGCAACGTGCAGCCAGGACTTTGGGATAAAAGGAGGCTGTGCTCTCCAAAACCCCAGAGAGAGATAGAAAAAAACCCACGGGCTGTGCCCTGGTGGACTCTCTCCCTTCATTTGAATAAATTTGCAGGACTCCTCTGTCACCTTTTCACAGTGTGATTTTCCATGCATCCTGGAGAATGAGGTTCAAGGCTTTCTGTGATTCTCTAAAGTGCAGTGATCTAAAGCAGAAAAACTTTACATCTTATAGATGAGTATTTTAGATTCCTCATGATGGGAAGAGGGGAGGCAGACACTGATCTCACTGGTGACCAGTGACAGGACCCGAGGGAATGGCTGGAGCTGTGTCAGGGGAGGCTGAGGTCAGATATCAGGAACAGGTTCTCCCCCCAAAAGGTCATTGAGCACTGACTGGGCTCCCCAAGGACTGGTCACAGCCCCAAGACTGCCAGAGCTCAAGGAGCAGTTGAACAATTCACTCAGGGTCAGGGTGGGATTGTTGGGATTGTCCTTGCAGGGTCAGGAGTTGGGCTGGGATGATCCTCATGGGTCCCTCCCAACTCAGGATATTCTCTGGTTCTGCTGTAGGATCATCCTGGCTGTGTAGGATACACCATAAGGCTGGGTCAGCTCCCAAGTGAGGATTCTCTGCATCATTTTTAAGGTGCTGTTGAAGGTTGGAGGGGGAGCTCCAGACAAAGTTTGTTAGAGAAGCTCCCATTGAGTCATGAGGTGCAGAGAGGATCCCTTTGCTCTCTAAACTCCTCAGAGAGGAGCCAGGGGGCAGCTGGATCCAGGCTTATCCCTGGACTTTGTCAAGAGTAAGTTTTACAATTTTGTCCCTCAGATTTTAATGATAGAAAATCAGATATATGTCTATGAAAATGGATTATTTCTTATGATAAATGATTAGACAAAATAATTCAATCAGATTTATTTACTACGCAGCATAAAAGCTAAAACTACTATTAAAGTATCAGATAGAATAGTGCACTAAAGCAAAGCAATATTAAAGAAATTGTATTAAAGCTACCAAAGCAAACAATTATTAGAGATTGATGTAACTTACCCAGGCCAATGACTGAAGGCAAATCTTTTTTCAATCAGTGTTCAGGGACGTCCTTGGGACACATCCTTTACCCAAAGGGTGAATGTCCACACACACTCCAAAGAGGAATATGTTAGAAGAACCCACCCTGTGAAAATGGGACTGGATTTTTGTAGTTTATAGGGGCTGACTGCCAGTCATGTGCCAAATCTCTGCCTCACTCTCAAGGGTTGGTTTGAGGCTGCTGTGGCAGATGTGTTTTAATACAATTCAACACCAAATCCCAGCACATGGTGCCCCTCTCAGCCCACCACTAATAGCTTGAAAAATAGGACATTGTTGGAGTTTTTTGACCACTGTCTAGGGCAGAACTTCACACTACAGGTGCTCCCCTCCACAGACCACAAAGAATCTCCATTGGATTTTCTCTGTAGTTAAACACCTTTATGAGGTGGAGAAAGGGGAATAGGATCCTTAGGATCCAATGCTGTCCCTGTGGGCAATGCATGAAGTTTTATCCATGTGTATTTGTAGTTTTCAGGATCCTATCAGTTCCCACAGCCACCAGTCCTTCACATAATCCATCTGTATGACATGAAGGGGATCTCCTGTCATGCCAATCTCTCTCTGCATATTTGATCTGTGTCTGCAGCAGCAATGGAATAAATGTAAATGCAGCTGCTCAACCTACTTCTGCTTAAGCCACAGATCCTGCAGCTCAGTGCTCTGCTCAAAGTACTCTGTTTTTTACCTCTTTTTGGATAAGAAACCTGCAGTAAATATTATAGCAGATGTGAAAAAGACAAGTTTTGAGTTATGTTGAACTATCTGGATTAATTCTTGCCAATCCTTCTTGACCACTCTTAAGTGCAAAAACCATCTACATTGCTGTGCAGTTGCCCTTTGCTAAAAAAGGAGATTCTGAATCTAATGATGTTCAAACCACTACAGCAAAGGTATCTTTGATCTGTACCCAAAAAACACATTATTCTTCCATTAGGAATCAGATGAAAATAAAATAAGCTGTATCTTGTTTTATAAGTGGAAATGCCATTTCCTGCTGCAGCTGGAAAACGAAGCTCTTTGGGATTGTTGTAAGTATTGGCAGGCACGGTGAGGCAGAGAGAACTCCTTCCCTTGCTGGTGTTTGCTGTTGCACTTGGGGTCTGATTATTTTTCCACTGACTTGGCCATTCATCAAGTGTCTCAAAGAAGCAGCAGAGGCAGAAGTTCAGCTCCTTCCTGGTGTCCCTGCGGATGAGGGGAGCAGCCGCCGCCGCATCTGCCTCTTTGCAGAGCTCCTTTTAAAACTGGATAAATAAATTAGAGAGATGATCATTCAAAGAACAAACTGTGAGCAGCTGGGGATCAGGGATTCGCTGGACCATGCTCCTCCAGCAGAGGAAACAGCAGCCACGGGGAACTCGTAGGCAGCAGTTTGGCATCCCCTGGATTATTTAGTGCTTTGTCTTTGCAGTGTTTGTGCACACAGAAATGCTCAGCAAGAGATGTTACCCCTCCTAAGAGATGCCCTCTCTGGTGTTTACCCTTCCAAGGTTTGTTTTCAGAGCAGAGCTGTAGACAGGTAAATCTTCTACTGCATTTGTATTTTAGGTACTTGGCAGATCCACAGATGGAGTAATAATTTGCTGTTGTGTGGAAGACTCTTTTGAGAAGGAAATTTTATTCATCAGAGACACCCCTTTAATTAACTTCCACGCTTCCATGGGGAGCAGAATATAAAGACAGATAATAATAATAGTCATACTGCTAATACTACCAATAAAAATAAAAACAACAACATCTTGTTACCATTACAAATTAAAATAAAATACTGCAGGAAGCAGTGTTTTAAGATGTCTTTTCTTAAAGTTAAGATCCTAATAGCATTTAATATAAATTAAATATAATCATTGTCTGATTCCTGAGTGCATCTCTGAAACTGAAGAATAAGAAGTTAATTGTTCTGACATCATAGTGGGAAGTGACAAAATCAAGGACCAGCATGTTGGTTAAAGTTTATTTTGAATTAAGAGGTCAAAGACAGAACTTTTATTTTTTTGTACTCCTGCTCCCACTTATTTTTCCAGCAAAGTTTGTGCCCAGCACGAATTTATTACGTAAGATAGCTAACATAAAATTTACATTACAACGCAAATGATGAAGGCTTTATTTAACTTTAGAGATTGGGAAGGATCAGATGCAAGAGCCTATCAAGCCATTTTACTTTGGAGATGGGGAATTAGTGGTATGTAAATCCCTGAGTTATTCTGTGGGCAGATAATTTAATGAGGTCTGCAAAACGGATGTCAACTCCAGCATCTTTCTTTCTGTTAAGAGGAATTAGGTATGGAAATCTGAGATTTGAATCTGCTGCTTGTAGAATTCATGCATTTGGTGGCAAGATATACTTGATTAAGAGATTGGGGATCAGGCTGACTGTGCACTCCTCAGTGTTAGCAGTGTGACAGGATTCAATTCCCAGCTCCCTCTCTCGCAATGGCAGTGAGGAACATCTGTCTGTGATAGATGTGACCTCTTCCATCTCAAATTAATAGTGATGTAATTGCTCAGCTGGTGTGAGGAGTCCTGGGATCATCAGTAAATGAAGCACATTTTGATGAATGAATACAGAAATTGTACCTTAATTCAAATAAACAGAGGTAATAACTCATTATTGGATCTGGTATTGTCTTTATGTGGGATTACTTCTCCTTCTTGCATGGTGCCAGAGGACTCCATGCCTGCTGTGTGAGTGTTCCATCCTTTCACACATCTGAATTCCTGTTCTGCAACTAAGAAATGTTGTTTTCGTGGTGTACTAAGCTTTCAATTGCAGGTACTTTGTATGAGCTCAGGTGTAATTTTATTTACTGAGAGGGTGGCGAGGCCCTGGCACAGGATTCCCAGAGAAGCTGTGGCTGCCCCACATCCTTGGAAGTGTCCAAGGCCAGGTTGGATGGGGCTTGGAGCAACGTGGTCCACTGGAAGGTGTCCCTGCCCATGGAAGGGGGTTGGAAGTGGATGATGTTGGAGATCTTTTCCATCCCAGGCTTTCCTATGTTTCCATGATCCCGGACAGCTTGCCCAGCTGAGCTGTTTGCACAAAAACATTGAAGTGGGGAAAAAACTCCTGAGCTTTGGATTAAGACCTGAACAAGTGAGGTCTTGGTGTTTTTGTAGTTAAGGTTGTGATTGATAAAAGCTGTCTGGGGACTGGCCTTGATCTTCAAAGGAGGTGCTGGAAGAGGTGACCCAGCTCTCAAAAGAGCTGCTCGCCATCAGAACTGACAGAGAAGACAAAGGAGCTGGAGAGACAATCCATGGGTCTTCAGGACCAAGGGACCGTGAATAGACATTTTGACATTTTTTGATCAAAGAACCTCCATTCACTTCAAATCTCACCACTCTAAAAAAAAAAAAGATAAAAAGCACTGACAAATTAGTCTTTTCAATACAACTGTGGCTCATGTTCATGTATGTTTCCTAAGGGAGAAAAACATGATTTTCTCCAGGTCTTTTCCAAGTATTTTTTGAGGTTTGGAACAAAACCTCATGGCAATCCACTTCTTTCTGATTGAAAGGATATGAAGTGCTCTCTGGAGAAGCTGAGAAGCTGAGAGTGCTCTGTTGACCTTACAAAGCTTCAGAACTACTGGACTGAGCTAAGAAATACCTTTGGGAAGCATTCATGTCTCTTCCCCTTCGTTTGTATAGTCCCAGAGAGCAAGGCCAGCAACCAGTGCTTATGAAGAATAATGGTACTGGAACTTGGGGTGTAAAAGGGAGGGACACCCGTGACTGGTGTGGCTCCATTCCTTCCTGTTTCAGTGCGGGTGAAGCACATCCCCAGTGCTTTCCTGGAGATACTGCGTCATTAAGTAGATGACCAGGATAAGTAAATTTGTCCTGCTCAATTTCAGACTTTTCTCCTGAGAACAATATTTTTCCTGGGCAAGCCATCAGGCAACTCCCCAGTCCTTTTTCCTTTTGCTGTAAAACCCTTCTGTGAAAATTTGCAGTACCAACCAGCTGTGATGGCCTTGTTCCCTGTCCCCGGCTCTGTTTTCACCTTATCACTTCTCTTTGAATGGTTCACAGGCCTTGTCTTCGTGCTGACAGCAGGAAGAATATTTTGGGCATCTTCTTCCCAGTATTTCCTTCTGGCTTCCATTGCTGGTGAAGACCCAGGACTCCTGTAGCCCTCCTGAGCCTCCATGTGCTGCTGTTGTTGTGTTGTCTCAATTGCTCTGCAGCTTGATAGATTTCTCCAAGTGTCTCATTATGCAATTAATTTCAATTGCAATTCCCATCATCTCTTCTCTTCTGCAGGCATGCCACCCAGCAGGAGACTAATAAAACCATCACGACTAGCACCAAAGCCATCAAGCAGCTGTCTGAGGTTGTCAGAGGCTCATCCAGGGTATGTGTCACTCAAGATGCTGTTGGGGGAGAATGATGGGTTTTGTGGAAGGGGGAATAATGAAAATAAGAAGTGGCAGTGGGCTTTAAAGCTGTCAAGCTCTGTGTCTTGCTGTAGCTTCCTTTCCTCTCAAACAAGTGTAGTTTTCCCTTATAAATGACCCAGGGGAAAACAGCTGCAGACACCAGTTCTCCTCCCAAAACTGGTTCGTGTAAAATTGGAAATCAAGAACTCAGCACCAAAACCTTTGGCCAGTTCACATCTATCTCAAGGTCTCAGTTTGGGTGAAAATATTGCAGAAATAATCTGGCTTCACATAAGTTTGGCATTGGTTAAAGACTCAGTTGTGGGGTGCAGGTGAGTTTGGGAGTGTGTTAAATGTCTGGAAAGGTCAAAGCCATGGAATATATGGATATGACATGGAATATATGGATATGACATGGAATATATGGATATGACATGGAATGTCATGGATATGACATTGATTCAGGGCTGCGTGCTAGTGCACAGGCAGCTTTGGGGGGTAGATAAATACAGGTTCTGGGCAGATCAGAGTGGGATTTTAAAGTAGAATTTACCCCACTCTGAATTCCAGTTTATCCCAGAAAATCCCATCTGTTTTGTGTGCAGACTGGGCTATCACCTGTAGGTTCAAGTCACATGTGCATCAGGCTCACAGGGTAGGAATGAGTTGTCCCCAGTACAAAGACTGGACAAACAGAAGGTTTTGGACCTTCCAACAAAGATTTTATACCCCAGATGTTACTGCTGACTTGTCCCATGATGTGCATTGTGGGCAAGAACACAAGAAAACTGTGGGGACCTGATTCTGGCTAGTGAGAGAGTTAAAGGAGAATTTTCACCCACATAACATTCAGCACCTGAAATGGAGTTAAGAACAGATTTACTTGATTTCTGTTGCACTCTTGTTTCCAGCATCCATATGGTTTCTAAGTCAGGAACTTTCCTGAGTTCATGTTTCATTCTCACTCACTACCTGCCATTTTCCAAAGTCCTGTATTACTTTCAACTCTGTTCTCACTGCCCTTCCACCTAGAAATAAGACTTCTTTAAACACACAACTCATCTCTGGCCAAGTGGTTTTTACAGCCTGGATTTATGGCACTTGCCAACAGGCAGTTGAGATAAGGATTTAAAACTTGGATCACCCGAGGCCACCTTGGTAACCTGTGAAGGACCATGTGCAATTCAGCCTGCATAAAAAAAATCAGTGGGTGATGGTCTGCTCCAGAGGATAGGGAGGGAAGCCTGGAATGATTGTTTCTACATGTAGACATGAAGATAAAGAAAAGAATAATTTTTAACATATTGCTTTGACTAGTGATGGATGGCAAGGACTGTTTTGTTTGTGGTTCTTTTTTTTTTTTTTTTTTTTTTTTTTTTTCTTGTTTCCTTGCATAATTACATCTGAGCTTGATGAAACAGAAGATGCTGCCTTGGAGATCTGGGTTTTTGGGGTTTTTTTTTGGTGCTGATCTCCAGGCTGTATTTTGCGACATAAATTGAGTCCAAAGGGGAATCAGGCAAGGTCACATTAAACCAAATTACAGTGAGTGCAACGCAAGAATGTCATTATTGGCCCTTGAAGCCCATGGGGACTCTCAGGAGATAAGGTTTCACTGTCATGGGGAGAAAAAATGCAAAGCTGAAGTGAAAATATTTAAGAGCTGGAGGAAATAGGCACAGAAACAATTTCAGTATTATGAGGAATAAACTTGCTGGTCTCTATAATATTGTATAATATTTTTTTTCTGCTCACTGGTCAATTAATTTAACTCTTTTAAAAAAAAAAATCTTCTTTTTAACAGTAGAGTTTTAGAAATTAACCTTACAAATTTTGATAGAAAGCCTGTAGCCACTGTCCCTTACATAGAAGAAATTGTTCTGGTGGATATTGGCTGCTGGTCAGTAAGCCCCTCATGGGAATCTGGGTAGCACTGAAAACTCTCCTCCCATAAAATTACTCACAGCATGAAAAGCCTTACAGAGCTTTATAGTTAGTCCTCACCAATCCATTTTTCTGTGGATTGCTTTGCATGCACACACAGAAAAAAAAAAAAAAAGAAAAAGTCTTTTTTTCCCCATTTCTTCCTTATTTTCCACCAGTAATGCACTGCCAACAAGATGCAATATGGGACTTTCTCTGACTTCCCATAAATCTCCTGCTGGAGATATTGGAGTCAGGATGCCCAGCTGAGCAAATTGATAGTATTGCAGCAGCAAAGATGCTGCTCTAAGTAGATCAGTGTGCTACAAGGCAGGAGACTGATGGAAAATGGCTCTTTTAGGGCTTCGTTCCAAACAAACCTCAAAGGATGTAAATAGAGAGGTAGATCTGAAATTCCATTTTTTGGTAGGGTGAGTGCTGGAGCATAAGATCTGCTCTCCAGGGTGACAATCTTATCTTATTTTGCATGTGGAACAAACATAAGGTTTATGGACCTTTATCTGTAGAATGGGAATAATGATACTTCCCCTGCTCTAAAAATGGTTTTAAATCTTTAGAGGAAGAACTAGGATATTCTTCTGTGTGTGAAAATACTGCCATTAAAATTAAAAACGTTTATCCCAACCTTTATAAAATCTACTTTTGTAACCCCAAGCAGTTTTCTGAAACAGCTGAAATGGCTGGAAAGTGAACATTTCTGCTCAGTATTTTTAGTGTAGATTGTGTTTTGCTTTCCACTTGTTTTTTAAGGTAACATGTCAATTCTTTGCAGCATTTCCTTCTGTAAAATCTGGACATTTCAGCTCCTGCATATGTGAAATATCAAATCCAGGGTGTAGAACAGTTCCAGGAGAACTGTTTGGGTTTGGTCATTCCCCCTGAGAGCAGAGATTTGGAAGCATGGTGGGTATTTACATCAGGCTGTGTTCTTCCTTCCAAGAACAGGGGTTTTTTTAAACATAGATTGAAACCTTGCTGGAGCAAGCTCCAGCCATAAAGACAGTGACATTTGGGTTCATGATTTGGAAAACATGAAGATAAGCTGGTTTCAGATAATCAGACCAAGGAGAGGGGATGTTGTGTCTGTTTGACTTTTCAAGTCCAGTAAATTTCCCAAATGAGGTGATCAACTCTATCATGATTTATCCTGTGGAAAAAGAGCTTTTTATAGAAAACTCCCTCCAGTTATTTTCTCCAATGCTATCTTGAATATACAAAGTAGCATTTTATTTATTTAACCTGGCCTGAAAGACCAAAGCATCA
The DNA here is from genome assembly GCF_048771995.1 of Taeniopygia guttata. Lineage (NCBI taxonomy): Eukaryota > Metazoa > Chordata > Aves > Passeriformes > Estrildidae > Taeniopygia > Taeniopygia guttata. The sequence continues at coordinate 148,938,694 of NC_133026.1, read as the reverse complement.
CATTTCCTAAAAGAAAATCCAATTGCATCCTGGCAGCCCCAGTGTGACTGATTCTTTTAGGATAGCATTGGTACCCACTTTATTTATTTGGTGTCTCCCACTAGGACAATTTCCTGTGGTCACAGAGAGATCCTTCAGCCTTCTAACCAGCCTTCTTTTTTTTCCCAATACAGCAAGAAAGGCTTCAGCTGGACAGGCTGAAGAACCAACTGTCAGATGCCATCCAGAGATATGGAGCTGTGCAGAAAGTGAGTGTCCCTCCTGCTTCCACTGTCCCATCTGGGAATCTGGGGATGTGTTAGGTGTAATTCCCTGGAGCCTGGAGCATCTCCACAGGGCTGCCAATGAATGGTTTCCTCCCTCTTTTCTTTCTTTTCAAGCAATCATAGTGTCTTAGAATTAAGGTTGGGAAAAAACTTTTAAGATCATCCAGTCCAACCATCAACCCAGCAGCACCTGAGCCATGTCCTTAAGGGCCATGTCCACACTTGCAGGGATGGTGTCCCCACCACTTCCCTGGGCAGCCTGTTCCAGTGCTTGTCAAGCTTTTTTCTGCAGAAATGTTCCCAAATATCCAATCTAAACCTCCCCTGGGGCAGCTTGAGGCCATTTCTTCTTGTCCTGTCCCTAGTTCCCTGGGAATGGACATTGATCCTCACCTGGTTGCACCCTCCTGTCAGGGAGTTGTAGAGAGTGAGGTCTCCCTTGAGCCTCCTTTTCTCCAGGCTGAGCCCCCCCCAGCTCCCTCAGCTGCTCCTCATCAGATTTGTGCTCCAGCCCCTTCCCCAGCTCTGTTCTCTCCTCTGGTTACACTCCAGCCCCTCAATGCCCCAAAACTGACCCCAGGATCTGAGGTGTAGCCTCCCCCGTGCTGAATTCAGGGGGAAGCATTTCCCCTGGCTTTGACATGACATTATTTCAGTGTGCCTCCACTCCCAGGGGAGAGGGGATTGCACAGTTCACCTTTTCTCCTTGCAGAAAATGTGCAGGCAGCACAGATAATTCAAAGTTTACCCCACCTTCTGGCTCTGCTTTGCTGTTTGGCTGTGCCAGAAAGTTTCCAGGAACATCTTGTGGTTGGGATCTGTTGGAATATTATGGAACATTCTTCCAACAGGGATCTGTCACCAAGATCAAGCTGTTTAATAAAACAAACAAAGCCTGAACTCCAGTTCCTTCCTCTGCTTCTTGCTCACCCTCTTTACCCCGGGGAGGCTTTGCTGATGAGCAGATTTGTTTTGTTTTTTAAACACTGTAGTAATGACTTAAATTTAGCATCCCCAAACTGCCTCCCTCCCTGGCAGTGCAAGTTAGGAGCTATAGCTGGATTAATCAAAATACAACCTGGACAAACTCTGGTGGCTTTGGTATATCACTTTAATGAGTCTGACGCATGCCTGCAACAATGGGAAGGATATATTGTAATTACAGAGGTGTAATGAAATTTGGCTGGCAACATGCACTTAATAATGTGTCTCTATTAGAAACACTCTGGACTGATTGATTTCCCAGCACTTGCTGTCTGTGCCTTAAAAATTAAATAAATAAATAGATGCACATAAAATTACAGTTCAACAGCATGTCTGTTGTGTAATAGAATTGCATCATCTCTAGTCCTGACTCATATTTTAAATTATTTACCTGTCCTATTCAAGAAACTGAGTGTGGGGTCTTTAAATGAAATTACTGTATGTGTTAAATGAGAAGTTGGAATTATTTGGGTAAAGAGCTCCTCCCCCATATAGACACACACATCTTTTTTATGCTTTTTCCCCCCCTAATATTCATGAGTACAGTCCATCTGAACTGTATAGGATTGGATTTCTTTTATTTTAAAAACTGTCATCAATTCAGAAGTGCCAGAATTAACCACTGCAGTTTGTGAACGCCTGGCTGCATCAGGAAAACAATCTGAGTGATAAATTGCTACTTATCCACGTCCTGGCTGTCATTCCCTAAATGCCTGTTTCAGTTTTGATAACCTTGTCATTCTGAAAGCTTTGAAGACTTTTAATGCCTGCAAGACTGAAGTTTTCAATGCTTTTATACTCCCTTGTTTTTTTCTAAAGAGTAAGAGCTTTCTCTGTGTCTTTTTCTTTAGAAAGTAGAAGAAAATAGCTTCATATGACTCCTTCCCTAAATATTTGGACTCTTCTCAGCCATTTTACCTCTGATTTTCTTTTCTTTTCCTTTTAACAGAAAATAGCAGAGAAATCCAAATCTTTGCTTCCTACTGGGCAGAGAAGCACCAAACAGGTAAGTTCACGAGTGTCTGTGTTTGGAAGTAAGTACAGTGCTAAAAAAAATCTGTTTTCTAACCTCACTAATGATGCTGAAGAGCTTGGAGCTCCTCAACTTCCTACATTGATGCCAATGAGGTGATTTTCCAATAGAGATGTGTGATGTCTTTGGAGGTGGAAGATAACAGGATTCAGGAAAAAATACTTATGTAAGACCTGTTTAATTATTCTCTGCTTTTCTGTCCTCGTGGGGCTGTTTTCCCATTCTTGAGGGGAGTTTTGTCTGCTATGAAATCTATCAAAAAGCAGTCCTACACCCCCTTTTCCTGGAAGCTAGGCTCGTAGGTGTGGTGAAATCACATTCCAAGGACAATTTCATAGAAGAAATTAAGAAGATTTTTTTATCCAACCCATCTCCAGTTTTAAGAAGGATTAGGTATTCTTCTTTCTTTGGTTACACTGCACTGTGGTTAACTACTAAATACATATGCAAATTAAGCATTTTTCTTCTTTTTTAGGCCATATTAGGAATTTTTTCAATGAATAAATACTATATAGAATCAGAGTATATATATTTATTCTGATTTGTGTATACGTATTCATATATACTCCGATTTCTCCATATATGATGCACATATTCAGTTTCATATCTACATGCATGTGAATATATATATATATAATATAATTTGGTGCATGTGTGCCAGTGAACATTTGCAAATTATTAAGACTATAACGATAACTTTGTGTGAGTGTATATGTATATATAGAGGAAAATGTGTAGTCTTTCATAAATAGTAATGCAAATTACTGTAGATTTAATACCTGGATGTGTGTGTTTAAGAAATCTGCACAGATTTCCAAGAGAGTTTTGATGCCAGGAGATCCTTTGGCTGAAGTAAAGGTCCAACAGAGATTAGGTTGTCCTCTCAAATTCTACATGCCAAAAAACTTGTAGGCATTTGCAGCTGATACTGTGCCACCAAAACCCAGAACTCTATGCATAATTTCAGTGATTATTTCTGATATTTTTGATACCTTTTATCATTTAAGGGGCAGTCAGCAGGTTTTCTGCTTCCCTAATGACTTTTCTCTCCCTACCTTGTGCCACCTGGTTTTCTACAAGTTCCTTAACGTATATAAGAAATAGCTGTACTTTGTAACTTTGAATTGATGATTCTCTGTTAAAAAGAGTGGAATGGTACCGCTGAAAACCCCATCATTAGTACAGATTAATGGACCAAAGCTTTAATATTAACTGAGTTTCAAGCAATTACAATTCTGCCCTAGACCTTGTTGCTTAGTTGGCATAGGTGTCAGTGAAATGAAATTAAGAAACCAAAGGGCTGATGAATTCCTTTATCCAGTGAGGGTTTCCACTGCTACCTTTGGAGAGATTGTGCACAGATGTTACTTTTCATCTCTGTGTTTATAAAAATTAACAGTCTGGTTTTGTCCACCAGCTGGTGATCTGTGTTGAGCAGGGGCATAAATAACACATCCTTTAACTGTGGTCAAATCCCACATACATTAAATATTTATTGGGTCATTTTGTGCAGATTAACTGTGATTTTTTTTCACGCCATCTGTATTGCATAATTTCTTGGGCTTTTAACCAATTGTGTTTGATTTGCTGTTGGTGGAGTGGGTTGCAGGGAAGGGAACAGCTTTGTTCTTGCCTGGGCTACCATGGCCATGGCTGCTCCACAGGATATGGGACACTGCTGGTCATCAACCAGTGCAAACAGAATGAAAAATGTTAATTACTGTGAACTTGTGGCATTGGGAGCAAGCCTGGATGAAACCAGCTTTTTTGGTGCGTTGTAATTGAATGATGACTACGAAAACAACTTTCATGGAAGTAAACATAGTTTTAATATGAGAAAAATTATAGGATGCCAGACAAAATATACTCATATCTCTAAGTGAGTAATGGTGGGGTTGGAGCAAAAGGAGGTTGGAGGAAGAATGGGACAGAGACAACCCCCTTTGCCTTGAATCAGGTAGGAATCCAACCACTGGGAGATTGTTGCGGGATCAGTTTGGTGTAGGTCAGGCAGAATCAGCAGAAATTGGGTTAAACTGGATCAACTCAGGTTATTTCTCCTTGTAGCAGTTGCTTGCAGGTGAAGTGGTTTTGATGGATTATGAAAAAGAAGATTGTAGCATGTCCTGGGCGAGGGGGTTCTGACTCAGAAAAAGGCTTGATCACACCCAAGAGTGAATCTTTTCCATGCAGTGACATTTGCTTGGGCTGGGGACACGCAAGCCTTCATGCAAAAAAGAATGAAAATTAATTCACATCTGCTTCAGCTTCCCTGTACATTTGCGGCTTCACACATCTTCTCTTCTTCCTCCCTCAAGTACAGAAAGGAGAAAAATTAAAGGTAAAAAAACCTGCTGAAGGAAATGTGGTGCTGTGGTTAGTTTTAACTTATTATTATTATTTTTCCAGCAGCAGATTGGCCAGGGCATACAAATTTATGGTTCCCACAGGAACTGTAACCTGACCACTATGTGAATATATTAAGGCATTAAAGTTAACACCCTATAGAGTAATGCAAAATACTACATATGTTCAGGAGAGCTGATTTATGTGCCTTGTGAAGCTGCACAGGGACTTGGTGCAGATCCAGCCTTGATTCAAACACTGCTTGCCTTCAGGACTTTGTTCTCTTTTATTTATACCTTAATTTATTACAGAAAATGGTAAGAGGTCTGAAGAATACTCGTTTTTCTGGATGCCTGTCCCTATACTTCTTTCCCACTGGTGAGTGGGAAAGGTGAGATGTTGAGTAACACAAGCCCTAATAATTTCCCTTTAGGGAGTAATTGATTCCCTAGATCCATGTAACAGGTAAAAATTGCCATGGCAAGCCTTGGGAAAATTAGTTTCCTGCCTGTTGTGGTTTGTTGTAAGTACTCTTTAATTGAGTTTATTTGTTTATCGAGGCAAAATAAAGGCATTGATCCAAAACTCCTTGAAGCCTGAAGTTATATAAATTCTTAATCAAAAATATGTTTGTAGGAATGTGTTTGTGTATAGACAAATCAATGGAGTTCTATAGGTGCATATATTGAAAGACACAACTTTTTACTACACTAAATGATGATTGTTGAATGTGCCTTGTGGCAACAATTAATAAAAAAAAGAGAAAAGCCCTTTCCCTTGAATCTGTGAAATTAAGTCTTCACCTACTAACCAAAATGAGACCTCAAAAGCCTCATTAAGGGGAATTTTGAAAGGTAGTTTCCTGTTTATGGGAATTGCAGCCTACAGCAGAGATTTGGGGATATGGAAACCTCTGCTCCTGATTATTTTTGGGCAGGTGGGTTTCAAATCCCACTTCTCCCCCTGAACAGATGCACCAAGGTGCAAACTCCTCCTCCCAGGCAGAGCCCAGTGTAGGAGTGGGAGTACTTCAGGTGTCCCTTGGAGCTGGACAGTGTGGTCAGTGGCAGGAGAGGCTGGACAGCTGACCAGATGTGTCCTCTAGGCTGAAATCCATCCCACAGCACGACAACAGGTATAAATGATAATGTTCTAATAGCATGGAGTCAATTATCTATAGTACTAAAATAATTATTGGTAAACTGTGGAAAATCCATCACAGAGCAAATAATGTTTCTCAGCACAGGAGATAAAAAGAATCTCTATTTTAAAATTTCTTTGATAATTATTGTGCATCCAGCATCATCTTCTGATAGAAAGGATCTGTTTTTGTGTCCGTGGTTGAATGAGATCAAGTGATGGGGCTTGGAGCAAGCTGGGGTAGTGGAAAGTGTCCCTGCCCATGACAGGGGGTTGGACAAGATGATTTTTAAGGTCCCTTCCAACCCAAACCATTCTGTGATTCTCTGCAATTCTCTCTTCTCCACTAATGGGGAGAAAAGTGGGTTTTTCTTGCCCTGCAGACTTTTGGGTGGTTCCCTCAAGGGACTGGAACGAGGGGAAGCACAGCTCTGTGTCAGCTGGGGAATGAGTTTTTATCAAAAAAATCTGAACAGACTTTTTTTTTTTTTTTTTTTTTTCTTTTTTGGAGGAAACTTTCCTAGCAATATTTAGAAATTAAAATTACAGTAATTGTCATGGTGTAATGGCATCCCTCTTCATTTCCTGCTGCTCACGGAGAGAGGAAAGGATAATTATTGCTCTGGAACATGGCAGTTGCCAAAAAGATGCCTTTGTTTCTTATTCTATGGGCCTATTTGACCCATCTCTCGAAGGTCAGTAAATTATATTTTTTAGTAGCACAAAGATGGGTAATAAATGTCTATTTGCATATACAAGTTTTGGGGTTTTTTTTTAATCATGACTGCATCAGTTTATTCTTTCTTTAAATGGACTTCCTTCCCACAGGAAGCATCATTTCTCCCTTTCTTCCTGTGTTTATGAAGTTGTTCTTTTTATGTGATTAGAGTAAAATTCTCATTTTGGGGGCAGCAAGATCCAGTCCTTGGCTTTATGGAAGAATAACTTTTTTTGGCAGTAATGTCTGCATAAACTGCATATATCTATGTGATTGTATAATGACTTTGGTTATTTGGGTTTCTATTTTTACCAGGCCCTTGTCATGGTATAAGCACAGCTACGAGACTGTGCCACCCTGAGCTTCTCACAGGCTAAGCCAACACCAACAGCTCATTTTGAACAATAATTAATGATGAGTTTTTAATGCAGTACATGTTCCTGATACTCCTCATGTTTGAAACCAGCTTCCACATTTGTGAGTGGACATAATGTGTATTTCCCTGAAATGCAAAATTTGATTTCTCACAATCAAAATGCAGCTTTCACCCCAACAAATGGAACATTTTATTTACACATTTGTCTTACTGACTCTACCATCTTATCTCAGAACTCATCCCAGTTCCTAATGTTCCAGTCTGGCTGCTGTATCTCAGGAAATCAAACCTTAGCTTTGGTGATAATTTATCTTGCATGTGTGGTAGTAATTGCTGTGTCTTTTCAAGGTCGTTTTGGATGCAGCTAACTCTGTAAAAAGTGTTATTTCAATAATGTCAACTTTGTTTTAAATGACTGTGCATCCTTTAAAAGCCATATTGTAATCAACCCACTCCCCTGTTCCTAGGGTTGGCAGTATGGAGCATTTAAATCATACAGTTATTTTTTTCTTGACTTTACTCAAGTGTGGGCTTTTGTTTGGTTTTAAAGGGTTTGGTTTTCTTAAGGCAGTCATTAAAGCAATTTTCTTAAGAAAATTTAAATATTTTCTTTTCTTTTTCTGCCTCTTTGGGGGTAGAGAAATAGATTTTCATAAAGGGATTTAATAAGTAGATGGAAATAGATTCACACATAATCTTTTAATTTGTTCCCTGTATTTTCAAGGGAGGTGGAATCTATTCTGAATGTCCCAAAGTATTCTTGCTCTGCTTCCAGTGTGTCTGGGAAGGGAAGGTCTTTTCTTCTCAGCATGCCCACGATCTTGAAAAAAACTTCCAGTGGGCTTTTATAGGCACAGAACTTCCCTAAGTAACCATTAAACTCCTCTTTTGTCAGGGAGGCAGAATTTTTCAACTGTAAAACTTAAAATGAAAATCCTGCACCAGAGCCCTTGGGAAAACACCCGGGTTCTGGATGCTGCTGGTGGCAGGTTTTATGGGACACCAGGAATGCTCTGGGCTTCAGTAAAAACGTGTAAGAACCACTCCAAATGCTACTGAAGCTTTAATTGAAGGAATTGTCAAAAGCTGGAGGTAGGAGCTTCCAGTAGCATTCCAATCTCCTTATCCTACAAGAGAAGAAAAGTAAGAAAAGACCAAACCTTTTAAAAAAAGGAATGTCTATCATCAGGTTTGGGGGGAGCTCGCCATTTTCTTGAACATTGTGGATTTTCCTTGGCAAATCCAAGGAAAATCCACAATTTTCCTTGGAAAAAAAATCCTTTCCTTCCTCTACTAAGTGCCTTTCAAGGGATCACTTTTCCTGTGTCTGCTGATAGAACCAGAAACTGCAGCTGCCTCCATCAGCACCCAGACAAAGAACTGAGTTTTCACTAGCTAGGGTTTGGTTAGTTAAGGGGTTTTTTTCCCAGTTTGTTTCCTTGTGTGTTTTTCTTCTTTTTTATTTTTTTTTTTTAATTTTCCTTTTGTTTGAGGGAGAAAGGACAGAGGTTTCTGTGTGGGCAGAGGATGAAGGTGAGGGAAGGGGTTCTTTTGCACAAAGCCTCCTCCAGAGCAGCTCCGCTGGCTCCTCTACCCCGGCTCTGATTCACTGCTGGAGCCACAAACCAAAGGCTTGTTTTGTCTGGACTGTGCCAGCCTCACCCCCAGCCCTGCAACCACTTCTTTTATACTCCCAAATCCTGGGATACACTTTTCTGTCCCCCCACGCTGGCACAGACCCTGCTGGGAGAGCTGTGCTGGGGGAACGGTGACACCGGGGTCGCGTGGAGGCGTTTGCGGCCACGCGATGAAACACGGCCGTGAGCCAGCCTTGCTGAAGGGACAGAGCACTTGGACAGGGAAAAATCCATATTGTGCCCAGAGGCTGGGACACATCACTCAGCTGGTGCCCATGTTATTGTTCTTCCACGGCCACAGACAGCTCTGCAATAGATTTTTTCCCCACTGCTTGTGGTGGCTGCCTGAGTGGTTGCTGTGCTTGTGTGTCATGGAATCACAGAATGGTTTGGATTGGAGGAAACACTAAAAATCATCTGCTTAAAACCCCCTGCCATGGGGAGGGACACCTTCCACTAGAACAGGTTGCTTCAAACCCCATCCACACTGGCCTGGAACGTTTCCTGGGATGGAGCAGCCTCACCTTCTCTGGGCAACCTGCACCAGGGCCTCACCACCCTACAGAGAAGAATTTCTTCCAGACATCCAATGTAAATCTACCCTCCTTCACCTTAAAGCCATTCCCCCATGTCTTATCACTCCAAAAGCAAAATACATTCCCCCATGTCTTATCACTCCACTTGCAAAAAAATGCCTCTCCAGCCTTTCTACCCCCTTAAGTACTGTCAGTCCCTAAATTTAAAGAATGCTGCAAATGCACATCTCCTGCCACATCAGGTTCATTAAAAAAAAAGCATTTCTCACCTTTTATATGAGATCCTGACATGGTCTCAAGGAATTCTGAATCCTCTTTCCTCCTTAGAGTTGCTTTTTAGTCAGTGAGTGTGGGCAGTTCATGGTTGCATTCAGCACTGCCGGCACAGATTTGTATATCTATAAATATATCTGTATACTGATGTATACCTACATCAAAATAAATAAATACAAACAAATATAAAATGAAATGTAAAATTATGTTATATTAGAAAATTAAATATAACTATAAATACATTGGCAGCTGGATGGACACTCACCTTGCTCAGAGAGCTTTGTCCTTGCATGCAGCTTTTCTGGGCAGTGAGGGTCACCTCTGGCAGCTCTGTCAGATCTGTGTGACAGCAGCTGAAGAGGAGAGCAAACACAGGCCAAGATCCCAGAGCTGATGAAACGTAGGCTGGGTCTGCAGGATGTGTGTGGCCACAATGGCAGTACTATAATTATTAAAAAATGAATTAAAAGCTTGAATTTTGTTCACTTTATGGGCTTGACTCCTCTGTATATGCCTTTTTTTTTTTTTTTTAGAAGCATAATTATGAGTGTTTCTACTCAGTGGAAGTGGTTTCTGCTGGGGCAAGGGGGCTGCTCATGCAACCCCATCCACCTCCCTTCCTTCAACCCCACCTTCCCTGAGGTGCACTGCAAGAGTCTAAATTGACTTTTGCCCTGGCAAAGATCGCATGCAGCAACTGGAGTAACAAATGTGAAATCTTACTGAGTGTGTCACCTTGCTCCAAAGTGAATGCAGTGTTATTTAATACATTTAAACCCCCCCGTGGAGATGAATTATTGAAAGGAAGGAAATTGTATTCTTCTAAACCCACTTGGATGGCTGCATTTATCACATGATTAAATGGGGACAGCAATGGTATTTTCCCACTGAAAAATGTGTTTGGAAATATATTAACCCTTGCTGCACCAGGGTGAATACAAAAATTATATTTATTGACTTTTCTAGGGCACATCTTGTTTGTTTTCAAGGTCTAAATAAACGAAGCTATGTCCACCATAAAACCTGATAATATTAAACCCCTTCCACTCCTGTGCAGAAGGCAGTGATGTTATCTCCCCTATACTTCATCTCACCTGTGAAATCACAGACTCATGGAATGATTTGAGTTGGAAAGGACCTTAAAAACCATCTTATTCCAACCTCTTGCCATGGACAGGGACACCTCCCACTAGACCAGGTTGCTCAGACTCTTTGAATTGGTCACAATTATTTCTGGTTTATTAAAACACAAGGAAATACAGAATCACACTTGTAATTCTGATTCTTTATTTTGTTCCTTAGCTAAAAACTGTAACCCAAATTTGCATTGTTTTTGCCAAGCTAAACTTCTGCTGATGTACTGGTTTGTTATACAGTTTCATCCTCACTTTTAATGATAATCCAAGGTGCTGAAATTCCTTTGGAGTTAACTCATGAAGCTGGACATCTATCAGAGAAGTAATTTATATATAGTGTCATTATAAAACACAACAGGTTCTGTAGGATAAGGCATGTGGTGCAGATAACATTTCAAGTAGTTATTTCTGAGCTGATAGCAACAGCCTGTGTGATAAATAAAATAAATGTGTTCACCTAAACACAGATGGAGGTTCTCCACTGCAATCTCACAAAGTTGTTGATTTGAGAAGGTGCCTCTGAAGCAAATAATTCCCTTAAATTTAAACGACTTTTTCACCCAACTGTCCCAAGTAGGAAATAAGGTGATGGTTCAGAGCCATGAGCAAACCTTGATGGAAATTCCCTGGATATGCTTTTGTAGATAAGAATGGCAAGGTGTTGGACTTGATGGTCCTCAGGACTCCTCTCTAATTTGAGTTATTCTGTGGTTTCTATGCATGAAAAAACTGAGCCATGAGTGTTGCTCACCACTGCCACTGTTGGGAGCAAATCCAAGTTGTGTGGTTGATACCTGCTGAGCACCACCCTTGTCCCAGCTCATCTGTGTAAGCTCATAATTAATCCTGGGGGAGTGATGCAGCCATGCCACCACAGATCTCCTCCTCCTGTGGGTGCTCAGATGGGCAGTTTGTCACTTCAGAGGTGACAGGACTGCATCTCACTGTGTCCCCTGCAGAAAAACCACAGTAAATCTTTGCAGTGTCCACTTCATTAATCCGCTTTAATTAAAGCTGTGCTACCACACGGTACCCTGGCATGAGCATTAAGTCTCTCCAATTGATTAATTGGTGTGGATGCAAGAGGACTTTTTCCCTGCTCCCTAAACCAGTTAAGGTCTCAATCTCACCTCTTGTCTCACTGTCTTCTCCAGATGCTGGAAGGGAGCTGAGAATGGTAGAGCAAGGAAGGTTCTTCCTCGTGGGAAATGGAAGTTGATCTTCTGCTCCTTTTTGTGCAACTTCACAAAGCCAAACTCACAGTCAGGAGGTTCCTGAGGTCTTCCTTGGCACAGAGACTGCCATGGAGAAACCTTCAGTGGCTGTATGGAGAAACTGGATGAAACCATAAATGTTTATTTCCATGGACCCAGTTTTCCATGGGGCAAAGCCAAAGATCCTGTTTGCAATCCATGCAAAGCCTGGATTTTTTTTGTGAGCTGTGGTTTGCACACCTCACTTGGATGAAATGAAAGGCTTTAGTGTTTTTATTTTCTGCCTTCACTGAGTCTATAAAATCCTGAATGTAATAAAAATATTGAGGTTGTTCTTAGAACCTTAACTCAATATTACACTTGACACGATTGAATCTCTTGATCTGCAACATTTCTTGCTTTAAGAAGGATTTTCCTTTCCCCTTCTCCTTTCTGTTTTGGGTTACATTCACATGAAGAGCTCAGCAGCGACGTGCTGAGAAACACAGATGATTGCCTTAAAAAAACCCAAAAACCACCCAGCAAACCAAAATTTAAACAATCAAAGCATCTTCTTGCAATCACAGCTGATTTCTGGTGAGTGAGGAAGGTGTTTTCTCCCTTCCTGTGCCCAGCAGTTTGTAACTGGCTAGATGATTTAAGGAAAGAGAATGGGAATGTGGCTTTTATGTGCAGCAGGACGTAGTGACCTCTTCTGGAACTGAGCCCTGGGAAGTTTGGTGGCCCTGCGGTGGCAGCTCCTAAGATGACCCCTATATGTAAACATGATTAAAAACACCACTGAAGAGTCAGGCACAACAAAAAAAAAGAAAAAAAATCCAAAAAAGAACACCTTTTCCAGCAGCTGCTGGGAGTGGGGTGCGGGAACTGAGGATGCTGCACGCTTTGGAGTGCCATCTGCTGGCACAGGACTGGTGGGATGCAGGAGCTGGGTTTTACACTGCTCAGATGAAAACGGTGTCAGGGAAGCCCTGATGAATCACCGAGATGAGAATAAACTCTGAAAAGCCTTGGGGTGAAGCAGGATGTTTTGTGTGCCTGTGGAAGACAGAATCCCTTGCTCAGTTGTGGAAATCTGTTCCATGTCCCACCCTCTCTGTACTAAGGAGAACAAACATTTTAAATAGAATTTAAAGTATAATATTAATGATTTTTTAATATAAATATATGACTTCTGAGGTTCCTAGGGAAGAGGAATGTGAGCTTTAGGTCACGTCTGCTGGGAGTTTGGCAGTTTTTAGTCTCAGCTTGTCTGGTTCTCGTCTTTAGTAAAGTCCACAGGGCTGTGCAGGTCCTCTCCCTACCCAGTTAATGTAATTTTGGAAGCCAAAGGTGAGCACAGGTCTTGCTCATCAGCACATCTGCCTTAGGCACAGTAGAGTCTGGAAGGCCATCTGATAAATGGCAGAGGGTGACACTTCTGTTGTAGCATGGGGTAGTGTTAATTTACTATTTTGGAGTTTGAAAGGTTCAAAATTATTTAAATGAACAAGAAACCTCAGTTCATGGGTGTGAGAGCAGGTAAAGGTGATAGCAAATGCTGGTGATATGTTGGGCACCTGCCTGCAGCCCCAGCCTGGAAAAAGTGGGGTATGAGAGAGAGTTTTGCACAAAAGTAAAGGGGAGAAAGGGCTTTTTCTTTATAGAGAACCATATTTTTTATTTAAATATTTTGGCATCTGCCTTTTTTTTTAATCTGTTTTTACATGTTTCGACCCAAAGGGACACATTTTATAGAAATGCATTCTTTACATGTGGGATATAATTTGTTTTCTTGTCCTACACCAATCCTGTTTGTTTTGAGGTGCATTTTATTTTGAGCTTGATGACATTCAATGTTATAAAACCTTTTTCTTCTCCTTACACTGCTTGTTGCTTCCAAGCCTGTGGGCACTGACCCATTGTAGACTTGAGTTCACACAAAATCCCTTTAATCATCCTTTTGCCTTCTTGACTCTCCCCTTGCGCCCTCTTCAGTCTCAGAGCTCACCAGTGCTGCTTTTTCCTCTTCTAAGCTGTGAGGAGCTGGAAAACATTGCAAATTATTAACTGACCACCAAAACAAAGGTTTTTGAAAGTGTGGTATGGAGCTGTGTGGGCTATTTTTGGAACTGCTTTATTGCTGCTTTGTTTACAAACTGGTGATTATATATTAGACTCAAAACAGGAGGTGAGTTGGGAAACCTTCCAGTGCTGAATTTTAGTAGATGCCCCTGCAGATCACAAAGGTTTTGCAAACTGAGGTGTTTCTGTCTACAGGGGGAAGAACAAGAACCCATCCCCATTTGTGGCATGTTGCCCCTGCTTGGATACCAGTGGCCACCAAAGCTGCTCTGTCACCCCCTCAGCTGATCAGGGGAGACAAAATGTAGGGAAAGGCTCGTGGGTCAAGAAAAAGACAAGGAGAAATCACTCACCAGTTACTGTCACAAGCAAAACAGGCTAGATGTGGAGAAATTAGTTTAATTTCTTACCAATTAAATCAGAGTAGAATAATAAGAAATAAAACTGAATCATAAAACATCTCTCCCATACCCTTCCCATCTTCCCAGGAAAACTCACTCCTGAATTCTCTACCTCCTCCCCACCAGCATCATGGGGGGAAGGTGGTGGGAAATGAGACCAGTTTATCAAAAGTTGTCTCTGCTGCTCTTTCCTCCTCACCCTCCTCCAGAGCAGGGCCCTTCCACGGGGTCTCAAGTCACACCAGTGAAACTGCTCCAGCACAGGCTCATCTCTCCACAATTCCACGGGTCCTGCCAGGGTTCTCTGCCTTCCTCTGTCTTGGGGTTTTTGTTCTGTTTCTTTTTTTTTTTTTTTTTTTTTTTTCATGATTCTCAGCAGGAAATGAAAATTGGTGGTCTGGATGTGTTCGTATATAGGAATAGGTTGAGTAGCTGCCAAGTGCAAGGACATTTTACATGCAAAGGGTCTGCAGAATTGATGTGTTTCCTGGGTTTGTTTGTCCACTGTTTATCATGGAATATTGGCTGTGGGACTGGGAGTAGACCTGGCAAGTGAAGCCAGACACTTTTGTGTGGCCCCTCGGTGAGTTTGAAAGTTCCTGTCTCCGAGCAGAGGAATTGGGCCATGGTCTCTTCATGGTGAGGGGATTTGGGGGACATCCTGTTTCTTTCAGTAGGGTTGTGTTGTCATTTTCCTTGCTTATAGAGCAGGAAAGCTGGAAGGGAGAATGAAAGTATTTCAGTGAGTTTCATCATATGTGATTTCCTCTTCAACAAAGTCGTGTAGTCGTTGCAGAGCTGACAGGAAGTCATTTTGCAAAAGGAGTGATGTGACACCTTCCTCTTTTCATTTCCCTGAGTTTCTACTGAAAAGCCAAGGAATTGGTGGGATATTTCATATTTATCCACATCATTGCATTTAACACCTCACAGCTTTCCTTTTGATATCCTCTGTTAATTCCCAGCATCACAGCAGGAAACAAATCAACCTCCCTGTTCTCTGCTGCAAATATTTGGTGATGACGTTACTGATAAGCTCTAAATTAGTTTTCATAGTTTCAGATTGCAAAGTTGTAGATGTTATAGCCTTACATACCATGGCAACTGGTTCCTCTTGGCAGGTTGCTCCACTGCCTGTGATAAAGATGACTTTGGCCTCATTTCAGGACCAGTGATGTGAGAAGACTGCTTGTCTGCAAAATCTTTTCCATCAAGAAAATTCCTTGTGCTATGATTCACTCATACCATATGTGGAGGAATTAAATGCTGGGTGAGACGCATGAAGGAAACCCCACAGGAGTAGAAATGATTTGACAGCTGATCCATAGAGCTCTTTCAGCCACCTCTAAAGAAAATGCTGTGATGCCAGTATGAGTTTCATTACACATCTGGGCTTGACTCATCCACTAGAGTGAAAGAAGAAAGAAACTTACAGTGAAGAAGAAAGAAATAATTAAAGTTCATTATTGAGTGTATATGAAATAGCATTATTAAAGTATCTCCCTCACATTTTTTTATAGCCCTTCTTCCTGACAGGGCCTGACATGTTTGGCAAACACCACTGAATGATTATATATTCTTTGCCCAAAATCTGAGGATGTTGCTCTGCATTCTATTCATCATTTGCTCAGTCAAAATTTATCTTCCTGCACAATCTGTACATTTTCTGAGATCTCTTTTTGTGGGTACATTACTCATGAGACCTTCCAGGCATATTTAAAACAAGTTGGGGTGCAAGGGCTCAAATTTCTTTCAGAGAAAGCCAAGTTTTTCTGAGGAGTGTTGGAATGGGCACTGTCACTGCATGACAGGGTGAGACTGGAGGAGAAGAAAATCTCCATCCTCACAATCCACACGTTTTGGTTGGCAGGATGGAGTTGCCAATGATGACACTTATCCAGGACAACTGAGCCATCACAGCTCCTCGTGGAAAAATACCTGTGAGTTCAGAATGTATGCAGTGCTCAGAACCTTTTGTTCAGAGAAGTGTAGTTTCTTTTTTTGACCATGGCAGTGATTGTTCCTCTGTACTGTGGTGAGGCCACACCTCAAGTGCTGTGGTCCAGTTCTGGGTCCC
Source organism: Taeniopygia guttata (assembly GCF_048771995.1). Taxonomy (NCBI): domain Eukaryota; kingdom Metazoa; phylum Chordata; class Aves; order Passeriformes; family Estrildidae; genus Taeniopygia; species Taeniopygia guttata. The sequence continues at coordinate 148,922,493 of NC_133026.1, read as the reverse complement.
TCAGGTCAAGAGGGGTTGAGCATGTCCAGGGAAGGTCAAGAGAGCTGGGGAAAGGCTTAAAGAGTCATTCCTTGAGGAGAAGCTGAAGAAAGAAGGTTTTTAGCCTGGAGAAAAGGTGCCCAGGAGGGACCTTTTTGCTCTCTACAATTCCCTGGCAGGAGGTGGTAGCCAGGTGGGGGTTGCTCTCTTTTCCCAAGGAACAAGGGACAGGATGAGAGGAAATGGCCTCAAGCTGCGCCAGGGGAGGCTCAGGTTGGATGTCAGGGAGAATTTCTTCATGGAAAGGGTGGAAAGGGAATTTCTTCATGGAAAGGGAAGGGGCTGCACAGGGGGGTGGTGGAGTCACCATCCCTGAGGGTGTTCAAGGAGTGACTGAACATGGCACTCGGTGCTCTGGTCTGGTTGACAAGCTGGTGATTGTTCCAAAGTTAGACTCCATGATCTTGAAGGTCTTTTCCAACCTCAATGATTCTGTGATCTCACAAAACTAAATCAGCGTCCTTGGGAGACTTGGCCAGGACACACCTCAAGGGTTTGTCTCTCCTCTGTGTTTCCCACTGGTCTCACCCCCTTCCATTTGCCAAATGAGACCTGAAAATAGATCAGAGGAGTATGGATTAGCTGTGTGGCTTTGGTGTATTAGCACAGCTGTGTTTGAGCTGAGCAGCAGCAGGGGTAAAAGCACAGGCAGTGGATTCAAATAAAAGGACTCCAGCAGAAAGGCAATGTAAGCTCATCAGGGACTTTAAAATGCTGAGCCAGATCGATGCTCCTTTGCTGATGGAAAGTGTCACCTCCCTCAGCAGGCAGTGTCAGTGGTTCAGGGAGAGCTTCCCATGGAGAAAGCTGGTGTTCAGCCTCATGATTATGATAAAATATGCAGGGATATTGTGGACTCAGTCACCTTCCTCAATTTGGTGTGGAAAATATATGTCCAACACTACCTGTGCCAACAGTTTCTTCAGTCAGTCTGATCTCACATAAGTACAGAGTTTAGTATTTATCTGAAAAAGCAGTTTTTTCCAATTCTACTTTTTTTTTTTTTTTTTTAACCATTTTTGTCTTTATTATTAGAAGTACCCTGTGACAAAAAAGAATGTTTTCCAGAATGTGGGCAGAATGGTGGTTTATCTTCAGAAATTAGGACAAATATTTCTTCAAGAGAAGAGAGATATTTCTGTCTAAAAATGAGATTTCCTGGTCCCCAGTAGTTGGTCTGTGTATGGTAATGAAGGAGAAACAACAGAAATGTGTAAATTTTTATAATGGCTGATCTGTTTTTGGGAAGATTTTCTGCCTTCCTTCTCTCACCCTTCCTGCTGAAATATATCAGCACTAGTGAGGGTTTCAATCCCTGTGAGGGTCCTGTCTCAGCTCCTGTCATACCTGACTGGGAGATCTGTGCATTTTGGAGATAACCTGTATCTACCTTTGTCTTCCTTTCAATTCACTTCCAAGCTTTCTTTACTCTTTGTCCCCTTCCCAAGCACCTTTTGTGTTCTTCTTTCACTCTTGCACAGTCCCTGCTCTCATTTGTTTGGTTGTCCCTCTTCCTTTGTCACCTTCTCTTAATTCCCCCATATTTTGTCCATGTCGTTCCCCTCTGTAAAATACTTGACAAAACATTTGAGAGCAAACAGCACTGAAGCCATTTCCTTGTGACGTGTTCCCCTTGTATAGAATATGATATGATCAGTTAAATTTCTGCCCATAACCATAGGATTAATATTTAAATTGTGGTTATTGACATAATGATACCCATTGTGAGGCTAACAATATAAATATGCTGGAGGAACAGCTAGGAAAGCAAGATAAGAGAGTCTCAATACCCAGGGGACACACACAAGGTGGAGAGTAATAGGGGAACATTATGTATTTTGCTCATCAACAATTTTTCAATGAAAGAGGATTTAAAAACTGCTGCAGTTTTCAGCATATTAAGAGTGTGAGGTGAATTGGGATTAGCTTTTCTAGTGACTCCATGTTGTAACAAACTACTTGTGACTCCAGCTTAGTTTGTGAAGTTCCTCACCTCCCTGGAGCCTGTGGAAGTCCAGAGTGTCCTCAGCAAATGTTGCTCTCTTCTTGTTTGCAAATTTGAAGAGAAACAGGGTTGATCCAAGATTGGGAGTTTGAATGGTTAAAAAAATATCTGTTTCTGCCACATTCCTGCACTGCCCTTTAGAGCTCTCCTTGGAGAGAAGAGTAGTGATCTTCATAACTCAAAAGTACAGTGTCATGCTGGAAAGTAACCATCTGAAATGAAACAAATGTGTTCGGTACAGATGTCACTGGATAATTAAATATCAAAAGCCAAATACAGGTAGAAATAACTTTTGAGAAGACATCATGGGAAAAAAAGGATCAAAGAAGACAGCACTGATATGCAGGAAAATTTTTCTATAACCTTCAATAGGATCAAAATTCTACCCTCACTATGAAATACCAGCAATTGTAAATCTTTTCTTGATGATATTCTATCTCTTGGTCAGGGTCCTTCCTTGTAATGTGAAAGCTCAGCCTGAAGTTTGGGAGGGAGGAGGGTGGGATCTGTGAGGAAGCCAACTTCTACACAGTGGCTTCAGCACTGCAGTACATCCTTCTTGGTCCATATTGGGCCTCCCTTGATTGATTTCAATTGACCTTCAGGCTTCTTCTTGCTCCTGAGCACTAAATCCTGGAGGAGCAGAGACCTCCTGCCTGACCTGAGCACATTTCATGGATAATCTCTGTGTCTGTTCTCTAAACTCTGTAGCATCTTCAACAGCCGCAGCACTGAGCGTCTGCCTCCTCCTCTCTCCCCACCACTGGTTTGTTTCTAATGAAATATTTATTAAGTGAATGATATTTGCAGTCAGAGAAGGAGATAATTCATGCAAGCAATCAGCTCTGGGTTAACTGGAGAATGAAAATGTCTTGGACCGTAGCAAAAACTCATAATCAGAGGGCTCCCCAGCTATCCATCAAACAATCAATTACTGTATCCATTAGTCCCCTTTCACCACACATTAGAACAATTTACTAGACATGCTAATGTCCAGGTCATTGCTCCTTAAGGATGAGCAAACAGCAGGGGCATCTATCAAAGTTTTGATGCAGTGTGATCTCATACAGTGTGAATATAAAGCTTAGATCACTTCATATTCTCATGGTGTTAAGTCTATTAAAGACCTGGTCTGTGAGGGAGGTTCTGGTTGCCTCCTGTTCTCACCAGCTGAGGGAAACTTGTCAAAAGAAGCTGAACTTTTCACATGTTTCTGCCTTCTGTATGGCAGATGAATAAACAAACTGCATGTCAGTAAAGCAGAGGTGGTTTTGTCATTTCTTTGTCACACTGGCGTGGTAATAGCAAACACGTTTTCTACTCTTACATGTGCCGTGTGGGGCAAAACAGGATTTCTCCATGAAGAGTGAATCCAAGAGGCAGCTTCTAGGGCAACACCCCAGACCTGTTTTGCCTCTCTGTCCTCACCTAGTTCCTGACAAATCTACTGTGAATTCAAACCATGAACGCTGAAGGAATTTCTCTTAATTCCTTCACAGTGTAGACTTCTACCTCTGAAGGCAACAAGACTTTCTGCATTAGTTGGGAGAAACAAATACATGTTAATGTACTCAGCTGAGCTAAGTATGATATATTGTTTTCAGTTAAAAAGAAAAAATCGGTGTGATTTTTGGTCAGGGATTTTTTAATGTTGTTTTGGGTTGTTTGGGGCTTTTTCCCCGTAGTCTCCCATGGCCACAGCTGGGCATGTGTAGTGTAAATCTCTACCTCTGAGCCTGACATTCAAGGCTCCCTTTATAGTCTAGGGCACAGTCTTGTGTTAAGTAGCTGTCAATCTTTTTAATCTGGAGAACAGGGCTCTTATCTCCATTGACTTTATTGACTGTGTCTCCATTGATTATAGTGGGAGTCTTAATCAGGAGCTGGAGGTCAGTGCCTCCACTGTGGGTATGTAAAGTTGGAGAGGTGGATTTCTGGCAGTTTAATTTGCCTGATCAATTCAAACAAAGATATCCACTGTGTAAACATCTCAAATTGATGTTAAGAGGGATCCCACTTACATGTCAATACCACCAGTCCTGAACCAGCATCTGCCTAATTTATCCCTCCTTCTCTGAATGACACTTGATATCTGATGGAACAAAGTGGCAGCTCTGTTGACAGGGTAAAGCTCCTTGTCTCTATTGCCAGTTTGGAGAAAAGGCCAAAAAAATGAAGGGCAAAACTTTATTGGGTTGAATCTCACACTGGAGAAACCCACTTCACAGTTTTGAGCAGACAGGGATCAGAAGGAAATAAATTCTCTGCAAACACCCTTCCTGTAGTTCACCCTTTGTCCCTCCAGAATTCATGGGTTCAGTGGCAGCATCTGCACCCACGTGTGTTAGTAAGGAGCTTCTTGTGCAGTGAAAACCTGGGTTTATGTGATAAAAATCTCATTTTCATGCACACAAACTTTCAGAGGAACAGCAGAAAACTGTTGCCTTTCCACAGGGAGAAGAATCCTGTTCCAGTGTGGGTTTGCAGACAGAGGTTTCTTTCAGGGGGTGAAATATGATTTTAATTCAGTGAGTGTGTCCCAGCCTTTCAGAAGCAGTTCATTACTTTTTGATTACTGTAGGAGTGGAAAATGATCAGATTTGAGTCCTTTGGGACTGGGTCAAATAGTTAGAAAAATCATCAATATGCAACAAGTCAACCAATCAAAGCCCCATGCAGCATTTTTGAGAGTGGACTTCAACATGTGACAAAATTTCTCTTGTGTTTGGGTGGAAGTTTCCAACAGAAATATACTTTTATGGCACAAGCAATGAAATCTTGGAGTTTATGGCTTGGGAGGGGCTTTGGTATGTACAGAGAGAACAAAAAAGAACATGAACAGGGCAAGTAAAATAACACGAGGTATATAGTCTATAAACATCAGATGAGAAAATGAGGGAGCTAAATTAAATAATCCTGAAGAAAGTATCAATAGAGACATGATTATATGTCTATAAATATATTCAAGGTGAAAATACAAATGAAGACCAGGTGAATTACTCACAGAGTTAAATGACAGAAGCCAGGATAGCCTGATGGTAGGAAAGAAACATGTAGGTTAAGTGCTGAAACTAATAAAGAACACTTGTGTGGATGGTTATACCCTCATCAGTTTGCAAAGTCAATAGCACAGTTAAAACAGAAGTAAAATAAATAATAATGATAGTGCAATAAAAATCTGTGGTAGAAATTATCTGAATGTTTATCTGTGGCCTCTCCTGCCTCTGACACTGTTAAGACATTGTCCTGAGATTAACTGGAAAAATGGGCAGATTATGGACGATTTTGTTACATGTCACGTTCTGGAGGCGCTGAGCTGAAAACCTTTCAGCATTTTTTTATCTTAATCCTTTTGCTGAATGCTTTATTTTGGAAACAGTTTAGGTAGCTTTTCAATCCTCATGAAAGCCTGTATGCTAATGGGGTGGTGTGGGACTGAATGAGGAAAGGTTAACATCTCTGTGAGTGTATATCACCCAGACAGCACTGAGCACCTGAGGATAATAAAGCTGCTCTGCACCGCTTCCCTTCCTGAAACTTCCTATTTCTTGTCACCATTTGGAAGGTTAAATTCACTTCATCCTGCCCTGTAAAGAACTCATACAGCATAAATTAGCAAACTGCCAAAATCTACATATTTTATTCTCCCTGGACAAACTCAGAGCAAGATTTTCTTCCCTTTAACAATGTTTACACTTATTTTCATTATTTCCTTTTGCAGGCACTTTGGTGCCAAATACACCTCTGTGTCCTAATTTCCCTAATAGTGTTAGTTTCTCTTCCCTGAGACATTCCCTAGACCTGTAATAACTCTATCACTATTCTTGAGGAAGAATATAATTTTCTTTCTGGTGTTCTTGTGTTTTTCTCTAAACCAGTAAATGTTCTGACTTGATTTGACTTGAAATTCAAGTTGTCACTCTTCATTTTTCCAGAGATTGAAGCTCACATCCTCTGAATAATGTTGTCTGTCCCCTTGCCCAGTTCAATCCTTGCTGTCAGAGCACAGAGAAATCAGGGCAAGCATTTCCTTCCCTTCAGTTAAACTCATGTTTTAAGGTTGTTTACAGGTTGGGAGATTAGATAGAGTTGGGTGGGAATTATCACGGCCCAGGAGAAAGAACCATCAACCCCTCCTGTGTGGACAGGTGTGCACTGGGATATTTCTATTGATATTTTCGGGCTTTAGTGGGAGCACTTAGAGGGACAGAAGCCTTTTCACCTTTTAATTGTAAAAGTTTTTGTCTAACTGGGCTCTGCTGTGCGGTGCTCTTTCATAATTATACATTTAAAAAGACAACACTGAAACCAAATCCGAATTTCCAAGTGTCTTTATTTCATCCAGTATTGCCACTTGGATGATCATATCCCTTGAGCTGATGCTTGGAGGAAAAGGGAAAAAAAAAAAAAAAGATTGGTTTGAAGCATGGGGAGATTATAACAGAAAATCAGTGCTGTGTCCCTCCAACATGAGAAGGTCATGGATCATTTGTAGCGAGTCCTGAGGAGGCCATGAAGATGTTCAGGAAGCTGGAGAGCACCTTTGTTCTGGGTGAGCCAGGCTGGGAGAGCTGGGGGTGTCCAGAACTTCCACTTCCTAAACAGATTCCAAAAGAGCTGGAGAGAGACTTTGGACAAGGACCTGAAGTGCCAGGAAATGAGCAAATGACCTAAAACTGAAGTAGGGGAGATTTAGATTGGGTATTAGAAAGAAATTATTTAGTATGATAGTGGTGAGGCCATGGCACAGGGTGCCCAGAGAGCTGAGGCTGTTCCATCCCTGGAAGTTTTCCAGACCAGGTTGGATGTGGCTTGGAGCAACCTGGGGCAGTGGAAGGTGTTCCTGCCCATGGCAGGGGTTGAAATGAAATGATCTTTAAGGTCCCTTTCAACTCAAACCTTACTCTGGTTCTATGATTATTGAAAATGAGGCTTTTTTGAGGATGGTGCCAAAAGTTGTGGTGGGATGATGAGGTGTTGTCCCATCCTGCTGCTCAAAGCTCAGCCTCTGCTTTCATCTTTCTCTCCCACAAAGGAGGGGCCTGACTCTCTCATGGATGCAGGAACTTTGTCCTGTGTCTCCAGCCCCTTTCCCATCAACTGACCTCCCACCCCTCCGAGGCTCTTGTAGATGTGTGGTGACAAGATTCCTCTGATTTTTGTCTTAATTTGGGATCAGCCTTTTGGGCAGTAAGAAAAGCATCCTGGCAGTACAGGGGCTGTAAAATGGGCAGATATTTTTTTAAAGAGTCGCTGAATGAGAGTGATTTAATATCAGACTCTGGACATTTGCTTGGACACTGAACAGTCCACTGAAACCCTGCCAAAGGCCAGGAACAAAGATTAAAAAATTGCTGCCAATAGAGTTTTGTGGGAGTCAAACATGTTTCTAAAAATATAACTGGCTGAGCAGTCCAAAAACAAAATGCAAAATACAAAAGCAGTCTATTTTTTTTTGAAAGAAAGGGACTTTTTTTTTTCCAACATCTTTCTGCTTTTCCATGGCTCCAGAGTGACACTGTGCCTGTTCCAGGGGTTGTCTCTGCTGCAGGAAATCAAGCTGAATTTCGTTCTTGACTCTGTGAGAACCCAGGAAAAAAATGACTTCTCAGTATTTTACATTTTTTGGTACTAGATGGGTGTTAATGGATGAGCCAGTGACTCATTCTCCCTCTTGTTTGCCTTTCTAGCAGGAACCTGCTCACCAGCTGTGCAGCACATGTTGGGAGGCAGAGACAACAGGATGGTTTCTAGACAGTCTTGATGTGTCTGTGAGCTCTTTCAAGCATGGGCCATCTCCACAAATGCTGGGGCTTTCAGCTGCTCAGCGAGGAGGGGGTCTCTGCCTTGCATCAGGATCCAGGGACAACTCAGAGCTCAGCTCTCAGACAGCACTGCCAGCCAAAACGCGGTGCCAGCAGAGATGTGCAGACAGAGAATGCTGAGAATGTAACACAGACAGCGAGGGAAGGACAGGAACAGCTTGAGGAATGTGCTGTGATGCTGTAAAAACACCAGTGAATGCTCTCCTTCCTGACAGCCTCAAGGGAATGTTTACCCACTTGCTCTGTGTGTATGGAGATGCCACCTGAAGGTGGTGGCAGCCCAGGCAGGTGGCTTTGGGAAGGATGGGTGCAGTCAGGCTGAAGGCATTCAGTGAAATGGGTTTGAAAAGCAGAGCATGTGGGGTTACAGAGAGGGGAGATGTGTGTCTCTCATCACTGATGTTGTTTTGTTTCGCTCACATCGCCGTGGGAACGTCTGTTTGCATGGTTGCAAATCAAGAAGAAAAAAAGGAGAAGGACTGGAAAGAGGAACAGAACAAGCTGTTTCCTTCAGTCAGACGGGGTGAAAGCACATGGCAAAATGTAGCCCTCCTGACCAACTGAAGTTTGACCTAGAAGCTGATGATCTCCCTGAGCAAAATATGAGTGTCAGCCCCACTGTCTAAGCCTGGTAGGAAGGGCATTCCTCCTAAATTTGGTCGTCACTGTAGGGAGAAAATGTGCTGTGCTTCTTAAAAGCACATCGGTTATCAGAGAGCTAAACCTCGGGCCCCTGGCTTATTTTCTTTTTCTTCATCTACCACAGACAGGTCATTTAATTCTCCCACCCTGAGTACAGTAAGATCGACTCTGAACTCAAGCAGCCCTGGGTGATGAGGTCAGGATTGCTTAGAATGAATTTGGTGAAGTAATAAAGTCTTGCAGGCAAGCTAAAGAAGAGGAAAACAGTAGGAGGTATGAACTAGGTACACTGTTACTAAGTCTCTTCCAGTTCCAGGAAACTGAAAAGATTTTCTCAGTCCTCATCACTGCAGAGACCTGAATGAGTAAATTTAAAAATGCTGAAAAGCAAACTAGCAAAATACTTTCTGTTAATACATTTTCCCTAAAATTAGTAATTTCTTGCAGATTCTGTAGTAGGAAACTGGTGGAAAGGGTGGGTTTTCTTACTCAATTTCACATTCCTTTCATTCAAAAGTAAACACCTTGATCAAGAGTGAAAACAGAAACACATGAATGATTCTAGTTAATTTAAATAAAAATGCACTTCAACCCTTCCCTCTATGCTGATTTCACCATCCTGGTTTTTCTCATGCTACATTGGTACAGAGTAATCAAATTTGCATAAGTTGAAGAAAATGCTGAATCTATTTCTGTATTTGCCTGTGTCAGTGATGCATGCAGGAAGGGTTCAATACATTTCACTCAAAAGTTGTCCTTGTGGTAGTTTTAAATTTGGCCTTTTTTGAGTGAAAAGGAAGAGCGGGTGAGGGTTATTTTGTGATTTCTTGTGATGCATTTCTTTCCCAGTTGCTGTGGGAAGCTCCTCTCCTAAGACAACAGAGCTCAGATTACCAATCGCTGCTGTGAACTTCTGTGTGAAAGATAATGCAAACTTGTAATATCACTATTTCTCCCCTGTAAAAAGTCCCAGGCTGCTTGTTCTGCACCTGCCTGAGGCCTTTCTACCTGTAATTGCTTTGGGCTTTTGCTTGGCATGGCACAGCTCTAAATTTCATTGAGCCTGCAAGGTTAGTTGTTTTGGAAGGATGGTTTGAGAGAGATCATCTAATCCGATTTATCTGCCAGCCTTAACCTGGCTGTATTTTGGGCATAGTCAGGCCAAACTGGCTGTTCTGTGTCGTTTTTGTCCCAGGCAGCTTTGCAGTGCCAACCTACGATTAAAAATGTGTCAGGCAGAGTAACTCCATCAGTGCTCTGCACTGTGGCCCTCCCTGCACGGTGTTTTATTGATCTCTAATGCAGACACTCCAGCCTCATTATTCTACATGCAATAAAATGTGAATCTCTGTCATTGGATGCTGCTAAGAATAGGAGATCCTCATAAAGGCTGTTTATGTGTCTATATGTACTATAAAGCAAGAGACAAACATATTTGCATTTGGTTTGAAAGCCAGTGCCAAACCTTACCCAAGGAGAGGTGAGAATTTGCAGGAGCTGTGGGAGGTGTGGTGGTTGCTGCTGGAGCTGGCCATATCCCTGTTAGAGGTGCAGGAGGCTTCTGGAGATTGGGGAAGATAGAGCAACTTTCCTTGGTTTACTCCCCAAGTCCTATAAAAGCTCTGAAATGCTCTTTTTTCATGGTTGCAGAACATTTCCTTCCTTGGAACTGCCTGCAGTCTGTAGTAAAAAATTAGCTCAGACAAGTGAGACTGGTTTTACCTGTGCTCCTATAAACTGGGAGATAACAAGGAATTTGTGAATGGTGCTGTGCATATCAAAGGCATCTCCAGGGCCTTACAGCCCTGAGATGCTCCAGATGCTTTAAATGTGCACATGAATGGAGTAGTGGTCAGAGAAAAAGGAACTTGTGCTTCTTATTCTCCAGAATGAGTTTTTCAGTCCAGGAGGGGGACAGCTGGCTCAGACTGAACTTGCTGCCAACCAGGACCCCCAGATCCCTTTCCAAGGGCTGTTTTCCAGCCTCTTGCTCCCCTTCCCCACTCTGACAGCAGCTCTGCCACATCCATCCCAAGCTACTGTGTTTGTATCATCTTCCCAAACTTTCAGACACAGAAATTAAACCCTCCTCCCCAGGACACAAGCGTGGTGGAGTTTGGAGTGGAAGGAGGTGATGTGGAGATGGGTTTGTGTTGTCTCATTCCAGGCTTAATCAAGTTCCCTTCTCAAAAGTCTTCATGCCGAGGTTGAAAGTAGAATTTGTGAGTGTCTTCCTCAGCCCTTCATTCTCCTGTCCCTGTGGTGTCACTCACCTGGTGGGCAGTCTGTAAATCCAGCTTAAATAAATCTTGGTTATTTACACCAACTCTAACAGTTATTTTTGACAAGATTGTGACAGGCCCATCTTATTTCTCACCTTTATTATCTACCTTGTACTAACCTGAAGGGACTAACTCCCTGGAGGGGGTTGTATAATTTTTGTCCTCTGTTGTATAATTTTTGTCTATATCTTCAGGTTTTGGGGAAGACTGGAGAGCAAATTTTCCTTTGGAATCATTAAACATTTCTCTGGCACTAAAAGACACTTCTCATCTGTCTCCAGTCAATATTTCATGCCCTGAATTTATGGTAAGGGAACAGCCTTGTAACTGGCAATCAGGAATGTCATCATTGAAGTTAGTGATGTAAAAAAGAGCTGCAGGACACTCTCACTGCTACAGGAGACTCCAAAATCTCTGCACATGGACTCTGAGGGCTGCCTGGTGTTATGTTAACTGGTGTTCCCATCTGATTTCTTCTTCTCTGTGGAATAAAGACCATATGGGAGCCAGAAGAGAATCATTTCAATCCTTTGCTTGGTGATTTTGTGTGACAAGAGTTGTCAAATTTGTGGCGTTCTGTCCTTTCTGATAGACAAATGTGGAGTGAGGCAGGATCAAGGTTAGGAAGGGGTTATTTTTGGAGAGGTCTCAGACATGCAACTTCTGAAGCAAAGATTTTACTGCTGATAAAGTACAGGCACTGACAGAAGCTGTCACCATCCAGATAAAACCTTTTTCTCCTTTTTTTTTTTTTTTTTTTTTTCCCTATCAGCAGCTGCATATAGCATCTCCCCATTGGTAGAACAAATCTGATAAAAAAATGTAGTTGTAAGCAGCAACGATTTTATCCTGGTGAAGAGATTTTATCCAGCAAGAAAAATGTTGTGCCTGGGCATAATTTTTCAGATATGATGAACAACAGCGTGGTATGACCTCAGTCCTAAGGATTTCGTTTTAAAAGAACTACTGAGCATATCAGATATACTCAACTTTTTTCCTCTACTGTAATTTTCTTTTTCATTGGCAGAGTTGAGTTTATAGATACATCTTGACAAAAATCTGCCAGAGGCAAATTTCAACAAAAGAACAACTTCAAAACACACTCAATTAACAATTTATGAAAGGAAATACGACAGAAAATTACACAGAGATTCACAGGGCATAAAATTTGGCACTAAATCAAATTTATTGTGGAAATGCCTGTACAGGAAGTTATGGCCTCTTCTAGTGCAGTGTCAAAGGGAACTTTATCTGTGGAGGCTCAGCGAGTGCCCTCCATCTGATCTTTTCTTGCTATAAATAAAATGTTTTGTCAGACATGGCAATGAACATAACTCAGAAGGGAATGAAGAGCACTGATAAGCCCAGCTATATGCAGCTTTCAATCAGAAGCATTAGAAGTGATTAGATTTCTTCAGAGTTTCAGATTTAAGATTTTTTTTTTCACTTTATCACAGAAATGAGGGGCTCAGTACCATGCACAGCACAAAAGAAGACTTGCTTTTTTTGTTAGCACAGCATACAGACCCTGATAGCAGGTCATGCTGACTGTATTTAACATTATTATGGAGCCATCTTTATGTCTGGAAGGAAATATCAGTCCCTCTGCATCCTGTTATTTCACTGATTTACTCATTCAGCAGCCGTGGTTGGAATTTTTTTTTTTTTTTGGAAGATGTTAAGGACGCAAACACATGTAATTGCCTTCAGCAGCTCTGAAATTAACTTAGGTCACTACTTTGTTTAGAGAAAAAGGATCTGTCTAGACCTTTACCTATTTAAACACATGGGTAGCTGGTTTTCTTCTGAAAGATGACTGAGCAGCAGCCTTGCATTGTGTTTTATCAGTAATTTGCAGGGTTATTTACAGATACCAGGCCCAGCAAGTGAGGATGACAAATAAAGTTGACACAGGCCAAGTTAAAGCATATTTATGGTACAGCTGTGTTATTCCATGGACTCACCTAATCTGAAGAGCTGGTTGCTGCCTCTCCTGTTATCCCTGTGCTCCCACATCAGAACAGGAAACATTTGGTTGCTTGTAAATTTGTTGTCTTCCACTGAAATTCAGACCTGCATAGGAGAAGCGTGGCTTTGAGTGTCCATTTGTGGCATTGAGGTCCCTGGTGCAGCATCCTTGCTGTGACCAGAGCACACAGATTTCACCAGAACACTTCTCCTCTGTCTCCATAAGGAAGATTCTTGGGATCTTCCAGCCCACTTAGCCACGAGCAGTTTGCCTCTGCTCATCTGAGCCCACTGGTGAAGATGAGAAGACGCCTCTGTCACCAGGTGAAGCATTAGAATACCCCAAGGGTTTTTGTCCAGAGTCCATTAATACACTCTTTTGGCACTGAAATAATCTACCAGGAAAGTTAGTGTCCAAGGCACGTAATAATTAGTGAATAAAACACCCCTAGAGTATCTTAATCTTATTAAAATAATGTCTTATAAAGTGTAAATTCATCTTTAACCTAATTTTAAATGATGATTTTCTTCCTGTAACACACCCTTTCTCAGTAGATCCCTGGAAAGCAGAAGGTGAAACAAAGTAAGAAATTAATGTGAAAGATTTTAATCTTCTGCTCATATTGTTAAAGATATTTGACTGTTTGATGCTGATTTTCCTATTTCCTTCTAGTTATTCCATCACCCCACTTCCTTCACCATGTTGTGTTACTTTCCTTGTCTCCAACAAGATATGGTGAAATAATAATGACTTAATTGCGTAAGACAAAGTCTAAGTGTAGGCAAATGCACAATGTTTTGTTTCTAAATACAGGAATTGCATACTTTTTAAAGAGCTAAAGCAGAGTTAGTGAGTTAAATAAATATTTCCAGACTCAAGTCCTCCCAGTCCTTCCAGTTCTCCAGTCCTGTACCTTTCCATCTAAACACCCCATGGACTCACTTCCTCTTCACACTGTGGGAATTCAGGGGAATTGATACTTTTGAAGATGTAGCCACAGTAAGACAGCAAAGGCTTTTAATTTTTTGGGCACTGCTCCCAGTGTTTGGGCTTCAGATAAACCCAGATTCAGAGAGCTGAAAATCTCCCTGAGTACTTGTTTTCTCCTGTAGCTTTCAGAGGCTGTGGGGATGTTTAGGTCAAGGATGTGCTGTGGTCTCTGCCATTTCTTTTTTCAACTTCAGAGCATCAGAAGCACTTGGTTTGCTTTTCTTTGTAGCTTTTTGTTAAGAGTCAAAGCTCAGCTCAAGACCAAGTTAGAGGACTATGAACATTCTTTGAAGTGGAATCCTCATGCAGTTGTAAGGTTGGAGCCTTCAACAGCACCTCTTGGTCTAGAACTTGATCTCAGCCTACAAACCAAGCTTGAGTCAGTTCATTCTCCAAGTTCAGTCAGGACTGAACCTGACACAGGCTCAGGACCTAAAGGCTGGGTGGAAAAGACCTTGTTTAACCTCTGCCCCTACTTTTTGTGCAGATCCAACCAGTTCTTGAACAAGGACCTGAATATAAGTGCAGCTCCCAAAATGGAAGAAAAAAGTGGCTTATAAATGGGGCTTATAAAACAAGTTTTAGGGGCTTTTAAAAAAAGAAAAAAAAAGGAGAGAAGCCTATTAAATAGGCAGAGATACCATGGGTGGATGATTTTAAACTGAAAGAGGAGATACTTAGATTAGTTATTAGGAAGAATTTCTTTCCTCAGAGAGTGGTGAAGGCACTGGAACAGGGTGCCCAGAGCAGCTGTGGCTGCCCCATCCCTTGAAGTGTTCCAGGCCAGATTGAGATGACCTTTAACATCCTTTCAGCCCAATCATTCTGTGATTCTGTGACTGTGATCAGATGTGTCAGAATAACCAGGTAAACTCCACAGAGTGAACACCACAAACCTGTGAGTTGCTCAAGCTGATCACTTTGAACTCAGTGATTTCCCCTTTTTAAGCTGTGGTGTTTGTCTCATAAATGGAGAAGATCGAAACCTTTGTATTTTGAGAGTTGCAAGTTGGATCATAAAGCCTTCAATACGAATTAGTAGGATTTCTCTGTGCCTGAGAAAGTGTCTAATTCAGGAAGAATTTTCAGGGAAATTAAAAAAGGTAAATGCATTATTTTTCATCTGTACATCAACATTGTGTTCTGTCAGAACTGTGGAAAATTGAAGTTAGTTACTGGGGCCTAAAAGTAGCTCAGGAGATCTGATTTCAGGTCCTGACATTTCCTTTGAGACTTGAAATGTTTCCTATGATGTGATTTACTTTTCTCCTCTTCACCTTTCCTCCACTGTTTATGCCATCTCTTATATCAATATTTCCTTTCCCCACACTAAAGCTGTGTAAAACTGGAAAACATTTACACTTCCTTTGCTCTCTTTCCATTCTCCCATCTCAACAGAGCCCCAAGGCCCCCTTCTCTGACCTGCCTGATGATGAGAAGATCTTTAACGGAGGCGATGGTGTGTGGCAGAACCAGGGCCAGGACCAAGCCTTGCTCTCGGAAATCACGGAGGAGGATTTGGAAGCCATCCGCCAGCGGGAAGAGGCCATCCAGCAGATTGAGGTCAGTAACCTCGTCTCACCACCAGGTTTTGCGAGCTGCAAGTGCAGAATCCTTGCGCTGTGCCTTGCTCAACGTGAAGGAAATCCTGATTTGCGTCGCTGCCAGTACGGCATCGCTAAAAGTGGGGGAGACTACCAAGAGTTTCTAAACATGGGAATCGGTGATAGAAGGAAATGTTGGAAATTTGTATGATTTGTAATGAAAATTACAAGAGTTAATTAATTCTCATGGGCTGATGGTTGGATTCTTCCCAGTGAGGTCTGTGGTGAGGTGCTTTAATTGAGCTGAGTTCTGCAGCAACACAACTTCAACAACTTCAACAACTGGAATTCGTCACAGGCAAAAAACACTCAGCTTTACCATTAGAAAGAATAATAGCTAGACAAAAGGAAATAACTTGTTAACCTTTTCAAATTATTCAGTATTTTGTTGCATCAAAGTATTTGGACGTTCTTGACGTAGTTAAAAGAGGACATACTATTTTTATTCGCCCTTTTTTTTTGAAAGCGCTGTAAAAATATTCGATAAAAGGAACAAAAAGAAGCTTGAATAAGTTAAACATCCCACATTTTTCTTTTTATACTTCCCTTTTTACGCTTTTGGGAAACTCTTGTTAGTTAAATTTAAGCAATAAATGGGTAAAACAAGAACATGTTAAACCTTCCTAATTTGTATGCTTTTACAGACCTAAACTCAAGATGAACCAAAAAAAGAGGGCTTCAGAATAATCAGAACATTTAATTAAGGGCTATACTTTGTCCTTTAATTGGATTGGGCTAATTTTATCAGGATAGATTTTGGGTTGCAGTACAGCAGGAATTGTGATTGAGTTAACTGTGCAAAAAGAGGACAAAAGTTCCTGCTGGGGGCTGGTGCTTTGAGGTTGGGACCTCTGTTTGCAGACAGTGATGGCCACATATGACTCAGATGTCCAAGTCAGAAATTTTGACAGTTTTACAGGAGCAGATCGAGGTCAATGTTTGTCTAATTTCTGTTGTGGTTCACTGAGCAGAGATGAATGAGCTCTGTGGACTTGTGTCCATTACTAGGGGTGAAACACAAAGAATATTCTCACACTGAGTATCTTTGCCTGTGAATTGTCTTTTTCCACTTCAAGGGATCTCAGTGCATCCAGCAGGACAAACTGTAGGGAACTTTGTTGCAAAGAAAATGCATGTTTTGGGGTATTCATGCACTTTGATGTTCAGGAGGGATGGTAGTAAATGTAATTCTGCACTCACTGGAGATATGTAAGAAAAATCTGAGTAGAATCTTGTGCTGTGTTGTCTGGGATGATTCTGCTTCAGCAGGGATGTTGGACCAGATGACCCCACTGTGGTCCCCCAGCCATTCTGTGATTCTGTGATTTTGTAATCCTTTTTGTTTGAAAAGTATGTATACTGATATAGTCTGAACCTTTTTTAGTTTGTCTTTACTTTGCCCCTGTCCTCCCTAGGGAAAAAACCCACATTTAGTAGTTGCCCATTAGGCAGTGGGGAATGACAACCCCCAAGGCTGCCTCAAGCACACCAGCTTTGTGAAGTCAAGAAGTGCAGTTGTCTCTCCTTGGAGAGATCTTTATTTATTTTGATGGTTAAATCCCATTTCTGTGCCACAATCTGATGTCTCTGCACGAAGCTGCACAGGACGATGTGGCCATGGTGGGGTAGTTGAGGGGGGTGAAGTGAACCCAATCACAATCCTAAACAACTTAAAAAAAAAAACAGAACCAAAACAAAAAAAAAAAAAAAAAAACCTAAAAAAACCCTATGTTCATCTATTGTTCAGGGTTTGTGTCTGTTGATTTGATCCTGGATACCTTTCTGCCTAATATGAATTTACCTCCGAATAGCTTATTTTATGCAATTAATGATTTAGTCAGCTTAAGCAGTTAATGATGTTTTTTGCTTCCTGAGAATTACCCATTTTTTTCCCCATGTCCTCTATCCATTTTGCTTTGCTCTCAAAGATCCCTGTTCATTCTCTAATGAGGGCTGCATTCCATAAACATTATTTCAAATGTAGTTTAAACATTTCTCCTCAGGGAGAAAATATTTAGGACCAATGGTATTTTGCTTAACATCTCTTTTGAAAGAAATATAATGAAAATTAGTTTTTTTGGAGAGCATTGTTCCTCTTCCCAGCTGCATTTGAATAAGCAGATGGTGCTTTTAAATAATTTTCACTGTGTTTTGTTTTTCTGTTTGTTGACCCACATGAGCATATTTCTAGTGAAAGGACTCATCTTGCACATCAAAACTTCCCCGTTTTCAGTAGAAATTGTGGGTACACAGAGGATTCCTTGAGCTCGCAGTCACCACAACAACTTTTTTCGAGTATATTTTCACAACCAGTGAGTAGCCAAGAAGGTTAAAATGACACATTAATCTGTCAAACATAACTAATAAACCAAATTTATTGCCAATTTGATGTATAGCATTTTTTGTCCTTTGCTCTTTGGGGACCAGAATGAAGAACAGAGCTGTGCAGAACTTGTTTTGTGCAAATAGATCGGTCTCACTGGGATTTCCATGTTGCTGCATATCCAGCACCAGAAACATGCAGATTTTGAGCAGCACAGGAGACATTGAAAGAACATCACATCTTCTGATTGCACAAAAGTTTAGAGAAGCTCATGGTGCTGGTACCAGTCGTGGGACTTTTTTTTAAGAGACACTGAATTTGCCCTTTTTGCAAGAAAAGCCTTCTTCTTTGCTGAAGAAATAAGGAAATAAATTCTCTCCTCCTCTTGTGTCCTGAAAGACTGATATAAAATTGTGCCTATAATAGGCATTTTCTTAATCTTCCAAAGACTTCTTCCCACTTGTGTGTTTTCCATGTCTCCAAAATCTCTTCAGAGGTTTCAGTTAATGGGACATTGTTCTCTCTCAAGAACATCCCTCGAGGCACTTTGCAGTTCACAGTTTCCACCTAGACAGATAACAGCCAAGTCAAAAGTTCACCTGGCTGTTCATTTTATTTAAATGTGCTCCTTTTGCTATTGCTTGCAGATTAAAACCAGAGACGTCTGCAAGGGAGACGTCTCGCCAAAACCTTACACTTTGGAAAAAGATCTTTATTGCTTGGAAATGTCAAAATCTGGTAGGACACAGCAGCCTTGACACAAGTGTTATTTCTTAAAATATTGCTTTGAACTGTTATATAAAACCTATTTTAACTTGAACTGTATTGGCAGTGAATAATAGATGCCATAACAGCTTTATATATAGCACTGTAAAATGTGCCATCAGAAATACATGAGCTGAACTGTAATGTGCATTGTCAGTGCTCAGTGCTGGCACAAGCTCTGTCATAGCAAATACATATATAATATATATAATTTACCACCCCATACCTTTCATTTGCACCTGTGGTCATCTGAAAAATGGGAGGAGATAAAAGTTTGAGAAGAAATGGATAAGCACTGAATGGGGAACTTCAGAGAATTTCAGCTGGGGACTGGAAAGACCTATAAATAAAGATTCTAAATGCTGTATTGATTCAGAAAGCCTCCCATGATCCTCCCCATGCAGACGGCTTCCCCAGGGGTGATGAGAAAGGAAAATGATGGAAAACTCCCCCAAGATGGTCCACCAGCCCTTTTCCTCTCTCACAGCAGTTTCCCACCCCATGCTCTGATTCCACAGAGTGGGCATTCTCCAAGCTTGGAGAGTGGGAGGTGTCACTTCCCATGGCACAGTGGTTGGAACAAGATGATCTTTAAGGTCCTTTCCAATCCAAACCACTCCGTGATTCCATGATATCCTGAAGGAAGCAAAACACATCCCAGGAACTGCATTTTAGTTGATGCATCCCTTGGCAAAAAAGAAGGTGAGATGGGTAGGTTATGGCAACAGGTGTGGGGAAAATGCTTTTATTTTTAGGAGAAGTTGTTCCCTCTGGGTTGTTGCTCAGGAATGTTGATGTTTATTCCCTATCTGTTTTGAGAAGTGATAGATGCCAGCCTCCACGCCTGTCACTCAAGCCTTTGTAGGCAGACAGAAAATGAAGCACAATGAAAATAAAACAAAAGAAAGCCCCACAGAGTCTGGCAGAGCGTGTTTGTTAGTTCAAACATGTTCCTTGTTCCCTCATTACTACGTATCATTTCTTGCTGAGGGCTGTTTTCGGTAAAATCTCTCACTGATGGCTGCAGTTTAGAGGGTTTAGTGCGAGCTATTTTATACCTTTCATCAGCTTCAATAGTCCAGAGCTTTGACTTAGGAGGGCTCTGCCTGTCTTTTCACAGAGGCTTTTTGACTCAGAGTAATGTATAAATAACACAAGATCATGACAAGCACCATCCGTGAAGGATCTGGCGCCGTGTGAGTGGCAAGCTGTCCTCATGACAGCGTTGGGGACCCTAATTATCCTGAGCTGCAGAGCTGCCTGCCAGGTTGACATGGCCATCCCTGGGACTGGTATTGAGTTGTTCCCTAAAGAACCAGCTCCAGTATGCCACCCAGTCTAATTTAAAATGACCCGAGATGCAGGACTGCTATCATTTATTTCGGGAGACTATTTCACGGTCCAGCAGGCTTCGGTGCTGATGAAATGCTTCCCTCTGTTCTTGCTAAAGATCCCTTTCTCATTCTCGCCTTTTTACACCTAGTGAAACTCTGCTGGACCCTGCAAATAATTCTTCTTTCCCTTTAGCTTTTAAACTCTTCAAATGTTAGCAGTTCTCCTCCTCTTCACAAGTTGGTCTCCCTGGCTTTTCAGTCACTTCAGCGCTCTCTTCTCAATTATTTCCCATTTGTTAGTTCTTTGCTCCTGCAGCAGCACACTGTATATAGGATTTTGGTGTTGTACCAGAGCTGAACAGAAGAAATGCATAAAAAGCCCTGTGGATCCAATTCAGAGATTAAAAATCCTGATGGAAAATTTCTAGATAATTTCTGCACTAGTAAATTAGACTCACCAAAGACACTGGAACGTGCTCATTACAGTTTTTAATTGCTAAGCATATCCTGACACACTTTTGACCCAGATTAGCCAGTGCTTACCCAGTTATTGACGCAATTTGAGAGGTAATGTTTTCTAGAGGCAGTTTTGGTGCAGTCACACTGCTCAGAGGGTAAGGGGATTTATTGATGTGCATGCAATGAAGTGCAGTTTCAGTGCCCGAGAACAGGCATTTCCCATGTCCTTGTGCAGCTGCAGCCCTATTGATTTATGAGTTGATCACAAAAATTTCCTCTAGGCCTCGCTGACATTTAGGGAAGAGGAAGAGCAAGGTGAATTAAGGGTGAATTTTGTGGGAAACTGTGCAAGCCTGAGGGCAAAATGAGGTGTAGAGAAAATAGCAGCTGGCTCCTTGAAAGTGTGGAGGAGCCTTAGCAAGTCTGGAGAACAAAGAGCAGCCTATCCCAGTGGAATCCTGCAGTGGCCATTTCCATTGAATATTGATTTGACTGTGCCTCCTTCCCTGTGCCCCTGTGGCCTCCAACACTCCTGCATTGCTATAAAGGACTTCCCTTCATGTCAAAACCACTCACACTCAATCTGCACATCTTCACTGTGCTGCTTTCAAACTGCCACTGCCATGCCAGGCACATCTGAGAAGTTTCATTCATTTTAGATTCAGGGATTTTGTGAGGATCACAGAATATCCTGAGCTGGGAGGGACCCACAAGGATCACATAGTCCATCTCCTGGCCCTGCAAAGGACACCCCAAGAATCCCACCATGACCCTGAGAGCTTTTCCCAAAAAAAAAAGGGGGTTTTTTTGAGCTCTGTCAGGCTGGTGCTGTGACCACTGACCTGGGGAGCTGTTCCAGTGCCCAACCACCCTCTGGTCGATGAACTTTTTCCTAATATCCAACCTAAACCTCCCCTGACACAGCTCCAGACTGCTCCCTCAGGTTCTATCACTAAAACAGCAAACACATCACATGCTGTATTTCTTTCTCTTTCCATTTTTCCACTCTTTATTAAGTGCTACTGTTATAAGTATATCCATCTATTCTGTAATCCCAGTACATCCAAGAGAGGCAAGAGATGAAATACCACTGGGTAACACATTGTGAAGATTCTCTTATCATCTTCTTTCTGCTCACACATCACTTTTGCCATGACTGCATGCAAAAGTCCAAACTTTTTCTTCTTGCCTGGCTAAAACTGTATTTCTTCCTTTCCTCATGGAAATTATTAGAGCTTGTATATTTTTGCAATCAGTGTTTCATCAGGGATACGTGTACAGCCTTGGATATCTCTTTGCAAGACAGCGAGGTTTTAGGAATATATCACAAATCTTTTTTAGCCCTAGGCAATTTCTCATGTCTCAGGTGTAACCTTATGACTAAACTGTGTGTAGTGAAGTGTTTTTAACTAAATTGGAGAGGTTTCCACTGTGTGCTAGAGATAATTTTCCTTTTCTCACTTACATTCCCAGTGCTTTATCCAAAGCCTGTTAGTGTCAGGGAGTCTTGCCCTAAACCCTTTCCTTCCTGCCCTATTCCTTCAGTGAGCTTGCACGAAGAAGGGAGTAATGAAAACCTGGATTCAGCAAATCCTTTATGTGTGTCTTAACAGCTTTGCTGAATAGAGATGGACTTTAGAACCTACTAAAAGTGAAGCATTTCCTCTGCAGAAGGAGAAAATAGTGCTGAGGCACACATAATTTGCTAACAATCTGAATTTTAGGAAGACACATCTGCATATTTATATCCACAGAAACTGAGCTGAGTTAGTCTCGTGCATGACCTGTCAATGTTCATTGATAAGGCAGAAAGCTGGAAAGAGAGAGATCTCCTGTGCTGGTGGTGAAATATGGTTTAGCTTCTGCAAATCCTCCTGCTTAAGTGTTAATATTTATTTGGTGAAAAGAATGTGTTATTTTCCTCCTCCATTTACTGCACTTTTGCCCAAGTTTTTGCCACCAGATGATGACTGTCTCAACAAAGGCAATACCTTTCCCCTATTTCTGTCAGCACAGACAGAACAAACATCAAATGCCTCATCCACACAGCAGTTTTTGTGGCTGTGATTTGCTGCCTCAAAGGGGAATTACCCTCTTACCTATCAGGTTAGAGTGGTTCACTCTCTAGTTCTCTGATGCTAATTAATAACAATCAACATCAATAGCCCATCAACCAGCTGAGATCCTCTAGCAATGCTCAAAAGTGCTGTCCAAGCAGGTTTGGCTTCTTACTTTCCTGAATTGCATGTTGTTCTTTCTTTTTAAATTATTTTGGGTGGGGAAATCAGAATTTTCCCCAGTCAGGGTGGGGGGAATATCAGCAGGTGAGTCTTAGGTCATGGAAATAGAAAAGTTCCTGTTGGCAAAGCCCTGAAGCATCTCAAGAACTCACTGGAGATGAGTCAGTCCTCCCTCATTAGAGCTCAGCAGAGAGGGAAGTGAACCAAGGATATTGAAAAGACCCCACAGAGGTAACAAGGGAAGAGATGACTGAGAAGGACAAGGAAATCCAAATTTCACAGCCAGACCAGTTCCCATTCCCTCCTATTTACCACAAGGTGCCTGGTCCTTTATAAATTATCCTTGACAGGAATATTCTCCCACATCCTCAAAGAAATTAGACCAAAAATCACATTCTTAACATTGTTAACAATGAATGTCAAATTTTAGAGGCTGATGACAAAGACAGTATTAGTTTATGCCCTCTGCACCATGCAGGCTCATTTAATTCAGGTGTTCTTTAATATTTTTAATTGCTCCTTTATGAAAGAGGATGTTACAGAACTGTCTATCCCCACCGCCCTGTTCAGCATTTATCTACTCAGAGTGTCTCCTCTGGTTGTCATTTCCTTCTCTGCACTGAAGTCACCTCTTCCCATCTGTATTGAGGCTCTCAGATGGCTCACTTGAGGCAGAAAGACTATTAAGACTCACCTAGGAACTATGGAGAATTGCATATTTTAGCATTATAAAATACTTCCTTCAGTTCAAATTTTTAGCTAGACTCCTGAGCAACCTGGTCTGACCTCAGAGTTGGTCCTGCTGTGAGTGAGAGGCTGGACTTGAGCTCTCCTGTGGCCTTTTCAAACCTGAATTATCCTGTGATCTCATGATCCCATTATCTCTCCACCTCCTTTGACTGCACCACTGAGGGCCACCAAAAGTTCATGTGTTACTCTTGCTTCAATCTAAAGACAGAACATCTCTGTTTCCCTGCCTGTGTGAGCTCCTGAGTCAGCCTCATTCTCCCTCTTCTTCCATCCACTGTCACCACAGGCAGGAGTTCATTATTTGCTCCTCTGTTCATACCACATTGGCCATCTATTTGGGGAAATAGTTAGGATATTTTACCCATCAGAAAGGTGGGTGTCCATGGAAGAGAAGTCCTCTGAGGGACCCTGTGCCCACCCAGTGGGTTTGTGTGCCATTTGGGTTTGCTCAGAGAAGCTGTGGCTGCCCCATTCCTGGAAGTGTCCAAGGCCAGGTCAGATGGGGCTTGGAGCACCCTGGGATAGTGGAAGGTGTCTCTGCCCATGGCAGGGGTCGGAACAAGATGATCTTCAAGGTCCTTTCCAACTCAAACCATTCTGTGCTTTTGATAAAGAGATAGAACCAGAGTCACATTTCGGAAGAATTCAGATTTCTCTTGTCCAGCAATAACTGGAATGCAGATGTGATTTGCTCATGTTGGCACCAAAATCCTCATTTTTTGAAAATGTGGACTCTTATTGATATAAAAAAAGTTGAAATATCTTCTAATCTAAGGCTAAGGTATTGCTGTTGAAGGATGTGTGGTAGAAGGATTTTAAATCCAGGATCAACACATGTCCAGACAGTTTTTTGTAATTTTACTCTTAATGTCTTCTACTAAGCTGTCAGGACTAAAAGGATTATTCTGGATCACTCAAAGTGTTCCCATGAATGTCTAAGACTTTCTCCTTTCCAGGTTTTAAACTGTTCCATGGCTTTAAACTGAAAGGGAGCAGGTTTAGATCAGATATTAGTAAAAATCCCTCCCCTATGAGGGTGGGGAGGCCCTGGCACAGGGTGCCCAGAGAAGCTGTGGCTGCTCCGTCTCTGGAAATGTCCAAGGTGAGGTTGGATGGGGCTTGGAGCAACCTGGGATAGTGGAAGGTGTCCCTTCCACTATGGCAGGGGGTCAAAACAAGATGAACTTTAAGGTCTTTTAGAAGCAAAACTATTCCATGATTCTCTACTGTACCTACAGCAACAAACATCTGCTTATTTTTACCTCTGCCTTTGGAGCTGCTGATTTTTGGAACAAATGTTCCTGGGTTTCATCTTGTCAGTTCTCCCAGGAGGGATAAAAGCTGCCACAGATTTCTCACCTTGCTCCTGTTCCCACTTCACAGCTGGAGAAACTGAGACATTATGGGTTGTTTTTCTGCCAGTGGGGCTCCATAGAAATGTAAATGCCTTGCTTAAGACCTGGGAAAGAGTCAGGATCAGTTCCAGGATTAAAATGCTGCTTGTTCTGTACTTCCATACCCAATTCTCTTCAGACTGTGCTGGAATGAGAGATCCAAATACAAGATCTGGCATATTTAGCTTCTAATTTTTCTCCCTGTTTGAATTGTGAGGCAGAAGGAACGTGCTCCTGTTCAGGAATCACACTGTCATCCACTCAGCTTGGATGAAGCTCAAGGAAAATACTGATCCTCATTAGTAACTGAAGGCAGATCCTCCCTGCAGGGGCGGCTTGCTGGGATATGAAGTTTCACCCATTATATCATTACTTTATCAGCAGCCTCTCTGAAAGCAGAGATTGCTCTGTCAGAGACACAGAACCTCTGAAAAATCTTCAGATGTGAAGATGAGGCTGCAGGAGTGAGGGCAGGGGGGAAAGATCTGCTCTGTGCTTGTACACATAAAACACAGCTGAGGGAAAGCCTAAAGGTGAATGCCAGTTGTGTCAGACAACGTGGTTTGAGGGGTTAAAAGAGGAGTTTCTGGGTCTTGTGGGCCTGAGACAGATGTGCAGAAGGGATTCAGTGCTCAGAGCTGAGTGCTGGAAACTTCGATTAGCATGTGCTGATTTTCTGAACTATGCTTTATTGCAAAAGGAATCTTTGCTCGTTTTGCCCCACTCATGGCTCTTGGCAGACCCTTTTCTCTCCTGGAACTGGTGAGAGCGCAGATATCTGCTGGTGTTGAGGAGGAGCAACTTCAAATCTCATCCAGCACTGAGAGCTCTTACACGCTCTTTGAAAAGGCTGCTAGTTCCTTGTGTAGGAAAAATCTCACTTCATCTGCAAGGCCACTGCTTGAGGGTAGAAGATACTCTCTCTTTGCCTAACCAATTTTAGGAACTGGCCACAAATCCAGTGAGTTTGAGGAGTTATAGTATCACAGAATTGCTTAGGTTGGAAAAGACCTTTAAGATCATCAAGCAAACCGTTGATCTGACTGCCAAACTCACCACTATACCGTGTCCCCAGGTGCCACATCTAAACATCTCTTAAATCCCCCAGGGATGATGTCTCCACCACTGTCTTGGGAAGATGTGCCAGGACTTGGCAACCCCTTTTGGGAATTTTTTCCCCCTAATATCCAGCCTAAACTTTCCCTATTGCAGCTTGAGGCCATTTCCTCTTGTCCATTGCTTGTTATTTGGGAGAAGAGACCAAACCCCACCTCACTGCAACCTTCTGGGAGGAGAAAGGACAACATTGTTTGTGCTCCTGATCCCTTAATCAGTCATCCCAAGCCCTTGAAGTCTCTTATTGTCCTTTTTATTGCAACTTCATTGCTGCCTAGCAGAAAAAAGATCAATAATGGAACATAATCTGAGGGTTGTAGCAGGATAGGAAGTTTTCACATCTTTAGCCTGGAGACCAGGGAGTCAGTGGACTACCCTAAGAAGTGGGTCTGGTCTGTACATTAGGCTTTATTTTCCCTTCAGAATGGAGCCTTTTCAGCTGCTCTGTCATCTGTACCAAACAGGTGAACCAAAGTGCCTTCAGAAAACTTCAATTTAACAGGGATTGAATTAATTTGATGATTCAGTCTCAGACAAAAAAGTACCTGTCCACAATCACTGCAGCTGAAGGGGGTTGCACAAAGCAACCCATGTGCTCTCCCCACTGCACAAAACAGACACAGCTACTCCTGGAGAGTCTCCCTCCTATGGTTTCCAGGGATTTGTGTCATTCTCCACAAAATTCAGGTGAGAGCAGAAGTGTCTCTTTATTTTTAGCATTGGGTGAGGGCAATGGGGAATGAGAGACCAGTAAAGAGACAAAGTGAAGGATGTCTTCATCAGCAGTGATTCAGCAGAATCTCATATTTAGTCTTGTTTTGACAGTCTCTATAAAAATCCTGCAAATTGCTGCAAAATTCAGTCCTTTGGCCCGATTTGATTCCTGGGTGCTGTGAGCAGCCCGGCCCCAAAAGTCACTCTGTAAGCACCAGCCCCTGTATTTGGCATAATCCTTTAAAACAGTTCTTAAAAATGAATATTCTGGAGCATTTCAGTTGTCACACAAGGTATTTCTCCCCATCCTCCTTTTCCTTGCTAAATGCATCCAGAAAATGTAAAGTGGGGATGGGAGGGGTGGGCAGAAGGAAATTAAGAGCAAACCCCATGACTCCTCTGCCTCCCTGATTTCAGCTCATGCTTGTAAATACAAGTCTCAGCACTGGGATGCAAGGACTTTTGGGGTTAGATCCTTCTATCCTGAGTGTATCTGGAGGAAATAAAAGGAAATCCTGCACCTTTCCACGTTGGTGCTGGTTGCTTAGGAGCGAATCACCTCCTACTGAAGTCTGACAGGGCTAAGTCGTGTTCCCTCAGTTGTTTCCCCCTGATGTTCTCTCTAATTTATATCACTGAGAAGGGTTAAGGGAGGTGACTTCAGGTGTTGCCATTAGAAAGTCAAATTGCAAAAATAAAGCATTAAAAATAAATGCCGCAGCGGAATTGCTGAGCCAGGGAATAAAGAGCTTTAAATGCAAGCAGGGAACTGGCTGTGCCTTTCTCCACCAGTCACCTGTCTCCCTATCTCAGGATTAAGGACTCTGTGTCTTTTAGTCCTGCGTCTTCCCATTCAGCTCCAGGTGCTGCTGAATGTCACAACTTTTTACAGCTTGCCTATTAAGATTTAGAGGAACTTCCTTCCTTTTATTTGGATGGCAGGAAGAATATTATTGCTTGTTCTGAGTCACTTCATAGGAGAGACCCAAGGAGAGTCTCTCATAAAAGAGCAGATTTATATATAGGTGGTATTCCCTAAATAAACTTCAGGAATTTTTTGAGTGGGTAATTTAATTATTAGGTGGATCCCCAGCGATGGGGAATTGTTATAGATCCACTGACTTCCATGCTGTCAATGAACTGGTGTCTCCTTTTGAATGACTTTCAAACTCCTCCAAAGAAAAGCATGAACAGCATTTCTGTCATGCACAGCTTTCCTCTCCCCTGGGTGTTTTTGCAAGAGCACAAGGTATTTTACAGCCACACTCAAACAGATCTTGCCACACTAGATCATCTTTCAATGTTTTTCTGTCCTTGTCCCTCCCTCAAGGCATCGTGTTATCCCCTAAATCTCAAGGTGCAGTGGTTCTTTCCTGTTTACCCTGGACCTTTGCTGGTGGGTGGGAAGCAGTCAGATGGAACATTTTTAGGATTCCTTGCTGCTCTGTGTTCCCAGAGCTGAGAAGACCTCATGGGATCTCCATCATTGCTGCAGGCAGAGGGCAGTCCAGAAAGATTTTAGGGCTGGGATTGGTACAACACAGAGGTCTGGAGCAGCTAAGGGGCAAGATGAAAATCTCCAATATCACAGTAGCACCATCATCTCCTAACTGGGGACAGTGCTATATCAGGACATTTTACAGCTCTGATGTCCCCAGGGCACCAGTTCATCCCCACCAAACCCATGCAGTTGTTAAAGCATGGAAAACAGTCTAGGCTTCAAGTCTAGCTCCATCTGTGCTCTCTTTTCTTCTTCTCCCTCCCTCCACACCCTCTGAACCTGACGTTGATGAATTTTGCAGCACTTTGTGTGGGAGCGGTGAGGTTTGGGTTAGAGCCTATTACATAAATACCTCTTGCTGTTCTTTTTCTCCCAATTCCTGTGGAGTTGGAGCACCTATTGTTGTGTGCCATCAAACAGGCTGCCACAACAGCTTGGGAGGAGCTGTGAGGAACCAGCACTTTGTTTCCCAGGTGGGTTTTCTCCGTAGGCATCAAGACGTGGTGGGGTGGGTCGAGTGGGTGGCTGAACAGATGTCTTTGTGCTGAAGGCTCTCTGATGCTTGGTGACCTTCAAATGGGGTGAGGCAGGACCCCCTCCTCTGAGATCCAGGGTCAGGAGTGCTACTGAAATGGCACTTCTTTTTTTTGGTTTTTTTTTTGTTTGTTTTTTTGGCCTATTTCTACCACTGATTCACCTTCCTGGATCTCTCACACACACACACACACACACACACACACACACACATACAAATATATATATATATTTAACAATGTGGCATCCATGGCCTCAGCCACATTGTTCCTTCAGCCACCAAGGTGCTGGCACTCGCAGGCTGTGTTGCATTAGCACAGGGATAAATTAATCCTCTCCTGCTGAGTGAGGCTGGAGCTGGGAAGTGCTGCCAGGCTGCCAACCCTGTGTTATTTAGTGCCTGGTGCATTGTGTGCCCTCATACCTTGTTTGCTGTTCTGGAAGGCACCAGTGCATCAAGGAGTGGTTTTCCTTAGGATGCTCAAGCCTCTCTGCTGGATTGGTCTGCCAAATGTGGAGCTGCAGAAGGAATTTTCATTTCCTCCTCTCACAGTTGCGTTCATCAGTGTTGAGCAACATTGACAATCATATTATTGAAAGTGCTGAGCACTTTCTGATGTTTGCAACAGCCTCATCCCATCTTGACTAGGCAGATTACAGAAATGCAGTCTGATTCTGGCCTGTGATTGCCCCCAGGCATTGTCTTCTACATCTTTTTTGTACCAAGTCCATGCAAATCATTATTCCATCCACTCTAGGCAATGTCCTCTCATGCCCTGCACACTGGGCATTGCTCTGGATGCAGTCTGGCATTAACATCCAGCTGGCACATCCTACAAGGTCCAAACTCAGCTGCCCAAATTCAGTCTGGTTGGATTCGAGCACCTCTTGGGTATTTTGAGTCCTGGTGATGTTTAGCCAGGTCCTCCCTAGGTTTTGGGGACACCCTGCTTCTCACTAAGCAGCCAGAGTCAACTCCATGTTCCATTTTTCCTGTCAGGTTTTTCCATCCTCCATTCTCAAGGCTTGCCTGGAGATTTTGGCTTTACCTGTAACCCCAGTGCCCCTGAATAATTGTGTCTGCTTCACCTGTGTAGCCTCCAGATGAGATTGTTCAAGTGGTCCTGAGTTTGTGGACAGTTCTGTATCCAATTCTGCCCCGAGGGAGCTCACCAAAAGTTACAGCCTTCTGAACCTGAATAGAGCTTTCACATTAACATGGAATTTGCAGGATTATCAAAATGATAGATTGAGATGTTTTTGGTCTTCTTTTTGGGGATTTTTTGTTATTGCCTCTCCCCACCACTGATTCACCTTACTGGATCACTTATATATATATATATATATATACATATATATATATATTTAAAAATGTGGCATCCAGCAAAATGCCTAGAGGAAGCTGGCTGTTAACCTTTTGTCAGGATGAAAACTGACCTACTTTTAATTTTGGGTTGGTTTTTTGTTTGGTTTTTATTACTTCGACTTTTTTTCCCCCTTTCTTCTTTCTCCTGACCTGCTTTTGCATTTGACATTGCTTTGTACCTCTCTCCATGGTAGTTACCTTCTGTAGTCACCTGAAGAGTGACATCACAGACCTTTACAGTCTGAAAAAAAAATTAAAGCAACTGGTTTACACCTTCCTTTTTATTTCCACTGAGTTATCGACTTGTTTAAAGAATTGTGAGGGCTAAGTGAGCTGTAATTTTCCTTACAAGGACCAGGCTATCACAGCCTTGCATGTGCTTTGTTGTTTTGTTCTGTTTTAGCCATTTTACCACGATGTGTAAGGTTTTATTAGTCTATTCATCATTCAAAGAGCCAGGACTTTTTGTAAAGCTCAGTTGTTCGTAACTGGCAATCTGCAACAGGGCTTGTTCCTAAACAGGGATTAGATGTTCCTGTTGGCAAGTCTGGGGGATTCTGCAGGTCATTAGGATTTTTTGTCACCCATAGCAAGGTACTTTTCCCATAAATTGAGGTTTCAGATGTCTCTGCCTGACTTTTAGGTCTTAAAAGAATCTATGAAAACACACTTTTAGAACACAGTTAATCCACTATGATTTTAGACATCTGTTCTATCATGAGCTGACCCATGATCAGATTCTTTCTCTTAATGTACTGTGTAGAATTCTCCTTTTATTTATCTCAAAGCCTCAAACATATATCCATAACCAGTGATAC
Source organism: Taeniopygia guttata (assembly GCF_048771995.1). Classification (NCBI taxonomy): domain Eukaryota; kingdom Metazoa; phylum Chordata; class Aves; order Passeriformes; family Estrildidae; genus Taeniopygia; species Taeniopygia guttata. The sequence goes on along the minus strand of NC_133026.1, from coordinate 148,891,823 downwards.
CTGTAGGCTGCTTATTCACCAGACTCTTTGGACAAAATGTTTTGTGTTTTTTTTTTCTTTTTCTTTGAGTGGCTGGCATCCCAGATTCTGTCACCCCCATGTCTTAGAGCACTTCCTCCCTTTTTTTGTCTAAGTTGAGAAGCTTTTTGTCACCTGATTTTTTTTTTAATGTGAACTCGCATCTATAGAATAATAAAAATCAGAGAATAATAGAAAAGTTTTGGTTGGAAGGGACCTTAAAGATCATTTAGTTCCAACCCCCCTGCCCCCCAGAAGAATGCCACCTACTAAACCAGGTTTCTTAGAGCCCTCTCCAACCTGAGCTTGAACAGTTCAGGGATGGGGTGCCCCTGGAAGTATTCAATGAAAAAAACAAATATTTGTTTTTCAGAGACCATTCTTGACCTACTTTTTTTATGCTTCCTCTTAAAAGTATGGCAGACCCAGATGGTTTCTAGGGTGACTTCTAACCCAAACCTTTCTATGATTCAGTTCTCTTAATAATCACAGACTGATGATCCTGTGAGTAAATGCATTTATAAGCCATCAGTCTGGATAATGAAATCAGAGAAGAACAATGTCCTGATTTTGATGTGTACTTTTAATTGAACAGATGAAAAGCTTTCCATTTAAGCATGCCTGGGTTATCTAAGTAATATTCTGGCACATTGCCCTTTTTCACCAATGTACATTCCAGCAACAATATGGGAAAAAAAACCCGATTCCATTGGAAGAAAATCCCAGTAATTGAATCTCATGTTAATTGCAGATCTAAAGAAAATAGGTTTTTTACTATTTCATAAAATTAAGAGAAAATTCGAGTAAGAGAATGGTGGACCCATGTCAAGATGAAATTTTTCTTTTGGTCTTGCAGAATGACACAAGACCCACTTTTAACCTTGCAAATCAGTGACAGTATCTTGACCCAGGCCAACATTTCTGGTGCTGGCAAAACATTATTTTTGCTCTAGAGGGGAAGCCATACAAGAAGAGGCTGAGGCAAGTTGGCTTGTTCACCCTGGAGGAGACTGAGGGGAGACACAATTTCCTTGTGAGGGGAAGAGCAGGGGCAGGCACTGATCTCTTTTCTGGTGACAGTGACAGGACCTGAGGGAATGGCCGGAAATTGTGTCAGGAGAGGTTTAGGCTGGATATTAGCAAAAGATTCCTCCCCCAGAGAGTGGTTGGGCACTGGAACAGTCTCTTGTGAAGTTTTCTTGCTATGTAAAATCTCCTTGCTGGACACTGAGCAAACCAGGAATCACCATTGAGCAAACTCAGACTGAGACCCAAAAAATTTTCCTTGGATGGTCACGGATGTGGGGCTCAGTCTCTTCTCCAAAGGAACAAATGAACAAGAGGAGATGGCCTCAAGCTGTGCCAGGGGAGGTTTAGATCAGATATCAGGAAATAACATTCTTCACAGAGGGGTTGTCAAGCACTGGAACAGGGAAGTGGTTGTGTCACCATTCCTGGAGCTGTTAAAAAAAATGTGTTGATGTGGCACTTGGGGACATGGGTTTAGTGGTGGACTTGGAAGTGCTGGGTCAATGGTTGGACTCGATGTTCTTAAAAGCCTTTTTTTTATCTAAATGATTATTTGGTTTTATGAAATACAAGTGTTGTGGCAAGAAGAGAGCTGTCTCAAGGAGGTATAAAAAGCATTCATTGAGTAAAATTTCTCTCCTCCTGTGTTCTGATATGGATTGTAGCCTATTCTGGTTTGATTTAGGTATTTCTGGATGTCAGGAGGATCACGGCAATCAAGAACACAAAGTACCTTCCCTGGGAGATGAACAGTCCAATTTCTGCATAGCAAGGGAGCAGGGAAATTTTATCCCAGGAGCACTAATGGAGAATTTGTCAGAAAAAAAAGATGAAAAGTCCAATAGACAAGTGAAATGCAGCTGAACTCTCCTGAATTTTACCTTTTTCTCGCTAACACACTTCACATTATGGGATTATTATGGGATTATAATGTCTCTGTGTTAAAGGGGAGAGGAAATCCTCAGCGTTCATTGCACTCATCTGACTCCCCTTTCTTCCAGAAATAAAGGAGAAGATAAGGAAAGGGAGTGAGGGCAAAGAAAAGGAAAAGAAGAAAATTAAGATTGGAATGAAGCCTTGAAATTGGCAGCTGTCAGCAGCCCTCAGGACAAGTGATAAAATGCTGCATTAAAGTAGCTGCAGTGTGAAATGCCATTGACAGAATAACGAGGATGGGAAATCACTTTATAAATGTGCTTACCAGGATAAACAGATGTGACTGAGGGCAACTCCACTCTGTCACTAAACACTTGAAAGGGCAAAATTTATGGCAATCTATTTTCTGTTAAAAAAAAAAAAAAAAGCCACAATGAAAAGATACAAACTTAAACTCAGAGAGGCTTCAGACAGAGGTGAGGGTTCAGTGCCTGTGTAAAGGCGGGAGTCAGGGCAGGAACACTGTCCTGCAATAAACCATTTTGAGAGCCCAATAAATCAAAATGTGTGAATCAAAGGGTGTGATGATGCTGAGGGAAGGGGGGGCTGGTTCCAGACCTTCCACACTTTGTAAAGGCAGGAGACATTCTGCAGGAATGGCTTGGGGTCTTTCATGGGCAAAATCTGGAAAGGGATGAGGGATGTTAATTCAGATTTCTGCTGAGCTGAGGCTGGCTGGAGATGATGGCAGCCCAAATTTAAAGGATCAAGGAGCCTTGGACAATGCTCTGAGGCACATGGTGTGACTCTTGGGGCTGTCCTGTGCAGGGCCAGGAGTTGGATTCATGATCCTCGTGGGTCCCTTCCAACTCAGAATGTTCTATGATTCTATGCTTGTTTTGGGCCTGGTTATGGTAACTAAAACTTTATTCTGTTTCTGTTCTAAATTGCCTCCTCATATTACCACCTAAAGAAATTCTGCAGTTGTGGTTGGTAAGAACTGGACAGAGAGGAAAACCCATGAATTTATGTCAAAGAGATATCAAACAGTGAGGACTTACTGTCACCAGCCAAAACCCCCAAAAATGGCTGTTTCCTTTTGCTTTTAGAAGGGTTTGAACTACTTCATGGAATTTTCAGCATTATTCACTAAGGCCTGATAAAAGTATTCTGATGTTACTGAGTATTAAAAAAATTCAAATATATATGTGGCCCCAAGTTGCACCAGGGAAGGTTCAAGTTGGATATTAGGAAAAAATTCTTCAATGAAAGAGTGATCAGACATTGGAACAAGCTTTCTAGGGAAGTGATGGAGTCACCATCCCTGGAAGTGTTCAAAAAATGTTGAGACATGGCATTTCATGATATGGTTTTGGGGACATGGTGGTATTTGGTCAAAGATTGAGCTTGATGGTCTTTGCTTTTTTCCAGCATAAAGATTCTATGATTCTTTATCATACTCTATGACAAATCATAATGTGAGGTATGACAGGTGTAGTCTAAAGTCCTCTGTGCTGGAAAATTATTTATTTTGCCAATTTGAAATTCCTTGAATGGAAAAAGCAATGAATTGCCTGCAGTGTTAGCAGTAAGCAGCAGCCTTTTCAAGGTATGTTCAGTCTGAAAGCAGCTCCCCAACTCCTCCAGTTCTCACCCCACCTCCCTAGATCAGTCCAGCTTTTCCAGTGCTTCATCCTTTGAGCCAGAGACACAAGTGTCTGTCTGGGAATGAGCTGAGCCATCCCCTCTTCGAGTCTAGACTCTCACCTGCCTCATTTGCAAATTAAAACAAAATTAAAATGGCCCATTGAAAGCTAATCTGAACTCAGGGAGCACAAGCTGAGCATGATTGAATATAAATGCTTAAAAGTTTCTAATAAACTGGAGAGCTGAATCCAAATCCTCCTAAATTAGCATTTCCTTGGGGAAGGGGCAATGCAGGTGGGAAGGAAGGCAGGATAATTCACTTCTCTGCTAAGTGACTAGTGGGTTTATAAGTGCAGCAGTATCTGCTCTGTCACTGTAGATGTGCTTGATGGTTTCTAAATGCAGCCCCTGGGACAGGGGCTGGCTCTGGTTTGTTGTCACACACAGCTGATAGATGGCACACTGTTGTCAGGATTCCCTGCTGCAGATGCCATTGTTCCTTGCTGCTGTCTGATTGTTATCTGCTGCTACTTAATGGCAGAAAGTGTCTTTGTGGCTATTGATAAGCTGGTTAAAGCTTATTGAGCTTCACCTTTTGTTTATTGTGGACGAAGATGTTTAACAGAGCAGAGATTTGCTGAATTTGTCTTAACTTGAAAAGGCTGAGGGAGAGGTGCATGATTTAATCAGTTTAGTGACTGGAGCTGATGGGGAGTTTGTGGCTGCATTCTGAAACCATCCCCCTCTCTTTCTGATTTCCAGGGTTTGTACTGATTGCATTGAACATTAGACAAGTGGAGTTAAGAGCAGTCTTTAAACATCACCAAATCCTTTTCTCAGCTCTAAGACAGGATCAACAACCCGAATCATTAACTTCTTATATAGATGTCTCCTGTTGCAGTTTCAGTCCATGAATTTCTGTCATATGGAGGGGGAATATGGAGAACAGGTTATTCCCTTCCTATTTGCAACAGTTCCACTTGTCAGAAAAGCATTATCACATCTGTTATGTCCTCCCCACCCTTCCAACCCCACACATCCTCCTTATTCTACATTGAAAACCACACTAATTCCTATTTTTCCTATCAGGCTGTGTTTCTAACACTTCTGATCATTCCATGGCTTTTCTCTGAACGGTCTCCAGGTGGTCCCCCTGGGATTTGTTGCTCAAAAGTGGACACAATATTTTATCTCACAAGTGCTAGCTTTGTCCCCAGCACCTCTCAGCACCTTTGCTTGTTTGTTTATTTCCTTTTTGAGGACTTCTGCCTGGGAAATTGCCTACTATTCTTTATGTCTGACTGTAGAACTTTGTATTTTCATTATTTGGCTTCATCCTTTTTCCTTACAGTGTTTCCCCATTTTAACAAGATCCCTTTGAATTCTAATCATATCTTCTGACAGGCTCAAAATATTTCTGAGTTTCACTGCACCTTCTTATTTATGAACTGTCCTTTCTATGCCATCACCTAAACCATTCCTGAAAAATATTGGTTAGTCCTGGATCCAGGAAAACCCCAGGAAGTCAGGATGTGACAAAATCCCCTCCCTCACCTGCTGCTCACTCAGGTTTTGATGCAGCCCAGGATGTGGGTGGCTTTCTGGGCTTCAAGTGCCAATGGCCAGCTCATGTCAATTACTCATCTACCAGCTATTCCCACATCCTTCCCTGCAAGTCTGCTCCCATTCCATCTTCCAGTCTCTTCAGATTCTGGGGATTGTCCCAGCCTTGTATTTGTCCTTGTTGAACTTTGTGGTGCTGAAATCCTTTCTATGCATCCTTCCAGTCCATTACCAAAGAGAATTTACTGATGAACAAATAGTTTTAAACTATGACTTCTGAGCCAGTTTTACAGTATTTTCATTTAGACTTTGTTTGCTCTACCCCTGTATTTGTCATTTGCTGCTTTTCCCCCTCCTCAAGTGTTGCCCTGTTCTTGACAAATGCACACTTCTTGCTGCTCATTCTCCTGCTGTGTTTTGTGAAACAACAAATAATACATTGGATTATTTCTCCCATCCACTGTACAACTGGAGTAGCACAAGGCTGGAATTTAGATATCTTGCCTCTAATTCCCAGGCTTTTGGATTTTGCACTGCTTAGACACTCTCTTTCTCTCTTCTGATTCCCCATGAATTTTCAGTTTACAGCTCTAAGGTTGTCTCACTATTTGTTTAAAAATTTCACCATAGTATTTATGAGTCCCAGACAATTTGAAAATACCTAACCCTTAATCTGAGTTTCACACTCCCAGTGTTGGCTCCCCATTGACTCTGAAGTGAGCCAGGGCAAATTGCTGAGCAGTAAGTCTAGAAGACATCAACATATAATATAATTCATATAATTCACCAACTCTACACTATAAATAATTCCTCCTTCCTCTAGAGATTAAAATGACCCAGACTTTGTTCTCTGGGAGCATCTCCCCCATCTGCCAGTGACACATAAGCAAAACTGTCAAAGTAAAATGGATGATTAATTGTTTGAATTATATATCCTTTGATCAGGGAGCAAGCTGCTCGTTGTTCAGACCCATAATTTTAATTACTGGATGGAATTGCAATCCACAATTTTGATCTGAGAAGAAGCACAAGATTTCTGGATTTGGGGTAGTAGACAGCAGCTGGTATTATACTGTTTCTGCAAACATAAGAGCTCAAATGCCCACAGCATGAGCAACAAACAGGAGGAGCTGGAAGCCAATTGTGCCTCTGGAAAACTGTGATTGGAAATAGTTTTGGGATGACTCACACAACCAGAGTTCTGCAATGGATCTCTGCAAACTCTTCAGCAAGGGAGGAGAGGCAGTGGAGAAACCCTTCTGTCAACAGGGCTGAGTGTTTATGGGTCAAGATAATGGGGAAGGCAACAAAACAGATATTCTGGTGGGAGTCTGTTACAGACCACCCAGCCAGGATGAAGAGATGGATAAATCGCTCTAGGAGTACCTGGGAGAAGCCTCATGATGGCTGGCCTTTGTCCTCGTGGAAGAATTCAATTTAACCAGGTGTCTGCTGGAAATACAACACAGCAAAGAGAAAAGTGTCCTGGATGTTCCTGGAGCGTGTAGAAGATAAATTCCTGACACAGCTGATGAGTGAGCCAACTAAAGAAGCTGTACCACTGGACCTGTTGGATGCTTTTAACCAGAAATTGGAAATTTTCAACTGGATACTGAGCACAGACAATTGGAAAATAAAGTGAACTGTCACACAGCGTTTAGAGTCTGCCTTAGACATTGGCACCTTTTATATGATACGAAGGTGTGTGAGAAATGAGAGCATTTTGGCCTGCTTTTTCTATTAGAAATTTGGAGGTGATCCAGAAGGAAATAAATGAGGAAGAAGTATTAAGTATAATTTATGAAGAGAGATTACAGGAATTTACCAATTGAAGGCTCAGAAAGTGCAGCAGTGATTAGTTGAGCCATGATGACTGTGTAGAAATACTTGATGTGTAATAGCATTGAAAAAAGGGGAGAATAATTTAAAATATTAAGGTTGAAGGTAGTAACAAATTACCAAGTAGTAACTAAGGACAGAGAGAAATAAATTAAACATTAAGAAAAAATCCTTGAATAATGACATGAATCATTTTGGATATAATGGATATTTTTAAAATAGGCAGTCTCTTCTGTACAGAGTGGAGAATAAAACCATGTGAGGGTGTTTGGGAGAGTCAGCTTGCAGGAGGTGATACCCATCAACCTTTATTTTCTGAGACTTTTAGCTGCAGTCGTAATTAATTTGTCCTCAGATACCTTAACTCAGCATTTGTTCCTTTTAAGTAACCTGTATTATTGACTGAAAGCATGTAAGAAAAGTGTCAACAGCAAAGTTTGCAGTCCACAAAGCCAAAATCTGGAAAAGCCTACAAAGACCATAGCATTTGGCTTTGAAATGCACAGAGAAACGTAGGGCAGAGAGGGTGTTTTTTTAAAATTGTATGGAACATGTATCTCCTTTTTGCCCAATTTGTACCACTGAGGAGAAGGTGAACCTTGGGCAGACCTTGCATATGGATTTACTCATGGAGCTGGTGTTCTGTGGATCAGAACAGCCTGAACAGCCATATCCCTTTTTTTGGCTGTGCCTCTTCAGTCTCCTAAAGAAAGAGGACAAGATCTCTCCTCTTGAGAGACCCCACCTCGACCTCTGGGACCCCCAACACAAGAAAGATGTTGACCACTTCAAACAAGTCCAGAGGAGGCCACTAAGCTGATCAAAGGCCTGGAGAACCTCTGCTCTGGAGCCAGGCTGGGAGAGCTGGGGGTGTTCAGCCTGGGGGAAGAGAAGGCTCCAGAGAGAGTTTAGAGCCCTTTCAGTGCCTAAAGGGGCTCCAGGAGAGCTGGAGAGGGACTTGGGATAAGGGATGGAGTGACAAGACAAGGGGGAATGGCCTTGAGCTGAAGGAGAGTGGGTCTAGTTTGCATATTAGGAGGAAATTCCTTCCTACAAGAGTGGTGAGGCACTGCAAGGGGTTGTGCAGAGAAGTTGTGAATGTTCGATCTGTGGAGGTGCTCAGGGTCAGGCTGGACTTTGGTTATCCTGGTCTAGGTGCCCTGCCCCTGGCAGGAGGTTGGAACCAGATGGTCTGTAAGGTCTCTTCCAGCCCAAACCCTTCTATGATTTTATGATTCCAACCTTCAGTGAGCTCTGTAAGAGATTGTGACTCCCTTCCTCTCTTGCACCAAACCCATGAACTCCATTTGTAATGAGGACTGAGTTGTGTCCAGACTCTGTACAGGGCACAGCAGCTTCAGCCATTTCTAAACAGAGGATTGGCAGCATAGCAGCAAGTTGTAAATAGATGCTGTGTATCTCCCTTGTCTCTTTGTCTTTTCCCTTTCAGTTAGATATTCTCTTTTAAATTGTCAGGAATAAATAGTGCACCTAAATGAATCACTCTGTTGATAGCTGCAGATCAGACTCTGCAATCAGTGTTTTATTTAAGTAAAATAATTGAGCAGCAATTGATAATACATGACAGCTTAAGATTACTCTAATTGCTTGGCTTCCCAGAACACTCCTAAAAAGAAAATGAATTCCTCCATTGTATTTTTTTCTGGCTGCATGACCCTCATGGAAATAAATCCAGAGTGGAGAATGAATAGTGCTGCAAACAAAGTGTAGAAAGTGTTGAAGTTTTTGTCATAATCTTCGCACGGTTTCTATTTTTGAAGATAACATACCACCTGCAATAAACTGCCTTTCCTGGGGCTGGTATCAGTCAGGGTGATAGATTACAACTACTTCCCTCACTGCTGCTATTAGTTTATACATTGCAGCCTGGGGCAGGAAGCAGGAGATGCTAAAGGAAAAGTCAGCATGGAACAAACTGAGTTTGGAGTTTGCTGATGGATTTCCATATCTTTGGTGACTTGGTACTCAGGAGACTTTCTTCTGAGCACCTGTAAAAAAGTGGAGCTGTAAATATTAAATGCATTTTATTTTCTTATTTTTAAAAAGACTAAGTGTCCCCAACAAGCATTTTCATTGCATATAAAAAAATAATAACTTTTTTTTTCATAGGTTGCTGTAAGAACTCGTATATCTCACTTTTTGCAGTTGAGACCAATGGCTCCTTGGAGCTGTTGGAGAGCAAAATAAATGTGCAATACAGACAAATAGTTCCTGTTGGACAGATACCTACCACATAAAACACTCCATGACAATTGCATCAAATCACTGTGGTTACTGCCGAGCTCTTGCAGAAAGAAAAGGGATCTGTTGCTCATGAAAGCCTTTTCTTGGACAAGGCTGTGGATTGTTGTTGGTGGACAATTCTGCTCTGGTTTGCATGGCTTTTATGTTTGCCTTTTATATTGTATCTAATTTTTGCTTTTGGGGTGTCAGGGCAGCAGATTTCACAAACCTGCAGATACAATCTGTATTTGAAATACAAATGGATATCCTTTATTGGGAGAACCTTCATCTTCACTGAGTATTTTTATTCCTGGTCTACCAAGGCCACAATGTCAGGCATTTCATTATGTCTGTTCATTTTGGGTCCTTCATGTAATTACTTTTGTGCCATTTGATTAGCCTCTATACATATGTGAATTAACTCAGAAGGAACTCCTTAATTCAACTCCAGGGAGCTGGGAAAGGTGAGAAGGCAGAAAATCCCACAAAAACCTTTCTAGCATATCAGAAAACAGAAGCAATATTTCTGCTCTGTGAGTCTTTCATATCCAGCCTAAGGGTTTGTTGGAAAAGCAAAGATATTAATCTTCCTTTAGTGGTAAAGTAGATAGAAACTTGGCTGTAGGATAGCAAAAGTTTGGATTCATAGTGTGGGTACAGAAACTTTTTTCTGCAACCATGAGAAAATAAATCATAGAATCATAAGACTGGTTTGGGTTGGGACCTAAAAGATCACTCAGTTCCAACCCCACTGCCATGGGTCAGGTTGCTCAGGGTTATTGCTTCCAAATAGGCATTGTAACATCCCAGAGTCTTGTTCCAGCTGTGCTAACAAGGTACAGGAACATCAGACATTCAGTAAAGAGAAATAAAATTGCAGCACGTTCCTGTTTGGAGAGCAAAGCTGATGTTCACTCTGGAGAGTAATGAAGTCACTTCCCTCTTCATTTCCTTAGTTTGTGGGTCTCCCTTCCTCTTTCACTCTTTGTTGACTTTATGAGTGTGTGGTGGAAGAGGAGAGTGGTGGGGATGAGGGAAGGACACTGCAAAATATATAAATTTACTTGCTCTTCTCCATCGTGGGTGAAATTTGAAACATTCTCCATTTCCCCTGCACTTGGATCTTGTAGCTTAATTCTTTTGTTTTCCACACCCCTCTGACCCTCTTCTCCACACTTGTGAAGCCCCAGCTGGAGCATTGATTCCAGCCCTGGGGTGTTGAAGGACAGGTTTTGTGGGGCTTGGAGCAGCCTGGTTCAGTGGGACGTGTCCCTGCACAAGGCAGGGGTGATCTTTAAGGTCCCTTCAAACCCAAACTATTCTGTGACTTTATGATTCTGATTTCACGACACAACTGTTGCATCTCAGTTTTCTGATGTGACCCGTTCCTGCTCACATCGCTCCTGCTGTCCCTGATATCAAAATTTTCACAGCATTACCTTGAAGACAAAATGGAATCAACACAGCTTTTTTTTTTTTGTTGTTAAAACTAAGCAAGGCAAGCAATTTTTTCTTTTCTTTTAGTTTTTGTTTACTTGCCTGTTATCAGATCATATCAGTGTTCATGCTTATTTTACAGCAGAGTGTTTAGCCAGGAAAAAGAAGCCTGAGATTTAAGGTCTGTTTTCTGCTACTGTAGACAGAAATAGGCTATGTTTATATCTCTGCAATCTGCTAAGCCTCAATTGTTCATTTAACACCTGGTGTATGTTCAGGGCAAGTTAATCTTAAAATTATTAGTGCCTGTCTATATACAGTGGCTGTTTATACAGGTGGGAGTGTTTGTGGTGCATGAGAATACATGTGTTTATGTGCCTGTATAAATACCCACATAAATATGGGAATTCACATACCTTTACAAACTGATTAATTTAAAGGAAATTTAGGGTGTTAATTAATTTGAAGATCAGAATCAAAGTCGGTAAAAAGAATGCTTTAGGTACTCTTTGATGCTTTATTGTATTTCCCAAATATAAATTGCGGTTATCTACATAAAAGCAGAACAATTGATGGCCTCCCCCATTAACACATCTCCTAATTCCAGATCCAAATGGTTCTTAAAAGGGCAGACTACCTCTTGCTATGTTTGTGTTGTTATATTGCCCTTAGACAACCCTGACAAGGGGGAATGACTTTAAACTAGTAGAAGGCACATTTAGATTAGCTATTTGGAAGAAATTCTTCTCTGTGAGGGTGGTGAGGCCCTGGCACAGGTTGCCCAGAGAAGCTGTGTCTGCCCCATCCCTGGGAAGTGTCCATGGTCAGGTTGGACGGGGCTTGGAGCAACCTGGGATAGCTGAGAGTGTCCCTGCCCATGGCAGGGCTTGGAAAGAGATGATCTTCAAGGTCCCTTCAACTCCAACCATTCTGTGATTTAATTCTGATCCTGATTCCATGATGATGGACCTGGCAGGATTTATGACCCTGTGGGGGATCCACTTGAAGAACTGGGAAGGACCCAGGTTAAAGGGGTTTGAGGGGGACTCTGCCTCGAGAGGGACCCCACAATGGAGCTGGGGAAGAGTGTGAGGAGTAAGAAATGTGTGACAAACAGACCACAGCCCCAGTTCCCTATTCCCCTGTGCCAAAGCAGTGGAGGAGGGTGAGAACATGGAAGTGAAGTCCAGGAAGAAGGGAAGGTTAGGGAGAAGTGTTTTAAGATTTGATATTACCTTTCATTACCCTACTCTGATTTTGATTGGTAAGAAATGAAACTGATTTACCCAAATCAAGTCTATTTTGCCCATGACAGTAACTGATGATCACTCCCTGTCCTTACCTCACCCCAAGAGCCTTTTGTTGTATTTCCTCTCCCCTGTGCAGCTGAGGAGGGGAGTGACGGGGCAGCTTCGGTGGGCATGTGCCATCCAGCCAGGGGCAGAATGAATAAAACACCAGCTGGCAGCTGGCAGGATCTCTGTACTCATCCTTGTTGAGGTGCCCTCTGTGGTCCCTCAGCTCTCTCTGATGAGCTTGAGGCATCTCACCTCCCACAGTCTCTCCATTTGGATTTGGTGGACAGGAACCCCCTTCCTGATGTGTTTCCTGAGCTTGTGTCCCCAGGTAGGTTCTGGACTGGCATCCCAAAGCTCAGCATGACTACTTTAATTATGCAGCATGGTTCTACACTCCCTGAGATGACACGGACCTCTAGGACAGCAAAAGAGAGAGGAAACATGCACAGGCAAGAGAGGGAGAGAGAAACTCCACACTCTGTCTGTTGTTGAGTCCCAGAGGAGATCTAACTCAGTCTGTAATTGCTGCTCTGGATGGCTTCTGCCCTCAAAACAATTTTCTGCTGGTCTGTTGTTGCTTAGGCTGAATCAGGTTGATTTATTGAATGTCATTTTTTTCTCCCCAGCCATAGACAAGAGAAAAATATTTGTTGAAAGGCTGTTGCAGCAAGATTTAGTTTCTGCCTATCTTGCATCAGAAGCTTGCTCATGTTTTATATTATTTTTTTCTTTTCTTTTCCTTCACCTGCCTGTCAGAAAGGAATGAGGACAGACAAACACCGTGCTCTGGTTTGTTTTTCCATGTCCATACGTGGTGGACCACAGGGTAGGAGATGCCCCACAGCTGTTGCAGACAGGACAACACAAGGAACATCTCAGCATCTCTTTGGTAAAACATAACAGACACTACAAAGGGCTGTTGGTTGGTTTTTTTTTCCTTGTTTCTTTATTTTTTCCCCCAAAGATAACAAGCACAAGGGTTTGTTTTGCTTTATTGTGTTTTGGAGTGCTTCCTTGTGCAGAAATGCACACACGAGCCTTCTAGGACATCTTTCAGGATCTCCTTGGGGTTTATTTTACAGCTCCCCTGGCTGCTTGCTGCTGAATAAATGATGGGTCAGAATGTGACCTCGCTTGTAAAAATTCAGCAGCTCCTGAATATTGAGGCAGCAATTAATTTAAATGCTAATTTATAGTCCTTTAAAAAATGGATGGCTGGTTTGTGAGTAAACACTAAAGCACATGTGCTAAATAGGATAGACCACTGATACTTTTGATCCCATTTTTATACAAACCCAAGGCAAACATTCCTAGAAATGAGTGCTTCTTCCCTTGAGGACCTGAGCTGACACTGATAGAGGAGGCTGGGATCTGTCTCCATGTGAGAGAGGAATTATTGACTACACAGATTTGTTCTGTGTCCTTCTGAGGAGAACATGTTCCCCTCTCTGGTTTATTTAACACCATTCCCTTGTCTAGAATACAGCAGTGTCCTTAGGATATCATTAAAGGCAGGGTAATGTTGGAAGTTTTCAGTGTGAATAAATCTTCATCCCACAAAGCATGAGAGTGGAAGAGAGAAGAGGTTTGCTTATTTTCTGTCTTGGAAATACTTCAGTAATGCTCATTCTGTGGGGAAATGGGCTGCTGGGATTTATTGTTCACACAATGGTGACAATGTCTGGGTTTTATAACCTGACTTGCTCACAAATGAATTTCAAAAATGTTGAAATCTTTATCTTGTTAAATCAAAAAATGGGAAATTGAAATTTCTGGTTTATCTGCAAAATCATATTTCCAACCATTTTTGTGTCAGGTTTGGAAATTTAATTTTTTTTCCCCAAATCTCAGTACTATGCAGTGACATTATTCACTTATTGAGTCAGGTTAAGTGACTCAAATAGTCCTGCCATTTTAACCTAGTACTTTCTGTTAAGAACTTCCCAAACTAATTTTCCCTGGTGAGAGTTAATCCTCTGGAACTTAAGGGCCTCATTCTTTTCTATCTCTGCTTTTCTCCTCTATCGCTTCTCTGCTTTTTTGGCCATCTTTAGCTATTGCCATTTCATTTTATTGTTGACTAATTTAATTCTTTTTGTTCCAGAATGGTTGATATTAAATCCTGTCTACTAATCAGAACAATGGATTTCTTCTTTCTGGGGAGGAAAAAAAAAAAAAAGGAGAAAAGAGAATTTATATGAAACAGTTTAAACCTGTCTCCCTCTTGCTGCAGAATATAGTGAATGAATTGTTGCCAGACAGGAAAGACTGGTGTTAATTAAAACCCAGGGAGCCCCAGCCTAGGTAGCTGGCAGGGAGACAGAATTTTGGGAATGGTGGTGGCTGCTGCACTCCTGGGTTCTGTGGAGTCAGAGATTTATGAGGAGCTGTATTTCATTGTGAATTCTGCAAAGTGTGTGCAAACATGGGGAACCAAAGGCAGTTTGATTTTCCTAACAAACTCTGATGCCTGGCAAGTTCAAAGGTACTTGGGGATGGAGCAGACCTGGCAAGAAGGAGCAGGAGTGTAGCTCCAAGGTATATTCCATTATGAAAGGTCTTTATTTCTGGATATTTTTCTTTCTTCTATTTCTTCCTTTGTTTTCCTTACATATATCAAGAGCTTTGAAACTTCACATTGCCAGGTTAAATTATTCAACAGATTTCTTGCTTCAGGTCAGGTTGTTTTTGTGCTCTATGCTTTATAACTCACCCGTTTGTTTTTCCTCAAGTGCAGTATAGTCGCAGCTTTTCCTTCCTCACCACTCAGCGCTGGCTCTCACTGATGCATATTTGCTAAACAGTAATTTTAAGTGTTATTGCAACATTATGGAAAGGATCTATACTCTGCAGCTGCAGATGGTTGGTTTCAAGTACCTGAATACAAATGGCAAAGCTGAACCAGCACCGTTCGCACACAACGTTGAATTTTCTTTCTCATTCTTCTCTGCCTCACCCAATATCTGTGTATCAGGACATAGACAGCCCAGTTCCTCATGGCTAAATTAGCTGGGAAAGGTGCTCTAAGAAGTCAATGTATCATCTTTTCTATTCCAGTGGAAATGCTTGGGGTGGGTGGGGGCATGTGTAATTCAATATCCTGCAAAAAACTCTGTCTAACCAAATGTACATGCAAAAATATATTTGTGAGTTTTAAGCCACCTTCACTTAAAGTGCTGAAAAAGAAGCACAACAAAATAAAGCAGATTGAAGTGCAGAAAGGATTGTATTTATATTGCAAGGAACAGACACAGAAAATTTTGTCAGTGACAATTTAGCCAAGAGAGACAAATTAGCATTCTGGGCTTTTTTAGTATTATTATTTTTTCCTCTATTTTCCTTAATCATCTTTTTCAAAGCAGTTAAATGAGAGCAGTGCAAGACATTAAAGTTAATTCTCTGTTCTTCACATTTTGCTGAACTTTAGCATTCTCCCTTAAATTATTTTTACAAAAAGCTCAGAAAATTTCCCTACACAATAAAAAAATCTCCACTAATTTCTCCTCATTTCCCAGTAAGGATTTACTAACACACTGCTTAAACTTCATTGTTTTGCAAAATATTCTGCAGTATTTACAAGTTAGGAATAATACCATCCATAATTAAAGCTTCATTATGCTTGACAAATTAAGGAATGAAGTACATTTTGTGGTGCATTACCCAGTCTTTGGTTGGGGGAGTGTTTTTTGCTTTATTATGAGTTCTCACAGCTTTTTCAATCTTTTGCTTTTCCTCCATCTTCAGTTATTCAACAATTTGGTCTATTCTAGCCCTCACAGTGGGACTCCCAGACCTCATTTTAAATTGATGCAGTTCTATTACATTACGTGTTGAAGTGTTATGCCAGTTATATTCTCATAGCAAACTTCAGTAGGAGGATGTAGATTCATTCTGCACCATTTTCTAAATTTGTTAGTGGGGAAATGGAGTCCTTTAAAAAGCGTGGTGGAGGCAATTGGATCTTTTGGGGTGAGCACGGAATCCCAGAGTGGGCCAGGCTGGAAGGGACCACAGAGGGGCCATCTGGTCCCACCTCCCTGCTCCAGCCAACCCA
The DNA here is from genome assembly GCF_048771995.1 of Taeniopygia guttata. Taxonomy (NCBI): domain Eukaryota; kingdom Metazoa; phylum Chordata; class Aves; order Passeriformes; family Estrildidae; genus Taeniopygia; species Taeniopygia guttata. Next base: position 148,875,818 of record NC_133026.1, on the reverse strand, counting down.
GAGCACAGGCACAGGATTGTGTCCAGACAGTCCTGAGACTTCTCATTATCCTGCTCTGATCTTGTTAGTAATAAATTCAATTAATATCTGTCTGTTTTGCCCATGATGATATTTGGAGGGCGAGGTCTCCTGGTCCTTCATTATGTTTTCAGTCCCCTGTTTACTTACAGAGGGGGGTGGTAGAGCAGATTTGGTGGGTGCCTGTCATCCAGCCATGCTCAAACAATACACAGGGTTCCACAGACTTACAGCCTGCCAGACAATCTGTGGAAACTCCATCCTTGGAGGCACACAAAACCATGCCCTGAACACCCTGCTTTATTAGTCTGCTCTGAGAAGGGCTGTTGGGCTAAATAATTTCCAAAGGTTCCTGCCCATTTCAATGTTTCTGTGATTCTCTGACTTGTAAGGCTGAAAAAAAATACATCCTTTTTTAGTGCCTTTTTTTCTGCTCTGGCAATGCTGCCACACTGGTAGTGAATTTAGCAGCGTCTATATTATTATGTCTATTATTGCTAAATTAATTCTTTTTAGAGGAGACAGTGTCATATGATGTCAACATATGCTCACATTTGCTCTTTTATATGGTAAGTATTCAGAAATTAAGGAAACAAACTCATGGGTAATTTGCTGTGTTTTCACAGAGAAGATTTCAGAGCTGAATGCAGTTACTTCTTTTTTTTTTTTTTTTTTAACTACTTGAAAACATATAAATGAATCTGTTCATCAAACAGCTCTTTCCTTATTGCCATACCAAAAAGGTAATTTCAAATTCAGGGAGTTTTTGATTGTATCCATCAGTTTATGAATAGCATCAGATGGTTGCTGTGCTGAGATGGCCTTTTTCTGTGTAGGAGAAAAGAGTCTGGGAGGGATGGCCTGTATCACCAATAACTTTTTAAGAAAGAGAAGGGTTTGCCACTGTTGTTTTTGTTGTTGCTTTTCCTTAGTCCTCCACAATTCTGAAAAGCAATCATACACTCTGATCATTCCACTTGCTCCTCTCACAAAGCTTGAGTCAGCTGCCTGTCTTAGATCCATCAAACCATGGCTGGGTCGAACTCCATGAGGGAATTTTTTTACTGTGGGAGCATTATAACTTCCCCTTTCACATCTCAGCTGCTGGAGATTCCTGGGTTTGTGTTTTTCTTTGCCAAGCTGGACTGTGGAACGTGCCTTTTGTACTTGGATATTCCCCATTCCTGGGTAATGTTAGGATTTCTGTCTTTTCAGAGCGACATGTTGGATGTGAACCAGATCATCAAAGACCTGGCCTCCATGGTACACGAGCAAGGAGACACAATAGGTAGGTGTCACATGAAAATTATGGGCTTTATTTCTCTCTTCCACCATCCCAACATGGTCTTGTCCCTCACGAGCAGCCCTTTGTTGGTACTGTGATCATTTTCATTGTGTTTTGAGCATTTTGTACATCCAGAGATGGTTGGATCTGACAAGCTGCCCTGTGCAATAAGGTTCTTATGTTATGGACAGTTTGCTGGTAGATTTAGCATAAAATTGAATTCACAGGGAGATGAATCCATTCCCTTTTGACTGCAGAAAAGGAAGCTGGAGAACATACGGCATTAACTGGAAAGGGATCTAATTCTTCCTTTCTACCTGGAACTGCAATAAAACAACAATAGTACTAGCAATTATGATGATGATGATTGGTAAAATTAGAGAAAATTAAGCAGCTTTTTGTTTCCAAATAGAATTTTCATTCTTCATAGCAGGGTGTGTATAATTAAATTTACAGAAGCCTGACATCAAGATGTGCTCATATAAAGTCTGAAGTTTCTGCCCATTAGTTGATCCGCTCTTGTTCTGCAGCTACCAATGACTAGGAAAAAAATGTGTGGAGAAAACTGGGAAAAGAGATGAGAGTAACTCCTATCCCTACCTTTAGGAGCAGCCCATCACTGGGAGCCACCACTTCTTGTGAACAGAGAGAGAAGAAACTTTAGATCAGCTCTCTCTGACCTTTGTCACTGCTCTTTTCTTATGATGTCAAGAAAAATCAGACTTTTTTTTTCTCTATGTCTTGTTTTTATATGCACAATAATAATATGTGGTACTTCTGAAACAACTGCACACTTCCCAAATTGGGAGCTAATTGTCCTAAAGGCTTCTTGAGAGACCTAAGCTTGAGAGCTGCAGGATTTGTGGAGATATTTCTGACCTAAAAACTCAGCTGGAATTCTCACTGGTGCTCCTGGGAGCAGGAACAAGTCCTGAGACAGCCATATGCAGATTTTAACAGCAGAAACTCTTCTCTGCTGCTTATTAATCACTCTGGATTTCTTTACCAAGTTCATATCTCAGTATAAGAATCTTTCTTTCACACTGAAATGAATGGTCTAATGAGTGATCTACACCCCTCTGAGAAACATGACTCAGGTTCACAGGGGCAGCAAAAAGACACCAAAATTTTATTTAAAATCTTTTTTTTAGTATATTTTCTTTTTTTCTACTTATTTTCTTTCTATTATTTTCCTCATGATGCTGTTTTGAAAGCTTATTTTCTTGCATGGATAACTTTGGAGCCCGATTCATCTCTAAAAGCACATCAGATGCTAATGCCTTGAGGGACATGACAACATACATCAGCTAGCTTCAAGATCCTCACAACTCCTTTTCTTAAAGCAATATTTATTACTTTAAGACTTTACTCATGCATAGAAGCCATCCCAGTATTAACTTCCCTGTGAGGAGCTGTTAGATTAAGTAGGACATTTTGTCTTTGAGCCAGCATAAGGTTTTTGTGGGTTTTTTGTTGTTGTTCCTCTTACACTCCAGCAGATTTTTAACAGATTTTTTTAAGGATTATCTTTTAATCCTGACAGGCAATCGAGGTATCTTCCCAGCCAATTGCTGAAGGGTCCCACTGTTTATCCTGTGACATTCATAGTACACAAAAGTAAGGGAGATAAAGAATCAGGAGGCAAGAGATGTTGAAACCCCCACAGTGAAAATTCCATGATGACAAGAGACAGCTCTCTTGGCACTTGTTTTATTTTTTCCACTCCATTCCTCTGACATGCATGGAATGAAAGCTCTGTGTGTGCTTGTCTGGAAAACTCAGGGAAAATACAAAACCATGGAATATGAGATGAGCCCCTCAGCAAAATGCTCGCAGAGAAAACCCTTCTTTGGATCACCTGAGCTGGGGAGAACTGTGGGGATAGTTTGTCTGGGCAGAGTAACCCTTGCTTCTTGCAAAAATCTAAAAGGAATTTTTCTGGCATGTGGGCCAGTTCCTTAATGAACACTCTCATAACACTCTCTCCCTAGGGGAGAGACAGCAATTTCTGTCATTCAGGGAAGAAACAGAATGCAGAATTGGGAGAGGATTATCACTCTTATTTTGTGTCTTCTGCAAGCAAACTCTGTGGCCAACTTCTGGTCATGGCATCTCTTTGATACAAATATTTAATTATAAATCACCATCAGTGAGCCCAAGCCTTTGAAACCAAAATAAGCCAATGGCCTGGCTTAGCTGGGAATCAGCAGAGTCTTCCCAACACAATCCTGCAGGAGCTCTTGGAAAAATCATCCTGGTGCAGCTTGATCAAATGGGCTGCTGGTGAGGAGAAACGGGGCAAGCAGGAGGACAGTAATAGGAGAACACAATAATTGGCTGAAGAATTGGTGTTGGTGGCATGGTTTGGGGTTCAGTGGGACCCTGTGTGGGGATTTGCAGCTGCTTTGGAGAGATGAGATCCACCACAGAAGGAGAATTTTAGTAATGGTGGGAGAGGGACGGTGTGACCGGCAGTCCTGTGGGAGCAGAGGAGAGGATTGCTGAAAAAAGACACAGGGTGGTGTGGCAGGAAGGATTCCCAAAGCCACCAAAATGAGGTGTGGGCAGTGTGACCTTCAGACATGGAAGTGAGCAGGGAGGTGCCGACCAGGCACCACCATCATGGACAAAAATCCCAAATCCTCTGCAGGAGCTGAGCACCCTTGGGTGCTCAATGCACAAATTATCAGGAAAAAAACTGAGGTGTTACGAGATCTGTGTGAAGTTGCAGGGTTACAGTTTTGTTGGGATCATGGAGATGTGGTGGGTTGGCCCCTTGATGAAGTGTTGCTTTGGAGGGATGAAAGCTCTTTTAGGAAGGGCAGGGTAGGAAAACGAGGAAGAGTTACCCTTTACAGAGAGAGCAGCTGGAGTGCATGGGAAGCTGCCTGGGGATGGATGAGAAGCTCATGGGAAGTTCATGGGTCAGGATTAAAAGGAGAACAGCAAAGTGGATGAGGCCATCTAGAGACAGCAAGGAACAGCCTCCCCTTTGCAGACTCTGGTCCTCACAGGGGATTTCAACCACCCCAATATCAACTGGAAGGACAACACAGCAGGGCATAAATATTCCAGGAGTTTCTGACACACATGGAGGACAGCTTTAGGGATCTGATGTACAGATGGGAAAATCTTCAGATGGCCAGCAGAGGTTCGTCTCCAATAAATTTTACTGTCCTGGCAGCAGAAGGATTCTGGAGCCAAAGCATCCAAGGATTCAGCGCTTGGCACTGTGAGATGTAAATTCTGTTGGAGGTGGTTGCAACAGCATCACTCCTTTCCATACTCGTAGATGGCCACTCAGCTGAGCTGTAAGTTCCCCCAAAGTCTGAAACATTCCAGTATTCCCATTTCACACTGAGCATCTCTATTTTATATGTGCAAGCTTGTACTTTGATTGATGGTACTGCTTCCATGGAATCAGTTTTGTGATTGGTCTTAGGGAGAAGAGAATCCTTAAATCCTCACTTCCTCTGAAGAAAGTGTCAACAACACAGCTGCTAATATTTGTATTGGAACCTGATGAAAGCAAGTGTATTTTTCTCCAGTTTGTAGGCTTCTGTTTGTCTTGTAAGTGAGAAGAAAGTGACCTGAATATGAGTTAGTGCTCTTTTGGGGTTTTTTTTTTTTTTTAAATTATTTTTTGCCCATGGCAAAAGGAAATTATCTGTGTTTTAGAAAAGCTGTTTTTCCATACTACCTGTGTATGGAACCTTAATAGTTATGCCAGAATAACACTCAAAAACTACAGCCCTTATCTAAACTGCTCTAATTCAACTTCCACCACTTCTATCACTGTTTACAGCTCCATTGCATTTCACAAAGGCACAAGGAAAGACCCACGTTGTTCTGAAAACATTTTACAGTTTTAAAATCATCACATTTCTGACTCTTTTGAGCAGTTTTGGAACGAAGCTTTGTGTATCTGTATCCTTCTCTAAAATGGGAAAAGATCCCAAGCTCACATAGGGGCCACCTATTTTAATACAGCAAGAGCAGCAACACAGGAAGCAATTTACCAGTTCTCTACCTCTTTGTCCAGAAGGAATGTGCACAAATCTATTTTGCACAGGAAATCTGAAAGAATCATGGAGAATTTGGGTTGCAAGGGACCTTAAAGATCAACCACTTCCAACCCCCTGCCATGGGCAGGAACACCTTCCACTATCCCAGGTTCCTCCCAGCCACATCCAGCCTGGCCTTGGACAATTCCAGGGATGGGGCTTCTTTGGGAAACCACAGCTTTTCTGGGAAACTTGTGCAGGGCCTCACCACCCTCACAGGGAAGAATTTCTTCCTACTAAACCTACTGTATTTTTGTTTTAATCCATTCCCTCCTGTCCTGTCACTCCAGGCTCTTGTCAGTAATCCCTCTCCATCTTTCTTGCAGGCTCCTTTCAGGTATTTGAAGGTCACAATTAGGCCACCAAAAACCTTCTCTTTTCCAGTTTGAACAGTTCCAATTGTCTCAGCCTTTCCTCTTAGGAGAGGTGCTCCATCCCCCTAATTAACTTGGCCTCCTCAGAACAGATCAATGTTCTACTGTGCCAAGCTTAAGATTTCCTCAGACTTTATTTTTAGACCAATACTTATCCAGACTTAAATATTGGTGCTACTTGGCTTTTGCTTCACTTCACATCACTTGACTGTTGAAGTCTAGACTTTATATCTATAAATAACTGGGTGAAAAAGATTCTTAACGTGATCTAAAATCGATGGTCCTTCACTTAACAAACATCTCTGCCTGGTATCTGTCAGGCTGGAGCCCAGAGACCTGGAAAAAGAATTAAAGACATGGCAGCTGTTGCTTTCCTTCAGTCAGGATGAAGTTCTTGATGGGCCAGTGTGTTCAGTCTTTGAATGATGCTGCCATTCACAGAAGTGCCACATTGTCACTTCTTACCTAGTGGTGGTAACAGTGGCAATGAACTTACTTCAAAGGAAAAGGTATTTGCATGAATGCAAATGAGTTGAATATTTTGGAAGCTTTGGAATGCAGGGAGGGTTTTTCAGTTTGGGGTTTGCTTTTTTTTTTAAATTTTTTTGGTTTTTTTTCCTGTGAAATCAAGTCTACTTTGTTGCCTTTCTGTCCTGAAGGCTGGTTTGACACATAAACACTGTCAAGAGGGCCCATCAGCACATCCTCCTCCAGTCTGGCTGCCTGGATGGCACAGCCAGGAGTCTGTTGTCAGACTGCAAACTGAGCTGGGAGATCATTCAACTGGAGCCTTAACTAAACCCTCCTGAGTCATGTGCCTGAGTGGGACATCTGCAGAAAATGAACACATCTCGAGAAGAGTCCCTAAATACCTGAATGTAACAGCTTTAATATCCCTGATCAGCTGAATGTGGCCTGCAAAGTCTCTCCTTTGGTTAAGATCTCCAAGTGATCTCAGAGGAGGCTGTTATGGGAATGTGTACATTTATGTTCTTATTGGTTCCTGATGGATTGGGAAATCTTCTCTTGGCTGTGTTGCTTTCAGCCACTTGATAAGACCCAGAGTAACGTGTCAGTACAGAGCACAGCCCATGAAGGAAGGGTTCACTGGGGTGTTCCTGAATCTATTCCACTTCCCACCTCTTTGTCCACCTTCAGTTTATGCCCCGTCACCAGTTGTGTTTCTGTTAAGTCTAACAAACCTTTATTGCAAACCACCCCAGCTGCTGAAATTGTATGGTTTTATAATCCTTATGGTGTTATTATCCTTAATTACCTTGTAGGCAGCAATTTGAAGGCCATGGTCAGTGGGTCACTGGCACAGGTTGCCCACAGAAGCTGTGGCTGCCCCACTGCTGAAGGTGTTCAAGGCCAGGTTGGATGGGTCTCTGATCAGCCTGGTCTAGTGAAGGTGCCCCATGGCAGAGGGTTAGAACGAGATGATCTCTAAGCCAAACCATTCTGTGATTCTATGGTGTGTTTTATACCAGTGGGCTTTCCCTGTTTATCTGGACTGTAGCAGTGGTGGCCTCCACTGACACTCTCTGGGCAGGGCTGGACACCCTCAGTCTCATGGAGGTGCTGCTTGGTGACCTCTGCTGTGACAAAGTTGTTGGAGCCATATGTGCGACCTCTGACCGACTCGTTTTACTCGAGATAACAAGCAGCACAAAAATTGCACGAGCTTTTGTGTTTGCCTCCTCCTCCTGCTCTCTGTGAGTGGGATTTTTGTGTCATCCTTTGCATGGGGAATCTCACATTCAGCTCTCGTGCTGGCAGTGCTGGTAAAACAGCACATGCTGGTTTACAAGGAGAAGAGCGATGGGCAACTCAACACTTGCAAATTTCCTAATGCCTAAAGATTTGTCTGCTGTGTTTATTTCTGTGTTTGACCCTCCTAATGTGATTGGGCTGGTATAATTGCAGTTAATGAGCCAGCTAATTTTGTACAAGAAGCAAAGCTCTTCCTTCCACGAGGTTTATTGCCACCCGTAGGATTCCTCTCACATCAATTTATCCAAAGCAGTTTTTGGGAAGTTAGAACTGCCGTGGTCTCAGTTTCTAATAAAGCTGCAGTTGAGCAGTAAATGTCAGAAAGGCAGAAGCTGCTCAGGTGGGTGGTTTATTTCTGCTGGGAGGTGCAATTCTCTGCCAGACTGTTTGGGAAACATGACTTGAGCAGTTTAAGTAAATCAAATGAGCCATGTAAAGCAAAAGAGGTCAAGTAAGTAGTAAATATCAGTGACCTTGCGTGGTAGGTAAAATATATGATCTTTCCAAGACAGCAAACAGAAATAAAATATATTTATTTCTATGAATCCACACCCCTACCAACCTTATTATTCTGGTGACAAACTCGGATTGAAATTTCCTTCATCAGCAGTAGGAGTTGATAATTCAGCTGTGTGATGGAAAGTGAGTTTTGTGTTAATTGTAGACAAAAACGGACTTCTGAAAAATGCTGGATACAAATTAAATGAAGGGATTTATCTTTCAATTCACAATCTGGATTTGGAAAAAAAAATGTTCTTTACTTCTTTTTATTTGTAAATTTAAAGAAACATATTTTATTTTTCTTAACTTGGATGTCTTACAGAATTAAAAAAAAAATGTGTTGAGTGTAAATCCCAAGAAAAAGGTTGCCCAGAGAAGTTATGGACTCCCCATCCCTGGAAGAGCTCAAGGCCAGGTTGGACAGGGCTAGGAGAGACCTGGAACATTGGAAGGTGTCCCTTATGGCAGGGGATTTCAACAAGATGATTTTAAGGCCCCTTCCAATTCAAACCAGTCCATGATTTTCTAAATCTGTGAAAAGAAAGGGTGTGCTGTAGGCAATTATCTGGAATTTCCCATTCAAAGCTATTTGAGCTGTTTTTCCCTGTAAATTACTTTCAGAGAATATTTGGGGAATAAAAAAATATCTGACACACCCATAAATTGCTTCACAAAAAAACCCAAACCTCTTGTTGAAATAACTTTTTTTTTAATCAGAAAAAGGAAGGAATTAGGGGACAAAATTAATCGGGTCTGTTGTTTTGATATAATATCCCTACATATTAAAGGGTTTAAAGGTAGAGCCTTGGATTGATTATCCCAGGCCACCTGAGAGCATCATGTGGGAACTGAGGACCCCTTGGATGGGTGACTGAGAGTGTGCAGTGGTCCCTGGGTCCAGGACAAGCACCCTCAGGACACTCTTCATATGCTGACCCTTCTTCTGTGGCAAACATCAGGAATTTGAGGCTGCTTGTCTCTGTAAGAAAGAACAGTAAATTGCTTTGCAGATGCCAAAGTGATAATATTTCTGCACTCTGCCATTTAGCACCGAGCAGATGATAGGAGTTGTCTTATTCTCTGACAGGACCTGTTGTTTTCCAACAGCCACACACAGGAAAACACTTGAATTTTGAATTCCTGGGAGATGTATCCTGGCAGGCATGGCAAACCTCTGGCAGGGCAGTACCAGTTTTCAGCACATCCATATGCAGCAGCTAAGGCACTTGACATTTCCAAGATGCATTTCAAGGACAGTATAAATCATTCAGGAATAAGAAGTGCTATGAATTTATGATGGTGTTTGGCTGTTGCCCTGTAGCCACTTTTATTCATTCAGACCAAGGGGTTTGGGCTATTCACTGAAGAGAGCCAACAGGAGGAGCTGGTTATGACATTTTAGGGTACTTTGAATACTCTTTCCAGGCCTGCCTGGCAAATGGCGCTGAACTGATTGTTCAGTGCCTCAGTCTTTGCCTCTGAGGGTTGTGATGTGTCGTGTGGAAGAATCAAAGCTCTGCTATAGTCAGATGGGAAGGTAAGTTCTATCTGCCTGTTTTGGAAGGATAAACCACAGCTCCTGATGACACACAGTGCTGAAAATTGTATTTTCTTGCACCAATCTAAGCCAGTTGGCCCATTTAGCCTGAATTTAACATATGAGCACGATTATTGTATAAACCCTCTCGTGTTCAGAATTTATAACTCGATGTTTACATTGAAGTTTGCAAATTACTAACCCTGAGCCATTTTAAACTTTGCTCTGGAAGAATTTCCTTCCCTTTAACATCCACAGCTCTGTCTTCACTAAGCCTGAGGGCCTTTTGTTCAAGGAATGACACTCACTTAAAACTTTCCAAGTACATGGCAATTCGAATGGGCAAAATTCATTTTCACGCTGAAAGCAATTTCCCTCCAAACTTGGCTTTTAATTAGGAAAGAAACCTCTATGCATTACCAAAATACTCCTTTTTTTTTTCTTCTTCTTCTTTTTATTGTGCCTCTCAGTATGCTATATTGATTATTTTTAGCCAGAAGTTGTAGTGATAAAAGAGGGTTAAGCTTATTAAAGTGCTAAAAATAAAAATATACTATGAAAACCTGAAGGGGCCCATTTTGGTTACTGCCAAGTGGGAGCATTTAAAAATTCTCATTCATGAGCTCACTTTCCTGTCGTTCAAATGGTTTAGCTGAAATTCTGCCTTGTGAAATGAATCCATTGTTGCTGCTGTGAAAATTCAGGTCATGTGAGTGATTCCTTGAAAGATTAGGGCAAAAACCCCAATCCAGCCACTGTCAATCCAGTAATTTCCCATATAAGGCTTCTGTTGGTTATTAGAAGGACTTGATCTCAGGACACAGATAAATAGCTGGAGTTGAAAGATACCTCTTGGGGTCATCATTATTTCCATCTTTGTGTGATAAATGTGTCATAAAATCATAAAAAATTGAATCTAAAGCCTGGCTAGCTCTTTCACGTTCATTACTGCTACTGCAAGACTGTGTTTTAGATGAAAAATTATAAATATTTTCCTAATTCTCTGATGTATTTGGTTGCAAACACCATCTGCTTTGGTGCAGCCCTATCCCTGAGTTTATCAAAATGTCAACTGCATCCCCTTGGGATTTTTGTTCTCAAATTGTACAATAAATTTGTCACCAGAGTCTGAAGGCAGAAAGCTGTTGTGGGATTCCGTTTCTTTGAGAATTTCCGGACCCAGGGCTGGACTATCTCTTTTGTTTGGTAACAAACTCACTATGCCTTTTTCCCAAAGGGAAAGGAAAAGGCTAGATCTCTCCAGCAGGATTTTTCAGCCTACTGAGGACCCTGCCACCCTGGTTGCTCCATCCCCCAGTGAGGTACCTTGGCCAGGGTGAGGCTGTGGACCACCACTCGTGCAGCAAAGATTCATTGAAATGTCTGTCAGTGACATACTCATCACTGACATTAACATCATTGATTTATTACTTGTTTCTTTGTGATTTGAGCCAAACTCTCTTCTCTCTCTTTGCTTCCCTGTGTTAATCAGCAGAAATATCTGGTTAAATTGCTTTACATATTCATGCCTCATTATTGTAGAGTTTTAGAGCTGGTTTGGTGGGGTTTTTTTGTTTGTCTTAGTTTTTCCCCTGTGCCTCATGATTACAAGTTGCTTCAAAAAAATAGAATTTAAATGGGAGCTTTACTTATTCCAAGGCTGGTATTCCCCCACTGGCAGAAGGAGTGAGCAGAAACAGTTCCAGCAGGGCCCAAGCTCCCTCTGTGACATCCATCAACTCATCCAGGACATGGAGCATGTCCTTCTTACCTGGGAAAGCCTGTGCTGGGAAAAACAGAGATGATGTTCTCAAAAGCTCTGCCCAAGGTGTGGTTCTCCCATTCCAGGGAGAACTAAGGGGTGTGCACAGTGTTTAATTTTCTCTAACGAAGGCAAATCTCCTCAGGCCTCCCTGCAAGCAGAGAAAAGTGTTGGGTTCCTCTGGAGGGCCTTTGAAGGGAGCTAAATTAAGCTGCTTCTATGATTTCCTTCTTCCCGGGAGAAGTGCAGACAGATTACTCTTGTTTTAGAAGGATATATTTAATACATTTCTCCCCTGTAGCTCCTCTCTGCCTAAATGATTCATTTTCTGAGGCCAATCAGCCTTTAAGAGATGTTGAGCAGTGAAGGGTGTCTGCACTAAGATCCCAAGAAAATTTACATGACCAAGTTCTGTTGCACTGATTAGGCACTTGGGGTTTTGTTCTTTTTCTCTTTTGTTTATGGGGCATTTTTTTCTTTGCTTTGCTTTTCTAAAAATGTATTTTATTTTGAGTTATAATGGCTTAATTACCTTAACAGACTTTAAAACTGTTTCATTTAAAAATGGCAAAATGTGAATGCAAGCGCTTTCCACAAATTATCTGCAAACCCTCATTTCTTTGTCCAGCACAAAAGTGGTGAGATTAATTCATGTTCTTTCCTTTAGAACCTTAAAGAATAAATTACTTGAATCTTTTGTGGCTTGTCTTAATCCAACTTCTTATACTATTAATTGAAGAATTTCCACTGGTTTTATTAAGGATTAGAGAAATCCCTGGAACTTTATTCTACCTGAGGCTGAGTTTTCCTGATCGAGTTCATGCACCCTGTGGTTTATTTTGTGCTCAAAACCACCAATTTGATCAAGAAACAGACCAAGGGCACATCCTCTTCCACTGTGAACAGAAATTGGCTGCACGTCTCTTGGAGGATAAGATTTCCAAGACTTCTGCTGGAAAAACAAAATATTTTTTTGCAGGTTTTATACCATAGCTGTCTTGCTTTTTAAGCACAGTCAGGAGTCAAAGTTAATATTTGATTTTGATGGAAGTGGGGACCTGCCAGTTGTGATGGGTAACTGATAATCTTTCTTTTCCAGTCTCATTTTGATTCCTTCTGGTTCATCCAGGCTTCTCCCAGTGCCAAACAGAGCAATGTAGGGTGAGATTCTTCTCACTTCATTGTAGATTCCAGCAATTTTTCTCAATCTGAGCCATTTTACAGACCTCCGCTGCAGCTTGGAAATGTGGTCCAAGAGTTTGACTTGTGGTTTGTTTAATCTGATCAGCTCCTGGAGTGTGGGAGGAATTGCACACCATGGATTTGCTCTCTGTGCTATTGTCCAGGATGATTTGATCAAGAGCAGACACCTGAGCATGGTCAATAACCCACATGGACCCACATGAACCTTATCCCTGAGCTCTAACAACCAGATCATTTCAGGTGCCATGTCCCTTCTGTAATTTAATCCAGTAAATTTGTCAGTCTTGAGCCACTTTCTGTTGAATTCCCTGTCACTCTTCACATTGTTCTCAGAAGGAATGGGATGGATGTTCATCAAAATGGGTGTTGGTCCTACTTCCCAGCTGAACTCCAGGTCACAAACAAGAGGCTACTCCTCTCTTTATGCCCATGAGTAAATTGCTGAATTGCTGTTGGTGTAAAACCTTTTTTTTTTTTTTTGGTTTGTACCCTGTAATTATCTTCTTTTAATTTGCAGACAGCATTGAAGCCAACATTGAGGCCTCTTCTTCCAACGTAGAATCAGCCAATGAGCAGTTGGCAAAAGCAAGTCAGCACCAAGTAAGTGGCACTAAAGAAACCCTACAAATGCTTTCAGTGATAGTATTTACAATAAACAAAACACCTGGCAGCTGTGAACCACTGGGCACATGGATTTGTGCTACCTGGAAAGATGATAAAGCATATTCTAAGTAGGAACTAAACTTTTTTATATATGAATATATATATATATATATATATATATATGTTTAGATTACCATAACACAGACAATTTGCTTTAAAGTAGTCATTAAGAAATCTGCATATTAAACAGACATTTCCCAGTAGGAAAGTCAACAATTAGCTACTGTTGTTCTTGGAAAGACACCATAAAAAGCGCTTCATTTAAGTGCATATGTGCTTCTGTTTGGTGTGTTTCCCTATAATCAGGCAACAGTATTTTAAGAAAACAACTTGAGTTGTCAAACAACATAATGTGGTTGGTGAATAATGGCTGTGATGGTGGTGTTCAGCACATTTCAAAAGCAATTTGAGGGATTTTTTGTGAATTGTTTTTTTTTCCTTCATTGGAGCAAGAATAAAACATAAATACACACACACACATATACATACAAATATTCATAATTTTGAAAACGGCTTGCCCAGAAAGAACTCTTTGATGGTTATAGTAACTACTTTCTAGGGATGAAGCGGGGTGGGGGAATGAACAAAGTAAAAATTGTTATCAATTGCATTGTGACTGATAGAAAAAAAACCTGCTGGTTTTCTTTTTTCCTCAAGCATAAATTGGTGATTTTCATGTGTCTGGAATTTTGACAAAATGTAGCTGAGGTCCCTGAGAGCACATGGTGCCTGTTAGTTGTCCTTGGACACAGTGGATTCTGAAGCTCTGGGGCCAACCTCCAGACCAATGGAGTAAGACTCACAGGCATTTTACTCTGATGCAATCGAGTGATTTTAAAATTATCAATAGCTCATTTTCTAGTGAAATGCATTGTCCAAATTTTGGGTAATAAGAGTGAGTTTTGTAGAACTTTGATATTGCAGAAAATAAGCGCCGTCTTCAGCTGGACTTTGGTTTTTAATGTATATATATTTAAGATAATGTGTGTCACCCTGCATGTTATCTTGCATTCACTTTGAAAATAACTTGTTACATGAAGTCTAAAGTGAAACTGGAATGAATTTAATACTTGACCTGACTGTAGAGCTGATTGCAAAGCTGCAAATGAGTTAATGATGACTTTGGCTAGGAAGGTCGAAGAGGAGTCAGGCAGAAAATGAATGCAGCACAGTCTAAAGGCTCTGCTTTCTTCAGCCAGCAGGAGCTGCTGAAATAGCCTGCCCAGACAGGAGGCCCTTTTTTTCCTCAGATATGTTCATCAGGATAAAGATAAAACCAGTTTTAGCGAGGCAACCCCTGCCAGGGACATAAATATGAACTGATTGGTGTACATGAGAAAACAGAGTCTCTCTTTCACTTGAAACAAGCCCATAATGACAAACCTCACTCACAAAACTTTGTCTGCTAAAGGAAATGTGCAATCCAGATCTCCTGTGGAGCACAGGGAACTGTCCTGTGCCCTACTGGATGTGGATCACCAGAAAAATATGTGTAAACCTGTGGAGTCTTTACTTCGTTTTTGCCAGGGCTGGGATTTAACGCACGAGACATTATTTCTTGTTTGGACTCAGATTTTATTAGTTCTTTTCTGTATTACAGTCTCACACACTGTGAGTTCTACAGCACTTCACTCTAACAAACTAAAAATGGAAACCTATCTCTCTTTCTACAAGGCCCTTTAAGGATAAACTGTCCAATTAAGAAATGACACCTGAATTATTTTTACTTTTAACCCAAGAACCAAACACCCATGGCCCGAAATGAGGACTTTCTTGTCCAATTACACAAAACCACCAAAACCCATGGACAATAAGGTAAAGAAGGACCAGCCTCCTCCATAAAACCTCCATCTTGCTTTGTGTATATTACTATATTCTAAAACCTCAAACTCTAAGTTTTCCACCATGTGATATTACACAGTCCTATTCAAACTACACACCCATAATCCCAGTGCTATCATTCAATTTTGGAAGCTTCTCCATGGCCTCAGGTCAAATGTAGTGTTCTTTTGGGAGTCAGTGTCTGTCAGCACAGAAAATCTAAAACTCTCAGCAGCCAGGGTTCCAAGATAAACCCAGCTCACTCTCTGTCACCATGAGCAGAGAACAAGGTGACGTTTTTGTCACTTCCACAGCTGGCCTGCTGGCCTGGGGCTGGTCAAATTGCACGGGATGCCTTACACCCAAAGGGACACGGTCCCCGTGGTGGGACAGGAAGGTGCCACAGCCCTCAGGAATGCTGCAGGGAGGGAGGCTGATGCCCCTTGCATACATTTGGATGATGCAGTGTGAGTGCAGGTCATCCTTCCTGGTGGTTTGCCTGGTTTTGGATGCTTTGGAAATATCTGGGATGGGTTTGGGAGAGTGATCAGCCAGATGGCCCTGTGGGTGAGCTGCTTTTAAGGGACCTGCCAGAGCTTTACACGCTCCAAATTCCATCTGGCTCATCTGTGCTGCTCAGGGATCAAAGGCACAAACTGTTTCTTAAATCTTACTGAGCAGTTTTCCTTCTTATGTTAAACTGCTAATTCATGGGTATGTTTGCTTGTTACTTATGTTACAGTGTGATTATCCTGTAAATGCAGGCTGGCTTACAAACAGTTGTTATTTATTGGTGTTTATATGTATATAAACGTGTGTGTGTGTGTGTGTGTGTGTGTGTGTGTGTGTGTGTGTGTGTGTATGCAGTATTTTATTAGTCAATGTAGTGTTTTTATTAGTCTATCAACAAATGTATACATAAATTGGGAAATCAGAAAGCTCAACACCGTTGAAACATTTGAGTTTAGGACTTTCTGTAGAACTTAATGGAAGGATTTCTGTCAGGAATAATGATTCAGTGGCTGGTTATTTAGCATAATATTTGCATGTAACCCATGCAGTCACTTCAACAATACAACTTGGAGAACCTGTCCCAACCTACACATTAACATAACAAAGAACCAGTAAATAGTTTTTACTTAGTTACTCAAAAATAAGACATTTAGGTTCCCTGAAATGATAGAAATGTTAAAAAAATGTAAATATCTTCACAAGAAGATCCTTTGTCTGCATTTTAAATTTGGTAAGGTGCTCCTTCCTCTTGAGATGTGTGTGCTAACAGCAGTGTTTTATTGCTCTGAGTCAATTCTCATGTGCCCCATCTAAACTCTAAAAGATTAGTGGGAGCTGTCAGAGCTTTGGAATATGCATATATATAAAAATGCATATATATAGAAGCAGATTTTTCATCTTTAATTTTAAATTATAATTGGAAAATAATTGTTTCTGCCTAAATTTATTTTTACTACACGTCACAGTTAAGCTGGGTCAGTGCATTATCTGTGGGAACACATAGGGTCAAAATGCAGATGAAAGCAATGAGTTGAATATTGATACAATACAAAATGTACTGATACTTTTTTTTTTTCCATATGAAAACCCTGTTGGTCACAGAAATCTGATAATTTTGACTTTTTATCCCACTTTCACTAGAAAACCTGAGTTTCAAAAATGACTGAGAAACAAATGTGGCAGGGAGAAGCCAGTAGAAGTTATCTCCTGCACTGGTCCTGCTTTCATACCTTTCTTTCCAGTGAGGGTCTCATTTCTCTTGGGCCTTGAGCAGGAATGATGACTTCTGCCATTAATACCAACAGCCCAGGTTTGCCTCTTGAAATTTCCTTTTCCCTGCCCCCAGAGAAAATGATTCATCCCACCCATCTCAAGACGCCAATTTGAACTTGGGTCAAACTGCTCTCTGGAAGAGAGGGATTTATTAGACCAGTTATGAGTGTTTTTGGTGGTGATGTGTGTTTAAGTGTCTAAACCTCCTTTCCATGATACATGAGGAGTAATTGCTTTCAGCACTTTGTGTCTCATCTCACAGGAGATGTCTGACATAGGTATGTCTGCTGGCTGCCTCTTAGGACAAGTTTGTTCTCTCCTTTGGCCATTAAATTTAGATTATATCAATTATACTACATATATTAAATGGAAAATTAATCCCATGCCTATCACCTGTCTCTTTATTGGGAAAAATGGAATATGTAGATGCCCTACCTACCCTTGAGGTTAGTTTAGGTGGGCTGGACATCCCACTAAAGGGATGGCTGCGTGGAGATGAGCACTTTTACTTTGCTTTTTGCTCACTTTGCTCAGAGCTTCCTGCAGGTGGATTGAGAGGAAGGAGAAGAAACCAACACAGACTCCACGGGTACACATTAAACCAGTTGCTCTTCTTTTTTCATGCAAAGTTTGGCCTAAGTTCAGCTTGGCCTCACTGACTGAAGGACTCTGTGTGCTGACTGCTGGAGCAAATTTGTTTTGGAAGAGCTGCTTGTGTTGCTCTGAATAATGCTGGTTGCTTTCCTTCCTTGTAGCCTCTGTGGAAGTCAAGCTAATTTGGGTTCCCTGGCATTGCAAAGGCAAACAGCAGTTCAGTGACCCACTTGTGTAGTCTAAGAACAATGAGTTTTTTTCCAGTAACGAAGCAATTCCTGGGTCTGGCTATCATGGGTACACTGAGGGGCACTTTGAAGGCTGGAGCTCTGAGGAAAAGAAGCCTCATAAATCTGTGATATTTGCAGAGATCTTATTGCCTGGGGACCACTGATAAGGGACTGTCTTCAACCTTTGCTCAAATAACTCATTGGTATTGTAACAACAACAGAAAATTTGAGTTTCAAAAATCACCTTCTCAGAGTCATTGAATTTTTGTGGCATGGTAGCCAAAGCACTTTTTGCTTATAAATATTGTGACAATGAAGATCATCTCCTCCTCTTCACTATGGATATGCTCCAAGACCTTGTCTTTTGCTGCCACTGAATAATTTTAACTTTAGTTTTATAATTAAGAGCCAACTGGCACCATCATTGCACCCTGACCTGTGCAGCAGTCATGCAGAAACTGCAAAGCCATGGAGGACCAGCATGGTTGGATTATCTTGATGCAAGCTGAGGCCATTTCCCTTAAACTTGTTACTTTTTACCTGGGTGACAAGACTGACCCCCCCACCTGGCTACACCTTCCTTTCAGAGAGCTGTAAAGAGCAAGAAGGTTCTCTCTGAGCCTCCTTTTCTCCAGGCTGAGCCCCCCCAGCTCCCTCAGCTGCTCCTCATCATGATACCTCAGGTTTTGGCTTTTATGTTTTTCAGATTCTTTACTGCTTTAGTGTGGGTCTGAAGTTCATATTAGGGGAAGGTGAGCTCTCTTCACAGAGCAGAGAGACAAAACAATTCCTTCTCTAGCTGGGGACCAAGGATAAATGATCCAAATCTCAGGCCCAAGAGCATAAACAACAAGGACTGAAGAGAGGAAAACGAGAAGAATGGGACTTCATGGGGTAAAGCTTTCATTTCCAATATGCAAATGGACCAAAACTTGTAAAAGTGAGAGATGCTGTGACCGGTCATCCATTTGTGTCCATTTTGGCTTCATCTTGGGTATAGCCCTGGCTGGGCTCTTATATAACCCAAAGTGTATCCATTGAGGCCTTTTAATAAATCCCTACTTTATTCTTTAACTCTGTCCAGCCTCTGTTCTAGGTCAGCCTTCTCAAGGCATCAATCAAACTCGTGCTCTAGACCCTCCATCAGCACCAACTGGTTGGAGTAAAACTCCTGCCTCCTTTTTTCCTTGCTCACTGGCTCCCTATAAACAGCAGACTGAGCTTTAAGGTTGTCACGTGCTTTATTTTGAAGCAGCTTCTGTCTGTGCCTGCTTTTTTACTGTATTTTAATGCAGCCATTTACAGAAGAGCTGCTTTCCGTGGGAAGCGGTGTTGGAGTCAGCGCCAGTCCGTGTGATAAATGAACTGTGTGAATCCAGCAACTTAACCTCAGCAAGGTCTGAGCCACAACATTTATTTAAAACTCTCTTTGTTTTCTGTAAATAATGGATCTGTGTGATCAAATATTTATTAAGAAAGGGGTTGTTTAGAGCTTTTGGATGTTTCTGTGTATAAAGGTAAAATCTTTCAGGCCATTTTTAATCACAGCAGAACATCTCTTCATTTGTACTATCCAAAAGGGGGAGATGCCTGATCCAAGTAGTATCTTAGTCTTTTTTTTTTTTTCCTTTATTATAAAACACCAACCGTGAAATTTTTGGGAGAAAAATTTAAAAAATTATCCATTGTGAGCTTATTTTTTGTTTAAGCACAAACCGTTCAAGGAGGAAGTGGAAGGGGCATGAGTGGAGAAGAGAAGGAATCCAGAGGAGACCACAAAGATGATTTGAGGGATGGAGAACCTCTCCTGTGAGGAAAGGCTGAGAGAATTGTGATTGTTCAGCCTGGAGAAGGGGGGACTCCAGGGTAAATTTATAATTTATTGTGTAAACTTACTGTCTACTTACTTTGAGGTACCTAGAGGGGGATACAACAAATCTGGAGAGGAACTTTTACAAGGGAATAGTGATAAGACAATGAGGAATGGCTTTAAACTGACAGAATGTATGTTTGGATTGGATAATAGGAAGAAATTCTTTCCTGTGAGGGTGGTGAGGCCCTGGCACAGGTTGCCCAGAGAATCTCTGGTTGCTCCATCCTTGGAATTGCCCAAGGCTAGGTTGGTTGCTTGGAGCAACCTGGGATAGTGGAAGGTGTCCCTGCCCATGGCAGGGGTTGGAACTTTATGATCTTTTAGGTTCCTCCTGGCCCAAACTATTCTGTTATTTGATGTGATATGAAAGACTTGGGAACAAGTTTAGTGGTGATCCATTGGTGATCAATCCGTTTTCTCTGGTGGGAAGATGAGTAGGTAGAACACAAATTTTACTGACTCTTCACCTCGGTGGAATGCAGCTCTGGGGCTGTTCCAAGTCAAGAATATTCTTATTTTAAGAATATCAGTTACACTGATTGTGGTGGCCTGCATCCAGTATTTCAAAGGCAAGAATTTTCTGTTTGAAAGCTCTGAGCAAGTCTGATCTGTGACAAGTCAGAGATGGCAGAAGGAAATCACAGACTGTCTTTTGTTTTTCTAATTCATTTGTTTAATAGAATCTCTTTCCAGGGTACAATTTAATTTTGAGGGGTCAGAGATTAAAAAGCAATTTTCCCTTGCTAGCAGCAGCATAAACTAGTGAGTTACATTTCTCTTAATGGCCTCATTTAACAGAGGAGTGAACGGAAATCCTTGGTTACTGACTGGAAAACCACACATAGACTCATCTTTGTGCCCAGTGGCAGCACATATAATAAATTGCCCTGCTCAAAGGTCAAAACTTTGAGAAATTGTATTAAACTTACTTCTTAATAGGCTAGAGATACCAAAGAGTTAGGAATATTATCATGGGAGATGCATACCTAACTGGGAGACACGGAAATGAGGAACAGAATTTAAGCATCCTTGAGTCCCAGCTGTGTAGCCTGAAGTGTTATTGCACTGGGCTGTGAGCTTGTCACATCTCATCAAGCAGCAGAATGGTCGAGCTTGGTCAGTGTTTGCACTGGAAACCTCTGCTGAAAATCTGCACATGCAGGCAGCAGTGCTCTCCTGCTCGGTTTTGCTTTCTGGTGCAGGGACACTGTCCAGGCAGTGTCACCATTCCTCAGGTATTTCATGTGAAGTCACTAAAGTGTTAAAGAGTCAGAGGAGGCCACAGAGATGCTCAGAGGGTTGGAGACCCTCTGCTCTGGGGCCAGGCTGGAATAGCTGGGGGAGAGAGGAGAAGGAGAAGGAGAAGGAGAAGGAGAAGGAGAAGGAGAAGGAGAAGGAGAAGGAGAAGGAGAAGGAGAAGGAGAAGGAGAAGGAGAAGGAGAAGGAGAAGGAGAAGGAGAAGGAGAAGGAGAAGGAGAAGGAGAAGGAGAAGGAGAAGGAGAAGGAGAAGGAGAAGGAGAAGGAGAGAAGAGAGAACTCTGGGGAGACTTCAGAGCCCCTTCCAGTGCCTAAAGGGAAAGGAAAGGATACCTGGAGAGGGAATTTTAAGAAGGACCTGGAGTGGCAGGACAAGGCGCAATGGCTTTAAACTGAAAAAGGGTCCATTTCTATTAGCTGTAAGGATGAAATTCTTCTCTATGAGAGTGAAGGCCCCAGCACATATCACCCATCCCTGGAAGTGTCCATGGCCAGGTTGGATGGGGCTTGGAGCAACCTGGGATAGTGGAAGGTGTCCCTGCCCATGGTGGGGGGTTTTGTACGAGATTATCTTTGAAGATCCTCCCAACCCAAACCACTGGGTGGCTCTAAAGATGCCACATTGGTTTTCAAAGCCACAGTGAAACTAATAGTTGACATCTACTGTGGGGATTTATATTCCAGTTCCTGTGTCTTGATTTTTAACTTGATTTACTTGATGAGCACCAGTTTAAGAATACACCTTTCCACAGGAACAGTGTAAGTGACCTGCAGTAAGTATGGTGTCATCTCATCAGACTTGGTACTTAAAATTTAGGCAGCTGGAAGAAAACAGGCTAAGCTTCCTATCCCATGCCTCTGTAAGATTGTTCTTCCTGTTTCTCTTGGATATTGTACCTCAGTCTGTGATGAACAGTGCCCAGGGGGTGAACATTTTGCTTTCATGCTGACAGACAAGTACCTTCAAAAAACCACTTTAATAGACAGGGAAAGTTTGACTTCTTTGCCTAGAAACTAATATTTAATATCTTTTTGTGCTGAGTAGGGAATCCTGCTGCCCTTCTGGCTTCTGCTGTGGAAGGCTGTTGTTCCTCCCCAAACCACTTTCACCTGTGTTAGCTGTGTATAAATGCTGCAAAGAACCAGGGGCATCTCCAATGGTCGTGAAGTAGCTGAGAAAGTAAATGCTTATTCACCTATTGTGCTTTAATAACTGTATTGATCATGAAGGGAAAATGATATGTAAGGAGAAAAAAGCTACAGAAAATGAAATTGCTTTTATTTCCACTTTGACAAGACCGTGAAGCACTTTAATCAAAGGTGTTTTCCATATTCCTGCAAGAAATCACAGGCCTGGTAGGACACCTTTGTAGCACAGCTCTGGGGTTGTGGCCCAGCACTATCAGAAGCGGAGAATGGGAATTTTTAAGTTCAACTTGTGCTCAAGAGGAGAAAAGAGAGTCAATTATAGCCTTTCTAAATCTGACTCCAGCAACACGCAAAGCTCTTAGAAACATTTTGAAATGAGGAATGAAAAGCAAGGAGTTCTGTGCAGGGACAATTTGGGATTTCATTTCCCTTTGAAAGGGTCATTGCATATGTCTCTTTGTGAGGGGAAAGGATTTCCTTAGACAAAGAGGCACTTGACTTCTTGGTCTTCAGAGAAATACTATCTACAATTCTATCACGTGAGGGTTGTCCTTGTTTAGAAGATTCATTGGAGAAGCTTCTTCTTGCATGGCCAGCTCTGATGTCTCTTAATTTTGTTCTACCTCACACGCTGTTATAAATTCAGCTCAAGCCTTCGGCAAAATTCAGTCATTCCTAAATTCCCTGCTGGGGAATTAAGAGATTAAGGTTATTCTGTGGAATGCATTTAGGAGACTAGGAAACATCTATAGGAACCTGCTCCTCTTCATAAAGCACAACTTCATTTTTCCTTTTTTTTTAAGATGACTCTAGGAAAAACTATTTACAAGGTGGGTGGAAAATTCATTATGATTTTTATGTCACAGTAAGTGCCACATTTGATCCATTTTTAGTGGACTTGGGTCTATTCTTCATAGTTTTTTGGTTTTTTGTCTAGTGAGCCATTCTTCCTTTTTACAGACAACAATGCTGTCCATTTACAAGAAACAATTCTTGCATCAGTTCTTTTTACTGTAGAAGACATTTTTCTTACACAGACCTGAAGCATATAAAAAAAGTAAAATAAACTCTATTTGTATTTATCTTTCCTCTTTAGAGTCCATCCCAGTGGATATTACCTTTTTTCTGAAACATTTTTTTTTTGGTTAAGAGTTTAAAGAAAAGGGAATAATCTGTAACTTCATGCTTTCATTGATGTCAAAGGCACATTAATGGAAGGAGAATAGAGCTTTATCCGCTATACAGATCACATTTGCTGATTTAATAGTACTGGAGAGAATTCATGAGCATGAAGGTAAGTCTATTTTTTACCTAAGCAGAGAAATCTTAAATTCTACTCACAGTTTCCAAGTTTCCCCTGACTCTTCCCAGCTGTGCCTTTAAAAGGGTTTATTACTGAATATTGAGTAGTATAAGGATGCTAATCTTGCTCTAGTTGGAGGGATTGCAATCTTGTTAATACCAGGCCATATTTCTCCCTATCCAGGCAAGATTTAAATAGATCTGAAACTAGTGAAGAAACAATTAAACCTAATTTTTGGTGACTATCAGCATGGCTTCCTTACATCTCAAGAAGAAGAAAATCCAAGTGCTGCTTTTCTTTGCCCCAAGCAATGAACATGAACATGAAATTGATTATATCTCAGCTGATGCATGAGGTGGGATCCATCTCAACTAACTTTGGTGTTTCCAAATCAGGAATTAATCACTGCCTGTGTTGCCCAGCTGCTTTACATCCTCACTAGAGATCTAGGAAGTATTTTGATTTCATATGGCTGCTGAAAGATGGGATCAGTGATGCCAAAGGATCCCCCAGACTCTGGGATCTGTACCAGCCCCAAACGTGGCTGTGCCTTATCCCTCAGGTCTGTGTGGATGTGCCAGATCCCACAGGGCAGCGCAAATCCAGGTGTTTGTCTTTATGTGGGAGTGAGCCACGCTGAGCAGGAGAGATCCCATTGCAGGCCAGTTCGTTCTGCCTGGCTTGAGAGCACAAGCTTTACCTTCCTCCAAAAAAAAATCTCTAATTAATTTTACTTGAATGCGGCTTTAATTAATTTAATTCTCTATTAAATTAATTAATCCTTAAGTGGCTTTTGTGTGAGTCTTCATCACATTAGAAGAGGGCACTTTAATCTCCTGCCTGGTGCTGGGTGCTCCCTTGGAGGCATGGGGCAGGTACTGAGGGCATGGGAAAGCAGCAGGAGTGATCCAAGAGCTGCCAAGCCAGGCTGCAGAGGGAAGATTACAAAAAGAGTTGCTTAAGCTAAAAAAGAAAAGATAGAGTTGAAGATAAAGGCCTCCTGGTGCATAAAAGTCTGCTGCAAAGAGGAAAAGAATAATCGCTGCTTTATTTTTGTTTATTACAGTTGGGAAGAACAAGAAGTAATGGACTTAAGCTGCAGCAGGAAAGAATCAGGGTTGATATTAAGGAAAGCTGTTTAATGATAAGGAGATTGAAATACTTCCTGGGGAGATTTTAGAGTCTCTAGCACTGGGTATCTGTAAGAGTATCTAGTGAAACATATTTCAGGAATGGTGTTTGTATAATTGCTTTTACTGTTGCCTGTCAGATCACGTTACAAGGTCCAGTGTAAACAGGACGTTCATATTGTATCACAAACCATCATTATCTAATCAGAAAATGCTACAGCCGTGACTTATTCTTTGATTTTCATTCTCATTCTCTCCTCGTCCCCTGCCTTCTCTTCTCCAAAGCTCCTGTTAACAAATTGCTTTAGGGCCAAAATCACTGATTTAGTTTGACAAAGGTGATGAGATTCAGCATTTTCTGTCAGCTCTGCTTAGACTGGGTGCTGGGGACAAATCATAGAATTATGGAATGGCTTTGGTTTTGGACCTTAAAAATCATCCCGTTCCAAATCCCTGCCATGGTCAGGGACACCTTCCACTATCCCAGGTTGCTCCAAGCCCCATCCAACCTGGCCTTGAACACTTCCAGGGATGAGGAAGCCACAGCAGCAGCCTGTGTCAGGGCCTCACCACCCTCACAGGGAAGAATTTTTGCCTAAAATCTCATCTACATCTACTCTCCTTCAACTTAAATCTATTAAATCCCATAAATAACTTTATCCCAGTATTTTCTGCATGGCTTTCAGGTGCCCCAGTTTGTTCTCCAAATTATTTCCACAGAAGTGTAGTCAATAAAATCATGGTGGGTGTCCTCAGCAGTCCTTTGGATGAGGCAGCTGAGCCACACAGGCATTGATTTGACATTTGTGGGAGCTGGCATTGTACTCTCTTTTAAGGGTAACAGATAATCACCACATTTCACTTTAACAAGCTGTTGGAATTCTGAGTCTGGTTATGTTTGATTAGCATCAGGGCTGGAAATAAGGAGGATTTATAGGACGAGGGAAAATTAATGTGATGGTAGAATTCAGGAGCGAATGTATCCCTGCTGCTGAATTAAACAAGGCCGGGGGCTGTCCTGTGAATCCAAGGCCTTCTTATGTCCTCATGATTAAATTATGAAATAGAAACATAGGATGCTTTGGGTTGAAAGTGACCTTTAAACGTCACCTAACCCTGCAATGAGCAGGGACATCTCCTGTGCAGGAAGAGGACAGCATCCAAACACTCCACTGGGAATTGTCCCTACCACGTGCTATGCAGGACCTGGGTCATTCCTTGGGAGAACAGGACAAAGCTGCACCCAACTGAATGCATGGATGATGAAGAGTCACCTTTTGTGGCTCTGCCTCATCCCTCTTTGAGTTATGAGTACAGAAGCAGCTGCTTTGTGCTGAAGTTTGTGCACAGACACTCCTTGCTTATTTTCCCCTTGCCCCAGGGATTTAGGCCAGGTCTGAGACACCCCCCTCTGCATCCTTGGATTACAGAGCTCTGAGATGCCTCCACAGGAGCAGCACCTTTGCCTGGGAGATAAACTGAAATTCAGTCCCTTGCTCTTGGTCCCTGCCTGAGCTGTGTCGTTACTCTGCCCCTCTTGCTCATGCACTATGCTGAACCTGACCCACCTCACTCATTTTTCTCTCTGTCTTGGCCTTGGATCTCCTTTAATTCCTGTCTGGAGGTCCCTGACCCTTGGGCTGACCCTGAGTTTTGCCACTGGACCTGCTCAGGTGCTGTGGGACTGAGCCCTTGGTGGTGAGGGTGCTGCCCCAGCTCCCCTTCCTGCCACCCCTTTTCCTGGTTTTCCCTCCCTGGAAGGGCAGCTTGGGCCTGCAGCTCCCTGGAAACTCAAAATAAAAATTCTCTCAGGGGTCCATAAATTTAATCACTTTGAATGGTTTTTAAAAAAGCTGAGCCCAGTGTTCACCAGCTCTGGTAGCTGAGCTGTGAGTCACGAGAAACCTGGATTTTGTTTCTGGTGGTCCAGTCAGAGATTAACATGGTGTGCCCCTTGTGTGGTTCAGTGGTTTGTTTTGTTTTGTTTTGGTTTTGTTTTGTTTTGTTTCTTTTTTTTTTTGTTGTTGTTGGTGTTTTTTTTTTTTTTGTCTTTTTCTGTTGTTTTTTTTAGGGACATATTTATAAACAGAAAAAACATTTTTTGACCCATAAATTTTGAAACAGCTGTGGTGTGATCAGTGGGGATATTGAATAGCTTTAATACTGATGCTACTTTTCCACAGCCAAAAGGAATTCTTAATTTGATAAGACAGGGGGTTTTTTTGGTGCTAAAAGAGATAATAGAGTCAAAATGAAGAGGGGACTGAAGCGCTACTTGGACCCTTGGGCTCTGATAGAGACTAATCCCAAATAACAAATGGAAACAAATCTTTTCCACCACGATCACAAAGGTGATGGTCATTAATTGTCTGAAAGCCTCTATAAATGGCAACGAGAATTCACAACTTTTAGGAGCAGATATGCTGGAGGACAAAGGAGAGATGACATATTTCTGTATCAACCTGGAAATTCACTGTAGAGAGAAAAAGAATGCTGAATATAGGTACTGCTTGCATAAAGCTGAATTGTGTTGGCAGGGAAGACACTGAATTCTGGGTATTGCATTTAGAGAGGATTTAAACATAGCAGAGGATCAGCAGCAAGCCATAAAGTAAGACCTGAAAGTCCAAGGATTTGGAAATGAGAGCAGCATGCCCAAGACCAGGCAGCAGATTGATCTATGCAGCAGGAAATGAGAGCACAGAGAAATACAAAGCAGCAGAACGATGTGAGATACAAAGTCGAGCTTACTTTTAGATTTTTTTTTAATTTTAAGTTGCTCTCTAAATACTTGGAGCACTTTCCAGCATGCACTGAAAGAGCCACCAAGTCATAGCCTGCTTTGGGTGTCATTGCCTTGAATCTGGAGAATCATCGTGGAATTGAGACAGGAATAATCTGGTAGAAAGAAAGAAGAATACACCCCCCACTCTGCCCGTGCTGCTTCTGCACCAGCTGAGGGATGTTGTCTGCTCTCCCCAGCCCTGGTGGTTGTGAAATGCCTGCTGTGCCTGCTGGCTGTGGCACTCAGCCTGCTGCATCAATGCATAAACACCCAGTGGACCCCAGGAATTGGATTACATCTCCAACATGATCCCCAGCCTTTTCCAGCAGTGCTGCCTTTAGTGACAGGCAGCCTGGGTGCTGTTTTATTGCTTTTTCCCTGGTCTTCCTTGTATTTTAGCATCCAAAACTAGTTAGGATTGAGCAACAGAAAGAAGCTGTTGAATCGGTGTCGTCCAGCAGATCAAACAATCCTGGTGTCCCTGCTTTGTTTGCATCCATGAATAAAATGTTGGCCCCTGTGTAGCCATCCACAGATGGCTCTTCAGAGAGAAAGAGTCACAAACTTGTAAAGCTTTGCCTCATGGCTGGAGTTTTTGTGGTCCATCTTCTACATGCAGTTCCAATCCCTGAAGATCAGGTGAGGAGTCAGCAGAATTTCTTCATAATAAAATCAAAACAAAACAATTTCAGATCTATTGATGGAGAGCAATAAGAAAAGGACTCACCTCCAGAAGGTGGAAGGGAAGACTTATTTTTCACAGAATTGCAGAATCATTGAGGTTGGAAAATACCTCCAAGATCACGGAGTCCAACCTTTGAGCAATCACCACCTTGCCCACTAAACCCTCTCAGAAAGTGCCACATCTGCTCATCTTTTGAACACTTCCAGGGATGGTGACTCCACCACTTTCCTGGGCAGCCTGTTCCAATGTTTTACCACTCTTTCAGTGAAGAGTTTTTTCCTAATATCCAAGCTACATCTTCTCTGGCATGACTCGAGGCTGTTTTCCATTGTCCTGTCTCTAACTGCCTGGGAGAAAAGGCTGATCCCGAATTGTTGAACTTACCTGGAGCAAGATGAAAGATGGGCAGGGATATGTCAGGGGTAGAGCAGCATCAGGAAATGACCTGAGTAGCCTGAAAAATCTGTGTAACTTCAACTGTAGCAACACATCAGACAGCAACTTGTAT
The DNA here is from genome assembly GCF_048771995.1 of Taeniopygia guttata. Taxonomy (NCBI): domain Eukaryota; kingdom Metazoa; phylum Chordata; class Aves; order Passeriformes; family Estrildidae; genus Taeniopygia; species Taeniopygia guttata. The sequence continues at coordinate 148,847,518 of NC_133026.1, read as the reverse complement.
TAGAAGAGCTTCAGCACAAGTCCCCAAAACTCCCCAAGCTGAGAATCACAAAATTAAATAGGCTGGAGATCCTCAAATCCTAGCTATCACAAAGCACCACCTTTTCAACCAGATGATGGCACTGAGTGCCACATTCAGTCTTTCCTTAAACACCTCCAGGGATGGTGACTCCACCACCTCCCTGGGCAGCCCCTTCCAGTGTCTGATCGCCCTTTCTGTGGAAAAATTCTCCTAATGTCCTCCCCTGGTACAGCTTAAGACCATGTCCCCTTGTCCTCTGGCTGCCTGGGAGAAGAGACCAACCCTCAGCTGGCTACCTCCTCATTTCAGGGGGTTGTGGAGAGTGGTAAGATCCCCCCTGAGCCTCTTTTTCCCCAAGATAAAGCCTTTGTAGCTCCCTGCAGGTTCATTAAGTCTGTCAGCATGCTGAGTGCATTTATGTGCAGTTAAGCTGCACCCTGAGCTGGCTCTGGCTTGACACCTTGCTAACAAAACATGCAGCCCTTGAAAGCACTGTCAGATGTCAGCCTGGGAAAAGCTGCAGATCGATCCAGCCCTGCTGTGGCAGTGCAATACGTTATTTTTTTTTCCCAGTCTGGATGTCCCTGCTGGCAAAACAGAGGCTGCATCACTAAATGTATAAATGGATACCTACATCTACAGCCCAAAGGTGGCAGGTGGAGGGAAGTTCCTACTGCTCCTGTGTTGCCATGGAATGTCCCTGCTGGATGTGATGGACAGTCAAGAACAGAGGATTTTTAACCAAAACCAAGATTTACATTAATTGCATTTTTCTCAGTTTCCTTTCAATCACCAAAAATGTTAATTTCAAACTTCCTGGGACTTTCCTTGTGATAATCATAAATGGTTTAGGTTGGAAGAGACCTGAAAGATCACCTAGTTTCTGATCCCCATTGTCATCAGCACAGTCTTAATCACTCTTTTTTAGATTGTATTTGTATTTATGCTCTGTTCTGCAGCTGGCTGGGGAGGATTGTGCTGCAAAGCCCATCACTCATCCCACCAACATCTGGGAAAGCCCTGTGTCACCTCCAGCTGGGAATGGTTCAGCAGCACTCCTGTATATTAGTTGGTCTCATTCCTCTTTCACTTTTTGTTGGTTTGGTTTTTTTCCATGTTTCAAAGAAAACTATGAGGATTTTCTACACTCCTGTGAGAATTATTCTTCACTCCTGTCAGACTATCATTTGCTTGAATGGCTTTTTGAGAGTGTTTTTTTTGGGGAATCACTAAATATCCCCTGCCACAATGTTAGTCTAACACATTTCGTTTGATTTCACTCACTGCTAAAAAAGCCATCCTTTTCTATGAGTATTTTTGCTATTTATTAATTAACTTGTCTCTCTAGGCCATATTTTCTCCCAGTCTTTTCCTAAATGTTCCACCTGTAGCTGATTTTTTTTATGAACCTTATCGTAAGTGTGGATGCTCCACTCCAAACTCATTTGTCTACATGCAAAGCGAGTCAATCTGTGACCCACTGATGCTCAAAATGAAAGCAGAGGTAAGCAGCAGCAGTGAATTACGGTGTCTTTCTTGCATTTACACTAATTTGGTACATCAAGGCTTAGCCATCTCTACCTTCACCAGGACAAGGGAGGAGAGCCGGGCTGTCTTTGCTAGAACTCTTCCTTTATTTGAGGAGAATTTTTCATTGCTCAGCTGTCAGCATTTTTTGGGTTGCCAAAAATAAGAAAATACATTCAATTCCTTTATGGAATTATGGAACTCTTCTTGTTTTGTTTTGTGTTTGGTTTATTTTGTTGTTTTTTTGTTTTTGTTTTTGTGGGTTTTTTTTGTTTTGTTTTGGTTTGGTTTGTTTGTTTTTTTCCTGGGCTAATGCATGAAAATCCAGTGAGATTCAGATGTGCACATCCATGCCCTGTGGTGAGGATGTCTTCATGACCTCAGCTGGTGAGCATCTGGTACCCAGAAGCACTGAGTGTGAGGTAGCCCTGTAATTCTTGTTCTGCAGATGCTGCTCTTGACAACAAGCCAATCTTCCATTGAAACTCACTCCTGTTTGTTTGTTTTATATTCCTTTTATTTCTCCTCCATAGCATTCTCCATCAGAGCACATCAGTGGTTCATTTAAAATTTTTGATTCCCAGGTCCGTGAGTTCTCTTGGACTGAATTTGTACATAGCTTTATTTCTTACTTTTCTTTTTTTCTTGTGGTTTTTATTTTATTTTTTCTAAGCCAAACAGAAAATTTCTCTTCAGGGTGGAAATCTGCCTTCCCCTCATGCTTTTTTCTCTTAATCTACCTCAAACTGAGGAATGAGCAGGATGAGTCAATGGCAAAATAAGTCTTTTTGAAGTACTTGGGAAAAAAGGAAATACCTTGATGTTTAATCACTTAAACTTTTTTTTTCCCCTCATTCACAATCAACATTTCTTATTTTTTCTTTACTGAAGTTCTACAGATATTTACCCCATATTCAGGGAGAGTTCAGGGATGATAATGTGAAAGTCAATATTTTACATTTGAAATTCCCTTTTAAATTTTACAGGAAGAGCTATTCAGGAGATTCCAGTTCTCCCTATACTATGAAAAGTTAAGGACATCCTTTACCAAATAATGTCCAGAGTAACAAAATTAATTAGGAATTGAAAAGCTGTTGTCTGTGGATGTGGGGTGGTTTTGGGATTTTCATGAAGCGAGGATGGAGCCAGGCTGAATTATTCCCTCTCCCTTATTTTTTCCATAGTCCAAGGTTTGGCAGTGAGCTTCACAAACAAATATTCTATATTTCCTGACCTTCCTGAGAGTTTCACTGAGCAAAACAAACACCTGTCTTCTCTTTAAAGTGCCCATTGCTCCTTCATCCTGTAACACCAATCCTGGCCACAGCCATCATTCCCCAAAACGAGTTCAGTTTATCAAGGCTGCGTTTTCAGCCCTCAAAAACCTTTCACTTCCTCATACAGGAAAACATAAAAATCATTCCTCTGTTTGCTTTACAGCCTCCTAACAAAAGAACACCGGGGGTGTTTGTTTTACCACAAATGAAGAAATCTGAACTTGTGATTTATCCTACCTATATCCCTATTCCACATGTCTAAATCCCTTAGGCCCAAATTAATAAAATTATGAAAAGGAAATTAATTCCTGCTGGATAAATGGGACAGAAGGATTGTACTGTCACTGCCAACCTCGATGTTGTATCTGCTATGCTAAAGGGTGGTACCGCAGGGAGAAGTGCCTTGGAGTAAAGCAGCTTGAAACATGGCCTAATTGAAATATATTTCTTTAATTGCTTTAATCAGGCCCTTAATAGGATTAAAACAATTGCTCCTTTCACTTTTATCCTGTAGCTCCTTTCTTTCTTCACGGAAATTTTATATTTCTAGCTGTTTGTGATTCTCTGCATTTCAATTCATATCTTAAAAACAGTCTGCTTCCAGCTGAGTTCACCTCCTAACAAAGAATGGTCCAGAAAATTCAACGTAGAATAGATTTCCTTCTCCTAATCTGAAAAGATATTTGCTGTTGTATGTCCAGATCCAGTAGCCAAATTAAATAACAGATGGTTATTTGTAGTTACATCAAACAGATGGTTTCTGTAGTTACATTTGGACATGAAGAAAGGTAAATTTCAGTCTCAGTTTTCCCAGTTTCACTCTGGGATAAATCCAGGTAACAGGACTACTTTGTTAATTTGTTTTGCTGTGCTCCTTTTTTTTTTTCTCCTTCTGTTTATAGTGGATTTTTGGAAGTTTAAATTGCAGTTTTATTGTAAAATATTTACTCCAACTGATTCCACTGTAAACTCAACTAAGTGCTGAAATCAGAACTGTGCCCAAGTGTATTTTCAGGGCAGTGAAAGCAGAACTTCACTTACTGTTACCAGCAACAGTCACCCCCCAGAAGTGCTTACATTTCTAATTTTCAGGTGCATCAAACTAAATTATAAGGAAGCATATTTCACAAAAATTTACAATCAGCTTTAACAAATCAGAACTCCCCTGAAAGAAGCATTTTTGCAAATGTCATTCAGCTGATCAGATTTGTATAAATTCGTACTTTTGTGGCATTATGTACCATCCCTGCTGTGCTAATGAGAACTGCACATTTAATTATTGATTTTTCCCCCCTTTAAAAGGAGAAGGCTGGTTTCCTGTCAAGTCACTTCCAATCTCCCTGCCTTTGTACCCCTGGTTTAGAAGCAGTGGTTGGATGTTTCTGTTTTATGCAAATGTTAAAGCAAAATATGAAAATGACCTTGAAAAAATTTAATCAGTGTGTTCTTTCACAATAACTATAAGGATGAGGTAGAAACGAAAAATTTGAGCTATTGCAAAATATCTAAAGGTAAAAAGAGGTCTTTACAAGTTAAATGTGAATGCATTGTACGTGATTTTTCAACCTTTTATCACATCAGCCTGAGAATTGCATATATAGGTATAGGTATATTTCCTTAAACATTCATAATGACTGCATAAATATGGAATAATCTGAAGGAAGTCACTCAATTTATTGTGTTTCTCACTCATCCTGTACTCGGATACCAACCACATTATCCTACAGCAGACAGCTGAAATTAAAAACAAATAAAAAGTCCAACCAAACAAGCCAATATAAAAAAAAAAAAAAAACCAAAAAAAACCCCCACCTATATCCTTTTCCTGGCTCTAAGGAGTGTGAGGAGGGCTTGTCTGGCTGCAAGGATCTCTCTCTGAACCTGTGCTAAACCAATTCTCAAACTCTGCTTCATCGCTACTTGAGAAAGATCAGTGTCTGTAGAAGCTCCTCCCACTTTTAAAAACTTTATTTCGGGATTCAGTTACTTACCCTGGCTGTTTGACCACATGGAATTTACATTTTTAATGCCAAGTGAGTTGAACCTTGCACACTGAACCTTCTGCTTCGCAGCCCAAAGTGCTCCCCAACCCAAGGCACCTCAACAGACACTCCATGCTGTGACCAAACAAATCAGGTTTAATCCTGGAGACTTTTGCCCTGAAGGGCTGAAATAGGAGATGGTGGGGGATGAAGGAATGTTGTAAATACACATCCAAATAGGACTAAGTGCAGAAGTTTTAATTTTTTTTCTCTTTTGGAACAGGGTCATGAGTATGGTCAGGACTGAGAGTCACTGAGCTTATTTTTCATGGATTTAATGATAAAATGATGAGAAACCTTAGGGAAAAGCAGATTTTTTTTAGTGACCACCAGCATAATTTTTGTTTCCAGTCTTTCATGAGTCTTATATAAGATGAATAACCCTGGTTTGTCTCCTAAGATTTCCATAGCAATCGATTGGCCCTTTAATTTTTCAAGAGCTTTGAGCTGATGAATATTGAGTTTTGCTGATGACCACTGAGTTTTATAATTAGTCTCAGTTGCCAAACTCCAACCAAGCATTTAGGACATTGAAAAAGACTTTGTACTCTGACCACTTAAAATTCTTGCCACAGGGACCATGCTCTTAAACAGTGGCACAAAAAATATAAATTTTTAAACTATGCCCTGAGTGGGAAGAGAAATTATTATTTTGTTCATAGCTGTTTTCAGTTGTAACAGTTGCCACTACCCTATTTCTGTTATTTGCTTCCAAGTTATTAGGGCTGTTATTTAGTTAATTTGGAGGTTTTTTTGTTTGTTTGACTGCAAACAGGTGTATCTGCAGTAGGCCATTCACTGATTTCTGCATAGGCTTAAGAATAATGACCCTGAGTGACATTATTGTACTGAAAAACTATTTTAACACAAATCAGTTCTACATTCCCAAGGATAAATATACCAGCCAGTTCCCCCAGAAGGTTGTGAGGAGAATTAAATTCAAAAAAGAATAAGATTGTGAGCAGTTCAGGGGTTATAGGAGGAGGATTCATATAAAGAATGTTCGATAGACTGCCATGTCCTGCTCCTCTTGGGAAGTGTTTGTGCATCACTTTCAGGAAATAAATGGCATTTTGTATAGAAATGCTTTAGCAAAATCTGTTTCCTTTTGATGTATGTGAAGTCATAATCTTGTAGGGGTCTTTTCTGTGATTCAGCTGCTCCATGTGACGTTCAGCTCTTTTTATGTATCTGGCTTGCAGAAGGAAATGCATGTATCTATCCCACTAAGAATGGATGCTTTAGCAAGTGTCAGGTCATAAAATCACTTTATACCACTTCTTGGAGCAGTTTATGATCACTGGATATTGTATCTCTGGTCCATGATATGGGGCATTGCCATATTGATTAAATGTCTTAGGCTGTTGCAGGGGAAAAAATAAGGATATTTAATCAATAGACCTGTGCTTTAGTTACTGTTCCTGTCAGGCTGGAACAGAAATAGCTCAAGAAAGGGGCAGCTTCTCAGACAATCTGAGGGAGTTAAAGCTTGAAGAAAGCTAAATAATGCCTTTGCAGACCTGTGAGGGAAGATAATCAACTTAGCAATTGCAAGAGCAGAGATTGAGTTGCCAGATCAATCTTGCTTAAGGGTTCAAAAGGGCTGAGAAAAGAACTTTGGGACTTAGAAGGGAGCCCAAATGAAACAGTGGCTTAAACATGAGTGGAATAGACTCTGGTTGCCAGTGATGTGTCCTGATCCTGAACGTTGCATGTGTGAGGATTAATTACTGCTCAGCTGAAGCATCTCCTCCAGTGAGAGACTTCAGGGCTGAGTCTCTCCATGCCTGTATTGTAATAAAAGGGAAGAATCAGTTTTCCCAAGATTCCCTAACATTGTTATTGAATCTCATGGTTGTGGTGTTTTCTTGCCATTTTTTACCTGTTATTACATTACTTTAACTTCAGACCTCTATCTTTAGATATAATCCTTTGAGTACTCTCAAGTGGCCATTCCACCCAGGAAAAATCCAGGACAGGTAAGTCCCCCTGAGGATGTAGGATAAGGTTTTAATTCTGCACTGAATGGTCAAAAATATGCACCTCTTTCTGCCACATTTCAAAAGGAATATGGAAAAATCCCAAGTTGAAAAGAATAGCATGTATGAAAAATCTAGAAGTGTGTATAGATTATCAGAATGAAGACTTAGAGGAAAGTTTATTGCACTGTACGTGTACTGTGCTTGCAGGAGAATACTGAGCATCCAGGGCTCTGAAATGTAGCAGGAAAAACACAACAAGAATCAATGCCTAGAAGCTGGAGCCAGGCACTTTATACTTTACTTCATTATTTCTAACAGAAAGGGTAATAGAAAACCGGTGGAGATTACTAAAAGAGGAGAAGGTTTTTCATCTTCTGCTGCATTGCAATCCACGCTGCTTGCCTTCCTCAGGGCTGGCTTTCTCTGAGGGAATTGTCTGTACCTGATGCTTGGGAAACACTGTCACAGGGAGAGAGGCAGCCTCAGACAAGCCCTGCCTTGGACTCAAATTCTCACAATACCTTCAGGAATCGCTCTGGCCCACAGTTCTACTGAGGGCAAATTGAATCTATTTGTAAAAAGTAATTATTTATGAGTCAGATAAGAGATAATATTAATCAGAATTACTTAATGCAGAGTATGAACTAAAAGAACTTCTGGTAGATTACAGAAAACATAAAACAGTGCATTATATCAGGGTATAATAAAGCCAGCAAAAGAAATAGTATTGATTAGGAGTTGAATGTAACTCACAACAAAATTATGATAATGCACCGATTCCTTCACTCTACCCCTGGGAGTAACCACAAAACAATGTCCCTGCTCACAGAAAATACTCCATGTATTTCCAGGGAAATTTTAAAAAATTCTACTTTGTGAAAGTTTGGTGTGGCTTTTATAATTGTAAAGATAGTGTTTGTCTGTCAGAAGTCCAGCTTAATCTGCCTTTACTCACTTCAAAAGCAAGATGTTTATTTTCAGCTGGGAGATGCCAGACCAGTGGTTACCCCAAGGCACCAAAATAATTCCCTACAAGGCAGCTTGTCCTGCTTGAGTTATCTATCTGGATAACAATGAACAGATAAGGTTTTGTGGGGGTGACAGCCCTGCCACAGCCTGAATCAATGAAGGTGACATCATGGCTCTCCCCATCCCCAGTCTGTGGGAACTCACGGGATAAAACCCCTGTATTTGCTGCCTGCCTTTTTCCATTTCAGCAGAGTAAGAAAGGGGTTGGCTCTCCAGCAGGGCTCTTGGAGCTGGGTACACTGAGTCATTACTGCTCGGGGTGGAAAGGACTGCTGTATGTATTCAAGAACAAATGCAGCTTGACAGCCTACAAGCTGTTAAGACAACCTGACCTTTGTGTGTCTACTCCAAGAACAGTAAGTTCAATTAGCTGTAATGCTTCCAGGTCCTGTACCACCATTAGGAAATGCCTTATTCAGCTAAAGCTGTGATTTCTTTTTCAAATTTTTTTTTTTTTTTTGGTCAGTATAAGAAGCATTAAAGAAACCATTTTAAGTACTGCCAGCAATAAGAGGAAGAGTCTCATATTCAGCAAGGTCTAAAAAATTAATTAGCTTTATTCCTTAAATACAAAACAAATACATTCTGTCATAGCCAAAAGCTTCAGGGCTGGGTTTTAGCCAGTTGGGTTCAAGCCAAGATGACAGCTCTGGCAGCTGTTGGAAACATTTTGGAGTAGAGTTTGGGCTGGTCCCTGTCAGTTTAGAGATCAGCTGAAATCACCAAGCCCTTCTACAAAGACAAAAGGAGTGTTTATAAAAAAGGCTAATAGAGTGGAGAATGAGTCTATTCATGGTCTGTCAGTAGTTCCCACGTCCTCAGATGTCATTCAATTGCCTCAGTTTAGCCCTTCTGAAGATCCCTTGTGATCTTTTGTGTTGTAAGTGGGTATGTGAGGTCTTTGACATCACCACAGCATTTCCAGAAGCTTCCAGTATCTGAGGGATAAGAAGAAAAGATAAAGTGTTGGTTTTTCTTGGAGCAGAATGGAGTGAAAACAGTGAAAACAAAATAATTTTATATGAGGCTTTGATGGATTGTCAGATGAATTTGTTTAGATATTGGAGTTCTGAGTCTTCCCGAGAGTCCATGGAAAGCTCCCTGGGATTTGGATGCAGGATGTTTTTGAGATTCCTGGGAGCTATGTACCATTGAGGAGCTGGAGAAACAACAGTATTTACCTGCTGTCCACATCACACCATACAAGAAATGCTCCTTTTCTCTCATTTCTTACGCAGCATTATGTGCTAGTGCCTCTGAAAGTAATCTGGACCTCCATCATGGCAGATGCATCACAAAAGACAATCTGCTCCTGAGGGAACCCACAGGTTAAATAGACTCTCCTGGGCATGGAGCACCAAAGAATGATTCTGCAAAACATTTAGTTCTGCTTGTGATATTTCAGTGGCTTCAAGTCACCCTAAATTAAATCACCTGTTTCATGTGAGATACAGGAACAGGACAAACTCATTCTGGGGCCTTCTGGATAAGCCCTGTGGAATGCCCCAAATTTTTCAAATGGCACTGGGCTCTGAGACATCTGAACTGAGGCTCCAAATTTAAATCCTTCTCCTTTTCCTCTTTCTCCTGCCCAAGGAGCTGCCTACCTTGATTTGTGCTCTTCCCTGCCACTGAACAAGCACCTCACTAAGGAAACAACACAGATACCTTGCCCTGATGCTCTGGTGTCCCAGTTTTAATGGCACACATAGTTACTTTCTCATGTACTACATTCCAGAGGTTTTGAATTGCTTTCCCTCTATCCATCATACATTTCTCAATGCTTATTTTTCTTCAAATGGCACCCAAATATCTTTTGAAGTCCTGGCTTAGGCTGGCATCATAGCTTCTCAATAGGGGAAAGAAAAGAGACATTAATCCAGTTTTAAGAGCTGTTCCTCTGTCTCTCTGCATTGATTTGTGTGGAACTGTCCTTTTAACTCTCTTTTCTGTCTGACTTCTCGTTGCCTTCTGATGAGAGCCAGTCTAAAAGTGCAGGGTTGGATTTACATCGATTATTCCCTTTGTTGTGTTCCTGTGACCCTTTCTGGACTATGAACTTGGAGTCGTGACTTGGTCATGAAGGGCTTTTATTCCTATCACACTGACTATAAATATGGATTAACAGCTGAATGTGACAGGCATCTGAGCTTGTTTCTCTGAACAAGGAAAAAACCCTTTTCACCCTGTATTAAACTGCAGTTTGCTCCTAAGAGAGAAACATATTGGAAAAACCACCAACAACATCAAACTCTGCATTTAGAGTCTTTGAGATGAGAGGGACCAGCAAAAAAGGCAGTGCCTTGATACCATCAGGCATTGCAAAGTTAATCTTTACAAAGAACAATCTTTACAAATGAGCAATTTTAATTAGCTTTGTTTTCTTAGTAAGTACCTTGTTCGTCTGTTTAATACATTTTTGGAAGATACACAAAGTGTTAATTTATCTATTAGTCCTTCCTTTGGAACACAAATAGTAAGTACTAATAATGTGTGCCTAAATTACAGCTAATATATCAAGGACCAGTTTTCTCAGGTTTTATATACTGCTATTTTCCCCTGGATTTTTTTGTCCTTTTTCTTTGCCTGTATCCTCACATGCATATTCTCTGGCTACACCAGAAATCTTTGGAGATTTCCTTTTTGAATAAAATACATCTTTCCATTTACCAGCAACAAATCAAGATACAGCACGTAGTACCAATTTTCAGCAGTCGCTAGAGCAGGTTATCAGGTTATAAAAAAAAAAAACAAACCCAGTCTTTATCTACTCTTCTTAGCAGTAGAATAATTCATATGTGTCATTTAGTGAATCTTTGGAAGACCAGAAGGATGCAGTCAGGATTGTATTATATGACCTTCATCAGTAAACAAACAAAAAAAAGTGTATTTCTTTGGTATTAACTGTTTTTGAATACAGATTGTCAGTAATTTTTTTGGGGGAGAGGGGAAAAAACATTGAGATAATTACACTTTTGTTTCATAATTGAGTATCCAGCCCAGCTTTTATTCCTTTTGACCTTTAGAACTGATACATCATCACACAAGGGTCTCAGCCAGGGTCATGGGTCCATGTGACCATCACTCTTTGGAGAGGCTGAAATTTTTCCCTGCTCCATAAAGCATCAGAATAATATTATTGACTGAAACTCAGTGAGGCTCCAAGACAATGAAATATAAATGCAGGTATAAACACAGTGTTTTGACAACTACTGTTTTCCATTATTGTCGCTTGCATTATGTGAAATACATGATGTGATCAGCTGGTCCATCTGCACATAACCACAGGCTGTTTGGAGAGGCTTGCCAGGAAAACCCTGGCCATTTCCACCAGCTCCTCTTCAGCTGGACTTCACTGCTGGGAGAATTATTTTCTGTGGCCATCACAAGGGCTGTTGGACTGGGGCCACAGTATCCAGCTTGCTGCTGCCAGTGGAGATAGACTGTGGAGTTGTGGTGAGGTTGTTGCTATTGCTGGAGCTCCTCCTTTCTGCTCAAAGCCCTGTCCATCCCCCAGGCTTACCCCACTGAGAGTTCCATTGCCTCTCTTTCCCTCTGTATTCCATAATATTGATGGCAGAAAAACAGGAGAGAGACTGAAAGACCTAAAAAGCATCAAGTAGTCAAGGCCATGGATGATGGATAATGGATGATGATCACAGGGGCTCAGTGCTTTTGAAAACTAATGCTCATGGAATCATGGAATTGTTTAGGTTGGAAAAGGCCCTGATGATCACTGATTCCAACTGTTAGCCCAGCACTGCCAAGGCCACCACTGAACAATGGCCCAGGTGCCACATCTGAATGTCTTTTAAATCCTTCCAGGGATAATGGCTGCACCACTGCCCTGCGCACGCTCGTCTAATGTTGGACCATCTTTTCTTGATAGTTTTTTTTATAATATCCAATCTAAACTTCCACTGGTGCAATTTGAGGCACTTGTCCTGTTGCTGCACAGGAAAAGAGACCAACCCCTACCTGGCTACAGCCAGGGAGTCATAGAAAATGAATGTGGAAATGATTTTGACAATTCCTTCTGGTCCATGCTGAGGGAAGTGAAAATTTAAGTGTACAATAAATAGTGTATGTACACTATAGAATAAGACATATAAAATGCCCGTTTGTATTTTCATCAATTGGTAACAGTTATGTTTTGAAAATATATAAGCAACATATGGTGATTATGGCGATGTTGATTTAATGAAGCTTTAACTGAAGTGATTTGCTGTACTATGAAAAAAAGGGTAACAGGCAAGATCAAATGAGCACAAAGGGAAACCAAACCAGAGCTCCTGAAGGTCTGTATTTTGCCAGTACAGCTAGAGACACTAGAAAAGTTTTAAAAGACAGCTTTAATTTTCAAGGAAAAATAAGTCTAGGATTTTCAGCTTTTCAAATAGGTTTAAGCAAATGAAGAAGCACGTCAGATTTGACATCCTCGCCCCTGCCCCTTCATACTTAATGAAGTGTCACTAGAGTCTGTAAGATAAAGCAATATTTAATCCAATGTCTGAAGCTTCCTCCCCTTGGACTGTGTTTTCAGCTGCAAAACTTGGCCAAGCCCCAGCCTGAGGCATACATCAACTTCCACCTCTTGCCAGTCCTGTCCTTTGTGACGTTGACTCTGATGGATTTTACTGAAATGCATTAGTTTTCATCTCACTCGTTTTTTGGCAGACTGATGGAGCTTCAGCAGGGTGGATGTCGTGGTGTTCTGCCTTGTGCATCAACAACAACACAGTCATTTAATACTTTTCTATAATCTCTGTGAATGATGAGAATGAGCAAAGGAGAAAGGACGGACATCTTGATAATCAAATCCCTGGTGAAGTTTAAAACATTGGCTCTCAGAAATAAACTTCTGGCATACACAGTGATGGATTCACACTAGAAGAAGAGAGAAATGTGGAAAGTAAAATAATTAATATTCACAGTCACTTTTCTGATCGCAATGGCAATAAGAGAGCGAGAGAAAACTATTGAAAATAACTTTCTGCATTGAAAATCAGTCTAAGCAGAGCCAAATTTGTGATGCATTGCTTTTTCAAACACACTGAACAGGCACTTTAGTCCATCAGGTGTGGAATGAATCTCTTAACACTTTGATGTGACCTATGTAGCAGTAACCAATTAGTCCACTAAAGCATCTCTGTTTTATAAAAAGGAAATGAGAATAATCATAGAATCATGGAATCATAGGAGGACTTGGCTTGGAAGGGTTTTAAAGACCTCATTTCAACTCCCCCTGCCATGGGCAGGGCCGCCTTCCATGAGACCAGAGGGCTTCAAGCTCCTTCCAGCCTGGTCTTGAACACTTCCAGAGATGGGGCAGCCACAGCTTCTCTAGGCAACATTTGCAGTTTCTCACCACCCTCTGAGTAAAGAATTTATTTCTAGTATCTTATCTAAATCTCTCCTCTTTTAGTTTAAAGCTGTTCCCCCTGATATCAGTATCTGCCTGTTTAAAAAGCTGCTCTCCCTGTTTTTCATAAAACTCTTTCAAGTACTGGAGGTCACAGAGAGGTCTCCCCAGAGACTTCTCTTCTCCAGGCTGAACAACCCCACACACTAAAAATCATCACCCCTCTTTTGTCTGAGTGTAAATAAGCAAGGCATGAAAGATTCCTCAATTCTAACATTGAGTTTGAGCTCATAGTCCCAGACTATATTAACTTTAGCCCATCAAAAAATGAAATTCCAAAACAACAACACATTGTTCATTCTCATATTTAATGCTCTCAGGTGTTGGAAAAAACAGAGCTTTTACCAAACCTTTTCATTTGTGGATACCTCAGGCAGGATGTTATTCCTGTATAACAGCGAGCTGTGCTGTCCCACTGTAATTCTCTAGGGAATAATGGCAAAGTAAACATCCTCAGAGAGGTGAGAAGTTGTTCAGCCTTTCATCACTCCTTTGAGAAATGACCACAGGAGTTTGTTTTCTTGTTTTCCTGTTTTCCACTGAAAATGAAATAAAACTCCCTACACAAGTCCACAGAATTCTCTGGAGAGAGATCCCTTAATCCCCATTGCCAAGGCAGGTTTCAAAGGGGTGAGGTCAGATGGAAACACCTCTCTCCAAATTTGTTTTCCAGCAAGTTTGGCATCAGATTTGAATTTTTAGAAACCAGGATGGTTCTTTTTCTTTTAAACCTCCCTTCTTCTCCTTTCCACTTTGTCTGCAGACATGTTGTTTCCGAGCATGTGCCATTTGTGAGTCTTTGCATCTGTGTGTCTTCTCTGCTCTGCATAAATTTACAATCATTCAGCTAATTTCTGTCAAGCTGGCCAAAGCAGAAATCTTCAGTTTTATGCTCTGACAAAATTTTGGAAAAACCTCTACCCAGGTAGAGGAGGGATACTGTTTATAACTCCACCAGGGGAATGGGTATAAGGCAGGTTCATTCTCTGCTACATATAAAATACCTTACACAACAGAAAGCTTGAGAAAAACAACTTTGGTAGTGTTGTTGCTCTCTGAGTTACTAAATTTTGAAGTAAACTTCAAAAGGATCCACCATTACTACAATAGAGAGCATAGAACAAATGGACTGTCTGTGTTTGTGGTGCTCTAAGATAAAAATCCAACAGGATCTGTAGTGAAGATTATGTTTTTTATTAGGCTGACCCAGATATCTGGGAAAAAACAAAACCAGAGATGATCTTAGGAGTACAGACCTTGGAGTGGTCTGAAGAATGGCTCAATGTACCTCAAAGTTTTCTGCCCCTTCCCTCAATTATTTTCTTTCTCTAATAAAATATATATTCTCCTCCTACAAAGCTTTTTTGACTGACATCACACTGATCTAATTTACCTGCAACTCCTCCATGGCAGCAGGATTGGAACTGGGTGATCTTTAAGGTCCCTTCCTGCCAGACCGTTCTGGGATTCAGTGAGATTATAAAGTGAAGAAACAGTGTCCAGACAAGAAAAGATTAAAAAAAAAATAATAAGAAAAAGAGTTACTTAGTTATTAGAGAATCAAGCCCTAAAAGTCTGTTTGTCTGGGGCTTTAATAATGTTTAAATCTCAGATTACGATGATGCTGCATGCAGCATGGACAGACACAGGCAGCTTTTAGCTACAAGAATCTTCAATTTAATGGCTATGATTTTCCCCCTCACTTGCAAAAAGTCCTGTGCCCTCTGACTGAGCATGCACACAAATCAAAACCATACAAATGAGGAGGTGGCTGTCGTGGTTATGTGTAGGTACCAAGAGATTTTCCATTTAATAGAGCCCAACACCTGGCTATTTAATAGAGGTCACCAGCTAAATCAGTTAGAAACGGCTTAGGCAGGCATGTGGAAGCAGGGCTGAATTAGAAATAAGTGAATCCTAACTTTGGCCACAAATGTGTGGAAAATGAAACTAAATTAAGTTGCTTCAGCCCTTTCACAGGCACAAACTGATATAAATTGGTTTCATTAAAAAACCCTAATATATTTTAAGGCTGCAGTCCTAACCTATTAAGTTTTGTGTGGTTGCCGAGAGCAAGTAGCTTAGTGGCATTTTATGTAGCAAATGAACAGGGGACAAATAGAATTTTATTGCTTTGTAAATGAAAAGGCTGGGAAGTTTTGGAATAAAATTGATTTTCACATCTGGAAAAGTTTGCCTTATCATTAATGCTGTGCTTGCTCTCTCTCTCTTACTTGACTTATTTTTCACTCCATTGTTTTCCACTTATTTTGCAAGGCAGCCGTGTAATTTCCATTCTCATTCATTCATGTTCCCAAATTGTGTTTTTCTTTTCCAAGTGTAATGTTTGAAAATGTTTGCACAGGGGCTGCTCAGCTGAACTATTCCTTGGATGAAGTGGGATGCGTGCTGGTCCCTGCCTTTTTTCTTCTCAGACCTCTGGGGATAATATTTGCAAAAGTGGTTTTGGAGCATTTTCAGAAACCCTGACTGTGTTTAATAGAGTTTTTATAAACTCCATGATCCACTGGCCTTCCCAACTTTTCTGTGTGTCATGGAAATGCACAGATAGGAAAATGCACCCATGGTATGATACAGCACTATATGGAAATACAGGGACAAACACAGCACCTGAATTACTGTGGGAACACCACAAATATTTGGAAGGGTTTGTTAACTCAGGTTATGCACCTCCTTGCAGCTTTTGGAAGAGCTGGGTGGCTTGGCATCTCTTCACAGACTGACTTTTGCCACTTACATGAGACACTCTTTAGAAGCTCATCTAAAGATCACTGTTTTTCACGTATTTAATCCCTGTTTAGAAACCACAGGTGCTCTGTTTGGCAGTGGCAATTTGGCTCAAAATAGAATTGTGTATCATTGTGCCAAACAGTATTTTTTGTAAATTGGAAGTGCACTTTAGTAAGGAAAGGGCTAAAGCTCCATTCCACATATCCCATAATTTGCAAAGTGTTCTCAGTGCTGCAGGATGATGCAGTTTCCCATCCCACAACACAGAGACAGCCCAAGGTTGCTGGATGTGTCTCACACTTCTTTTCATAGAACCATAGAATTGTTTAGGTTGGAAAAGACTTCTGAAATCATCAGCTGCAACTGTCAACCCAACATCATTGTGCTCCATATCCTCATGTGCCAGAGTCACACATTTTTTAAACACTTCCAGGAGAAGTAGATTAGATATTAGGAAGAAATTCTTCCCTGGGAGGGTGGTGAGGGCCTGGAACCAGCTGCCCAGAGAAGCTGTTGCTGCCCCATCCGTGGAATCTTTCAAGGCCAGGTTGTATCTTGGTTTTAACAATCTAGTGTAATGAGAGGTGAACTGGATCTTAGCAGGAGTATCTGGAATAGGTGATCTTTAAGGTTCCTTCAACTGAAAGCATTCTATGATTCTGTGATTTTATCCTTGGACACTGTCCTTCTGTGTTACAGAAATGTTTGCAGGAGCCTGTACTGCCCCTGCCCACTGCACTGGTTCTGTGCTTACTTTCATTAATTCCTTTCTTATTAAAAGGCACAAATTCTTCACTCAATCACAAAAAAAAAATTTATCACAACAGTCAGCTGTGAGTTTGGGTTACTGATTACAGAGTGTCTTGGGTTTATTATGGTGTTCTAGATAGATTAAAACCTGGAAACTTCCACACCTTCCCTTTTGCTTTGGTTTACTAAGTCCCATTAGGCACAGATGATTTTCCTAGTGAAGATCTGCTTCTCAGAAGTTTTGCCTCCAGTGATGTCAGCTGGTCACCTTTTCCTGGCACTGAATACAATTTAGAGTGAATAAATCCAGGAAGATTCTTTGCCAAGAATTACTCAGCTCTTCATGCCAAAATATTAATCGATAACGCCTCTTAAAATTTCTCTTCGCTCCAATCATTTTTATAGCGTTGCAATTTACTGCATGGAAAGCAGGGTAGTAAAATATAGAAAAACAGCTGTTAAGTCACATTATTATTAATATTTATCTGTCATTTACAGAGTCCCAAAAAGTGTCCACAGCACTTTTGTGTTGCTCAGCAAGCCAGACAACACAGCAGCTTTCCCAAGGACTGCAGCTGTAAATATGTAAATACAGGACAAAGAGATGCTCTAGTCAAAGAAATGTCTCCAAACCATCCCGTGAAACTTTCTGCTGAGAATGTCTTGAGAAACCTTTTTGGGCTTTTAAAATGGGGATGGGAGGAGCATAGCCAAATCTGAAGGAACACAATTTTCAGTCTCAGACTTTGAGCAAAGGAAAATTCATTTAGCCATGAAAAAGAAGATAAAGTTATGTAGAGGTATGTGTAGGACAGAGAATTCTAATTTAGAGCCAGGAGACATTTTATTTTGGTTGGGTTTGGCTCTGTTTCTACCTTGGAAATTTTCCAGTATTTAATTTTGTTATCTCAAATTTGCTCGGGAGTAAATCGAAATATTTATGTGTTTTCTTCCTATTTTACTGCAATGAATAGACCAGTTTGGCAAAACCACTTTTCTTAAAACCAGAATGCTGAAGAGACCAATGCTCAGAACACTCTTAAACGGGTTCAAGCCATCCAGAGTCTTGTCACTTCTTCCCATTTTTGTGTATCCCAAGAGAAGAGCCAGATCATTAGAGCCAGTGTTACACCAGGGAGAGGTTTTGGTAAAGAATTAAATACTCTATTTTGGTAAACAATTTAATTACTCTTTAATTAATAAAGAATTAATTCGATACTCACTGGTGATGGATAGAATCTCCTTCAGCCTCAGAGCTGCACGGCTGCAGAGTGTTGGAGAGGAAGACAAAACAGCTCTCCCAGAACAGCCGCAGGCTGCTGGTGGGAAATTCATGGGGTGCCATCAGTTCAAGGCTCGGGCTGGACTGAGGACAGGGATATTTACAGCACATTCCTCAGGGGCCTTTGTTTTATTGAAACCTTTTCCTTGTGTTTCTCTGTTAGGTCATGATGCAGGACATCCACACATGCTTGAGCTGCCGAGCAGCTCACCAGAGGCTGAATCAGTCACAGATACCTCAGGGTGATATTAAATGTGGTGTGCACTGAAGAAGGAGAGGTAGAAGCTGTATTGGTAAAGGGAAAATAGAGCATGTGGCATATTTTAAAATGTCACCTTGAGGAAGGTCACAGAATCATAGAATTGTAGTCATAAAATGGTTTGTGTTGGAAGGGACCTTTTAAGATCATCTCATTCCAACCCCCTGCCATGGGCAGGGACATCTTCCACTATCCCAGATTGCTCCAAGGCCCATCCAGCCTGGCCTTGAACACTTCCAGGAATGGGGAGTCCAGAACCTCCCTGGACAGCTCCTCTTTGTGGGAAATGAATTTGTAGAGAATTTTCAAAGCCTGGTAGAAGGCTCACATAGAATGTATCTGTACGTAAATGTTGAGATAAGAAATATTGGCTTAGAAATGCTATAGAATAAGATAGATATTGTTAAGAGAAAAATAGAACTAGAAACAAGTTTCAAAAGATAGCTTTAAAAATAAGACTTGATACTTTAGAGAAATAGAACTATAAAAGGTACATTGTAGTAAAACTTACGAAGGGCAATTTTAGATTATTAGCTTTAAGACATTTACAGTATGGTGTACCAAAACCTGATAGGCTAAGAAACACTTATAATGTATTGTAATTAAGAAATAGTTAGCTTCTGATTGTAATATAACATCTGTATTATCTCACCCTTCACGTGAGACTGAAAATAGAATAAACAATATTTCTTCCCACATCCTGCCCTGTAATTGAGAGAATTGCACACAGAGCTGTGTGATTCAGTGTAGGGCAATTCTGGTTTGAAAGGTCTGAAGGAAGAGCCGAGTTCAGGCTTCAGTGATTTTCGGACATTCAAAACAGCACAAATGTGTTTTTATAATCAAGGTTCCAAATAGTGGTAATTACACTGATTATGCAGTGCATGTCTTGTTTTCATGTTTCATAAATCCTTTATTCCTTTACCGTTGTGAGTGGACAGGAGGGTTGGCTTTTCTCTGATAAAAAATAGAAGAATAGAATTTCATCAGTTACTATCTGTGAGCAGCAGCAGGAAAGCAATGTCAGTGCAGTTTGCTTGCCTACAAAAATCACAATATCATATGCTGAAAGAGATTATAGCAGTATCCAGTGTCCAGATACTGGAAATGAAGGCTTGATAGATAAGTACCACCTTGGAAATGCCACTGGGTCTTGGTCTTCCCAGGCTGCACTTTGAGAGTTGTCAGTGTTTTAGTGACATCCACCTTTCCCAAACACACAAATTGTACTGTGATCTTTGACAGGTATTTCAGTAACAGCAAGATTTTAGACAGGACAATTTCTCCCTTTGCCTCTCTATATTACCTCTCCGTCCTTTAAAATTCAAGATAATATTTATTTATTTTTTTAAATACTAAGATGAAATATATACTGCTGACGTTTGAGAAATATTTGGAGGAACTTTGTTTGCATCCATGTTTTTTCTTAATTCATGCTTTTGCAAAACATGATACATTGCAAAAATAAAAAAAAAATCCTAAATGCTGGAAAGAAAGATTCCAACAGTCTGCTTTGGTCACACTGGATCAGCTACTCTCCCACAGAGGGGGCAATATGAGAAGTGTTTTCAGGACACTGTTTAGTCACAGTTGGAGCTGGGTTTAAAATAAGAAGGCACAATATTGCACTTGATCCCTTCTCCAGTTTGAGAGTTTTCCTTACTCCTGCTTGCACAGCTCATTCCTGCTCATGCTGGAAAAAAAGCTGATTTCTACTGGGGTGAGACAAGTATATGAAGAGAGGGCCCCTGTCTCTTGAGAAGGATCAACATTTCAATGTCAGAGTCTGAAGAGAAAGTATTTCAATTTGAAATCAGGTTCCTGGGACATTTGACACCAGCTGTGTTTGTACTGGGCTCATAATACATTTCCTGTGTAAATTGGAAACATTGGGTTAATCTCAGACAATGAGGACATGAGGTAAGGAGAAGTGGGTGAAGAAAAATGGTGAGCGCACACTCTTGCCAAAAAGAAACCCCAACCAACCAAATCACAAAGAGGAGGCTGCAGGCAGAACTCAGGACCCTGAAAAGAAGAAACTCATGTTTCTTTCTTTCTGTCCTTGTGAGTGCAGGCTCTGAACTTGTTCCCTAAGTGGCACAAGTGGGACATCACTTCTTGGCCTCACCTCTCACCAGCTTCCTTGAGGGTGGCCAGTGAAGCAGGTGCCATTTGCCTCTGCTTAAATTACTTCGTAAGGAGTCTTAGAGTGCTTCTGAAATCCTGAAGAAAATGTGAGAAAGTGGATTTCTGTGAGTAAATTGCGAATGAGTAGTTTTCTCTGAGCGGTTGTTTAATTGAGCTGCAGCTGGTGCTGATTATGTTTGTTTTTCCTTCAGTGTCTCTCATTTCCTTTAGTTTCTGTTAATTCCTGCTTTCATTGGGTAACTGTTGCTGTACAAGATTTTAAGAGTGGTAAAAAAAACCAAAAAAAAAACAAAACAAGAAATTAAAAAAGAGTGTATTTTAGAAGCTTTTTACGACAGTTGTTCCTGAAGACACCTGTAAACTATTGAGCTGAATTGGGCTGCAGCTGCTGCTGATGACACGGGGTGTGAAGGAGAAGGGGTATGGCTCATTCTTTGGTTGTTCCACCACCCTGTCCTGTGGCTGGGCCTGCTGAGGTGGCTGTCAGGCCATGTGTGCGTAGTTGTCTGTTCATGTGGGTCTCTGGGTCAGGAAAATACTAAACTGACTGCCAGAGGCTGGAATGACAGGATCATGGAGGGGAAGTATGGTAGAATCACAGAATATCCTGAGCTGGAAGGGACCCACAAGGATCACCAAGTCCAGCTCCTGGCCCTGCACAGGACACACCTCAAGAATCACTCTCCTTTCAGCTTGGAGAGGGACAGGACATTGATATGGACAGAGGTCACTTGTTGTGGTATCTCAGGTGGCATCTCTGCCCCGCTACAGTGAGACCCCACCTGCAGAGATGCCTCCAGCTCCGGGGCCCAGCACAGGAAGGACGTGGAGCTGTTGGAGCAAGTCCAGAGGAGGCCACCAAAGTGATGAGAGCCATTCTATGAGTCTCTGATTCTCTGATATCACTGCTGTATGTGAGAAATCAAAATGCCACATGTCCTGTACAGACAGTGACCTGGGCTGATGGATAATGAATGCTTTGAGAGGTTTTTTTTTTTGTTTTTTTTTTATTTAATCTATACTAGCAGAAAGCAAAGATGGTGGAGATAGGCTGGCAGCAACCTCATGAACTTGACGAAGAAGTGTTAAATGCTGTACATGGGCCTGAGTAAGTGGCTCTGAGTGGTCCTGCTTGGACAGGGGGGTTGAACCAGATGACCTCCAAAGGTCCCTTGTAACCTCAAACATTCTGTGATTTTGTGAGATCTGTTGGTGGGGAGAATTTTAGTATTTTCCTTCTTTTCCTGTAGACTGTCTGTTCTGCTCAGCTTATGTTGCAGAACAGATCCTGTGGAAAGAACTCACGTTCCCCTGGAATTGCAGGGGCTGCCAGGTCAGGTTTTTCATAGAATGTTTTCCCAAGAAAGATTAATATCAGAAAACAGAGGGCATGTAGTTTTCTACAGGGCAACGCATCTTATCCTTGAAGGTTAAGTTAATTCACTTTTTCAACCCCTTTTTGATTCCATGTCCATTTACTATCTGTGACATTCAAGACCATATGACCAGTGAAAACCTCCATTTCCTGTGAGTGTAGTAGTTTTGTAAAGAATGAGAGGAATCCTCCAGAGACCTTTGGAGGCATGACTAGATCAATATCCTGGCTGATCTGAAATAAAGAAATAAATAAAGATAAATTTTCACAGACTCCCAGTCATTTGTTCCCATTCAGACTGAGCAAGTTTTGTCTGGAGAATAAAATCCATTGTTCATGAATTCTGCATCACTTTGCTTCTCCACCAAGACCATTTCTTCTTGGCATCTGCTGACTTCTGAGGGCCACAGTTAGCTGGCAGTCAGCTTCTTCGTGCTGCTTAACTATATTTACACAAAGAGACAAATGGGGAAGCCTCTGCCACTTTATTTTGTGTAGGGTGGTTCATTTCAACTCTAGTTTTTTTTTGTCTCTTCTGTTTGAAACATCCCAGTTGTCTGGATCTGTTCTGGATCTCCTGCCTCTGGACGTCATTCTGTGATACCTTTGATGTTCCTCTTAACATTCCTGTGAGTGACTTCTGAAGGTCACCACTATGCAAGATGGTTGTGTGGCCATTCTTGTGATATTTTCACTATTAAAAGCTGTTTCTTAACAACTCCAGGGTTGCTGAATACATAAAACCCAATTGAGCTTAGTTTCCTCCTGGGATTTTGTCAATCCTGTTTTTCTCAGTCATGCAATGCTAGAGAGAAATCTATCACCATGCCACACCACCACAGGAAATGAGCTCCTATTTTAGCACTGAAGCTGGGACTATATGCCCTGTCTTTTCATCCATGTGAAAGTTGTTTGTGCAACTAACTGAGGGCCTCTCAAAGATTTTGGTCACATTTACAGGCAGGAATTTGAGGAGAAGCAGTCAAGGAGCAAGTCACCACAAATTATTTGTGGTCAGATTTCTCTTCTTGGGGACCATATATCCAAATTCCCTACATAGCTCTGTGGAGGCTTTTAGAACTGAACTTGTCCCCAGTGGCTGATGTAGTTAAAAAGTTCCTTTGGACAGGGTCTCTTTCTTTCCTTCAGTGTGTGGTTGCACAGATTGTGTTGCCTTTTAATAGCAGTGAATTCATAATTTTGAATTATAGAATTACAGACAGGGACAGGTTGGAAGGCACCACAGTGAATCACCTGGAGCCACCTCCCTGCTCAAGCAGAGCCATCCCAGAGCACGTGGCACAGGATTGTGTCCAGACACTACCTCCCATTTTCAAACCATTTTTTCCAGTAATTTTTGCCAGAGCATTTATATGCAGAATAGGATAAGGTTCCCTTACCCCCGGTTTTAAGGCAAATTTCCATCTTAAAGGCAGGTTCCTGCAACTCAGCAGATATTCCCCTATGGAGTATCACTGGCTTTTGCATGGCATTACAAAATTAAAGGCAGAATTAGTCTTCAAATGTGAAGCAACCAGAATTGAAGCCAATGGACTCACCAGCCTGTCCCTTCAGTAGCAGATTGCCTCGTCCACAAGGCATGTTCTGTGGGACCATGACAATGACCATATTTCAGATCAAACCCTTATTTAAACATCACCACTCACTGTCACAGCAGTGCAAACAAATTAGCAACTCCAAGGAAAAAATCCTGTATTAAAATGCTCCTTGGGGAGCTAGAAACAGGCAGAGTTAATTTGTGTTTTCTGCCTGTGCTGGAGCAAAATCTTGTTTCGTTTTCTTTACTAGAGAGAAGCCAGTGCATCAATCCACAGCACCTCCTGGTCTGCTTGACATCCTGCTTTTCTGGAATGAATACATTTCCTGCATTGCTGCACGCTTCTCCCAGTGTAGATACCTATGATTAATATGCCTTGTCTTTTATAAACAAACCTAATGCAAAGCCAATAATGTGAGTCTCATTTCTTTACTGCCAGCCCACAGCTCAGCTTTGTTTGGGTATATATGTAAAGGAAGAAAGATGAATGTTCACTCAAGCTTGGGAGCTGAAGCCATAACAAATTTATGGGATGAAAAACACACGTCAGTGTGAAGCAAATACAGCCTGGGAAGGTCTATTTGGCTTCCTCCTTTAATTTTGCTTTTTAGTAACAACAATACTGTGTTGTGCACCCAGTGAACATATGTTGCACTATGTAAGTACATTGCAGAAGGAGCAAATGTAGTAACAGAAAGCTTTTATCAGTTACTGGATTCTGTCATGCTATGATGAAAGCAGAAGTAACTGCTGTGATCACATAAAGTGACCATTAGCCAGTGAATTTCACCCAAATCAGTTTTGACTTCAACTAGTTCACCTTGGAGACAAGAGAGATAGAGGGAGGAATTACAGTTTAAAATTTTGAACGATGAGAGGCCTGACCATAACCTTCATTCTGCTTCTCTGATGGAAATTCCCTCCAGTGCTCAAAACCCACACCGGATTCCCAAAGTGAATTTGTCCATGTAATGAGTCCTACCAGGGTATTTTATTTTTCTCTTACATCATCTATCAAAACCCTCATTAAAAAAGTCATATTCCCCAAACAGCCATATCCTGGTGCCACAAGAGACTGCCATTTCTCTTTGATAAGGACAGCTCATACAATTTCCTGATCCCATTCTCTTGATGTGGACTTTGGGTATTTATTTGTTTCTTTGTTTGCTTTGCTTTTTTTTCCTCTCCTTTGAGGGTAGGACTCTTTAGTTTTTATCACTTACTGAATTTTGCTGGACTCTTTCTTCTTTTTCAAAATCTTTCATAGCTTGTGGGTCCCAGATGTGGATCTCAGCACTTTACTAAGTGCTGAAAATGCGCTCTTCTCATTCCTACTGGGGAGTCCCACATTCCAGGATCTCAAATCCTTTTTTAATCCATGTCTGGATGTCCATTTGTCCCCATTGACTGCTTTGATCTTACGGACATCCTTTGATACCTCCGTAACGAGGATCCTGCAATAATCTGTCTAATGTGATAGATTTGTCACGTTGCTGATGGAAATACTCAGTTTGTCTGAAGGAAAACCATGACAACACTTTTTTGTGGGATATTTTCCTGGTTACAGAGACAGACAGAGACCAGAGTGCTTGGCCATCCTTTGTTTGGCATCATTTGTGTCCTGGGGATTCATTGCACCAGTCCAGACATTAATTTTACATAATTAGCTTCATCACACCAACTTGTCCTATATCTTCACCTACAGGGACATAACATTCATTTAATGAGGTATCTTCTGCAGAAGTCAGTGATGATTGATACTGATTTATATTAATTTTCTTTTATTTTTTATTAATAGAGTCCTATATCAGTTGCTCTACTGTTTTGACTGAGATCAATGCTAGATTGACAGGCCTGTAATTACCTGAGCCATTCCTTATTTTGATCTGCCTACATCATCTGGCTTCTTCACAAAGACTGGACCTAAATGTCACTGAATTCATTCACCTTTTTTGTATTTTCCCCTCAGCTTTATTATTGATACTCTTGCATTTCACCTACAGTAATAGAGTCTAGCTTAAGATGGTTTTGCTTTGTTTTTTTTTCTCATATCTGGAAAATTCTTCTTTATTCTCCCTATTGCCAGTCACAGTTTTTGTCATGTGCCCTGTAGTTCACCTGATGTATTTTCTTCATTTCCCATCCTCTGATTTATAACACATTCTTATTTTTTTTTCCCTGTTTGCAAAATATCTGGGGATTTTTATTGATCAAACCCTACAGAACAGACTGCAATGGGAAATAAGTCCTCTAGAGCAAAGATGCCAAATGACAATTTGGTATAAAATGCAATCTAGTTACAATTTATGCTCCTACATTCAAGAATAAATTTTAGAAAAATCTAGGTTATGTGCTTAGATGCCACTGCTTGTTTTCTTTTGATAACTTTTCTGAGTTTTGCATTGCAACCATTTTATTTCAGAATCAGATCTTTTACATGCCAGGGCTGAATTTTCTGATTTACAACTCTATGAAGAATTATCATTAATTCTTGTGACTTTTCAACTGGCATCTAACTCAGATCCAGACAATAACAGTTTAAACAGAAAATTGCATGAGTAGTGCCAGTGTGGAAATATTAATTCCTTTACCATGGAGAACTTTCCACTTCTGATGAGATTTTAAGTTCATATCCCGTCTGATTTACACAGCAGGAAATAAGCAGAGTTTATAACTGAATTAACCCAGAGACTGGACAGTAAATCATCTGCAGAGTTGGGCTGGAAATCTGACTTCTCCCTGTCCACAAGGCTACATTTCTTGCTGAGGATGAAAAGTTCACATATGAAGAGGTGTTGCCTGCAGTTGATGTCTTTTCACTGCACTTAGTCAAAGTTTTGGGTTGAAAATGCATTTCCTTAACTATTAGTGTGTGATACTTTTGAAGAGTCTGTTCTGAAATAGGGAAGCTCATGGTTGATTAGCAAGGAATTATCTTAAAGGGTTGGCTTTACAGTGACTTGGAGTGGTTATTCTGGAAATGTTGGAAATATGTATCAAATTACATATATTATGGGTTTGTAAGGAAAAAATAAGCTTTTAGAGGGGGGCATAATGGAATCAGAAGACAGTTTATATATTATGTGGACAAGAATGCTTAAGATAAGGGAGAAATAGGAATTTTTGAAATGTATTACTTATTAAATGTTTCTATAGTGCTTGTGAGGTGTCAGTTCTTGAAAACTCCCTATCTGGAAGAGGTCCTATTATTTAAATGAAAAAAACATGTATGTTAGGGTGGGAACATTTTATATATATATATATATATTTTTTTTTTTTTTTTAAGAGTTGAGAAAATGCTGATTTGTGTGATGGCATTCTAGATTTCTTACAAAAATCCTTGCAAAAACAGAAAATAACTTTTCTGAAGTTTCCATTGAAGGATGAATTCCACATGGATGACTTAAGGCAG
Organism: Taeniopygia guttata; assembly: GCF_048771995.1. Taxonomy (NCBI): domain Eukaryota; kingdom Metazoa; phylum Chordata; class Aves; order Passeriformes; family Estrildidae; genus Taeniopygia; species Taeniopygia guttata. Next base: position 148,820,683 of record NC_133026.1, on the reverse strand, counting down.
GACATTTTGGGGTGGAGTTACAGCCTTCGATTTTATGCATTTAATTGAGGTACCCAAATTAGGGCTTGGACTTTTGAAGTATCAGACCATCTACTGGAGTATCACAGAATCATAGAAATATCCTGAACTGGAAGAGGCCCACTAGAATCATCAAATCCCCACTCCTGGCCCTGCAGAAGACAGTAGTTATTCATTATCTTTTAGCTGAGAAGGATTTACTTGATAAATGTAGGTCTAATTAAGATGGTTGATTTTCATTCCTGAAGTTAAAAAGTGTGATTTGCTCCTCCTCCTCCAGGCTAATAAGAAATACAGAAGAGGAATCCCCCTGAGGGGATGAGAGTGTCAGCTGGGCAGAAGGTACTCTCATCCTATAAGGAACAGAGCAGAGGGGATCCAAAATTCAGTGAGGCACTGGCAGATGAGTGTGAAGAAGCAGCAAATTCAGACCTCAGAAAGCAACAAGAAAGAATTTTGCCTGAGTGTTCTGAGGAAGGTCTTTAAGGAAGAAGTCAGGATGGTCAAAATATCAAGTGTGGAATCTGAGCATTGCTTTGCCTCTGGGAATCAGAGAACTGTCTGAGAGGTGGAGAAGTGTTTGCAGTAGCTGAAACAGAAAAGGGTTATTTACCCAATTTCTCCCAATATAACAAGTGTTCAAGCCCTTTTGTAATTCTTGTTGCTCCCCCAGGACTATTACCAGGTTGTGAAGTGCAGTGCCCATAATCAGCTGCAGCTCTTGACCCTGCTGGCACTGAGATCTCTTGAAAAGTCTGTTCTGCCTGACTGATAATGGTCCCATCAGAGCATTCCCAAAGGAATTCTACTCTTCTTGTACAACATCACACTGTTGCTTTATAGGGAGTTCAAGATCCCCTTTCAGCAGCAGAATTGTGTCTGATATCCTGCCAAACATTTTTACAGTTGTGCTTTTTGCCCAGAAAAGCTGTGAGGATGTGGATACCCCATCCCTGAAAGTATTCAGTGCCACATTGGATGGGTCTTGGAGTAACCTGGTCTGGTGGAAGGTGTCCCTGCCCATGCAAGGGATTGGAAGGATTGGAACTGAATGGTCATTAACCCAAGCCATTTTATGGTTCTATGATTTAACTTCTTAATCCTTGGCATAGCATATTGTATGTCTGCAAATTCATTTTTTTCCTCATAAATTTACATCTCTCCATTTTTTTTTCCAAAACCATTTTAGATTCCACCTCTCTTCATCAAAATGATTCTACATGTACCCTACCCTGCTGACATTCACAAGCATTTCATTTGGGTTTTTTTTTACTAAAACCAGTCAGTGGCTGCATTTGAAACAGAAGCAGGTCTAAAAAACATCACCAAGATGTCTCATTTAAGATCCCCTTCTATTCTGATGCTAAGAAGCTTCTGACAATTACTCTTCAAAAGTAATTTGCCAATTATCCCTTCCTCCCTACAATTGTTTCTTCCTAACCTTACTTATAAAAACTTTTTCTAGCCTCATGTAGCATCTTATTTTACCATCTTTCTCTCATCTGGCTTTTTCTAAGTGAGGAATTAAATTAGGTTTTTTTTGGAATTATTTCCTATTGTGCATTTGCATTTTATTTATTTGTCTTTAAGAAGGTGATTATATTCTCAGTATGTGCAGATGATTGCTTAATAATTTCTTCTAGCATCTGCCCACAAATTGAAGTTAGGCCTAGCAGTCTGTAATTTCTCAGTCATCAACTCTGCTTTTTGCAGGCAGGTTCTATATTTGTCCCTTTTCAGTCCTCTGGTACTTCTGAATCCTCCACAAACTCTTGAAGATAATCACTAATGACTCAGTTTGCTTTAGCTGGTTTCCTGCAAAATCTTCAAGACCCAACTGATTCAAACATCCCTGCCATCATGAAATACTTCAAACCCACTCTTCCTGTGACACAACCTCCATACAGTCTCCTGTGGTAAAAATAATTCTGTCAGCATCTACTCACAGGTTACCATCCTTGCCAAGACAAGCAAAACATCCCTGGGGTACCTCAGCTCTCTCTGCACCCTTATTAATCATCACTATTTTACTTCTGATTTCTAGAAGCATTTTTATCCTTTTGATGGTAGAGCTGAAGCCCAGGAGTTGCTTTTCTCTTTGGAAATGGGATTCACCAGGGCTCCTGTGTGTTCTTGATCATTGAAATAAGCAATTAAGTGGCAAAGTGGCCTCGTCCCTATTGTGCTGCAGGAATTGCACTTGGATCACACTAAAAACTATGCTGGGAAAATAATCCAGGTGGTTTTTTTTACAAGAAAAATAATAAACCAGAAGGAGATGTATTGTTTTCCCCATCACCATGTGGTGATTTCATAAATTCTTTCAGAGCATGTGCCCATCACAGAATCATCAAGGTTGGAAGAGACCTTCACGGTGATTGAGTCCAGCCATCAGTGTAGCACCACCATGATCAGCCCTAAACCACATCCCCAAGTGCCACATCCTGACACCTCTTGAATACTTCCAGAGGCAGTGACTCCACCACCTCCCTCAGCAGCTTATTCCAATGTCCAATAGTTCTTTCATTAGGACAAAAAAAAATTAATCTAAACATCCCCTGGCATAATTTAAGATCATTTCCTCTTTCACTTGAGATATGTCAGAAGAGAACAATTCTCCCCTCACTCCAGCCTCCTTCCAGCTAAGCACAGCAGGATGTAGCTTCATGGGACCACATTACCATCTGTAAAAGGGTGAGGACACATTTCCCTTTTCCCAAAATCTCCTGTTCCACCTTGCTTTGTGCTGGCTCTGGTGTCTGCCCAGTGTGGTGGAAACCAGTTCCGCTTATTCGCCTTAGCAGGGAAATTCCTCAAAAGCAGAAAGGAGTTGCAGTTCTCAGGCCATGACTGGAGCTGGCACACACTGGCACTTTGGGTGGGTGAGGAGGGACAGGAGTTTAGGAGCAAAACACACATTTCTTGAGAGATGTGTTTTTACCTCATCTCAGGCAGGTGACACAGCTTGACCCTGAGGGGGCAGTGATCCCCAGTGCCTTGACAGAGAGGGACCACTGGGAGCCTCTTTCCAACCAGATAAAACCTCTCTTCTGACTGTCACTTCAGGAGGTGTTTTCTTTTAGACTTTAATAATCTTTGGATCAGCCTTTGGAACACAGCAGCCAGTTTGCCCAACCTTCTGTAATCTTCCTTTCCACGTAATGCTCCAGCTGTAGTGTTCCTTAGAACATAATGTTTGCAAGCAGACATCATTATTATTAATGATGGAAAGGGCTTTGCAAAGCATCTGAGGAGGAAGCTCATTCACTTCCCTGCATACCCATTCCCCAGACCCTTTTATTCCTTTAAATATTAAAGATTACATTCAATGTAAGCATCAAGAGCCTGATTTTCGGAAGTGCTGAGCTCCCATTGTCTTCAGCAGGCATCATGGCTGCTCAGCAGTTCTGAAAATCAGCCTCTCAATCATCAGCATATTGCAAAAATACTTAACAGCTACATCTTTCCCATCCATCCCTTTTCATTCTCAAGCCAACAAAACTTCTTCCTGTCCCCTATAGAAGGACCACTTTTGTCCCCTTGTCCCACGTAGCCCCTTCCCCTGGCACTCTGCAGGTTGTGCTCTTCACCTGGAGCATGTTTGGTGGGAGTTGTCTGCACTGTGGGTGTCAGTATCTGGGCAAATTGCCCTGAATTCTGCTCGCAGTCAATGGAGGGTGAGTCAGCAGAGGCAATGGAGCTTAGGGTGTGATTTGCCATCCCAAAATAGGCACCCACATTTGGCCAGATGACTCACACTGAACTTCATTAACTACATTTTCAATACCTCCGGTGTCTTCAATGGGAGACAGGAGACTCAGGTGGGACACCCCTATCACATCCTTAAAGTGAAATTAAATTAATCCCACCCCTTCTGTGAACCATACATCGATTTGCTGCATAAATCACACTCACCTCCTTCCCTGAGAACTTCTGTGTTGGTGTCTACAGGGAATGAATCAAGTAATAAAGGGTAGTGAAGTAGAAAGATAATGGTAGGTCATAGCAGAAAGTCAGACTGAATCGTTGGGTAAAGTGGAGCAGATTTATTGATTCCTGTGGAGTTTTTCTCCTTCATATAAGAATTTTGCTCAATAGAATTAAAAAAAAATAATAAAGAAAAAGAAAGGAAAAATAAACAAAAGCTAAGTGTGTCAGTGAACTATTCAGGTGTACTTTAGCCATTTTCTTTCCATGTGAATTTATGGTTCATCCTATTTTTTTTTTTAACTTCACTGTTACTCTCTGCATTAGGAAATTTTCCCCAGGGGTAGATAGTTTCTCCTTCTGGCCCTTCCTGTGTACTGTGTAATGCTCCAGGACCTCACTGATTCCTCCTCTAAGGACTGATAGGATCTGTTGGGATCTCTGTAGGACAAGCTTCAACCTCTCCCAGTGTGAAATCACCCATCAAATACCCTCCAAAAATACCTCCTTTGCAATACAACCAATACAATACTATTTGGTTTTGTTTGCAATACAAACAAAAACACAAACTCACCTTTATCCTCAGCTGTGTGCCCCAACTAGAGACTTTAAACTTTGTTTCCTTCTTATTTCAACATTCATTTAGGATTTGGGAAGTTCCCTGTGGACTAACTGTCAGATTTCTGTTTGCAGGAATCAGCTGCTAATTTCCAATCTGAGTGTTTACCCCAAACAAAGTGGCTTTACCTGGAAACTCCAAATGCTTGTCAGTGCAGCTCAGGAAGCAGCACAGCAGGAGGAGCCTAGTTATGAAACAGATATGTAATAATCAGCATGGAACACAGAGAAATAGAGAGTAATAATAATAAATTGAATTTAATTAGTTCTCCTCTGGTCTTCATTACCACTACCAGCATTTTTTTGCTATGGCAGTTCATCAAGGGTAAGCACAGATTCTATTGCCATTTTCTACATATTTAAAAGACAAAGTCCACGGTCTCCTCTGCCTTAGATTTTTCCTCTTAACTCCCTCATTCATGACACTTTCCAGTTGAAAATGACCCTTCTGTGTTATAAAACCCACCACAGAGGCAGACCAGACTCTGCCACCACTGCCCTCTCTTCCATTATCAGCAGGCATTTCCTGGGCTGTTTCTGCTGTCGGTGTCTTCCCTACAGCTCTGACTTTATCCTTGTGTCCCATTTGTTCTGACTCATTTCAAACATAAGTTGAAAACAGCTCATCTCTCCCCAGCTCCTGCCTGTTAATTTCTCCTTCCCTCACTTATAATTTAGCTGTAATGATCTTATTTAACTCGAGACCATTTTGTGGGTGCACTTGGTATGAGAGGTTCTGCATATCATAGCAGGTAGGCAATTTGTCATGGGGTTCATCAGCTAATGAGCACTTTGGATCTGATTGGGCTGAGTTGCTGAGGACAGGCTGTGTTACCAAACCTCTCTTTTTTATGAAGATTGTACAACATGCTCCATTATTACACGGCAGAAAATGCTGAAGAAACCAAACGTCACATTGTCTTTCTTTCTCTTGTCTCTGCATGCAGATTTGTGAGTGTGCAGTACCTACTGACACACAAATCACTGAATAATATAAAAATCTTCCATAACGAAGCCCTGAGATCTGTCGCTGGTGAAGGTTGTAGTATCACTCAGGGACTCGTTGACAAGCTTTGAGGAAAGAGATGGATTCCCAGGAATGAAAGAGCTAACATCTATCAGCCATAATTGAGCAAATTAATAGCTTTGTGCAGTCTCTTTTTTTGGTTAGGATCTCATGAAATGACAACAAATGTGGCAGAATTTCTCTTGCAGCCTCCTCTCCTCTTGCTTTTTTATTTTTTTCTTTCTGCTGTTGTGTACAGCACATAATTACTCTGAAACAAAGGGAACCTCTACAGAACCAGCAGCAATTTTAGCAATGAAACACAGGTGTAAAAGGTAAAGACTGAAGCGTGTTTTTCATTCCCTCTCAAGGAGGGAGAGAGAAGAAATTTGAAGGAAGATTTCTTTGCATGTGGATACCAGTTTTGCCACAAATATTGTATCAGTCACAGGAGGAATCAGGATGGGATCTGGAAACTCTGTCTTAGAATCACAGAATCACTGAGGTTGGAAAAGATCTCCAAGATTATCAAATCCAACCTCTGACCAAAGACCACCACACCCACTAAACCATACCCTAAAGTTCCATGTCTACTCATTTTTAGAACAATTCCAGGGGTGGTGACCCTTGTTCCAATCCTTCCCACTCTTTCAACAAAGAGATTTTTCCATTATATTTGACCTGAACCCCCTTGGTGCAACCTGAGGCTGTTTCCCTTTGTCCTATAACAAACTGCCCTATCCCCACCTCACACAACCTCCTTTCAGGTAATTCAGTTATCTGCCACTTCCCCATCACTGGGCAGGAACTTTATGGTTCTTTTCTTCCCACTTCCCCACTATTTTTGACCATCAATGGCTGTACTGCTGCAGAAATAAACACTGCAGAAACAAACACTGCCAAGTTTTCCTTGAGACATGGACTTTGCTCTGTGCTTGCAGCCAGAGAATAAAATCTTAGGAAGAAAGTCTAGAGGAATAAAATCTTAGAAAGAAAGTTTAGTAGCCTCCACTGGAGAAAAGGAGGCTGAGGGGAGACCCTATTGCTCCCTACAAACACATGAAATAAAGTCATAGCCAGGTGAGGGTCAGGCTCTTCTCCCAAGTTACAAATGACAGGACATGAGGAAATAGCTTCAAGTTGCATTGGAGAAGTTTGGGTTAGATATTAGGAGAAATTTCTTTATGTCAGGGACTGTAAATCACTGAAACAGGCTGCTCACAGAAGTGGTGGAATCACTTTCCCTGGAAGTGTTCAAAAAGCACATGGATGTGGCACTGGAGGACATGGCTTAGTGGTGAACAGGGTGGTGGTGAGTTGATGGTTGGATTTGATCATCTTAAAGGTCTATTCTGATTTTAATAAGTCTGTCATTTTATGCTTCTAAGAACCAGCAAGTGGGTGTTTTGCATTCCCATTATCAGAAGAAAAGAAAAGAAAAAAAAACAATCTGGGTCTATGTAATTATTGTCAGTTATCTGTATTTTGGACAACTCACTACTCTTGCTTTGTTTGTTTTCTGAAGTGTAACAATGGTAGCAAGTTGTTGGCATCAATGTCTTTATAAAGGACATGGAAATTTTGGATACAGCCAGGGTGAAGGTGCTGCTGCAGGATCCAGTTGTTGTTATTTGGACCAAACCAGTCCATCTCATTTCTCACCAAGCCGAGTTTTACAAGTAAACACAGATAAGAAAGTGGGGCCTGAATTTAGCTCCAGATGCCCTAATACCCAGTGCAGCACAATATTCTGTCACAGTCCCAGGCCTAAGCCTTACCCTGTTCTCATTTTTTTGTATAAAAGAGAAAGCCATCCTAAGAAGTCAATTTATCTCTTTGACTCCTTAAAGCTTTTCCTTCAGCTTTAAAATAATATTTGCTATTTTTTCCCACCCACTGCCTAGTTTTTCTTTTCTTTTGTCCTTTTTTTTTTACCTGAAAGTTTTCCAGTATTTCTCTCATTACACCATTTACAGAGTAAAAGGAGGCTGTGCTATTTACTTTTATTTTTCTAGTCTCTGAAATATCTCAGGTCTTCCAGATCTATTAAAAATAAACCTAAGTGGGTCAGTCTTCTTCTAAGAAAATTCATTTTTGTGGAGCTTGCCTGGATTGGTTTTTAAAGCCTTTCTTCTGAAGTAAAAAGCAGGAAGAAAGAATCTCAATTTCTCAGTGTTTTCCCAACAGAACCAAGTATTTCTCACATGTCAGTCACATGTCACCAGGTCTGATCTGTGAACACTGTGTAGTTTGTTAAATGTTCTCAATTCCTAGTTGTAAGGACAGATGAAACATCCACATTCAGGGCTTCAGGGACATGCAGTCCCTGTGCTTCGTGGCTTTCTTTGCAGTCCAGCTCCTAATTCTTCTGGGGTTGGAGGTTGGTTCATTCTCTGATTTTTCTAGGTGCTTTCATTTTTCTGTTGGTTTTTTTTTTTTTTTTTTTTTTCTCCAGCTCAGATTTATAATTTATGTGAGTATTTATTTATTGATTCTCTGGAGGAGAAAAAGCTGGAAAATACTGCAATTTAAAACGTGGAACTGTCCTTGAGTCCCCAAAGTTTGTGTGCTAACAGGGAGAGGAGAGCTGGTTGATACTTAGTGCATGCAACCAGCATTATTTATTCATTATTTAAGAATATGAATGCATCAGTTTCTATCTTGGTGCCTATCAGTTTGTTCCTTCCCACATCACTTCCCACTCTGGCTGTTCCAGAGCTTCACAACTCTTATGTTGACAGCCTTCTAATTTTTAATCTCCATGTCTTTGTGGCTAGTTTGCAAAAATTTGTCCTTGTGACAACTTTTTAAGTTGCTTTAGGTAGCTTGTCTCCCTCCCTGATGTTGATTCTCCTGTTTTATTCAGAGACTGGTCATCCCCTTCCTCAGCCTTTGTTCTCCTGGTCTGAACCAGCCACAGAGAGTATAAAAACACACACACACTCAAAATGAAACACACAATCATCAAAACAACTCTCATGGGATTTGAACTTGGTTTTGTTGGAACAAACAGCCTCGTCCAAATCTCCCAAGCCACAGAGCAGCTCTAAGACTTCACAGTTCTACTTTTTGAGAGTGATATTGCTCCTTTCAGGCTTTCAGAAACAGTAGTGACTTTTATGGAATTAATTGGAATACTTTCTCCTGACATCAGATAATCATATCCAGTTCCTATTTGGAAAATATCATTAATGCACAGAAATATGAGGGATTTATGGGTTAAACCCTGGAGCAGGATGTCATACAGGGTTTGACTGAGTTTTCCTTGCTTATGGGATATGTTAGGAGAATTTTGGGTTTAGCACAGGAGACAAAAGGATGTGATGGTGCAGACATTTATCCATTGTTGTCCTCCTCCACTGTCCTGTCATCCTTTGTCACAACACTGATTCCTGTCTTGGGGAATTGCATTAGGAAAGTTACAGGGCTAATTGCTAAATTATCTGGCATGGGGCTATGCCATCTAAGAGGACTGGAACACCTCTTCTGTGGGGCCAGGCTGAGAGAAATGAGGTTGTTCAGCCTGGAGAAGAGAAGGCTCCAGGCAGACCTCAGAGCCCCTTCCAGTGCCTAAATGGGCTCCAAGAGATCTGGAGAGGGACTTGGGAGAAGGGTCTGAAAGGATGGGACAAAGGCAAATTAGTTCAAACTGACAAAGAGTAGGTTTAAATTGGATATTAGGAAGAAATTCTCCCCTGTGAGGGTGTTGAGGCCCTGGCACAGGTTGCCCAGAGAAGCTGTGGCTGCCCCATCCCTGGAAATGTTCAAGGCCAGGAATGATGGGCTTGGAGCAACCTGGGATAGTGGAAGGTGTCCCAGGCAGGGGGGGTCAGATGATCCTTAAGGTTCCTTTTAACCTGAACCATTTTGTGATTCTCTAGTTCTGAAATTGGCCCTGAATGATATCCTCATCCTGTGCATTCCCAGCCATCCCTTCCAGAGGAATTCCATCACTCATTCTCCTGTGGGTCTCAGCTTTGTGCGCTTATGGTTCAAAGACAAGATAAAACTCACATTTAATTCCCTACAGCAGTCCCAAGGAAGAGGAATTCTGGACCACTCTGGCCTTCCACATTTAACTAACATTCCACTTACCTACTCTCTGTAAGCTGGGGCTAAGCTGCAGGCCATCAATTCCTCTGAAACCTGAGGAGTTTCTGCTGTTCTCTCAGCTTCCCTGTCAGCTTGCTCTTGGCAAAGTTAGAGTGCATGAAGAAGAAAAATCCTGCCAATTATATCCTCACTGTCTGCTGCTCAGGGGGCAAACACATGTCTTATACATTATGATTCAGAATCCTGCTTGCACAAGTTTTTTTCTTTTTTCTTTTTTTTTTTACCAGCTTCTGAATTCTCTGTATTGATCTGTCAGCTAAAGGGAAAAAAAAAAAAAAGTGAATGAGGAGTATGGAAGAATGCAAATAGTGTTTGGATGGTAATTCAGGGTAAAACTTGCTCCCACAAAAGGGCAAGAAAGCTTCCTAGCAGCCTTCCTTAACAGCAGATCCAGTTTTGTCCTCATGAGGAAAAGATACTCAAGAATATTGGTGACTAAAAATTAGGTGACTTCAAAATTAGGTTTTACTATTTTATTATTTATTTATTTTATTAGGTTTATTTATAAGTGGCTTTCTCTTGATTCAAAATTGGAAGAAAAAACCATTTTCATTTGAATTAGATTAATTGTTTGCTTCTGGCCTTCAAAAATAGCTCCCTGAGTCCATTACGTGCTCAGCACTCAGGGAAGGTGACATTCCAGAATCTGTCAGAAACTCCTGAGTCAACATGACCTTTCCTTGCTATGAAACCCTCCCAAAACACTTTTCTATGGTTCTTTCTCTTACCTCCTTTAGGAAGCAACTCCCAGTGTGATGCCCATCCCTACTCTCTGTATAGGGCAGACAAATCCAGACCTGGAATCTCACCAGTGGGAAGAGACCAGTTTCTTGTGGTCTGGGAGTGAACCCAGCAGTATGGGCAGTGTCAGGAAACGTGGGAATGGATCCTAAAATGATGGTTGCTGCACTCACAGAGAGATGCTGACACTGCTGGAAGAACAGCAGGGCTCTATTTTGTCACACTGCCATTCGTCCCTTCCTTAGCAGATTTCCTATGTCAAGCTAGGAGCAGTCATCTGGCACTAGAGCTGTATAAATGGCAGAGAAATTCCCCATCAGCTATTTCTGGGAAAAATCAATTCTCTCTGTATTCAGGAAGCTCTGAGCTTGCTAAGCTCCCTACCTTTTAACTGCAAATTACTCTACATATTTTTCCCTTATCATCAATACAGCATAGGGAAGCAAATCCAGTTTGAGGCTGAGCTGGTAAATTTTCAAGCCAGTTGAAGCCAGGTGTTTTATTAATTGATCTTTACGTATGTGTGCAAAACACGTGTCTTGAAAGCCATGGAAGCCCTGCTTTGATGCCAAAAATGGTCTAAAGCCAACCATCTGGTGAGGATTTATGTCAACTACTGTATCCTTGGGAAGGGATGGATGCTGGAACTCCTACCAGATGCTCTGTTGCTGGTGACCTAAAAAAAAAACAGCCATGAAGTTGGTGGCCATCAGGTAAACACAGAGAAGCAGGGCAAGGAGTAAGAGGTTTCAAGTCCAAACCTGAGAAACTTGTGGTGAATGAGGCCAAAAAGTGCTCCAAAAATTCTTTGTAATCAATGGGCACAATATTGATGTTCAACCTGGGCGAAATTTCACAGAATCATAGAATCTCAGGATGTGTTGAAACGACCTTAAAGTTTATCCAGTTACAACCCTCTACCATGAGCAGGGACACCTCCCACCAGACCAGATTGTTGAAAGCCTCCTCCAACCTGGCCTTGAGCACTTCCAGGGATGGGCAGCCCTCTCTGTGCAAGAGTTTCTCCCCACAGGGGTGCATCTCCAGGGGAATTGCTGTGGCAGAGGAAAACACCAGGACCTGCTGCTGCCAGGCACAACCTGCTCAGCGTGGTACAAGGCCCAGAATGACTTGTCTTCAAACTGATGTTGTAATTTCCGTCAGAACCGTGCTTCTGACTTAACACACTGTGCTTTACACAATTTATGACAATATTTCTCCCTCAATAGCTTTTTGTAGAATGTGTACAGCCTATTCTGCAGACTGCTGGTTTCCTTACTTAGTATCTATTTTATGGGCTGCATTTTAAATTCCTTTAAGTGCAAGCAGTTGAGGAACAAGTTTCTGAGAGAGAGAGAGAGAGAGATCACTACTCAATCCCAATTCCCTCATGTACAGTCTGTATATTCTTGATAGGCCAAAACCTTCTCCCCCAGAGACTGCAGCATTTCAGGAGCAGACAGAGCAATCTCAGCCTATGTAAATCACTTAAAATCATAAAGTCCTGTGAGATTCTTCCATCTATAAGATGGAATATTGGTATTGATATGACAGTAATTTTTAGCTGAGATCGCAGACCTCCCATACCAGGCATTACCCAAATCCATGGGGATAATTTGTTCCTGACTCAGGAACCTTAAGTTGTAAACATCAGTATGAGATAAAGGATGGAGGAATAAACAAAGGCTACAGCAGAAGATGCATCTACACTGTCAAATAACTCCCACAGCCTGGTCCCCTGATCATCCGCATTACATAAATATTAATTCTCTGGGTTCATTTTGTCTGTTTGTGTGAACCAAATAGTCCACATCAAAATGAAATCTGTGTGATTGTGGGATGAACGGCCTTTGTGTGAATGGAAAAACACCAGGTTTATCTTCTTGCCCCATCCAGGGCACTCCAACACTTCACTAGACTTCCAGTGTAAGCCTCCAATATCCTCATACGATCATGCCATAAAACCCAACCATGGTGGGCAGCAGTGAAGCTTTCAAGTATTTCAGGCAGCTTTGACATGAAAAAAAAAAACAACAAACAAAAACTCTAAACATAAAACTTGATTATTAATTCCCACTGTACTCTGCACTGGTGAGGCCCCACCTTGACACCTGGGATCAGTTTTGGGCCCATCACAACAACAACAAAGACATTGAGGTGAGCACGTCCAGGGAAGGACAATGGAGCTGAGGAAGGGGCTGAAACACAACGCTGATGAAGAGCAGCTGAGGGAGCTGTGGGGCTCAGCCTGGAGAAGAGGGACTCAGGGGAAATCTTATAATTCCCTAAAACCACCTGACAGGAGCCAGGTGGGATCAATCTCTTCCTCTAGATAACAAGTGAGTTGCACCAGGGGAGATTTAGATTGGATATCAGGAAAAATTTCTTCACCAAAAGAGTGGTCTGGAACAGGCTGCTCAGGGAAGTGGTGGAATCAACCTCCTTTGGAGTCTTCAAAAGACCTGTAGATGTGGTGCTTGGGGACACATTTCAATGGTGGACATGGCAGTGTTGGGTTAATGGTTGACCTTGATGATCTTGAAGGTCTTTTCCAACCTTAATGATTCTGTGATCATTGGAGCTGTGTATCTTGGAGCTGTGAAGGCATCTCAGTTAGACCTGATCCAATCCAGAATTAGTTAGATAAAGCTACTCTGCCAGAGCACATTGAGCAGTGGTGACAGGAGCAGTGGGAACATGGAAACATGAGAAGGAAAAAACAGCCTGGTTTTCCACATCCCATATATGCTCCCAGCCCCAAAGCCTTGTAACCCTGTGTGTATTTAGGGTAAGGTGTTCACTTCTGATCAAATGGTCTTCTGCAAAGCCCAGGAATTACTCAACCCCCCCCAAAATCCTCTGTGATGCATCGTATTTCCTGGCCCTCTGTACCCAGCAGCTTGCTGTAGATCCTGGCTGAGGACTTTAAAGGCTTTAGTGGATGTTCTGGGATGGGATGATCTGCATTTTGTGAGGTCTTGGTTTAAACTCTTGAAATGCTGTAAAAGGCTGCACCAGCAAAGGATAAAACTTGTCTGGATGGCTTAGAAAGATAGATTTTTCCTGATTCTTATGGAGCCCTTGTAGGTAAGCTGTGATTTTTTGTGGCTAGAAGAGTTAATTATGTGCCTCAAGGTACTGTATTATTATTATTTGTAATAAAACTTAATTTCACATATATGTGAACCATGTAGTCATGTCCATGAGACAGATGCTTCTCTTCCTTGCTGTTAATCTAATTCAATTAAATTAATTTTATTTCATTATTTTCATTTGGCTTTCTTACAAGAAGAATTCATGCTTGTAAAACAACTTCCATCTGCCTCACCTGCTTATTTAAGATGCAGAGATACATTTTAAAACCTTCACAAAACAAAAGCATAAATTGTAATTCAGGAAATCTACTCAATAATCTATGGTCCAAAATGCTTATCTCTTATTTTCTGTCTCCTGTCCTATTCTCACAGGGCTGTGCTGTCTTAGTTTTCCCTTCCCCCATCTTTTCCTTCTCTTGTTTGCCTGGCTTTCCTTGTGCCAATCACAATTCTGCTATGTGAATGAGATTCTCCTCTTCTCTCTTCTCTTCTCTTCTCTTCTCTTCTCTTCTCTTCTCTTCTCTTCTCTTCTCTTCTCTTCTCTTCTCTTCTCTCCTCTTCTCTCCTCTTCTCTCCTCTTCTCTCCTCTTCTCTCCTCTTCTCTCCTCTTCTCTCCTCTTCTCTCCTCTTCTCTCCTCTTCTCTCCTCTTCTCTCCTCTTCTCTCCTCTTCTCTCCTCTTCTCTCCTCTTCTCTCCTCTTCTCTCCTCTTCTCTCCTCTTCTCTCCTCTTCTCTCCTCTTCTCTCCTCTTCTCTCCTCTTCTCTCCTCTTCTCTCCTCTTCTCTCCTCTTCTCTCCTCTTCTCTCCTCTTCTCTCCTCTTCTCTCCTCTTCTCTCCTCTTCTCTCCTCTTCTCTCCTCTTCTCTCCTCTTCTCTCCTCTTCTCTCCTCTTCTCTCCTCTTCTCTCCTCTTCTCTCCTCTTCTCTCCTCTTCTCTCCTCTTCTCTCCTCTTCTCTCCTCTTCTCTCCTCTTCTCTCCTCTTCTCTCCTCTTCTCTCCTCTTCTCTCCTCTTCTCTCCTCTTCTCTCCTCTTCTCTCCTCTTCTCTCCTCTTCTCTCCTCTTCTCTCCTCTTCTCTCCTCTTCTCTCCTCTTCTCTCCTCTTCTCTCCTCTTCTCTCCTCTTCTCTCCTCTTCTCTCCTCTTCTCTCCTCTTCTCTCCTCTTCTCTCCTCTTCTCTCCTCTTCTCTCCTCTTCTCTCCTCTTCTCTCCTCTTCTCTCCTCTTCTCTCCTCTTCTCTCCTCTTCTCTCCTCTTCTCTCCTCTTCTCTCCTCTTCTCTCCTCTTCTCTCCTCTTCTCTCCTCTTCTCTCCTCTTCTCTCCTCTTCTCTCCTCTTCTCTCCTCTTCTCTCCTCTTCTCTCCTCTTCTCTCCTCTTCTCTCCTCTTCTCTCCTCTTCTCTCCTCTTCTCTCCTCTTCTCTCCTCTTCTCTCCTCTTCTCTCCTCTTCTCTCCTCTTCTCTCCTCTTCTCTCCTCTTCTCTCCTCTTCTCTCCTCTTCTCTCCTCTTCTCTCCTCTTCTCTCCTCTTCTCTCCTCTTCTCTCCTCTTCTCTCCTCTTCTCTCCTCTTCTCTCCTCTTCTCTCCTCTTCTCTCCTCTTCTCTCCTCTTCTCTCCTCTTCTCTCCTCTTCTCTCCTCTTCTCTCCTCTTCTCTCCTCTTCTCTCCTCTTCTCTCCTCTTCTCTCCTCTTCTCTCCTCTTCTCTCCTCTTCTCTCCTCTTCTCTCCTCTTCTCTCCTCTTCTCTCCTCTTCTCTCCTCTTCTCTCCTCTTCTCTCCTCTTCTCTCCTCTTCTCTCCTCTTCTCTCCTCTTCTCTCCTCTTCTCTCCTCTTCTCTCCTCTTCTCTCCTCTTCTCTCCTCTTCTCTCCTCTTCTCTCCTCTTCTCTCCTCTTCTCTCCTCTTCTCTCCTCTTCTCTCCTCTTCTCTCCTCTTCTCTCCTCTTCTCTCCTCTTCTCTCCTCTTCTCTCCTCTTCTCTCCTCTTCTCTCCTCTTCTCTCCTCTTCTCTCCTCTTCTCTCCTCTTCTCTCCTCTTCTCTCCTCTTCTCTCCTCTTCTCTCCTCTTCTCTCCTCTTCTCTCCTCTTCTCTCCTCTTCTCTCCTCTTCTCTCCTCTTCTCTCCTCTTCTCTCCTCTTCTCTCCTCTTCTCTCCTCTTCTCTCCTCTTCTCTCCTCTTCTCTCCTCTTCTCTCCTCTTCTCTCCTCTTCTCTCCTCTTCTCTCCTCTTCTCTCCTCTTCTCTCCTCTTCTCTCCTCTTCTCTCCTCTTCTCTCCTCTTCTCTCCTCTTCTCTCCTCTTCTCTCCTCTCCTCTTCTCTCCTCTCCTCTTCTCTCCTCTTCTCTTCTCTTCTCTTCTCTTCTCTTCTCTTCTCTTCTCTTCTCTTCTCTTCTCTTCTCTTCTCTTCTCTTCTCTTCTCTTCTCTTCTCTTCTCTTCTCTTCTCTTCTCTTCTCTTCTCTTCTCTTCTCTTCTCTTCTCTTCTCTTCTCTTCTCTTCTCTTCTCTTCTCTTCTCTTCTCTTCTCTTCTCTTTCTCTTTTTTCTTCTCTCCCAAGCTTCTGATCATTTTCTTTACCTCTTCCAGCCTCCTCCCCTCCTACCTACTATGTTTATTTCATGGCACTTCATTTAATTTAATTTCATTTCAATTTTGAGGCAGTACAGTGAAACTTGAGCACAATATTCCAGGTGAGGGCATCCCATTAAATACTATAATGGTGCCACTTTCACTGTTATTCTCACTTCCATGCTTTCTGCACAATAGGATTTTCTTTTCTTTTGCAACTGCCATTGTGGATGTGGCAAATATATTCATGGAAATATCCATATTTGGACTCTGAATGGAAGAACTGAGAGTCCCTCAGGTTACTGCAGGCATCTGTACTGCAAGCTCGAAGATAGAGCTCAGCAGGCAAACTCTTCACTCTTATTTTCCACAGTAACTTTTGTCTGGCTGTAAAGAAGTCTTAGGCTGAATTGCTTTGGTTTGTTTTGTTTTCATTGTAGAGGAGGTGGAGGTCTAGGGAAGGAAGCTTCCTTTTCACTACAAAAATAATTTGGATCTGAGTTCAGGCCAGTTCTTGACACAGAAAAATAATAGAGAAGAGTTTTGTCTCACTGATTTTTTATTCTCTTATTTTATTGTTATTACAAATAAAACAGCATTTTCTAATCTAACTTCTTATTTGCTGGGCTGGAAGCTCTCTGGAACTTGGAAGAGGTATTTCTTGAATACTCATCAACTTCCTTGAGCCTCTCTTTCCTCCATGAGACTCCTCCTAGCAGATCTTTGATTTTTTCCCTCTTTGATGCCTTAGGATTTCTGTCCTGTGTTGTAGGCAGCGCAGGGTAGATGTGGTGTGAGCACAGTGGAGGCATCTTGGGCTCCAGCAGTGCAAATATGAACAGGATCTTACCAAGGGACTGGTCCAGGACTGGCCTCAGAAGCAACCTCTCTGTGAGAAAAGGTGTGTTAATCTCTTCATCTGGGTTAGGGAAGCTGGAGACAGGAACTGGTTATGCAGTCAAGTCCAAATTAATCTTCCTAAACTTCCAGTGTTGCCCATGCAAAGGATGTTTTTTGGGGAAGATGAGCAGGAGCGTGCTGAGTTCTGTTCAGCACTGTGGGCTGCTGCAAAGAAAGTCAAGTTTCCCAAGAATTTCATGGTCCAGTGGAAGCAGAGATGACAATCTGGGCATTCTGGGACAAAAAGGTCTAGAAATGCTGTGTGCAGAGCCTTTATTCACACTGTATTCTAAGTCACTTAATCAACATGTAAAGGCACATTCCTGCCAGCCTGGCAGGGAGATCAGTTCTCCTCACAGGAGCTTTGGGTTATATTTACTTCTTGCAAGTGGCATAGGGAGCCACTGGCACCATGTCAATGTGGATATTTTCATACTTAAACACTTAAGCTCTTCAGATCTTTTCATTCATCCAGCCTCCTCTATACCTTTCCTCTTACTCTGTTCCCACAGCAGTTTCCCAGTTCCAGCATCAGTTTTATCCCAGCTGGCAATTACAGTTAAATCCTAAGCACAGACTATGAATTTTGTTTTCACAGAACCTTCCTGGCTACTCAATTTGAGAACATAGTTTATAGAAGAATATTCCCTTTGTCTCTCCTATTCCTTGCTACATATGTTAGGTGATTTTTTTTTTTTTGGTCTTTTTTATTGGGTTGATCAAAACACAGTGATACAAAAATATCATAAACTTTGGTTTCCTCAAGAAAATTAGGGCAGTGAATTTCTTGTTTTCCAGTGTTAGCAGATTTCAGAATGCTGATATTATGGAATCATAGAATCACAGAATGGTTTGTGTTGGAACGGATCTTAAACATTACTGAGTCCCAACCCCCTGCCGTGGAACAGGAATCAACAGTGTTCTTTTGGCTCTTTGAAAGGAGGGGAAGTTTTGAATGAAATAACCTTTAAATTTCAACATTCTACTGTAAATCAGTAGAGTAAGAAAAAATATTTATCCATATCTGTAAATTTAGAGATTCTGTTTAACCATGGGGAATAACTCTGCAAGTCCAGCATCTCCTACACCTTTTGCCTTAATTCATCAGGGACATTTAAGTGTGGAATATCTGCAGGCAAAAATATTTATCTTGATCACCTGCAAAATAGGAGTGTTCTCCTGGCTGACTCTTTGTCCTCCACTATCCTAATAGCAGGAATTTATATCCTTTGTGGAAAAAGGCTGGGATATGGTTTCCTTTTTTTCCCATGAACAGGACAGTCAGATTAAGGAGAGAAATGTATTTGAGCAGCAGCCCAAGTTACACACAATTAGAGGCAAAGTGTTTGCCTCAGAGCAGCCCAGCAGTCCTTGGCCTCTGATCTTCCCTCATCTGCTCCTGTTATTCCAGCCCTTCCCTATTTCTGATTCCTCCCTACCTGTGCACCTCCTTTTGTCCCAGTTGTGTAAGACTGGAGCTTATCTGAGGATGTATTTTGCCAAGTAAACCTATTTTTAAAGTACTGTGGGCTATTGGGTACAATGTGAAAATGCAGAGAATGGAGGGTATAAGGCAGCAAAAAAGTGATAGAGCGTCATCTTGTTTATTCAGTTCCTGCTGGAATTGCCATCTTTGGGTCCCATTAGAAGTTCACCAGTTAATATAGGAAAAGGAATACTAAAAGGAAAGAGGTTGTTAAAGCACAGGTTGCTTCACTCACTGGTTTCTTGTCTTGATCTCCATTTAGCTCTGAAAAAAACATGGTTTTTCTAACTTCTTAGAGATCCTGTTTAATGCTCAAATACCTCAACCCAGACTCTTAATTTTTACAAGATATAAAAGTTGTTTTATACCCAACTGCTTACACATTTAAGCCTCTGAATCCCTCAGCTGGTTTTAATGCCACTCTGACAATGAAAAGGGCTAATTCAAGATCTGTTCTTATGTTTATAGCACCATAAAGAATGTTCAGAGTAAAGACTTCATTTGCATACATCATAAAAATAAACAAAATAATTTGCATAAAAGTCTGTGCATGGAGCAGTGCTTTGGCTGAGTGAGGAATCTTGGGAAATATATTTGTAAGATGAGAAAGAGATGGGGGAGAAGAAAATTACTTTCCTGACAGGAAGGTGTTCATGGAATGGGATGCTCTGCTTCATGTTGCTCAATCCTTGGATATTTACATTTTTGAAGCAGACATGAGCTATAAATATCCCTGGGAACTCCTTGAGAGGTGTTAGGTGATTGTGGCAGCTTCTCTGGGTTGCAACTGATGATTGGTGGTTTTCCCAGTCAAGTCCAGGATTCTACTGGTCTGGTCAAAGCTCGGGAGAAATCCCTGTGATTGGTTATGAATATTTATCACACATCATTTTCCATCTGTGTCGGCATCCTGCGTTTCTCTGTGGTGTGATTCAATATTGCTGAAGTCAGTAGCCTGCACTAGAACTGCACTGATTTATTCTGCAAGGTGAGAACCTGGGACAGTGGCATGATGTGGTGCCTGTTAAGGATTTTCTGGAATGTCACACCCACAGCATGGAAAATAACCCTGAAAGCCTCCTCTGATGGTGTTCATCTTAGCCATGGTTGCATCATTTTTTACTGCCATGCCTGCTTGCTTTCTTTATTTTTTTTTTTCTTTTTAAGAAAATAATTAAATCGTTTTGCATTTTGTTTTCATGGCTTCTGTTTGGAAGGGTTGTCCTTCATAGTGCTCTACTCAGAGAAAATTTGAAGCCAGAGGAGTAAGAATTTAAAAGGTTGTGAGGAAAACCAGCTTCCTACAGCTTTTAGAAGTGCTTGGCCACTGTCCTTTCTTGGGGGTTTGGAATATACTACTGCATCTTCCCAGCTCTCCAGGTCTTTCAGATAGAATGGTTTGGTTTGGAAAAGACTTTAAACATTATCTCGTTCCAACCCCTGGCATTGACCCCTTCCACTATCCCAGGTTGCTCCAAGCCCCATCCAACCTGGCCTTGAGCACTTCCATGGATGGGACAGCCACAGCTTCTCTGGGCAGCTACTTCCAGTGCCTCACTACCCACACAATAAAGAATTTATTCCTAATATCCAATCTGATTTCCTGACTTCCCAATATCCAATCTAATGCCTGTGACTCTTCCCTGTAAAATAATTTTCATAAACTGTGCTGCACTCAGAAACAGCCTAAAAGGTGCTCTGCAAACAGTACAAAGATAAAGGTCTTGAGAGCTAAGTGAAGTATCCTAAAGAGTTTTGTGACAGCTTGTGGCTGTCCTGAGGTCTCCTCTTATCCAACTAATGAATGTAAACCAAAATTGCTACTGGGATGGAAGAGCCTCAGGAAATATGTGAGTCCCATGCATGAGTAGTTGTGCTTATAACTGGGGTGATTAGCTGGTGCTGTGGGAAAAAATGGCTCAATAAACACCAGGATTTCACAGCCACCTCTCATCCTGCCTAATGTAAAGGTTAATGGCTCCAGGAGTTGCTGGAGCACATAGAATTTACCCAGGGAACCTACAGACAAGGCAGCCCATGAGGAATCCAGGTTTTGTGCCTGTCTGTCCACCAGGCCACTGCCACCACAGCCAGGGCATCTCTGGAGAATCAGAGGAGGGAAAATTGCTGCCTGCATCATCATGAGCTGAAAATATCCACCTGCATTTCACAGGCTTAATTAATAATGAAGTCTGTGTTTGCCTCGTCACATTTCAATGGTTGCAGAATACTCTGTGTTATTAGAAATCCCACAGAAAGCAATTTGCAAGATTTCAAGTTTCTACTTGTCTTGGCCCAAATCTTCACACAAAGACCCCTCCTTGCCACCCTTTTCGCCTTGCAATCTAAATGACAAGGAATGTCATTCACAGGCTGGGAGTGTGCAGTGCCAGCTCCACACAGACACAGGAACAGCCTCATTTCTACAGAGAAGTTAAAAAATATAAGGCTTGACATCCAGCTTTAACAAACCAGCTTGATTTTGGCTTCAGCAGAAGGGACTGGTATCTTTTAAAACTGGAGGAGCATTTAAAACAATGGGGTGTTGTCACCTGCTTCTGCTCCCCACCATCAAAGAGGTTTGGGTGCCAGGTCCCCCAAAACAGACCGACTCCAAACTCTGGGTCTCTGAGCTCCTTGCCTGACCTGTGGTTTCTTCCCTCTGAACAACTGAGATCTTGGTGCTGTTGAGAGGAATCTCCACAAAGAATATGCTGAAAACCAAAACGGGTGAAAGCAGGGAAGGCTGCAAAGGGCACTTTTGTTTTGTGGGCTCTGTGGATTTTTAAGGCTTGGAAAGAATTTCAAGCCATGCATATCAAATATTCATGGAATCATAGAATCTTTGAGGCTGGAAAAGACCTTGAAATCAACAAGTCCAGTTGTCAACCCAGCACCACCATCATGTTCACCCCTAACCCATGTCCTCAAGTGCCACATTTGCATTTTAAGAATACTTCCTGAAATGGGATTGTTAATTTACCACTTCCCTGGGCAGTCTATTCAAGGGCATTACAAACCTTTCCAGGAAGAAATTTTTCCTAATATCCAACACAAACTTTCCCTGGTGTAACTTGAGGCCATTTCCTCTTATCCTGCCACTTGTTACCTAGAAGAGGAGACTTTGTTCCCTCTCTGGCACGTACAACAGTCTGTTACACAGACCATAACTGTAGTGCCTGGAAATCGAAACGTTGCACATATTTTGGATTTTTTTTTTTGGCCAGGAGTGGTATATTTTCATGTCTAAAGCAGAATTCCCTGCATGATGAGCAGGGCAGGCAGTTTAGGTGTGGTGCTGGCCACACCAGGCAGTAATTTATCCCACATTGCCCGGCAGGGCAGGAGCAGCTAATGAAGTAAATACTCATTTGTGTGGCTCCCATTAAACCTTTGGAAGCGTTTCCAGCGGAACACACGGCTCTCATGGATCTCATTATTACAAACTGCCAGGCAGAGCCAGGTGCACAGACAGACTTTGCCATGAGCCCTGTGCAGCCGCAAACCTGCAGCTCTACCTTGGCCAGGGCTCACACCGTGCAGGAGGGATTCCCTGACACAAGCAGCATCCCTCCCTGTCAGCCTTACTATTTGCAGCCTCCAGTCTTCCTCTCTTCCTTTCCAACCTCATTTTTACCATTGTACTCCCTCCAAATTAGTTCTTTAATTATATTTTTAACTCTTCTTTATTTTTATTTAATTATTTCTCTTTATTTCTTCTTCCTTTTGCTTTCTGACCAGCCTGGTGTCCCATGGTAGATTTTAAGACCCTTCCCAACCCAAACCATTCTATGATTCCATTATGTCTATTTTAAATTTTTTTTCTCTCCCTCCTTCTCCATTTCTGCTTAATCATAGACCACAATCAAAAAACAAGATTATCCAGAATAATAGAGATCATTCTTTGTCCAGTTCTTCTGGCTCTTTTCCTAGAGATAATGCAGGAACAATCAAGCCAAATAAGATCAGTCTGTGAGGTTTCTGTCACTTTTTTTTCCTCTTCTTCACCTTATTAATATTGCAGCTGTCGCACTCTATAATCTCATGCATTAGCTTCATCCAGGCACGCAGCTCTGTGTTGATTCGTTTATTTTAATCAAAGTTTCGTCTCCTGATATTTTTCCCTGACCAGGCTGGAACAGAGAAAATGAAATTTCAATAGAAAACACACACACAAATCATTAATATTTGACCTCTGAAAAGAACTCATTTATTAAACATTTTTTTTCATCCCTTCAGGGTGTTCAGAGACATAGTTTCTTTGTGTGTAACTTTGACAGTAATACTGGAGCGTTTCCCTTGGGCTTCTTTAAGTGATCTCAAGTGTGCACTAATAGCCCCTGCCTTTGGCTTTTATGAGTATAACACACATTTAGTCACAGGATCCCCTTTGCGTGATGTGGGTTGGTTGTCTTTTTAAAGTATGGGAATTTTGTCATTTTGTTTTGTTTTTTTTTTGGTTCTTTTTGGGGTTTTTTGGTTTGTTGTTTTGGTTTTTTTGGGGGGGTTTGGAGGTTTTTAACTTTTTTTTTTATTTTTGGGTTTTTCTCTTTGTTTGATTTTGGCTTTTTTTGGGGGACAATTTACAAGGAGAGGGTTTGCTATGCTACAGCACTGGCATTTTAACAGATAGAGAATATTAAACCTTCATATATATATTAAAAAAAAAATATATATATATGAGTATATTAAAGGATTGATTGCCACTGAGCAAGATGCTAAATTCTGGTTGTTGGTTTTCCTCATCCTGAACCTCCTGGTGGCAAATGGCTCCAGAAAGATGTTGACCAACTGATCATCCTCTCATCTCATTGTGGCTGACAGATACCATTGGAGACAAATTAGAGATTGAGGGGCCTGGAAGAACATGTTAAAGAAAATTAAAAATCCAATCAAAACAACATCATAAAATCAAGAACCAGAATTGCAATTGCTACACTGAACACTAAATCTTGACTGGCAGTGTTTCAGGAAGCTGTTTGTCAAAGTTTAACAGGAGACATCTTCTCCACACTGAGGTGGAAAATGGGGTGTTTCTGGTGAAGGAGGACATAGGGACATGTTGGGAAGTTGTGTCATTGGGATCACGTGGTAGAATTAAAGGGTTTTGCATCAGTGGGAATTTAAAAACGTTAGAATTGGCAGTTTCCACAGCTTGAAGGTGAAGCAATAACTGTGGAGAAGTCCCTGGTGCTCACAGCAGCACGGGATGTGGGACATTTTTAGTCCTCAGGGGTCATTTGGTGTAAATAGACTTTTTCTGTTGGAGTGGGCAAAGATCTGGGACTGTGGGGGAGGGCTGGATGGTTTGGTCATTGACTCGTGGGATCATAGGGGATTAGAATATGCTCAGTTGGAATGGACCCACAAAAGTCAACCAAGTCCATCTCCTGGCCCTGCACAGAACAACCCCAAGAGTCCCACCATGTTCTGAGAGCATTTTCTGAACCCTTCTTGAGCTTTGTCAGGCTTGGTGCTGTGACCACTTCTTCGGGCCTGTTCCAGTGCCCAACCACCCTCTGGATGAAGACCCTTTCCTTAACATCCAACCTAAAGCTCCCCGTCACAATTTCAGGCCACTCCCTCAGGTCCTGTCACTGGTCACCAGAGAGAAGAGATCTGTGCCTGTCCCTGCTCTTCCCCTTACAAAAAAATTGCAGACCCCACTGAGGTTCCTCCTCATTCTCCTCTTCTCCAGGCTGAACAAACCAAGTGACCTCAGCTGCTCCTCATTCTTCCCCTCCAAACCCTTCACCATATTCACAGCCCTCCTTTGGACAGTCTCTAATAACTTCATATTCTTCTGATTTAGTGATACCCAAAAATGTGCACAGTGCTCAAGGTGAGGCTCCCCCAGTGCAGAGCAGAGTGGAACAATCACCAGTTCATCCTGGTATGGATTCATATCCTCTCCTCTGTTCCTCTCAAAAGCTCTTTGATTTTATTATGTGAAATACCTGAACAAGCTGTAGGTAGATCAGACCTAGGAAATCGGCATTTACCCCTGAAAGTGGCCAACTTCTCACCTTGTGCCACTTCCCAGATAAAACCTCAAGCTCAGCCCAGTTCTCCTGCAAGACCAACACTCTGCTTGCACTTCCTTGGTTATGAGGCAATTCCTGGGAGCTGGAGTCAGAGTTTTCCCCATTCCAGAGCTGCCCAGCCACCCACATGTCCTGTCTTTAAGGTGAACAAATCTGTGTGCAGCACTGAGCTCCTGAAGCAGCAATTAGCAACAATTCCTGAGTTTTCTTGGTTAAACTCTCAGTGTATCTCACCAGCCCACTCCTTCCCTCCACCCCATCCCTCCACAGCCAGTTCCTTCTCGAGATCTATTAATATCCTGTGATTTACCTACACACAAAGAATGTTACTTTCTGATTCCCACCGGGCATATGGAACAGATGTCTCTTTTCAAGGGATTTATCAGCAATTACAAATAATGCAATGTAAATAAGTTTTCCAAGACCTTCAATTATGCTCATTAGCTTGATGCTAATGAGAGATGGGATCAAATATAAATCCAGCAGCCTATAAATTTGGGGATGAAGAGGCTTGCTTAGGTCCACAGCTTTAACAACTGAATATGACGCCAGCACAGCAAGGCACTGCAGATATTTGAGGCAAAGCTCCTCAGGATTTTACTGGGATCTTTGCATGAACCAGGATCGTGACTGAAACTCTCGTATTTTTGCCCTGGACATTACATAATTTAGTCTTGCTTGTACCTTTAAAGGGGCTGCTATTTTAGACCCTCAGGGGACTAAAGCCTTCAAGGAACACCCTTTTTCGAGGGAAATCACGGGGTAACCCTAATGTTAAGGCTCTTCTTCTGAAGAGAGGGGATATTTTTAGCTGTTGGGTACTCAGGTATTTTTAGCTGCACATGCATGAAGTGCTTTAGACCTGGGGACTGCAAATCAAACTTCTCGTTAGAGTTCTCCTGGTTAGAGTTTTGGGGAAAAAACCACAACAAACCAACAAAACCAGAAAATCCACAACAAAAGAGAAGACAGCAGACTTGTCTGTTTTTGTGGGTTTTGTTTGGTTTTTTTGTTTGTTTTTTGTTTGTTTGTTTGTTTGGGTTTTTGGGGTTTTTTTTTTTTGTTGTTGTTTTGTTTGGGGTTTTTTTTTTTAGCACTGCTTTGACTTTTCAGGACCATTTTTGCAATCTGATCCTTGCAATGCCATTTCTTCTTCACAGGAAAATCTCAAGATCATGTCACTTATACCCACGTTCGTGGTATCTTCTACCATGGATATTTTTTGCTGTAAAGATTAGAAATAGTGCAACAGAGCAGTTTCCTCTGTGTCTGGGTTTTGGTAGGAATTAGGGAGAAGAAGGGGATGATGGGCAGAGAAATGTATCAGCCTTCAGAATTTCACATCCTCAAGGAGAACATGTCCATTGGTCCAGCCCAAATGTGTCTCAGGGATCCTCAGTATAGCTGACATGTATTTAATATGCTGATTTTCTGCTGTTGGATCTTTGCTGGAGCTAAAGAGATGAGGTAGGATTAAATACATCCCAGAGAGATAAAAAAGGTATGTCTGGTGCAGGAATGCCAAGCAGCCTTTGAAGTCTGTAGGAGGTATGACTGTTTCCTCCAGCTCAGGATTTGTATCAGACTATTGAATTCTTTTCAGAACTGTACATTAACAGATTTTTTTAATAATGCAGCTTTAAGCAAGCCAATGAGCAGTCCGTGGCAGAACTACTGTTACACTTTTGCTCTCTGTGTCAAGATCAATAATAAATCACCAACTCTACTCCTCAGTGTAAAGGGAAAGTACATTTCTCCCTGAAAACGATCTGTCTAACCTTTTTTTTTTTAGCTTTTTCAGAGGAAACCTTTTTATTTTCCTCCTCCCTTGATATATATTTAGAACAGATAGATAGGTACATTCTATTTTAATACAATTAAGTCTCCCCATACATCCATAATAGATCTAAAAGTGAGGAAAGGGTTGTTAAATCAGGAGGATATTCTGTGACCACATCCAACAATGAAAAGCATCCTGGAAAATTCCAAAATGTGTTTTTAAATATCATCATCCAGCACGAGGTGCCCAAATTGACTTTAGAAGTACATTGTTGTTATTAGGAGTTGCTATAATAAGCAGAATCAACCAGCAGCTATTTCCTGATGGGGTTTTATAATTGCTTGTTGGGTATTTCTGGGTTTTGGCTCAGAGCCTTTTATTCTTGTTGTTAACAGAAAAAAAAGTGCAATAACCAGTAGCTGCAGCCTACTGTGGAGGACACCATCCAAGTTAGGAGAATATGTAATGAGCAGCTTTGATTCACATTCTCTTACTCTTTAGAAAATAATTCTAGTCTTTAAAAGGCTCCATGCACCACTTAACTCAGTAATTGGCAAGAGGGGATGGAAATACAACATTCTGCAAGCAAAGTTGCACATTTCAGATTACTCTGTGAGGAGAGCAGGCACTTTTTTGTCATTTATTCATAACTTCTCTCCAGCACTCAGTAACCATCTGATATCAGGCTGTTGGTTGGGTCTTGCTCTGCCTTGCATGGACAGATGCTGCCTTTGTGATCTCTGGGGTATTTCACAGGCACAGACACTGGGGAGGCTTCCATGCCATATTTTAAGAGTTAGACTGGGCAGGAATTTAATGATTTCATGATAGGGTAATAGGGGGAAGGGGGAAGGGGGAAGGGGGAAGGGGGAAGGGGGAAGGGGGGAGGGGGAAGGGGGATGTGAGAAGGGGGAAGGGGGAAGGGGGAAGGGGGAAGGGGGAAGGGGGAAGGGGGAAGGGGGAAGGGGGAAGGGGAGGAAAGGAAAGGAAAGGAAAGGAAAGGAAAGGAAAGGAAAGGAAAGGAAAGGAAAGGAAAGGAAAGGAAAGGAAAGGAAAGGAAAGGAAAGGAAAGGAAAGGAAAGGAAAGGAAAGGAAAGGAAAGGAAAGGAAAGGAAAGGAAAGGAAAGGAAAGGAAAGGAAAGGAAAGGAAAGGAAAGGAAAGGAAAGGAAAGGAAAGGAAAGGAAAGGAAAGGAAAGGAAAGGAAAGGAAAGGAAAGGAAAGGAAAGGAAAGGAAAGGAAAGGAAAGGAAAGGAAAGGAAAGGAAAGGAAAGGAAAGGAAAGGAAAGGAAAGGAAAGGAAAGGAAAGGAAAGGAAAGGAAAGGAAAGGAAAGGAAAGGAAAGGAAAGGAAAGGAAAGGAAAGGAAAGGAAAGGAAAGGAAAGGTCATACAGTGTAGATTTAGTTGTCACTTTTTTTCTCCCAGACATAGGATTTCACACCAAAATGCAAAGCACAGCAGATCCTCATTCATGTTGCTTTCTACTTTTTTCAGCAAAGCCAAAATTCAAATAGGGCCTTAAAAGGGTTGTTGTGCTCTGCCAATCTCAGCACTGAATTTTCAGTAGAACTCCAGGTACTGAAAGCAAAACCCTTGTAGCACTGACAGTGTCTCTCAATTTACTTAACCTTCCACAGTCCTCCAGGAGTTTGGGCTCCAGCAAGAGCATTCTTAAGGTACCAAATTTTTCTTTATAGTTCACTGAACACACAGAGAACCATTTGTTGACATTATCTGCCCTGTATCTTCAGGGGAGACAGCGAGTCATAAGTGGAGAGGTTTGTGAAATTCGCTTCCAAAAGTCAGGGAAGCAAACAAGCAGAGAGATAAAACATTCCTGACAGGACTACGTTCAATATTACAAAACAGAGAGGGGAAAAAAAAAAACCAGAGAAAATGAATGCATGGTGGGATTTAAAACTAGAATTGAATAAATTAGTTTCTCCAATACTTGTACATTCTTTATGAAGGGTTTAATTATGGTGAGATTATTAATTTTGTAAATGATTAATATAGGATTATATTAGAACAGACAGATTTATCATTACAAATTTCTTGGTTTATCTCATCTCTGCAAATTACAGTGCCAAATCTTGGAATGTTTAAGTTCTGTTCTTCCTGAAAGAAAAGGGATATTTTATATTATTCCAGAAAAACATGCAATATTTGTTTGAAAACTCATTTGGATACTTGGACTACAATTTGAACACTGGAATTCCATTTTCCATTGTTGAAAGATGCTTGAAAGATGCCACTTATGTCCAGTGAATCTTGGGAAAAAATTCTTTACTTTTGTCTTGTTCAAATATTTTCTTTGCAAATTGAAGATGCAATTCATCTGCTTCACTCTGTTTGCTCTTTAATTATACTGTAATTTCTTTGGGGGAGGTGTGACAAGATGACACTTTGTTAAGAAAAAAAAAATAGGTAAATTCATGTTAGACTTAGCATGCAAAGCTAAAATCAAGCAAAATCTTGCTGTTTTTCCCCTTCTTTTTTTGACAGCAGAATAGCATAAGTGATGGAATTGTAATTGCTGTTTGGTTTAGTCTAATTAGGCCTCAAAAACCTTATAGCAAATTATGAGCTGAACTAAGTCAGACAAAATGCTGGGAGAATTTTTGCCAACCAAAATTCAGCCCAACTTCTTTAACAAATGGTGGTCCACACATTGACTGCCTCCTGAGTGAAATCCATGGCTAGGCTTTCCAGGAAAACTCCCTGAGTTTTCATTGCCCACATTGTCACAGGGTCATTTAAATGTCAGCATTCCCCCCATCAGGAAGTGCCCATCTCTTGATGTGTTGAAACCTGAAAAGGCAAAAGGTAAAAGAATTATCATCACTATCACCTTGTAACCCAGATGCAAGAAACACCATCTGGGTGATGTCAAAGCTTTGTCTTTAGGGGCACACATTTTCCTGAGCTTGGTTTGGGATTTGGGAGCCACAGTTTTTAATGCAGGCATTCTTAGGTAACTTTAGCAACCTTTCTAAGGAAATATCTGTGCTGCTTTGCAGAGGTACTTGAGAAAACTTGGGTAAGAGAAGTAGCCCTTTCTCTGGTGCAGGAGAACTCACTCACCTTTGGCCACATCAAAGGAGAAAATTCAGCGACAAAGAGGATAATCCATAAGGCAATCTTAACCTAAACATTGAAAGCAGTGGGGAAAACATTCCTATGGTCCTGTCCATTTTTCACTGGCCCATACTGGTGTAGATTCTCATCTTCATGATCTGATCTATTTCCTATGTGGAATTACAGAATTATTCAGGTGGGAAAAGACCCTGAAGACCCTTGAGTCCAACTGTTAACCCAGACCTGCCAGGTCCACCACTAACCCATGTCCCCAGGCGCCACATCTACACATCTTTTAAATCCCTCCAGGGCTGGGACTCTACCAGCTCCCTGAGCAGCCTGTGGCAATGCTTGACAACCCCTTTTGTGAAGGAATTATTCCTTATACCCAATCTAAATTCTCCTGGTGCAACTTGAAACCATTTCTGTCTTGTTGCCTGTTCTTTGGGAGAAGAGCCTGGCTACAACCTCCTGTCAGGGAGGTGTAGAGTGAGAAGGTTCCCCCTGAGCCTCCTTTTCTCCTGGTGGACCCCTGCAGCTCTCTCAGCCCCTCCTGGTGCTCCAGCCCCTTCCCCAGTTCCATTCCCTTCCCTGAACATGCTCAAGCCCCTCTGTCAGAATCTGAGGTATTAATGATTCCGAGATTGTAAAAAGTCTCTGTCTGTCAACCCCCTGCCAAAGAAGAAGCCATAATTCGTCTGTGCTGGTTTCAAGGTTGTTTATTCTGTTTATCTCGAACATGTTCTGCTGCCCTGCCGCAGCTCTGTCCTGCAGGGCAGCGTGTGGGGCTCTGCCCTCAGTGGGATGTTACAAACATTAAATACCAGAAACTACCTGTGCTGGATTTACAATAATGTGCCAATATCCATCACCTACGTTGAAAAGTGTGTCCCCAGCCTAAACCAATAGAAAAATGCCAACACTACAGTGAAACATGGAGGGCATGAAGAAGGAGGAAAAGGACAAGACACACCCAATTTCCTCCATCTTGTCCCCTTTGGACCCCTAATCTAGAAACCTAAAATTTTACTTTTGCACCCGTGCCACACTTAATTATTACTTATATCAACCACTCAGAGCTTGTAATTCATCCTGTAAGATTGAAAACTCTTTTCCATGGACAGAGATCACAGACAGTGTCTCTCGGGGCTCTGTACAGGGGGGTTCCTGACCCCTGCCAGGGTCCCAGACCTGCCAGGGCAGCCAGAGGGAAGCCCTGGATTCCCACACCCCTCAAAGTCTTTATTATCATCAAAGACCCAAATCTGTCTCCAGGTTTCATAGAGACAATCCCTGCCCTGGTTCTGCTGGCCACACTGTTGCTGATCCAAGCCATCATATCCATTTGAAGAATTACTTCACTTTCCGTGCACTTTAATGTCTTAAAAACTGGCCAAATTCCTCAGTGATCTATGTATGCAAGCTGCCTGCATTAAGAGGGAAAAAAAAAAAAAAAGGAAGGAATAAATGTAATAACCATTGAGTGGATTATTTTCAGCCTCTAATATGGCATTGATTTAAGCCTTACAATGAAAATATAAGTGAAGAAACACAAATGAATTTGCTTACATAAAATCCGCTTATTAAAAGCGATAAGCAAGGCCTGAGAGAAACATTTCTGCAATTCCTCTTCTTTGATCATTCCTTGCCTGGCTAGGCAGGACATCTTGGAAGTGTCTGCCAGAGCCTCAGCAGCCTGGCCCTGGGGGATGGCAGGAAAAGGGTGGGCATGTCATGGGAAGCAGGTCCACATGTCCCACCCCAGGTCTGAGCCCTGCCTGGCACACAGCAGAGCATGGAAAAGGCATCCCCAGGGCCTGGTTCATTCTCTGTCCTGGCATTGGGGCTTCCATCAGATGGGAGGTGAAGATTTGTCTTCCTCTTTGTTGTCCCACACACCAGGCTGACCTCTGGCACTCTGCTGATTTCATCTATTGCATGGCAACCACTTCAGCTCCAGTCCTTTATTAAAGGATGAGAACCAGAGGACACAGTCTCAATCTGCACCAGGAGAGATATAGGCTGGATATTAGGAAAAAGTTTTTTATGGAAAGAGTGATCAAGTTCTGGAATGGTTTGCCCAGGGAGATGGTTTGCCCTGGATGTGTTTAAAAACAGACTGGATGTGGCACTGGGTGCCAGGGTTTAGTTGAGCTGTTGGGGCTGGGTTGGACTTGATGATCTTGGAGGTCTCTTCCAACCCAGTCATTCTGTGTTTGTGAATCTGTGTTGAATGAATGATTTAGTGTTTGTGAATCTGTACCATGCCTGGCACTCCAGGCCCCTTTTTAAGTACTGCCATAAGCATGATTAACAGTATTTATTATAAGTGCACATGTATTATGTGTTTTATGGGGCTTCTACACATCCACAGCCTTTAAAACATGGATTCCAACTACATTTCTACCTATGCCAAAACAACACAAAAATTATTACACTGCAACAGCAAAAAAAAAATTTAAAATGCAATAACACTTTATTATCTGCAGATGGAGTCACAAGAAATTGTCTTTATTTGGCTGCAACTGTTTTCACTATAATTTCCCCCTCATCTCTCTTTCAGAGATCATATTCAGGTTGTATGTGCGAGGATTACAACTCTTGCTAGGGGTATGCAGGCAATGCATGGAGTGGAAATCAGAAGTTTTTAATTCATGGGCTGTTCTATGTTGGAATTACTAGACTAGACACTAGAAACTATAGGTCAAAACCATGTAGGGATGTTTTATCTATATTTTTCTGTATAATCTGTTTTTAGAGACTGAAATCCATTTGCTAAATCAGCCACAAAAATATTTATTTTTATGATAACATTCAAGAGTTTTTAGATAAGGAAATTAAGCTGATGGCATGCACGTAAAAAATCAGTGAGCTCTTTGATATGTTATCACTTGGAAAGTGAATACCTAATTTGTAAAAGCTGGAGATTACAGAAAACACTTAGAAGTGGATAAAGCACTGGTTTAAGGGGAGATGCTGAGATAGGATCAGTAGCTGCTGGATTTGAATTGGCAGTGCAAACTGGGACTGATCTTGTTCAGGATTTTCACGTGTTATCCTAGCCTGCTGCTCAGTCAGGAGGTATTGGGAGCTCAGGGGAAGAAAAGGATATCACAGAGAATACTTTTACCCCTGCTAGTGAAGCTACAAATACATTTCCTAACAGAAAGTACCAGGTAATTCACTTAGGGACTAATAATTTTCAGTGTAAAATGGTATCATATCAGCTGAAGTTGAGAAAGAAAAAAGCTTGTGCGTTCCATGGTGGGAATAAATTATTAATGTACAGGTTCCTGAAAAGACATATGTGGCCATAAAATGTGCTTGACAAGATATTTCTGGTGCTTAGAGGGACTATTGCCACTGCACCAAACACTGTGGGGACTTCAGTGAGAGGATTGTGGGTCATTCTGAGCAAAAAAAAAGGGTTCAGGCAAGAGCAGAGGGGACATGATGGGAGAGGAGGGTGTTACCTGAATAAAGGCATTTTTACCTGCTGCAATCTGCAGCTCAGCACTGAAATGTGCTGGCTGGCTCTGCATGGGATAGCTCAGATATTGCAAACACTGGCAGTGCATGGACAAAGTTCCAGCATGGAAATTCAGCTGTTCACCTCCCAAACACCAAACCCAGAGCTCTTGCTGACACCTGACACTTCAGTGAAGTCACTCAGAGCCGAGTTTGTCTCTATGTGACACGACGGGAGAGCTAATGAAGGGCTGAGGGGAGCTGTTTATCCCTCAGATCACTAATACTGGAAAAACAAACACTTATACCACACCCATGAGTAAATTCATGCTAAATTTGGATTGAGGCTGTCCAGGGAAAACAATCTGACTCAGGTTTAGGTGTATTCTGATCAGCTGCAGGGGTCAGGGACCAATGCAGGTGCCTGATTCAGTGTGTGCTCCTAAAAAAATCATAGTAATGAGCACATTTCAAGAAAAGTTTTGCAGCCTCTCCTCTGCAGTTCTTAATTCAGGACTCTATACTGCTCCTGTGCTCCCCATATCACAGAATCATAGAATCATTAAGGTTGGAAAAAGCCTCCAAGATCATAAAGCCCAACCTTTAACTTAGTTTTAGTAGTACCTGGGACCTGTTGTGCAACTATTTCTTACCACTTTAATTCCTTTATATGCCTTTAAAGTAATAACATTGCATTATTTTAAGTGCAGTGAAATAGCCAAGTATGATTACATGACACAGTTCTCTTCAAGAAGAGAAGATTGTACCTAAAAATTTAGGAAAGCACCTTCTTCTTCTTAATATTTTAGTTTTAACTGTTCACAGCTCCGGAGAATTGTGAATCTGTTCTGCCACCAGCTGTTCTTAAACCAGCCTAGAGATAACACAGCTCATATCCATTGGATTATGTTTGCTTTGTTTCTTCACCTGATCCAAACCCAGCACTTCAAGTAAAAGAAACAGACACCTTTTTCTTCTTTGCATAATTTGTTCATTTGAAAATTCATCTTACTTTCCTGGCTGTCATATCTGTGTTGTTTTTTGATTAGGATGCTTTTCTCTGTGCTTTCCCAACTCACTTGTACTTAGATTTTTTTCAGATTTCAGTGCATCTCACCTGTGCATTGGATTCCATCGGTAGTAGTTCAAAGAAAGCCATTTGTTTTATTTAATAATGGAATTAAAAAGGGATCGTGTTTATTACATTAGTGCACACATCAATGTCAGACTTGTCTCCAGGAGAATTGGGATCATTTGTCTCATTTGGGACCAGTAACTTTACACCTCAATTATTCTGTGCTGTTGCAAAAGTAACATTGCCAGGATCTCTATTAGATGGGGACACCAGGTGACTTAAGGAAATTTAATACCCTGGCATTTCCAGCTGCACAGCACTTGGTCCTGTTATTAATCAAGGCTCCAGAGCCTTATTCATCTTCTGATTAAAGATTTCAGCAGAAGGGAATCATGCAAGCTTTAAGTACAGTATTTTTAATTAGGGACAAGTTCAGGGTATCACTGTGCATTACTTCTTTAGTAGGTGTAATTAAAGAGCTGATCTGTAACAAGCCCACTTGGAAAAATACCTGTCTTTAAATCCCAGCAGCCTGCTCTGAAAAAAAAAAAAAAAAAAAAAAAAGTGGACCAAAAGAAATGGGATAATAAATCCATCCCTCAGAAATACAGATGGGAAATTATTTCCTGTGGTTATTGTGACCACTTTAAGGCTAAGTATCTTCAAGGAAGGCAGGTCCAGACACAGTATGCAAAGCACATTCAGCCCTCACACATGCTAGAAGAAAATGGAGAGTCACTTCAGTTTAAAAAACAGTTTATGAATTATCTGTGAAAAGCATCAGGATCTGCTGTAACTAATTTACACCATCCAAATATGATTTGCCTGCTTTAAACTAAGTCATCTGGGCTCCTAGTGGGAAAAAAAGGCTCCTTCAATAAGGAATTCATCCTACCCCGTGATAAGTGTTTGAGATTGGTTATCACTGCAGACTGGGTTGCAGCACACAGGCTTTAGAAACTCAGGAAAGAAATTTGTTCCACCTGCCATCAGAAGCCCCTCTGGCTTGAATATATTTATAATTTCTGCAGTGGCTGCTGCAGCTTTCTTTGGGTTGATGCTTCCCTCAGATTTCCACTCTCTCTTCACAATCTTCTTCTACTGTAAAAAAAAAAAAAACCAAAAAACCTCTTCAAGATGAATCAGGTTGGGTCTGTAAAGCTTCCATGGTCATAGAACACAACTGCAAACAAAGGGTGTGTGATACTGAGATGGAAAATTTCCCCAAAGGGATATGGATTTCAGTGCAGGTAACTTATTTAAAACTTACAATCCCATTATTATGGGAAGCACATGCAGCAAACCAAAAATAATGTTATTTTGCTAATTTGTCTACTGTTTCAGAGATTTATTTATGCTAATTTATCTACGGTTTGCTAATTTGTCTACTGTGACAGAGATTCATTTCCCATAATCTGTTTGGAGCTGACCTTGAGTTCTAGAAACCATCAGGGAGTTTTGAGTCCTTCCCAATTCTTAGTTCAAAGGTTCTCCAGTGCTAGAGGGAATTCAAGTTTAATCTAATCGTGCAGTCAGGTTAGAGCAGCTGACAAAGTCTCCACACCTCAACTTCCAATTAACACCTTTCAGGTGAGCTGCTATGAATGGACACTCGCTGTTCCCAGGTTGTTCCAGCAGGAAGAGTAGCAGGGACAGCACCTTGGCTGAGGAGGCTCCAAGTAAGACCCAAGCAACAATAAACTCCCATTTTTTTTATGAAAAGAA
The DNA here is from genome assembly GCF_048771995.1 of Taeniopygia guttata. NCBI lineage: Eukaryota > Metazoa > Chordata > Aves > Passeriformes > Estrildidae > Taeniopygia > Taeniopygia guttata. Next base: position 148,785,067 of record NC_133026.1, on the reverse strand, counting down.
GGTATCTAACCTCAGATATAACTGCTTTTAGTGGATGCTCATGGGGTAGCTGAGATGTCTGAAGGTGCTGGCTCATGGAGAATGGTGGGGAATGCCAGACTGGCTCTGTTGGATGTACCCTGGGAGTGAATCCACATCATGGAAAAGCTTATCTGGGAATTCACCACTGCTTTTGTTACAGTTGTAATTTGCAGTCAGTCATTGGAAGTAAAACTAATACAACCATTAGCTTTAAAAAAAAAGAATTTTTTTTCATGAAAAAGCTCACAAGGCTCTGAAATTTGTGATTTGAATGATTAATAATGAATTTAAAATGCTGCAGCAGTGCAATGTAATGTACTGATTGTCTAAAGGCATTGATCAGGTTAAAATCTGTTCAAGTTGGCTGGAGTAGCTTGCCATGACAGACTGTAGGTCAGCCAGGGGTTGTATTAAGTTTCTATTAATTTTCTGTAAAAGCAAATACCACGTGAAGATACAGCCTGATCTCTGTTTTACTGAATAATTCAATAGAAACATGATGTCCCATTCAAATTTAATCATTGACTGGTGATTTCATAGAATAACAGAATAATTAAGGTTGGAAAAGACTTTTAAGATCGTTAATCCAACCACGAACCAAGCACCACCGCCATATTCACCGTTAAACCACGTCCTCAAGTGCCACATCCACATATTTTTTGAACACTTCCAGGGATGGTGATTCCACTGTGTTTTAGTTCAGATTTAATCTTTAGGGCTGCAGGATCATAGTCTGATTTTCTGTCCTCATCAATGGCAGAAGACGCTGTGCTGGGAGGTTAAAGGGCACGTTGAGTATTACTGCAGACATGGAAGGCACAGCCACAGGCACAAATCAGCTTAATTTCCTTGAGAAAATTGTCCTTACTGGCGTGGAAAATAATAATTTAATTTATTTCCCTTTTTTTTTTCAATTATAAAAAGGTATATAATTAAAATGAACTAAATTTTTAAACAAAATCCAATGGCACATTAAGGGAAAAACATTATTTACCTCACTAGGCAGAGTGCCTTCAATGGCAATCATTCCTTTTCAATTAACCAAAATTACCTTGGGGAATTAGTATGACAGCTGCAGGAAATAAAACGAGAATGAGAATGTACTGAGAGAGTACAGCAGGAGATCAGGACCTGCCTCAAATTTGGCTGGTTTGGGTAGGGTTTCTGCATACAGCATGCATGACCATGTTGTGAAAAAGTTTACTTTCTTCATCATTTCAGTGGGGAGAACAGCAGGGACAGAAATGTGATGATACATCCCTAAATCCACTTTCCCTTTCTGAGGCATTTTCTTAACCATGCTAACCATGTGCTTAATACTCTTTGATGGAAATATACTATTTTTTTCCATTATTATCCCACTCCATCTTGCAACTTGCTCTAGTGAAAGTGGCACAGCCCTTGGCAAGATGGTTAGAACTAGATGGTCTTTTAAGGTCCTTTCTACCCCAAACTTCTGGATGATTCTGTGCTTTTACTTATATTTTGCAGCCATGAAGGCATTTAGCATCTATTCTCTTGTGCAGGAATAATTTCCACAGTCTGGATTTTATTATGACAGGGGAAAAAAAAAATCCTTCATTGTCAGAGTCACCATATGACACTTTCATGTGAAGGTCTGGTTTTCTTGTATAAATTATCTGAGTGGGGGAAAAATAAACCACAAAAAAAAAAAAATCTTCTCCAAAATCCCTTCTACACCAGCAGGTTAAAGGAGGGGATTCTGCCTCTCTGCTCCACTCAGGTGAGACCCCACCTGCAGAGCTGCCCCAGCCCTGGATCCCAGCACAGGAAGGACCTGGAGATGCTGAGGAGTCAGAGGAGGCACCAAAAGGATCAGAGGGATGGAGCAGCTCTGCTGTGAGGGAAGGCTGAGAGAATTAGGGTTGTTCAGCCTGGAAAGAGAAGGATTTAGGCTGACTTAATTGCAGCCTTTCAGTACCTGAAGGAGATGGCAAAAAAGATGGAGAGGGACTGACAAAGGCTTGGAGTGACAGGACAAGGGGGAATGGCTTCAAACTGTCAGACAGTAAGTTTATGTTAGATTTTAAAACAAAAATTCCTTACTTTGAGGGTGATAAGGCCCTGACAAACTATTGCTGCCCCATCCCTGGAAATGTCCAGGGCCAGGTTGGATGGAACTCTGAGAAACCTGGGATAGTGGAAGGTGTCCCTGCCCATGGCAGGGGGTTGGAATTATGATCCTTCAAAATCTTAACCATTCTATGTTTCTGTGATCAGCACCACCCTCAATTTATCTGAAAAAATTATGGAAAGGGGCTGATCCTCACACTTATTTGGAGGTATAAAAGGTATTGGGGTAAATCAGCCTGCACCCCTCCTTGTGAAGTTGAGGCATCAGAAGAGGAGTAACAAAGGGCTTTACATGATGGAGTTTGTCTATGAACCATCAATGAGGTTAGTCCATTAAGACCTGGAGTTACCTAGGCCTGTTCAGAGGTGCATGCCTGAATTTTGCTCCTTTTATCTGTGGATAACATGGCCAAGCCCATTATCCCAGTGCAGAAATGGGAGCTAGGCCATGGGTGCTGCTAAGGGATCCTCATGACAAAATGCAGGAGGAAATATCAGCGCAGAAGGAAAGGCAGAAATAGAAATAAGTGATCCCGAGGACGACAAAGAGGTGAAATGTAATATTCCACATCATGCATTTGGGGATGAATGTCAAAGAAAATGATCCTACTATCACGTAATTTAGCCCATATTATCAGAGACAGTGAGAGGGATATGAGCCAAGGATTAGGTTGCCAAAGAGCTGAATTCCAATCTTGGCTCTGCAAATGGCTTGATGTATGTCCTTAGGCAAATTCTCTACCTTCTCTCTTACAGCTTCTCTTTCTGCATTAACAGGATAATAATATTTAGATGAGCTTTGCAAGGTCTAATTAGTTAATGATTATAAAGTGCCTGAATATGTAAAGTGCAATGCAAGTGCAAGGGATTATTATCATCTTCGAAATAATGAAGAATGTTTATTAGTTAGTTATTGTGATTATTTCTTTTAAACCTCTTTATTGCTAAGTGCATAAGAGGCTGTCAGCCATAAAGTGGGTTTTACAAAGGGATTTAAAAGGGAGGGTTGGAGGAATGGTTTGGAGGCACAGATGTAGTTTTAACAGGGAGTTTTAACATTGTTATCACACCGGTTCCTACCTTAATAGGACAGCTGGTAGCCCAGATTGGAGAGCAGTGAACAGCAGCATTTGCAGCCTCTGGATGGTGTTTTTCTTGCCACATGTGTTCTGTGACCTTGCACTGGCTGCTTTTCGGGTACCACTGCCTTTTAAGTGTGCAGTGCTCTTCTTACTGCTCTCTGCAATCAATTAAGGGCTCTCTGAGCCCTTAATGAGAGGAAAGAGGGGTGGCAAAGGAAAACAGACTGTTGGGTCAAGACTATGAAGTCCATGTCTGTCTGGGAGCTGGCTAGGAATGAACTGACAGAATCACTGACAGAATAATTCCATTTGTGGCATCTCTGGAGAAAGCATTGTCTATCCCTCTTCTCAAAGTAGGGTCAGCTAGAGCAGGTCTCTCAGGGCTGTGTTCAGCTGAGGTTTGAATATCTCCAAGGATGGAGATTCCTCTACCTCTTTGAGCAAGCTGTTCCCATGTTTGATCACCTTCACAAAACAAGAAGAATGTTAAATCCTGTGTTTAAATGAAATTTTTTCTATTTCAATTTAAGAGGCCCATTGCCTCTTGTTCTCTCACCTGTCACCCTTTAGGGTTTCCCTTCAGGTATCAATATACATGGAGAAAATACACCTGAGACTTTCCTAGGCTGAAAAATCTCAGCCCTCAGCCCATGCTGGTGTGTGGGACTATTCCTCCCCAGATGTAGGACTACAGACCTGGGACACACAAATCCAGAACTGTGAATGAAAGGCTGTCTTCATTTTCCACATTTTTTAGCTCTTGGTTTGGGTTTGGTAGGTGATGATTTTTTTCCAGGGGAATGCATAGGGTTGGTTGATAATTCAGGCTGAAAGGGACTTCAACAGATCTGCAGTTCAGACTCTAGATCAAAACCTGCTGCCTCTGTGCCCTGAGTCCTACCTTTGTGCATTGGAGCCTGTCAGGGATTTTCTTCATACCCAGACTCGTGTTCTGATATGTCTGATTGGTTTTTTGAGTGTTGGGATACCCCTTTCCTACCATTCTTGTACTTAGAGGATGCTGTCTTTTAAACTCTGCTAGATTTTCAGAACTCCATTCCCTTTCAGAATAGCCTCACGTGGGAATCCCTGACTGGTTCCCTCAGCAAATCAAAGCATGTTTTCTTGAAGTCTGTGGTTTGCACTGCGCTCCTCTTTATCCTTTCAGGATCCTGAGCTACACTAACTGAGGCTCACTACAGCCAAGACCTCCTGTGATTATCACCTGTTTGCTTCATCCAGCTAAGTCCACCTGCACCACACCTGGAGCTAAAATGGGGCTAAAAGCTTCATGTTGAGCTGGCTGGACACTGGACACTGAATCTGCAAACCTGCTTCCAGAGTGTTTAGGAAAAAGCTAATTTATGATGGTTTTCTTTACTTGGTCCTTTAGCAGGAGTGACAGTCTAAGCATCACAATGAGGAGGTTTATTCTCACCAGCCTGGGATCTGTGCAGCTCTTTCTGCATGGTGCAGACGTGTTCTACATTTTCCCCAGCATCCTAATCCTCCTTGAGCACTTTGCTATCAAAGCCCCTAAAAGTATGTTAATGCTTAACCTGCAAAAGCTCTGCTAATCTTTCTCCTGCCCTCCCACTATCCCAAACAGAAAACTGCTGACAAGTCTCAGGATGAGATAAACTGGCTCATGAGGGTGAGGAGATGGAAAGAGACTTAAGCTGACAGGCTTGATCTCCTCCTGCCACCCTTTTCCTCCAGCCAGCCCCCGGAGCTCCAGCACAACCTGCACGTGGAACAACTTGTACATGACAGCACTGCTCTATCCCCTCCCATGAGCTTCTTAGGGAAGAAACCGGATTTATTCCCACTTCCCTGAACTTCTCTCCTGGCAGTGCTGCCCATCCCTGTGCTCTCGCTGTCAGATGGTGACAGTGTGATCTACAGGCAGCTTCTGAGGGGGAAACTAAGCTTATAAGTGCCTTAAAATTTCACATGGAGATGGGTTTTCCATTGTAATAAGAGCTGACGGTACCTTTTTGTAATCAAAATGCAAACTCCCTTCCACTGCTCAGTGCTCAGGAGCACAATTGAGAGTGACAGAATTCATTACACAACGAAGACAGATGGAGTACTTTAAAAAGAACCATACATCAAGAGTGGAGGTCTGTGAGTGTGTAGATAGTGGGCAAAAAAGCTTAAAAACTTCAATCCCCTCCATACTGCTGAAAATTACCAATCTTCTTATCTTGGCAAAACCTTATTATGCAAATAGTTGTCAAGTGGAACACTCAAATTGGCAAAATTGCCTTATTGTAGTACTTTTTACACTCCTTCCAAGAAAAGTCTGTTTTGCTGGTGTGATAAGTAAATGATTGATTACCCATGCTGGTCTGGAATAACAGAGTGGAAAATGATGTAGTAACACCGTCAGTGGCACAAACTCCATTTAAAAAGGGAACACTACCATTTTTGAAAGGAGTGCACCACTTGAAAATTGCCAAGTCAGTACCTCTTCCTTCTCCTACTTAAACTGAAAAAAAGTGAGTAAACAGATTTTTTTTCAGACACCAAATGATTAAACCCTTTTTCTTGAACCATGGTGAACTTTGATTGTTTTTAAACAAAATATGGAACATGCCAGCAGTTTTTCCCTTCTCAAAGTAGTAGAGATTTTAGGTTTCTTCCTTTCTCTAAACAGTTTTTCTCTGTGTACAGCATGGGATACTTCAGTCTCACAGTTGTGGACTCTGCAGTGATGAGTTGTGTTCATTACTTTGACATAAAGAGAATTAGTTCATTGGATTTTTCTTGAGAAGGCAAGAACTGGAAATGGCTAGTGGAGCAGAACTGCAAAATCCTTCTCTTCAGAAGTGTTCAGCTCTTCTCTCCAGAGCTGGTTGAAACCAGTGTTGAATTGTGTGCACAATATTGCCAGGTGCACTGTGGTGAGATTGAGTCAGCACTTGGCTTAGTACTGAATAATAAATGGCACTGGAGGAGAACCAGATGAAACATAAAACTATTTGATATGGTTATGGCATTATCAAAGTGATTGATTTCTATCATAAAATCATAGAATGGTTTGGGTTGGAAGGGACTTCCAAAGGTAATCTAGTTCAGAGTCCTGGCCATGGACAGGGACATCTTCTACTAAACCAGGTTGCTAAAATCCCCATCCAGTGAGGCTTTGACTTCCAGGGATGGGACATCCACAATTTCTTTGGACAACCTGTTCCTGTGTCTTGCCGCTCTCATTGCAAAAACGTTTCTTCTTTATGTCAGATCTAAATTTAATTACATTTAATTTAAAACCATTGCATTTTGTATCACTACAGTGACACCAAAAGTCCATCTTTCTTTAAGTCCCCTTTAGGCACTGGAAGGCTCCAAAAAGGTCTTCCTGGAGCCTTATCTTCTCCAAACTGGACACATAGCCTCTCTCAGTCTTTCTTCATAGGAGAGATGTTTCCATCCTTCTGACCATTTTTGTGGCCCTCCTCTGGACCCACTCCAACAGGTCCAAATCTTCCATGTGTTGGGGACCACAGAGCTGGGTCTCACCAGAGCAGAGCAGAGCAGAGCAGAGGGGCAGATTCACCCCCTCTCCTGCTGCCCACCCTGCTTTTGTTGCAGCTCCTGTCATGGGTGGAGTAGGAGCTTCAAAGTTTATTAAAGAAGCCCTGAGGCTGAGTCATGAGGTGCTAAAAAGACCCCTTGGCTTTCAAAACCCTTCTCAGAGAGAGGAGTTTAGGGACAGCTGGATCCAGTCTCAGCCTCAAGAATTTTAGTTTGGAAATTTTGTCCTGCGAGTTTTAATGATGGTAAATCAGCTGTATTTATGAAAGAAGTTTTATTTATTAAGACAAATGGACAGACAGAAGATCTGAATCAGAATAACTGCACAGTATAAAAGCTAAAACCAATAGGGTTTAGCTATAAAACCAATAATTGACTATAACTTTAAAGGGCAAAGTGCACTATATTAAAGGAATAACGTTAAAGTAATAATATATTAAAACTAGAAAAAAAACTTTAAGGAGAGGGTGATGTATGTCACCACTCCCCCTTCATTTTTGGGGTACTTCTCCCTCTTCCTCTCAATCCATGGGAAGCAACCACGAAGAGTTGTCCCAGGGAAAATCTCCATGTTCTTTGAGGCTTATATGGAAGAATCTGACTGTATGGAAGGTATTCTGGACTTGCAGGGTAACAAAGCTGCCAGTCACATCCCTTTAGGGCTGTTCAACAGCTTATCTGTCAAACCTCACCTCAGAGGGACAGATATGTGCTTGCAAATACTCAGCCAGAGTGTCTTTTCAGCAGATTCAAAACCAAAAAATCCCCCCTGGTGCCTCAGATAACTCACCACAGACAGCTTGTACTGTTTGTGTCTCCTGACTGGGTTCCAAGCCAGACAGGTAAGATTTATCAGGGTGAGGCATCCTGCCACACCCACAATACCATTGACAGCAATTTCTGGGTGCTGGCCAGCTTTCCATTCACCAGAATCCCCAATTCCCAATCCCCTTCTCTGCTCTCAAACTTTCATTCCCAGTCTCGTGACACTTGGGGGATTGTACAACCCACGCGCAGAACTTTGCCCGTGGCCTTGTTGAGGTTTGCTTGGGCCCCCATCACGTTTATTTATTTATGATGGGAGACAATTCTTGGAAGAACAGCATTGCTGTTCACAACAGGTGGTCCTGCTGTCTGCAGGAGCAGATGGAAATGCTAATGATGTATTTACAGGCAGATTCCACCTGCCTTCCAGGGCCGTAAGGACTCCTGGTGATGGTGCTGGCAACAATCTGGAGTGCAGATCACTGGAGTTTGAAACCAGCTCTGGAGGAAAGAGAAGCTTCCTTGGCTCCAATTCATTAGTGAACAACAGTGGGGGGGAAAAAGGGACCTGTGTCTCTCCTTAACTCCTGCCTCAGCTGCTGTAGGTGACACTGAAATGAGTGGAAAAGAATCCACACCATTCTTTCTCAGAGCAGGGAATGGATAGCAATTGAAAAATGTGCCCGTGGCTTGACGCTACAGAAGCTTTTTGGAGGGCAAGTGGTGATCATTTCCAGGAACATGGAAGTACTCTAGAACTTTATAGACATGATTTAGATATTTTCATAGAGTTCTTCATAACTCCAAAGACCATAAAGAACATTTCAGCTTCATGAAAACGTCTTGTTGTACCCTAGGTGACACAAGCTTTTCCTCTTGAATATCACAGAATGGTTTGGGTTGGAAGGGACATTAAAGATAATTTAGTTCCAACCACCTGGCACACCCACTAGATATGTGACAAGGAACTGTGGTTCTGGGTCCTCAAGGGTGATGTGATTAAACATTTTGCAGTTATTCATGAGATTAATGCTTTACCTTCATAGTGTGGCGTTAACTACCTTCACCAGAGAACTGATAAATGTTTTCTGTAATTATAATTTCTCAGCAGATGAGTTCTGTTGTTTACACATCCACATGTTTTGGTGTCCTTTTTTTGTCTCTCCCCACTGCAATGCACTCTGTTATTAAATGTAGCACTGTAGACAGCACCACTTAAGAAATAAACACATTCCACCTGGATCTGCATAAATGGTGTGTTCCTAGAGTGTCAGACTTTATCTGACATGTAGTCTAAATATACACAAATTATCTTGAATGACATATTTTATGGATATATTTACATATAATTCATTTACACAGTTTTGCTAATTCTGTTTGGAAATGATGCAGCTCATGTTCAGGGCAATTGCAACATCTAGGCAATACAGATGTTTTCCACACTTGGCAGAAGCACACAACTTAGCTGCATCAAATATTCCCTTTTTTGAGTTAAAGTGGTGAAATTTATACTTCTGAAATGGCACAAAAATTTTGTGTAGGTCATTGATGATGCATTGATTTTCAGAAGTAATTAGAAGATCTGTCTGATTGTTTATATCCCAGATCAATTACTTGTCCATTGAATCTCATAACTGTGTTTTTTAAAAGTATTTATTACTCCAACGTGTTCAGGCTTAACCAGCAAACCAGATTTAGAAATTAGACCATTTGTTCCAGTGGTTAACCAACCTCCCAAGCACCACACCTTGCTTCTAATTAGAATATAATTGATGTTTCCAATTACACTCTTTATTATTGTCTTTCACGTTATGTTAAAGAATCTTTTAATAGATGGCTTTTGGAGTTTTTTTGTCCCTGGATTTATTTAAGAGATTTAATGTTCCGTTGTTTGATGAAAAAGAGTTTTATAAGCCTTTAATAATTTTTGTCTTCTGACCCATGTTGTGTTACTTAGCATCCATTTTAAACCAGTACTGAAATATATTGAACATTTCAGTACCAATCACTTCAGTGTCTCACAGCCATGGAATCAGCCAAGGTTTGCATCAGACCCGTGGCCACATGACTGCATCAGCAGCTCATCTCGAGCTGTTTATCTGCTTTGACTCTTAAATCCTCTGCACTCTCTACATATTAAAATACATTTTCCCATTTCCAGTGCGTATATTTGCAATTCTCAGATGTTTGGATTTACATTTATCTGCATTGAAATGATTTAATTTGTTTGACTGGGTCTCTTTCATCATCTCTATTGCCTTGTGTTCATTGCAGCTCTCTGAGCACTGATGCAAAGATCAGAAATGTCAGATCCAGTGGTTGTTTCAGAAAACCACCTTAGAACTTGTTCTGCTCAATGACTTCCTCAACAACAGCATGAAGAATTGGAAAGTTTTGTGGCTATGACCATGTCCCAGGAAATGGATCAGGAGGGGTTATTGATGGTCTCAGACTTCCCTTTCCTTTCCTGAACTTGATTCCTTAGTGATGTCTATACTGGTAGTATGCACATGTCTTTATTTGAAATGGAAATGTTTTAATGGTGTCCCTGCCCATGACAGAGGGGCTGGAACAAGATGATCTTTAAAGTTCTTTCCAACCCAAGCCATTCCATGATTCCATGGAAATTTCTCAGTGCTTCATTTTCCATCAGAGTGTTCTGGGCTGTGCAAGTCAAAGACCTCATACTTGCCAATTGGACTGTTAATCACCTTCAGCAATCAGGGGTTTTTTGTTTGTTTGTTTGGTTTTTTTTCCCCTAACTTCAGAATACAATGCAATTAATCCAAATAATTTATGGGATTTTTTTAATTAAATAAATATATATGTATATATAGTCTTTTACTGGTCCAGCCTCACACTAATTCATTATCAGTTGAGTCCTGTGTTGTTGCATTCTTCTGGGGTCAAACAGCACGTTGCATTTACTTGTCTCACTGCTCTTGTGTTTCTTTTCTCTCATTCTGCCCCAAATCCCCAAAACATTTTTCTTTAGCGAGGCCAGGAATTGTTTCTACTGGTGTTTGTAGCTTCTCTTCATAATGTCTAGCTGACCTTACAACCTATTTGTACTATATTTATATGTTTAAGTTCCATCTCTTAAGTAAATGAGGTGTATTTATCAACCGGTCACAATCTGTCCTCACTGAGACTTGGGGATATGAGACTCAGGTGGGGTTTGGGTGTCCCTTGTGGGGATTTCAGACTATGGATCTACCATTTGTGGCATCACTGTAAGAGAATTAAAGAACCATGGAATGGTTTGGATTGGAGGGGACCTAGGAGATCATCCAGTTCCAAGAGCTGTTGTCACCACTGCAGGGACATTTCCAGTCTGGATATAGAACCGAGAGGATTGCAGAGAACATTATTCCCCCATTCACAGGACAAATCCTTCAACTTCTAGTTGCTGCCCAAAATTTATCACTGAATCAGGATGAGGTTTTAGATAAAACTGTCAATTTTTTGATGTGAGATCAAGGCATCCTCACCAGTTAATGGATTGTTCTTTTGAGCACACTCAATTTTCTTTCTTATTTTCCTATTTACATGGTTTCTGCTGTGATTTTTTTTTCAGAACTTTCTCACTTTCAGGAGATGTGCCCTTTAGAGGCACCAATTACATATATAAGATGGTACTGATTGAGAATTGATTGTTTTTCATCTTGAATGTAATCAAATCATGATAACTCATCCCTGGGTGCCTACAGATTTGCAGCCCAGGAAGTAATTAATCTATATCCCTCATAATCAGGTGCAACCAAGTCATTTTGCTGTGGCTACAGTAGACTAATACAAGAAGTAGCAGCTGCTGGTTTTATGCATTAATAGTGACTCTTTGCTACCCTAATCATATTCCTCACAAACTGAAGTTTGGCTTCCCAACGTAGATTCTGGTTTTAATTTTTTAACCTTCTCTCATCATCGGGCAGGTGTTTAAGGAGTAACTTCATTTTCTCTGTTTTATTTGGCAGTTATAAGAAATCCCCATGTCTGTGTCTGCTTCTGGGCTTGACTCAGTAGGACTGAATTTCAGAAATGTGAATTATTTTGCAATAGTGGTTCAGAAATCATCCTGAAATTCTTAATTGTTAATAATTATTTAATAAAAAGCAGTGTCTTTGATGAAAAGTTCTTATTGCTGTCCTTTCCACACCTCTCACCTTTTTGAGCTTTGTTAAAAAAGAAAATACTAAACATGAGAAGTGGTTGGTTTGACTTCCTGGGAAAGCTGAGGGGGTGAACATCTCAAAATGAGCTCTCAGCTCACTAAACTGCCAGGTAGAGATTAAATCCACTGCCCTTCTTTCCTCGTGGGCTACCTCCACACCTTCCAAAGAAAGGGCTCAGCACCTGCCCAGGTGCAGAACTGTGAATCTCCACAGCAGAAATGCCCATACACACATCACACACACCAGTGTTGGTGCTGCTCTCAGACCTCAGACACGTCCTTTTATTTACATGAATCTCTGTCACCCACTGAGAAGCATTTTAGAATTCAGCAGTGACTTACAGCTGTTGTATCTCAAATTATCTCAGCTGAGCTGCTGGGGAACAGCTGGAAACAAACAGGAAAAAAGGGGGAAAGGCCTCAAGTTACACCAAGGGAGTTGAGGTTGGATATGAGGAAAAGCTTTTTTCGCTGAAAGAGTGGTCAAGAATTGGAACAGGCTCCTTAGAGGAGTGGTGGAGACACCTTCTCTGGAAGTACTAAAAAAAATTAGTCCATGTCTCACTTCTTAACATGATTTGGTGGGTATGGTGGTTTTGGGTCAAAGGTTGGACTTCTGATCTGTTTTTTCTCAGCCTCAATTTTCTATCATTCTACAAAAGATCAAGACAGTTTCTTAACCAGAAAAATCTGGTCAAGAAGAGCATCTTCCTTAACTGTCCTGGTGAAGATGGAGTGTTGAACAGGCCATGAGCTCAGAAAACCTCTCCTTTGATGTGTTATTCTCTTGCAATGCCACCCCAAAGTGTCACAAGGGATGAGGGATCAAGTGAAAATGCTCTTGTCTATATTGTGGGGCTTTTCTTCTGAAATATTGGATTTTGGAGCTTGCTTACCAAGAACTTCTATGCTCTTAAAAAAAAAAAAAAAATATATATATATATATATATATATATATATATATATACTTGAATCATCCACTGACTAGATATGCAAATAATAAAATGAGGAGGTCTAGGAAAAAGGGAAACCTCCTTTAAAAACAACACAATTTCTCACTTCCCTCTCACCACCACACCCACACAGTCATTTATTGATTCATGGCAGTTACAAGTTGACAATCAACAGATCAACACCTGAGCCCAGCTAATGAGATTAACAGAACTAATTACAGAGAGATGGTAATTATTGCAGTTCCACTGCTTTGAACATCATAGGCTGCTGCATCCAAAAAGGCTCCAGTTGCAGGGATTTTACAAACTAAGTGTGTGAATTTGAGAAATTAAAATAATGCTAATCCCTACCCACTTCCCTTTGTAAGCTGCTGTTCCAACAGGAGGTTAAAAGGATGGACCTGTTTTTATATTTTCATTTACACCCAGGTGCTCAGTACTGCTAAACTTGAGAGGTAAAATCACTTTTTTCCTAAAGATGGTATGTCTACATAGGCACCCAAGGAGGAACACCTTGGCTTTTTCTGAAGTTTTTAAACCTAAAAGCTGTGAGGTGATCTGTTATTAACAGCAAAGTGCTTTGAGAGATTAAGCTATTAGTTCAGACAATTATCAAAACCCCAAAATATTACAATATGATGTTTAGCTGTGTGGAAAAAAAAACAAATAATGAATAATCTCCCCTCACAAATCTTTTGCTATAATTTCTGCTCCATTGAACAGGTGGAGCAAAAAAGACATAGATTTTGGTTTTTTTTTTCCTTCTTGGAAACATCATCTTTATGTCTTTCCAAGATGAAAAAATAACACTACATGCACCTGCCTGCCATCTGGATTGTTTTCTGAGCCTTATTTAAAAAAGAAAATAAATGAAAACAGTTCCAAGATCTTTGCATGGAAGAGAAGAGAAGAGAAGAGAAGAGAAGAGAAGAGAAGAGAAGAGAAGAGAAGAGAAGAGAAGAGAAGAGAAGAGAAGAGAAGAGAAGAGAAGAGAAGAGAAGAGAAGAGAAGAGAAGAGAAGAGAAGAGAAGAGAAGAGAAGAGAAGAGAAGAGAAGAGAAGAGAAGAGAAGAGAAGAGAAGAGAAGAGAAGAGAAGAGAAGAAGGAAGATGGTTCACATCACAGGTGCAGCTGAGCTCACCTGCTCACTTTGGCTTTTCCTCCTGCTTTTCACATGCTTTTAGTAACTGGAGGGCTCCTGAAGGAGGGTGGGCTGAGACTACAAAGCAGAAAATCTCTTATTCAAGAGCAAAACCACCAGGGAAGAAACAGTTGCCTGTGAAGGCAACCTTTGCTTCCACTATGGTTCATTTTTTTTAAAATGAATGAATTAAATGTGGAGATGTGAGCATAGGCTAAAGTTCGTGATCAGCTCAGTCTTTGGCCTTACTGCTGAAAGACTGGAAGCAGTGTTTGTTCTTGATCTCATTAGTATTTTATCTGCTTGCTTCAGAGGCATGGCTGCTGTTTCCTGCTTTGTCATATTTTTCTTGGCTGGAGAAATTATCTGAGAGCAGATCCAAAAGGGACCTTTGCCTTATAAAGAGACAAGAACAGAAAAAAAAAAGAATTATTATTCCATCATATCTTTGCCTGTGACAGGTTCATCCTCAAATAGAATCATAGACTCAAAGAAAATCCTGAGTTGGGAAGGACACATTAGGATCACCCTCTTAAACATTGCCATGATGACCTACAGGGTTTGCAGAGGGATCCACAGACTGCTGCTGTCATGGGGAACAGGACATTGCATTTCATGGTGTCCCAGAATCATTCCCTGAAACTCCAGGACTGAAATCCAAGTTTTTCTCCAAAGAGCAGAATTAATAATTCCTAATTTGCTGTCAACTGTGGCCATTCTCACCCTAATTTTAGCTTTGTCTTGTGTTTCTTCCTTTTATACTCCACTGTAAATAAATTGTAGGAACATGATGTTACTAGAAACTGCATTATTTACTGTTTAGGCATTGAATTCTGCATAACGAAAGAAGGAGGTGGCTCCTCTACAAGGCATCCAGTATCCTGAGAACAGAAGTACTTTAGATGCTTCATTTCTCTCTCAGATGTAATTGAATTTGGCAAAGATGTTTTGGAGCACTTGGGAGCAGGAAAAGGACTGACAAACAGAATACCTGCTTTCCTGCAAATTACAGGCCACTGACAGAGCACATCAATCCTGCTTTAAAAGGATATGTGTAGAAGGACAAGGAAAGATTTAAAAAACATGTAGCTTCAGATTGAATTTTTATCTGTCAGCAATGATCCCACAGATAATCTCATAAGCATCAACTGTTTCCAAATTCACTTGTAGAGCAGCATTTTGGGCTATTTATTTAGGAACTGCCTGATTAGAGAAGTAATTCTTGTGTTCAGGAGCCCAGAGCTGGACACAGTGTTCCAGATGGGATCTCACAAGGGGCAGAATCACCTCCCTTGATGTGCTGGGTCACATGCAAAACAGAAAAAAGACAAAAAATTTAGATGGTTTTTCCTATTGTTCAGGCTAGGCTGGATTTCAACAAGGATTTTTACTAGCTTCCAACAGACTGCTTATTTGCATCCTGACAGAGAAGCATGCTGTAAACCTAGGAATTTCCCAAGAAAATAAGGTAAAGGAAACAACCAGGTCTTGGCTATAATACAAGGTAAAATGTTGGAGAATTTCACTGAACTGAATTGGAAAATTTATGAAGATAAATTAAATAAAATGCTAGAGAATCTCTTAATAATAAATAAGTAAATTAAATAAAATGCTGGATAATTTCTGAATTGAACCCCCAGAAGGTAAAAAACCTCCTGTGTGCAGCTCTCTTGTACCTACAGCAGTGCCAGACCCATTTTGGAGAGAAGTCACAATTAATGGCTTCTTCTGCCCAGCTTTGGTTAATGGGTGCTTCTGTCTCATCAGACTTCTCTGACAGCAAGAAAATATCTCCAAAATGGGAATTTGTGCTCTGCTGAGCAGTGCACATGATCATTTTTTGTCCAATATTTTGCTAAAAAGGAGGGAGCCAAATTCATCATCCATGGTGTCAAATTTTCCTTTAGAAATGTGATTCTGTGTACTCCATCCATCTTGAACTGGTTTCTGGCAGTTACACAATAAATTCATCATATTTCTGATGGAAAATTTTCTCCGTCCAGCTGTCAAAGTAGTGTTGCCACTTCTGGTATGATTTTTTAGCACTCTGTCATGAATAACCTAAAATTGTACTTTACTTTTAAATATATATGTATATTTTCCCCTTTGGGGAATAATTATGTAGTCTAATAGAACTTGGTGCTAAAGCTTTTTCTTTCCTCAAGTCAAAATTGCGTTTTTATTTTTTTTTTCTTCAGAGGCATAATGTATTCCTATTACCCCTCATGGAACACTCTAAACTATTTTCAGCTTACACTTTAATTTCTAGCTTCCCCCCCCACTACTTCCCCACAACAATTTCATCACCTTTTCTTTTCTTTTCCTTTTTATTTTTTTTTTTTTTGCTTCAAGTTATTAACAAATAAAGACTTGGCTCCATCAGTTCCTTGACATTTTTGCACACATTCTGACAACAGATTGAATAAATTATATTATCCAGTGCTAGCCAGAGTAATGGCCTATTATGAATGGAGAAAAGCAACACCAGGTGAAGGCTGGCATTTCTGCTCCTGCAGCACATGCATTGGGTGTTTTATTAAATCCTGTGCTGCTGCAAGAACCAAACAATTCCTGAGTCAATGCCTGAAGGTGGTGGAACGTGCCCATCCCTCTGACCTTTTGCTGTGCTGCTTCTGTGTGAAGGAAACATTTCTCCATCCCCCTCTTTTTATCACCAGCTCAACACCTCATGCAGCACATTTTGGGTCTCAACATGCGATGGAAGCCCAAAAATCTCTCCAAAGGAATCCAGATTTCCCCTTCCCCAGGCCTGCAGCAATCACCAAGTTTTTCAAGTGTCACCACACAATCAGCTGTCAACCAGTGTCATCCAATAAAGTCATCCATGATTAATTATTCATAAATGACAGCAGCATATTGAAACAAGCTGATAGCTGCTGACAGTGGAAATCTAATTAACCTGAATTACTATCTTGATTGTGGCCCAATTAATGTCAGCTATGCCATGTCAGAAGTGAAGGCTTGGCTAATATAATTGTTTGATTAATTGGTTGCAGAGATTAGTTGATGTGGGACTGCCTTTACACTATTTTTCTTATTTTCCCCCCTCCCGCTGTGAACATTAAATTTGAGGGAAAAGCATAAACAGCTTGTTTACAGCTTTTTGCTTGAAGTGGATAAATGAAGTTCTATCTTAAATCCAGTTTGAAAGCTCACAGAAGGTGTAGGGGAGCTTTTAAACTTCTGCAGTCGATTGTGGCCCTTTGTTTCAGTGAGTTTCTCTGTGCCCCATTGCTGAGATCCAAAGGGATTATGAGGAATTTCTTTGATGCATTCAAACTGGGATATGATGTAGTTATGAATTCATGATTTCTCTGGCTGTTAAAGCACATCTAGTGAACAGCAGGAAGGGTGGTAATGGTGAGGGGTGGATTTATTTGTCTTTAGAAATAGAAACTTGAGTCAGAGGTGGCTGGGGGTTTGTTGCTTGTGGTGTAATAGCTGCCTGGTGCCCTGAGATTAGTTTATCTTCTGAGACCTCTTGTGCAAAGACTGTCCTGCATGACAAATAAAAGAGCATTAAGAAATGCATTGTGACTAATTTTAGGAATGACTCATGAAGGAAAAGGGTCTGTTGGTGGCTCCTCCAGTTGAAGCACATTACAGTAGCTTAATTACCACCATCTTTGCCATATCCATTTCCATTCCTCCATCTCTCCTCTGGTCAGCTTTCTACTGCCATATTGCATTTAAAAGTAACACTTCCATTCATAATGTTTGTAACTCAATGATCCTTGAGGGATTTTTCAGCCTAGATAGTTCTATGATGATATGGTTGTATAAAGGATGAGGTAGAAGTGCAAAAAATGGACTGTGGTCTAAGTGTTGCACTGAACCACTTACTAATAATAAATTGGAGTTTGTGAACTAGAGCAAGAGAAAACTTCCCTTGATCTTCACCAGAAACTTTAAAATATTCTTAAAAAATACAGACAGGCTAAGACTGATTACCAAATAAGAGGATTATAATGAGAAAAGGATCTCTAATGACTTAAAGGAGCTAGCATTAAAAAGTTAAACTTGGTAAATTAATATGTTAAGTACAGAGGCTTTGACAAGCCATGAGGGGAAAGTATACACACATCCATACGGATATCTATATGGGTTTTTCCCCATGTGGAGCTCAACTATTTAAGCTCTTGTCATAGATGCCAGGAGGAAAGGGATGGCGAGTGAAATGCTTTGATCAACTGCATGTAAAAGAAGCTGGGACACTTCACAAGTTCAGAGGTTCCCTTCACTTCTCCAGACTCTTCAAAAATATCCGGTTGCTTCAATGTCAACCTCAAAAAAATTCTGTAAGCGGGACCTCCCTGGAGATATCTGTCTTTGAGTTGTTCTCCAAATAGCACCAGGGCATAATCTCCCATGGAGGTTTCAGTTTAGGTGGAAGTGCTCAGAACTACTTTAGAAACTTTCTCAGAGGTTCAAACCACTCCTTTAGTCCAGTTTTCGGGACTTTGAGAGAATTTGTCGATAAGTCTGCGAGGATTTACAGATCAGCCTTATCCCAAAAAGTGATTAATGTCCTTATCTTCTCAGCAGTGTAGGGGAGCCACTCACCATGTTTTAAGAAAATTACATCATAACAAACTGAACTACATAAATCCCTTTTTAACTTAAATTAGTTGGCAGTTTATTAATTTGTTGTCTGCACCTCTAAGAATATTTTATTTAGATGGTGTGTAACTTAAATTTTTATTTCTTGACTAAAAGTTAGTTATGGTTGAGTGACACATGACCTTTTGGCTGCATGTCCTGGGTTCTACCATTCTGGAGAATCCCATCTCTCTGCTGTTCTGTTAATTGGAGGAAATGTTTGCAGGTTGCTTGTTCCTTCAACAGCATAAATGGATGGAGTAGATGAGCTTTGTAATGTGGCTCCAAACTGGCGCCATGACAGAAACCATAAGCACAAAGATATGTTGGATTTAATACATTTCATTGCTTTCTGCCCCTTTCCATGCTTGCAATGACATAAAACCCAAACATGAAGACTGTTTTCACTTCCACCCGTACAGACCCGTGATTTGATTTAATTCTTTCTTTTCCAGCCTGTCCTCTCGTTGCTGTGAGGGATTGATATGCTCTGTAGGACAGACTGTTAGCATTGTGCTTTGTGACATTCCCAGAGCTCTATTATGTTGTCTATCACAGTCGAGTTATTCCTACACTCTTCACGTAAGGAGCCCTTTGTGCTGGCAGAGCTGACAAGTCTCTTCCTAGACACGGGAGCTGTGATTCTGACCAGCAAGGTCAGGCTCCAAGGCCATTTGTGAAGCAATGCTGATATTCCATTATTTGTTACAATCATCTCTTTCATTCAGAATCCATTGCAATTTGCAATTACGTCGTGATTTTGACATAGAGGCAGAGACTCTCAGCTTTGATGGCAATGAATAATTCAGGATGATCTGAATGCTGTTTCATTACCAAGGACTGGGGAACAGTGAAACGTTTTGACCTCTGGTCATTCTCAGCTTTCATAATCATTGTCCCCCTTAGCTCAGATCAGACCAAGCTCCACCTTAGGATGTGTTTAAAGATGCTGCCAAGAGCTTCAAATGGTTATTTGAGAGATGAAGGAAAGGACAAAAACTTACTTCTCTGTAATATGAGCTCCAGTGTTATATCCGTAACTCTGTTGTGTGACTACATAATTAAAGAGAAATGCTTTCATCCCAGAAGACTTTAAAGATTTTAAGTCAGAAATGGCTCAAACAGTTTACAAAATAAAACCAAACAACCTAAAACAAAACCAAAGAACCCATCCCTATAAAAACCAGATATTTTTTAAAAATGGTGTTTGTGTGTTGATCTTGGCAAGCGGCTCCATCATCACAGGGGTCACTATTTTTGCTCTATTTATTTAATGAAGTCATATCCCTGATGTTATTCCATGGAAAATGAGGAATGAAGAAGTTAAATGATTAATAGATGTCCACAATACAATTTAATGGAAAAGGATGGATAGTGCTATATCTGCCTGTACAGTTCCCTTCATTGCTTGCTATTTTCAGATTTATTTTTGGTATCTATATTGAAATGCTCTTCTTACAAGTCCTGAACTCTGCTCTTTGACTTTCTCTGGATCTCCATCTGTTAACCTGAGCAGCAAACTTCAGGAGAATACCATCTCACACAAGATTTTCCAATACTTGGTGCTTTCCCCTGCAGTCAGAAGTTCAGCATCAACTCAGTCCACCTCCTACCATTTGTGCATTTAATCCACCAGGAAAATGAAAATGAAAAAACAGTAGAGAGTCAAAATACTCTTTAAACCTTGAAGAAGTGTTGATACCTTGACCAAAAAATACCTTGATCAGGTATTTTGACAGCCTAACCAGTTCTCCATGGCTTCTTGAGAAAATCAAGCTGCTTCAAATTTAATTTTGTGCCACCCAATAAAATGATATAGAGGCTCTATTTCTGCTTAGTTTTACTGGTGCTACACTAGATGTGACTTTATCCACTTCTTTCTTTTGTGACAGACATATAAGTAAGTAGTAAAATTGAAATATCCTTTTGTCATTTTGCAATTATTTAAGATTCTCAGCTTTTATGTCTCAGCTCTACTTTGAACAGGTGAAGACTCACACTTGTAAAAGTATACATGGGTTTAAGAAGCAGTAAAATAGAATTTCAAGTCTGCATTAGGCAAGGTGTGAGATTTTCATTCCTTGAGTTCCTAGCAGATAACTTGTCACTTTTCAAAAGAAAGGTTTTCATGCCTGGTCTCCATGTAATTTTCTCACTCTTCCTTAGCCCTCTGCTCCCAGGTATCCTGCAGGGTGCAAAGGATCAGCAGGGACATGGTGGGAGCTTGTAAATATTTTCTGCACTTTTTGGATTTTGGTACCAGGAGAAAAAATTACTGTATTTAGACGTCTATTTAAAATTCTGTGTTCTATGATGTTACAAAATAATGCAGGGTAGTTTGTGCCTGTCAACCACTGTTTGACATGCTAATGATGGGAGTATTTTAGTAGTAGTAAACGTAGTAGTGATGTTAGTGATAGTGATGAGCAAAGTTTGTAGGAAGTAATGTCCTATATTAAATCAATAGACTCAGTAAAAAAAAAAAATCCAAACTGTATCAATAAATGTAATGGAAACAGACACCAGACAGTGCCTGTTATGGTTCTGTGACATCTTTGCTCTGGAGGTCCATCAGCTCCTACCACTGACATTCTGAGGCATTAATGGCATGGTACTTATGGAAACCCTTCCAAAATTGGGTTTTACTTGTAATCCTTAGGGCTGGGAGGAGCTTCTTGTGTATCAGTTACTGTAACGTACTGACTTCCACTGAGGTACACAGGTACCTTCAGGTGGTCAGGTCAGACCAGCTTGGATCTTCGGGTTGTTGTTTGGTGCCTGAAGACTTGCACTAATTTATTTTTATTACTGAGGCAAGTTTAGGTTCAAGTGCCTTGAAGACAGAAAACCTTTCTTTCAGTCCCAGCATGAACAGAAATGTTGTACAAGAAGATGAAATGGCCTCAAATTTCACCAGAGAAGGTTAAGAAAAAAAAATAGAAAAATATCAGAATATTAAAAAAATATTAGATATTAGATATAGGATTAATACTGGATATTAAAAAAAAGCAATTCTGCACTAAAAGGGTTGCCAAACCCTGGAAAAGGCTGCCCAGAGAGCTGTTGGAGTCACCATCCCTGGCAGGATTTAAACAGGACATGGCTTAGTGGTGGCCTTGGCAGTGCTGGTTGGACTTCATGGCCTTGGAGGTCTTTCTCAGCCCAAATTATTCTGAGTTTTTTTACTACTCCCTGCAAGTAACTTTGTTTTCTTTATTTGACATTGTTGAGGATGTTCAAAAAATCCTTCATGTAAAGCATTTTGTCTTTACTAGAATTTTCATATATATTCTTTTTTTGCACATATACACAGAGCAGTGAGGAGAAATTCTTAAATTATTTGGATCAGAGTCTCATCAGAGTTAAGCCAGACTAAATGCTTTTTTTTTTTTTTTTGGGTCTGGTCCTTTTAAATTCTGCCGAGTTTGCCCTAGTTGTTGTTGGCAAAAGGAGCCAGTCCTGGGAGGGCTCAAGTTTTTTTGGTAGCAGAGATTGAGCTGGTTCAAGAATTAGGACTTCCTGCCCTGAAAGAGAAGCTGATGATGTACAGACCAGATAAGTGAGGTTGATCGAAAGTTGGATGAACTGATGGGCTCAAAATGCTGAGGTTGGCAGCAGAATGAGCCAAAGTCTGTCGTTTGCAATCCTTCCAAGTAGTCCCATTCATAAAATAATATAATCTAACTAACAACACAGCTCAGCAGGAAGGTTTTCTTCGAGCACTGCATAGCTTTAATGTGGTCAAATCATTCTCTCTCTGCTCTGCTCCCTTGCAGTGTTTTTGGGTTTGAATTGTTGGGGGGGGTTAAGTTCTCTCTGAATCTGCCTGTGTGGGACTTTTAAGCATCTCAGGGTGGTTTCTACGAAAGTGTAAGCATTTGTTTTGCTACATTGGGTGAATTCTGATTTGGGAAATGCAGTCTCTAGTGTTTCAGGTGCACACACCAGTCATTACCTGATTTAAATTGCTGGCTGAGTCTGCTGTGTAGAACTCAAACAGCTGCCAGAGGTAGGTGGCTTCATTCCAGAGCTGGTAAAAAGATAATCCTCTTTTAGTGAATTTTTAAATCACGTTGGAGGTTCGCTGCCTTGAAAGGCATGCTTGAAATGTAAGCCATTATCATGTGTTATTACAAATGATGTCTCAGCCATTAGAAAAACAAGTGTTTTAGGGGAATATTAAGATTGCTAATTCAAGCATTCAGAAGGTAGAAAATGCAGCAATTAAATCTGTGTGTGCAGGCTCAACATCAGCCCCTGTCAGCTTTTAGGCAAGCCAACACAGAAAGCACTGTGCTGCCATCCTCATCCTGATAGATGTGGCAGATGGTGAAAATTATCTCAAAGTTTGAACTAGTCAAAGGCAAGGGTTTGAGAGAAGTAATATCTTTCCTAAATTGAACCAAATTTCCCAGAAACACTAAAATGAGGACCCTCAATCAAAGGGGCAATCCCCTTTCTCCCTATTCTTCCTTACACAGGACAAGGGAAAATGGCTTCAAGTTGCACCAGGGGAGGTTCAGGTTGGACATCAGGGAAAATTTATTCACTGAAAGAGTGGTTAAGCACTGGAACAGGCTGCCTAGGGACAGGGTGGACTCAACATCCCTGCAAGTGTTCAAAAAACAAGCAGATGAGGCACTTCTTCATGTGACTTAGTAGGCAAGGTGGTGATCAGCCAAATTTTGGACTTGTTGGTCATGGAGGTCTTTTCCAACTTCAGTGATTCTGTAATTTTTCCCCAAAGAAGGGAGGGACTAGAGAAAATATTTCCATTATCTTTTTCAGGATGGAATGCCTGGAACTTTTAAAAGAGTTTCTCTGTTGATTTGGCTGGCATATTTTCATTTAAAAGAAATAGTTTGGGGTAGATTCCAGGCATGGAAAATCCAATCCTGGATGGTTGTCCCTGGCTAAATAAGTGGCAGAAAATACAGTCTTGCAGTAGGCTGTGCTGAGGAATCATACCTGTAGATGGCACTTGGCTTCACCTGGGTTATATCACGGAAGGATGTGGAATCATGGAATAGTTTGGGCTGGAAAGAACCTTAAAAATCATCCAATTCATCCCCTCAGCCATGGGCACACTTTCCACTAGACCAAGTTGCTGAGGGCCTCATCCAATGTGTCCTTGAACGCTTGAAGAGATGTATGCAAAGAAAATTAATTAATGAGGAGGGGATCGTGAAGAGACTTACGGGGGATAGGAAAACTGCACAGAATTAGTAGAAAGCAGCAAATACATCAACACATCATAAAGGAAAGCATGGAATCAGTCTAAATGACATGCAAGTGAAGGCCCAAAAACAATATGTCAAAGCCAAATGATCTATTTCCTTGCTGCTGTGGGCTGGCCTTTCCTTGTTGCTCTCGTATCTTCTGGGTTTTATTCGTATGTAACTTGTCTACTTTGTTCTCATTTAAAAACGCTGTAAGTGCTTAATAATATTCCTGGCCTTTTCTAGCCTGCCTGCAGAAGCAGTGATATTTGATAGCAAATTCATTGTAGCTCTATAAGGAAGCCATACCATGAAGGTCACCAAATTTGGTCAGTGCATTTTAATTTGTACACACGTTAAAGGTCACGTTCCTCCCTTCCACTGCAATAACACGGAGTGTTTACTCTCTTATCAGAGCTGATTGTGTATGGCTTAGCTAAGGGATCTTATCATTGCAAATGGAATATGAAAATATTGTTGTTATATAATAATAATAATAATAATAATAATAATAATAATAATAGTAGTAGTAGTAGTACTGTTGTGAGTGTAAGGAGATTTTTTTCCTCTCTGTATGTTTACATAGTTCTTAGAGGTAACCACACATCTACAATGTCTGACTTTCTGCTGTGTTGCTCCAATATTTTCTTTTCCTCTCCCATGAGAACTCTCCAGCCTTCAGCAGAGCTTCTGCTATTGTCCACTAGAATGACAGCAGTTTCAGATTTATAATATCATCTCTGTATAAACACGTCCAAACATAATTAAGAACCTGGGCTCTCAATCCAGCAGACCTCAAATTAGCTTTCAAAATGCATATTAAGAGCATAGACAAATGCTTTCATGAAATTCCAAATGACCTCTGAGGTCAGGGTGAACAAAATTGTATGAACCTCTTTAATGTCACAAAACTCTCTACAGAGATTTGCATATAAAATGAACCATTTTGTATCAAACAGGTTTGTTAATCTTACAATAAAGGAAGCAGCACTTGAAAATTAATCAGGGTGGGTTTTCACTGCCCAGTTGAGGCCCTTAAAAGAACCTGCCTGATAACTGGAGGCTGTTATTGTGTGGTTGTTTAATGTAATATTTTTTGGTTTTTGTCTGCTGAATGGGCTTGCAGGAAATAAATTTCCAGAGCCGGTTAGTCTGCAATGGTTTCTTTGCTCGAGTCATGGAATTGTACTTGCAGAAGTTCTTGCACTCCTGGCTTTGTTCAAAAATGCTTCATTAATTGTTCTTTATTTTAAAGTTTGAAATATGGGTAAGCATTTCTATAAGTAAAATGGATTATCTTACTGAGTGTGTTGGCATTGAGTACAAGAGTAGATTTTTGCTTGCTTATCACAATAACCCAAGAAATGGAAATTGAAAACTGGTCCTTTTTCACTAGGAGATATTCTTGCCCATACAACCAAACTGAAAAGCTCAGGGTATTTCCAGACCTCATCCAAGTCCTCACTCCTAAGCTTTGGAAGCATTGGAAGAGGCTGCCAAGGGAAGTGGTGGAGTGACTGTTCCTGGAAGTGTTTAAAAACCGGTGGATATGAAACTCGAGGACAGGGTTTAATGGTGAACTTGTTGGTGCTTGCTGGGTTGAAGGTCGGACTTGGTGATCTTAGAGGTCATTTTCAGCCTCAACAATCCCAATTTTCTATGGATATTTTTATTATTTAACATTGCAGGAGGGAGAGACAGAGTCAGGTGATCTTGGGTTAATCCTGTAGGGAAAAGCTCTTTGGTTACTGTCTTCATCCCAGTGCCAGGGCTGAGACCTGGGAGTGATGGAACAAAGATGGAATACTGGAGAGATTAATTTAATTAATTTCTAATGAAAGCAACCTGCCCAATTTTGTCCTGCAGAAGACCTAGAAACCCCCCCCAGCCATGGAGTTGTAGGGTGTGACTCTGCTCTGAAGTGGTGTCGTAGGCTCTGATGTTCCCAGAATAGAGCAGCTGCTCTAGTACAAATCCCTGCCTGAACTAAAATTCCTGTTTCTAGGGATTTTCACCTCCTTTGTGGAGGCAGTTGAGAAATTTCAACTCCTGCCTTACAGTCCATAACTGCCTTACAGTCCATAATGTAATCAATCCACAAAGGGTGGAGAAGCTCAATGCTGCTTTTCTATAGGTGAATCAAGTGCTTTTTTGCTTGTTTGTTTTTCTCCATTCAATATAAATACAGGAAAAACAGTTTCCTTTATCCTCTTCTATTATTTATGCCTGGCCTCAGCTAGTTTTTGAATGCTTAGCAAGAGAGCATTTTTTTTCCTTCTTTTAAATGTGTTTGCTTGGGAATTTCCACGATGAAACTTACTTTTCTGGGCCTAGGGCCATAATGGGCTTTAATGGATTTTAATTACTTAACTATCTGTTGTGACTTAATTAAAATATTTTTCAACATTTCACCCCCAAGAAATAAATACCTTCTAGGCTGTAAAATATGACTTGCAGCTTAATTTTCTGAAACAATGAGGGAAAGGTTTCTTCCAGGCTCAGTCACATCCAGTTTTCTTGTCAATATAAAGTGTTTCTCAGCTGTGTCCCTAAATAGCCTTGCTCATTCCTTCCCTGCTTTTCACTCCTATTTCACATGTGTGTTTAAAGAGCCTCTGTCAGGATTAAAATATATCTTTACTTATTTTGCTAAAAAACCCTGAGAGCCCAGAAAAAAATAACTGTAAAAAGACATTACATCTTGCTACAGGATTAGAATTTTTTTGGTCCCATGTTGCATTCTTTTCATCTTGGGAAAATGTGTACAATGAAAATGGATTAGCTCCAATTTAATCAACAAATTCTAGGTGTTATGGGAAATGGACTTACAACAGGTTGGGACAGAGCTATAAAACCAGAGCAGTGCTGCAGCATAGCACTCAAGGTTTAGAATAAGCTAAGATAATTAAAATGAAATCAGATAGTGGGCTTATAATTATTTCTCATACATTTTCCAGCAGAAGATAATCTTGTAGCTTTGAACTTTTCCCAAATTCAGCCTGAAATTGTTTGTTGCATTGATTTCTCTATCTCTATTTAAATACTCATTTTAACAGATAGTTAAAGCGACTCAGTGCTTTCCAAGATGGAGTTCCAGTATATATTTCCCTGGGAGAAATATGTTTTTGTTACATTCCAGCAGCTCCTGTATGTGGATAGAGTTTTGCAATTTAACAGGAAAAAATGGAGAAAGCAGCCATAGATTTTTGTGACCTCCAGGAGCCTTTGGCAAAGTCTCCAGGTCTCTGGAAAAAAAAAAAAAACAAAAAAAACCCAAAAAAAAACCAAACAACAACAACAACAAAACAGGTTTTCTGGATACTTTGTGAAGTTGAGGTGAGGAACATCCAAATTTAGTTTTACCAAAAATGCCCTTCAGCTGTTGATCCATCTGCTATGCCAGTGATCTTGGGCAAGTTTTGTCTGCAAACATCTAACTCCAAGGGCAGGTGGAAGATTCTGGGCAAAATCGCCTTAAAATTGCTCCTGTGAGCAATCATGGCTGTCCTTGCAGGAACTGAGGGGAGGTCATGTTGCCTCAGAGCTTCCAGGAAAGTCAAGAAAGATAGGGAATAGGAATAATGCAGAGTGTGAGAGAAGGAGGGGAGAAAGAACTGGGGGAAGGTGAGTGAAATCCACTGCATTTTAGTCGTATGCGTGGGAAATGCTGCAAAAATGCAAAGCTCCCTGAAGAATTATGCTGTAACATAAATGATTCATTTTATATCTGGTTTGGCTTTTTGTGGGTTGTTTTGGTTTAGTTTGTTGTTTTGTTTTGGTTTTTTTTTTAATTATTCCTCAACTTTTCTGTGGCTGTGGTTTTGTTATTCTGAGATTACCAAAATTAGGGCAGAAACCTTGTAGTGTCTGTCTTGGGCAGTAAGGAACTTGTCCTGGTGAGAAACCCTGTTACAGTTTTGGAAACAGTTTTCCATTTCCATGTAAGTGTAGATTAACTTTGATGCAAGGGGTGGCATAATGAATCACTTTTTTTTTTCTTTTTTTTTTTTTTTATTCCTTGGGAAAACTAGAACTCTCTTGAGATCAGCTGTACTTTCACCCAAGGAATGTGTCTCTACTTCCTCCACTTTAAATGGATATAACCCAATCATTGCATTAATTATATGATCCTGCTGTCATGGAAACCTCTTGAAAAAAATCAGGATCTTTACATTAAGTGAGAGCTTTGCGTTGCCTCATGAGAACCTGACTTTAGATAGATGTCCTAAGAAAACCTGAGTAGATAAGTAAAATTTCTAAACATGTATGATGTATGCAGCATAATAATTATTCCCTTACTGAATGTAAGAAGGAAGAAATCCTACTTTAGAGAGAGGCAAAGATTGTTCCCCATATATGCCCACATGGAAAACATAGACTGGAATTTCTTTGCTGCTCAGTGCTTACATTTCTGAAGTTGCTGTGCTTCCAGTGTGCAATGTTACCTCAGAGTTCTTGAAAAAACTCTTTGCAAAACTCATTAAAAGGGATGTGTCTATTTTTGTCTCTCAGTGTCCTTCAAGAATGGCAGTGGGGCATTAAGACACCATTTGTAATCTCAGTTTGGCATTTAGACTGTGTTAACTTAAACTAGGGATAATAGCAGAGTTAGTTAGATGTAATATTATTATTTATGTTGTTTATTAGTGTATATTTATGCAATATTTAAGTGAGGTTGCCCATACCACAGTCTGCAGATCCTGTCTGGGGAGGAGAATCTGTTCAATACATTCTGTGCTTGCATCTTTCTCCTCTGATAAAGGCAGGAGAGGACCCTGGAGCTCACAGAAATCCAGGCTGGTTGTCTCCACAGGACAGGTTTAGTGAGCTCCACAGGGTATCACAAAATTATAGAATATTAGGGTTGGAAAAGACCTCCAAGGTCATCAAGTCCAATCTTTGTGTCAAGTCTCATTGAAGGGATTCTTTCAAGGCCCTTCCTGATTCAGGGTGTGCACTTGTCCAGTGAGGGGACATTCTGCTTTTGCTCATATATCAGTATTTTTCTAACTAAGTGACAAACCCCTGGAGTGCTGGTATCCTGCCACTCTTCCTCAGGATTGTGTAGGAAAGGTGGTGTGTCCAGGAAGGGATCAGAAGCTGCTTCTGCTGCTCCACCAGCATGTACAGATTTATTTTTTGGAGACTAAAGCAACCCAAAGGATTCAACATTTTCCTACCTGAAATGTAAAATAATTAAAAAAAAAAAAAAAAAAAAAAAAAGCCACCAAAACTAGGAATAGACAAGAGAATCCTACCATGGTTTTTATGGCTTTGAAGGACAGTTATATTAAATATGCTAGGAGGTATTTTAAAGAGTGGGAAACATTACCCTGACTTGCCAGCCAGGACAAGATCATAAAATGTGAACCAAATCCCAGGATTCAGACTGGGCTGCAGCTCTCCTGTCCTCTAATCAGCCTCAGTCTGTTTATGGTTTAATTGGTTAAAAGCAAGGAAAAAAGGAAGGGAGACGAGACTGTGCAAATCCAAAATAAGAGGGATTTGGACTTTCTAATGCTGGAAAAGAGGAAAAGAAGAGAATCTCTCTGCAAAGGGGATGATGGAAAAGCCATGTGAAGTGATAACTGTGCACTCATTGAGGCTCTTAATGGACTATTTGAGAATTCTGCTTGAAGCTAAATGACCCATTAGCATCCTCTGCTGACCAAACACAGGCTCTGACTTCAGAAGTGGACAAGGACATCCAAGTGCCTTTGAAAGTCTGCAGTTTGAAGCAGAGGTTTTCTGATTTGAACTGGAATTAATAAAGGTTAAAATTAAAGGAGAAACAGTAGCAAGTCTGTTGTCTCATGGGCTGAGCTTTCAGGATGCGTTGCATTTTCTTCTGGAGGAATTAAAGTGTTAGGTGAGGATCTGCTATGAAGAAACATCTTTTTGTGTGTAAAAATAAAATAGGTAAAGAAAATCTGAGAATCACAGAATGTTTTAGGTTGGAAGAGACCTTAAAAATCATCTCATTCCAACCCCTGCCATGGGCAGGGACACCTTCCACTATCCCAGGTTGCTCCAAGCCCCATCCAGCCTGGCCTTGAACACTTCCAGGGATGGGGCATCCACAGCTCTGGGCAACCTCTGCCAAGGCCTCACCTCCTTCACAATAATTTCTGTGGGCCTTTGCCCACTCATATTCTCCCTAACACTCACAGTAAACTGGTGGAAAAGCATGAAAACAGTCTGTGCTCCAAAGTAGGGGTTTTGGGAAGTGGAATTGTGTCCCCTCCCACGCTCCCTCCTAGCATGCCTGACAAGAAGATTCCTCTTCACAAGTGCACATGGAATGATATATTTTAAACTTTTTTTTGCCTCATCCAAATCAAAGAAAACCTATCTGTCTGAGTGATTGAAAAGCTGATGAAGAGCCACAATGATTCACTGATTATCTGCTAGGGAGACAGGGCAGTACAGCATCTTAAGGTGCAAAAAATAGTAGTCTGGAAATCCACACTTCTGTAAAACCACAGTTTGATTGGTGGTTGATTCTGAAAGAGAGGACAGGTCATGCATCACTGTTCCCTGCTGGAAATGCTTCTCCAGCTTGTTGGGCACTGAGAGGGAGTGAAGGATGGGATTTGGAGCACCAATGGAAGAGATGAGTCTCCGTCCTTTACAGTGTAAGAGACCAAAACGTCCCCAGAACAGAACAGAACAGAACAGAACAGCTGGGGAGCAATGGCTCTGTGGGAAATGCAAAGCAGAGTGATGTAAAGCAGTTAGAGAAGGATCCAAGGCAGACTGGGAGACCTGATTGCAGCAGTTAGGGAAAGGAAGGAAAAGTGGGTAAAGGCAGTAATGTTATCATCATCTCTCCTGAGAAAATGTTGCTTCAGTTGTATGGAAGTTAAAGGACTCTGGAATAAACTTTGGTTTGTCACATGAAGACGATGTTATCAACTCTGGTGGCTGGAGGATTGGTTGATCTAGTCTCAAGGAAAATGTCCAAGTTAAGGATTTCTGAAGTTACTTTTGTGTGTGTTTTGGATAACGACTCCTTACACTATGGGATCATGGAAACACCCTTCTTCCAATCCATCTAAAAAAGAGGAAGGAGAATAGAATTATCTGCAAAGATTTTAAATAGGAATAAACAACATAATGTCCACGGAGGTTACTAGGAAGACTGATGGGTTGAAGTAGAAACAGACATCAAAATTAAAACTCTGTAGAATCTCTTTTACCATATCTGACAATGAATGAGGTCAGGTTGGTTAACATTGGAAGCACATTTTCCTGCCCTGTGAACTGCCCATGTCAGTGCTTGTCCCAGTTTCATTGCACAGCAGAGTGGAGAGGGAACTTTTTCTCTTACGGGGGCAGTTTTCTCCTGGCAGCCAGATGCAGTCCAACACCCCCAGGCCAAAACCAAACTGAGTGGCCTTACCCAAGTTCAGCCCTCCAGGCAGAGCCTGGAAATTTAGTGTGACACAGTGATTTAAGCATGAAAAATGTATTGTAGAAAAGGGGACTGTATCCAGGAGGAGAAATCTGGATTATCCAGAAAGTCAGTCCAAAAAAATAAAGAAATTCTTTATGTTGCTTCAGCTTGTTCCAAACCATTCTTTCATTGGAAAAAATAACGTTTCTTAGTGGATTTAATATCCATGAATTAATTTCCTTGTCTTTCTCCCCTCAGCTACGAGCCAGGAAGATGAAGTGCTGCCTTCTCTCCATCGCTTTGGCCGTTCTGCTGCTCATTGTCATAATCATCGCTGTCTCTGTCAAGCGCTGACCTGGTTGAGCTTTGCACAGGTAAAACCCTTTGGCCAAGTCTTTTATCACACTCTGTAAGGTGCCTGAAAGACAGTTTAGGAAGCTGATCATGGTAAGGAAAAAAATATCTTCACCTGCAGAGTCAGGTCTGGCATACTAAAATATTTTCTTTCAAAGGGTATTAGAGATATTCTTAATGGATCCTTAAAATTAAGCCAAGGTGATATTCCAAAAAAACAATATATGACCCTTTCTCTGCTGTTTGTGTGGTATTTTATTTTACAGGAATCTCATAGCAATGCCAACTAATGGATCCTAGTTATTAGGATTAGGAGTTAGAGATGCAGAAACAGTTTTTATAAAGACTCTAGGCTGGAGCAGGGTCAGGGGCAATCCAACAGCCCTGAGGTGTTCCCAGATGTTTTTATCTTCTGAGCTGTTCCAGAGACCCTCCCGAGGAGCAGGAAGACAAAGAACTGGAGGTTTCAGTAGGGGTGAAAAACAAAAATGGATTTTTGGTGATCTTTGCTCTGGATCTATTCTTTGAAGGAATATTGGTCTCTAGTAGGAGGATTGGGCTGTAGCCTTAGGAATATAGGTGAGATATCAAAGCAACTTCATCCTATTAGTGAAGTTTCACCTATACCATGTTTACTTTGTAAAACCAAATGGGCTTTAAATGTAAGGTATAAGACAAAAAAAAAATTATTTTCCTTTCTTTTCCCTCATTGTCCTGGGAGGATGACTCATCAATTATTTGTGATATTCTCTTTCTGATGCAAAGCATGTCTGGGTTTCTCCTTCTTTAAAAGGTTGCCAGGCCATTGTTCAAGGAGAGGATATCAGATTTACAGATTTTCTACCCCCAAAGTGGGGCTGTGTACCTGCTGCAAGGGCAGGGGTCCCATCTGGTAAAACCCAAAAGCAGCAATGGGACTTTTCCTGCAGACAGCAACTGTCCTGTGAAACTATCCTTGGGAAAGCCAAAGGATTGAGAGATTTTGTTAATTCTTTTGTTTAACAAGGGTTCAGTTGAAAATGCTCTCCTTCCACATGAGGATGAGGCTTCTGAATGCCTTCTTTCCACTGGGAACTAAAAGGAGTTGGTTCAAAACCATCATAGAAAGATGATTGTTCACACTTCTTAATCTTTGGCACTTCTGCCATGACATTGTGGTTGTCAAAATTTGGGTACAAAAAGGAATTGTATAAATGAAAAAAAATTAAAAAAAAATGGTTGAAGGATGTCAAGAACCATCTCATGGTTTGGATGAGGATGACCACAAGCCCTACATCATTGCTAGGAGAAATAGGTAGAAATATTTTGTGACACTTGAATCTTTACTTAGGTGTTTGGCCAACCCTGAAGCAAGGATGACATTGGTGAAATGGACCTTTAATTGACTGAATATTGATGTTCTTACAGCATATCTATCTATCTATCTATCTATCTATCTATCTATCTATCTATCTATCTATCTATCTATCTATCCATCCGTCTATCCATCCATCTATCTGTCTGTCTAGCTATAATTTCTGTATAATTTTATCCCATTTTTAAAGAAGAGACACTGCTTTTGGGTGCAAACAGGGATCTGTCCTGGTAATTTCAATCTAGAGCAACTACAATAATTTTAATTGCATCACTCTGCTTTTACTCTGCATTAGTTTGGAAATGTGTTCCATCAGGATAATCTGTAATATAACACAATTTCTTTTAGTATAGTAAAATATTCCTATCTACTGGAAATTACAAATCTTATCATCAGTTGACTACGTCTAGGCACATTCTAATCAAAATCCCTTTAGTGGAGAAAGTCAGAGAACAAAATAATCTTACAATAAAACTCCATTGGAAAACTAAAATTAATCTGCTGTTATGAGATCCATGTCTTGAGGGAAGTGAACCTAGAGATACTAATGAAAGCCTCAGGAAAAGTATCATGCTCTACTTTTCATCATCAGTTATGAAACTAATTATTGAGCTTCTAAAACAAGAGTTACTCTGCAGCAGTGGAACTGGAGGCAGGACCTGCATTGAGTTATCCTGGAACAATGATGATTTCTAACCTTTATAAATGGTTCCTAGTCTGGCTTAGCCCTAGTGGTGTGCAGCAGATTTCATATTTATGCTTTGAGGACTTCTACACCAGGATGTTTTCAGGGTTTCTGTGTCCATAGTGATAGATGAAATTCTATTCTGAATTTTAATGCAAACAGATTTTTTAAAAATCCATGGTTTTTAAAATATCAGTGTGTATAAAGATTACCTCAAGAAACAGGTACATTGAAAGCTCTCTTACACTCTTTAGGGAGATAAGGAACAGCTGGGGTTTAATGTGTAACAGCTCTGCATGACTTCAGACAAAAGAAAGTGAAGAAAGCAAGTGAGGGAACTAATTACTAAATACTCTGGTTGGCACAGGACATATCACTAAATAAAATCCAAAGTTTGATAAAGAATGGCAAGAACTTCCACGTAACATCTCCTCAAAATGTTTGTTCCATGCTGGATCAGTAAGGAACCGAAAGAAAAAGCCCCAGCCACTCCGTTCCAGTGGTTTAAATCCCATTTGCAGGATATTAAAGTTAAGCTTCTTTAACTTTCATGACTGGTGATAAGAAATATGAAGGTCACTATTCAGTGAATTAAAGAAATTATGCCATTAATATCTATCATTAGTATTTACTGTTTTTATAATTAGCATATAAAGTATTCTTACATTTTTGGGTTTTTTTAAATTACTTGATGTTTCTGCTTTTGCAATAATGATACTGAATCAACAGTTCTTTTCTAAAGAAGAATTTTTTCTCCAGACCATGAATTAGACATGGCTTGGACAGACAAGCCCATTCCTTCCATAGGGGAGATCACTTGATGAATCTTGCAAAGTCAAAATCGGTTTTCCCTGTGAGTTTCCCATCATTGGCTGCTGGCTCAGAGAGGGAGCAGCTGCTCAGGAAAGCTCCCAGCCCTGACTTTGCCTGCCATAAGTGTGTCACTGCTCCCTTGGGGCAGTTTTGTCTGGCAGAGAGAGAGGAAAGTGTCTACAGCGAATGCAGAGAAACTCCTGAGGACTTGTGTCTGTACATTTGTTTCCCAACACCTTAGGAAAATAGCCCAGGAGCTTTTGGGTCACATTGTGCACATCTTGGAGCAGCACTGCAGCTGCTCTTTTTTGCTGTTCCGTCAACATCAGTGACCATTCAAAAGGACAGGATTGCAGATCAGTCTGAAGGAAGCTTTTTTGGATAGTGTCAATATTTCAGCTAGACAGACCTTCTGTGCCCTTCTTTTGACTCATTTGCATGAGTGCACACTTATCCAAAGTGACAATCAAGACTGTTGGAATCCTAAGTTTTAAGCATTCTTTATCGGAAAATGGAGGTGACAAACTTTGAGAAAGATGCTGCATGTGTGTGACAGCTGGAAAATATGGTTTTCAATAACAACTTCATCCTCTCAAGCCTGTTAGCCAAAGAAAGAGAGAATCAGTGATGACTTGACTGAGCCCTGTTCTTGGAAGCAGCAGAAGGTGCCTTCACCCTTACCAAGACACATTTTTGGTTACTGGAATGAGCACACACACTTTGCCCTGTAGATTCCCTAAATCCTGTGGGGTGTGACTCAACAGATTCTCCCAGCATTCAGCAGCTTGAAGCTCAAAGCCTTCCTGACACAGGAGACAAGTTAAATCTTTATTGGTCATTGATTCATTCCTTTTTGGATAATTTGACCATTTGTATTTTGAACTATCCTAAACTTGTAAAATACTAACTATTCTGAGCGAGGAGTTGCACTCTGATCACAGTCTCCATGTAAACTTGAATGTACAGACATAAAATCCTTAGAATCATAGAATGGTCTGAGTTTAGATGGAACCTTAAAGATCATCCAGTTCCAACCCCCTGCCATGGGCAGGACACCTTCCCCTATCCCAGGTTGCTCCAAGCCCCATCCAACCTGGCCTTGGATTCTTTAAGGAATGGGAAAGCCACAGTGTCTCTGGGCAACCTGTGCCAGAGCCTCAGCATCCTCACAGTAAAGATTTTCTTTCTAATATCTCATTTAACATTTTGGACAGTGTTGTTGTAGGATATGAAAAAGTATAATGTGAGCTACTTGCTATTTTGCAAGGCAAAAGAGGAAGTTTATTTTTTTATTTTAATTTTTATATTTTTTTAAAGGTGATAGTGGATTGGAGAGTGAATTGGCTACTTCTCTAAAGACATTGGATAAACTACTAGTACATTAAGTTTTTTTACTCCCATGAAGGAATGCAAAACAATATGTTATTTACAGAAATTGTGTGGGAAAGTTTTCTAACAGAATGTAAACTTAGAAGGCTTTAGAAAAACTTAAGAATCATGGCGACAGGACAGTGTCTCCTTAATTGGGCCGTAGTCCATGTAAAATTAATAATCAGGCTCCAAGTGTGTGTTTCCCGAATATGCAACTGTCTTGGTTTGAATTTAAATTGAATTATCATAGAAAATTAGAAAATACTGGTTTAGTTTGGATTATTTTTCCCCTCCCTCACAGTTACAGCTTTCCTTGCATAGTTCATTTATGGGTTTCTAATGTGGTTAAGTGTTTTAAGTAACCTGATCAATGAGGATGAGGTTCAGACGGCTGATTTTACACAGCCCATCCTCAGCGTTTGTTTTTGTTTCAGACCTTGTGCTTTTTGAGTTGGCTGGATTATTTTAGTGCCTTGTGCACTACACTGTCCCTGTGTGCTGCTCCTCTTGCCACCAACAAACGCAGTCACAGCATCACAACCCTGCGTGGGGGGGTCCTGAGGGTCGGGGTGGCAGAGAGGGGAAGATTGGCAGGTGGCTCTGTGCACTTGGCATTTGCAGGTCTCTTGTTCCTTCCAAGCAGGAGACAACTCTGGGCACCCTCTCCTGACACACACAGCAGAAATTCTGACATTTGCCCAGTGCATCTCTCCCTGGCTATGTCAGGCTGCTAAAGCAGAGCAGTTGCTACTCAGTGTTGAACAGAGAAATAATTTAACCTAAGGAACTTTGAAAATAAAGGCACAGCACAGAGAGCTGGTTTTTTTTTTTTTTTGGTTGTTTTTTTTTTTTATGGTATTGCTTTTGCTTTTTAAATTGTTATCACAGGGCTTTTCTTGGTGTCTCTGTTTTCACCACACATCTATATGTGGCTTAATATGTGAGTGGCTGAGTTTTCAACCTTGTTTCAATCTTTCAAGCTCTGTAAGGGTCATAATATTTTTGTCAGCTGTCATTGAAATCCTAAAATAATTCACCCCTCTGCCCTGGCTGTGGCACTGCTGCGGTGTTTGCTGTGCAGTGCAATCAGGAATCAATAGCTCTGTAATATTTTTTTCCCCTGTATCCTATTACTTTGAAAAAGTTCCTACATTTAGAGTCAGGTGTCAATTCTTGTCATTTCAGTTCTTGTCTTTTAGCCTATAATTAATTGCTCGGATCCTGGCATCCCTGCTCAATTGTTGCTCTGACAAGAAGACTGAGGTACATCCTGATTCTGCAGTAACTTTTTGCTTCAAATTTAAGATCTGAAAAGTGAGACCTGGATTTTCACTGGATAATATATACTGGGCCTGGGTTTATGATTTGGCCCAATTTCTTAAATTAGGCTAACATTTGTATTCTTTAAGACTTTCCTGATTCCAATGGCCATGTCTCCACTTCTCTCCACTAAATTATTTCACTGACAGCACAATAAAAATGTACTGCCACAAATGTGCAGTGGAAAGAAATGCTTATTAGTAGAAAAAGAAATTTTAAGAGACGAGAGTCTGCTTTATGAAAAAAAAAAATCCCTCAAAATAACAGGGCAAGAAAGGCAAAAGTGCCAGGAAATAGGCAGATTCATTTCTAGGAATTTCTCTGAGTTTTTACTACTGAGACAAACCTTCAAGCAGATTAATGTTTTGATGGGACATCACACAGTCAGGTTACTGTGTTTAAATGTATTTCACATGATGGTTGTTGCCTTATTGTCTTTGACTTTATAAATATCACATAATGCCAGGTCATGAACTCTGTGAGAGAGTGAAGGGAGGATGTCTCACATTACCTTTGCCTAAGAGTCCATGCAGCTCAGTTAAATTGAGTTCATTGATTTGATTGCAAAGTCAGGAGGACTTTGGAACAGCCAGCAGCTTTCTTCATCCCATCTCAGGTTTCTTTGCCATCAGTAGGAAAATGGGATACTCCCACTGAATGCACAATGCTGACCCTTCTGATGGATGCCAAGTCTGTGATCTGAGCTTCCCAAAGCACTCTGAAGACACTAATTATTTATGCTTTGTAACCCCTTTAAACTTATACCATCCTGACACACCTCTAAGGACCTGGCAGAAGAGGTTGATTTTTCAGCACATTTAGTTTGAACCGTGAAACAGCACAAAAATGGATGCACTGATCAATGGTTTTTCTTTCTCTTACTGTCCCGTTCACAGATATTTAAGAAATAACATGTGAAAAGCTGATATTTCAGCTAGAATTGTGGACAACACCAACCAAAGTGAGGCTTTAGATGACTAAAATTTCAGTTTCAACTTGGAAAAGGTTGTTATAAGTGTAAATCTAAAATATTTGAATGAGTCAGTGCCAAGTGACTTCTTCCAAGTGACACTGGGTATTGTTAATTCCTCAGGAGCAGTGATGTCTGAGGGAGCAGTTGGTGCTCAGCTCAGGGAGCAGTTGCACTGATTAATGGCTCAGGAGGCTTCTCTGAGGCATAAATCAGTAGCCCCAGGAGAAGGAAAAATTAAGCTCTTTATAGGAGCAACACAGAGTCAGAAACTGCTCTCACGTCACTGCAGCACTATCAGCCGATATTTTCAGTTGACAATGCTGGAATTATCTGTCTCATCGAGCCCCAAAAATGCAGTGAGCTTGTGCTGTTGTGAGGGACAGGAGCAAAGATCAGCACAAGAGAGTCCCTCATTCATCCTGGACTGTGGAGTGAGTGGCTTGCAGTGAAGTGAGCATGGGAAGGTGTGTGGCTCTTTTTGATAAAGCTAAAGCAGGGAATTCCTCTGTGGAGAGCAATTCCTCTTGGCCTGGGTGTGGTGGGGACATGGGGGATGTTGCTGCCACTGGGTGCAAAGCTTGGTGTTTGTGGGATCAAGAGTGGCCAGTTCTGTTCTAGCCTGTATTGATCCAGCAAAACCCACAAGTTCTGAGTGTTTTATCATCATTCCAGTCATCTCAACTGGCTGGACATTGCCTGTAGATGGAAAGTAGAGAATAAATCTCCTGTTTTCCTTTGCTTCCATGTGCAGCCTTCTGCCTTATTAAACTGCCTTTACCTTGTCCAAGGGTTTTTTTTGTTCCATCTAATTTTCTTCACCCTCTCTGCTGCAATCCTGCTGAGGAGGGGAGAGACAGAGTAGCTTGGTGATTACCTGGTGTCCAGTCAAGGTCATCTCATCACAGAGTCTCAGAGGTTTTCTTGGGAATAGGACAGAACAAAGTTCATCAGAGCCATTCCCTACATGACTGGGCCTCATTCTTGTTATCCAAGCTCCTGGAAAGTGTAACTTGACTGTTATCCTTGCTGGTGGTGTCAAAGCAAGGAAATTTTGAAGTAGTGTTGTCTGGAAATAAACCTGTAAAACAGCACGGCAGGTTTACTTTGGTAAAGGTCTGTTAAAGAATAAATATTTTGTCAGTTTAGCTGGAAAATCTCATGTACTAGCAGGGCAGACTCTTAGAAAGGCAACACATCTGTGATTATCTCTTGGTGAAGAAAGACGTCCGAGGGGACGGTATGTCTGGTGTTGTGAGTCTCAGAGTGAGGTAGAAGGGAAGATTGTTCTGTTTCTTCAGTGCCAAAATTCGAGTGCTGTCTCGGGGATGTTCAACAGGCTGGAAAGTGTTTTAGTGTCAGCGGAAAATCACTGCAAGTGATTAAATGTACTCTGAATTGCTGTCCTTTGTCACAGCCCTGGTGCTGGCCAACCTTTTTTTTT
This sequence comes from Taeniopygia guttata, assembly GCF_048771995.1. Lineage (NCBI taxonomy): Eukaryota > Metazoa > Chordata > Aves > Passeriformes > Estrildidae > Taeniopygia > Taeniopygia guttata. Next base: position 148,745,758 of record NC_133026.1, on the reverse strand, counting down.
TTGGATGTGGCCTCATCCCATGATGTGCTGCAGGTTGTTAAATTCTCCTTTGAAGCCATGTGACTCTTTCCAAGCCACCACGATGATCTGGGAGTTATCCTTTAAAACTGTGAGTGAAATCAGGGCTCCTTCAGGGCTCCTTCAAGACTGTTTTGGTGGCCTCCTTTTCTTCCTAGGAAATAAAAACCATAAAGTTATAAAAATAAGATAAAAATTCTAAAACTCTCTATTTACTGTGTTCTTTCTAATGCAATTGTAACCATGTCTTTGTTAGCTCTCCACCTCCTCCAGTAAAACTAGAAATGTCCACATTTTTATAATGTATCTTTGATAGGATATCTTTGGTTTATTCAACATGTAGATCGTAACCTCTTAATTGCAATCATCCCTCTGATGAGAGATGATTGAGATGATTTACAGAACGTTCTTCAGCTCCCAAAATAGGTTTTTAAGGTGTATCTGGAAAAGGAGACCTTTGACTTCGTAGCAAGTAGTCTTTGTTTCCTAAAAAACTGCTGGAGAAATGGCTTTTTTACTTTTGAATTTGGTATGGAAGTTGCTTGAGCTTTGACAGATTCTTAATTCCTCAATAGCCATATTTTGACATTGAAATGGGATTTTTTTTTTACATTACAGTGTTGCTGCATAGTCCATAAGCCAATCAATTCCTCTCACAAGTAGGTCACCAGAAATCACTGCATTTGTGGGTCTTGTCCAAAGAGCTGCCACATTTACAGCTGTGCACCTCACATGGATCTCATCTTCCCAGCCCAGAAGGTGGGCAAAGCTCCTGGTCACTGAAACAGAGCGAGGTGGAGTGGAGGGAGATGAATTCCATTTGCAATTGCTGATGTTGATTGAATTTCCTCTCGTTAGCTGAGCTGCCTGGCTGTCCATGCACAGCCTGCTGAGAGTGCAGAGTGAAATGCATTAGTCCTGATGTCATGCCATCAAAACTTGCCAAGAATAACACACCAACAATTGCTGCCTCTCAGCTGACAAGCAGTAACTCATTAAACAGCAATCATTTGATCCCTTTTCATTGTCTGCCTGCTCTTCAGATATAAAAAAAAAATAAATAAATAAAGCTGTATTGTCTATGGAATATTTTCAAGATACCTGGTTTTTCATAAAATTCTATCCAGTGAACAAAAGATTTTTTTCTTAAGCCAAAAATGGAATTTCCTCTGTTTCAGTTCCTGCAAGGATTGGTGGGGTTTTTTGGATTGGTTTTTGGTTTTGTTTTTGGAGTTTTTTGTTTGTTTGTTTTGGGTTTTTTTGATGTATAGTCCTGTGCCTGGTAAGAGTTTGCTCTATGAAGAAGCATTCTTGTTGATTATTTGGAACAAAATTGTTCTCATTTTTACAACTGCCATTTGTATTATGTTTACAACATGCAATTAAGGACTCCTATTAAATGTTCTTACAAGGCAAATCCCAATGACCAATGTTTATTTACATTTTTTCCAGAGCACAGTATTGAAAAGACAATAGGGAAGAAATGTAATGCAAGAGAGGAGCTATAAAACCTCAATTTCAGTTTGTTGAACAAACTTGGGTATTCACTGGCCTAGGAAATCTTCTCTTCTGACACTCAAATATTTCTGTGGAGTGATAAGCACAAAAATTCCCTGTAATCCCTTTAATTTGTAGCAACTTCTCCTGTACTGAATTACATATTTCAAAGAATACCTTGTTAATGACCAGTATATGGCAAATATATTCTCCAAGCTTATTAGTACAGAAATAATTGTAAGTGGCTGCTATAGTTCATTAAGGCCTATTTATTTTATAGCTCATTAAGGCTAATTTTATCAGTGCAGAATATATTTTAATAGCAAGTTTTGCTTCTTTTTTTTTTTTTTAATGTTTCTCTACCATCTACTGCTAGCAATAATTTCTGATTTTCTTCTTTGGTCCTGGATAATTTTCCACTGTATTTACTGTGAACTACTTCGTGGTGGCTTTTAATCAACAGTTTTTCTGGGCACTAGCAGATGCTAATCTTGAGTCAGGCATATATTAATTTACATCTGTTTTTCCTGGGTCAAAAAGGGCTGGTATGGTTTATTGTTTAATATAAACAAAGAATATCACTGTAGCTTGACATGCAGTTAAACTCATCAATTTTCCAGAGATAATTGGAGAGCCAATTTTTCAGGCTGGATTTGAGTTAAATATTTATTGTTTTGTTGCTTGTAATGAGCTGTTACTTGGAAAACTGAGTTTCCTTGTGCCTCTTGATCAGTATCTGGCTGAGACAGAGGGTACCTCATCCACACATCTGGGTTTGATATCTGCCAGAGAGAGGCAGATTTTTCATGGCTCAGGTTTTCCAAGAAATCACCAGGGAAGGTTCTCCATCTCTAATACATTCTTGATTTTGATCTGAAGAAAAACTAAAGAGCAACTCTACCTTAAATCTAATAAAATTATCTCAGAGACAGAACGATGTTCAATTTGGTAAAGGGAGGGAGGAATCAATTTCTTTTCCTTACATCTTTTCCACTTTCAATGAATACTTAAATATTTATTGATGAAAAGACCAGAATTTGAGTACATTGCCTTTCCTTCCAGTCATTGTTATCAAGCAATGGGACTGGGCCTGTTTAACATCTGTCTCAGCAGTCATTTACACTTTTGGGACAGTGAAGCAAGTACAAAACAGATTGAATGGTGAACTCTCCTGCATGTCTCATACCCTCCTGGTTTATGGCAGGAATCTGGTTCAAATCCTTACTTGGGGTTTAAGGCAAGATCTAGGTTTGAATTCTCATTTAACTCTATAAATCTAAAGCTGAAAGGAATATTGTGCAGAGCCCTAAACTGTTTTCCTTCACTCTTGTGAAGATTAAAGGAACCAATGTGGCAGCATTCAGAAGTACCCAAAGGCAGAGCCATTCCTGTCCTTCATTCTCACAGGGATAAAGCCAAATTTGAGTCTCATACAACTGTTGAAAAATGTGGGTGAGGAAAGGCCATGGCCTTAGGATTTCTTTTCTAAAATTGTGGATATACTGACTTTTTGAACTTGCTGGCATTTTGGTGTGGCAATTTCAGTTCAATTTTCTGTTGTGGGTGGTTTTTTTTAGGTGAACTCAACATTGATTTGTTTTTGCTAGGCATGTGCACACACACACAAATACCTGGAATCTGGAGTAATCAGCAACATTAAAAAACCTCCTGACATTGGTGTGTGGGAAAAAATCGCACAAAAATTATTACAGTCAGGGATAAAAGTAAAGATTTCTCCAGCTATGAAGAGGAATAAAAGTGAAAGAGGTTGACACACAGCCAGCCTTTCCTTGGAACCTTCCATTTTCTTGGAGCTGAAGGAAAAAGTTCTAACAGGATTAGGTATTATCTGCATGAATCTGTGGGTGTATGTGTTTTTCTGTTCATATCTGTGTCAGACAGACAGATATGGGGTTGTTCAGCCTGAAGAAGAAAATATTCTGGGAAAATCTTAAGGGGGCTGATAAAAAGAAGAGAGAGGGAAGGTGGTTTTAAACTGACAGAGAGCAAGTTTAGATGAGATGTTCAGAAGAAATTCTTTACCCAGAGGATGGTAAAGCATTGGAACAGGTTGCCCAGGCAAGTTGTGGCTGCCCCTTCCCTGGAAGTGTTCAAAGCCAGGTCGGATGGAGCATTGAGCAACCTGATCCAGTGAGTGACGTCCTTGCCCATGACAGGGGATTGGAGTGAGATCACCTTAAAGATCCCTTCCAGCCCATGCCATTCTGATTGTATGACCACTTTCTTTGCTAAAACCAATTTTGTTTCATTTCATTTGCACTTTGAAATACCGTGCAAATCGGATACTGTTGGTTTCAGCTGTTTCAATTCAAAACAAAGGGCTTTAAGATTACTCTCCATTTCTGTGAATAAGCGCTGAATGCTTTCCCTTTGAAAGGTTTCCCCAAGTCAAAAAGGTGGCCATTCTTTCTTTTGTGTTGTTTATAATGAGTGGCCATGAAGTTAATGATCTTACTTCTGTGGGAACAGAAAATCCCACTGTGAGTCCATATAATGCATTTTTCCTGGAAACATCTTGGTGCACACAGGCACAGTGGAGAAAAGCTGCAGTAGCCAGGAAAACAGATTTTCATCTTCCAGGGCACTGCACCACTTTTCTTCTCTCATCCACTGTGAAACTGAAACTGAAAGGACTTTGACACCATTTTGTTCCAACCTCCCACCATGGGCAGGGTCACCTTCCATCAGACCAGGTTGCTCAAAGTCCCATCCAGCCTAGCCTTGAACACTTCCAGAGAAGTTTCAGTGCCTCACCACCCTCACAGTAAAGAATTTCCTCCTAGTATTCAAAGTCTGCCCTCTGGAAGTGTGAAACCATTCCCTCCTGTCCTGTCCCTCTATGCCCTTGGAAAAATCCCTCTCCAACTCTCTTTGAGGGGTTCTGAGGTCTCTGCAGTTCCACTTTGGTTTTGTAAGACTCTCCTGTTCATGAGAGTTCCTCCTGCTGCCAGCCCAAGTACGAGGTCTTCATCCAACCCCTGCCACAAAATAATCAGCCAAAGCTTTACACTCGATGCTGCAGCTCAGAGAACCAAATCCCTTGCTGAAACATGTTGGGAAAGTTTAGGCCTGCCAGAAATATTTTGTCAGCCTGTCTTGGACTTTTCAGTGAAAGGCAAGGTTTTGCTCTCTGTCAGATTTTCATTCTTATTTTTAATCTCCTTTTGATGAACTTCCTTCTTATTGGCTTTTTAGCTACTTACAGTCGAAAGTTAATTTTTTAATTGTGGCTTCTAACACAAAAAAAAAAAAAATAAAAACACAACAAAAAACCCCTCATCACTTCAAAGTCCTTCTTGCTTTCATTTTTTCCTGCTGTTGCTTTTACTCTTGACATTCAGCCTCCTCAAGTCCTGATGTGACACTCCATAGAATCTTTATCCTGTCAAAGCCCTGCTGTGAGCATTGCCCAGTGCTTCCAGAATTTGCATTTAGCATCCATTCATATGACTCTATTGGTGGGGCTCTCTTATCACTGAGTAGCCCTCCAGCTTTATATGAAAGGGCACAAAGTTAATGGAAACAGCATTAAAACTCCATTAGCATTTAGTGAGATCACTAAGACTTGTTATGAACTTCATATTAGGTTCCAAATTTTTTTTCTTTCTTAACTCACAGTATCCAGAACCAAAGACAGCAGAAACAATTGCATCAAAGAAGCTGTTTTTCAGGTGAGGATGTTATGTTAAAAGGAAGGGAAGGATTTGATTTTTCAGCAGGTTGTTTCAGGGTTAGGGAAAATTTTATGTGCTATTTCATCCTTTTGTCTTTTGACAGAAGAGCCACTCATTGGAAGTGATGTCTCGTTTCTGTGCATTTTGACTTAATTTCCTGGAGAAATGAATCCTAGAGGGAGGAAGAGCTCTTGAAAATGTCACAATAAACCCAACTTATTTCAGAGTATTAATGAGGATTTTTCTCCAGACACAAACTTTGCTTGCTGTTGCTTATCTTGGGGTAGAAGAAGAGTTGAAAACTCAGTGTAATGGTGCTACAGACAGGAAAATTGCCTGCCATGACAGTGAAAAGCAGACATGACGCTTGAGTGTAAACATTTGTGTATTCTCCATTCACAGCCCTTGCTCTAGCTCAGGCCAGACCTCCAGGGGCCTCAGGTGTATTGCTAATTTTAAAAATACCCAGAACATTTTTCTGGCCTCAGGGCTCAATTACATGTCTCTGTTACTTTAACAAGTCCTGCAGCTCCTAAGTGTAGGATAGCATCTCATATTCCTTAACTGAGTCTTCTCTGGGACCTGTGTGGTTCTTTTATTGTCCTCGGACATTTTTATACATTTTTCCCTGTTTCTATCTCTGGAAGTACCCACATTATTACACTCTGCTAAGGAGAATGAGAGCAGAAGCCAAGATGTTCCACAGAATTTGCTGCTAGAGGTGCAGGGATTTTTTAGGTTCAGTTGGGAAAAGTTTTGGAATAGCTGTGGTAGACTGTGCCTGAAACTTCTGTGTTTGGGTCGTCTCCAGAGAGACAGCACGGAGAGGTGGATTTGTGGTAAGGTTTCTCAAAGGCGTGGTACTGTTCAACAAAGGGAGAGGGCAGAGTAATTAGAATGGAATGGAATGGAATGGAATGGAATGGAATGGAATGGAATGGAATGGAATGGAATGGAATGGAATGGAATGGAACGAAAATGGCCTTGAGGCATTAACCCCTAGGAAGACTCTTGGGCAGAAGGAAAATGGTGTGTTCTGCCTGAGAAAGTCAGCTCTACCATAGAGAAACCTTCAGGTAGCACAGATTTTAAATATTAGACTGCTCTGATGCTGTTGGGGACCAGAGTGAGACACTGACATTGAAAAAAGTGAAAATGCTTCTGCAAGAAAAGCAACCCCAGCTGAGGGACTTCAGCCTTTCTCTTTCTACAGAAGAAAACACCAAGAAACAATCAGTGAATTAGGTTCCAGAATGCACAAAACCTATATTTTATTTTCATTCTTTGCACTGAAGGACCAATTTGATGACTAGTAAGGAACTGGATGGAAAAGTGACAATCCCAGCTTAAATCTCGATTTTGATGTGTCCCTTTCCATGGGAAATCAGCCCATTTTTGTGTTCATTTCTCTTTCCCAGCTTTGGACAGTAACGTTTGGACCAATTGTTTCAATTATTTGAGTCGTTTGGGTCAGTTCTTCTAAAAATGAGTGTAAATCTCTGACCCAAAGGTGTGTTTTTATGTCAAATCTCTGAGTGCTTCCACCCTCACAGATAATACAGGAACATTTAGAGAGGTCACATAAGGACTTATGCTGATAAAATGACCTAAGGAGAAGAGCTGGGAAGAATAATCTGTCATGTGTTGAGTCAGCTAATAAAAAAGGTAGTTACTTAAAATGTCTGCAGGCACCAAAGCATAAGGAAGTCTTAGACAAAGGGAAATAATTGAAATTACTGTGGACATAATGAGAAATGCACTATCAGGTTTTGCAAAGGCAGAGACCGAGGGTTTGATTTCTGAGCAAGAGGCAGCAGAATTGCAATGTAGCCAAGTGTAAAAAAAATAATAAATTAAAAATAGATGTATAAAAGGATAGCGCGGAGGCTGGCATTAAGTGAGCCCAGGTTGTCAATTCTGCAATTCAACAAGAATCCAGGAACTCTTTTTGTTAGAATGAGTAGAAATCGAAGCATTTAGTGCTGAACAGTGTTGTTTGCCTCACATTCCTTTAATAATGGACTGTAAACCTGTGTACTGTACTGAAGGTGCTGTAACACAAATGTAAATAAAAGCCCTGCACACCTTTCATCCAGCAGGTATCAGCTTACACTCCGAGCACCCCTCTGAGAAGAAGAACTTTCAATATTCTTGTTTTAATGGCAGCAAAACTGAGATATAAAGAGATTAATTCATTTGCTGGAGGCTGTTAGAGAAGCACAATTGTGTCAGTTGCTCCCAAGCTCTCGCCATTCAAGCTCAAAGAGATTTTATTTGCACCATACTCTTTTCAAAGTATATGTTTAGATAAGTGAAGGGAAAATATCTGTGGCATAAATCTGGCGATTTCAGCTTGAAGTGCTTTGGGGATTAATTTGATCTGCTCCTTTCTGGGTAGGTACCAGGAACTCTGCTGTGTGTATTTAAAGCACACTGGTCCCACCTATTGGGGCTGCTGGGGAATTGATTTTATTGGGTTGCAGTAGGTCGTTTGTCTTCATGCTGATAACTTTGTTTGGGTTTAGTAGTGTTCATTATTTTCCACTCTAGTGTATTTTGCACCATCTAAGGGATTTCAGGTGTAAATGTATTCCCCCACCACCAACCTCTGCTAATAATTTCACTGCTGTGTTGGGTCAAATATTGATTGTGACCCCTGTGTGAGGAAGGTGTTGATATTTAACATCAAATTTTCTTTCTTATAACTCATTTCATGCAAAAAAAAAAAAAAAATCCGCAAGTGAGCCAGCTGTGCGGATTCCTAAGGAAAGGCAGACTGAAGTCAAATGAAGAAAGTCAGATTCATCCTCTTTAATTTGTCCATTTAAAAGTTAGATTTTCAGCCTCAGTGAGCTCTCTGAACTCTCCTTCGGACAGCCAAAATTGTAGCTATAAATAGAGGCTGAGCAGTCCTGTCTCTCTTTTAATCTTATCTCAAATGATGAAACAGCTTTGGGAGCTGCCTGCTCCTTCCTGATGCCTTTGTACAGGTCTGGGTAAATGTTTTTGGAAAGGAGGAGAGGAGAGGAGAGGAGAGGAGAGGAGAGGAGAGGAGAGGAGAGGAGAGGAGAGGAGAGGAGAGGAGAGGAGAGGAGAGGAGAGGAGAGGAGAGGAGAGGAGAGGAGAGGAGAGGAGAGGAGAGGAGAGGAGAGGAGAGGAGAGGAGAGGAGAGGAGAGGAGAGGAGAGGAGAGGAGAGGAGAGGAGAGGAGAGGAGAGGAGAGGAGAGGAGAGGAGAGGAGAGGAGAGGAGAGGAGAGGAGAGGAGAGGAGAGGAGAGGAGAGGAGAGGAGAGGAGAGGAGAGGAGAGGAGAGGAGAGGAGAGGAGAGGAGAGGAGAGGAGAGGAGAGGAGAGGAGAGGAGAGGAGAGGAGAGGAGAGGAGAGGAGAGGAGAGGAGAGGAGAGGAGAGGAGAGGAGAGGAGAGGAGAGGAGAGGAGAGGAGAGGAGAGGAGAGGAGAGGAGAGGAGAGGAGAGGAGAGGAGAGGAGAGGAGAGGAGAGGAGAGGAGAGGAGAGGAGAGGAGAGGAGAGGAGAGGAGAGGAGAGGAGAGGAGAGGAGAGGAGAGGAGAGGAGAGGAGAGGAGAGGAGAGGAGAGGAGAGGAGAATTTAAAGACAGAAGTCCATCCAGTCCACAGCCATGAGTTTTGATGGGACCTATTTAAAGATGATGAAGAAAATAGATGAGGAAAAAAAAATATTTAAAGAAGCCAATTATAGCATTGCAAAGTTTTTAAAAAATACACCATGGAGTTTAATTCAACTTTTCCTGCTTACTTCCTTTAATTAACCCAACTAGACAGTGAGAATGGTGAAGTGCATAGAGCTTTATCCCATGTGTTTGGGAAGAGCCCATGGCTAAAACTGAGGACAAAATACAGAGTAGGACAAACTGGTCATGGATGTAGGCAAGGGGACAGTTAGATATCAAATAACAAAATAGACTGTCTAGTTTATTGTTATTTCCAAACTATTGGTCTTTTTCTTCAGCCCTGGTATTATAGTCAGGACATCAGGTGAACAAAAATCATTGATTACTTCAAAATAGTCCTCAAAAACTTGCAACATGCTAGTGGGAAGTTCAGATTTCTGGCCTGCTTCATTACAACTGTTCCAACACTTTTTGTTCATTTCTTTTTGGCTTTGCTAAGAAACCAGAAAGTAGGAATAGCATTTTAGTACCTTCAAAAATGACTTAACCTTTACTGAATGCCTAAATATTTTATGGAATCCAGCTCCATATTCAGAGAGCCTGTACCTGGAACTAGGACTGCTGCCTTTTTTTACTGTAATGTGATTCACAGACACAAGCAACCTGCTCAATAAAATGGACAGACTCCACAAGGAGAAGGTGGTGCTTCTGCAAAAAAAATATTTTTTTTCTTCTTTATTTATTACCTTCTATATTTAAAAGGTAAATATAAGGCAAATATTAGAATAAGGTGTCTAAAATTAAATTCTTGTTTATGCTTCAGACGTCTTTCTTTGAAATTTACCTTGAAAATGTAGCTCAAATGGCATCATATATTATTTGCCTTCAGCTGCCGGAAGCAGAGTGTTGTGTCTTCTGATAATTTTCTTTTTTTTAATAATCTAAAATTGAAAATAATTCTTATATTCAGGTGAGGTACTAGTTATACTCTTATTTTATGCCTTGAATGAATCCAGAAATAGCTTTCTATTTTCCTTTGTAAATGATACTGGAAACTACAGAGGAGGAAACAACCCTGGCTTTGTCCTTTTTTTCCCCCTTTAATAATAATAATAATCAAAAGCAGAAGCATTCTGTCTGCTGTGCAGCACAATTTCTCATCTGGAGACCTCTAAATGCTTTTGAAAGCACATGATATTAACTGTGCTGTAGTGACGGAGGAAACAGCAGCACAGAGTTTAGCAATTTTCTCACTATCACACTGAAGTTCTTTATCCACAATAAAGAACTTTAAAGCACAGGACCACGACTCCTCCTGTTTTATTGCCACATGGTTATTTCAACTGCATCATCTTCTCCATCCTCTGTCAGCTGAATTTCCTGCACCCAGCTGTGCTTGGTTAGATGGGTTTAATGATAAATCCATCTTTTAATTGTTACTCTGATGACAGGAGAGAAGGAATCTCCTTCCTTTCCAAGCTGGTCATTGTTAGGATGCAGTTTGGTCACTAAGGGGAGAAGTTGCTTGAGACTCAAATATAATGATAATTATTTGTTTGTTTATGTATTTATTTTAATTAATTAATTAATTAATTCTGATAGGGTTCCTGTGCTGTGCTCATCACTGAGGTTTCTCAGCATGTGCAGTGTCATAGGAGACTTTTCTTGCTGGAAGGCTGGTGTTCGGGGGCTATAAATGAGATATGGGCTCTGAATCCTGCAGGACATTAAAATGCTCACAGTAACGAGGCCAGGACTAATGAAGGATTTGCATTCACACGTCAGTGAATGTACTGCTTCATTCTCTGGTTTCTCTCACAACACTGTAGGGCCCAAGCACAGAGGAGGTGCAGCTGACTGATGAGTATCACAACCTGCTACACATGAAGTACTGAAAACATAGAAATCTAGTGGAAAGGAAACAAAAAAATAAAATGCACCATTACTTCCATTGTAAAGGAGTATTAGGAAAACTGCTTCATGATAATTTTCATAATATTAAGATGTACAGACCATTTCTAAGATTGACTGGAGACCTTCTATAGAAGACCAGCTGCCAATTAGAAGGTTTCAAGTGTCATGGAATTAAGTTCTGGGCTCCACCTTCCCTAGAGTAGTCTGGTATTTAACTGATGGACTGCTTTAATCGTTTTGGCTGCCTAAAGCCTCTGCTGGAAGAAACTGTGAGTCAATATCACTGGAAAACAGGCATGAAGAATTAACTGTAGCACCAGTGATTTTAATTCTTGGTGGCCAGCCTTACAAATCCCTTATTATTCATTCATAGAAGTGTCATATTTAAAATGCAAATTCCTTCCCATTGTCCTCCCCCATCTCAATGCATTTCCTTTGAAGTATCCCTGGAGCTTTCCAGGGGCCACCCAAAATGGGATTGCAGTGATCAGCCAGGCTGCAAAAGAGTGCTCTGCACCAGCTCAGGTGAATTCAGCTGGGCCCTGCTCAGCAGTCCCAGCTTTCAAAAAGCATCCAGACTTTGTTTAAGAGGACGAAAAAAGGTAAAATAAGGAATACCAGGCCAGGTATTTTTACCAAGCCTTTTTAGCAAGGTTGCCTCTCCTGAGACACGTCACAGCGCCATGTCTGCCACCATCACATGGCAGTGAGGTCAATAATATAAATAGATCTGGTTTGTCTTGCCCATATTCTGTTGGTTTGGGAAGAGCAGAGCTCTCCTATGACATCCATTGCAGAAAAGGGTGTCAAGGCTCAGCGGGCACAGAGTTCCTGTGTCCATGTAGGGAATAGTCCATTGTCCTTGGTCCTTGCTACCACTCAGCCAGAGTTACAAGTTTTTCTAGGCAAGAGTAGCTGACCCAGGCACAAAATTGTGCTGGAAATAATTCTATGAATGGGGAAAGGCCACTCTGATCCACTGCAGGAGCTGTAGCTGCAGGAGGCTTGGGGAACATATTGGAGGGAATTATTGTGGTTTCAGGTGAAGTCCAGGCTAGTGAATGCATCGTCTGATTCAACCTTCCAGGAGCAACATAAATACTGATAATAATGACCTTAATAGCAAGGTAAATTATATTATCAGTAATGGCTAAATAGTTTAATAGTCTTCATCAAATGACTGAGTACCTTATCCTGCAGTGAGACTTGCTGGCTCCTGTGGGCTAATGCAGCCAGTACTTAAAACTGGAACCAATGTATTTTTGAGTAAAGACTGCACTACTTGAGTTAAAAACCTGTCTTTAACAGTTTGATGTGGTTTGTGGGGAGAGTTCGTGCACACTTAGCAACCCTTGAATCTTGTGGCCAGAAAATGGTAATTTGAAATTTATTAAGGTCTGTATAATATTAATGGGGTCCTGGTAAGAATAATGTCAAATTATCAATGTCATTTCCCACTATGAGGGCAGGAAGCTGTGGCATTCTTAGTCAACAGCATTTTCCTGAACAGGTAGATCAAAACTGCAAATACACTGATGGAAATTCATGAGTCAGGAATATATGTTTATTTGATGGAGTGGAAGAAAGAAAGCCTCAAAGTGACCTTATTCTGGCCTTCAAGTACCTGAATGGAACCCAGAAGGCTGCAGAGAGACTTTTCACAAGGGCGTGTAGTGACAGAACAAGGGCAGTGGTTTTAAGCTGAGTGAGGACAGGGTTCTATTCGATTTTAGGAAGAAAATCTTTACTCAGAGGGTGGTGAAGCCCTGACACAGGTGCCCAGAGAAGCTGTGGCATTAATACATCCCTGGAAGTATTCAAGGCCAGGTTGGATGGGGCTTGGAGAAACCTGGGAGAGTGGAATGTGTCCCAACTCATAGCCAGGGGTGGAAGTGGATGGTCTTTGAGGTCCCTTCCAACCCAAGCCATTCTATAATTCTCTATAAATTCTCTATAAATCTCTGACTGGTAATGATCCACAACCATAAACCAACTATCCTGTTGTCTCCCTTACAATTGTCTTCCCTCGTGGTTTAAGACTTGTCCCACTCAGCATGACGTCCTCACATGGTTGAGCACTTTGTGCTACTGCCCAGTCTGGAACTCAAGTACTGCATCTTTCCTACTTTTTAAGCAAGGTCTGGATGCCCTTAAGAGAAATATTGGTGCTTTCAGAAGAAAATTGGTCCTGCTACTAATGAAAAAGCTCTCTACAAAGTTCCGTGGAAAATGCTCTGAAGGTGCTGGTGGACAGGAAGATGAGCAGGGGCCAGCAGCAGGACCTTGCTGCAAAGGCAGCAAAGGGATTTCTCAGCTGCATTTGATGTATTGCCAGGTGAGGGAAGTGATCTTTATCTCTACTCAGCTCTTCCAAGCCACATCTGAAGTGCTGTTCCACTTCTGGGCTCCTCACTGCAAAGGACACACAGACATAATAAAGCGAGTCCAGCGGAAGGGCCACAAAGAGGAGTCAGGGTCTGGAGCATCTCTTCCAGAGCTGGGACTGGTCATCCTGGAAAAGAAAAGCTGAAGGGGAATCTTGTTCATTCCCAAAATACAGGAAGGAAGGGTGCAAACATGGAGCCAGGCTCTTTCCAGTGGGTGCCCAGTGCCAGGAGCAGATGCAATGGGCACACACTGAAACACAAGAGGCTCCCTGTGGACATCAACCCTTTCATCCACAGCCATTCCATGACTCTCTGATTCCAGGTGCTGACAATTAGAGAAAACTGGGAACACTGTTGCCTGGACAAGCCAAACATCCTCAAACAATGGTGTGATCAAGTTTGCAGCTTCTCACAGATTTCATTAGCAAGTAGATAGTGAGTGACATGAACTTCCTTTACCAAATCCCCTTAGCTCTGTTTGGATTTTGTGTTTTGTATTTGGCTCCATGGATGTCTGGGAGATCTACTGCTGCTTTTATATGTGATTTGTGGATTTATTAAATGGATTTGGGAGTTAATTGTGTTGGGATGGTCCTGCCTGCCAACAGGAAACCAGGGCAGCATTTTCAATGCCCTTCAGTCTGCATAATCTAAATAAATTCATGAATGCACAAAAATTATTCTACCTTGTTCCTTTTGCCCAGCAGAATATGTTGGCTCAAAGAGCTCAAATTTGCTGTAATCGCCTTTTCCTCCCCAGTAATTCCTTAGGAGTCAGCCATCTCCTTCAGAGAACTGCACAACTGCCACCAAATCTAATTATTTCAGATTTTGTTTCTTTTTTATGAACTTTTGGAATATTTTGTAGAAGCTTGAGAGAGTAGTCAGTAACTTCTGAGTGAGAGAATCACAGGAGCACAAATATTGGGAGGACACACTCCTCAATGATAGATCTGCTGAAGTCAGGACTGCTTTGAAATTCAGTCATTAATTCTTCGTAGTTTAAGAAATTAATCTCTTAAACAGGTTTATCAGAAAAACGTGATTTTGGGACTCAAAAAAAAACCTTAAAAGCGACAAAATTTAGATTTTGAAAGGATGAGAACAGAGCCTTTTTTGTATTGCTAAAATGTTCCCCTTTTTTTTCACTAAGAAACAGAGAAAACTATGTAAACTTAAATACCCTTATAATCCTTCTATATACTGTGTTGTTCTTAAAAATGCATTTCCAGATAAGGTATTTTTACTGTACTAGATTTCCATTACTTAAAAGTTATCTTTACACAACCCTGTTCTGAAAAGGCATCAGAGGTGAAAAAAAAAAGAAAATCTGTTGCATATACACTCTAAAATAAAAGGGTTTTTTACTGTCTATTTAGTTCAGTTTTACAGGAACAAACCAAAGAAGGCTGAACTGTTTCTGTTAAGAGATAATTCCTTGCTCCTGCCTGATGAAGCATTTAACATTTGTCCTTATATATTATCTGGTCTTTTTGTTTTATCGTTGCTATTCTGTCAGAGCAGTTAGCACAGGACTTCCTTCTCCTGCGGATTTTGGTCTTGGAACATTAAAGTTTAATTTTGATTACATTTCCACCAAGATTTTAGATTGTTTTTTCTTTATGTGTGACTAGGAAAACTCAGCTTTATTTATTTATTAGGAATTTCATCAATACTTCTAGAATTATTGTAAAGAAGAATATCAGTTTCTGGCTCACTTCAGATTTGGTGAGATCTTAATGCTGTTTCTTGGAATGTAAAAAACAGATTTATGCTTTGTTAATATCTTCTCTTCTGCTTCTGGGATCTCAAACAAGCATTTGTTTGCATGGTGGTCATCTGTGTATTCTGAGATAATTGCAGCTGTGCAGCATGTGCATTCTGTAGGGCTTTTTATCTTCCCTACCTTTAGAAAATACCTTTAGAAAATGTGAATGTGGATCTCTCTCGTTTCACATAAAAACATCAGATTCTATTGGAACAGAGAGAGACAACAAGTTTCTACTTTTAGTCAATTCCTCTTTGCTATTTTTTAATTATTAAAGGACATAATTTAGAATAAAGAAAATAAAAATCATAGAATCATAACATGGTTTGTGCTCTAGGGAACCCCAAAATCATCTCATGCCAGCCCCTGCTATGGGCAGGGACACCTTCCACTATCCCAGGTTGCTCCAAGCCCCATCCAAACTGGACTTGGAATTTCCAGGGATGGGGCAGCCACAGCTCCTCTGAAAAACCTGTGCCAGGGCCTCCCCACCCTCACAAGGAAGAATTTCTTCCTAATGTCTAATCTTAATCTCTCATCTTTTACCTTAAAATCTTTTAAAATATTCCTCTTCTTTAAAATTCCATCAGAACTTCAAGATTACTGGTCATTTAGCATTTCTGTTTGCCATTGCTGCTCACAAGAGCAGTTGTTTCTTCAGTACTACAATGAGTACAACATCATGCTGCAGTGAAATCCAAAGATAGCACATCTCCAGTGGAAACAGAAAGGGAAATCACTCCTACAAAATGAACTGACATTTCTATATGTCAGTTGAAAGTTTTGTTTCTCGATACAGACCAGATCCTTTCTGGGATATGACAATCCCCCTATTCTTTCTGAATCACCTATCATTGCTAACAGTACACCCTGTCACAGATACTCTGGAAAAATATACAGTGCATTATATAGCAGGCAGAGGAGAACACATCTCGTTTTCCTTACAGAAACAAAGCTGATTTTCACCAGCAAAGTGCAGAGATACTCAGGGAAATGATGCCACTTCTTTCCTCATCCAGAGGCTTGGCTGATTGGAGGGTGAGGCATTGATGTGGGATGTCCAGGAGGCCTTTTCAAATTCATCCATTTCCAGGTGGGACACACAAACAATTATGGCATTGCACAGGTGATGACATGATTTCCCTCTGGAATACAACACATATTTATGGCTAAGAAATCTAAACTCAAACTGGGAAGGTGGAGCAGAGGGAGAAGCAGTTACTGCTTAGTGATTCACAGACTCACAGAATCATTAGGGCTTAAAATACCGCCAGGATCATTTAGTCCAATTGTCACATTTAGTCTAATTGTCATCCAAATGCCATCCACCATGCCCACTAAAACGTATCACAAAGTTCCTTATCTGCTTGTTTTTTGATACTTCTGGGGTGATGTTTGACTGTTCACTTCCCTGAACAGTCTGTTCCCATGTCTGACCACCTAATTCTTCCTGATAGCAACCTCTTCTGGCACAACTTGAGGCCACTTCCCCTTGGCCTGTCACTTGTCAGCTGGGAGAAGACACCAACCCCTGCCTTGTTACGTCCTCCTTTCAAGGAGCTCTAGAGAAAGATAAGTTCCCTTCTGAGCCTTCTTTTCTCCAGGTTGAGCCCCTGCAAAGCTCCCTCAGCTGCTCCTCTTCAGACCTGTGCTCCAGATCCTTCCCCAGCTGTTTCCTTCTCTGGACACGCTCCAGATCCACTCCAGACCCTCAATGTCTCTCCTGCGTGGGGCCCAAAACTGAGCCAAGAATTTGAGGTGTGTCCTCCCCAGTGCCCAGCTCAGAGGGACAATCCCTGCCCTGGTCCTGCTGGTCACACAACTGTTTACACAGAAGTTCAGGAGGTTGGGCCCATGCTGGCTCATGTTTGGCCACTGTTGGCCAGCACCTCCAGGGCCTTTCCTGCTGGGCAGATTTCCAGACACTCTGTAAATGTCCCTGGAGCACTGCAGGGACTTGTTCTGGCAACAAGGAGGAGACTTTATCTTACAAAAGTTTTCCTATGAGGTTGTACTGATCAGCTGAGCTCTAGAGAAACCCCAGTCAGCTCAGCTTGGCCATGAGCAGGGCTGTATTTCATTCCTGGGGCACTTGATCCTATTTAGAGGTAGTGGAGGTCACTTACAATGGTTTTCCTAATTTACTGTGGGTTCTCCTTCAGCACTGCTGTGTTCCTGTGTGCAGTGAAATGTGACAGAGCCCACAAAGGGCTTGTGTTTCTTCTTTTTGCAACAGGGAATCTGGAGTGGATGCAACTCCTCACTATAAATCCATCACAAAGTTCCAGCTAAGAAATATTCACAGTTCCAGCTTTTAAAACTGTGAATAAACCAATGCATTGTCCCAAAGTTCTCTTTTGTATGTAATTTTTCCTCCTTTCCCTTTCATGTGCCTGATAAAGATCAGTAGAAAGTTTAGAAGTCTGTATTCAAACAGACTGCTATTTTTGAGGAGTTTTTTTGTTTCTATTCAGTCCTGTTTCAAAAATGCTGAATGAAACTAACAAAAGGTTAAACCATCTTGTAGTGGGCAGTGAGCCATACACAGATTAGCAAGGATTAAATCTCTAAATGTCAAAGGGAGAGAAAGGAAGAGTCTGTCCTGCAATCTTGACTGAGCATCCCATCATTCCCCGACTCTAATGCTGGGGAAACAGAGATTAGAAAATCTGCTGCACAGCTAAGTGCAGACTGCAGCTCGGAGATAAGTGAACCAGAATATCTACTCCAGGCTCATTTGTTCAGCTTCACTCATCCAGAGCCTTTCTGATGGGGAAACACAGATCTCAATACAAAATTCAGAGCTTGTTCAGCTCTGCTGTCACTTCCTCACTGTCACTTCCCAAACTCCTGTCACTGTCACTTTCCAGACCATTCCCACAAGTGAAGATCTGTCCTCTGCCCTGCTGAAGGCTCCCAAGGATGGTTTCTTGGGTTCAAGCACTCAGCTGGGTTTACACCAGGGATTTAATCAGCGGTGTCCCAAATTAGATAATATTTTTTTGTTCCTTGCTGCTGTTGGCCAGAAAAACTTGAAAAGGATGGATGGAAGGGTGTTGGTTTATATTCTTAACACAGTCTCCTTCCTTCTGAATCAACATGAAATGGATATTCTCAGGAAAAACACGAGTTGCAGATTCACTTGTCAAACTATTGGTCATTAAGAGACTCCAGCAGATTTTCCCCATGGTCTAGTTTGAGGAGAGATCATTCTATTCTCTTTTTTTTTGGTTTTTTTTTTTCATTTAATTTCTGTGACATGATCCAATTTCCCATGTGGCAGAAAATCTACCAATAAGTCAATCTGGCCTGATAAATTGAAGAGTAAACAGTAAATTTTACTTGCAGAAAAGTGTAAAAAATATCTGAGACACCATCTTATATGGGGAGATGACTTAAGATGAAGTTAAAGGAAAAAAAATCACAAAGATTATATAATACTACCCTTTATTTCTCTATTCTACTGGGAAGGGGGTGTTTTTTAGCAATCAGCATAGTGGCATTCTGGATAGAATTTGACAGTGATGATTAATTGATAGCCTTGGGTTTTAAAAACTGAGAAAATACCTCAGGTTCTGAAGCACCAACTCCTTTCCCATCCAGATTTGGTTTAAAAATTGCTCTGGAGCTGCTTTGAAGTTGAGATGATTTTGGCACAGAATTGAGTAATTCATTTGGAAGAGTAAGATAAGGGGTAGTTTAATTTATTTTTTGGTATTTTTCTGTGTTTTTCTGGATATTTTTTGTGTTTTCCAGCATAAGAAGGTGAGGATTGCTGGGTAATACCATCAGCACACTGGTTTCAAGGGTGATAGGAGACAAGGAAAAACAATTTAGGAATCAGTGTAAAAGTAAAACAGCAATCAACCGCCAAGAAACCAAACCCTTGTGTTTCAAGGATGATTAAAAAAAAATGTTTCTAGGCCTTAGGAAATGCAATTTGCTAATAGATTGTAGTGTAACGATTAAGGGGAAGCGATTGTAATTGTAAATTACCCTGTGCCACGTGGAAGGCACTAATACACTTAAAATACAATAGTGCATACATCTATGACTGGTAATGAAGGTGATAATCACCTTATATTCACAAAGGAAATGATGTAATAAATCCTATATAATGCAGTTTACAGGTTACCTTGGCAAGGGCACTTGAATCGAGAAGCAGAGAACAGGCCCTCCATGAGCTGCAGTATATATTATAATTACGGGCATAAAATTCTAATGAAATGTTGTCCTAAGTGATATTGATTCCAATTTGGCAGACTAGGAGCTCGGTGATGTCATGATATTCAGGTTGGTTGGTGCACCAAGGAATTCAAGGAACACCCATACTCCCCTTGATGGGGCCCTTTCCAGCTCTTCCCTCAGTAAAACTTGTTTTCTGACTCCAAAATAAAAAGGAGACAAAAGATCCTGCAAACACTCAATTGCAGCAGAAGCCATTTTTCAGCTTTAATTAACAGAAGTTTAACATTCTATGCAAAAATGGGGCTGCAGAGCGTACAAGCTGAACAAAACGTCCCCAAAGTGTTCTTAACTTCACATCAATCTCACTCAGTATGGGGGGCTGGAGATGTTTGCAAGGAGAGTTTCATGGTAAAGTGGCCCTGTAAGGCAGGAGAGAGATCCACATGGTGTGGGAAATTGTGGAAGTGAATCAAGGGCAGTTTTCTGGGATCAGGATGGAAGTCTGGATAGAAAAGAGCAGGACAGACTGCAATAGTGGTGGGACATTGGCAGAGGTGCCAATGGGAGCAGCACAATATGAAATATAGTCTTATTTTTATTATAACCCTTATAAAAGTGGAAAAATAATAAAGAAAATAGCAAGGACAGACTGGAAGGGTTAGATCTGCTCTTCCTGGAGAGGGGAAGCTCTTTATGGTACTCTAGAACTTAAAGGGTGGCTACAAAGAGAGCAGAGGCTCCCTCATCACAAGGAGGCACGTGGGTATTGTAAGAAATGCGGTGAACCCCAGATGCAGGGAAGAAATGATGATGTTTGGCTCCAGATCAGAAGGCTGAAGGACAGCTTTATTAAAACTATACTATATTACATTATTATAGTATTTACAGATATACTATCCTATTCTACATACTTCTTACTTACCTATGTAACCAACTAACAAACTTGTGACTCTCTGCTGAGAGTCCAAGACACAGCTGGATCCGACTGGTCACTGAACCCAAACCTTCACCAGAATCCAACCCAGCAATCACTTCAGGTAAACAATCTCCATACCACATTCCACGTGGGGAAAACAAAGGAGCAGAGATAAAGATTGTTTTCTTTTCTTCTCTCTGTGCTTCTCCAAGAAATCCTGAGAGACAGAGTTATGTATCTCTGAGCAGAGAATGTGAATGTCAACATGGGCAAGACAAGGTGGACCAGGCAAGGTTTCATCTTGAGAGAAGAAACAAATTTTTTGCAGTGAGAACAGCCAATCACTGGAACAGCCTCCCGAGGGATGTGGCAGAATGCCAGTCCCTAGAAGCTTTCAGTCTGTGGCTGGACAGAGTCCCAGATGGAGTCTCCAAGGCTCCCTTTCCGAGAAAATGTTGGACCAGATGATGCTTTGAGGTTCCTTTTAGCTTAGGCTGTTCTATGATCCAGTGAGTCCAGTGACACATGCAAATGATTTCTAGTTGTTGATTTAGAGTTGCAACAAAAAAAAAAAAATTGAGACATTATAATTACTAGAGACTTCAAAATAATGTCATATAAATTGCTTTTATACCAACTTTGTCTGAGTATTGCCCTTCCCAAGGTAAAATCCATATGATACTCAAGTTTTGAAGTAGCAACTGAACACAACTGCAAACACAACAAAGTCTGAAAGTCTATTGTGGAGTTTTCCATTTCCACAATAGTCCCATAAATCTAATAAATGTATTAAAATAGCAGAGAGCTGGAGGTGCAGGTAATTATCATGTGTTTGTTGTCAAAGAGAGTTCAGAAGTCCCACTGAAGTTTTAAATTTTCCTTATGCATGCCTTACACTTGTTCATGTTATGGCAAGAAGCAAAAGCCTCTTCAGAAATCTTGAGCCCAGTTCCTCTGAAGTTGATGGTTGCCTCTGAAAATGAAGATTACCTTTATTTTTAATCAGAGAAAATGTCTTACATAAGAAACAGCAAGGTACACACGTGTCTTTTTTCACCAGGCACACAAACTACCCAGATTTTTGAACAACCAGGAAGAAAACAATAGTTTGTTTGTTTGGTTTTTTTTAACTCTTTACTTATTGTACTTTACCTTCAGTACTGTTATTTTCCTTCAGTAGGAAAATAACAGCCTTGTACTCATGAAAACACAAATTAAAACATTTTGAAAGTAAAAGCAGATGGTTTTAGGAATGAAGGGGTGCAGAGCTTAATTCTCAGTCCCTTTCAAATGATAAGTCCTGCATTGATTGCCATTGTGCCCTACTGAAATTCTTGTTATTCCATCCCTGATAGCAGTGAGGCAAAGGGAATCTCTCACTGACCCAGTCAGTCCCCATAACTCAGCTTGTTAGACTTCCAAAGGGGCTCCTGCCCAGCAGACAAATAAACTCAGCTTGATGTTATAAAACTCGTCAGATGTTTTAGGGCAAGATTGGGACGAGCAAAACAATGTATTTTTCAGACAGCTGGGTGTGCAGTTTAAGCAGAATGGACTGCAGAACTGGAGATCATATCCTTGGAGATTTACTGGAAATGCATCCCTGCCTGTTTATCTGGTTTTAGATCAGCACAAGTTTGCAATTCCATATGCTATTCGTTATCTGGGGTTTTGTCATAGCCTCTGCTTCGCTCTTATTCTGTGTCTGCTCTCCTTTTGTGAGTCTCTCTCAGCCTGGCTGGTGTAATTTCAGTGTCACAAACTTTAAATGACAATCCAGCAGGATAATGTCTCAAAGGAATCTTCAGCACTGCTGGGTAAGTGAAGCACAGCAAAAAAAAAATTAATTTTTTTTAAAAAGACTGAGCAGAGGGTCAGATACAGGGAGTCAGAGCCCAAAATGCACAGGCAAGAACAAGTGTCAGCATGGGGGGCTTTGATTCCACAGCATCCTGCACCAAAGAAATGCTTCCACACCCACATTTAAAGAAGCTGTCTCAGTGTAAGAGAGAAGGTGGATAACTAACAGTGAGAAAAAGATCAGAAACAGAAGAGATCAGAAACAAGGTGATTAATTTTCATGGCGGAGGAAATTATGAACAGGAGCCTTGGCTGTGCTGTGCATAATGCTATTTCAAAAAGTGAGGTAATGATCTGGTAAAATTACTGCTGACGGAGAGTTATTCAGGTTATTTAGAACTAAAGAGTCTTCAAATTATGTCAATGACTGCACAAAAGAATAAAATTCAGTGTTGAAAAAACAAAAATGGGTGCATAGGAAAAAATATGGAAACAGCATGTAATTATTGTCAGAACTCAAATTATCTGTTCCAGCTTGGGGGAGGAATTGTAAAGTCATCACCTGAAAAAGCCAGCTCAGAGCTCAGTGGCAGCCAAAAGGGCAATTATAATGACAGGAATTATTTGAAAACTGTTTGAGAACAAACCAGAAAACATCATTAAGCTGGCCTGTAAAAATTCACAGAATGCACTGATAGAGAAGCTG
The DNA here is from genome assembly GCF_048771995.1 of Taeniopygia guttata. NCBI lineage: Eukaryota > Metazoa > Chordata > Aves > Passeriformes > Estrildidae > Taeniopygia > Taeniopygia guttata. Next base: position 148,723,223 of record NC_133026.1, on the reverse strand, counting down.
CATGCCAGACTAATTGCTGTGCCTCTGAAGTTATAGAAACATAGAACAAAATATAGAGGAAAGCAATGATGCTGATCAAAGCTACGGAATGATTCTCATGAAAAACCTTTTGATAGTGGAGCTGCTTGCTCAGATTCAGGCCTGGGAACAGCTGCTCTCCACAGGCACCACCTGGAACACAACACAGAGGTGTGTTATGCAGAGAAAGTGAGAGAGTGGCTTGGACACTGCAGCTTGTGTTGGAGTGAAATAGCAGGATGTGGAAGTAGAATTAACTGCAGGATTGGTTGGTTTCTTGATTCCTTTTATTGCTGCACATTTTTTTTTATCCTTCTTCAAGTGAAACAGAAAGGGACAAAATAGAAATGTCCCTCTTAGTTCAGGAAAACTGCCAGTGCTCAGATCCTTGCTGGGAAAAATGCCAGCACTCCACTCATGCAATATCTTTCTCACTTTAGACACACTCTTTAGGAACTGGGGGGAAAAGTGCAAACCAATGAAAGCTCAATACAGGATGTGCATCTTCTTTATGCATAGAAAGAAAAAAAAAAACACCTAAAATAATGAATTCTCAGTCTCCTAAGCTGTACAGGGGAACTCTTTTATTTCTCCAGGATTATGGCTTTTGCAACTGCTCTCTTCCCAGAACTTTGTAGCTCTCAATCATTGGTTATTGCTGCTGTGCTACCTGCAGAGCTGCTGAAGTTCAGAAATACCTCAGGTAGGAACAGAGGGAAGGGAAATCTGGAAGAGTATTGCAGCCTAAAAGGTGTTGGGGTTCAGGAGGGATCTCACAATCTTTTTGCCCTCTCAGTCTGAAGCTGATGCATTTACCTCAATGCCATTTGAGTTATGCTGGTGGTTTCAAGTAATCATCTGGAGTTCTGGTTATTTTGGAAGATATAAGCATGGGCTTGTATAGCCATGTGGATTTCTTATGAGTTTTAGTGCTTATTTGGGTAAAGGATCTACACAGAATGAGTCAGCAAGAATATAATATTTTTTTTTAAGTGGAGAAAAAAAGAGGACTTCAAAGGTCCAAATCAGATGTAAAATGTTATAACTCATTGGTGTACAGTGAGAAGGAGACTGTGCTTTTGTACCTTTGAAACCTCCCCACACCTAATGCCACCATCACTGCCATCAGCTGATCCTCAATTTGGTTGGGAACAATTAGAGTTTGGAATATCTGTGGGGATGAGCCTCTCACATCTGTCTGAAATCATTCACGTCTCAGCTGAAGGCTACCCATGGAACAGTTCAAACCTGGTTTCATTGCCATTACCTGTCCCAGATTATCTCATATGTCAAAAAGGAGAACAAAACAAAACAAACAAAAAAACACCAGAGTAAACAAACCAAAACAAAAGCAAACCAACAAAACAAACAAAAAAAAATTTCTCCCTGGTTTCTGGAAATTAAACCAAACACATTTAACATTTTTGGAGAAGACCTAGAAATGCCTTAATTTTAGGACACCATAGGTTTTTCCAGTGTTAGAGCAGATCCATGGCTATGTAGACAATATATAGTGAAGTTCACCAGCCAAACCACTTGATGGTGGAGTCTCCATCCCTGGAAGTGCTTAAAAACATCTGGCTGTGGAATTGAGGACATTGCTTAATGGTGATCATGGTGATGGTGCTGGGTTGACAGTTGGATCTGATCATCTTAAAGGTCTTTTCCAGATTTAATGATTCTGTGATTCTGTGATTCTGTGATTCTGTTCCATTAACTTGATTTATCCTGCAGTTCCCAGTTCTGTCTGCAGACAAAAGGATGAAAATTTGACACTTTAACTCTCATTGTGTATCTGCCTGTTTAAAAGTGCACTCACTTAGCAGAGCAGATTTTTCAGCTCTTTCCCCTCCTCCAGCCTCTCAAAACAGGACAAAGCATGAGGAGATCTAAGCTGGGACATCAGGAGAGCTGTAGTGAGAGGCAGAGCTATCAGGTTAATTAATACCTTAAGTCACCATAGTAAATGGATTTAAGCATTGCATTCTAAAAGATTTTAGAAACTCCCCCAAGATAAATCAGATGGGGAGACAGAACAAGAAGAATCAAAAGTTATTTTTCCTATTTATTACCTTGGGCTTACATTCCTGCTCACAAACACCTCATACCATGGTGTGGAGGTTCAGTATGGATTTTACTGGGGAGCTGTGGTGGAATCCTTCACCCAGCATATGAGAGGACTCCACAACCTGCAAAAGCCATCCCTGAGCACAGTGGGAGCACCTGAAGTCACCCCAGTCTCTTTTGCATGGACACAGAGCAGGCTGAAGTGATGGGTTATGAGAAATGCAACATGAAAAAGAGGGGAAAATGAAAGATGGGAAGGAAGGACATCTTTCATGATGGAGAGAAAAGTTTTACTCCAAATTCCTGTTCAATGTATGAATGATGTGTCTTATTTCACATCCTCAGTCATATCCTCCCCATTTCACATCCTGAATTTGAACTGCTAATTTATGTAGTTTGGGTAAAATTGCCTATATACATATATAAGTGCATGTATTTCATCCGTGAGGAAGAAAGTGTTATCAAAGCTCAAGAAATTCATGAGTGCTTAAGTTCTCACCTAAGGTCATGCAAGACTTTGTGTTGTCTCTCAAAGTCACTAAAATCTTTGACAGGCACGAAGAATTTATCCCCTGGCGCCTCTCCAGACAATATCAGCAGCACAGCTACAATCATTGGTACCTTTAACCATCAAGGCCTCCCAGGAATGGGGATGAGGCCACTGATTTCCTTTGGAGAGGCTGCAAAGTGACTGCCACCAAATTGAACCTTCCAGCACTGAGAAGCTGAAACCATTTTCATCTCAATCTCTGCAGCGAGGCTCCTGTTGAGCATCTTTTGAAAAAAGTGCTGCTAAGTTTTTCCTAACCTGCTTCCCTGGAAGAAGACAGATGAAAGAACCATCTTTTTATATGAAGACATCTTTGAAGGCTGTTGTTAGCTGGTGGGACCTCTCGTTGGTGGCAGGGTCTCAACTGCTGTGCTCCCAAACTCTGCTGTAATGTATTCACTTTTATAGGGATTCTCTCACAGTTCATCCTGGCTTGAGTTTTCTTTTTGTGAGAGCTGGAAGGGATGAGACAGTCTGAGAGCAGAGCCTGTGTGGTGTGTTTCACTGCTGGCTTGATGCTCAGCAGTGCTCCCTTGGAGATGCTGGTAGGTCCAATTCTAGAGGGCAAAAAACCACAAAGTGATTTGGGGTTGAAGTGATCTCAAAAATCATCCAGTTCCACCCCCTCCATGGGCACAGACACCTTCCAGCAGACCAGGTTGCCCAGAGCCCCGTTCAGCCTGGCCTCAAACACTTTCCACCCCTCGAGCTCCATCAGGTTGCTGCTGTGACCACTGTTGCAGTGCCCATCAACCCTCTGAGTGATATTTTCTTAATATCCCACTTTAATCTCCCCTGACACAACTTCAGGACATTCCCTCAGGTCCTGTCACTGATCACCAGAGAAGAGATCAGTGAGAAAGCTGCAGACCACAGCTGGGCAGCATCAATCCTAAACAACCTGAAGACACCAACCTTAAGTCCCACCTGGACCACGATAATCTATGAAAAGAGCAAGGAAGCCCCAGTGCTCTGGTTCTCAGTCAATGACACTGTGAGCAGCTGCTGCACAATGCTTCTCCTGTCCCTGCCCAGGGAGGAGAGCTCAGAGCACTGACAGGGAGCACCAGGCCAATAATGAGTCCTGCTTTAAGCAATTAAATTCAATGAAATGTGAGCAGTGATATTGAAATCACAGGGAGCCTCCTGCAAACATCAAAAGGAAGTTGCCATGAATGTGAAAGGCACCTCAACCTCTCCAGACAAAGGGAGGGATTGGTTTATTTTTAACTCAGCCTTGACAAAACGAATATATTGGAATCTCTAACTTCCACTGGCAACTGGCTCCTCCAACAGGGAGTTAAGAACCCCCTAAAGGCACATCCCATCGAGTTATATCTGACACCCAGGGAGAGGCAATGAGCCTTCTGCAGGCAGGCTGCAAAGCAAGATGAGCCTCATAAAAGGGGAGCAGCCAGCTTTGTGGTTAGGGCTAATTCTAATTGGAACCTAATGTAGAGGAATTCTTTGGCATTTTGATTTAAATAGGCTGTCCCCAAAAAAATGTGTGGCATGGTGTGGCAGAGCACCTAAAAAGGGACAAAGAGAACTGTCATGTCTGAATGAAGAATTTTCAATTCAGTCCTTGTCTTTCAGTGTTGTCTGGTTCATTTTAAAATGAAACAACACCTGACACATGGGGATTACCACTTTCCCACATATATTCAACTTAAATCTAATCTGTTAAGAAAAAATAATCACATGATTCAGCAGCAAGGCAGGAGCGTGTTTTATGTGAAATGAGTATAAACTATTTAGAACTTTAAAAGGAGTAAAATATTCGAAAAATAAACTATTTTTAGCAAAGATAAAAATTAATATTGCTTCTATAATTTATTTCAGCTCTCTTTTGTATATATTCTGGTATGATGTAAACCTCACTCATCTAAGGAACATGAAATTAGGCACAGGATGGTGAGTGGCCAGTGAACAATTATTTCTCCCTCTCATCTTTGCCATGTGGTCACAGGTCTAATTTACTGCACACCACTCAAACCAAAAATGTAAAGTTAATCTCCTCTTTGGGAGCACCCATGTCTCACTTAACCATTGCATATCCAGAATACCCTTTTTATGTAGGATCACCCATTTTTGATCAGATTTTATGAACGAGGACCTGAAGTGCAGAGATGTTTTTGTTAAAAGTGATTGGTGGCATTTGGATGCTGAATTATTCACGCTTACAGCCTGGTTTATTCTGAGAGCTGGGCCATAGGACAGCCTGTGGGTTCACAACAGATCTTATCAGCAGATGTGCATTCCCAGAAGCTTTGCAGATACCCAAGTCTTTGGATGGCTGTTTGCCTTTGAGTGAAAGTCAAGGGAAGCATGGAAGAGGCATTGCCTTTGCCTGCCCTTCCTGACAGCTTGTGGGATGAAGACAGGAGCAACTCGATGGATCATGCAGGTGACATTTCTAAAGAATTTTAAATTTCTGAAGAATTTAGAAGTGGACATCCTTATGCTTATGGTAGGCGTAGGCAAATCCAGCCCTGCATCTATTTTTCAGGTGAATGACCAAAGCAATATTCTGGGTGCCACAGCCAGTATCAGTCCCCTGTTTGAAAAATGGCTACATTAGAATTTCTCAGCAAGGCAGCTGAAGAATATTTTAGGGCCGTGGATAAAAAAGAGCAAAGTTTAATCAGTTTACCGAGTTTGCATCGCTGTATGAGGTGATCTGTGGTAATCAGCAAGCAAAAAATGACCCTCATTGAAAGGGAGGCAGAGATGCACAGGATGTTTCAAGCATTTCTGGCAGCGAGTCATTCTGGGAAAGCTCATTTAAATGGTTATGTGCCCCCTTATGGCCTCATCAATGAGGCTGTTAAAGCTCAGGTTATTTCCAGCAATGGATATACTTGCACATTGCAAACTTGGGAGAAGAAGAGAATAATAAGAAAAAAAAAAAAAAAAGTCAGCAAAACAGAGAGAAAAAGAAGTAGAAAAAATAAAACAAAACAGGATTTTGACAAAGCCAACTCTTTCCTACTGCGGTTCAGAGATAACCAGTGATGGAATATCCATGATAAACCGTGTGACAATGGAGATAAATCCTTGGGGATCGGAAATTAAAGCTTGAAATAACAACTGCAGCATAAAGAGGTAGTAACACTGTGCTGTCTAATTATAGGATAAATACATGCAAAACAAATGGTACTAAAGCACATGGGTCACTGTCTTCAGCAGCTGTTGCAGGAGAATTTTGAGCTTTACATTATCCACGTCCATGATGAAAAGTGAATTCTGTCATTTGCTCATCTTACAGCTCTTGGTGAGCCATTTGAATTCCTTGTGGCTCAAAATGCCTGCAAGGAGTCTTAAACTCTGTTTTACATTCACCATCTGATACCCAAAACACTACAAAATTCCCCTGGGATGAAAGCCTGAGTATGTAATTCCCTAACTCAAGCAAAGTTTTATTAACAACTCAGTGTACCTGGAAGGAGACGTTGGTTATGGGAGTAGGAGTGTGGCAGAGTCCTTCTGGCCTTTGTTGAAATAGAAGTTATTGTTTCTAGGTTAAGAATTTTGCCTTTTCCAACGTCTTGGACCATTAACATAGTTGAATTTCTAGTTTTTCCTTGTGCTGTGACTCCCATTCTGGTTTAGAATGATTTTGTGTAATTTCTGAATCACTCAGGCCTGCATCAAATCTGGTGAGAGCCAGGTATAAGGGTGAATCAAGAAAAACAATACTTTAAAATAAGAATATATACAAACTTCCCAAGATTTGAAGGTGCAAAATGATCTTTAAGGCCATCGTGCTGCCACAGAGCAGTTGGGATGCTGTGGAGAGAAGCTCCTGTCTGCCTGAGGTGCTGTGGTGAAGTAATTTGTCTGGTTTTGTTATAAATGTATCTCACTTCAGGACTTTCACCTTTCCCCTCTTCCTAGAAGGTTATTGATTGATTCTGCTCTTACTCTTCAGCCCATAACCTCCTTGGCTTGAGTTAGGCTGGAATCTCAGGCGAGGAGCATCCCTGAGCTCTGGTGCAGATATCCAGAATAAAATGCAGATTTCTTTAAATATAAGATGAAAATACTTCCTCTCTTACCTTGACCAAACTGTGCTTTTATACTAATTTCTAATTCCCAAAGTAGGGGTTTAAAACTAGTAACAGTGATATCCTCTCAATTTCTGAAGATATTTTGGGATAAAGTTTGATAGCATTATTATCCACAACTTTAGAAATTCCTCTGCTAAAACCTGAAATGCATCACAGGTCAATGGGTTTCACAGTCCAGATGTGAGTTTATGTGTGGGATTTGTCAGTCATTTAGAATACAGCTTTTCAATTTATTCCTACTCCATAATTCTATATAATTCTGGATCAAGTCTGAGTTATAAAGCAACTTTGGTAAAATGTGACTATTTTACATGCTTTTAACTACATTACCATGTCATTGCATTTACATAATAAACCTTCCAATCTTTTCCTCTTTTTGGGAGAATATTTTCCTCTTACCAGTCATTCCATTCTCACTATGTCTTCACCTCATTCTGGTTTGGACTCTAAATGTTTGACCTGCCACTTCTAATTTTATATTTTCCAGTATTGCAGATTCTCACCATATTCCAAAATCACTGAGGAAAATTAACTACATTAAATTTTAATGTTTCTTCCCATGAGTCAGTCCCTCAGTTTTGTTTCAGTACTTGTTGTCCTTGCTTTGACTTTTGTGCATCTACTTTTTTGTAAAGAAAAGTGATCTGAACTTTAAAATAAGTCCCTTGGGCTGGATGGTCATTGTAGGCTCATTCCTATTTTCCATTCTATTCTATTCTATTCTATTCTATTCTATTCTATTCTATTCTATTCTATTCTATTCTATTCTATTCTATTCTATTCTGTTCTTTAGTATGTTATTATCTTTCCAAGTAAAACTTCTCTCTCGGTCTTGAATTGGCCTCACAAATAAAAATTGCTCTGAGGTTTTTGCTGATGTGGAGCTGCAAAGCAGTCATGAAATGGCTGATTTGCTTTCTTAATTCTTAACAAATTAAAGGAATTTCTCCTACTGACACTCACCTGTGTGTCCTGGCTTCAAGAACCCATGGCACAGGTCCTTCCTTTCTTTTTAACCTTTTGTGATGCTCCAATGTCTTGAGTGGTGAGCATTACAACTTCAGCTACTTTGGAGTCCTCTGGGGTCATTTGTGGCTATTTGTCTTTTCTGGACAGCTTTTCAACTGAGTAAAGTATTCAAAAGCAATCCTGAATTTTTCATATTTTTGGGAAGTTTGCTCTGGTCTGCACTTGGTGCTTTAGGTGCCAAAGTACCTTGAAAAACTTTACCTGCAGCAGGATTTCTGCTGAAAACTGACGTGTTGGCTGGTACAAAACCTCATGGCTGAGTGCTCACAGCATATCAAGACAACTTCAAAAGCCCCATCCCTGAAAAAAAAACAAAAACCAACAAAACAGCTGAAAGCAATTAGATGAAAGGAATTTCATAACTTTTCTATGACAACAACCTTTAGTATTCTTGGTACATTTTTATTTTGAGCAGTGAGTCACACAAATGCAGCGAGAAACAACAAAGAGGCCGTCAAGTTCCATTACTGTAGCTCAATGGTGGATGACAAGGGCATCTGGTTGATAGAACAGAACAGAAAATTGCACTTTGTCTGGCAATTAGGGGAACAAAACGGAAAAAATTGTCACTGTCTTATTTCTGTTTAACTTGAAAAAGTACATATAATTCTGCCTGGGGAAGTTCTGTAGGTGGCTGCCTGCCTTGTAGTCCTGCTGAAGCATCAATTTGTGTTCGAAGTGGAGAACTGGGTGATGAAATATTCATCTGACTAAATTTCTGTCTTTTTTTTTTTGTTGTTGTTTTGCTGTTCTTAAAAAAAAAAAAAAGAAAAAAGAAAAAAAGAAAAAAGTTCCATTGATGACTGGCTTCAGCTTGGGTGTTGATGTAACCATTCATGACAGAATATTGTTTTTTAATGAACTTTGCAGCTGCTTGGTGTTTGGTGCCAGAAGGACTGAGTGGTGCTGTGGACACAAGAAACAAACTCAATTTTTTTTTTTCAAAGCTGAAATAAAAAGCTGAACTTGTGTGCATCTTCTAAAAGATCTAAAAAAACCCAGAGATCCCTGTTCTGTGCTCCACTAAGGTTGATCACAGTCCCTCCAGCTACCAGAATAGGGATAAAAAAGAGTAATTTTGTGTCACATTTTTCCCATATTTACAAGATTACTGGCTCAATAGTCAAAAGGGAATTTGAATGAGTTATCAAAAAATATTAATTTCAAGCTGTAAATAATGTTTTTTGCTTTCTCTTTTTTCTTGATTTTGTTTTGTGATTTTGAAAAAAAATGTGACTTCTCTGAACACAAATCAAATCCACCCCATTAACAACTGGATTTAATATTAAAATCCAAGGAGTTTTTATTTATCCCCACAAAAGGTGTTGAATTCCAAAGTCTTGCTCACTGTGCCAAGGTGGAGGTCACAGAGAGCACAGTCTGCTGTGATGAAGCTACACAGAGCAGTAGCAGCAGCAGAACTGTGTGAATTGGGACCCAAATTATGTAGATTATACATTTCCTGTACTTTCTCAGGTTTCTAATTCCGTTATTAAAATGTTCATCTTTATCACCTAATTGTTCCTAATGACTTCATACATAACAAGCCGCTGTTAAAACAGAAAATTAGATGGTCTGTCCTCTCCGCCTTCCAAATGTTTTATGAAAAAAAGAGGAAAGCACCCCACAATTTGCATTTATTTATAGCCTTTAAGGAAACCCAGCGAGTCACATCACATCTTCATCCAGCAGGATTTGAAGGTTTTCCATTAGGATAAAAGAGCTTTTCAGGTTCCTCACTGAGAGGGAGGTCAGTTGCTGGACTCAGCAGGGTCGTGGTCCTGGTACCAAGTCTGTCAGAGTTCAAGGATGGTGTGGCAAAGCTTTTAGTCACGTGGTTTGGTTTTAGTATGAATTCCTTCCAACTTGAGATAATCCATGATCCTAAATCAATTTTGGGGTCAGTACCTCTTGGCAGAACATCACTAAAGCTTTTTGATCATTCTAAGTGCTTCCTATTGTATAACACTTGGACTTTCCAGTTTGTCACTTCAGGTTCCGTGAGGTCCTTCTGCATTTTGTTACCCATCTCAAAAATAAGAGTAGCAAGATAGGGAGTTATATTTCTCAGAGATAAGACAAGAGCCCAACTTCCCAGTGAGTTTTCGTTTATGTTTGGACATGGCTTATATAATTTCTAGAACGTGTGGTTTCAAATTGAGAGACAGTTGGTTTGGATTAACTAGGGGGAAAAATTCTTTACTCAGAGGGTGGTGAGGCCCTGGCACAGGTTGCTCAGAGAAGCTGTGGCTGACCCATCTCTGGAAGTGTCCAAGACCAGGCTGGATATGGCTTGGAGCACCCTGGGATGGTGGAAGATGTTCCTGCCCATGGCAGGGGATGGAAAGAGATGATCCTTGAAGTCCCTTCCAACCCAAACCATTCTGATTATTGTATTCTGTGAACACAGTTCATATTTAGAGTCCATGGGCTAAAAAATGCAAGGGTTCAAGGTTTCATGGCACAGTGTGAGCAGGGCTAGAAAGAAGAGAAAGTAGCAGAACCAGGACTGTCACCTTCAAATGAACTGCCACCTCCACAAAGGCACTCCTAGCATGTGACACCAGGGCCTGTGACAGAGGTTTTCCTTTCCCCAAATATGATATGAAGGAACTGCAGTAGAAGACTTTTAAATGCAAATAGGACAAGGCAAATGGCATGTGGCAGAAGGAGATGGGTGTGCTGGTGATGGAATATTTAGGGTTTTTTTCCTAGAATCTTTTATGTTTATGTTGAAATGTGATGTTCTGCTGATGTTGAGGGTAGCCCATGTGGTTCTGAATTTTTCAAGGGATAATTTGCTTCAGCAAACTGTCCTTTTTTCTCTCTTCCTTTACCATAAGAATCGTGATTTTGTAGAGTTTGGAAACCCCTCTATTCAATTTAAAAACAGATTCTACAAAGTGTAGATCTTTCACTGACAGCTCTTTAAAACAAAACAAGCAAACAAACAAGAATCCAAAGAGAAAATCATTAAGCAAAAAGATTGGCATTAATAGGAATTTCTGTCCTCCTGATTGCAAAGTTTAGAAAATGAGAATCCACAAAATTACACAAACATGTTTTGCATTTCCAGAGCCAATTAGTGCATACTGGAGGGGAGAAAATTACACCAACTTCTAAACAGAAATGTTAATTGTCAGCCTTTGTTTTTCAAAGCAGTAAGTGTGCCTTGGCATATCTGCCTTCTCAATTCCTGCATAGGGAAAGAGAAGTAAGTGTATTTCCCCATTCATCTTCAATTACTTTATTAAGACATCCTCTGTAATGACTACCCCACCCCCAAAAAAATATCCCAAGCTACAAAATATATTTATGTGTGTTTTGATTTCAAACTCTGTGAGTAGTGAGTCAGATTTCCTCGAGTTTCCAAAACATATACATACAACACATAAAGTTGGTGTTTTATGTTAAAGGATTATATTAAAGCCTTTGTATGTTTTTCTGGACTATACTTCAAAGAATTTTTGATGTGATATTTTGAATTTGACCTTTTCTTTACTGGATTTGCAGTTGCTATGTGTCCTTTTTTAATTACCTGGAAGAAACCTCAAGCCTGGAGCATATAATTTATTCAATGAGGTTTGCAAAGATTCCCATGAGACATATTTTCTCACATTTTCCGTTATCTCAAATTAATAATCTATGTAAAAAATGTTTCTTCAACAGGATTTCTACACCATAGAGACATGAAACATGAATATCTATGAAATTTCAACAAATAAGAGAACTTAAGTTTATGTAAAGAATAGGACACTTCCTTTGCCATGCCATTTGAATATTGCTCTCTGTCTTAGATGGCTTTCAGGACACTGAACTTCATTTCCAAGAAATATTCTGAACACCTAGAATAAATCATAGAATCACAGAATCATTATAGTTGGAAAACCCCTCAGAGTTCATCAGGTCCAGCCTCTGACTGGATCTCATCGTGCCCAATAAACCACATCACTTGTCCACATCTTTTAAATACTACAGGGATGGTGACTCCACCACTTCCATGGGCAGCCTGTTCCAATGTTTAACCACTCTTTCAGTCTAGAAATTTTTCCAAATAACCAACCTGAATCTCCTGTGGCACAACTTGAGGCCTTTTCCCCTAGTCTTATCAATTATTAAGGTTTATCTTCTGCCTTTTGCCTTCAAATAATATATGGCAGTAAATATACTTAAAAATATTTTTGTTTGTTTTGGTTTATATAAAAATGATCATTTTTAGTTAGTAAATGAAAAGACTATCTACATGGATTGCAACTGCTTTTTTTGTAGTCGTACAGATTTTTCCTCCTAAAACGAACAGTCTTGATGCATTTGTATTCTTGAATTTCTGTGATATTTCTCTCCAGCCTCATAGAAATATAACACCACTGCAAAACACAACTCTGAGAGTACCTCAGAGATCTGAATATTTGCTAAAATATAACTGAGATGATAAAACATCAGAAATTTGTGAATTCTTTTTTTAATGCTTTCCTTTGGGCACCAACCAATTTCGGATAGAGAAAGACAAATACCACCATAATAATAAACAAAATCCCTACATAAGCAGAAACACTGAGTTTCATAACAAACAATCAGATGGCTCCCAAGTCATTAAAAAGGTTATTACATTTGAAGGTGAAGGAAATCTCTGTTTCTGTTTTCCCAAAGCATTTCTTTCATGCAAAGGCAAATATTTTCTGTCAGCATTTTGAAACTTATTCATGATACACTATTTACGTTTATCATTGTTATCCTTGCATCTTTTTTACTCACAGAAGAAATGTGAAATGAGGCTCATGAAAACTTTTACCTTTGAATAAAGTGTTGACAGTTTTAAATGATTGAAAGACATGGATTTATAGAAAGTACTGTATCCACATCTACATTTAAAAGGCCAAATTAATCCTACTTGTAATTAAATCAAGGCTGAGGCTCTGTATCAAATTTTGCAGTACATTTCTCTTGGATGGATGGATGGATGGATGGATGGATGGATGGATGGATGGATGGATGGATGGATGTGACCCAAGTTTTTTTTTTTTTATAATGTCTCTGTGCTGACTTTTAAACATTGCTATAAAACAACAGAAGTAATTTCAAACACTGTAGAAAGCAAATATTAGACTCCCTAGGCCTAATTCTCATTAACTTTAATGCCAATTTACACCACTCTTTGCAGTGCACTGGGGCCATAAACTGAATTACATTAAGCATAAAATGTTTCTAATGTGAGAAGCAGACCCAGTGTGTTTGCAGCAGTTTTACAACCAACTTCCCAAAGATGGTGCAGCCCTTTCCAGTTTCCTAACAGAGGGTTCATCGGGGTTTTCTCACTTTCAAGCTGGAAGAGCTTCTTCCTTTCAGTTTTGGATTAGCTGGAAAAGTTTAAAAAGATCCCCCTCCCAAAAAAAAAAAAAAACCCAAAAAACAAAACAACCAACCCAAAAAAGCAGGTGGATTGCTGAAACTCTGTTAATGACTGTATGAACCCTATGCTGTATTTAGAATATCCCACCCCTGTGTACAGCTGATCCACAATTACTTCTGAATTATTGGGTGAAACCTGACCAAAACAGGCCTGGCCACATGGGAAGAAATAAAAAAAAAACCAAAACCAAAAACAAACCTCTAAACATATAAACCAGGTAGTTCCAGTCAAAAGTCTCAAGAGTGTTAAATAAAAGGAAAATTTAATATAAGACTTGATAATGTTCTAAGAATAAAGTTTGATGTCATGGCTGGCATGACCTGCTAGGCCCATCAAAAAACTTCCAGTGTGGCAGCCATGCATAGATCTAATTTTCTCTGCATTCAAATCTGACATAGATCAACAGATAGCTTGGGAAATACAATATGAAATACACATAAACATTTTACAACATTTCTGTTAATTATTTATTGTAGTTAAAATTCAGTAGAATCCAATATGAAATCTGTGCTTTATTGGGAACATCCAGTTCTGCCTTTTTAAAATGCTGAACTATTGCAGAGAGTGATGAATAATAATGAAAATAAAAACTCTCCATTAATTATAATTTTCTTCATAAGGAATTCAGATGGAGGATTAAAATAACAAGAGATTTTCTCAATAAAGGAATTAATGCTCTGAAAACACATTCACAGAACACTGTTTTTTATGGTACACCAATGGACACTGGAAGATAGAATAAATAGAGGAAAATCACTGATTAAATAAATTTTTAATACATTTTGTGGAGTCACAGTTTTTGCAGAACAAGGAAACACACGGGGTGGCTTACCAAAAGCACACATTAAACACTTTGCATATTGTGTACCCTTGCAGAAGGAAAACTGAGCTACTGCAGGTGCTTAACCCTGGGTGATGCAGTCCCAGAACTGGTGCAGGAATATCAGCAGACAGAATTATCTGCAGTACCACATTGAATGATGCCACTCTGCATCAGAACTCCCTAGGATGGGGTCCCTATCAATCCCCAGAGGGTAAGAACTTGACACAGGCCCTTTGGGACAAATTAAACTTACCCTGTGAAGTGGAAAGCAAATGCATATGGTGAAAGGAATGGTATTTATGGAAGTACAGTCAAGGAAAGACAGGAAGGTGAGACAGGCATCACACAGTGTTTTGGGTGAGGCAACAAAGCTGTGACATGGCAGCCATCCAAACAGATTTGGGAAACATTAAACCATGTAGCAACCACAATGTAAATGGAATAATAATCCTTTAGCCCTGTGGTGCCTTTGGCTGATAATCTTATTTGTTGAATGCAATTGCTGCAATTAAAACCAGATCACATGGAATGCCAGAATGGGTTAGGCTGGAAGGGACCACAATGGGGTCATCTGGTGCCACCTCCCTGCTCCAGCAGGGACATCCAGAACACATGGATTGTGTCCAGACAGTTCTGGAGTATCTCCAGTGAGGGAGACTCCACGCCGTCTCTGATCTCTGTTCAGGGCTTGGTCACTGCACAGAGAAGAAGTTCTGCCTCATGTCCAGGTGGAACTTCCTGGGATAAGTTCCTGCCTGTTCCTCTGGTGCCATTGCTGGGCCCCCCAGAGCAGAGCCTGGGCCCTGCTCGGAGCCCTCCCTGCAGACAGGGACACACAGGGATGAGCTCCCCTCTCAGCTGTCTCTCTTCTCAAGCTTCAACAGCCCCAGCTCCCCCAGCCTTTCCTTATCAGGGATGCTCCAGTCCCAAATCATCTTTATAACTCTTCCCTGGACCTGCTCCAGGAGCTCCGTGCCTCTCTTGTCCTGAGGAGCCCAGAGCTGGACACAGCACTGCAGATGTGCCTCACCAGGGCTGAGAAGAGGGGCAGGGTCACCTCCCTCAGTCTGCAATGCTCTTCCTGATGTGTGCCAGGATCCCATTGGTCTTCTTGGCCACAAGATCAGGACCTATCTGAAAGCCAAATGTTTCAATAAATTGGTTATTTTCAAATAGGCTTCCCATGTCTAACTTTTCTTGGATTCTCTTTACCCTGTTTCCTCAGCAACATGCTCTGCACTGACTTTCCCTTCTGGGGTCTTCTAGTAATTTTCTGATACAGCCCAAACTTGTTGAGACTGTTAAATACAGAGGCACAGATGCAGCACAGGAAACACTATAAAATCTTCAATCCTACTCCTAAACTCATGCAGGTATTTTTTGGGCCAGCAGACTCTGAAATCAGCAGTGGTATTTCTGCTGCAAGGACAATGCCTCACACAGTAAATCGGCTGTGAGATGGTTTGTGATCAGCGAGTCTGATTCCAAGGGGTTGGAAACAACAGAAGCTCCTTCTAGGAAAGAAACAAGACCTCAAGCTGTTTTGAGCAGAAGTGGAAGAGTTCAATAAGAATTCATGATTTGAACTTTGCCTTTTTCTTTATTCTCTTTCTTTACATTTCCTTTCTTTCTGCCCTCTGTTCCAACCCCAGTAGCTTGCTCCCATCTGTTAAAACATAAAAAGGGCTCCCTCTGCTAGTGCCTATTAAAGTGCCATATGGCTGAGGTATAGCCTGAGGTGCTGAGCATCACAGAGTGCAACTCTGCAGAATAAAGATTCCTGCACTTGAGGTTTAATTAGGTAAGTGCTTTTTAAGTAGCATTGCTGTTTCCCCTTAAAATATTTATTGCTCCTCACCAAGGAACAAAGATGAAACTGGTCTAAATCACTGCCTGACTGAGGTTTCAATGAGTGTTCCCCTCCTTCTCATAATGATTCGCTTCTCCTTCATCCTCAGAGTTGGGGATAACAGGTGAAGTGGTCTCCCAAACGTTTGTGATCCCTCCTACTGTGGAGGAATCTTTCCAACTTCATCGCTGCTGCTGCTGCAGACAAGGGTGTGCTCTGGGCTCCACCTGCTGCAGAGGAGGAGGAGGAGGGAGTTCTTTATTTCAGATAGTTATTCCAGCTGCCCTACTGAGGGGCAAATATTGAGAGGAATTGTGTGCATTGAGGCTCACTTTGAGTGATGGGCTGGGCTGAGGTGCTGCAGGAATCTACCACCTCCAAAGAAGGAATTCCAAACTAGGAACCCAGTGCAGTGAAGGCAAAAAACATCTAAAGAAACTCTTGGCAAGGTGTACTTTGAATTTATTCTGATTCTTCCAGCTGCTGCCAGCTGCAGGTGAAGAACAGTAAATATTATGCATTTGTTTTTTTAGTTTGATTGGTTGTTTTTTCAGTGTTGCTGTTATTGTTAAGAGGAAAGTTCACTATCTGAGGGGAAATGATCTCCACTTGCTTGGTGTGTATGAGGTGTAGGCTTTTGTTCAAACCTGTTAAATATGATGTGAAGTAAAAGCCCTCTGAAAAAGTCCATGGGCAGTCCCAAAATTCATTGCTAAACACCATTGTCTTGAAGATCTTGGTTTGTGCTGGACAAAGAAGGCTGTGCATCAACTACCAAAATTCTGCTTTTCAAACAACCACAGAGACATGAAGAAAACTCAAAAATCTCTATCCATTCCATGGATACACCGTAACGCCCTGGAATTTCCTGTCTTGTGTTTTGTCCACACTAGTTTTACACTTTTATGTTAAGCATGTCAAACACCTTAGTCACTGTAGTATCCAAGCTCTGTTAAAATATCTAAACAGATACCCTTTATTTTTCTTTGCTTTTTGTTTAATAGACTTGAGCTGTAAAAAGGCTTTTTGAATACCTAAAAGCTTTCTCTGTGTCTACTGGAGCCCTTAAATACTTCATCTCCCCTCTTTTCTCTCTTTTATCCCTTATAGCACTACATGCTAAGGAGTAAATATAATCTTAATCATTTCTGCTCCCAGAAATGGAACCAGAGGCACGATGCAGAATATATAATGTAGAGCTCACTCTTCAGTGACTACTCATGATTATCTTCCCTCCCCAACAAGCTCCTGTTTCTTTCCAAAAGAAAATGGAGACACTTCTGGAACTCCACATAATCCCTTTAGTGCTGCTCTTCCCAGCAGTGATAATAAACAGGGAGGAGTTAAATGGGTGCAGCACCCTGATAAATCTGACACAGCTGATTTTGGGAATGTTAGGACACCCAGCCTGGCCAGCAGAAAATAATATTTCACCCCTTCACTATGTTCAGCAGTACCCATGAACAGGCACTCAAGGAAGAGTAATAACAAATTATGTACATAAAACATTCCCCGGGCACTGTCCAAGCTTCTGATTATTTCCTGCTCAGGGAGTTCTGACATTGTTTCTTGCTTAGTAACTCAGAGATCTTTCTTTGAAATATTTTTCTATTCTTCCCTTCAACCTGGGTTTTATTTCATTCATTGTTTGGTGAGTATGGCAGGACAACATATATATTGGATAGGATTGCTTTTCTGTGCACAAAGAACATTATGGGGAAAACAAGATGGGAATGGTATCCATGCAGTAACTAAAGAATTTATAATGCTTTAATTAGATGGGTCCCAGTAAGATCTAACATGAGAGTTGATACTTATTCTTATTTCAAATAATGCTACCCAAGAAAATTAAGATAATCTGGATTCCATATGAAAATGGAAACATTTTGTGTGTGCATTAAAAAAAAAAGTGAAGGAAGGCAGGCAGGAAGGAAGGAAGAAAGGTAGGAAGGAAGGAAGGAAGATGTACAAGACACATTATGAATAAAGGCTTCTTTCTGATACTAGTGGTTGCAACCCTTGTTTATCTGGTCACTGAAAATTTATTTCTAGAAAAAATATACAAGGCAAACCAAAAAACCTATGAACAGAACAAGATAGTACAGAAATATTTATTTCAGCATTAGAATATTAAAAAAAAAAAAAGAGATTACTGTCACTGAAGTCTAGACAACTAAACCTGAACTTGTTGATTGATGCTCCCTTTCAGGCTAATGTGTAGACTTTTTTCTTTTAGCTATTGAATAGATTGGTTAAAGATGAGCCAGACTGTCCTCTCTCCTCTCTAAAGAGAAATGAGGGTGATTTGTGTTGATCTGGGACATTTGAATTTGAATGAAAAGAATCTCATCCATAATATTCCATATTGACTAATCTGGAGCAGTAGAAAAGGGAATAAACATCCACTAGGCAGGATATTTCACCCACCTACAGTGGAAGGATGATGGAAGAGATCAAAAGGAAAGTCAACTCAGCTATTTTTACCCTTATTTATGACCAGCCCACTAAGGTCCAAATAAGGAAGTGTTCAAGGTTATCTACAAATATCAGAGTGAAATCCCTGACATATGTGCATTTTCCTGCCATAAGCAGGGATCAGCTGCATTAGTTTCCCTGGTGTCTACTAAAATATCTCTTTTCTGATGGGATTAGGGTTTGCATTAATCCAGTACTGACTGCTAGAGTGTAAGCAAAGCAAACATGTGAAGCTTCCTTCCATCCTGTGCCTCAGCCCTGGCACCATCTGTAGGAATAACACCAGCATATGCATGTAAAACCAGCATCACCCAGAGTTAACAACAGCTAGAGCCCAGATGGATGAAAAAAAAATGAATTATATTTACACCTCTAGAATTTATTAGTTATTTTTTAATTAGCTTTCTATGCAGCAATTTATTTCCAGTGCTGTTCTTAATGAAAACGTTATTAAGTTGCAGTTCTATTTCCCGTGTTAAGAGTTTTGTCCATTCCATCTCTGTCCTCACTGACTAAAACCAGTTTTGTTTCCTTCATAGTTAAATAGCCTTTAAAAAAATTATCTGAGGAAGGTACTTCTTGTGTTTAAATATACATTGCTGCTGCTCTGAAAACACCCATCAGTGCATGAGACAGCAACTCTTGCTATGCAAGTGTTTTTCTTTCCTGTTAGGGAACATTTTCAGCTCTCATTTTTCCTAGTTCTGCACAAACCAACTTATTCTGCCACCAGCTCCTTTTCTGCAGAACTGGAGCATACAGTTTCTGCTCCCTTAGCTGGAATAGTTTAATGCCAACCATTTTGTGTGTCTTCTGTGGGCTTTTTAAAGGTTTATTTCCAGTAACACGTGAATGAGAATTTAAGGGTTTCTGTCACCTTTTACAGCTGTGATTTGCTTGCTCTGTAGTTAAAAGCAGCTGCAAGGTGAAAGCCTGGTATTTCCCCGTGGCAGGTTCTCAGGCGTGGTGGAACAGTAACGAGGCACTGGATGGGCACTGGGAGATTTGCAGCCTTGGCTGTGTGCTCCAGGGCTTAAGCATCCATCTCCTTGAATCTGTCCTGCAACCAGACACATTTTAACATAAGTCAGCATTCTTTCCTCCTGATTCTTAATCCAAGATGAAAGTCAAATGCCAGTAACTCTGCTTGTTCCCAAAAAAACCCACAAGATTTGCCACACTGGTGCAAATGGATGAGTTGCCAGGTCTGCTATCTAATCTCTCTTAGTGTCTCTGCTGGCCAGTGTTTTACGTGTCTCGTTTTTACATTATCCTGAGTGCTTCCCAGAATAATTCTACATACTCATGAAGCTGCTTTTCTCTCTCCTTCCTCCCTCCACACTCTAGGAGTTGCCAAATGTGAGTCAGGGAGCTCTGTCCTGCTAGGGAAAGGCAGTGCCTGCTCAGACCAGAAGAGATGTGGCCTCTTTCACAGAACCATCTTGCAGCTGAGCAAAGTTACTGCAGCTTAAATTGCAAAGTGAACCCATGGATGAAGAACAGCCAGTGGTATTTTCTTGGTCATTCAGTCACTTAGATTTAGATCGCACATTGCTGGAAATTTTAACCACCTTGTCAAGGCAACAAAGTAAAGTTGTAGACATCCACTGTAACTTGAGCCTCACTCTTCTGAGTTTCAGTCCTCAGAAAAAGATTATTTCAGATAAATTTATTTAGTTTGTTATTGAGATGCTGTGAAGGAAATCCCAAATTACAAGGATGCTTTATTTGACAAATAGAATCATAGAATTGTTGAGGTTCCACAACACCTCTGAGGTCATTGAGTTCAACTGTCCTCCTACCACCACCACCAAGTTCACCACTGAACCAAGTCCTCAGGTGCCGATCCACACTTTTTTTTTCCACTTCCAGGGATGGTGACTCTACCACTTCCATGGGCAGCTGTTCCATCGCTTTACAGCCATTTCCATGTAAGAAATCCTCTTACTATTAGCTCTAAATCTTCTCTGGCACATCATGAGACCATTTCCTCTTCTCCTGTCTTTTGTTACCTGGGATAAGAGACTGACACCCACCTCACTATTACTTCCTTTCAGGGAGTTGTAGAAAGCAATAAGGTCACCCCTCAGCCTCCTTTTCCTCCAGGCTAAACAGGGTGACAATGCTTCTACAATGTTGGTAATATTAAGAGAAAATGAGTACACATTTTTTTGGAGCATCTCCTGTGACTTGTGACCATGAGAAAAAGCAAGGCATTATTATTATGTGGGTTTGATTATTTCTCTTTCCTGACTTGCTGTAGTGCAGGGATGAAGTTTGTGCTTCAGGTAGCTCCTGAGGTTTCCTGTCAGAACCTTCTGGGACAACTTGGTAGAACCCAAGTTTTAAACCTCACACAACCTCAAAAAATACATTCAGGGCTTAGATAAACTGTATCACTCAAAAAAAAAAAAAAAAAAGAAAAGAAATTTGCTGAAGGTTGAAAAATAATTTTTTCTTGGATTAAACATTGTCATGTTAAAAAACTATGCAATGACTTTTCAATCACACCGATCTCATAGCACAGCGGGCTATGAGAGAAAAAATGAGGTCAGCTCACTCATAAATAGATTTTCCCCTTGTTTTAATGTGATAAGACAATGCTGCTGAGATTCGCTCTTCACTTGCCATTTAATCAGAGCTGAGTTTGCAATGTCATTACCCGATGTTTCACATATTCAACACCAGGTAATTTAAAAATCTTTATGCAAATGGCCCTGCTACTTCTATAACAGCATTTGTTTTTAACAGGTTGGGCAAAATTACTCTAATTCATTACGTGTCACCTCCCAGGCTCTGGGCATTCCACCTTTGTGAAATGAATTTTCCCATGATCCCTGAAGTTCAGCTAGCAATATTCTCTTCTGAAATGTGACATCACCCATTGGATATCTTGCCTTGCCATTATTATGTCACCTTCTGCAGCTTTGCCTCCCAGGTGCAAATTCTGCACTGCTGCAGACCTTTTTTACATGTTTATATGAGTACCAGCTGCACGTTTCTTAAAAGCTTTGCCATGTACTGTGCACTGCTGAGACAAATCTTTAGGGGTGAGACAGAAATGCACAGGGTAAGTTCCTACTGGGCACATGACTAAACATGAAGATGGAAAATATTTGGGATTTCTTTTAGTGAATCCCAAGGAACTGACTTGGATAACCAATACCTTTCTTGGACCCTCAAACAGTGCCTGGACTTTGGGCTTAGGATTTGTTGCTGAGGTTTAGTTTTGTCCCCAGTATCATCTAATTCCTTGATTTAGTTTTGCTTTAGGGTTAACCCATACTCTCCACAAAACACTCCCATGCTCTTGTGGTGGTCCCTGACAGATACCCATGCACTTCCATTAATATCTTGGTCTAAAACTCCCATTTTAACAATGAGCTGCAGTTACCAAATTTGAAGAACTTCAAATCAGGGACAAAAATACTCTAGACTTCCAAAGGACTTGGATTTCTACTGGGCCATCTTTCCAAACAGAAAAAAAAATTATTTCAGTGAAGTTGAATCAAAGGTGGCTTCTGGGAACCATGGATGCAATTAAGAGAATGCACAGGGGAAATAAAAATGTAAGTGAATATTAAGCCATATTGCATGGGGTATATATGGTAAAAATGCCATCTCTTTTTTTTTTTTTCTGACAAGACTCCCGGGTTATTAGGCCTGTCCTATTTTAAGAAGCTGCTGTTAGAACTCCTGTATAAGCAGAAATGACCAGTGTGGCTAAATAACAACAGCAGCTTTCCTGCTGTGGGCAGTCGTGCACTGAAGAAATTCTGTAATGAAAAGTGGACATCATTTGCTTCCCTAGAAAATAAGTGGGAAGGATTCCTTAAAGAGATGAACTTTAACTGATGAAACAACAGTCTTTACTGAAGGCAAAATCTCATCATCTTGTACTACACTTGAAAAAAGGCCCAGCTAAAGGCCTGGAAGGTTTACCGTGTCTGAAATGTAATTCTGAGACTAATCTGCTATCTGATTAACTTCAGCTTCAAAGAGGCAGGCAACACCACAGGTTTTCTTAGTATTGTGACCTTTTTCCTTCTTTCCTTGTCTTTTTTTTCTTTTCTGTCCTGAAAATACATCATTAAAATTTATGTATTAAAAAAAGTCCATTTTGAAATCTTCATCAAAGTGATCAGAAAGGGTTTTCAGAGGCCATTCCCTGCCACCACAGATGGAAGAGATTAATTTCAAATGAGTTAAGCCATGAACTGCACCCCAACTGCAGACGAAGGTTATCTGACTGAAGATAAATTTGATGTTGATGTTCAGTGCTGGTGATCTGTTGAATCCTAAACACAAGCAAAGTATATTTACCATATTGTCAGGAAATTAAAATCAGAATATTAGCAGCTACAAGGAACTAGAGCCAGAAAAATGTAAACAACCATAGATTTTCTGCTTTCCCTTTAATACTCTCTTAGGGGTTTCAGAAATAGAAAATTTAGATCCTCATGCTACAAGATGCTGTCTCCACTATCAGCCTCGCAGATTAATTTAGGTTCTGCAGTCACATCATGAATGAGATGATGTCACAGGATTTCAGCTCTGTGATGTTTGGAAGCTACTTTGCAATGTACATTTGAAACTATAAAGCATGCAATAGTTTCAGAGGAAAGCAGATAAAGTGTGTTGTGACATGGATTTAATTAGTGTAAATTTGCATATGGGAAGGTTTCAGTTTAAAAACATCAAAAGACAGTAGTGCTTTGGAAACAGGTTCACCAGAACACTGAAAATAAAAATCAAAATAAGAGAAAACAAAACTGAATTAAACAAAAAATGGCAAAATCAAATCAAGGGCTTAACATTTCCTTTCTGTGCGTTGCAATTCAAGATACCTGTGCTGAGGATCCAGCACTGGCACAGGCTCCCTCCCTGCTCGAGTTTGACATGTTGGGAAGGAACCTTTAAATAACTCTGAAGAGCTGTTTTCATGGCCATATTTTCAGTGCTCACCACCAAAATCCATCTGTTCATTCCATGACTTTGCAGAGCAGCTGGAAGACCTTTCCTGTGGGCCTGATGCAAGGCTGGGTAAAGTCAGTGAGAGTGTTTGCTTGGACTTTAATGAGATTTGGGTCATCTCTCTCCTTTCACTGAGGCAGAATTCCACTTGGTAATTTTGTGGGCCACCTTCAATCATGTCAATCAGCTTCTAATGATTGTCATTGTTTCACACTTTTAAAGAAGCATTCAACCACCCAAAAGCTCTGCACATACAATGGTCAGCTACTGTTAATAATAGACTGTGATTTATCTGGGTGAGCCTTCTCCAACAGAGAAGTTCATTGAGATTTGTATCTATGAGAAAATCTTAAATCCATATGAATTTTCAAGTGTCAAAGGTTGTATTATCACAGCTTATTTACACAGTGTGATACACACCCTCGTCTTTGCCCAGACAGACATCTCACTTGATTTGAAACAACAGCAGGTAGGGACAAATTATTATTTATTAGTCTGAATAATTTATCTTCCCATGAGACCACCCTTTTAATTCACAGCCAGAACAGCCCAGACTAAGTAAACGAGGGGAGTCTACACTGTAAACCTCAAAGAGGGGAAAGATTCTTCTCTGAGCAAAGGAGAGCTGGAGGGTGGATCCTTTTCTAGGTTCTTGTTGCAGCTTAGAGCTACCACAAGGCTGGAGCAGCTCTTTACACTCTGATTTCATAGTTCTCATTAAAGAGATCTGTCAGCTTGCAGAAGCATAATTTTAGCACCCTGATAGCAGCAGGGTCCTTTTTTTATTTGCCCTCTCTCTTTATGTGTGGAGGAAAAAAAAATAAAGATAAATATATCTGTTTCCTTTTAATGATTATGAAAATAATCACAGAAATATAGACAGAAAAAGCCTCAAGTCAGGCACGTTTATACTGTTAAAGTTCCCAAGACATTAAAAAAAAAAAACTAGGATATATTCCAGTATAGTTTTAATTTATTTATTTCTAAAGATTGTAATTTAGTTCTCTATTTGTATAGCAAGTAAGACAAGACTGTATAGTCCGTGAGCAAAACTGCTAAACTCAGCATAACTATTACTTCCCAAAAAGTAAAAAAACATCTTTAATCAAAACCTGAGAGTATGACAGAACTCAAACTCTCTCTCAGTAACTCTAATTAATTTTTATCCTCAAGCAAACCTGAAACATATATGAAGTCTGTTAGGTTTCTGGCCCAGAATATCTTTTATCCAGTTTGTGCCTGGAGAATCTCTCTTGCTGCACTCCAAACCTGTAGATTACCTACTTCTCATTCAAATGGCTTTTGCATTTTAAATATTTAAATTTAAATAAATATTCTCCCTGCCTGAAAATCAAAATTCAGAATCCCCAGTAGCTGTGGAGCCTGCTGAGAGCAATGGTCTGTGCTGGACATAGGATTTGGCTTCATGTCCAACCCATGGTGCTCTTCATCCCAGTGCTTGGAAAATTCTGTCCAAGTTCCTGGGGATCTTACTGTGTGCTTTTGCTCCTGGACACTGGTCTGTGTGTGCCTGCACAGGAGTTCTCTGACATGGGAGGAGAGGCTGAGAGAGCTGGGATTGCAGCCTGGGGAAGGGAAGGCTCTGGGGGACCTTTCCCATCTATAAATACCTGAGGCAGAGGAATAAAGAAGGTAGAAGCAGGCACTTCTCAGTGGTTTCTACTGACAGGTCAGAAGGCAGTGGTCACAACCTGAAAAATATGAAATTTTTTCTGAGCATAGGAAAACACTTTTTTTTTCTTAATAGAAGATTGACCAAATGGGGAAATGGGTTGCTGAAAGTTTTGGAGCCTCCAGCATTGGAGTTATTCAAAATGCAACTGGACACAGCCCTGCTCACCCTGCTTCATCTCCAGAATCTCTGTGAATTTCTGTGATTCTGTAACTGGAACAAGTGGTCAATGTTGTTGGCTGGCACCTGCAGAAATATGATAGGATTCTATAATGCTGTAAAATGGTTTGGGTTGGAAGAGACCTTCAAGGTTCACCTTAGAGCCTTTCCACTTTAAAAAGTGCTGTGACATATTAAATAAACAGAAAAGTGAGGATAGTTCCCAAGTGGAAGGAAAAGTTAAATGATGAGTGGTGTCCATCCCGTTTCCAGAGTTTTTCACTTGTGTGAGTGACTTGAGCAACTCCTCTTGTGACATTAAAAGGACTTTGGCTGCTGAATTTATGCAGCTAAATTTAGATGTCAACAGAGAACCTTTCTGCATTTGAGAAAGTCATCCTGAAGATCCCTTTGCAGTTAATGTGAGTCAATACCAGCCAGTGAAATTCAGGTCAATATGGAGTTGATTACTTTATTCAAATGATCCCCACCCTAAAAACCCTAAAAATCTTTGGTTGTATTGATTAGATCTGTAATTACTGTAATAGGAGCCTGGAGCCTGGGAGTCATTCTAATCAGATGGAGGTGCTTAGACCTTAAATTAGCTGGGATGAATGTCATCTTCAGAAGGGTACCCTTCCATTAGGGTGTTTCTATTGCCTCTTTGAAGTGTTTATGTGAACACAATGCAGGAACTCTCATCTCTGCTTTGTATCTGCAGCACAGCACATAATGGACATCTGGTTTCAAAAATATTATCTGAACACTCTTATAATAAGCAGTTTAAAAATTAGCATAAATGAAAATATGCTTGTGTCTGTATTTGGCTGCTTTGTGTCTGATCATAACACCTTGCTGGTTTGCAGTAAAGCATAATTAAAACAATTTCTGAGGCTTTCACCTGTATTAAAAAGAATTAGAAAAAAAAAAAGAAGTTATTATCAGTTATGTTCAGTAATAATAATGACAAACAAGTTTTTCATTCCTTTCCTCACCCTGGATAACAAATTTAACTAGATTTTCTTAGACTGGATGTGTACACAAATGTAGTCACCAAGGAAGTAGAGGCAGAATAAACACAAACACTACAAAATCCTGCTGATATATTTCATAGTGATGCTTCCTACAAACACCTGGGGATGTTTCATAGGTGGTGAGTGCAAAAATACAATCTGTGTAACCTCAGCAGTGCAAAGTGCTGATCTTGGAGGTGCTATCCTGCTGCTGATGTCTTTCTTAAGAAGTTCCTTTTACAGTAATTGGAGAGAAACAGACTCTTTGATCAAAAATTGCCTTTTTCTAATCCATTATCTTGTCTGCATGAATAGTGTAAACATTTTATGGTTTAGATCTACATGTTTTTGATCTCTAATTAGACATCTACAAGTTATAATGACTTGTTCCTAGTCAGAGGAAGTGCCTAAGGTTTTCATTTTTTCATGGCATGGAAAAATGGGAAACAATACAATTTCTCGGCTATATTCTGTCCAGCAAAGTGCACCAGTGTCATGATCTGCCTTCTATTCTTTGTCCATTTTGCAAAAAAGTATATTTCTAAAACTAAATGCACTTTTCTCTAGGTATGAGAACTGTTAGCATTGAAGAGAACATAAAATTTACTCTTTTCCTTGCTACAGCAGGTTAAATGCTGTATTTTCTTGATGAATCTGTTTTTTTTTTTCTGTATTCTCAGTCACAGAACCACAGAATCATGGAAAAAGTTTGGGTTGGAAGGGACCTTAAAGATGATCTCATTCCAACCTCTCTGCCATGGGCAGGGAACCTTTCCCCAGACCAGGTTATTCACAGCCCCTTCCAACCTGGTTTTGAACATCTCCAGGGATGAGGAGTCCACAACCTTTGTGGGTAATCTGCCCCAGTCTTCTCATCCCTTCCCCTTCCACAATTACCTTTAGCCTGGAATCAGTAAAAAACACTTTCCTGAGCTTAATCTGCTTTGTTGCTGTATGTGCCCTTTGGGAGCAGCCAGCCTTGCATCAGTGACACCTCTGCACCAGAAATTCTCTGGGGATCCTGTGAATACTCACCAGCTGTTCTTGTTTTTACAGAGCCCGTGGTCACCCTGGGAAGTGGAATGGATTCTCAAAGCACTGCACACTCAGCCCCCACGTCCGTGTCTGCATTTCTGATCACATCATATTAAACCTGCTATAGCCAACAAGCACTAATTGTGTGAAAAAAAAGTTAAGTTTTATACTGTGTGTTGGTATCATTGTGAATAATTTTGCCTGTTTTTCCCCCTCTTCATCATAGGCATGTTTGACCTTATGTTACAGATTTTAATTATGCCCCTTTGTTTCTGGGGAATTCTATTTCTTTGCCTCCCCATTTGCTATACAATGTGCTGTAAGATAAGTAGCTGTTAATTTCTCTCTACTGTTTGTGTTTTTAACATGCTCCTGATCTCCAATTCTGCTCATTTAAAACTGTGAAAGTCAAGATGTTTGTCTGGTTCTTTTTTTTTTTTCTTTGTTACTGTTTTTGTATGTTTAAAAATTAATTTAGCTCAGATTCCCCTACTGTGCACTGCTGCTTTAGAATATGCTCTGCTGGATCTGAGCTAAGCACTTCCACAATTTCATGTGCCATTTACAACACATCAATTAGATGCTTATTTGATCCCACAGTATGCACAGAACACCATATTTATTCATGAGAAACATCACTGAAAGAGCGGGACAAATAAACAAACTATTATATTACAATTTTTCGGCGGCCTTTTAAAAAAAAAAAAAAAAAGCAAGATATCTCATGAAAAATGACAAATCTTGCTTTAGACTTCATTTAATAGGTTTCAATGCAACCAACATTTGTGATTTTGTTCCATTTCCATCCATAATGTTTTCTTCTGACAACATGATTGAAAGTGCCATTTAAATTCATCTTTAAATGTGTCGTGTATTATAAATGCAATTTTCCTCCAGTAAATAAAGCATTTCAAAAATTGTTTTAATTACAATGCCATAGGAATTGCTGAAGATAATTTAACAAAATTATACATTTTTTACTCTTTGGGAAAAACAAAATATTTTAACAAAACTATTTCTTACCAGGAAAAGAAAAAAGGAATAGGAAAAAAATGTTACCTCTATATGTCATGGGGGTTTGGGTACTGCAAAGTTTTAGAAAATAATAACAAATATTAAACTGGATTATTACCTGCACTGATATCAGTTACATGCTCCCTTTCCGAAGAGCTGACACAGTCTTTCATCAGTAAAGGCTGAGCACAGGAAATGCTCAGAGAAATCTTGCAGGTTCTTAAGCTCACTCAGGGTCAAAACTGTGAAACTTCTTAAATCAGCACAGTCAGGTTTGGAGAAGGAGCACAAGTGACAGTTTCTGGTAGCTTTTCTTTAAATATATAAAATCTACCTAACTGAATTGGTATATGTTACATTAAATATTCATTAATTGCTATTAAGAAAAAACTAATGAATAGAGTGACACTCTTCTTCTTCTCCTTCTCCAGCCAATCTTCGTGCTGGCATGAAATTAGAAATTATGACATCTACAGCTTTACTTTACTACAGTGAGTTTACTTTTGAAATAGAGCTCCCCTCTTCTCTCCGCCACAAACTGCAGCCTGCCTCCATCAGCACACTTGGCAAATCCTGCAGAGATGAAAATAATTTTCATCTAGTTAGTGAGAGCTGAAATGAACCCAGCTCGTAGCTGATTGCAAGCAAATATTTTGAGAGCTTCGAGCTGCATTTGAACAAGGGATCCAGGACAAACAATCCTTGCCCAGTCACTAATCCCATTCATTAGAAGCTCAGTGATTACCTCATTAGTATGATTGAGCTTTCCCTGGGCCAGCTCACACAGCAGATCATTTGGCATTGATGACCTGGGTAAAGATTTTCTCTGCTGAAACTACAGAGGTTTCCTGGCTTCAGACAAGGAGGAAATCCTTTGGCAACCAAGATGGGCTGTTGTGTATTATAGACTTGGTTATAATGGTAAACATCATTAAAAAAAACCCAAACAATTCATGAGGTCATTATAAAACAGTATATTCATGCTAAATCATAGAACTAACAAATGGTTTGGTTTGTCAGGTACCTTCAAGGACTGTGTAGTCCAAGTCCCTGCCACGGGGATCTTCCTCTAAACCAGGTTGCTCTAAGCCCTTTCCCAGCCTGGCTTTGAACTCTTCCAGGGATGGGGCAGCCAGAGCTTCTCTGGGCAGCCTGTGCCAGGGCCTTCCCACCCTCACTATAAGCAATTTGTTCCTTATTTCTAATCTAAATCTCCCCTCCCTTGGTTTGCAACCATTGCCTCTTGTCCTGTCACTACACGCCTGTGAGAACCCCGGGATTGATTCAGAGGTCTCGTGTGGTGGTAAAGTCTCTCCTCCAACCCGTGCTTCCAAAGAAAAACTCCGCAGCCTCTTGTTGTTCAGTCTCAAGGCAGTTTATTGCTAGTTATCTAAAAGATTGTCTTCATGGGCTGTGGCTGTTTGGTCAGCAGCCCAGGCAGAGACACACACACTCCTGACACCCTCGCTGCCTGGTGTCTTCTTCTCTCCCCCCGCCCAGGGCTGCTGCTATCTTTTATATGATATATTACGTGTTATATGTTTACAGTTTTCCCCCAATACCTACTACCTATGTTACAAGGTGCTTTTCTACTCTAAACCAATCCACAAGTGCCAGCATCACCAAGAACATGGAGGTAAGGAAGAAGAAGGAGGAAGAACAGGATCAGGCCCACTTTCCTCCATCTTAAAATTTCTGACTCCCATGTACAAAGTAAAACCCCCCCTGTAAAGGTGTTAAAACCCCCCTGTACAATGCTAAAAAATTTTCCCCTCTAATTTGTAATTACTTCTACTATACCATCTAACCCTCTGTGACCACTTTATCCACCTTCAAAGTTGGTAACTCATTCCATGGCTCAAACTCAAAATCACAGCTGTTTGCAGCTGCTTGCCAGGGTGTCAAATGCTTCTGACCAAGGCCTGGAACCTCTGAAAATGTCTGATGGACATTTTGAGTTCTGACACACTCCCTGGTGAAAAGAATATCTGTCTTTCTTATAAGCTCCCTTCATATACTGAGATGGTGCAGTGAGGTCTGTGCAGAGCCCTCTCCTCTCCAGGCTGAGCAGTGGGACCCCAGCAGCAGTCAGGGGACAGCAGTGACAACGTGTGAGAGGAGCAGCTCTGCAGACAGCCGGGTCAGTGCAGAAGGAGGGGCAGGAGCTGCTCCAGGTTCCCCTGCAGCCCAGGGTGCAGCCCATGGTGAGGCAGATGAACCCCTGCAGCTCTTGGGGGTCCACAGGCTCCTGGCAGGACCTGTGACCCTGTGGAGAGAGGAGCCCACGCTGGAGCAGCTTTGATTGTCCCTACAAGCACCCCCAAAGGACTGTTCCTGAAGGACTGCCCCCCGTGGAAGGGACCACGCTGGAGCAGTTTGTGAAGAAGTGCAGCCCATGGGAAGGACTCACATTGGAGAAGTTCCTGGCAAACTGCCTCATGTGGAAGGGACCCCACACTGGAACAGGGGAGGAATGTGAGGAGTCCTCCCCCTGAGGAAGAAGGATCAGCAAAGATGGGTGAGGAAGTGACTGCACGCCCCATTCCCTGTCCCTCTGCCCCACCGAGGGGGAGCAGACTGAGGAGAGAAGTCAAACTCAGGGAGAAGAGAGGAGTGTGGGGAAAGTGTTTAAACATTTGGGTTTATTTCTTATCATCTTCCTCTGATTTTATTGGCAACAGATTAAAATAATTTCCCCAAGTGTTTTGCCCATGGCAGTAACTGCTGAGTGATGTCACCTGATGGGGTGCAGGACTTTGCTCTTGTTCAGCTTCACACAGTTCACATTTCCCAGGCCTGTCAAAGTCCCCCTGCCCAGCATCCTTTCCTTCTAGTGTATCAACTTCACAAACCTGCAGAAGGCTGCACTCAGTCCTGATGTCTGTGTCATTTATAATGATATTAAATCATGCTGGCTCCAAATGGACAGATTGTTACCAATCCCCATTTGGACAATGAGCTGTTGTCAGCAACTGCAAGTGAAGATTTATTTTCTATTTCTTTAGTCACTTCATGGGTATATTTTCCTTTGCCCTCCTCATGGAAAATAGAATATCTAAAAATGCCATTAAGCAGCTGGTTTTGTTACTGATGCTTTGGGAGCAAATACAGGCGCAGTTTCTTCTTCTTTACAATATCTCGGGCAGAGAAACAGAGCTCAAAGATTTCCAGCAGCAGGCAGTTCCATTTGGCAGATCCTGCAAACCACCATGGTGTAGAGGGTTAATTGGTAACAAATAGGTGAGAATGGGATATGACAGGGGAAAATTCTAATAAAACCTCTTTGCAAAGGCATTATGAGGAGTGAGAGCATGCTGGCAATAGTGAAAGAGAAGTTAAAAAGATCCTGACAAAATCAATTAAAAAGAGGCACATCAGAGGCATGGTGAGCTAAGTACCCGGTCCAATTATTAAGTTGTCAGGTCTTCTTAGTCTGGAGTGGAATAGGAAACAGTTTTTTCTCTAGTGCCTTAAGGATAAATGTGAACATGAGAAAAGAAACCTGCTTGGGTGCCTCATGCTGCTGCTGACAAGCCATGCAGGAGGCAGGGAAATTTCTCAGATCTGGGGCCTTTAAAAATGCCAAAGCTGAGTCCACAAAAGGACGCAGATCTCAAAACTGATAGTGTTGCACATACCATCAGCTCTTCAACAATTTCTTGACTTTTTCTCCCCTTTTATGACACGTGGAAAATTTTACTGTATATACTATTCCAAGAGTCAGACCTTAATGAACATTGTAGGTCGCTTCCAACTCAGGATATTCTATGATTCTGTGAAATCTGCTGTGCTGGGAAAAAAGCTGCTTGAACTAAGCAGGAGGAAGCCTTGAGGGACCTTCTATGCCTTCATCAGCACAAGGTAGGACATGAGGACAATTCTACTGCTTCAGCTGTTCATCACTCAGCATTCTGTCTCCAGCACTGGCAAAAACAAGTAAATAGGAGACAGAAGAAGTACCTTCAGTCTTTTCTCCCTAATAGTCTCACAGTCTTCAATCCTAATTTTTCCATTGAGGGGATTTCCAGGTGATGGTGTGTCTTGAAAACAAGTTTCAAAGGTCTACTGCCAACAGGGAAAAAAAAATCCTCGAAATCCCAGGGTTTGGGTTTTTATTTTTTTTTTCTCATTTAATTTGGCTCCTACTACTATAATTTCATATCCATTTTTTCCTTCCATTGACAAAAGGTGTTGGCAGTCTGTCTCAATACAGCCTTTCCACCACATCATAATTTCATAGCCTTTTAAATAAAGGATATAAACCCCAAAGAGCAAAGATTTAGAATAGATATTAGGAAGAAATTATTTATTATTAGGATGGTGAGACCCTGGCACAGGCTGCCCAGAGAAGCTGTGGCTGCCCCATCCCTGGAAGTGTCCCAACGCCAGGTTGGAGTAATCTGGTCTAGTGGAAGATGTCCTGGCCCATAGCAGGGGGTTGGAACAAAATGATCTTTAAGGTCACTTCCAACCCAAACCACCCTCTGATTCTATGATATGCTGACATTTAGACAGCCCCAGCTGAAAGGAGCTCAGGCTTTATCCTAGGCTGTTTTTTGTTGTCAGGGGACCTGATATCTCCTGCGCATGCTGCGTTTGGATCCAGAGCCAACTGAACTTATTGGACATGCCAAGCATTTTATATTTATCTTTCACCTATTTTGGTAATTTCTTAGGCAAAAAAAAACAGAGAAATCCACAAAACTGAAAATCCAGTGATAGACACATTCCTACACTTTAGCGTTTCGTGTCTCTAAGAGAAGATGGAGTGAAAGGGAAGAACAATGGAGCAGGTCAGCAGATCACTCTCTAACAACTTATTAATCTGCACTTCTGTCAGTCCAAGGGGACTTGAAACACTGGAAGTGGCTGCAATTCATCCATTAATAGTTTAAGTGCGTTAACCCACATAATGAGGTGCAGGCTCTTCCAAGGCAGCAGCCCAGAGCATATTAATGATCCCTCACACGGAGTCTGGGCTGAGCTTCTCATGTGCTCACTCATTACAGGCTTCCACACTGTGAAACTGAGCTGAACCTAATTAGACCACAAAGAAATATGGTATAATTGGTCTGGGGCAGCTCAGTAATACGTAATGAGGAAGTTTAATTGGCTTCTTCTTTGTTTTACTGGTTCTAGAATTTCTCGTTTTCTTTGGATATTGGGCCAACTCCACCTCACCTTGCCATGGGAAGCAGATGAATAAAAAGATGATGATGATGATTAGTAATTTGGTTGTTGGTTATACACAGTGATGGCAGACATTGCTGAGTTACACAGTAAAAGATGGGGATTCCTGATTCTTGGATGCTGACAGTAATGGGACTATCAGGCTTAGGAGTATCATTTAAAAAATTATATAAGAGATAGCATTAAAAAAATGTCACTGTTGTTTTGTAATCTTTGTTTCTGTGTAATGGAGTTATAACCAATGCCAAGATCTCTAACCATCATAGCTAGAAATTACAGATACATGTAGAAATTAAATTAGGACCTACCACCAAGGTGAACATATTTTTGGTTGATATAAACAGAGTAAGGAAGGTCATGTAGTGAGGTTTCAGGAAAAAAATGTGTAGGAAAATGAATATCTAAAAGACATATTCTATTAGTTCTATTAGAAATTCCTTCCTTCCTTCCTTCCTTCCTTCCTTCCTTCCTTCCTTCCTTCCTTCCTTCCTTCCTTCCTTCCTTCCTTCCTTCCTTCCTTCCTTCCTTCCTTCCTTCCTGCCTTCCTCCCCTCCTTCCATCCATTACATTCTTCTGCCCCTGAAGTGGAATATTTGAAGATTCAGAAGTAAACACTGTTACAAATGAATTCTCACTTCCAGTGAGGGCCTCTAACCAAGCACCTGGGGAAATTCCTCAACATCCCATCTTGAAATCACCTTTTTAAATGTGTTGCTTTAATTTTCAATCTCCTATTACAACTTCTGCCTGGCTGCTTTGCTCCCTTTGACAGCCTATCAGGATCTCTGTGCTCAAGAATCACAAGAGTACAGTAGGATACAGTGAATCATCCCTGTGCTAAGTCTCCTTTTTATTTCAAGGGGAAAAAGCCAAAAAGTTCATGATGTGTAGCTGGAGCATCATTTTCCATCCTTTGTTCACACAGCTTGTAGATATAAATGAAAGGCTCTGTAGCAGGATAAACTTGGGCATTTGTGGGTCACTACTACCATTGCACTGTGTGTCAGGAGGTGACACAGCTTAGAGACCCTACAGGTTTTGGAGTCCAGGACATTCCTCTGGCTGCCCTGGCTGTCTTGAGACCCTGGCAGGGGTCTCAGAGACCTTGGCAAGAAGTCAAAAAAAGCTGTGGCTTCGATTTTAGCCTGTGGAAAAAAATGTCAGTTTTGGCTGAAGAATTACAAGCCACAAGGGTTTTATTAGTGTGATATTTGAACTAACACAGGGTGAAAAAGTAGAATTTTGGGATTTTTAGGATATAATTTAGGGGGTACAAGATGGAGGAATTTGGGTGTGTCCTAGCCCTCTTTTCCTACTTCTTGTCCTCCATGTCTTGGTGTGATGGTGGCACTTTTCTATTGGTTTAAGGTAGAGATTCACAGTCTAACATAGGTGATAAGAATTAGTGAAGAAATTGTAAACAGACTGCACGTAACTTTTGATATAAAAGAAAAGCACCACCCGAGAGGGCAGAGCAGACTGCCATAGCTTCCTTTCTAGGCAGAGATCAGCAGGTCAGAGAAAGAATGTTTAGATAAGAAGAAATAAACAACCTTGAAAACGCAATCAGAAGAATTCCAGGCTCCTTCTTTGGCTGAGTCAGGCTAGGAAGCAAAGACTCTTTACGATCTCAACCACCAGAAATCAATGTACAGGGTCTGGATATGTTTGTGTAGCTGCAGAGGTGCTTCCATGCTGAGTGTAGCCATCCCTCCAGGACTTGAACTCTGGAGGAGAAAGGAAGTACCTGTAGAGACAAACCAGAGAGCCCAGGGGACTCTGGCTGGTGCTGGCTGCAAAACATGAAAGCAGGATCAAAGAATCATGGAATGGTTTGGGCTGGAAGGGATCTTAAAGGTCATCTAGTTCCACCCCCTCTGCCGTGCACAGGGACACCTGCCACTATCCCAGGTCACTCAGAGTCTCATCCAGCCTGGTGCTGAACACTTCCAGGGATGGGTCAGCCACAGCTTCTCTGGGCAATCTGTGCCAGGGCCTCACCACCTTCACCATAAAGAATTTCTTCCTAGTATCTAAAACCTAATCTTCAGTTTAAGAATATCATCCCTCATCCTCACTATTCACACCCTTGTGAAAAGTCCTTCTCCAGATCTCTTGTATCCCCTTCAGGCACTGGAAGGGGTTCTTGGGTCTCCCCAGAGCCTTTTCTTCTCCAGGCTGAACAACCCCAGCTCACCCAGCCTGGATCCATAGTAGAGGTGTTCCAGCCCTGGGATCAACTTAGTGTCATTCTCTGGACTCATTCCAATATTTTTCTTGTATTGGGGGACCTGAGGTTTGGCCACAGTACTGCAAGAGGGGTGTCACAAGAGCAGAATTCACTGAAAAGACCCCAGGAGTGATTACTGCCATCCTCTGCCTAACTGTGGCACTAACTTTGTGGTATCCATCTTGCTGTCACACTAGATAAAGAAACAAAACAAAGCAAAAAATGATTTCATGGAGAATGTTGCTGCACCAGAACAGCTCCTGGAATTCCTGACCACCAGGCAGTGCTGACAGCAGCAGGAAGGAAAACACCAGGCAGGTCTGGGATGTCCTCTGCCTTTTGTTTTCTGGCTTCATGATTCCACTGGGGTGTTTCTGACATGCTCAGCAGCAACACCAAATGCTGGGAAGCCTGTGCCAGGATCCTCCAGTCCTGCACATTCCGAGCACAGACTCAGCAATTCTTCAATCTGCAGGATGGCTTTAGTGTTCGTTTTCTTTACAGGTAAGTTGGATTCACTGCTGAGCCCAGATTTACCTTATCTTACTTTAAGCATTTAAAAATGAGCACAGCCACTTTCAGCTCCTATTACAGTCGGTGGAAAAAGATCTTGGGATAGACTCTACTACCCTCTGGAGATTCTTATGTTTCCCAAGGGCTGCTGTGCTCAAAATTTAGAGCCTCGGTTAGGTAGGGTGAGTCTAGACTGATTTTCCCTTCACAAAGCTCCAAGATAAAAACACTCTCTGGTGGGCTATAAAGTTCCATCAGGGCTGCTTCTTCCTACTTTTCCAAATCCCATATTGATCTTTCCTGTGCTTTTAAGTGTTACTAACCTTCTGAGCCTGCATCTTCATTTGACATAAGACCAAATAAAATACTCCACAGAGGTAGGCAGGCAGGCAAGAAGAAGTCAACCTTTATAAATGCCCTGAAATATTTAAGGTCCCCAAAGGAAAAAATGCAAGCACAGTGCAAAGACTGAAAAAAAGTCACTCTCCATTCCCTAAAGTTATTGGAGGATTCATCAATGGTTTTATACTTTATATATTACTAAAATCAGAAAACTTTGTTGTGAAGAACTTCACTGTAGATGTCACCTGACAAATTATATCTGTGGGTTATGGTCACAAAACTCTGGCACTACATAGTGTGAAAAGATTTATTGGGATAACTCAGAGAAAGAAGATAGGTTGGAAATTGAACACTAGCTGAAGACAATCCAGATTATATGGATATATAGACAAAATGTAAAGAAAAAACAGCTTTTCATGTTTGAGACAAGATAGGCAGAAGTGGAAACTGTTGCTAGTTCTTCAGTTAGTGTGTTTTGTTCCTCCAAGTCAGGTGGATTCCAGATATGATTAATTCCATGTTGGATCCATAACTATAGAATTCAGTTTCTGATCTTTGATCTTACTGAGAAATGCCATCAAATAGTCTGTGCTTTAAAACATAAATAGGATGTATTATGCTATCCTGGCAGTCAGCCACCCCTCTTCCATGATCAACAACATCAATGAAGTGTCCATGGGCTAAAAATCATCAATATTTCTCTAGTGTTAGAAGATGAAGAACAACCAGGAAAGGAAAGATCACTTCACTTTTGTCAGCTTCTTACATGAGGTGAATATTTCTGACTTTTTCCAGCTACTCAGTTCAAGGTTTTCCCTCTACTGAAATGTGGGGACAATTTCCAAAGACTAAGGGACAACAGACAAGCACTGAGAAGCCAAATTGTCAACCTAGTATGTTATTTTCTTTACAGCCTGTACATGAGCTTGATTTTGTCTGCTTTACTGATGAGCAGTGTACATGGGGTTTTCCCTTCCTTTTTCCTGGTGTGGAGAAATGGAAGTTTGTAATTGAATCAGAAAGTTCATTGTTCCATCAGCTGTGGGAAAAAAATATCTGTGAGGTGACCTCAGAAGGCAGAATACTTGCCTGGCATGTCTGGGATCCTCACTCTCATTTCCAGCCCTTAAATCATCAAAAGTGTGGTAGAATTTCAGGGGAAGAATGTGAAGATTATGTCAGGCCTCCAAGAGACACAGGCTAAAAAAAAGAAGAGGGAGGATAAAGGGAGGTGATGAGTTGAGAAGATAATCCTGTGAGGTCTGGAGTGGTGAGGAGGTTTGGAAAGATTCAAAAAGTCATTTTTCCCCATTCCACTGCTCTGTCCACAGCACTGAAGCTTTTTCCCTCTTCACAGTCTCCCATGGATTTCTCCCAGACTCATGATAGTATAAATAGGGGTTTGATCTGTGTAAGCAAGAACACAAATATTTGTTTTGGAGCAGAGCTTTCTCCTTACATGTGGCCAAGAGAGCCAATCCTGGCACTGCCTTCTGAGCTCATGAATTCCCTCCTTGATCAGGAGTAAAAGCTTGCTGATGCTCTGTGCATTGTTTGGTTTGGACTCGGACTATGTTGACAGTAAAGGATTTAAGGATTGTATTTAACGTCCCAGTAAAACACTTTACAAGTAAAGGAACAAATTATTATAGAGAAGTACTAAGAAAGAAACTGGTATCCCGCTCTCAGCAGTCCCTCCTACATATTATTAAACATAGCTTTTCACCAAAAAAAGGTGATCTTTTACAATTTTTGCCCCATACACAAAGATGTGGCACTATAAGATATAGTTTGCCTCCCAGGACCCAAAGGCCCTGAAGTTCACATTATTGTTCCTCTCAGTTTCAACAATTTTTGATTCATATCCTGATTTGCTGCTCACTTGACCACACTCCCTTTCTGTACTTTTTACCACATGGAAACTTCCACATTCCTCTCCAGAAAATTACTTCTGTCTCTGCAGAACCCCTTGAGATATGGCAGGCACTAAAAGCAAGAACCGGAGCTAAGAATAGAAAAGCAAGATGATAATAGTGACAATAAAACCTCCCAGATCACCAGTCAGAGCAAACATTTCCATAGGCCTTTGGAGAGTTAATGTTCCCCAACCACAACTCAGTTTTCAGCTCCATGGGGGTGGGAGAGCAGCCCCTTGCTGGTTTCTGTCACAGCCAATAAGTGTAATAGGAACAAATATGAGCCAGGGGAGCTGGCTGGGCCATGTCAGAAGGTCTGAAGGGATGATTGCAGGTCAGGTAAAACCCCTGGAGTGGAACAGGAGAAAGAGAGGTAATTCGGAGTGTGAGCCACAAAAGCCTAAGTGGGTTTGGGGAAAGCTTTCAGTGTTTATTCCATGATCACACAACCACTGCTCATGTGTAATGAAGACCTGCTTTGTCTTATCAACTCCATGGCTGGTTTCACCTCGCTGTTTTTTCATGATTTGTAACCAAAGCTATACTACAACAGTTTTATAAAATAAAGTTTATAAAAAAACACTTCTTTTTCTCTTAGTCATCTTTCCCCCTTGATTTTACTGGACAGTTATAAAATCCCTGAGTTCCACCACAAAAGTGAGCACAGCTGCTAAAACCCCTGCTGTCTAAAATCCCTTGACATCTGAGCTACAGGGAGGAAAAATCTGGAAAAAAAGATGTTGTAAAGTTCAGATGGTGGAGGCAGAGATCTACAGGATAAAATGACCCCAAGAAGGAAAGAATCAGAAGTTTCGGGAGGGAGTAATGCGAGTGAGGAGTGAAATGTGATGGGAGAGCACTAAAAATAAAGTTCACAAGAAAAATGTGATGTGTGCCACTGTAGAAATATGTCTCTTTTCCTTTGTTTTCCCTTTTTAATCTGTTTTCTGGCATAGTCAATGCATTCAGTGAAAATCCAGTTGCAGGGTCCCAAAATGACACACCCCCTCCACTGTGTGGGGTTTTTTGTGCCTTCCAGTTCCTGGGAATTTGGAAAATTTAAGCCAGATAATGTTCAAAAATTTTTTTTATGCTTTTTCAGGGCCTGAGAAGAGGTGTGCTACTACTCAGGAGTCTTTGTCCTCACCAATGCTAATCTTGATTTTTTTAACTCTTTGAAAATGGCTAATACTATATGGTGAATTGTTTCAGATGCTAAATGCCTTCACTTAAAAACAATTTAAAACAAAAATAAAACAACAAATAACTCATTTTTAGAGGAGTGAGAGAGTGGTTTTGTGGGGCTGAGTTCCCAGCTGGGGTTAAACAACAAGGGAATTGTATCAGTGAAGTCACAATTCTCTCTTCAAGATAAAAACCATCTCTTATTTTGACACCAAGAAACTTGCTATCAGACAGAAAATGACTTGTCTGGGTTAATTAAAGTAAGTGTGATATACAGTCTTCATAAAATATAATGATATTACATCACAGAGTATGACAATACAGTCTGAAAGCTAAGAGAAAAAATAGCAATATTCCTGGAAAACCTGTGAAATATTTCTGTAATTCTGTCTCTGAGAGCCA
This sequence comes from Taeniopygia guttata, assembly GCF_048771995.1. Taxonomy (NCBI): domain Eukaryota; kingdom Metazoa; phylum Chordata; class Aves; order Passeriformes; family Estrildidae; genus Taeniopygia; species Taeniopygia guttata. Next base: position 148,683,266 of record NC_133026.1, on the reverse strand, counting down.
TTAGAATTTGTCTCTTTACATGTGCTTTTCTTTTTTTTTTTTTTTTTTCCCTTGCTAAAATATTTCGTTGACATATTAAAGAACATCTTTGGCCTTCAGAGCCTTTGTATGTGGCTGTCCAAAGGACAGTTTTAGAGAGAGTTGTGAATTTTGTAACATGACTTTCCAGGTATTTTCCACACATTAGGTTGTCTTTTAGTTCAAGAAATGGTAAAGAAAAAAAAAAAAAGAAATAAAAGAAAAAGAGAAGGGGGAAACAGGTTCCTTTTAGAGCCTGGGAAAAGTATTGATTTAAACATATATTTCTGCTTTTCTCTGTTAGTGATATGAAGTGGATTTGCCTGCAAAGAACACAGCCTATGGGTTTTAGCTGCTTTTATATAAACTCTCTCTCTAAACTCTCTCTCAATAGAAACACCATATTTGTCCCATAGATCAAAATATCAACAACAGACAGTCATTTATCTTCAACCCTCCCAGGACTGGGATGGTTATTGTTTTTCTCATTAAGAAAGTCGCTAAATCCCAGGGGAGTCTGGGGTTTGCAGTTTCCACTGATACTCATTTGTCATATTTCTATTGCTGGTTAGAGGCACATAAATTTAGGTAAAGAATAATAATTGCTGCCTGAGGTCAGTCTCATGACTCCCTTAAGAAAACTGGAGGGTTATGAAGGAAAAAAAGGCACCCTTTAGGAAGAAAAGATATTAAGACCAAGATTATTTTTAAAACCTGGGCACTGCTAAGGTGTTGAATTATTGTTTGAATCAAAAAGGGTGGAATTGTCACTCTGGACTTGACATCTTCTACATCATCTGGGACAAGGAGAGAACACCTGAGTCTGCAGAGTCATGGAAAACTGCCATGGAAGAGCAAACCCTGTCCCAGTCACATCAAGGAGATGTTGAGTGACTATTGATGCAGCAATATGTATATGTCTTTTTGATGTTCTGAACTCTTTCGTGGCTGACAAAGAAGAAATAATGCAGCTGCACTTTTTATGAAGTTTGAATGGCTGTCACAGAAAAGACAGGATAAAGTCAAACTGTCACCAGGACCAGTGTGACAAGAGATGCAAAATCAGCAGAGGAAGTTCCAAGATGAGAGACCCCAGAACGATTCCTCAGGGATACTGTGCAATATTTCACGTAACAGCCCCAAGGCGACATGTGGAGACTCAAGTCTTGGTGGATTTGATCTCAGCATTCATTGGTATTTTCAAAATATGCTTTGAGCAACATGGGGAAAAGAGATGAATGCTGAAACAAAGATTCCAACTTAAATAAAACGCTAGATAGTGCCCAGAGAAGCTGTGGCTACTCCATCCCTGAAGGTGTTCAAGGCAAAGCTGGATGAAACTCCAAGCAATCTAGTCCAGTGGAAGGTGTCCCTGACATGGCAGGGGCTTGGAACGGGATGATTTTTAAGCTCCCTTCCAATCCAAACCATTCTTTGATTAGATATATATATTTTTTATTTTTAATTCTGTGTGGATCTCTCACCAGAACAACTGGAGTGACTCCCTACCAGCAGTTTATGGAGCAAAGTCTAAACCAAAACATGCAGCTCCTGCTGCCAGCTCAAAGGGATTTCTGTAAATTGTCAGTGCTTTACCTGTCTTGCCCCCATTCTTCAACAAACAGCAAAGTTCTCATTCTGATGAAGTAAATATCTGGTGAGGACCCTGCAGGGCACATCTGGAGCCTGTTGGTTTTGTCCAGTGCCTTGGGGATGTTTTCACAGGTGTGTAGTTAAACAGAGCCTCTGGGGCTGTCCCCACAAAGTATTTCATCACTGCTGCATTAGGTTGTAAGAAACAAAAAAAGAAGAGTTAATAAACCTATAAACATAGTAGGATTCTATACAGTTTTGTGGTTTTTTTTCTAGACAAGGGAAAACAAAAAATTATTGCTTGGCAAAGGTAATTTTTTCAAGTATCACATATGTTCACTGGTTAAGTATTTCATTACAGTGCAGATAAAAGCACAAGATGTCTCCAGTGGTTACTGATGCCATGTTTTATTTATTACCTTTTGTAGCTTTATTCATCATAAAGGACACCTACATGTCCTTTTCTTAACCTCCAGTTGATTTTAATTCTGAATGGCAATTCAATGCAATGAAAAAAAAACCACAACCAACAAACCAAACCAAAGCAAAACAACATGTATCCTTAAAACATTTGAAAATATACCCCTAAGTGATTTATTTCCTTTGATTTCTAAAAAAAAAAAAAAAAAAAAATGTGAAGATGTGGGTTTCTTATAGCAATAGGTCTGAATGGCCTGATACATATCACCAGATAAAAGTGAATTACTTACTGCACTGGTATTCCTAGGTTCCAACATTATCTCTAAAGAGATAAATAAAGATATGATGTTTATCTTTTGCTGCTTGGATTCTTGGCCCTCATTTATAGAAAACTAAAACAACCCAAATGTTCTTTTTCTCGGAAAAATTAAGATCAAGGCTTTGGCAGACTGAAGCTTCCAGCTATCCTAAAGATGAAAAATTCAGCTTCAAAGGTAGAAGGATACTGACAACAAAGTTTTTTTTATAAATACTCAAAGAATATTTAAATAAGAATGACAAAAAACACTCAGGCCTGTGGAAAGTTTGATATTTTACTCTAATCCCAAAACTACTGTCCATGTATCCATATCCTCCCATCCTCTCCACTTCCTTTGGACAAGGAAGCAGTGGCTTCAACAACCCTCAGGGCAGAGGGGCTGTAAATATCTTCCGGGTGGCAAAGACTGCTCCAAGTTGGAAATGTTCTCTGTATCTCCAATGTATGTGATACACCAGTGTAACAAATAGATTAAATCTTGACTTATTTCCACTTTTTCTCACCCAACAGACAGCTCCAGTCTCAGCTGGATGAAGCCAGGGCTCCCATCTGAGTCCAAACAAGACTCAAGAGAATCAGAAGCACTGGTGGGAAGTGAATTTTCTGAAAATCAAATAGTAAAGCAAATAATAAGAGGAACAAACCGAGCACCTAATTTTCCCCCTCCACTCTGTGTTCTGACGTGGCAAATTAAGGTGTGGAAAATGGTTTTAAGAAAGCAGAATTTGTGTCAGGAAGGATGAATATACCCACAATGGGATTGCAGAGTGTCACAGACCAGCTCTGTGTGAGCTTAGCAGGGTAAAAATTACAGTTGATTTAAGATACAAAATTCAGCAATACTCTGGGCTATGTAATTAGTCAAAGATAATCAAACAATCTTCAAATTTGCTGAAGATACCATGGAGAAAAAGGGAATAAACTGTTCTGTTTCCAACATAGGTAGAAAGCAACACACACACTTCCCAGGAGGGAATGCTCATGTAGTTTTATGTCAAAATTTTTGATAAAAGGGAGGGTGAGGCTTTGGAAGAGATGGTCTCCCCTCAGGAGTGTAAAGGCAGCCCTTATCCTTGGATGATTTCAAGAAAATTGATGAAAACCTGCCAGACATTTCAGGGACTGACCAAATGACCTTCTGGATCCTTGTAAAATTTATTCTCTTCCTTTGCAGTCCTCTGACACTTTCCAAAACCAACCACTACTCCTTGGGCTTCTCAGTATCACACGGTAAGTGAGAACAGGCATTTCCTTCCTCCCCCTCCAGCTTTTGCATTAAATGTGGCTCCAGGAATGATCCCCTGAGAAAACTGGGACTGACAGATTTGTCAGAAAAAATTTTAACCGAGAGATGGAGAAGCAGAAAACAGAACTGCAAACTGTGTTTACCAGAAACACGTATTTATAGGGGTTTCCAGGATTGCTTTCAGCAGGTTAATATCATATGGAACAAAATTCACAATTTAAGAAGTAATCCTAAGCAAGGCTTTCTTCCTAGGAGCCTGAGGGAGGTTTCAACATGTCAATGATGTTGTCCAAGAAAGAATGGGTAGGAAGATTATTTGAGTTCAACACTTTTCCCAGAGAAGCTGTGGGTGCCCCATCCCTGGAGTGTTCAAGGCTGGTTGAATGGGACTTGGAGCAACCTGGGGTAGTGGAAGATGTTCCTGCTCATAGTAGGGACCTTGAAACATCCCTTGAGACTTTTTAGATCCCTTTCCATACAGGCAATTCCATGGTTCTATGATTCTATGATTTAATGAACCTCACTTCAATTCAACCTGAATTTATAATTGGTGGTGTCAGCTGGGTGAGTTCACTGAAGATACCTGTGGCACATGAACACTCCAACCCATATCTTTTTTTAAAATAATATCCAATCTAAACCTACCCTGAAGGGCAAAAGCAACTACTTAATCCAGTCACTGGTAAAATAAATATCACATCCAGTAGTTCTATGTGAGCACAGCTCAAGGAACCCATGCACAGATCAAGGAAAAAGAGGCAAAAATACCATTTCTTCATGAGTATTCCCTTTCTTCCCCCAAACACTTCTACCATTATTAATGAAATTCAATTAACCTTCTTTGCCCACCTCTTTTCTATAGAGATTTCTGCAGCTATCTATCTCTGTCCATCACATAGACTGTAAATTTTGATAAATTGCTCAGACTAATTTGTACATCACTTGAGGCAGATGAGATAAATCATTCAAAAAGCATCTAGTGTCTCACAATTAAAACTCACTAAAATTGTCAAGAGGGTAAATGCACTTTGACCAACCTGCTCTAGTGGGAAGTGTCCCTGCTGAAGGCTGTAGGGTTGAAATTGGATGAATTTTATGTCCCTTCTCACCCAAACCAGTCTATGATTCAAAGATCCATCTGTCAGAATTTCCATGGCTAACTAAATTTGGTTGTATAAGGATATGTTTGGAACTTGAGGCTGTTGTTCAGAGTCTTTGACCAAAGTTTCTGTGTGAGCTTGGAACGTTCACTGTCTGGTCACCCAGATCATGGACTCAAATTTTTGCTTCCCTTGTCTTATCTGGCAAATTTTCTGTTGCAATGACCAAACACTGGGATGAAAGATGTGGGGGTACACAGCACTGGCATCAGTGCTGTAATCAGTTCTTTTCTAAGAATCATTGTTTGGGTAAAAAGGAACCTAAAATGTCACCCAGTTCCAAACCCTTGTCAAGGGCTGGGACACTTTTCATCAGATCAGCCCCATCCAACATGACCTTGGACATTTCCAGGGCTGGGGCAGCCACAGGCTCTGGGAAATCTGTGCCAGGGCCTCACCATCCTCAGAGTAAATGTCTAATTTTAATTGACTCTCTTTCAATTGGAACCCATTCCCCTTTGTCCTGTCACTACCTGCCCTTGTAAATAGTCTTGCCAAACTGGATTGAATCAAACTGGCTTTCCAGTTCTATTCCAAATTAATAAAATGCAAAGTTGACAATATTTCTAGTTGGTTATGGAACCTACAATCTAAAGAATATCTGTGACTGGAAGTACTTGACATTTGGTGCAGCCCTCCTGGTTATCCACCAGCATTGGTTGTGTGCTATCAGTAATGATTGGAAAAACCAGGATCTGCAGAACTCCCTCCAGGACCAGTTCATTTGCTCTCTCATTTTTTGGCTTGACATAATGTGTGAACACAAATGCATATTTAAAGGGTACAATTCCCTGAATGTACCAAACAAAGCAGCAGCCTCTAATTTTGAATTTCCCTGGAGCTGGGGAGAAAAAGGGTTTGTCAGAACTAATAATGGGTGAATCCCAAAATGGGCTGTGAAGAGAAATTGTCTAATTCTAGTCATTTCCCTTGGTAGCCAGCTCCACTTTTACTGGGAGATTCTGCCTGGAAAAATTGTATTTAATAATGTGTTTTGTCTATATGGACCTATTTCAGTACAGTTCCACTCTTGGAGACCCATCTGAAGAATTGCAGCCCCACATGTCAACCATTACATAGGCAACTAAGCAAATGTTAATTTTGGTTGTGATATAGTCTCTGTTTTACTTTAATTGGAGGAAATCCCCAAATCAATCAGTTAGGAAGCATTTGCTTACAGTGGAGGCTGGAGGTTTTTAGGAAGGGCTTGAGTTACAAATAATAAATTATCCCAATAATAAAGAACTGAACAGCAACATCAGGGAACAAGGAATTATGCAGCGAGCCTTCCCAAAGCACATCTCTTCCTGTTGCTGTGCAAGATGCATTAGCATGTGTAGCATAATATTAGGAAACAATTTATTTCTTTTAGGGAGAAGACCTCATTCATCAGAAAAAACATCTGTCTTCACACATGATTTAGTTCTGCTGGTCACAATTTAGTTCATCTGGGTCTCCCTGGTGTAAGACACCACTGAGGTAACAATTAATGGCTTAGTTCCACCCTGCTAAGAGCTATTACTGCTGCTCTGTATTCCCACGGTGCCTTCCCTTTCCTGGAAGGTACACACAGCCACTGCTGTTCAAGAAGTGCCTGTGCAGAACCCTTAGGGTTAAAACAGAATCTCTCTTTGGGACAGAGAAAAGATCTCCTTAATTGGGTAGTTGGGACTGCCTGGATGTTGCAGTAGTTAAGTCTCAGGCCACAAGGCTGGCTGGACCTTTCCAAAAATGTGTTTAAAACCTCATTAAGTCATAGGATTGTTTTGATTGGAAAAGACTTCTAGGGTCACATACACCACCGATCCAAATAAAATATGTCCCAAAATCCCACATTTTTAAAATGTTTTTTAAATCCATTCAAACATGGTGACTCCACCACTGGCTGATTCCCTCATCCACATCATTTGCAAAGATATTAAACAGGGCTGACTCCAATTCTAGCCCTGGAGGACACCATTGGTGCCTGGCCCCAGATGGATTTAACTCCATTCCCCACCTGGCCACTCAGCCTGGCTTTTACCCAATTAACAGAGCACCCACCCAAGCCCTGAGCAACAGTTTATCCATGAAAATGTTGGGACAAATGGTGGCAAAAGCTTCACTAAAATCCGCATAGACATCTCCAGCCTTTCCTTCATCCCTGAAGTCACCTTGTGATAAAATGGGATCAGGCTGGCCAAGCAGGATCTGCCTTTCCCACCCCTGGTGTCCCCTGGTTCCCTGGGGGTTCTGCACAAGCCACGTGGTGCTGCTCCAGGTGATTTATTCCATAGCATGTTCCAATACTGAGGTCAGGCTGACAGGGTGTAAAACAACTCCCGTGAGGCAAAATCTTCCACATTCCAGCATTTTGCCTTCAGCCTTATGCCATAATTATGTGAAAAACACATAATAAAGGTATCCCAAAGGATAACTTTTTCTACACAGAGCAAATAATTTTATTTATTTATTTATTTCCCTTGAATGAAAAAAAAAAGCCCAATACTGCTTTTTCTCTATTGTACATTCAGTAATGTGGTTAAGGCACATGGCTTGCATGAAGTCTGGGTAAGGATAACTCTTCATGAAATGTAAAGTAATGCAGTATAAAACTGAAACAGTCAGCTTTCTTGTGATATTTACTGAATTTTACATTATCTGAATGTGATATCTGTGCTCTAGTTTCTGCAATCTACTCCACAGTTTCTAAAATATGCACACTAGATTTGTGCCCATTAAAATAGCATTATATAGAGATAAGGTGGTCCCACTAGACAGTTAAATCCAGTTCCAACCCGAAGGTTGGATTTGCAATTTAAACAGAAGGTGACAATTACAGAGAGTTAAAAAAATTTCTTCATGTCATTAAATGCTCTTGCTTTTGCCTTGCCTTAATTCTCCTATCTTTAAGAGGAAGTCCAATTTTTTACCTCACTGCGGTCTGTAGAGGATGAATACATGAAGGTCATTAAATAGTCAAATAGTAGGCAACAGAAATTGTTCTGTAGTGACAAACAGTTAGTAGAGACAAAGATAGCTCTAATAAATAATTGCTTCTGAAGTAATTTTATCTTTTTAAAGAGTCACATGGATTATTGAAAGCTAGTAATTTTATCTTTTTAAAGAGTCACATGGATTATTGAAAACTGTTTTCAAAAAGAATGTATTTTCATAGAGTAAGAAAATGTCAGGTTATGAAATTTTTGATCACTATATAAGTTCCTTCAGGAAAACAAGAATTCAGCTGTTGCTATCTCAGCCTCTCTCAAGCAGAGTAGAAACAAGACCAAGGGCAGATGTCAGAATTTTTTTCCACAGAAAATACTTATTTTCTTTTTCTGTGACACCAATTTTGTTAATGTATAGTTCTATTTATAAGACTTTTAACTGAATATTAAATTTTTATTAGTCATGCATGTTTGTTGGGTATTTTATTTAACATCAAAAGGTAACATCTTTTATTCATGAACATTGCACTGTGAAATATTGATTTAAAATACCTGAAAGCATATCTTGACTTATCTTGATTTTTCTTCATTTGCGTCTTTTTCCTCCGTTTTGATCTGTGCTGTTTCTTCAGTAATGGCTTTAACACATACAGCAACAAGCAGTCCCGTTGTTTCTTTCCTACTGAAAACCACTCTGGATTATCCTCTTCCACTGAGATTTCCTTTCAGAACTCTTCTGATCTCTTTGTCAAACACAGGCACTTCAAACAATGATGGTGTGAGAGATATTTTATGTGCTTCAAGAGTCTGATCAGATCTATAAACATCTTTTCCTGCCAAACATGCTGGCTTTGTTATTCACCAAACACTGGGATGCTGAACATTTGACTTCTTTGTGTGCTGGTGATTGTTTCACCCTTCTTGTGCCAAGGCTCGATGCCTAAAAATAATAACTGTAAATATGGAGTAGTTGTGCATATTCTCCTGTCCCAACTTTTGCTCCATTTCTGCTGCTGAATCTGCAAAATCAAAGTATTGAAGACAGGTTGCTCTGCTGAAGGCAGATGGAATATTTCAGGAGATATCAGTGGCAAATAAAACCTGAACACTTCCATTTTCTGATATGGGGTCTGCAAAATATGGGACAAACCAAACTCCTTTTCTTACATATCTTCTCTCTTCTGTACTCCCCGCCTGCCACTCTCCCAGAGAAAGTTAAAGGGCATAAATCTGTCAGCTATCAAGTGACCTGAGAACCTGAGGTGGGAGGGAAATTTCTAAAAGAGGAAGCTGAAATCCCTGAGTTCTCTGGAAGATCAAACAAACCAGCTGAACTCATACAATTAAGCTCATACAGATGGAAATACCAAGGTTTTCTGTAGAGTACAGAATGGTCCCTCATAAAAGAACTAAAATGAGCTTTTCTACTCTTTTTTGGAAGTGCTCAATCCAGCCATCTCCACATGAAGTGAGGGTTTACATTCTCATATTTAACAGGCAGTAGGTTCTGTACCAGCAGAGTCAATGGGAACAGGGATGTGACTCATCCCAAAAAAGATGAACATCTTGTTTTAAGCTGAGCTTCACCCACTGCTGTGTGTGGCAGGAGTCACACCCTTAGGCTGGGACAAACCCAGGCTGCAGGCACCCACCTCAAAACACAGCCCTGAGGATTTTCCTGCTTTGAATGGGTGCAGATTTTATCTGCCCGGGGCTAAATGAATTGTCTCTTGTCTCTTCCTATGGCTTGGCATTCATCTGCATCACTACTGACACTCTCAAAGTGATGCTAAAACTAGAGGTGTGAAGATTTATTTGTTTATACACAGAGTTTGATAGCAAAAAACTCAGGTTTGATTCTCAATGAAGACAAGCTATTATGGATTATGCCAAATTCACCTGTCCTCCTACTTTTTCATCCATCCTTCCTTGCTGTATTTGGGCAGGATGGTCCTGAAGAGCTGAAGTTGCTTTTTAAGAAATTCATCAGAAACGTGTAGCTCAAATGGGCTCTGCTGTTAGGGGATAGTGCCTGCTGCTGCCATCAGAACAGCAAAAAGCTGTAGAGGCAGCTTTTTCTTCTGTGTCTGCTATCAGGAATAGGGAAAAAAGAGTGAAATAAGCAGAGACAGATGGTGGGAACAACAGACAGCATAAGTAGCATTAATCTAATGTGCTCCAACAGGATAAAAACTGTGTTTCTAACTTAAACGTTTTTCAATACACTGAAACACACTGCAGCCTCGAGAAGGTGGATATTTTCACTTAATTACAGATATAAAATTGTATGGATTACTCATACTACAGTAAGAATTTATCTAAAATGCAGCCTCCAATCCGAACTGCCTTTAGTGAATCTTGGTGCCTTTTGCATATGGAAGGTTTAAAAGCTGTGTGGTTTTAGAGTGTTCTACAGGACAGTTGTGAACCTCAAATGTCTGAGATTAAAAAAAAAATGCTTTTAAATGCAGGAGGTTTCTAATATGGTATGCTGGCATGTTAGCCAACATTATTATTTTATTAGATCCAAATTAGTTAATAATCCATGGAGGATATTTTTTTCTTTAAGAAAAATGTGCTATTTCCTTACTGCTCATTTAAGAAAAGCTTTTAAAATTTTCATTACGAAAAACCTCAAAAATTGCCACTAATTTTCCCCCTTCTCTGCCTTTATACTGCTTGTAAATCAGATGTGATAATAACTTCTGAGGAGCTGGAAAGAGCATATTTATCTCCCTGAGAAAGTTATGAGGATGACAGCTCAGTGCTTCAGCAGTGTCAGAGCTGTTACATTTCCATTCATTAACTTTCCCTTTTTATATATAAAACCACATAATTGGGACTTCCCTTAGTGGAAACATTTAGTGCATCTTTAATGGGAGACTCAGGATCACAGCACTTTATGCCTGAATTTGAGAATTATTGAGAGCTTCCTGAGAGCTGCCAAGTGTTGCATGTTCCCATAGACTCAGCATCCTTCAGGATTGGACTCTCTTCATATTTGTAGTGTTAATAATGTCAAATCCCCTGTAGTACTTTTCTAATCTATTTACAAAATGTCTCATGCCAAGCATCTCCAAAAATATCTATTTTTTTCCTTTTTTTAAGTATGTTTTCTCCAAGCCTGAAGTTATTAAAATAATGTAATTTTTCCCGTTCTTCCAGGTGAATTTTATGTTAAAATGAATAGGAGAAATAAGTATTAATTCCAATTGCTGATGGGGAGGTTAAGAGTGAAAACTGTAATCTGGAGCAGAGAAAGAAAAACTTCATCATGATGGTCTTGATCCATCAGTATCTACAAAGTAAACACTTTTCTGGAATTCTGGATTTGTGAGATTTCCAGTTTCACACTTGTGAGGTAATTTGTTAATTTAAGGCTCACATGACCACCAGCCTTCAGAAGAAAAGAATGGATCAGAGTTAGAGCACAACTCAATGGAACTCTGAGATTTTGAGATCATTCTGCCATGGGCTTCATGCACAGCTCAAGAGTTCACTGCTCACAAAATGAAGAACAGACAACGAAGAAAATGAGAAACATACAAGGAATAGGTATCTTGGGAGAAGTTACTTACCACAGAGTCATAGAATCTCCTAAATTCATGGAATCACAGAATAATCTCAGTTCCAAGGGACCTACAGGGATCATTGAGTCCAGCTCCTTGCCTCAACCGCAACTGAATCTGTCAGACAGAAACCCCAGGCAGTAAAACACAATTTTTCTTAGAGAAAAAGTCACTGTCAGATTTTCTATGTTTCCTTTCCTAATAAACTTTACCTCTCTCAAAGACTGCAGTGAATCCCAAAAAGATCTTCCTCTTTACCTGATCCTGCTGCATCCCCAGAGCAAGCTGGGAAATTTTCAATAATAAAATGTGATATCATGAGGATTGAGAAATACTTTTGTGTGTGCTTCACACTTCAGCCCCAAAACTATTCCGTCAATTTTCTCTTCCTGCAATAAAACAGGTAAAATTCAAACAAGTCCCTCAGCATTCCCTTTACTAAAAACTGCCAATGTAGTGTAATTTTTCCTTAAGAAAACTGTATTTTTGCAATTATATTCTCAACCACTGCATGAGTACCAAGTAAGCAGACCTGAAAATACATATTTTGCAATTCTAAAAGCAATTAACCAAATTCAAAATGCATTTACTTCAATATGAAATTTCATTTTATTTATGTTTTCCATACCTCCTGGCAGTCAGACACATCTCACATGCCCAGATGTGAGATGTGAGATACCATTGCTGTGATAAACCAGCACATGGGCCTCTGAGTAACCTGATCAAGAGGAAGATGTTCCTTAATCCTTGAAGGTGAAATGATCTTTAAGGTCTCTTCTCACCCAGACCATTCTGGGCTTCCATGTTTCTATATTAACAGGCCACCAGAACAGTATGGAACAAAGCGCTAGCACCATGGATAGCTCAAATTCCTTCAGTCTGTGTGGGACCCCAGGACATCCCTCTGGCTGCCCTGGCTATCTTGAGACCCTGGCAGGGGGCTTGGAGACCTTGGCATGAAGTAAAAAACAGCTGTGGCTTCGATTTTAGCCTGTGGAAAAAATTGCCAACTTTGTGTGAAGATTTACAGGTCACAAGAGTTTAAGTTAATGTAACACAGGGTGAAAAAGTAGAATTTTGGGGTTTTTTTAAATGGGGTTTAGGAGGCAAAATGGAGGAATTTGGGTGTGTCTTCTCTTTCTTCTTGTCCTCCATCTTTCAGTGTGATGGTGACACCTTTTATTGTTTTAGAGTAGAGGCACACTATCTAACATAGGTGATAGATATTGGGAATTAATCGTAAATAAAGTACACGTAGTTTATGGTATAAAATGTAAACACCACCCTAAAGGGCAGACAGAATGCCACGATCTGACTTGCTAGACAGAGCTTAGCAGGTCAGAGGAAGAATGTTACAGATAAGAGAAAATTAACAACCTTGAGAAGTAAAATGAGCAAAACCAGTGTATCTGGATTTCTTCTTTGGCTTTGGGGCTGGGAAGAAAAGACTTTACAATCTCAGGGTCATGTTGACCACAGGGCCCCAAGAAGTCTGAACTGAGATAAACCTCTTAATTAGAGCATTTGGTACCTCTTTAACTGCTTAAATACCACAAAAAGGAATGTAGACAAAGGAACCCACTTGCTGTGCCTGTGGGAAATACAAATTCATGCTTTTAAGTCCCCCTCTCTCACTATATGTACCAGTGACCAAAAGTGGATGTCTTCATGAAAGTATGGACTTAGTTTTCTTTAATGTTTTCTCTTACACTATTCAACACATCCCAGAGGCTGACACACTGAACCTGGTGTTTGTTTTGTACTTGCTTGTGCATGGAGTGCTTGAAAAGGGGATTACAAATATCTGGTCACATATTCCCGGGGATCTTCAAAAGATCAGGAATCTGCTCATGCAAAGAAATCAAGGAACAGTAAATCCAGAAGCAAGGACTTGTGTCAGGATTCTGTGTCAGGAGAGATCTTGGTGTTCTCAGCTTATGTGACATTTAGTCCGTATTCATTCTAGGATAGTCTCTGATCAGGGACATGGAAGGAAAGGATCTGAGTGCCTTGAGACAGAAAATGAAGAGTTGTCAACAGGGCCCTGTGAGGCAGTTGCCTGCAATAATTGGTTCTGGATTTGAGGACAGTGGCAATTTCTCCAGCCTAATGCTCCTAATTTATGTCAGGTCCCATGCAGGACATACAGTGAAGACAGGAAATGTTTTATATTAAAAAGTAATCACTGGTTGATTGGTCAGGATTCCACATTTTGGTGATGATGAGGAGCAACATTTCACAATACTGATGACATATGAAATGTTCATGGATAAACGATTATTAATAGCTATTTCTTCAGTCTTTCTTGAGTCAACATGAACCAAAAATCAATGCTATTTTTGAAATCATGCGTTCTTTAAAGATCGGAAGTTTTCTGTTTTATTAGTTCTTGAAATTTAAATTTGTTTCTCTTCAAAGATCAGTCTTTAGAAACATAATGGGAAGATCTCAGCAGGAGCAGTTGGGGGATCAGTTTCTTCTCCCAGAAAATCAGTGATAGGAAGGGAAAAAATGACCTCAAATTGCAGCAGTGGAGGTTTAGATGAGTAAAAAATGAGTATGAAAATTTTTTTTTAGTAAAAAAAAAATATTAATAGAAAGAGTTGTAACTATTGGAACAGGACAAGTGACAATGACAGGTGACAATGAAGTCACCATTCCCAGATGTGTTCAAAAAATGTGTGGATGCGGCACTTGAGGACATGGCTTAGAGTTGAAAAACTGGTGGTGCTGGGTTAAAGGTTGGACTTGATATTTAAGGTCTATTCCAATCTAAATGGTTATGTGGTTCTAGGATTATGATGGATCTTTTAGTCACTTTATTTAAACACATTTTGTTCCCTATTGTCTAGTAAAAAATACTCACACAAGAAGGTAACATAAAACATATAAAAATGCTTAATAAAGATATGAATCGTGTCACTTTAATAATCACCTAATTGCCTTAAATAGAAAAACCTCTCTAAAGAAACAAAATAATTAGTGTATCAGGACACTGAATTTTGCTTTTTTTGGGTGCCTAAGCTCTTGCTACCTGGATTGTTCTAAAACTACACAGAGTTTTTTCCACTTTGGGCTTGGTTTGGGTGTTTTTCTGCAGCGCACAGATTTTCCTTGGGCTGTGGAGATAATTCTGCCAAGTGTACAGATAGCTGAGCTAATCATGAGTCTTTATTAAAGGCAGGGAGCCTGAAGATTACAGCTCTAGATCTTCTCTTTTCACCTGTGACCTTATTGTGTGGCTTCTTCTGGCTCTTTTTCATTGTGGTGCAATATTTCTCAATAGACCCAGAACGAAGAATGCAAGATCCATTTGACATTTCAAAGAGAATTTAGGCAGAGCAAATTGTAAATACCTGTGTCTGGCCAGGGGACAAAATTCACTGATGCTGTATTTGCAAAGAGTGCAAGAAATCTTTCTTTGCATGAGGAAACAGAACAAATTAAAAAAAAAAAAAATCCCATTGTCTTGTTTATGTCTCAGGAGAACAATCCTAGGGGTGCAATGCCATGTTGCTCTCAGAGAGACACCTGAATCCAGTGAATGGACTCCCTGGCCATTGCAGTGGGGTTGGAATGAGATGAACTTTTAGGTCCTTTCCAACCCAAACCATTCCATCATTCTATAATTAAACATGATTTGTAAAACTACCATTTATTTTGGATCTGCCTCAGAAGTTCTTCATCCAAACACAGCCCCATGCAAGCACCCTTGGGTCTGCCAAGGTCACAAAACACAAAAAACACCTCCTGAATCCTAAGAAACACTTTATCTTCTGATTCCTTCATTCAGCTTGACTGAGTAAGAAGTCCCCCTGCTCTCTGCTGCCTGCACAGTGAGCCAGGGGGTTGGGAAGCAAAGCAAAATGAATATGTAGCTGTTTCACGGGGTTATAATGGAAATTTCAGAGTAATCTGATCAGATCTGTTACAATACACCCTCAAACCACTCCTGCCATAAGCATGATGAGTGAACACATTGAAATTTGAGCCCAAATTGTGGGACTAATGCTGAGTTTATTGAAATGAACAAGGACAAATGAGGTGCTACTTTCTCTGCCAGACACACAATCAATTTTAGAAGGGCTGCAGCACCTTTATCGTGAGTTTTAAGCTGTAAATCACATCAGAGATTCAAGTTTTCACTTTGGCTATGGCTACAGTGACTTGACTCCTTGAATCCTTGTGTAGATAATAAAAAACAGATCATTTGCATTTAAACTTGGTCTGATATTATTAACAAATAAACAATCAAACAAACAAACAAAAAATCCCCACTGAAACAGAATCAATCTGAAATCAGCCTGAAGTTCTGGCAGCAGGACATTCTTTGGCACCTTTCTAGGTATGGTTTTTTGGTGTTTTTTTTTTTTTTCTTAAATCATTAGTCATATTAAGCATTTACTTTTTATTTGCCTATTTCTGGCCTCACATTACCAGCTCAGACAAATAAATGCTTGGAAATGCTTTGAATAGCAAGAACATTCCTTAGCTTGGAGGGCAAACCATCCTATTAGGATATTAGAGAGAAAGTTTTAAACACCTGAAGCCAAGGACATCCTATAATTCCTGTGTCCCACTTCTTGAATAAGCATTCAACACATGATGAGTTCTGGGTTATTGTGGCCAGTTTCCACTGCATTTCCTTCTCAAGAGATTCAGTCTTGCACAAGATAATTCTGATTTAATGAGTAGTGCAGGGTGGGCTCAACAGATTCTGATTTTATATTAGGGGAAAAAAAAGTGAAGGCTCTTCACTAGGAGGTTAGTGCAGTACTGGAACAGATCATCCAGAAATTGGTGGGTTCTCAGGATGGAGGATTTTAGGATTTGGTGAGGCAAAATCTGATCTACTGCTGGGCACATTGTTGTGATGTGCAGATCTCTAGAGGAACAAGCAGCATTTCCATTGCCATAGGATTCATTTGGCTTGGGATTTGTGCAAGTGAATCAGAGAGGATCCACCCAAAAATGAATGGGACAGAAACGGGCACACGGGTTCTAAGAACATACTGAGAAGGACCTCATAATTCTCAATGCCAACAGAAATGTCTTTTGATCAAAGATTGGATTTGGTTTGATTTTCAGAATTATTAATTTAGAAGACTGCTTCTCAGATCTCCCAACATGTTTGGTGGAAGATGTTACCTTTTCTATTTTATTCCAGTATTTTGCCTGCTGAACTGAAGGCTCTTTTAGAAATATTTAGTTTAAGTGACTGCAGGACACAACTAAGAAGTTTTCCTCTGAATGTTGTTAAATCTTCTAAAATATCTTAGACTATTACCAGTAAAGAATTCTACAGAAAATATGTGAATGACTAAAATAACTACAGCAAATACAGTTTTCATCTCTGTACATTAATGTCTTATTGCTCCTGGCATTACCGGACCATTAGGAAAATGCAGTTAGGAATAATTCCTGAATTTTGTTTTCTTTCTGAATGGTCGTCATGGCAGATTAAACAAAAATAAGATTTAAACGTAAATAAAGAACCTGCTTTAGACAGGCTCTTATGAATCCCTCTGTCCAGATGTAGAACTCTGCCAAGCAGATGAGTTATCTTCTGCCAGACTGTTCAGAGAGACTGAAACTGCATTCTAGGATACAAAAAAAAATTTTTTTAAAAAGGAAAAAAAAATGCTTGGAATAGTCTTTGGGAGCCTTTGAAAGCAACAGATAAGATGCTGTTGCCTTTAATTCTTTAATTCTCACAGAATACATAGAAAAGGGAGACAGAATGGGATTGACAAATGACCGTCACAATGACAGACTGGGACAATTACAGTAACAAGGAGGAGGTAAGATTTTATTTTTCAGGTTATCCAACAGAGCACCTGTAAGGAAAAATTAAAAGGAATACATTAAATTAGGGTGGATAGGTCTGATCTTTTTTTTATTCCTTCTATGGAGTAGGAGAACCTGTAAAACCAAGAGATGAACTTAAAAAAGCCCAAAAAGAAGTGCAAGGACTGGAGACAAAATAGTGCAGAGCTCACAAATGTCATTTTACAACCCTAGACACCACCATATGGGTAGCATACAGGCCTCAGCTGTTGCTGCTTGCTCTTTATTTGGTTTCAGATAGAAAAATTCAATTTCCACACTTGTCAATCCAGTGTTGTGCACCAGCTTCTAACCACATACACACAAATGCTGTGTAATTGTTTCTTTGAAAGATGTTACATGTAAACCTGTCAGGAGGAGTTTTGATATCTCTGATTTTTAAGCACAGTTTGCATTTTTTAAGGCAACAAATAAATAAATACAACTGAACTGACTACAAAAAACCTGTAATCAAGAGAAAACCTTCAACAAAACTTGATAAAAATCATGAATATATCAGATACCTAAAAATGCCTATCATGTATATAGAGTAGCTAAGTTTTTTTCCAAAACTAAAGGGAAGATAACAGCTTCATTCTCAGTTGCCAGCACATATATGACACTTTTGATACGAGATGTCCTTCTTAGCTGGAATGTCTGAGTGCACAAGAGATCCTCAAAATGGGTGGGAGTTTCTTTCAGTTACCTAAGCCTGTTCTCTGTATATGAAAGAAGGTGAGGAAAAAATTGTACTCTAAAATCCATTCTCACCTTTAACTTGCAGCTAAAGAGACATCACATTTTGGACAGTTACAATTCCAATGAAAATGCAGTCAGAATTAAGGGAGTAAATTCAAATCTTAATTACTGTTAAAGAGAACTGAATAGTTTTTACTCCCAATAAATCCATATATATGCCGAAAATCCCACCATGTTATTCTCACTAAATTTCAAAAATATCAAACTTTTTTCTAAGGAGTTGCTCTGAGCTCTTCTCATTTGGCCAAAATGCCAGACTTTTTGATGGATATGGTCCCAGCCTGTGACAGAGACAGGAACACCTATTTCCTTCCCAGCCAAGATCTACATAGCCAGCCTGATAGGAAAAACATCTATCTACATGTAAGGTGCACTGAAAGATCCTGATCACATTCACATGGATATGACACAGTCAGGTGTGGCTCCAAGTGACATCAAGTGCAACCATTCAAGTCCTTATGCTCTTCTAGACCTTAAAGACTGGAGACTATTTAAGTTTTAATTACCTGCTTGTTCATTTACTCCATGATATTTTAGTATACATGGAGAAATCCCATGTACACTTTGGAAATTGGAGTTAGGTTTTCCACACTGCATGGTCTCCCTGAAAGTTGATACTGGATTATATATAAAAGTGGTGCAGCACCTGCCTGGTGTCCCTGAGGTGTTTACCTTGAAGGTAAGAAGAGGTATCCATTTGAAGCAGTTTGTGGCAGGGTAATGAGAGTCCAGGGAGCACAAAATTCAATTATGGGAAGTGTGTAATGTATGTGTGTTTTCATGATTTGTATTGATCCATGTGCATGACAGATTGGTTATAAATTGGGTAATATATTACCTGGTAAATGAAATACACTGGACTGCAGCAGCACATTAGGTGGTGTATTGAATTCTCATGGCCACTGTGACATTTTATTTGTGTGTGTAAGCACCACTGTTATTTTGTGTGTGTGTATGTTTGTCTGGTGTAATTGTAATTTACAGGTGATACTTGGGTCATTTATGGAAGTATTTTGGCACCACAATATATAGGTTACTGGGTGCCCTTGCCATGAGTGAGGGGAAAGGATGAGTTTCTCCCTTGGGGAGTCAAGAGTCTCCTGACACCTGACAAGTCCACGGTCACACCTTTCACAGCCTTGTCAGCCTCAAAATGAAAATATCTGCTGGTGAATACCTTGACACATCAAGTTTCCTTCAGGTCTGAATCTGGACCATGTTCTTTTTCAACAGCATCAAAGCCATCACCAGAAAAACAAGCAAACAAACCAAAGAAACCTCTCCAAAATCACCCAAAAAACCCTAAAAAACTTCCTTCTATAGTGAGCATAGTCTGCGGACATTTCCCTCAAAAAAAACCAAAAATGCAAAGGAACAAATTATATTAAGGAACAAGCAGGAAATGGAGGGTTTTGAAAGCACAAAACAAAAATGTTGTTACATTCCTTTTGCAAAGGAATTAAATAAAGAGAATAAAGCAACATTTTTTTCTCTTTGCCCTAATGATTTTGGCTGGCAAAAATGTGGAAGCAAATGCCAAAAAGTTTGTTTTTTTCTAGAGTGGGAAGTGAAAAGAAGATTTATTACACCTTATTATTTATACGACTTCTTATAGTTGCAAATGTATTTCAATAATCTTTATAGAGCTCAATTATACCACAGCCAATTGATATGAGTGATTTCAATACTTCATAATATGCTGTTTAAAACCTCCAGTGAAAGCTTTTCTTAATGCATGGTATAAAATATATGGCAAACTCTTTTAATATAACTAAGTCCTGGTTTTATTTTGTAGCTAAAATGCAGAAAGCTCGGAGATTGGGTTTGTATTAGTCTATAGAGATGTTTACCTCATTCCAGTCCTGTCAGTATTTCCACTTCCAAGTTGGCAGGGGTCTTGCACTGTTCTTGTTTATTTGTTTATTTCAGGGAATAATTATTTCTTCCATTCTTGATTTATGCCTGTTCTTGGCTGTCTGAAATTCTGTGCTCTGTGCTAAGCTGGAGGTTTATGCTCATCAAAGTGCATCCTCTTAACTTTAGCTCCACTGTTACAGCACTGGCTGTGGTAATTATAAATTTATTAATTGTGGCATGTACTTGGGCTGAAGATTTACCACTCTGAAATACTCTATGGAACTCAAATCCTGGCATCAGTATTTACCTGCCTGATCCCTCCTTGGGCATCTCATCTTTTAGACAAACTCTGTGTAAGAACATGAGAGTGGGGCAACACTTGTGCAAAATGTTTCTTGTAAAAAACAGATATGTTTGTGACTTTTCAAATGTGTGGTTAGGAACACATTAAATTGTTGTTTTCACTTAACAGTGTAAGGTGACAGAGTATAATTTTTCATCTGTGAAGGAAAGACTGAATCTAAGCCTCAAGAAGTGAAGCTTCCAAAAATGAAAGGCCAGTCTCAAAAAAAAAAACCTTCAAGGTAGATGCAAGGTAAGTTGTAAAGATATTTAAGTAAAATAGTATGTCCATGTTGAACTGAATAGTGCTTTGTAGAGGCGTTAGTTTCCATAATTAGCCCAAGATTTATGATTAGCCCTGGTGACATGAATATCTCCCTTCTGGAGCTCTTGGGTTCACACTACCCAGGTTCCCTGCATGCCACAGCCTGGGGTGCTTCTGCTTCATTTTATTAATGTTCTGTTTCTGTTGTGTCTCTCTGTTTTATCAGTCTCCACCAGACCCTGTGGATACCAATTCTCTAAAGAGGAAGGAACTTTGACTTCTGTGGTAACTCACACCTCCTGTCTTCAGTACTGTCCCTCCTCTGAATTTTCCTCCATGTGTTATGAACCTGCAGCACACAAGCCCTGATAATGACAACCTGTAAGCACAGAATTCTGGTGCCAGGTTGTATTTATCTCTCCTCGGTCATCTGTACAAAGGAAAGGAATATTCAAAATTAAATAGCAACCTGTAGCAGTGCTGTGTAACTTGACAAGCAGACATAAGTATCTTTAGCAACCTAATGCTGTCTGAAATTAGATTTCTTCAGAATAACAGTGTTTTCCAGACAAGCAGGAGGATGATGGGCAGACTGATTCTTTGCAGCAAATTAAAAATCAAGTAGCCTTCAAGGTGAGAATAGTCATCTACATAAACAGGATGAAATGAAATAATCTTAGGTCTTTTATTTTCACAGAATCACAGAGCTGTTAAGATGGAAAAGACCTCCAGGGTCACAGAGTCCAACCTTTGACCAACCACCACCTTTGTTAACTAGACCAGTACACTGAATGCCACATCCAGTTGTTTCCTGAGCACCACCAGGGATGTGAACTCTGCCCTTTCCAATACCTGACCACTCTTTCCAGGAAGAAATTCTTCCTGATGTCCAACTGAACCTCCCCTAGAACAGCCTGAGGAGTTTCCTTCTGCCCTGTCATTAATTTCCTGGTAGAAGAGGCTGAGTCCCACCTGGCTCAAATCACCTTTCAGGGTGATGTAGAGGGTGTGAGGTCTTCCCTGAGCCTCCTTTTCTCCAGGTTAAACACTTCCAGCTCTCTCAGTCACTCTTCTATGGCTTCTTCTCAGGACTCTTCACCAGCTTTGTTGCCCTTCCCTGGAATCCCCTTTTCACTTTGCCTGAGACAACTACACATTTCATATGAGTAATAAAATATTCCCCAAGATTTTCCCGCCAGGTCACCAGGTATAAACTAGCAGGAAAAGCCACAAGGCAAGAGGATGAAGATAGAATTGATCAGGAAAATATTATTTTTTCAATAAATGTGCAACATCTGCACAACATTCCGACTGAATTTTTGACCAGTGTATTTTTCTGACCTGCCTTGCCTCTCTGATCTGCCTGCTCTGCATCTGGCCAAAATGCACGGTAGCACGGGATGTTCCAGCTGAAACTCTTCTTTTCACTTATATTTTTCATACTTCACTAAAGAACTCCTTGATGTTTTTTCAGCTATAAAAGTAGAGGTCCCACAGTTGCATGACTTTGCTGCCATCAGGAAGTCTCAGAGAAACTCAAAGGAATTCTGCTTTGTGGGAGGAATGAAAACACATCAATTTTCACTCAACTGATTCACACGAGGTCAGGGTTTTGCCTTCCTTTTCACAGTTCTTCTTCCAGGTAACAAGCAACAGGACGAGAGGAAATGGCCTCAGGTTGCCCCAGGGAATGTTTAGACTGGATATTAGGAAAGATTTCTTCACTGCAAGGATGGTGAAACACTGGAACAGGCTGCCCAAAGAAGTGTTGGAGTCACCACCCCTGGAAGCATTCAATAAATGTGTAGATGCAGTACTTTGGCACATGGTTTAGTGGTGGACCTGGCAATGCTAAATTAATGACTGGATTTAGAGACCTTTTCCAGCCTCAGTGATTCCATGATTCCATATCTGTACCTCTCTGATTCTTTCTCTGATGATGGTGAGATGTGGAGCTGGGAGTTCGTATCAGCTTGCATGGCATGTTGCTGCATGGAAAGCATATTCTTCCCAATTACTTTGACACTAATTGAGCTGAACTGAACAATGATGTGCTAACTTGGTTTGCTTGCTATGACTCAAGGATTTACAAAAGATAACCCATTTAGGGCTCAAGGTGCCTGTGCCAACTGTTTTCCTGAACAATGTATCTTTCAATCACCTTTTCCATTATCCACGTAAATTAACTTCATTGTCTTTGGAAGTAATTGACACTGTTTTTTATTCTTCTATCATCTCATAATTATGTCAGTGTAAACATAGCCAGAGGTAATTAATCCAGTAAAGGGGATAAATTCTGCATGCTGTGCACAAAAATTAAAAATCCAGGGAGATTTAGTCAGTAACACTGTGAGCTTAATCATCTCATAAGATACATTAATAGGGATAATATCCAGCTTTGTAATTTATTTTCCTCCAGTTTGCAAGTGTGAACAATGGTTGCCCATAAGTATCAAACAATGATAACTGATAAACCAAGGCAGCTGTTTATACCTAAACCTTGATTTATTGTAGGCAATGGCTCATAAATGTTAATTCTGTAACAATGACTAATCCACTTGACCGCACTCTCAAATAAAGAAGCCAAACTATTTCTGTTCAAATCAATTTATTTTTTTTTCTGTATCATGAGCTATCAAAGTGTTGTTTGAAGAAAAGAGCAGAAAAACCTTTCAAGATTTTCTTTGGTAAGCTTTGTCTAAAATGGTTTTGTGGACATTAATTGAGGCTTAAACTATTTTGTCCATTATCTGATTATCTACTTGCTTGGAAAGCACACAGAAAGAATATATTGTTTAATCAATTTGCCTCCTTTTTCAGGCATAATTTCTCTTTAGACTCTGAATTATGAGAGCAAGAATTTTGTGTTACATTGCACAGTGTTGCGTACAAAAGTCTCAAACTGCAGATCAAGCTCTGACATGAATTACAATACAATAACTGATCATTAAGAACATTGATTAAAAGTAACAGCTAAAATCATCTGCACCACGTTCAGCTGAGCAATAATAAGTAGATGGGAATATTCTCAGGTTTTACTTGCTATAATCTGTTAATAATGTGCAAAGCTGTGTTTTCTCAGCCAGTTACTAAATGTTTTGTCAACTTTTTTGGGGGGATAAAATCATTCAGAATTTTTGAGATACAGAATGTGTTAAATGAAAACTTAAAGGGCTGACTCTGGAATTCAAATTTCTGAAAAGATACTCAGGTTTTACATTTTTGGCATAAGTACCTTTTTCAATGTAAGAATACAAGTCAAATTCAGCTAAATATCTGGGACAGGGAATGGAGAAACACATTTCCTAGTCCATAACACAGATTCCTGAGGGAATCATGTTTAATAATGTCCTTTCAAATATTTTCCAGAATTAAAATATATTAAATTAAACAACTAAGTTAATAATTAAATATATATAATTCAATAGAACTGAAATATAATAGCTGTATACCAATATTCTGAGTTTCAAGCCTCATCTACCTGAGGCCATAGAGTAAGTTCATGTGTCACAGAAGAAGAGGTTCTTGGTTTTTCATTGGTAAAACATTTAGCAGTAATAGGCTATTAGATTACACACTAATTACTAGAACTCACCAATAGAACTGGACAACAATTTTTTCTTGGCAGCCTCACATTTAATCTTACGAATTTTCTTTTTGACAGAAAAGAAATTCCACAAGGATAATTGTTCTTATTAAAAGCAGCACAGATTTGTCTGCTAGATTGTTTTTAACAGTTTATGGTTGGATGAAACCATAGTCCAAGGGACTAAAACTACTCAGAGCTGCATATTGTCCTTTTAGTACTACAAAGACAACAGATAATGCCAGGTCTTTAAATATATACAGCTTTCCCAAAATGTTCCAATACAAGAATATTTTGTTGATCCAACAGACCCAGCAGAATGCAGCGGAGAGACTGTTCTGGTACTGAGTGCTCCTCTTTTTCTGTGATGATTAATGCTTTTTGTATTGTCACATATCTCCTGGGATCAAAACTAACTTTTAACAATGCTCATTTCTTGCTCTTCTGTCTTTGCTGGCAAAAGAAGATTATTATTAAGGGAAAACGGGCTCATCTAAACCAGAAAAATAATTTTCTAACATTAGAGTTAATTTGGCTTTAAGCTGGACTTTTTGCACACTTCTTTCTCATTCTAGGTAATTTCAAACAATCACAATAGTTACAAGTTGTTTTGCATGATATTTTGCTTTCAGTGAGTTTAATGTCATGCCTGAAAATGGACCTATTGTTTTTTTCTCTTTTAATTGAAACACCTAAATTTTTTAGGAAAAAAATCATGTGAACAATATATAGTCAGTGTCTTCTGAATTTATCATAGTCCCCAGTGCTGCAGATCAACAGTTTCTTGTACATTTCTTTGGTTGAT
The DNA here is from genome assembly GCF_048771995.1 of Taeniopygia guttata. Lineage (NCBI taxonomy): Eukaryota > Metazoa > Chordata > Aves > Passeriformes > Estrildidae > Taeniopygia > Taeniopygia guttata. Next base: position 148,658,571 of record NC_133026.1, on the reverse strand, counting down.
GACAAACACATTGCAAATCTGATCATATTACTGCATTTGTTTTACTGACTGTTTGTGCAGCCAGATTTCACAGCATATCATAAACTAATCCAGAATAAAACAACTCACCAAAATTACACTTACAGTATATATTAATACATATTTATTGAAAGGAGCATAAAACAGAGCTGGAGAGGGACTTTTCACAAGGGCGTGAAGTGATAGCAAAAGGGGAAACGACATTGAGATGAAGGAGGATAGAGTTAGATTAGATATTAGGAAAAAACTCTTCTCTGTGGAGGTGAGGAGGCCCTGGCACAGGCTGTCCAGAGAATGTTTAGATACCTCTACCCTGGAAGCAGTTTCTTCTTGAAATTTCAAGTTCAGGCTGGATGGGGCTTGGAGCAACCTGGTCTGGTAGAAGGTGAATACCTATAAGGTCCTTTCCAATTCAAACTGTCCTGATTAAATGACTGAATGATTATTTGGCATCTTAAATATTTCCTTAATCCAGTTCACCAAACAGTTGCTAATCTGAGTCATTCCAGCACAATGCCTGCAGTTGTTGGAACAATCAGCTGGAAACTTGTGGGAAAGGAAGAAGGACTAAATTTGTCTAAGTTAGCTACAGCAGCAGTACCACCGAATGTGCAAGCAAGGAAATAGTTTCATTTTGCTCTGAAAATTAACTTCTTTATATGGAAAATATATGCAAATCGACCAGATGCACTGAGAGGGGAAACATAGAAGTCCTGATTTAGCAAAGTACTTAAGCACACTCTTAAAGTTAATCATGTGCTTAAGTCTATTCACTGAAGCACTTGACACATGTGTGTGCTTTTGCTGAGTTAATGTAATAAAGCAGAGACCATAATGATAGTCCTAGGATAAACAGACAGACTGAGTTGTTAAAAGCAGAGCATGTGCAAGATCCTGCTTCCTATATCCCATCCTAAAATAGGTCTCTAGAGCAGAGATGCATCTCACACTGCAGGCACTCCTCCCCTTCTCTTGAGGGAACTCAAGGATTACTTTAGATGAGACAGCAAATGCTCACAAAGCTCAGATTCAGTGGCATGAGCTGGCACCGTGGGCTGAAAGCTGCCTTGCTTTCAAGCAGCAGCTTGTTCTCCTGGTCAGGGGAGTTGGAAGTTTTCTGGGAGAAAAATGCAAAAATGATGTCTCATCAAAAATTATGATCTCATCCCCTTAGAAGATGACCCATTCCTCTCAATACTGGGACCTTGTTAAAAATGAATGAGCAATTGCTTCCTGCTAAAAAACCCCAATGAAATGTGTAGAATCATGGAATCATTAAGATTGGGAAAAACCTCTCAGATCTTCAAGTCTAACCATTAACCCAGCACTTTCATGTTCACCACTAAACCATGTCCTCAAGTGCCACATTTACACACACTCTGAAAACTCCAAGGGTGGTGATTCACCACTGCCCTGGGCAACTTGTTCCAATGCCCAACCACCCCTTCAAGGAACAAATGTTCCCTAATATCCAATCTTTAGACTGGATATTCACGTAGGGGAGGTTTGTTCAGACTAGAACTATTGTTCTTAGGATGAGCATACATGCCTGAAATCAGTGAAGCAGTGATTGCCTGAATCAGGCAAGCAGTGGTGATTCAGAGAGGCACAGTCACCACAAAAATTAAACCTTCTTAATGGAAAAACATGAACCTTATTTCTCATTAATGAGCATATACATTACCCATGGTCATTAACTACTAAATGTGTGAGTGAGCCACAGGTGAAGACACCTGTGGGGCTGTGGACTCCCCAGTCCTGGAGATGGTCAAGACAGGCTGGATGGGGCTTTGAACAACCTGGTCTGGTCCATGGCAGGGGGGTGGAATTAGAAAACCTCTAAGGTCCCTTCCAACCCTAACCATTCTATGGTTCTGTGATTCTAAATTTAGAACTTTGCTTCTAGTTGTCTACAGGTGGAGGAGATGTCAGAGCTCCTGTGACACTCAGGGGAGATCAGATCCATGTACGTACAGGAGCCTAGAAAGAGAAAGAGCTCATCCTAAAAAAGATTGGCTGTTGCAGCTAAATTCTTTCTAGTTTTTCTGTATCACATGGAGTTCATCGCTCTTGGTTTCCATGGAATGCTCACATGTGGGTACTTACCCCGAAATCTTTCACTGAATCCTATCCTGAGCAAGTTAAATTGCTCAAGACACTCCTGTGGAGTGGCACACAGAAAGTTCATTTAGTAAAGATCTTGGTTTATCCTTTTTCTCTGGGAAGATGGTACTGTTGAAGACAGGACGCTCCTGGTCAACTGGAAGGCAGCAAAACTCTACAGAGTTGTTCACTTACTCCTCCCCAGTGGACAAAAAAGCTAAAAAAAAGCTTAAAAAAAAGGGTAAAACCTGTAGGTTGAGTTATAACAGTTTAATAGGACAGGAAAAGAAGGGCAAATTATAATAAGAATAAAAGAAATTATGCACAATTTGTCTCCACCTACTGACCGAGGCCCAGCCAGTTCTTGAGCAGAAATTGCCACTCACTGGTCAACTCCTCTGAGTTTCTTTGTTCAGCCTGATGCCATTCCAAAGTGTATGGAATTACACTTTGGATCAAATGTCCCAGCTGTGTCCCCTCCCAGGTTTTTGTCCATCCCCAATCTCCTCCCTGGCAGGGCAGTACAAGTGAGAAATCCTTGACTTAGTGTAAGCTCTAAAGAACAATTAAATCATCAGTGTGTTATGCACATTATTCTCATCCTAAGTGCAAAGCACAGCGCTGTACCAGCCACTACAAAGAAAACTGACTCTGTTCCAGGTGAGAACAGGGCAATACTGAGCAAGGTGAATCCTGTTCTGACCAACTCTGGCTGTTCTTACATATTGACATCATGTTGTCCTTTTACACAGTCATTGTTTACTTTGTCTGTGTCCTGTGGTGGGGCTTGACTCTTTTGTATTTCATTCTTTCACCAGCATTTCAGTTGTTTTTACAATATCTGCAGTGAAAACCCATCACTTTCCTTCCCTCTTTTTTTTTTGCTTTATGCAGGATTTTGCTCATTTGGCATTTTCTCAATTTTTACCTGTTTCTCATAGCTCTTAGCAACCAAAGCCTGTTGTAGACTTGAAAACTCGTGCCAAGACATTCAGAGGGATTCTAGGATGTCAGCCAGCTATCATTTCAAGCTTAGATGAAACTTAAAATGTTTTCAATTTTTTTTCCTTCTTTTCAACACTCTCCTTTCCAGGACTTAATATTCCACCTGCTGACTGGTCACCACAGAGTCATAGAATGGTTTGAGTTGGAAGGGACCTTAAAAATAATTTTGTCCCACCTTCTGCCATGGGCAGGTGCACCTTTCACTAGACCAGGTTTATAATAATATACATAATAATCTATGTGCAAGATGCAGGTTAATGATTCTAGACATGCAGTTGAAAAAATAATACATTAAATAATTTCAAATAGAGGTGAAGATGAAAAAAATAGATTTTGTGTCTATAAATAATAAGTAAATCACCATAAAATATTGCTGCCAAAAACCCCGTTGCAACTGGTGTAAATTTGCAGTATGGAGCCAAGAGGCATGGGTTTGATTCATCACTTTTGCTCAAGTTATGCAATGCCACCAAAATATTCTATATAAATACAGTTTTGTTTACATTTACCTGGACTTGATAGGCTGCAGGAAAACATAAAATCAGATCACTTTTATTCACTCCTTTATCAGTCTGTTTATACTCCCTATTCACATGAAAAAAAGGACCTTGAATTTATAAAACATAAAAGAAATTTATTCTTGTAACTTCCACCTCCCTATAAATTTTACACTGTTGTGCCCCTATTGACTTAAGGGGAGTTAGTACTGACTTAATGACTGGTCAGAAAAAGTTCTTTTTTAACACAGCTGCTTTACAAGGTAATCTTGATGTCTGCACTGGCTACAGGATGTGTTTGCTGAATAATAATATTGGACATTTTACTTGGTGCAGGCATAAATGGCTGCAACTGCATTGACTTTTCCAACAGATATTTTACACACCAAATTTCCTCTGTCTATGAAACAATAATTAGTCATTCATATCCTGTGCATGGGGGAGCTGCGAGCTCCTATCTGAAGCCTGGATGGGTTTTGTAACAGCTTAGACTGGAAGAAAGGGCTTTAATGAGAAATCAGTGTGACTGTAAAATACACTAAATTAGGATCTTCAGGAGTTGGTATCTACAGTGCACATCTGAGGAAATCACTCTGGGTTCCTGTCAAAGGTAATAGAGAGCTCATTTGTGTAGTCAATGACTTGAGGATGTGATTCATCTCCTTAAATAGGCACCTGCATTCAGTTCAATATAAATTCTGTTGACCAGCTTTTTACTGACTGTTTTAAGAGCCTCAAGAACCATCTCTGAGGCAGATGTCCCGCTGCAGATATCTGGAGTTAGGTGGGGGGAATTAATCAGTGATATAAGTCTCTTGTCTGAGGATTCCAGCCTGATGCTACTGCTGAGTGCAGGTTTGGCTCAAATTTGGGGTAAGAAAAGAACCCTTAGAAAAATTACTACCTTTTATTACAGAAAAAAAAAAAAGGCTGTTCAATACGTGGACTGTGACAGTTCAACTTTAGTTTATTTTGTATTCAGGGAATCAGAGAATCCTTAAGGTTGAAAAAGACCTGTAAGATTATCAAGTCCAACCATCAATGCAGCAAACCGACCCTGTTCAGCACTAAACCATGTCCCCAGATGCCATTGCCATAAATTTTTGAACACTCTCTGAGAAGGTGACTGTCCAATCAGGGCTGCCTCCGTTTCCAGATTTCTGTGTGTTTCTTCACCTCAAACCCTACTGTAGCTATATGGAGCTAAAAGGACAAAATATTTTAATGAAGTTACTCTCAGTCAGTTGTGATTTTGGAGTGGTTTTTTTTCACATGGCTTCTTGAGTCTCCTTTTCTCACACAGCAACAAACTTTAGTATCTCTTTGTCTGGTTTTTGATCACCTTAATTCAAATAGTATTACCTCCAGTCTATGAAAACCAGACTCTCAGCAAAAACATATCTCTGAAAATGCATCAAAACCGTTTTATGACTTTATCACTGCTTAGCTTGGGATATCATGGACTAGTGTGAAAGCGTTCCTGGTAAAAATCCACCACACCACAAAAATGTCCTTTTTTAAAATGTCCAAGTCTCACTTTGGTAAATCAATGAAACAAAAAAAAGCATTTTTGCATGCCTTTCATATATTGGAGATCTCAGGTCATGGTCATTCAATAATCTTTCCACAATCCTTTTTTTAGTTTAGATGAGAATCAGTATCTCTTCATCAATGCTGACTTGATAATGCAGAAGAACAGGGAAGGTGTGATTATAGATGATGAAAAGTTAAATATAAGTGGTATTAAGAAGACTATCCTACAGTGTCTGTTTGACATTTAATGTCAGATTTTTCTCAAATAAAGTAAGGTATTAAAGGAGAAAGGTGGGGTTTGATTAACAGCTGAATATTGTGCTTGAAATATCAAACCAATGGGCAATCACAGAATCACAGAATAATTAGAGCTGGAAGGGACCTCTGGAGATCATCTGGTTCAACCCCCCTGCCAAGGGAAGGTCACCTAATGCAGGTGGTACAGGAAAACATCCAGGTCAGTTTTCACTGTCTCCAGGTGGGTTTATTGCCATGGAGAAAGTCACAACTAAATTATATGGTGAAGAAACATGGCAGTTTGGAAAAGTGAATTCCTCTACTCTGAGCTGCTGTTCACCTTATGTGGAATTGCAGAGTAAGACATCAAACACTGATGAAGTCCCAAAACACAGCTCAGTCTGACACTGCACAGGAACGAAGCCATCAGGTGGGACTTAGGTGAAATTTACTCTGTCAGGCATCCCAGCCTGAAAACAAGCAAGGATGGGTTTGGGGCACACATCTTCTATTTTCTGGCTTAAAAATTCATACCAATTTTTCCAAGTCCTATCAGTAAGTAGACATGAAATTACCTCTGTGATTCCAGATTATCACCAAACACTTTGACACCTCTGTTAAGTGTAAGAGGAGCACAGTTTGCTTCCATCCCTTTCCTTTTCCAGATTGCTTGCAGCTTATTGCTTGCACACAATCATTCATGCAGCTCCAAGCAGTTTGCTGGCTGGGGACTCCAAATTGTCAGTATAGCAGAAGCACCAGTAACCTCAATTTACTTGAATGACCACTGAATCAAACACAGTATTTGCAATTACACCTGCGTGTGTGTGCTTGGGCCATGAAAGGCAACTTTATTTCCTTGTAGATGAAAAACCTCTCTCTAATATTATTCTTTCAAACCACAATTCCTAATTTAAAGATCTGAGGTTATTACAATAACAAGACACATTTGTCATCTGCTGTGGGTATTATTTAAAAATGTATGCTTTTCTGCTTTAAATATGCATTCAAAACACTAAAGGCTTTTTGTTCAAACATCAAGATTGGAGTATTACACTGAAAATCCTTTGTAATAATTAATTTTATGATTTCAGCAGTAAAGCTTCTTGAGCTGAGAACTGAGGGAGGTGTAGGAGATGCAGAGTTTGACTGACAGTTGATTATTCTTTTGGGGGTTTCTCTGCTTTTTTTGCCAGTTCTTTCAGGCTCATGCCAGACTTACAGCTTCTGCAGGACCTGATCCACTTCCAAATGATCTGGATTGCCACAGCAAAAGGACAGGGGAGGTCAGTACCAATCGAACTGGATCTTTAAAAGTTCAGGTTTGATCCCCACTCACTTTGTGTAATTATCACTCTTTGTGTGGTGTGGATCTTGGCTTGTTTCCTGCAGGGTTCTCCTTACCACCATGGTCTTGGCTTCTCTGCTTCGTGTGGAAAAGGAGCTGGGCTGACAGACTGGGCAGACTGGTGGCCACTGTGGGGAAGGAGGAGTGACACTGCTGCTGCTGCTGCCACCTCGGTATTTCCTGGGAAAACAACAGAAACTCCTTGATTTCAACATTCATGAATTTTTCATGAGCAGTGCATTTAATTCAAGGGAAACAGAGAGACCAGAGATGTTCTCACTTGCTGGTGAAATATGACGGTGCAACAAGGGAATTAAAAGTTTTGATGGCTCAGTGGTCAATTCACTCCTCTAATTGAAGCATTGGTACATTATCTGCAAAGTATTTATCTCACCTCTTTAGTTTGTCCTGATTTTTTCATTTGTTGACATATCTTTCTAATGCAGTATCAGTGTGTTAAAAATCTCAGATAAGAACATAAATGAGAAAGATTATTTTAAAGGATTGGGGTTTTGGCATATGGTCAACCTGCTTTGCAATTAAACCTCTAGTGAAAAGTCGGTTTAATATCTTTTCGAACCCAGAATGCCTCAATCACAGCAAAGAAACCACCTCATTAGACATCTCTAAATTGCAACTATTGCACAAACCAAAGATTTATTTATTATTGGAGTAACTGATGTGTTTACATACAACTGGAGTTGTCTGTAGATCATGTCAGGGGTTGTGAAAGATGAGACTATAACCAAAGAGAGAAGAGGGTTCTTGTGTTCATGTGCACATCTGAGAATCACAGCATGGTTTGGGTTGGAAGAGACTTCAAGGATCATCCAGATCCAATCCCCAGCCATGGGCAGGGGCACCTTCCTCTAGACCAGGTTTTTCCAAGCCCTATCCAGCCTGGCCTTAAACACTTCCAGGGGTTGGGAATGCACAGCTTTTCTGGGCAAACTGTGCCAGGCCCTCACCACCCTCACAGGGAAGAATTTGTTCCTAATATCCCATCTAACTCTTCCCTCCTTCAGATTAAGGCTTGTCCTGTCATTCCATGCTCTTGTCCAAAGTCCCTCTCCATTCTTCCTGTAGGCTCCCTTTAGACACTGGAGGAAGGTTTAAATTCTCCCTGGAGCCTTCCCTTCTCCAGGCTGAACTGCTCCAAGTCTCCCAGCCTTTCTCCATGGGAGAGTATGTCCAGCCCTGTCATCAACTTGACAGCCTCTTCTGGACTAATTTCAGCAGGAAATGTTAAATTTCAGCAGGTCAGAGTCACCAGGTGTGTCTTAGTTAGCCTTGGGCACTGAGAATTTATTTTTGTGAGAGGGAGGGTGTCCCAATGGGGATGATTTTATAAGTTATTTTGATACATGTGAAAAATAAAGGATGATCATTGTAAGAAATGAAAAGTACATTAGGCTAAGTAGAGAAAGAAGATAAGAGTTATGTACAGGCATGGAGACAGACAGAATAGGAGCCACAGAGCTGCAAGTAACAGGCAGATATTCAGGGAAGAGTGCAGATGACAAAGTGCACATAACTATTCATTGCCTTTTTGTTAAGAAGAGTTCACACGTCCTCAGACAACCCAAACAGAGACTCACACAATGAGGCACTACTGAGGGGAAAACAAAAAAGAACAAGCATGAATGGCAGGGCACAGACTTTGCACTCAGTCAGCTAACACTACATTTCAGCTGGCAAGTGAGCAGTCTGAAGTTCTCTAGCTCATTCCCAAAGCAGGAGAGGAAGCAACACAAACCTTTAGTGCTGCCCACAGCAACACTGAGAGCAAGGCTGGAAGAAACCCTGTCAAGGAGTCCTTCTTTCAGCCACAAGGCAGCAAAAACTCTCTGAGAAAAAGATCTGACCAAATGTCTGCCTGACCACATCTCTAGGCACACCCAGCCATGAAATCCGTGTGAAATCAACTCTGTGGGATCTTCCATGCACCTTCACCTTCTACAAGAAACGTTCTTTTTTCCCCTCAGCAATTGCTGAAATTTAACTGTCAGGGGACTGTGAACTCAGTTACTGGAGTACAGGCATTTAGCACTGTTTGAGATATCCTGAGGTGTCCAAATGTCCACATGGACTGACAGATATGACAGAGAAGCCACAGAAGACTCACACCCTTCTGGAAAGGGGGTGAGGCCAGACAAAACACCGTAGAAAGTGTCAGATTCTGTGAGTGGTGATAAATGCCATAAACGTCACTGAACTGGATTTTTAAAATATAATCTAAAGCTTCCTTATAGAATTTGATAATCCCCCTCATGCTTTATTGGAGAAGTCTCCCCTATCATAGAATCTGAGCCATGGAATTTGGACTGTGCTGTTCAGCTGTCTTTTAAATAGAATAGAAACAGAAACTAAGGGAACATGAAAACCTCTATGCATGGCATCTAAACGGCTTCATATCAGAGCAGTAAGTGAGTTTTCCCTACCAGCTGTGGCCAAAACTGAAATGTTGTTTCGCGTCTGGCAGAGCACAGAGTACTTCATGCTCCTTGAAATATCTCTTCATAGTTCTTGTCTTTTCATGGAGTCACTGAATCACAGAGTGAATTTGGGTTGGAAAGGACCTTAAAGATCTTCTTGTTCCAATCCTCTGCAATGGGCACTATCCCAGGTTGCTCCAAGCCTCATCCAACCTGGCCTTGAACACTTCCAGGGATGGGGCAGCCACAGCTTCTCTGGGCACCCTGTGCCAGAACATTGCCTCCCTCACAGGAAGAATTTTTTTTCCTAATATCTAATGTAAACCTACTCTCTTTCAGTTTAAAACCATTTCCTCTTCTTCTGTCACTCCATATGTTTGTGAAAATTCCCTCTCCAGATTTCTTGTCAGCTCCCTTCAGGTACTGGAAGGCTGCAATTAGGTCACCCCAAAGCCTTCTCCTTTCTAGGATGAAAACCCCCAATTTTCTTGGCCTTTCCTATTAGGAGAGATGCTCCACCCCTCTAATCATCCTGGCGAACTTCTCTGGACTTGCTCCAACAGACTGATCTTGCTGTGCTGAGGACACCAGAAGTGGATGTGGAACTCTGGATGGAGTCTTTTTGTTTAACTGTGTGGCTCTAAACCTCTTGTGAACCAGTAATAATCTAGTTCCTCTGCTGCAGAGTGACTGTCTAGCCTATATTTCTTATCTGTATCTACAAAAAAAAAAAAAAAAAATCATTCAACCCTTGAGATTAAAATATGCATTTGTCCTTAGTGAATTGCAGTGTAATACTTTCTCCAGTCCATGTTGTCAAGATAATTTTGTGGACTGTGTGCCAATCCTGTCTTCCACTGTGTCCTCCTGGTAGCCCCACCCATCATAGTGACACCTGCAGATCAGATAAGAATATCTTCTGCTTTCTGTTCTGACTCACTGTGCTCTGCAGACTGATAAGTTCCTGCCAGTTCAGTAGGGCATTCCTGCCACAGTGATCTCCTGATAATCACACCCTGAACACGGTATTTCTACCAATTATGCATCTACATCACAGTCGTTCTGTTTAGATCCTGTTCAGGATAAAAATACCAGAAGTGTCAAACACTTTCCAAATCTAATACAGAGCATGTCTGTTGCTTTTCTATATCTGTGAGGCTTTTACACTCCCACAGTATAATTTTACAGGGCTTGGCACAATTTTGTATTGACAGATCTATTTTGGCCCTAACTCACCCTTTTGTTATCTTCTAAGTGTTTACAGATAGTTTGATTATTTGTTACTGTGTTGGGCCAGGAACTGAAGTTAAGCTCACTGGTTTAGAGGTTCTTGGGGTTCCTCTTCTCTCTGAGTTTTAAAGAAAAATATTCAGATTTAATTCTGCTAGTTATCAAGAAATTCATTTGCATATGCATAAGTTCTTGGAAATGTCCATTAAGAAATCTGCAGTTACTTCAGATTTCAACATAAGTACCTTATCATGAAATTCATGAGACCCAAATGACACAAAAGCTGCTTCTTCTGTGAAAGCTTCTGCCTTTTTTCATTGTTTGCTCTCAAATTTCATTTGCAAATATATTTATGGCGTGGGGCTAAGGTTTTCCTTTCTTCAAGTAACATGCATGGTCTAGGTTCCTTTCAATTCTGTTGATTTTCAGAACCAATAAAATGCCCTTTTCCAATCTTGACTTGACCTTGTGTTTCACAATAGCAAGTTACAGCCTATTCATGGATTTCAGAGTATTGTTCTCATTTATTTGCTGGTGTTATTGTTCTTACCAGGAACTCAGAAGGGTTTCTGTGAGTTCATTTAAGAAATGTTTGGCTGTGCAAAGTTGAGCAGCTGTGTAGTGCATAGAAGTCTAGCATTTTTTTAATATTTCCCCGTTCTCCAGAAATTATTTACAGAGTAATTTCCTCTTTTGAACCTCCTAAACCCTTGCATATTAATTTTTTTTTTTATCTGGGGAAATTATCAGAACTATCTCAAATGTTTCAATGTTTATAGGCCTATTAGTTCTCATTTCATCTCTTTTTGTTTTTATTCAATAACGATTTCTCTGAGCCACAGAACTCAGTTTGAGTTGCAGCCAGTTTCTAGTTGTTCACAGTAAGTAGTCTTGAAAAGCAACATTTAATAAGTCATTGAAAAATCAGATTTTTTAAAATAAGTGCTTTGCTTCTCAAGGTAAATCATAAAACTTCTACTACCATGTGTAAAATGAACATTTACAGACTTTGGTGTGTTACATATGCATACTTTCCTGATATCCACCTTACATTTTTAATAGGACTAATTTTATTATTTGCCACCATTCTGCACTATCTTATTTCTACCCTCCACATTTGCAGTCTACATATATTTGCCAGCAGTTCTAAGTGCAGCTCAAAAAAGCCCAGATTCAGCTTTGTTCAATTTTCTGTGTAACTGGAAAGGCAGCGTGGATCTTAACCTTCTCCTGGCCTTGAACACTTCAAAGAATGAGACATCCTCAATTTCTCTGGGCAGCCAGGGCCTCACCACCTTCACAGGGAAGAATTTCTTCCTAATATCTTAAATAAATCGACCCTCCTTCAGTTTAAAACTATAAGTCTTCATTCTAGACTACGCTCCCTGATAAAGAATCCTTCCCAATCTTTCTTGGAGCCCTTTTAGGTGCTGGAAGGAGCTCTAAGGTCTCCCTGGAGCCTTCTCTTCTCCAGGCTGGAAAACCCCAACTCACTCTCACTGTTTCCTCACAGTGGAGATTGTACTATCTGAATCCTTATTCATTTAAAAAAAACCCCAAAAACATCCAAACAACCCTCTGCACCAGGGAGACATAAATCCTTATCTGTAAAACTGAGTCAAAGCACCAAACAGACCAAGGAATTGTCCAAAGTCACATTCAGGAAGTAAGTGGAACTAGTGGAAGGTGTCCCTGCCCATGGCAGGAGAGTTGGGAGGAAATGGTATTTAATATCCCTTCCAACCCAAACCATTCTGTAATTCTGTTTCCAGGGATGCAGGTATGGATTTCATCTCAAGTATTCCAGAGAGAATTTTTCTGCTATAGTATTTCCTCACTTCTATTGTTTCTACAAGTTCATACCCCTGCAGTTGGGATAGAGCAATAGAAGAAATAACAACATAATTTTTGTTCCCATTCTACATTTTGGGAGCTAACTGGATTTCAGGTAGAACTTCTGTGGCTTAACCACAGACAGCAAACCTGTTCCAAATCATGCTGATGACCAGGCTAAAATTTGCTTGTAACAGATTCAATGATATTGTACAAAATAGATCTGTAGTCTTCCACGGCCATGGATAGAGGATATGTAATTAGCTGCTAAAATTAATTACAATCTTGCAAATGGAAGCCAGGCATGTAAAATGTACAAGTATCCAACCTTGTCTGCATCATTAATAAGAGCCATAATTCCTTCATCTGAAATGTGGAGCACATATGAGTTGTAGTGTGAACAGTAGGTTATTAAATCAAGAGGGCTTGGAAGAGAGGATAAGTCTAGGAATATAGATTCGCCCACACAGGGATAAATTCCTGTATTAAAAAAACTTTAATTTTTAATTGGAATCTTACAAAACAATTCAATTTCCTTTTTTCTTTTCTCTCATTTGATTCCTGTCTTAAAAATACGCCATCAATTTTAAAAAAAACAAAAATTTTAAAAAGTATTTTTTCCTTGCCAGATTTACAGCCTTTTAGAGGAAAGCCAGAAAAAGTACCTGGCAAATCAAAGTGCAGATGAGGAGCTGTGTGCATTTGCTAGGAGCACACACACAGATTGACTACTTGTGGACTCCAGGAATGACTTTAAACAAAACCACTCAGGGTAGAATGAAGAACAGAAAGTAATTATAATGCCAAAGGATAAATTTTCAAAGATGCTTCTGGGAATTTGTTGCCGAATTTCCATTAGAGTTAAATATTGTCCTGGTGCAAACCCTGTCTGAGGATCACTGAGTTTAATAAGGTAGAACCAGTGGGCTATACAGAAAATCAGAGAAGGGCAAAATCTTCCCATAAAACACAGGGAAAGGAGTCATTTGAAGGTACAAGTGTGTATGAAGTACAGGGATGCGTGGGAATAGATTCTCAGGTGAGAATAATTGTATATTACATTTGTGGCAGTTCTGTGCATGAAGTAAAACAGTAAAGGAAGCAATAAAAACATTTTAACATTTATAAAAACACAGATGCATTACAAGAGTAATATCCCCAGGTGGTATAAATCAGCATACACCCATTTAAGCTGAATTGATAACTATAGGTAAGAATATCTGCCTTGCCTTAACAAAACAGTTAGTTTTTGTATTTACTCTGATCATTCTTTTCAGTAGGGAAAGGTTCTGCTTACCATGTGGTGCACTGTTCTAAGAAATCCACAGTATTTACAATTTTTGCATGTTGTGACATGTTTTATAACCAGTCTGGGGCAAAGAAAAATCTCTATTAACTTTATCATTGATTTCTAGGTAAAATGCAGCAGAAAAACTCTGAGGGCACCCAGAAAAACAAGAGCAGCATAAAATTACAGTGATGTAGATGTATATCCAAGCCTATACAAAGTGTTTGTTACAGTTTAGGATGACAAACAAAAGCAGGAATTAGTGAATGTATTTTGGGCACGTCTCTTAATAATCCCGTAAATACTGAAATAATTGACACTATCGTTGCATTTTCCCTGATTTCTAAACCCAGTGATTTCCCAGCCACACTGGAGCACTGAATGCAATTTTCAAAGGCCCTCTCCACCTTTGTGTAGCTATTGTAAGCTCATTAAATGGATCAGTGCTTTGGATGATGCCTTGGCCCAGTTGAAATCAGTGGGAAAACTTCCATTGACTTCAGCAGGGTCAAAATTTCATTTTCAGCATTCATCTTCCTTTCTCTTAGAAGAATGTTATTTTTAAAGCCTCCCTGCCATGCTTTGTGCCTATTTATAAAGGGAAGATGTCAAAGTGTACCTCTCCACTCCTTTCAGACCTAGAGCCAGGGGTTATTTTGCCTGGCAAAGGTCTTCCCAGTCAGGACACTCAAGGCAGTGGTTTCATTAGAGAGGGTGAACCAGCAATCAAGAGGTCAGCACCCAGTGGGTTTTGAAAACCCTCAATCCTCCAAAGCAGAACATATCCCAGTAGGATTAAGAGGGGATTCTGCCTTCAACTCCTCTGTATGTTTTGTAGCTCCTTTCTATGGAACAACTTTATTTTAAGAGGCTGGGGAATGAGAGTAGATGCCAGCAGGTCTCCAGCTGGTTCGTCCAAGGTCCCAGGCCCGTTCTGATGATCCCCAGATATAAAAGAGGGGTGGGTGGGCATGGTTAGAATTGCCCCACACGTATCAATAGCCAATTAGGGAACATAACTCAGTTTGATCCACTACGTACATGGAAAGAGTAAATGGCTTGATATGAATAAATCAGTTAAGGAGAATAATTTATCCCTCTTTTGAAATTATAAATGGTTCTATCAAGTGCCATTATCGGCTTTAGTGGAAATAAAATCTGACATTTGTCTCTAGAGCCTATTACATTAAAGCACGATTTTTACAATTACATTCTCCAAACTTTTAGTTCTAATGGCAGGAAAAGAGGCATAAGGGCAACAGTTGGCAAAGAAAGGAAGCTCATTTTCATGCATGTAAAAATTAAAGAAACACTTAGGAAAATTCAGGAAATAGGAAAGGTCATATTCCTGTCTTCAGGACTCTGCATGTAGATCACATTTTTAGACTAACAGCTCACTTTCCTGTAGTTAATAAGAATATCTGATTACATTTGTTAAGAAGAGAAGAAACTTTTTGGAAAAAAAATTGGATTTATATGTCATAGGAACTGAAAAAGGCTTTACTGTAGGTTGTCATAATTAGGACATTTTTAGGTGTTTTTTACACCTTCAAGTGACCAATATGAAACTAGCCAAGGCTCTCAAAAGGGCCCTGTACCAAATGAGTGATCACTGTCATTCACTCTGATGGGTCTGATGGTTTTCATTAGTGTCTGCCCCAAAATAAAGGTTACTGACTGCTGTATTTCTATACATAAGACAAAATTGATTTTCAAATTCATCCCTCTTATTCCATATGAATCACTCCTAACTCACTTTGGAACGAGTAAAGGAGCTGATAAAAACAATGCAATCCTACAACAGCTCGTAAAGACATGAGTAAAACAAGCATTGTAAAACCTCACCCTTCACTGACTCAGAGAATGAGAGAAATTATTGGGGTTGGAGGGGATCTTTGGAAATTTTGTATCCTGCAGGACAAAAAAACCAACCTTCCCAGAACTGCCCTGGAAAGAACTGTGAGTTTCTGCTCTATCTTGAGCCGCAGTCTCTCTGGCTGGGCTCTCTTGAGGAGTGCATGGGGAAAGAGTGGTCAGGGACTCCCTGGACATGGACCAGGACCAGACTGGCTGTTGGCATCTGTGACCTTCATCACCCCTGTCAGCTCCTCTGAAAACAGAGACAGGTCAAGGAGGGTTCTTTTCAAGTATGTTCAAATTATGATCCTCCTTCCTGGCTCATGGATGCACTGTCAAAATATATAAAAACTTTGGTCAATGTCTCCAGTTTTTTTTTTCCTTCTCAGGATTTTCAATACATTTTTTTCTATATTTACTGAAAATATGGACATTGTTATCATAGAATCACAGAATAATTAAGATTGGAAAGGACCTCTGGAGATCCTGCAGTCCAATCTTCCTGTTACAATGGGATCACCCAGAGCATTTTACACAGGAGCATGTCCAGGTGGGTTTGGAATGACTCCAGAGAGGGACTCCACACCTTCCCTGAGCAGTTGTTCTAGGGCTGTCCCACCCTCCATGGAAAGAAGTCATTACTTATGTTGAGGTGGAACTTGTGTTTAAATTTATGGCCATTTCTCCTTATCCTGTTGATGGATGCCACTGGAAAGAGGGCTGGTGCCTGCCTTGGGGATATTTATATAGGTTGATGAGATTTCCCTTCCCTTCCCTTCCCTTCCCTTCCCTTCCCTTCCCTTCCCTTCCCTTCCCTTCCCTTCCCTTCCCTTCCCTTCCCTTCCCTTCCCTTCCCTTCCCTTCCCTTCCCTTCCCTTCCCTTCCCTTCCCTTCCCTTCCCTTCCCTTCCCTTCCCTTCCCTTCCCTTCCCTTCCCTTCCCTTCCCTTCCCTTCCCTTCCCTTCCCTTCCCTTCCCTTCCCTTCCCTTCCCTTCCCTTCCCTTCCCTTCCCTTCCCTTCCCTTCCCTTCCCTTCCCTTCCCTTCCCTTCCCTTCCCTTCCCTTCCCTTCCCTTCCCTTCCCTTCCCTTCCCTTCCCTTCCCTTCCCTTCCCTTCCCTTCCCTTCCCTTCCCTTCCCTTCCCTTCCCTTCCCTTCCCTTCCCTTCCCTTCCCTTCCCTTCCCTTCCCTTCCCTTCCCTTCCCTTCCCTTCCCTTCCCTTCCCTTCCCTTCCCTTCCCTTCCCTTCCCTTCCCTTCCCTTCCCTTCCCTTCCCTTCCCTTCCCTTCCCTTCCCTTCCCTTCCCTTCCCTTCCCTTCCCTTCCCTTCCCTTCCCTTCCCTTCCCTTCCCTTCCCTTCCCTTCTCTCCTCTCTCCTCTCTCCTCTCTCCTCTCTCCTCTTTCCTCTTTTCTCTCTTCTCTCTTCTCTCTTCTCTCTTCTCTCTTCTCTCTCCTCTGCCTAATCAGCCCCAGCTCCCAGTCTCTCCTCACAACAGAGATTTTCCAGACCCTCCACCACATTTGTGGCCTCCACTGCCTGGTTATTTTAGACTTAAATCTTTCTCTGCTGCAACTGAACCCTCACAAATGCTTTTACTGGAACATGAATCTTCTGCAGATCCCATCCTTACAGATCTTCACTGTTACTTAGGACAAAGCATCAATGTCTTAAATGCGTCTGCTCATGCCAGGGCAGCACCAGCGCGCCCCAGGGAAAAGCACAAGGGGCCAGCAGACCTTGTAATGAATGCTCATCTTTGGATAACACTTCATCTTCACTTCCCTCTAATTAACACTAAAATAAGTACTAAGAACAGACTGCTTTTACATAAAAAGGAATTCCTGATAGAGATTGGCATTTATAATTAATAGCTAGCTACCTCAAGTGCTGGCTCTTTACTTTTAAGTGCTCCATTATTATAATTTCTCCTGAAATTCATTGTAATAACACTGATCACAAAGAGGTCATTTCTCTTTGGTTTAAAGAGCTGTTGCCAATGATGGCAAGGCAAAGATTTGACCTACATAAAAACATAAGGGCACGGGCATGGTTTAGCACTTGGACATACGGAGCTACAAGAGCCTTGTGGATCATGGTGACAGCACTCAGCTATGCAGTTGGCATGAAGGAAATTTTCAAATTCCCCCTTCTTACAGAAGCCTCTCCTGACTTAATAGTGTTGAGGTGCAACCATCTGAAGTCTTGCCTATCTCATTTGTATTTAAACATTCTAGCTAAAAAAACACTGAGGAACTTTTTATTATGAAAATACCAGAAGTGCTGTGCTTGTGTTTGACCTCCAATTGTTTGACATCAAGGAGAGAATTTTCTAGTCCCCTCCAGTGTCACTGTTTACAGGGTGATGAGATAAAGCCAATAACCCCTTCTGGAAGAATGTCTTGCTGATCTGTGTAACATCAGAAGGTGTTTAGGGGTCACCAGAGTTAGGAAAACATAACACGTAAAATGTATAAACTATTAAATGTACAAAGCAGTCAAGCATTCACTTGGACAATCTTTGATCCTATAATCTTTGATTAAGAACTATGGACAATAAAGTTAAAGGTTAATTAAGGAGCAAAACAGCCTCACATTTGTAAAATATAATATTACCTACCTAAAAATCCTGTAATTAGGAAAACAATTTAATAATGGTTCCTGGCCAAAGGCAGATGCAGACTTCTAAGTTAAATTCAGTTTTTTTAAACTAGGTAAATATCTCACCTAACTTACATGCCTAAGTGATGAAAGGTTTCAAATAATAATGTGCTCCCAAGGTGAAAAGGGACTCCAATCTCCTTTAGTGCTGCAACAGACCTCTCAGAGATGACTGCTACAAAAATAACACCAATCATATAAAACCAATGTCCAATTCACTTAGACTTGCTGAGGGAACTCCCTCAGAGCTTATGTAGTATATGCATGTTACAGGTTCCTTCATCACTCCAGTCTATGTGCATGAGAAAATATGGGCAGTCAAGTTGAAATTACCTCAGATTTCAATTTTTTTTTTCTCAAACATCTCATTGAAAATAAAAACAAATGGAAAGGGCAACAAAAATATCAGTCTGGATTAAGTTTCTTGCTGTTAGTTTCCATAGAGCTTAAGAGAAAAAATCAACCTAAGCAATATTACCCATATAATCTGTTTATAAAAAACCCCACAGATTTTATATACTCTGAAAGACTGTTCCACTACAAAAAAAAAAATTGTAATTTTTTGCCTAGTAAACTGGATTAATCTTGCCATGTAGCATGCACAATCCTAAATTATTTCCAACTTTCTCTCAGAAATAAACCAAAATCCATAATAGAAACTGCACATTCCATTTTTGTAGCGCCTGAAGATCTCACAGCATATTCCTAAATAAGATTCCAAGTTCATGTGTATGAATAGTTCACCTTTAGTTTTGCAAGGGCAAACAGAGAAATGGAGTAATTTATTTAGCTGACATGGTGAGGGCATTGACTTTGCTGAAAATAGAGTCCAGATCTCCTGGTTCAGAGCCCTGTGCTGGAGAGAGCACAGTTCCCTTCACAAGTAACCTCCCAAGAAGCCCATAAAATTCCTAAGTGGCAGCTCTATATATAATGCTGATCCAACATTTGCCGTGGGTAATGTTTTACAGTAGATCTGTTGCAAATCATTTCTTTTAAAGCATTCCTCTGTCTCGACCTAATGATTTATTCAGTCTTTGTTGCCTAGTGTGAATCTTCCTTTGAAAAAACAATATGCAAATCGATAAAAATGCAACTTCAGGGGTTTTCTTTTCTTTCCTTTTTTATTTTTAATTTTATTTCATTTTATTCAAATCATAAATCTTTACGTTGTGGGAAGGAACATTAAGAAACCTGAAGCAAACACTTTCTAAGCTAATTTATTTTAGCCTACAAATGCTGCATTTTCCCTCCCCTTCAGAATTTTACGTAAAAATGGAAATGGCAAAAGGAAAAGATGCCAAGAAGGTTTTTAAGGCAGTGTTTGGAAATGGGAGGCTGGAGAAGAAAATGACATCCCTCTGGTTACAGTGTTTTAAGGATATTTGCTAATCTTTTAATTGATTAATATTAGTGTACCTGACTATAGGCCACAATGAGACACAGGATTTCCAACAAAAAAAGTTATTTTTGAAAGGCCAAAAAGGAAACAAACATTGCCCCAGTAAACAGACAACACAAAATATCCCTGTCCTAAAGCAGAGGGCTTGTGAGAAGTAGGGTTTTTTGGGACATGAAAGAATACAGGGCAAATATTAGAAGTGAACTCCAACCACACAGAGGTATAATTAATTTAATTGATGTTAGTTCTCCAAAAGCCAAGAGTCAAGTCTGAAACTAAGTATATCAAAGGAGAAATTGTGATTAGCAATCCTAAATAGCTTTCTGGGATAAGGAAGGCTGGGAGATTGAAGGAGAGAAGATTAAGATTAGTTATAGGGAGAAATTCTTTACTGTGAGGGTGATGAGGCACTGAGACAGGTTTCCCAGAGAAGTTGTGGACTCTCAATCCCTGGAAATGTTCAAGACCAAGGGTAGATGGGGCTTGGAGAAACTGGTCCAGTGGGAAATGTCCCTGCCTGGGGTAGGGGTTTGGAGCTGGGTGATCTTTAATGTCCCTTCCAACTCAAATCCATTTTAATGACTCTATAGGATATCCTTGTGTAACTTTCAGCAACTTTCAGGTTTGAACTTCTCTTTCAATGGAAATAGAAGTAATATTTCAAGGTGTGCAAGAATTCAAGTCTTCCATTTGAATATCAGTGATTTATCTATGCTTTAGCTCTGGCCAGTTGCTCCTTTTCTATAACTTATAAATTATTCCATATGATTTAGAAAGATAATCCTTGATTATGTGGGATCAGACACTTTAGCACAGGAGATTGTGGCATTAAACTAAAAGGAGCTGCAGTAAAAACTATGCAAAGAAACTCTATAAAACAGCTCACACTGGATTGTCCAAACGTGTCTGGAGAACAAAACTGCGAAAATCTCTTTCCCTTTTCTCAGTCAACCATGAAAATGCACCTTGTAACAAGGCTGGTACATAGAGAAATGTAACTTGCCCTAAGCCTACATCTCTCAAGCAGACAATAACAGCGCTGAAAAAGGAGGGTTTGCTGGAGTAATGCTCATAATGAAGGTGATATGTCCCATACTTATTTTTTCTTTGGTCTCACTGTATTTTGATGTCTCTCTTTCTGCATGTTCACGCTCTGTTGGTTTCTTGCTCATTGATGGCTGTCTGCTAAAAAGAATTCCTCTCACTTGCCTGCATCTTTCAGGAAAAAATCAAAAGGGAAGGAGGAAGAAAAGGCTGACTAGCAAAAAGCTGGATGAGTTTCTCAGAGCACCTCAGGCTTTAAATATAACTCATGAAAGGTAATGCACTGATCAACATTAGAACTGGGTTAGTAGTGCTTCCAAGCTCCTGTGTCTGTGTTTTGGATTTAGCCCAATTCTGTGGGGTTTAGAAACAGAGCCAGCCAGTCCCATCTCACCTAAACCTTCCTTTAGGTGGTCTAGAATCCCCTGTACCTGGGTAAGAGATGAGCTGACCTGGAGAACAAGAGAAAAGGTTGTCTGGACATGCCATAACACACACAGACACATCACAGAATTTGGACTCAATCATTGTGATTAAACATCACTTTTAGTCAATTATTCTGGACTGCAGCACTCCCAAGGCAGTGCTGCTCTTGAAGATGACACCAGTGAAGAAACAGCAATTTAATCACTACTATAGATTATTATTATCTTAATTTTAAAAGGGAAGATTTCATGCTTCAGGCAATCCTTTTTGCTCAGGGGAAGGTTAAAAATCCTTGGGATTGCTCCTGACTTCTCCTATTTTCTTCTCAAGTTACCATGATCTCATCTTTTTGGTTTTGATCACAGTTTCTCTAAAGACTGATTTCATACAGAGCCTGGGACAATCGACTTCTTATAATTTCCTTCTAGGAATAAACAACCAAAAGACTTTTGCAAATAGTTTGTTGAATGGGCTCCCATCTCATCCTGCACAGGTTTGAAGTGTTGAATTACAGATTTTTACCTACAGTCATTGATTTTACCTCTTTTTTTGAAGAGATGGTGTCCTAGCTTTTGTTTAATCTTGGCCTTGCTAAGCAATGTGATGTTGCAATGCCTTGGTTTACACATTTTAAATTTAGGGATTATAATTATAGTAATCTATGACCTCTTTCTCTCCTGGGGAAACCAGAAAATTAATTAATGAATGTACTTGCAACTGCCCTCTGAGAAAGAAGAAGACTGCTGGTTCTGACTATATAGTTAGAGAGGCCCCAGGAAGTGAGAGCTTAATTTTCAAGTGGTAGCCAGCTATTAACATGAGGATTTCATAGAGCTTGGTTTTAAAATACGTATTTTGGACACCTGTCTTTTCAAAAGAGCCTGCCAAAGAATTTTTAGCAGAAAAACAATGAGAAATGGCTGTCAAATGAACCTGTATGTCATTAAAAAGAGAGGAAATTTAACGCTATGACTCATACATGGAGCTGAAATAGTCTGTCACAGCAGCCCAGGGCAAGTGTCTCTTATTCCTGGCAGTACAAAGCCCAGCTGATTGATCCTAAAGCCTTCTGAATTCAGCAGAAAGACTCCCAGGCTACCTCAGACTAATTAGTTCTTCTCTTGGTCTGAATATTGTCAGTCACAAGAGGTTTTGAATAACAGGACTTAGAATTGCATGCAGGGATAGTGAAACACTGAATTTTCCTGACCCACCTGAAATATCCTGACATCCTACAGCAACGCTGACTACAGCTACAGCAAGGGGTTGCATAAATTATAAGTTTATCAAAGGTGAGAGCAGTACAGGATGTGACTCTTTGTGTTAATGTCACAGCAGGGAAAGCTGCCAGAATGGTGGGAATTATGCTAATATATGGGAAAATTTCAGGATTTTCCTTACTCTAAAAGTTTCTTAATGCCTGAAGGGAGCCTGAAAACTCTTTGTGAGAAGCCTGCCAGGAAACCAAGTCCCAGAGCATTGTTTTGGGTCTCTGATGCCTCCAGTGCAATCTGTGGCTTTCTCTGGCCCCTGCTGCAATGCCAAAGCCACGGCCAAGGCTCGGGCACGAGGCTGCAAAATCCCAGAGTGCATAAAACACTCAACTGCAGCTCAACATCATGGGCTGCCTGCTGGGAACAAGGGAATTCAGCCACCCTGTGCCTCAGCCTCTTACATCCTGCTCTGTCTCTTTATCCCTTTGCCCTCTCTGTCTTGGTCACTGGCATGTGGAGACAATGACAATTTCTAATTTTTGTTTGGTAGCTGCTGCTTTTCATTTCCTCTTCCCCACAGGATGTTTGCATGAAGCCAATAGATCCACAAACATGTGAGGGGGTAAGGGTTTGAAGCAGGTTTGATTTACCACAAGGTCAAGGATCCTCACTACAACTTTTGAAGGCAGCAGGGTTGGTTTTTGGGTTTTTTTTGTTTGTTTTTTTTTTTTTTTGCAGAAGGTGCTCCCTGTCTTGCATCTCCGCTTTGTTATTGTCAGGTTATAATGTTACTTTGCATTTTTACCACCTTTTATACAATCTGTGGGCTGAGTTCCCAGCAGTGAAAAACATGAACCTCAACTAAAGTCAGGATAATAAAGGCAATGCACATTAAATACATCTACTTTATTAGACATTATTTAGTATCAATTTTTTTGTTATCACTTTGCAATTTACCATTATTACTGTTATTTATTATCAGACTTGTTTCCTCAGACATTATGAATCCTCCTTACATAAATGGATTTGGACATACATTACACCCCCTAGGCAGCAAGATGAAAATATGAAGAAGCTTAGATGATATTTTCAAGGCACCTAATTAGTTCACATCCAAAAAGCTGTGATACAATGGATCTGTTGTGCATCTTTGACTGATAGAGAGCCAGTGCCAGACTGGGGATAATGACCAGGACCCATCTGGTGCACAGGGAGGTGGCAGCAGGCTGGAGATGCCTCGTGATGGAGCGACTGTCAGAGGTTATGGTGATGCAAAATCTCCTCTTACATCAGTGGCTGATGTGGGGTTCAGGTGCACAAATCCCTCATGGAAAGCATGAAATTTAACCTGCCAAACCTCACTGGTCAAAACTTTCTTTTCAGGAGTTTTCTCTGGCTGTAACTCAAGGCAGGAGGATGAATTGTGGCACCAGCTTTTGTATCTGGCTTGGATGTGATGGATTTGGGCAGGGGGATAGGAGGGAGATGTTTGAAAATCAAGACTTTCTGCACATTTCTCAACAAGTCCAAGAAAGGGCTGGAAGGAGTCTCTGAGCAGGTGCTACTCTCTCCACTCTATCACTCTGCCCTCTGGAGAGAAGGAGATCATCACTTTTAAGCTGCTGGGCTCATTTTCCATGGATTGGAAGGGGGGAACATTTTCTCTGTCTACAGCCAAGAACCAATGACTGCCCACTGAGGTATGGCCTAATTTTCCACCCTGCTACCTGCCTCAATCACTCAGACATCATGGATACGTGGAAATACTTCCATGGTGTTAGAACATGATGGATGTCATGGTTAGCAAGTCTTCATTTTCGTGGGTAATGAGCAGAAGAAGGCTCTACATAATTCTGCCTCCCTGGAACAATGGTGACGAGCTGAGACATACCTAAATAATGTTCTTTCATAATGTTGTTATTTAGCAAGAATCGATGTTCACACCTTTTTATTTCTCTTTCAGACACAAATGAACACAGTATGTGCAATTAATATAGTTAAACTGAAAAAGAGCCCAGTATTGATTAGCCAGCTTTCCATTACACTCCACAGCATCAGTCAATCTCTCCCAGACACCAGGAGAAAACTAATGGGCTTTTATTCATGCCAGCCTAAGAAATCCCCATGGAAAACTTTTTCAACCCAAACCAGTAAATCTTAGGAATTTTGTTTCATTCCACTAGCAAATATCTTCACTTCCTGGACTATAAGTGAGAGTCACATCCCAAATGTTCGTGGCATTTTTCAGAAGTGTTTGGTTCCCAGCAGCCTGGCAGCATTGCTGGAGTTTTGGGGTCATTTTATGTGTTTTGAGGTGTGTTGTATATAAAACCCAGGTCTGATTCCAGTTTCGTTTCCCCAGGTCGAATTCCAGTCTCATTTTCTGTTCAAGCTGCTAGAACCCAAGCTCTCTGCTTTTTGTCTCTCTGTGATCTAAATCCTCAGATTGAAATGCTCAGGTCAGAGACAGGGCTGAGTTGGTTCCAGATGGAAAGTGAGACAAATTACAACACAGATGTATCTAAAAAGATGCTCTGAGCTCTCTCTCATCTCTGACCTGCTGCTGGCTTTGCTTGTTTGGACGTCAGCATTGGGCATAATTACAGCTGTCATCCTACAGCAGTTTCATGGGGGAAGAGAGGGCTTTGGGAAGGAATTGTTGTGCAGACCTGCTGATTGCTGGTTTGCAGGAGAGCTCAGTCCAACTGACAAGTGACAAAATGCCAAAGGTTTCAAAGGACATAATAGAATTCTAGTTTCACAACAGAAACAGATGTAGTCACTTAGGCTGAAAATATCACACAATTTTTCATAGAATATCCTGAAGTGGAAGGGACTCAGAAGGATCAGTGAGTCCAACTCCTGGCACCACACAACTGGAAAGTTAAATACTGTAGCCAAGACTTTGGCCCAAACATTTCTTGAAAATTGACAGGCTGGAAGTCATGACCGCATTCCTATGGAGCTTGTTCCAGTGCTTGACCAAGAGCTCAGTGAAGACCTTTGTCCTAATATTCAATCTGAACTTCCCCTGACACATCTTTTAGCCATTCCCTCACATGCTATCACTTAAGAAATCAGCACCTTTCCCTCTCCTGCCTCTTATAAGAAAATTCTATGAAGCAATAAGTTCACCCTTCCAGTTATTTTTAATTTTTTTTATTGCTACTATAATAACTAAACTTTGTTAAATTTGCAAAAAATATATTTTCTTAAAATCACTTATAAAAACAAGGATAAAACCCTGAATATAAGTTTATTTCAGTGAAAAATAAATCAAATAGCCATGGCTTTCAAGAATTTTTTGCAGATTTTGGCTCATAGATTCTAAGACCCCATGCCTAAAGATGAATACTGGGGATACCATTAAAAATGCAGGGTATTTTGAGTTTCAGTTTCTATTTTGCCATGTGATTTATATTTAAGACCTCTTTAGAGGCATACAACCTCTAGTGGAAAATGTTCAGGCATCCTCAAAACAAAATGGGTTGAAAAACAGTGCAAACAGCATAGGAAATATGTCTTGAAGTGATATACTCCATAGAAGGCCTCTGTGGATTTAAGAAATCCCATAAATGTACTTTAACACATTACAAAGAAACTAAAATGTAAAGACCCAGTCCAAACTCCCCCTGCTCATGCTGAATTTACTAGCTAAATGAGTGGTTTAGTGAAGATTTACGATCTCAATATTGTCTGGAATTCATGGGTTTCCCATAGATTTTGTTACTCTGTGTTCCTCAGATGCTACACTTCCATTTCTAGAATGATGAAAGCCCTTTATTTCTGTTTGCCCAAAAACAGATGTGGAGAGGGAAAGCTGCCCGGATTTGTAAAACAATAATTTTGGAGGACAAAATTTACTTTTCCTAAATACGTAGACGGAAAGGATGAAGAGAGCAGGTGCCACAGGACCTTGTGAAGCTTCACCTGAAAAATCAGTCCAGTTTGCTTGGTCAGTGTCCCACATGGTAGCAAATGTAAACATGGGAGTGGAGATGAAGCTGAAATATGATTTGGGTAAATGTGATCCATCCATATCTGTCTCATATTCAGGCATCCAGATGCCAGAAACCAGCATAAATTTATGAGGCTGCCAAAGAGACAACATAGCACTTATTTTCCATCTTAGATCAGCCAGAATATGTGCATTGTCAGCATGGTGCCAAGTTCCTTCTCCTAGCCCATGAATGTAGGGATAGGGTTACAGGTCATCAGATGCTTGAATTTCCCCATCCATGGGATCTCTGCATGGGAGGCACAGAGTGGGAAGGAGGAAGAAACTCTGTGTTGTTTTTCTGGGGTCACACCTTCTAACCATTCTTGATGGCTGAGACAAAAAGTCTCTTCCATGACATAGGATCACAGAATCACAGAATGGTTTGGGTTGTCAGGGACCTTAAATTTCATCAAACCCCCTGCCATGGGCAGGGACACCTTCCACTATCCAGGCTGCTTCAAGCCCTGTCCAGTCTGGGCTTGAACACTTCCAGGGACTGGCCATCTCCAACTTCTCTGGAAAATTTGTGCCAGGGCTTTACCACCCTCATGAATGTTTTCCTAATACCTAATCTAAACCTACTTTCTTTCAGTTTGAAGCCATTTCCCCTTGTCCTGTAACTTCAGGCTCATTAAATAGTGTCTTTCCATCATTCTTTTAGGCTCCCTTCAGGTACTTAAAGGCCACAATCAGGTTACCAGAAAGCCTTCTGTTCTCCAGGCTGAGCAATCCCAGTTCTCTCAGCCTTTCCTCCAGGTGCTCCATCCAACAGATCCATGTTCTCCCAGTGCACGTCACAGCCAAGGAAGATGGAGAAGCTGATGAGGGTCAAGCACTTTCAAAAAATCCCAGACAAAGAGATCCAGGTTTAGTTTATGAGATTTCACAGGACAAAAAGTACAAGGCAATGAGGCAACAAGGCCTCAACAATATCTCACCAACAGACATTGCAAACTCATCAGTCCTGCTTCTGCCACTCACCCAAAAGAATGGGAACCATTATTCCTAATTACACAAGAGCTGAAACACAGTTAATCAATTTACTTTGAGATACAGGGCTTGTTCCTGGGTGTAGAGAATTAATTTTCTTACAGAAATGCCTGGGAAAGTAGAAGATTGGTTCTGGTTGATTTATGGTGTCAGCATTTTTTTATTATTATTTCACGAACAACATCCATTTAATCACAAATCATCTAGAAATTGAATACAAAAGGAAACCTTTCATTATTCATAGATAGTATCTTCCCCAATCACTGATTTGTTTGGTTAATAATAACTATAATAAAAAAAACCTGCTCAGGATACCCTCATAGAGTATCTTATTTCTTTCCTTTTCTATTTTAATACCTAAAGGGATGCAGAAGATGAGCTAAAATTTTCCTCTGCTGCTCTTAGATGGAGGATAGAAATAAAGTTTTTTTTTTTTTTCAGATTATCTTTGCCTCTACATGTGGCAGTTCGATTTTGTGTGTTAAGATACAGTGTTACAAGAGTGAAAAAGTTTCTGGTCTCTGCAGTGCAACCACTGCTCATGGTCTTGTTGCTGCTGCTTGTGCACAACTCGTGCCAAGGCTGACCTAGGACCACCACAGGAGTAATTAAGAATTTTATGTCTGAACTTTGACAACAATTTCTCAGTAAAATACTGACACATGTCAATCTGAATTTTAATAAGTTTTCAGTGTCTTGTTGTCAAAGCCTGAAAATGTGAAAGGGAAAAATTATTTAATTATTCTGCAATTTCTGGCAGGAGTCACTGATGGCTCTAGATTATTTGTCCAAGCCAAAATTTTCCAGAAAAAAAAGAAAAATTATAAAGAATTATCCTACATAAAAATTCTACCTCTAGGGAAGTAAAATAAGAGCTAAAAGATGTCTTTGGTTCCCAGGACTTAGAGAATTATCTTCAAATACTAATGATGACTAGTTTCTCCATGCACATAGTGCACATAGTAATCCTCAACTTTCTGCTTGGGATGCTGGAAAAGTTGGTTTGCTAATGCTTGTAAAGTCCTTTAAAATCTTCAGCCATAAGAAGAGTAAAATGTAGCAATTACTTTTTAATGAATTAGAAATAATGAGCAGCAGATCTCAATGATTTTTTCTTTTCTTCCAAGAATGTTTCCTCCTTAATTATGTATTTAATCCCCTCTATATACCTACCTAGATCTGTTTTTCTTAACATCCACATCACCATTTTGTCTTGGCACTGATGCAGAGACCAGAGTTTACTTGTTTCTTTCCCTGACAACTTCTTTAGCTCATTAGTATCGATTTAAGAAGTATTGAAGATAAATTAAGAAGTGGAGTCAGCAAGCAATAAGGTGCCTCTAAGGGTTTCAGGCCATGAGATGAACTACCTGCAGGGATGTTTCATGAGCTCCTTTTGCAGGAACTGCTAAATTTCCCCAGGTATCTTCTGTAAAGGGCAGAATTTATCCACTGCAAGCAGAAACAGCTCAGTGAGCTGGTCCATTTGAGGCACACCCCGCCTGAACTCTGGTTTCAGTGACCACCACTGCTCATACAGATCCAGCAAGATCAGAGACTTGTGAGCTTTGCCCTTTGAGCATTACAGATGAGCTTAAAGCAGCATTCAGTGCACAATTTCTGCAATAGTAATAAGTGCAGAGCATTAAATTATTTCCTGAGGTGAATTTATAGAGTGCTATTGATTCCATATGTATTCTAAAATCTATTCTTAATTCCTAAGGACTCCTTAATTCTCTTGCTTCATGGCAAACTTCCTATGGAGAGATGCAGTGCCAGGTTTTGCAGCAACATAGTGAGAAAAAACAAGAATTAACCTGACCAAGAATTAACCTGAACCTTAACCTTAACACAGTGCTTTACATCACCAGCTTCTTAGAGAAGGCTTAAAACCAAGGTGTTTTTTTTTGTGCTGTGTATACCTGTGGTGCTATAACAAGAAATAAAGGTTGTAATAACAGTAATTAAGGATTATAAGTAATTGATATAACTGCAATTTTTTCGTAATAGCAGTTCCTATTCACTGCAGAAACTTCTCTAGGACAATTATGTTTATGTAAGACCATGATCTGATGGGTAGGAATGTTATTCTGATTCAAATACAGTTCTTATCCTCAAATATCCTATGACTGTGCCGTCAAGAAAACAAATGACCACTGTACAGGCTGACATTGAAGAGATATGTATATGCTAGGCAAAAAAAATACATCTTATTCTTGCACTGATAGGTATAAAAATATAGATCTACTATTCTAAAAAACTTGCTTTAGATACTGTAGTAATTTAAAAACTTCAGTCCAACTCTACTGAGAGCTCTGCAGCTGTACTTTCCTCATGTTAGAAAAGTGTTCCACTTCATCTGTTGATACACAGCACAAGGACATTTTACTTGACCAAAACCAGAAATGGCTGTGGCTGAATTTTTCTAAAATTTAGTCAGCTTTGTGTAGTTTTCTTTGTATCCATTACTTTTAGTGTGCACCTGAAAACTCAGCATAATTTGCTTCCACACTGTGAGCAAAAATGCTTTCTCCAGACAACCTTTGGAGAATCACAGACACACAGAATGGGTCAGGCAGGAAGGGACCACAGTGGGGTCATCTGGTGTCACCTCCCTGCTCCAGCAGGGCACAGGCACAGGATTGTGTCCAGATGGCTCTGGAATATCTCCAGTGAGAGAGACTTCACACTCTGTCTGGACAATCAGTTCAGCACACATTAAAGAAGTTCTGCCTCATGTCCAGGTGGAACTTCTTGGAGATCAGTTCCTGCCTCTTCCTCTGGTGCCATTGCTGGGCCCCACAGAGCAGAGCCTGGGGCCCTGCTCGGAGCCCTCCCTGCAGACACTGACAGACAGGGATAAGGTCTCCTCTCAGTTTTCTCTTCTCAGGGATCAACAAGCCCAGCACAGTCAACCTTTCCTTGTAAGACAGATGCTCCAGTCCCTTCTTCACCATCACAGTCCTTCCCTGGATCTGCTCCAGGAGCTCCACACCTCCCTTCTCCTGAGGAAACCAGAACTGGACCCAGCACTCCAGATGTGCCTCACCAGGACTGAGCAGAGGGGCAGGATTGTCGCTATTGGACATGAAATGAGTACACAGAAGCTTGGTAATTTCAAAAGAGAAAAAGACTCAGTTGTACTCAAACATCTGGTGTTTATAGAATTCCAAAGGTGACCATGGATTGGAGGATAGAATTACCACCTCTCCAACCACACTGGTCCAAAGATCAATCAATCATTTCTCTCCACCCACAGAGAAATATGTGAATTATTCTATTTATACATGAAATTGTGTGGGAACTCTGACTCTCAGATATGTAAACATTATCAGAAGGCTAATAAAGTTTTATGAGAACTTTAAAATTTTCAAAAGAACTATAAAAAAAAACCTTAACACTTTTAAAAATCAGGGCTACATCTCACGCTTTTTCTGTTAAAAAAGAAAAGAGAAAAAAAGAAAATGAACAATGTTGAAAAGGAAAATTTAATACAGGATCACCTCCCTCAAGCTGCTGGCCATGCTTTTCCCAATGCAGCCCAGGATCCCACTGGCTTCCTGGCCCCAGGTCACACTGTTGGTCATGGGCATCTTGTTGCCCACCACGACCACCAGGTCTTTCCCATGGAGTTGTCTCCAGCAGCCTGTGCTGGTGCAGGGCCTTATCAGGTGTAAAAACCTTTAGGGAAGACTAAAAGAAAATTGGAGACCACTCTTGCCCTTAGGTGTTCATGGGCAGGCTGCGCTCTTTGGGGCACTCTTTAGGTGTCTTGGAGGCCATTCATGAAAGCAGGAAGTCTGTCTGGGGTAAATCAGGCTGTCTTTCAATACAAATAAAGGAAATTTGGAGTTGATTTGATAGAGCAAGGTCATCTGCGACCACTCCTCAGGTGACAGAAAGGTCAGGGAGTATGTGCAACCTGGACATGGACACACTTCCTCATCTGCCGCCTGAACAAGTCTGGACAATGCAATCTTACTTAGATTTTTGTGAAAGAGACAGAAAATAACATTTTTTTCCTTCCTTTTGGTTGGGATTTGGAAGAATGACTACTGAAAGGAGGGAGAGGGAACACACTGACAGAAGGATCTAGTGATAAATGTGTTGATGGGATGAAGGAGTTCCTAAGATAGCATGTGTTAGATGCATTTTAGTTTTGTACAGCAAAATCAGCAACGTTTAAGAGGCAATTTTCAGTGTCATTTCCTTTCCAGAGCTTTTCTTCTTTGACTTTTTTTTTAATGCTTCCTAAACTACCTGATTTGAAACGTTGGCAAGAAATTCCAAATGCATCAAATGAGCTATATTTCCATAATAAATGAGGTTCTTCTTTCTCATGGTCATAGATATAAGCATTGTGAGACTTTTCCTCTCTGGATTTAGCAGTGGGTTTTGGGGAAAAAAAAGGAAAGGAAAAACCAGCAAGTGTAGTCACAGCCTTAGCTTTAACTGCAGGCAGAGCTCTGCTGTCTCTGGGTCTATTAAGTAGGATTACCTGTTTTTCAAAGGACTTGAGAGGAGTTTTTTAATGTGCCCTACATTAAGAAAGATCCATAGGTGTTGGTACTGTAACCATGAGGATCCTGCAATGGTGATTTCTGCATTAATGCAATATACAGGTAAAGAATCTTCCCAGAGCCACAACTGAAACAAAACAAGTAATTATTTTATTGAATCAATAAAAAATTTTGGCCCTTAATAATTGCCTCCATGTGCTAATTCAGCATCCTTCTGAAGGCTGTAGGAAGGCTGATTCAGTGGTTTAAACGACAAGCAGATGCTCCAGAGAATGGGATTTTACTGCACCCCAAAATTCCGTGTCCTTGGGCAAGTCATTCAGGAGAGTTCAAACTTTCACTTTCAGGCATTGGAACAGGGAAGTGGTGGAGTCACCATCCCTGGAAATGTTCCAAAGGTCTGTGGATGTGGCACCTGGGGACGTGATTTAGCAGTGAACACGGTGCTGCTGGAATGGTGGAATCCGATGATCTTGGAGTCTTTTCCAGCCTTAACAATTCCATGCCTGTTATGCAAGTATCTGTGGGAATAAATCACACGGGACTCCATTTTCTGCATGGTGGAAAAATGCCTATTTTTTAGTCACGTAACTCCTTTTATACAGTCTTACAAACCTCATGTGTCGGAGTCCAGGGAATCCCTCTGGCTATCTCAAGACCCTGGCAGGGGGCTTGGAGACCTTGGCAAGAAGTCAAAAACATTTGTGGCTTCAATTTTAGTCTCTGGAAAAAACTGCCAATTTTGTATGAGGAATTACAAGCCACAACGGTTTTAGTAGTGTGACGTGAACTAACACAGGGTGGAAAAGTAGAATTTTGGGGCTTTTTAGAATAGGGTTCAAGGGAGTACAAGATGGAGGAATTTGGGCATATCCTAGCCTTCTTTTCCTTCTTCTTGTCCTCCATATCTCGGTGTGATGGTGGCACTTTTCTATTGGTTCAAGGTAGAGATTCACAGTCTAACATAAGTGGTGGGAATTGGTGAAGAAATAGTAAACATGCACACCTAGTTTTGAGTATATAATGTGGGAGCTGCCCAAGGCTTGAGGGCAAAATGGTGGACTTGCTGGGCAGAGCTCGGCAGGTCAGAGAAAGAATGTTTAGATAAGAAATAAACAACCTTGAAAACGCAATCAGAATCATTCCAGGCTCCTTCTTTGGCTGTGTCAGGCTAGGGAAGAAAAGACTGTTTACAATCTCTTGGGGTCACCCTGACCCAGAGAACCCCGAAATAATTGACACTCATGTGGGACTCCAATTGGTTAGTGGTTTTTCTTGCCAATTACTTTTATTGGTTCATACCAAGTTGTTATTCTGTATTGATTGGTCACCCAAACTCTTGGTGTGTATGTGCAGGGAAGTTGTTTGTGAAAGATAGTTTTCATTTTTCTATCTAACAGTGTAAAAACAGTTCATACAGGTGCAAGTGGTTTTTTTTTTTTTTTTTCCAGGAATAGATTCTTATACTAATGAATTGCTTACAACAGGATTGCTTTCATATGTGAACTTGGAAAATGCTAGCTTTGACAAGGCCAGCCACTCATTCCAGGAGAGCAGGCCTGATTTTATGAAGCCTTTCTTTATGTTTTTTCTACCTTTCTGCAACAATTATCCTCATTAGTATCTGTGTTGCCTTTATATGCATTAAAGGGATATTTTAAGATCAAATAGGGATATAAATGTTCTGCTTCATATGGCTGCTGTAAGAATAAAGACATTTAAAAGGTGGTAGAGATCAGCTGCTGTTATGACAGAGGCTGGAGGTATCTCCTTGGTCAAGCAAACCCAAGTTCCAGTAAAAATCCAGTGTTCACTTTAACTACAGTTTTAGCAGGCCTGCAACAACTGGAAGCAGATGTTTCCCTTCAGGTTTAAATTAAAAAAAAAAAAAAAAAAAAAAGCAACTTTATTTTAAGCATTGCTTTAGTCAGGGTGAGATAGCCTTGGAACGTTGTGATAAAACTGTTGAATCAAAAATATTGAAGTGGTCTAAAAAAACTGCATTGCTTTGTAAGCTTAGGGTAGCTCCAGACATCCTGTGGGTTAATAGTGTAAATTTACAGAAATTTACAGAGGGGCGGGAAGGGAAGGGAAGGGAAGGGAAGGGAAGGGAAGGGAAGGGAAGGGAAGGGAAGGGAAGGGAAGGGAAGGGAAGGGAAGGGAAGGGAAGGGAAGGGAAGGGAAGGGAAGGGAAGGGAAGGGAAGGGAAGGGAAGGGAAGGGAAGGGAAGGGAAGGGAAGGGAAGGGAAGGGAAGGGAAGGGAAGGGAAGGGAAGGGAAGGGAAGGGAAGGGAAGGGAAGGGAAGGGAAGGGAAGGGAAGGGAAGGGAAGGGAAGGGAAGGGAAGGGAAGGGAAGGGAAGGGAAGGGAAGGGAAGGGAAGGGAAGGGAAGGGAAGGGAAGGGAAGGGAAGGGAAGGGAAGGGAAGGGAAGGGAAGGGAAGGGAAGGGAAGGGAAGGGAAGGGAAGGGAAGGGAAGGGAAGGGAAAGTTCCCTCTGCTGTTCTGTATTTGGAAGGTTTTGCTATCCTCTTATTTAGGGAGGACTCTTGCTAAGTGAAATGTGTGTGTCTAGGTGATAAATACATATTTTTCTAGAAGTGCATTCAATCATGCTTTATATTTCCAGCATTACCTCCCAATCCCTGTCATGGACCACCACCTCTGACTCCTACGGAGCACTGGCCATTCACTATTTTCTAACAATCTCCTGCTGTCCCATGTCCTGCTGCAGAGCTGATGCCTCAGTTTTTGTTCTAGCTGATTAACTCTTGCTCTACTATGAGTGCTATTTTTGTAAGGCCATGGAAATCAAGAAATCACAGCCCTCATTTTGCAGTCAAAAATGGAAGTGCATTACCTGCAATTTCCCAAGCATTTCATTTCCTTGGAAGATTTATTTGTAAACAAACAAGAGCTTTATTGTTGCCTGCTGCAGACACACCATAAATTAGTTTTTTCCACACTGAAATGCAGTAGCATAAAATTCTCACTTGAGGAAAGTACTAACTGGCATTATGGCATTACTTTGTTAATTATGTTGGCACATATACTGCTGCTCTTAAAATTATTCCTGTACACTAGAAACACTTCGTACCTAATGATTTCCTGAACTTCTTGTATGGTATTTTGCGTTTAATCCAATTTAAATCATTGTCAAAGTGAGGAATGCAAAGAAGATGCAATGTTGAAAGCAACATGACTCCTGAGCCAGTGAGTCGTGGTCACAGGAACTACCACAGTAAAGATTAATTTTAATATGTTGGATTTGGCTTTGACATGTTTGACAAGATTCTGAGTCATTCTTATCAGTCTGACTTGTCGTTTTTAGGCAGATTAGATTTCCCACATGCTCCTCGTCTCCAGCCAGTTCTCAGTCATTACATTTTTGGTTGTTGGTTGCCAGTGGTATGTAATAAGACAATGAACTTGGAAGGCTATGATGATAAACTTTATTTAGGTGGTTGTTTAGGACAAGAAGGTCCATCATTAATCCATGACATAAATTATATATACCCCAATCCTTATCTTTGTTTGACTGCAACATTTCTAATGGAAAACTGCTTGATTGACACAGTGATCTTCCCAGATTTCTTCTGTGCTGTTTACAGCAACAGCCCTGTTACTGCATGCCAAACATCTTACAAAATCAATTTATGATATTTTACCATCCCACTCTGAATGGAGCTTTTCAAAATTGCAAGAAGTGTCAAGACATCTATTATGTAATCACCACATAAGTTTTCCCTGAGCTTGAGCTCAAAAAGTTCCATGAAAATCTGTTTACAACATGCAGGAGAGACCCAGACTCTCTTGAAATTCAAATTCAGCACTTCAGTTCCTGCCTTCTGGAGATACTCAGCGATGAGTCTTTCACTTATAAGCATTAAGGACTTTGTATTTACTCCTTTAGTCTTCATAAGTATTAAGTGGACAGAAAAAGTTTCCAGATTTGTCTCTTGAGGAGCAGCCTCTTGCCAAAGCACTTTCTCTCCAGCTGGAAGGAGCGTTCCTCAGCCCTGCAAAGAGCAAATCCAGTGGGAGCCATCCCAGCTCTCCTGGATAAACATGCAAACATGGGATGCAAAAAGGAACATCTGCTAAGAGGGAGATAGAAAAGAGGAAAACCAAAGCACAGAAGTGTATTTTCAATTCTTCACCACTGCTTTTCAGGTGTGTTACTCAGTGTTACCTGGAGAACTGCCATGGCACAAACCCTGTCACTATAACATGGCTGGTTTGACTTTTACAATTTGTCCAGTGAAAGAAAGAATGACAATAATGCTGGAGGCAAAGTGCATGATAATTGTCCCAGTGACCATTTCCATGCTCATGCACAGCTGCTTGTTTCAGGGTAGCTGCCAGGAATTCCTCATCCCACACGTTTGTTTGCTCAGATTTTTCACTTTCCTTTTATTTCCACCAAATCAATCATTATTAACCACTGACAGTTCTGCTGGGATGTGGGATAGACAATGTGCTCTAAGACACCTTCACAGAGGTTGGAAGAAGGAATTTTAAATCATGCCTTACACCTTCATTATCCCACTTACATGCAGATTGCAGGTTTTTTGTCCATGACCTTGACAGAGATGGGGAAGAATCTCTGTGTTATCACTTGTGAAATGGGTCTTCTTTCTCTGCAGTGTAAGCATATCATTACTTTTAATACATTAATTTTATGCCCACAGTTCCTACGTTGTGCTATCACTTCTCATTTTTTTCTAGCATCATAATGTTTTTCTCTCACAACTTTCTAGGAGCTTTAAACTATTTTTAAATTGCTGTCTATTTTATTTTAACTGCGATCTACCATCCCTTTTATAGTTCCTTGCTATATTTCCCTCTGGTTTTACTTCATCTTCTAATTTCATTTTCCCTGGCTTCATTATTTTTATGTTGGCTCTTTGAAGATTGTTTTCCCACACGTAGCTCTTTTGTTCCATGTACCACTGAATTGCTATTTACTCTTTGAAACAGAAATTTGGATGCCTCCCTCTAGCTGGTGGTCACATCTCATATATAATGTGTTATCATGGATTGTAAAAGAGTCCACCTCAGTGATGATTATTTTTTTTAACAGTGGCTCACTCTGGGAAGATGCTGAGTGTACACAAAGAACAGGAGCTGAGTTCCCCTCAAAGCTGATAAGAGTTTGCTGTGACAAAGCCTTTGTGCTTTAGCTGGAGCAGTGATAGAGATCATTTCCAGCAGAAGGATTTTCTCTGGGATTATGACTACACAGGTACTCAACCCATCCTTGAACTTTAAAAAGTGCTTAACACTTGGTTTCCAGATTGCTTAAACCTTAACCTGACATATGAGATCTCACCCTCCAGGAATTTGGGGGCAGCAGTTAAGACCAGACACCAACACTTGAAGCAGTGCTAAAAACAGCCCAGATACAATGTGTAAGCAGGAATTTCTCCTTTTCTGTCTATATTGAGGTGAAAAATGAACAGGCAAGTAACTTTTGCTCTATTGTAAGAGGTTTCCAGTTTCTTTGTGTTTGTTTTTTCCCAATGACCAGTGAATGAATTGTGTACAGAGCACTGTGTCATAAAAGCTTAGTATGTGCTCTGCAGAAGGGCTGCAAATTAAAATTTCTGCTGTGTATTTTCTTTTGAGGACATTTAAGGAAACCATTAATTCAATGGGCAACTAAATTCCTGCCTTCTACCTCCCCTTCATGAACTAAAGCCTGGACAATGAAAGTACAGATTGCCCTTTTTCTTCCCTCATTTCCTTGACACGGCTGTCATTGTAGTACAGATAAACAAAAAATATTATTAAAATAGTAATTTCACAGAATTTAATCCATGTTTAGCAGGAAACCTGGAGTTCTCTTTGTTTCTTCCTTTACTCCCTCACTTCTCTTTTCCTTCTTAAAACTTTGTGGTTTATCAGTGTGAAGTTCAGCAGCAGCATCTTTAAAAGATTGAATGGAGAATCAGCAGCATCTTGACATGGAGATGGGATGGGAAGGGAGAAGAAGACCAGAGGAGAAATATACAGGTTATTAATTCCAGAAGTTCTTGTGCCATAACTATTGTTTCATCATTGGAATTCTGAATACAAGGCTTGTGATTTTGATCTTGGACAGAGAGAGTGAATTTCACAGAGGTATGGACACAACCACAGACTTGCTTTTGGGGCAAAGCCAAATCCAGGAGTGTAAAATAAAGTGAATTCGGACCAAAAAAAAAAATATCCTCTGGAATCACTCCATGTAACATTTTGCAACCTCATTCTCTTTCCGTTGAACTCTATCTGCCTTACTCTATATTTGTCTTGTCAGTTAAAGAACTTCATCTATAGTGAAAGTTGTCTTGGCAGCAGGAGGATGTTTTGCATTCAAGACTATTTAGTTCTGCAGAACTCAGGATGTTTTCAGGGATTTTACTTGATGAGATAAAAATAGGAATCAAAGCTGAGCTCATCCTTTTACTTTCTGATCTGAGAATGAAACAAAAAAAAAAAGAAAAAAGGAGAAAAGAAACCTCAGAAAGTGGCAGTTTCCTCTTGTCCTACCATTTGTTGTCTGGGCCTGGCTGTCAAGGAATTGAAGGAGTGATAAGATCCTCCCTGAGCCTCCCTTCCTCCAGGCTGAGCTCCCCCACATCCCTCAGCTTCTCCTCACCAGACTCATGCTCCAGCTCCTTCCCCAAATCCATTCCCTTCTCTGGACCTCTCCAGCACCTCAGTGTCATTTCATGAGAGTAGCACAATCTCCTGGACAAGAAATCAGAAATACATTATAAAATTGACCATTGCTGCCAAAATACACCAGATTTATGGCACAGTTGTTATTATCATGGACACAATGTGTGTTGCTATGTGTGTTCAGTTGGGCCGTGTGGTGGATGCAGAGGTCCAATCTATTCCTGCATATCCAGACTAAGGAAATTGTTAGCTTTGATAAATTGAAAAGAAGGAATTTTCCCCACAGGTATTGTTCAGTCTCTCCTTTCTGGACTTTTCCAGTCCCCCATGAGCAGGTGGAGATCCTCTATGGTCTCCCACAACCATACAGAGACAAAGGGCGGAATTAAACTATCAACATTCACGTATCACTTCTCACAGCTAGTGATTCTTAGGAGTATTTAAACACATTTGGGTGATTTAGGAACATATTCACCTTGATATGCAAACTGGGGTTTTCTAAAGTCCCCTGCATCAGCAATCATAGAAATAGGAAATGGTTTGGGTTAGAAGATCATTCTTAAACATCATTTTGTTCCAACCTCCTGCCATGGGCAAGGAACCTTCCACTATCCCAGGCTGCTCCAAGCCCCATCCAACCTGGCATTGGGCACTTCCAGGGATGGGACATCCACAGCTCCTCTGGGCAATCCATGCCAGGGCCTCATCATTTCACAGGGAAGATCTCCTTCCTGATTATTTTAAACCTATTCTCAGTATACAGCTGATGTTTTCTCAGATCAAAGACCCACAAAGAACCCCAGAATTCCAAGCACAGGTTGGAAAGGACCACAGTGGCTCATCTGATCCAACCTCTCTGCTTAGGCAGGGTCACCCTAGAACAGGATTGCATCTGGAATATCACACAGAAGAAAAGATTTTGTTTAATTCTTCCAACATGTTTGCCAGAACCACTCATTAAAAAGTTGCCAAACAATCAACATGGCAGGCTGCCCTTCATTACCTGTTTGATTTCCTCTTATGAAACAATCAAGCAATTTTGCTGTGATTTCTTCTTCACCAGAGGGAAAAATAATAAAAGTAACTTAAACAACACTACTTTTTGCCTTCAAACTCAGGTTTAAAAAGACTTGAACATGCAGGCAGGAATTCCCCTGTTCCTAGATCAAGGCTTAATTATCTGGATTTTAAACATATTTTTTATTTACTAGTGCTGCCTGATAATTATTTTTCTGCTTTTTTTTTTCCCTCCCTGACTTTGTTTGATAAGGCTTTTACAGAGTCTTGGCATGCATAACTCTGTAAGTCCCATTTGTGAGGCAGCACATTCCTCTGCCTCTCTCTGCTCTGTCCCAGCTTGGAGCAGAACAGGAGTTCTGCAAACAATTTGCACTGTTTACAAACCACTGCACTTGGGAAGAGCTGTGCCTCCATTTGATAAATAAAGATGAGAGAGATGAAAAAATTATAATTAATTCATGCCTTGAGCCATCTATGAGTTAAGAAAGAAAGAAGTGTGAAAAGAGGCTCAAAAAGAGAAGCAGGTGCATTTGGAAGGTAAATAGTCTACTTTGGAAACAAATAATTTGGAGTTTTTGAAGAGATGGTTGAGAGCAGTTGATGATTTATGAGGTATGTTGGATCAATAAAAAATTCCCATGCTGAAGTTGGAGAGGTTAAAATTAAATAAATTATATAAATAAATAAAAAAAAAAGGGAAGGGAAGGGAAGAAGGGAAGGGAAGGGAAGGGAAGGGAAGGGAAGGGAAGGGAAGGGAAGGGAAGGGAAGGGAAGGGAAGGGAAGGGAAGGGAAGGGAAGGGAAGGGAAGGGAAGGGAAGGGAAGGGAAGGGAAGGGAAGGGAAGGGAAGGGAAGGGAAGGGAAGGGAAGGGAAGGGAAGGGAAGGGAAGGGAAGGGAAGGGAAGGGAAGGGAAGGGAAGGGAAGGGAAGGGAAGGGAAGGGAAGGGAAGGGAAGGGAAGGGAAGGGAAGGGAAGGGAAGGGAAGGGAAGGGAAGGGAAGGGAAGGGAAGGGAAGGGAAGGGAAGGGAAGGGAAGGGAAGGGAAGGGAAGGGAAGGGAAGGGAAGGGAAGGGAAGGGAAGGGAAGGGAAGGGAAGGGAAGGGAAGGGAAGGGAAGGGAAGGGAAGGGAAGGGAAGGGAAGGGAAGGGAAGGGAAGGGAAGGGAAGGGAAGGGAAGGGAAGGGAAGGGAAGGGAAGGGAAGGGAAGGGAAGGGAAGGGAAGGGAAGGGAAGGGAAGGGAAGGGAAGGGAAGGGAAGGATTAAGCCTTTGCAGGACTTTTCCCTGCCCCATATTTTAAGGAAAATTTGTATGAAAAATCAGAACCTGGCCCACATGGACTGCATGACATCTGGATCTCTGCTCTAGAAAGCTTCTGATATTGTTAACACAATATTTTTTACATTAACTTAGGTGATGATTTATCAGACAGTCTTTAAATCGGGTGTTTGGACCCTGGGAAGGGGACACTGGGGGGACAAGCCTTTGGCATTACAAGGACAGAGAAAGAATTGGGCCATAATCCAGTAGAACAGTATTTCAGCATGTGGTGACTTGCTATGAAGGAACTTCCAAACCCAGAGGTGTCTTCATTGTTTCTAATACCCTTCAGCAACACCATATAATAATGATTTTAAGTGCTCTTTAATAGTACCTCACTATGTAATCAGAAGCATAACTGATCTAATAGTGATGTTGAAAGTCACTCAAATGTTTATCTTAATTTTTGTAATGATCTGATAGAAAAAAAACATATTTTATCTGCTGCTTTATAGCATAGGGGTAGGCTGATAGTACAGGATGAAAGGTAATCATCCATATTCACTGGAATCTAATTGTGTACATGAAAATATAATAGAGAATAAGAAAATAGAATGGTATAATTGTTTTTGGGAGCACTTTTTTCCTTTCTTAACTCTAATTGATTATCAATCAACTTTCATATATTTTGTGGATTAATCAGAATTTCTAACAATAGTGTTGTGCCAATTCCAGGGTTCTTTTTTATTAATTAATTCCCAGAACGGCCTGACATTTTAATAAGAAGTTATCATCAGATGTGTCCAGGGAGGAGGGATGAAAGGAGGATTCTAGTTCAGTGGAACCATCAGCTACACTGAGACCTGCACACATTTACTAACCAGCAAATATTACTGTTTCTACCCTTCTGGTGTGTTTTATTAGATCTTCTTTTTCCTGAAATGAATCAAGCTCTCAGCTTCCTGAAGCAGAACAAGAATAAAATTTGAACTTGCTTTGGAAAAATGGAAACCCAATTCTGAGACATGGGAAAACTTTGGCACACAAAAATTTCAAGACAAAACCATCAAAGTTTGATATTATACCTGAGAATTTATTCCATTTTTTTTCCATAACCTAAATTATTTTTGAAGGACAGGTGAAGAATATTGACATCTTCACCATATGTGGAAAAAGGCTTTTCGTCACTATAGGTGCAGCACACAGGAAAGTTTTTGAAATTACAGACAGTGCATTTCTGGTAGATAAAAGGGCTGCATGGGGAAATGTTAACTACGTCTAAAAAAATCCTTGTAAAGCCATAGAAGAAACAGAGCAGCTGACAGAACACTTACATGGGCTCTTCAGAACACTACATTGCCAGCTGAAAGTTTATAGAGGTCACCATTTCTGAAAAATTAGGAAATCAATGGTCTACAGAGAAAGAAGCAAGCTGCCTTTTAAACTATTAGCTCCTGTATGAGAGAAAATGAAAAACATTTACTGAAAGTAAAAGAGTGGAAAGAGTGTTCTGGAGTTTACTCCATGGAGCCAAAATACATTTCTCTATTTTTTATTCTTCAGCTTCTCTTCACTTCAAATATCATTGCAAGATACCTCACAGGTCTGGTCTCTGTGGATTCTTAATTAGATGTCTGAAGAGATCTTTAGTTTAAGAGAAAAAAAAAACACCAACCAAACTTGCAGAAGGCATCCACCTCCTTCATAGCAGAAACCTTGAGATTATCTAATGAAGCTAAACATGAAATGAGCAATTTTAGAGTCCTGCAGCCAATAGATCCTGACCTGGGGTACTGCTAGATGGAAAACATCTGGCAAATTCAGAAGTGCAGGACAGATTTAGAAAGGTAACAGCTTGCAAAGGCTGGAGGTGAAGGGCAGAGTAAGGCTGGGAAAGGGGATGGGGAAAAGAGGTGGAGGAGAGGTGTAGAAAAAGGTGGTTTTGAAATGTGGGCTGATGAAGGGATTCTGTAGGGAA
The DNA here is from genome assembly GCF_048771995.1 of Taeniopygia guttata. Lineage (NCBI taxonomy): Eukaryota > Metazoa > Chordata > Aves > Passeriformes > Estrildidae > Taeniopygia > Taeniopygia guttata. The sequence goes on along the minus strand of NC_133026.1, from coordinate 148,616,027 downwards.
AGAGGAACACTTCTCTTGGATGGGGATGGCAGGACGTGAAATACCAAGCTTGAACTGAAGCAAGCAATGTTCCTCCAGGACATTTATGAATAAAGGCAGCACAAATAGCAATCAGGCAAAAACTGATGGATCTGGGAGTGAGCTGCTGTACTAGTGTGTGAAGACAAACACAAACTGAGTTTGATTTCTCAGAGGCTTCCCTCAAAACATCTCTGCACTGACAGAACATGGTGAAATGGCTTTCTGCAGAAAGAGGCTGGATTTAGACTGAGGATTAAGAAGAAATTTTTTTACTGTGAGTCTGGTCAGGCATTGGCGCATCCCAGAGAAGCTGGGAATTCCCCATCCCTGGAAGTGTTCAAGACCAGGCTGGATGGGGCCCTGAGCAATCTGATAGTGGAAAGTTCCTTTCACATGGCAGGGAACTGGAACTGGGTGATCCTTATGGCCCCTTCCAACCCAAACCATTCTAGGATGAAAAAATCCACAATGAATTAAAGCAACCAGAGAGAGCAATGACAACCCACTGTGCATTTTTCAGCACCAACAATTGCAGTAAATGCTGATGAAATTCTGGAAATTTTCAAGGATCTGCCTCTTAGAAAATGGCAAAATGAATCTGTTTTTTCAGAGTTATTCCTATGAGTGATTACCACAACTGCTGACTGACATCCCAGCCATCACAGGTCTCATCACACAAGTTCATAGTCCCATTTGACACCTAGCTGGGAATTGAAGTGAGCCAAGTTTGCCCATGGCCACACAGCCCGACAGTGCCAGCAGCACAAGAGAGCAGATTTCTTGAACTTCCAGCTCTATTATCTGAAGTGATTTAAAGAATAGGAGCTTTTTAGGTGAAAGCAACCAGTTTAGATGGAGACTGGAAATTATTTTTATCACTAATGACTTAATTATAGGACATGAGGCCACATAAACAGACAGATGAATAAGCAATTCAGAGGAAATCTGGTAGAAAGAGGATTCTCCCTGCTAGAGCTTAACTTGACACAATTATCTAATAATCACAGTAAATATGGAGATGAGTAGATTATTTTCTTAACATCAAATGACTTATGTGGCATGTCAGCAAAACACCCAGGAGAATAAAACACACCAGCAACTGCTCTCTAATTACTGTTTTCAGATGGAGTAATGATCTTCACTGTGCAATGGATCTCATTAATTAACTCTCAGATTTTAATTAACTCTTTGCCTAATTTACCTGCCATAATACATTATCAAAAATGTCATCTTAACAGGTTTTTTGCTCATTTGGGGAGGAGAAAGAGGAATCTGTATGTTCATAAGTGGTTTTTGTTGTCTCTTTTCTGGAGACTCTTCTGGTAAAAATCTTAATATGTGGAGTAAGAACCTATTGAAATCTCCAATATGTTTGGTTGCCCAAATCTAATGAATTCAAGGGGACATACAGGATTATAGTCTTCAAATGTGCCTCACACATTTTTTAGAATTTCTTTAGGTGCTTTAAAAAATTATTAACTGAAGCACAACTCCTCCCTTCAAAAGGAAACACCAAATCTGTGGGAGTCAGAGCCAGTTTGTGATGTCCCAGGTCTGCTACACCAGCCACTGAAAGAAATGTACTCTAAATCTTATTTATTTTTAACAACTGTCTCCTTAAACACTGAATATTCTTCCTGTCCCATAAAAAAATATCTGAGTGTTCCCTACACATTTTAAAATTCACTTTTAATCCAGGTAGTGTAACTAACAATAAACACAAAGTACCAGCTTAGCCTGTGGCAGGAATCCCATGGAATGATGTATAAGGTTCTTCCTTGGGTTTGCTTCATTAGTGCTGCTCCTATGCAGAAACTGATGCATTTGATGTTTCATTGCCCTCAATATGAGTTTTACTCATACTGGAGTAGATTTATCCTTGCTATTCCTTCCTAGAGAAGAGTGGTAGAGTCAGTATCTTCTTACAGTAGAGGAAAGATCTTTCCTTAAGGTCTTAGGACTCCAAAGTGAGAGTTCCTTCTGATTTCTTCCTCCCTAACAGCTCTCCTCAAAGAATGGAGACCAAATTATTGTGTCCAAATGAATTGTTGTTTATTGCATTAAAAAAAAAAACAACGGGCTTTTTTGTGGTTTGTAGGTGAGCACCTGCTTTTCAGCTCTGTTTTCACCGTTATGTTTCTATGAAACCCTTGTTTCTCTCATTCCCTCTTCACACATCTCCCACGTTTAATCACACTTTGTAGCCTTAGCAAATCATAGAAAATCAGGTAAAATCCTGAGTTGTAAGGGACCCTCAAGGATCCTTTAAGTGTATCTCCTGATCCCTCAGAAAGCATTTCTCCCTTGGCTTGGACAAGATCATAGAGTTTCTATTTCATAAAGGCACTCAAGTAGTAGAGGAAAATAAATGTCTTCCTTACTCCGATATTTTGGCTTACAATTTCGCAGATCTATTGCACTTTCTCCCTCCCTCCAGTATTTCCCAACATTTCTAAGGCATGCTGATGGATATTTTTAGGCAAACCTCATTGGAAAGATGTTCTGTTTATAGTCAGACACTTATGAAGATGAATTTGCTGTAAACAATGACTACACTTGACAGTGATCCTGCCCTGATCTTACATTTATTGATGTAGGAAATTAGAGACTTGTGCTAAGCTGAACTAATTACTATAACTACAGCTGCAGACAGCAGAGACACATTAATTACCTAAAATAATAACAAAAAATAAGAGTTCTAATTTATTTCAGGGATATTAGATCTTGTCAGATTCCCCTTATTTTATCACCCCAATATGTGTGAACCCACAATTTTTTTTCCTGATGTTTCCTAAGTAAGAGAGCAAGTTTATCACGAAACACGACAAATTTCTGGAATGTAGACTGTGGAAGGAGTTCTGTAAGGAAAAAAAGAGATGGCTGAAGTTATTAATTTTGGGTTTGGCTGTGGTATAAAAGTCAAAGACATAGAACCTCCTCTTGAAGCACTTGAAACCAATATTACCTGGAATTTTAAATTGGTTTATTACTTCTGTTTTCAGGCAAATAATTTAATATTGGACAAGAATATGGTGCGATTAGAAGCACTGTTGACTTTAGATTAGGCTTCTTCTGGTTCTTCTGAAAATGCTTAATGAAAATTATGATTTTGCAATAGCAAACACAAAAACTATACTTAATTGTAATTTGATTTTCCTCCTCAGTTATAAATTTGATGTGGACGCAGGACTTGATAATGAAGCAGCAAGAGGTGATGAACTAGTGAATATTTTTCAGTCACTGGGATAAAAAAGCAGAAATGTTCAGGTAATCTTTAAAACAACATCCACTGCTGTGGTTGCAACATTTGGAGTGAAATGTGGCTGAAGGGGATTGACCAGATACGGCAGTAAGTTAATGGTGAATTAAACTCTAAGAGAGAAAAAAAATTTAGAGGTGTTTATCTTTCCATCTTGCCCTCAGGTCTTCAAAAGTGATACATAGTGTTGTGAAGGACTTAATTATGGTAAATAAAATAGTCCTCTCTAAATTGCAGAATCTTTTGCCTGTAACAAGAAATTGCTCATTTTTGATAACTAAGACATTCACAGCCAGATGAATATTTGACCCTAAGCTGTCCAAATAGAAATTTATTCACTTACAGAAAAATAGCCCCCATCCTTGTGCCTTGTCTTGATCCAAGAATGTGATAGGAGACCTATGGATGTTCATTATCTAACTCAGTGCTCAAGCCTGCACTGTGGGAGACCATTACACTGTGACCCCTGCTGAAAGGGATGTACTCTACAAGAAATTAAATTTTTGGGCTTTTTTAAGAATTGCTTTCAGCTGTTTCATGAATAAGCATGTGAATTTCCCATTTTTAAGCCATTATCAACTAGATTAAAATCCCGAATATATTAATGTAACATGATGGTAGAAGATATCCTTATCCATGATGAAAGAACATCCATCATTTTTATCCCACATCTTACAATTTCTTCCTTTTTGGATCTTACCTGTATTTATTGCTTATTACCTACACTTACTGGAAAATTACTATAGGTGGTTTCAGTTGTAAAAAACTTTAATCACACCTTCAGGAAGCCATGTCCAAATTTTTGAGTCATTAGATAAATGGCTCTAGGTTTGTGTTTCTACTGTTTTTTTAATTGGTTGAGATTTGTCCAGAATTCACAGTATTGTAATCATAGGTGGCAAGAGACTGAACAAAGCCCTGATTCAAAGAAAAGACAAATTACCTCTTAATCTTGTAACAGCATCCTAAAGAATAAACAAAGAGAGAATTGTTGGTAAACAAAGAGAGAATTGTTGGTTAACAAAGAGAGAATTGTTGGTAAACACTGAACACAGACCTGCAGAGTCTCTGGCAATCTGGAATTTCAACTTAATGCTCGCAATTGTCAGTGCTCTTCTGGTCCTAATACCCACAGGAAGCCCAGCACATTTCTGTCTCAGAAATTTCACTTCTGGGGGTATCCCACACTGGATTACACCTCAGGTAGGTGAGTTACATGTTCAGCATGGAGAAAAACAAACTGGTAAGCCCTTGAGTCAGTGACATAATTGATGAGGACAGCAAGGCATCAGCCTTGAGAATCCCCTCCTCAGAGCAGGAATAGCCTTTCCTCTATTCACAACAGAGTTTCCAACCAGCAATATCCTCTTTCCTGTCATTCACCAGCATCTTGTTTTACAGCATGAGAGATCTAGACTTCTCCAGCTGATCTCCAGTAGTTGATTGATTGATTGATTGATTGACTGACTGAGTTCCAGTGATTTCCAGCTATCAGTGATGCAATGCCCAGGGGAAAGGCAGCTGCTGCTCTCCCACTATTGGGTCAAGGTCAGATATATTTTCTGATTCAACCCAATATGCCCAGTTTGCACTGGGAAGATAGGCCTGCAGTTTCTTCCAAGTCTAATTGTCTGACTTTGGTGCTGATTTGCTGAGCATTAATTAAAGGCAAAAAAGAGTTTTTTTCAGATCATCTGGAACGCTGACTTTCAGTAGGGCTTAATGACACTCATTAGATGTTTCACCATCATCCCTCTATTTATATCCAAACGAAGGCAGCTTCCTCAGTGTGGCCCAAAATATCTAATTATGGATTTCTGGCTTCCAACAGGACCATGTAGGTTTCCCCAATCATTCCCTGTAGTTTTCTAGCACTTTGTTTTATCTCAAAAGCTCATAACAAGGCTGGAATAACTCCTCTGATGACAATTCCACAACTTTCATTGACAATTACTTCTAATCCCAGAATGATTGTTAAGTTATGATATTTCTTTTCATGTTACTTTCAAGTCCTCCTTAGTGAAGTCCCTCTAGTTTTGCACACCCTGCTTTGTTCTGTTTATGGGCTCCACTTGACTCAAAGAAATGTTTGAGTTCTACACCAACTCTTTAAGCAATGGCTGCATCATTTTCTCTGAACAGAGGCTGCTCAACATATTTAAAATTACAAAAGCCTATATACAAAATTTTCATCTTTATTTCATGTCTCCCCTCTCAGCTCTCTTCTAAAGAACCACCGTATTGGGATAAATTCAGCATTTGTAGTCCAACTCGTTAGTGTTGTATAGATTATTATATTTTCTAGTAAGTACTCCCTTTTGAATAGCCAGGCAATTTTTTTGGATGTTTGAGGAAGACAGAGGAAGAAATTTTTTTTTGTTTTCAGTTATTAGGTTTTTCATGTGCTCAATGACTTATTTAATCACACATAAAGAACTTGGGCTGTTTGTCTGAAGAAAGGACAACCAAGAGGTGACTCTATTATGGTTTAAATATCTCCATAGGGAGAAATACCAGGTAGTAAAAAGATCTTTAATTTAGTAGAGAAAGACATAACAAGAAACAGAGCCCAGAAGCAAGAAACATATAAATTCAAATTAGAAACAAGACATGAATTCTAAAACATGTGAAAAAATTACCATAGACTAAAATTTCCAATGATCTTGGTGAATGCTCCATCTTCCTGAGTTTTACAGGGCATATGCAGGTAGGGTTTTTTTTCCTGGAAGGTATTTCTCAAAAATATGCATTTTGGATTCATCACAGAAGAAGCAGGAAAAAAAATCTTGGATTTTTTTTCTTCAGAAAGCTATAGAAGATGTTTTAATAATTCTTTTGGGCCTCAAAACTTGTGAAATGTTTGATTGACAAGACAATCCTGTTGCTATGGATATTAGGAGAAAAACTGACAACAGCAGGATGGGAACTTAGTTGTGAGACAGATAACTTGATGTATAAAGGGTCAGAGCAAATTTAATTTCTGTGTGACACATACACACAGAACCTGTCTTCACTAACAGAAATATATAGAAACAGGCATACTGAAGAGAAAAAAAAAAACTCACAGAAGCATATGGGCCATCCTGCTCCCAGATCTCGCACTGGATATAAGTGGGTGGAAGAAAAAATAGTGTAGGACAGATATTAATTCATATACTCACAGAACAGCCTAGGTTGGAAGGGACATCAAAAGACCATCTGGTCCAAGTTTCCATGGGAAAGGGGGCCTAGATGAGGTCATCCAGCACCCTGTCCCATCCCATCCTGAGAACCCCTTGTGAGGTTGTTTTGTTGGTTGATTATTCTCACTATAAACATTTTCTCCCTTATACCAAGATGAGATCTCTGCCATTGGTACCCATTTCTCCTCGTCTTCTGCAAGTCGCTCCTCATGAAGAGAGAGACTCTGTTCTTCTTGAGTCACCCTCTAAGTACTGAAATATTTTGGTGAGGTCTTCCTGAGCTTTCTCTTCTCCATGGGAGACTTCACTCCTTCACTATTTCTTCACAGGACAGGTTCTCCAGCCCTTTGATCATCCTTCCCTCCTCTCAAGCTCTTTTGCTATTTTTCTTGAATGCCAAACTTGTGTGTTGGATTGCATTTTCTACAGAAGAATGATTTTAATTTTGCTTTAAGAATCTCGCTCTATCAATCTGAGCCTCACATGCTAATTTCTCAAGATAATTTTGAATGTTAATCCTATCCCTTTAAATCCTTTAATAACCTCTTTCTTTTTAGTGCCTGAAGTGCATTTCCTATAGCATCTTCTGCATTTCTAGTGAAAATACTGAATATATAAAATCCAGAAGCAGTTGCTACTTGATTTTTCCCCTAAATTCTGCAACATCATTATAGCCAGCTGCACACTCATTTTACAGTATGTACAAGGAAAATGCCTATTCCCCTTTTTAAAGACTTCACAAGGATTCTGGGAATTAAAGGGTGTGGGCCTGGCTCTCTGCCTTGTCATTAGATGTATTTCACTAAAAATAACAGGGAGAAAGGGAAGATTAAATTTTTGTGCTGTAGATGCTTAGAGATCTCAATAGCAGCAAGTTCTTGAATGAATTTGCAGTTTTGTTCGCTAATCTTGTAAATATTTTTCTTTCGTTCAAGGTTAAAGAAGAACCTGGATAAATCAAGAGCCAACACAGAATTAGGATGAAGTGCTTTGCCTTTGTCATGAAAAGATATGGTACAGACAGTTACTGCAGGAGAAATGTACCAATAACAGTCTTACTTGGTATTAATTTCCTTTTCTTTACTTCGGCAAATGTCACATAGAAAGAAGTTCAAATTCACCCCGTCAGAGTTGCTTCCTAAATTGTTTGCACTCAATTTTACATATTCTGTTTCCCTTTGCTCTGCTTTGGTCACTCTGTATCTCCTTTCACTAAAAGAAAAATAAAATTGAACCCCTTAATACACAGGCCTCCCAACAAACACATGAGGCTCTAAACATTCCTTTTCCCTGGGGAAGGCTGTGCTCCAGGACGGCTTTGATGAATGGAGACGAGAGATCTCTGAAGGTTGCTCTTAGAATATCAAGTTTATTAGGGTTGGAGAAAGGTCTTGCTTGGAACTGCCAGATGCAGCACGTGGCAGGGCCTGAGGTGATGGGGGAGGGAGAGACAAGGGGTAGAGAGGATGCTCCAGGAGAGGGTGGAAGTTCCAAGAGAGGGGAAGATCCAAGAGAAGGGAAGATCCAAGAGAGAGGAAGATCCAAGAGGGCGTCTGGCCCCTCGGAGACCCCTTATCAGGGGGCTTCAAGGTGGGCTGGAACAAGACTTGGGCCAATGGGGTTACAGACACTTGATGCTTCAGGGGAGGGTTACAGGTGTGGGATGAACCACACATTTTGGGGGTTGAGATGGAACAGTCCATCTGACTTTTGGACCTATCTGTAGGTAAGGGCATTGTCCAGCCAGTAGGGGGGATTGTTTTCATCCTGGCTGTACTATTGTGAATCTTTTGCCAGGCAATTATATTTATCCATCCTTTCCAATGCTCTTCCACTTTTTACAGTTTGGTCCTTTTGGCAGCTGTGGTCACACCAAATCATAGAATTCCTGGAATCCCTAAGGTGGCAAAAAGCCAACAAGAACATCAAGTCCAAGCTTCAACCAAATACCACCATGCCCATTAATGTGCCACATCTGCTGGTTTTCTGAACACTTCTGGGGATGGTGACTCCACCACTTCCCTGGGGAGCCTTTTCCAGTCCTTAATGATCCCTGGAACACCTGTGATAACTGAAGAAACTCTTCTTACAGGTTCACTTCCATTTCCTAGGACGTTTTGCTGCTGCTGTCAAGCAGTTGATGTAGCACATGATCCTTTGGGATGAAAGCCTCCGGTGTTCAGGGACAAGTGGACTCAGCAGCAGTGCAGTGCTCCATGCTCAGCCTGATGGACCAAAACAGTGCAGGAAAATAGGATTTTATTCTGTGCCTTGTGAGGACTGATGCAGTTGCTCATGCAATAGAGATGTAACGACACCTCTGGGTTATGCACACAATTATTTCAGTGTAAACACAGGAAAACGTTGCTTACAGAAATAGTTACCCACAGTTCTAACTTGCTCTGCTCAGGTATTTACTTAATTTGAAACAAGAAAGGCAGTCATTATGCATTAAACTCTCCCAGGACACAGTGAACAAGTTTTCCCTGAATAATTGCATAGATAGCTCTGAAAAATTGGTCTTGGAGTGCCTGTAGCAATAGATACATTCATCATGAGAGCACTACCAAAATGCTATATTTAAACTTATCTAAGACTGTGAGAAAGTGGGAGTCTTATTAATGCAATTGTATTTGCAAACACAATCTAGTTAAAGAAGAATGGAAGGAATATAGATTACTCTTCCCCAGGGAGAGAATAATTTTCTCCAGAGGCTAATAAAAAATGATCTACACTCAGGAGATTATTTTTCTAAGTTAGTTGCACTCAAAAAATCATAAATAATTAAAATAATATTTAGTACTGTGTTAATTGGTAGGAAAACACTTTTAGCACATCAGACATCTGTAATATGTTTTTCTACACACCCATATTGTAATACAGATAACAGATTTAATTAATGCCCATTTGTTTGCAGAAGTGTTCCCATCATTTATTTTAATGGCATCCATCATGGAAAACCATCTGCTGTTCACAGGGATGTTATTTAAATTTCTACTGAGATTCCATTTAAGGGTAGAATTACCAAATAATTGGCTATCAGATGTTAAAAAATATTTATATCCTCTGACTTTATTTTAAATGAAACCTGCTCAAGGTCTGATAATCTCTGTCTTTTTCAGACTCTAGATTTAATCAATTTAAGGACTCAAATGTAAATGAGTTTTCTGTTTCAATTTTTTCTACATGATATACAGATAATAAGGGCAAAATATATGAAATAGGGCACACACCTTCCTCCCTAGAGAAAATCATCATTTCAGACTGGCTACTGAGACTCCTCCATGCCACAGGGGTGTATTTAGAGTCCTGAAATCCTACAAGAAGAAGGCATCATGAAAAACTGGAGCTACCTAAGCTACACCTTTAAAAATGCAGATGAGAGTTACAGGAATTTAATAACTCGGTCACCTGCAGCCTTTGTACATGTTTTCAGGAATAGGATACTTCATTTTCTTATCCCAGGTAAATATTATAACTAATCAGACCTTTCCATGGTGATGATAACAAAGATTTTCAGAACAAAATATGTCACGGGAAGTGTTTCTAACCACAGGATGGATTGTGACTTAGCTCAGCATTGAAGCAAGAGATATTTAAGGTGAGTATTAAAAACAGGGAGCAGGTGACACAAGAAACGAGTTTGTACTGTGAGGAGGAAAACACAATACCTAGGACCTCATTTCTACTTCTAATGTTGTAATTTTTTATTCGCTTCTCACTGGAACAGATTCTTTTGTAACACAGGGTGAAGAGCAGACTGCAGACATTGATGTGAAATGTTCAACAGATCCATCCTCATGTCGAGATATATCTGTGAGTGAACATCAGTCCTTCTCTTGCAGGTCTGCAGCTGCTCTGACTCTTCCTCACCAGGAAGATCTCTGCTCTTTGGTGGCCATACAGGACCTGAAGGACTGTCTGGAGGTTTAGGCTGGATATTAGGAAACAATTCTTCATCCAGAGGGTGGTTGGACACTGGAGCAGACTCTCCAGAGAAGGGGTCCTGGCATCAAGACTGCCAGAGCTCAAGAGGTGTCTGGACAAGGCTCTCAGGCACAGGGTGGAATTCCTGTGGTGCCCTGTGCAGGGCCAGGAGTTGGATCCACTCATCCTGATGAGTCCTCTCAACTCAGGATGTTCCAGGACTCTATGAGTGAACTGGAGAGTCCCAGGAAAATGTGATTTGTACCATGGATGATTCCCTCATGTGGTACAAAAAGAGTCTTGGAATCCTTGAATACCAACTTCAAAATTCAGTCATGTGCAATTATCATGAATGGCAAGCCTACAATAACTCATAAGTTCTTTTATTTCTTTTTAAAGAACATGTAGAAAAAGAACAAGGGAGAGGAAAGCCAGTCTGGTCGGGGATTTGAACACTCGGGTTTCATGGAAGGTGGCCCTGCCCATGGTTGCAATGAGTTTATCTTTAAGGCCTTTTCCAACCCAGGACATTCTAAGATTCTGTGAAAATATGAAATATGAACTCTTCAGACAGAGCTCTGCAGAGTGTGTGGAAATATGACAAACAAGAAGGCCTTAGTGGCTCTGGATTTCTTACAACCTCACTTGTCTGGAAAATCTACTTGAAGTTTTTTGTCTTTTACAGCTTGGATTACGCACATTTGGTCTGAAATGAAGACTATCCCACCAAAGACATTTCTCAGAGGCAGCAATAGAATTGAGGCTGTTTGTTCTTCTGTAACTCTTTTACATAAACATTTCTTCCTCCTTCTTGCAATTTAATCATACACTGATAATGGATAGCTTTTTATATTTCTATTCTGTTCAAGAATTATTTTTCAAGTGAGGTTTATGAAGGAAGATTAAAAGACAATGAGATGAGCAAAAAAATTCCTACTGAAACATAGGTTTTCCTGTATAAGGTCTACTTAAATAAATAATATTTTCCCCCTCTTTTTACAAGTTTTCTTGTAAGAAAAGCCAGAACTTTAAGTTTCCTCTGATCACAGGAGCATAGACCTCACTCAGATATTGAGCTTGTATTTGCATTAATGAAAAAATGGACTGTAGGTTATAAAATCCTATTGGGAGTCTGGATTTATCAGTTTCAATACTACCCTATGATAATAATTTTTAGCAGCTTGGAGTTTGGTCATATCTTAGTGGCCTGAAGGATAGAAAAAAATTAGTTCAGAACTTTTTTTTTTTTTTAAATGATGTACAAATTTTTCTGCTTTTCTATTTGAATTGTCTTTCTTTGTTTTGTCATTTTAGATAACAACTGGATGTTGTCTTCTGCTTTGCTTTTTGTTTCATGTCTTCAGTTTTTTAAACAGAAGAAGAAATAATTATAATATTAATATTATTATTAATTTATTGTAATTATAATATTAATTATAATATTAATACTGGTATTAATAACAGTATTAATTTTAATGCTGCCCAACTCTTGGTCAGCTCCTTAGGGAGTGGGATGTTAACATCTCAGGCACAGAGTGGAATTCCTGTTGTGTCCTGTGCAGGGCCAGGAGTTGGGTTCGATGATCCTTTTGGGTCCTTTCCAGCTCAGGATATTCTGTGATTCTTTGAACTGCAAGGAATTGAGAGAAATCAAAACAAAACAAATGGAAGCCCAAGAAAAGTCAAAGGACAACTTCCAGCTGACCTAGGAATAAATCACCAATGGATCTCTCTACCTACACTTTAAATCAATATTCTGTATATTACTCCTGTGGTTCAGAGAATGATTAATCAAGACTTAATGCTGTGATGGTGTGGCTGATGTGTTTAATCACTAAAGCAGAATAACAAAATGCAATCAATATTGTAATGGAGGCTTATTTAGCCCACTAGATTCAAGATGCCAGTTTAGGCAGTAAAGCAGGGGATTTTCTGCTTCAGTACCTCATTTGCTGTGTTTCTAAGCAATGTTGTTTTTTTTCCCCCTATATAATGCATATTTCAAAATCAAACTCAGAGATCCTCTTGAATTAATGCTGAGAAGAAAAATATTTTTATCAATAATTACTTTTAGGTTTACTGGTTGTTTGGGGGATACTGCTATTTCTTTAATATGTTTTCCTGAGCAAACACATTTCTGGTCTGGGATGAGGAATTTAATGTTTAAAATAAGATGCAGCAACCTTTCAATCACTGATTTTATTAATCTAAAAATTAAAAGAAGTCACTTTTTTTCTCTTCACAGAATTTTCTGTCCCACTATAAATTTCGATGTATGAAAATACTCCAATAACAACAACAACAACAACAACAACAACAACGACAATAATAATAATAATAATAATAAAAACAATGTTGAAGAGTCACTCTGTCAATATTTTACAAAACAGACAGGATTGTTGTAGCATTAATTCTACTTTTGTGCAGAAATGTTGAGGAAAGCAGGAAAGTAATTTAATGAAAACTTTAAGTACCCACCATCCCAAACTGGAATGTGAAGTGCAATTCCATTCTGTCCAAAAAAAAAGATCCCAGCAGCATGGAGATTAATGAGAAGATAAAGGGAGTTATCTGTGCAAATAACCAATCAGTATCAGAATAAAAACTATTGTTATGTCTGTTTGCTCAGTAAACAACCACTTTAACACATAAACTTTAATAGCAACCAAATAAATTAAATAGCAACCTAAAGATACTCATGCCTAACTAGTTATTGTTCTTAAAGGCATGCACTGTAATGAAATTTAGGTGAAATTTTAAATATACTGTATATGTTCAGAGAATTATGAGGTCTGATTGCTTTTAGCTCTGTGTGGATTCTCCAGTCTCTGTTGAGATGATTGTTCTCATAGGATGTTGAGAACCTTAATTCAAGTTTCTCACTGGGTTCAATAATCTATTTTCTTTAAAAGTTTTGAGGCTTTTTATCTTGCTGATTAAAAAGCAGAGTGAAGCACCTCCAGCATGGACAGACAGACAACACATCTGAGCAAATGCACTTTCTTTAAAGAAAAGGCAGAAAAAATATTTCTTTGCAGCTACACTTGGCTCAGCCTCCTTATCCAGGGAGTGAAGTCACTAAATTTAAGGCAGATTTAAGGAAACCAGGCTCTTTTACATGGAAATTTTCTGGCCATTTGCAGTTTTCTGCTAAGTGGGAACAAATAAGGAAGGGAGTTCCCAAAGCAGCAGGGAAGGGAGACAGAAAGATTAAAGAAGTTTTTCAGGAGAAAATGGAAAATATCTCAGCAGGTAAAATAAAAAGCAATGTTTCACAGTCATTGCTGAGGAGTCTCTCATCTCTCAGAGGCTGAGCTGAACTCCTGTTGTGCTAAGTCCAGACCTGGAGCAGGTAAGACCAAGTATATTTACCTGAAAGTCATTAAAATATCTGCCTCCTTAAGGAAAACTGGATATTTCTTTGAACACTGAAAAATTTCAGGCACAGGGAATGGTCTCAGGAAATCTCTCATGGGAGAGATCAAGGAGAGGCAGGATGCTACTGGTGCAATGCTGGTGGCTGCTTCAGAAACAGTCAGGGAGCAAACAGCTCTTGGGTTTGGGGATAAAAGTGCTCCAAAGCAAGGTTTACGTCTCAAATCTCTGCCTGTAGCTCCCCACCCTTTCTGAGTTTATCCTAAATATTTCCAGAGAATCAGGGAATGGTTTTCATTGGAAAAGACCTCTGAGATCATCAAGTCCAAACGCTAACCCAGCTCTGCCAAGTCCAGCATTAATCCATGTCCCCAAGTGCCACATCTTCTAAATACCTCCAGGAATGGTCACTCCACCACTTCTCTGGGCAGCCTGTCCAGATGCCTGACAATCCTTTTGGTGAGGGAATTTTTCCTAATATCCATTCCTTTCATCCTAACATTTCTTACCTGGGAGGAGAGCCTGACCCCCACCTAGCTACACTCTCAGGGAGTTGTAGAAAGCAAGAAATTCCCTCACTGAGACACTTTATTTTTTCCAGGCTGAACAATCCCAGTTCTCCCAGCTTCTCCTCCCAGGACTTGTACTCCAGACTGACCCCAGCTTCACTGCCCTTCTTTGCACATGCATTTATTTGGTCCCTTCAGGAAGCTGCAGGGTGATAATTCAATTTTAGGAGTGAGAGCAACTGCTGCAAACCAGATTTCATCCACACCACAGGCCAGAAAAAAAAAAAATCCCAGTGAACAAGAAACAACAGCCTGAACAGCTGTTTTTTGTAGCATCCTGGGAGGTAAATATTGAAATATCCAAGGCACTGTGGTCCTGCTGATATGAATTTTGGAACGCTGTGCTTTCACTCCTGGAAATTTAGAGAGATGTCATCTTCATAAAGAATTATTTATTTATAATTTTAATGATTTGTTACATATATATTTTAGTGGTTGAGGACATTTAATTCAATAATAAAAGACAGAGATATACACAATTTGAGCTGTAAGGAATTAGTCTCTCCCTGTGCCTTCAACAGGGAATTTTCCACTTTCTGATGGGCTCTGTGTCCCACGTTCACCAAAAGCATAAAGAACTCCCTAGAGTAAAACAAATTCCTGTAACAAAACTTGGGAGCAACAGGACTGAACCTTAAACAAAACCCCCAAATTATTATCACTGTTTTTCCCCATGGAGTAGTAGTAATACATACACAGAATATGTGATGCTTTTGAGGTGCTTCCAAAGGATCTGAGAAGCCTTTTCTGCACCTCCTTTTATTCACATGTCACCAGATGGAAGTAGCCATCCTTGGGATGGAAAATTATTACAATGCTGTGTTAAATGGCAAGTCCAACAGAACTTCTTTCATAGTTTAATTGCACTAAATGCAAAGTGAGCTCACTCAGGGTGGTAGTGGTGTATCTCCTACTAAAATAACAATTTTTCCCCCCTTATTTTTTCATATTACTAGCTCAAAACAAGTTGAACCTGACAGATAGAAGATTGTGCGTCTCCTGCACTTAGGAGCTGTTGCATCAAAGGCACAACAAATGCTATTGACAAAATTGAGCTGAAAATAAAACTTGCACCACTGAACACCTGCAGTAGCTAATATTAGGATCTATAAAAAGACCCTGCAAAGTCAGTAGGATATTTAGCTCACTATTTACTCTCTTGGAAGGCAGAGAAGAGTCCAATTCTGCGTCCAAGGAACAGCTGCATTTGTAGGTGTGGAGTATTCCAGAAATATTCCAACCAAAGGCAAAGAAAGGCAGCTGGTTTTCACAAAATTATCTCAATACACAAAGGAAAATTTGGAGGTCAGTGTGTCTGCATTTGTTCTAGACTTATGGCTTGACCTGTTGGACAGAAGGAGGTGATGACTGTCTCCTTTGCTTCAATCAGCTTTAGAAATATGAAAAACAAAACATAGATAAAATGAAAAATTAAAAGCCATAAGTGTATTTTATTACACACTCAGGAAATTGCAGTTCAGGAAAGGCCACACTGATTATTAGCCAGCCAGGGCTGCCAGGAAAATTAAAGTAAGATATAAAAGGATGACAATTTCTAGGTAGACATAGAAATATATATATATATATATATATATATAAACAAAGAGAAGGAGAAAAGAATTGGAACAATCAATATAATTAAAAAGTAAGAAAATGGATAAGTGGTAAGGGAAACAAAACACAGGGAAATATTTGATTAAAAGAACTATAGGTTAGGTATAGCCAATCTTTTCTATACGAAAACCAAAATAAAGGTAAGTGGTGTTACTGGACCTTTTTTGAATTAAAGTGGGAGAATTGATGGTAAAAGTAAAGAACTATTTGTAATATAATTCAATAATGTAGACAATGCTAGAGGATGACCAAGGGCACTTCATTGTACTCCACCAGTGGCTGAAGTGGATGCTCAGTGTGTACCATAAACACTGAGAGATCCTAAAAAATCACTAAAAAATTTGAAAATAGGCATCTGAGAAGTCTGCTGAAATATTCCTTTTTCTTCAGCAAACTCTGGGGAAATATCCTGGTCAGTGTTGTTGCTGAGAGTGGTCTGTGGCATTTAACAGGATGCTGAGTCCTTGTGTCACCACGTGAAGTGACAGTGGTGTTGTTGAGCAGGCTGTTTTCCTGTTAGGTAGAAAGAGAAAGAAGCAGGAGTAAAGCACTAGGAGAGGTTTCCCAAAGATGCTGCACAACCTTCATTTTTGGGTGGAAAACTTGATCTAGCACAGAACTCAGTCCTCCTTTGTGCAGTATTTCTGCAGTACTGTATGATATTGCTGGCCTTAGACCCATGGAATCAAAATGTTTGGGAAAGACCTCCAAGATCATTGAGTCCAGCCTGTGACCAGACACCACCTCATCATCCAGACCAGACCCCTGAGTGCCAATCCCAGTCATTCCTTGAACACTTCCAGGGATGGCCACTCCACCACATCTCTGGACAGCCTCTTCCAATGCCTGATCAGCTTTTCACTCATTTCAGTGAAGAAATTTTTCCTGATGCCAAACCTAAACCTCTCCTGGCACAGCTTGAGGCCGTTTCCACTTGTCCTGACACTGTCCCTCTATTTGTAACCTAAACACAGATTACTCCAGGGGATGAGTGCTGGCCTGACCAGAGAGGGTCTCTTCAGATACAGAAAATTTGAACTGATAAACACTGGTGCAAAAGTTGGGATTTTTTTTTGTTACTGTCAATAAACATGACAATATTATTAGATCTAGGATGCTTCCAAATGTTTTGTTAGACTTTGGGGGGAAAAAAGTTTCCTCATTCTTTAAAGGAATAATTTGATACATGGGAAGAGTTAGATTCAACCCCAGGTGTGTTTCTCTTCTTGTCTCACCCCCGTTCCCCTCTAGGAAAAGTGTTCACCAGTTTTTCTGTAAAATCTGTTCTCTTATGAGGATGAATTTTTAGAAGTTGTGAGCTAATAGTAAGGGAATGCTTACACATACATTAGAGAAATTACAGTAAGCAACTGTCAGACACATTGGGTATCATCCTCTGTCAGTCTCTCTCTTAAAACAGAGGTATAATTACTTTTATCTGCCCCCTACTGTGCTTTGAAATCTCCATGCCTGAAAATATTCATATTTGGATCACATTTGTACTTGAAAAGGAGTCAATTTAGGAATAACTTACAGGACTATAGCTCAGTTGCAACAGTTTTAATGAAGAAGTGCCAGAAAAACAATGAAGACAGCTTTTGATAAATGTAGGAACTTCAGTCCAGAACTGTCAGAACTTCATGTGTTGTTGTTATAATGAAATTATTATGGATGTTATCAGGAATGCCATCCATCTTTCATTTGTTGCACACTGAATTTGAACCAAAGGTTTCTAGGGAATTTTTAATTTTTACTCTCACTCATTTTTCTGAAGTAATTTCCCTTGTTAGAATTCAAGTGGAAAAGAAGGGCCAGAACAAGTCATTGAGACTGGGAATTAGGACTCAGGCCTGAGAAAATTAAAAGCAGATTGAAAATGTTGGTTTTGATCAATCAAGACAGCTCAGAAGAGGAGAGGAGTCTAAGAGAGGTGAGGTGCTCTTTGAAAGAAAGAGGTAGGAAGAGATGCTTCTTCTAAAGCCTTGCTTGAACAAACAGATTAGGGGCACAAATTACTCTGCAAACACAGGAGCTTCTGAAGTTTCTTCCCTATGGGTTTGGGCTCTGATCAAGCTGGTCTGGTTGAAGATGTCCCTGCTCATTGCAGGGAGATTGGATTGGAGGTCCATTCAAACCCAAAGCATCCTATGACTATATGAATTATAACAATTTCTATTCAAAATAATATTATTACCACCTATATAAATGTTCATATGAATTTTCTGGTCTCTCAGAAGGTGTATGGTCACATTGTGATATTTTCCTCTGTGAGGCACTACAGTTCCCTTAGTTCTCAGTTCCCTCATCTATCTATTTTTATATCAATTTACTGACGAACGTTAAGATACCCCACATGTCTCTATATTTAATTGTTTTTTGAAATTGGCCAATAGCTAAAATATTTTTTAGGAGAAACACACAGATCATAATGATATCCCAAGTCTGATTTCTGAAAGATAAATGAAAGCAGAAAAAAAAGTAAATATATTTGTAATATTCTGTTCTTTAAAGAATCACACAATCACAAAAAACCACAGAAGATTTAGGATTAGAAGGGACCTGTGGAGTTCATGCAGTCCTACTCCCGTGCCAAAGCAGGGTCCCCTGGAGCAGGTGACAAGAAACACATCCAGGTGGGTTTGGAATGTCTCCAGAGGGGAAACTCCATGTTCTCCATAGGCAGCTGTTCCAGTGCTCTGCTACCCTCAGTGGGAAGAATTCCTTGTTGAGATGGATCTTGTATTTTAGTTTATAGCCCTTGCTCCTTGTCCTGTTACTGGGCACCACTAAAAGAGTCTGGCACCAGCCTCTTGACACCAACCTTTGAGTTATAAAATATTTGAGATATTTCTATTGATGAGATTCCCTCTCAGTCATTTCTTCTCCAGACTAACCAGGCCCAGCTCCCACATCTCTCCTCACAACAGAGTTGTTCCAGGCTCCTCATCACCTTTGTGGCCTCTGCTGGACCCTTTCCAGCAGCTGCTTGTCTTTATGGAGACCAAAATAACACCAGGGCAGAGTAGAGGGGAGGATCACCTCCCTCTACCCCCACACTTTTCTTTATCAACTCCAGGATCCCCCTGGCCCTCCTGGCCCCCATGGGACACTACTGCCTCATGGACAACTTACCACCCACCAAAACACCCAGGTCACTCTCAGCAGAGCTGCTCCCCAGTAGGTCAGCCCCCAACCTTCACTGGTATTTGGGATAATTCCCCCTCAGATACAGGACCCTACACTTGCCCCTGTTGAACCTCATTGGGTTTCTCTCTGCCCAGCTCTGTATTCTCCTGTATAACTCTTAAGTTCATGGCCAGTGACACTGTCAGAATTCCTCTAGCTCTTCATCAACCACTCAGCCTCTTTAGCTGTTCTTATGTGACTACAAGTTCCCATAGAGACTAATGGCCATTGCCACTGGATTATTGATATTCAATTATATCTGCTCTCTGTTTATGCTGTACTCCCCTCCACTTTCTTAATTTGAGAGATGAGTTTGTGCATCAGGTTGCTGTTTTTTCTTTAACCAATAGAACAGCAGATTAATTAAATTTCGTCCTCAATAAAGGTTATATTGCTCAGGATATACATTATGTTAACTTCTGGTAAGGGAAATAAACAATCCTGAACATTGCAGTTTGACCAGTATAACAGAAAATTCATGAGGAATAAACCTATTTCCATTCCACCCATTATCCCAATTATTTGCTTTGTATCTCAGAGAAAGGAAGCAGACGGACGCATCAATTTGTAAGTCATTTGTGGAACTCATTGACAACCAGATCAAGCTTCATGTTCTTGTAATTATTGTCTCTGTAGGAAGTTAATTCCTTACAATGGAGATGAAAATACTCCTTAAGGGCTGGAATCAGTCAGTCCCTCAATTGTAAGTTATTGACTCTCAGGTGCTTTTGATGACTTGTTGTAGGTGAGATACAAATGTCTCAGTGATGCAATAATTCCAGATATGTTTCTCTAGTCCTCAAAAGTCTAAAATAGACCACTGGAATGCTCAGGGTTTAAAAGGACTTTTAAAGGTCATCCAGTCCAACTGAAATGATCAGAGACATCTTCAACTAAGCAATGTGCTCAGAACTCCCTCCCACTTAAATCTTTCCAGGGATGGGACATCTGCCACCTTTCAGGGCAACAAAACTTATTTGCTCTGCTCTTCTTGGCCACAGAAACATCTATGTGAATTTGGTTATTTAACACCTACTTCCTGGACATTTTCACTGTTATTCCCAGATCAGGTGTTATCTCTTTGAATTCTTACCAAGTAGCATCCTCTCACATATCTTTATTTTCAGTATATTTCAGTTTATTTTCCGTTTGTCATTGTTTGTGACAGGCATGACATTGATATTGCAGAGCCCAAAGGGAATAAAAGAATAAATATTCCATAAAAGTATGATTTAAGATTAATTGTTACCTGGTGAAGACTCAGGATAAAACATCACATAAAGGCATTACTTGCCCAGCACTGCAGAATTGTTTTAGCAGCCATGACTGAGTGAAACAGAGCAGAGAGTGGAAGTCTCATTTTCAAAGGATGCTTATCCTAATTGCAGTCCTACTTCTGCTCCAGATATACTGTGAAAAGTTGAAAGCTATAATGCTGCATTACTTCAGTGAGATGAAGACGGGACTTCTGTGAGTGGTAGCTGGTGTTCTCATGGGCTGTGGGTTCAAGGAGAGGAGAAATACTCATGGATATGACAACCTCCATCACATCTATGAAATATTAATTTATATATATATATACTCTAACTTTATGAGCTTCTGTTTGTAAACAGAAACACCAAAATATCACAAATATCTTTTGCTGTCAGTTGTGGTTTTCAGTGGCAGCTGCAACAGATATTTCTGCTGAAAAAGAAATCAAACCTTAGTACTCTAGGCAAAGGAAAATTTCTTTAGCAATCAAGAAGTGATTGCACTCCACGATTGTTTCTACTGGCAAATGACAGTGATTAATGCTATGCCAGTGCTTCTCAAAATGTTGGAAGTAGAAGCCTCTTTCGTTCATCTGTGTCTGTGGAGCATTTTTTCTCAGAAGCAGCTTGGTTTCTTCAAGACTCAGGATGAGGAGAAATTATAACTGATTTCAGCAAGTATTGACACTCACTCCCTCCCACAAGGAACTGAGCTGCTGCCAGGAAGTAAAAGTGGCATAAAATTGGTCAGGCAATAATCACAGCCTACACTTGCTCCTCTCTTACATCTGGTCCCTGGAGAAACTGAGAAGTTGTTGACTGCTGTATGTGATGCTTTCGCCTCCCTTTGAACTCCTTGGGTGTGGCTTGAGATGTGAGATGAAGAAGGAAAGGAAGTGCCACTGCCATATTTTCATCTTCATTTGAAAAACACAAGTCTTGGAGTGCAGCTGTTTCTGTTTCTAAAAAAGGTTCAGGAAAATTTTAACAGAAGAACCAGAAGACCTTAAAAATTCTGAACCCGCTTGTCTCCTTCCTCTGATGACACTTAGAAAAACCTTTACAGATCAATTATGGACTTAGCAGGAAGTCTGACAAAGGGCAACACTGCCTTTAAATTGCTGAATTCTCTCTGAAAAGCCAGAACAGATGTTCTTTGAGCTGGCAATTTAAACTTATCCAACTCATTTCCCTGCATTAAGTCTGTCCGGTCTCTCTGGGCTGGGTTCTGGTTGCATTCAGACTCCAAACTTCCAAAGCAAAGAAATTATTTTTAGCTTGCACCGAAGCCACATGATGCATGTGAGGGTATGGAAGAGTTGCTGTGGTAACAGTTCAGCAAACACTTGGATCCACTGACATCCATGAGGTTAAGAAAGTGCTTAATCAGGGTTTTAAATGGCAGTCGGTGTGAGCAAAATATCCCTCTGCTCCTCAAAAAAAACAAAAAAGAAACTTCTCATAACTCAAATAAAAAGAAAGTTTTGACCATTTATTTCTAATATGTCCTAAGACATCTTGTTTCTGATTTAATTTCAGCTCTGAGAAGGACAGGAACTGAAGAAAGTCATCATTTCCGTAAATGTTAAAGTGGGAAGGAAAAAAATTGACGGTGCTATCGCCTTCCCTAATTTGGCTATTATCACTGAGAATTTTGTGGAAATGATGTATTTATATGCAGTTCATAAATGACTCTGTTAATTCCAGCCACTCAATGTGTCCTACATATGCTCCGTATGGTGTCTGTGGGCGAGGCAGATAAACAGTCGAGTTTCTGGGAGTGGAGCGTCAGGATCAGCATTTTGCTAAAAAATTGCTTTTTCAAGGGGTATGAATTTGCTTGTTTATTCCAGTGCAGCAGCAAAGGGATGGAATATTTCACTGTTTTTGGATGGGGTCATAAAAGCTGGTTTGCATCTCATTTAAATGCTACACATATCTTTGATAAAATTATTTTTACAAGACATAAAAATGCTGCACGGTTAGTTGCTAGTCAAAGAAATTATACCTTTTAAAAGTATACTTATAAAGTGATGTTTAAAACATTTAAATGAATATGACCGATATTTCAATCATGCTCTTAATAGCATTTAATAATTTTGTTATTCTCAACGTTAAACAACCTTCAACAAAATGACTTCCTGAAAGAAATTTTATTTATTTATTTATTCATTTATTTTTAAACTAGTGATGCAATGAATGAGAATTCAAGACATGAATTAGTTCAAACCCATCTTAAATTTTCAGTGTGATCTATAAATTACACAGTCTATCATAATGTCAGTTTTATCATCTGTAAAATGAGAGAGAAGTTATTTATTTTTATCCAATCCCTGTTCTTTGCACATTTTACTTGAAGTACTGTAGTCATAGCCCAGGAAATGGGACTTTTGTTTGGATAGGAAAAGCCTTTTTATGATCAAAAAAAAAATCACCTCATTGGATTATTGCAAGTGCTAATTAACCTTTGTATTTGCAACAAAAATAAGATAAATTTTATTTTCTTTATCAATTTTGAAAAGTAACAACAGACTAATGCTTGTCTCTTTTCCATGTTCCAGTTCTTGGACGTCGAATTTTGTTCTCAGAGGCCTGGAAGGATTTTCCCTGTTTTACTACAGAACTGGAATGACATATTGCATAGTTAATTCAGGAATGCTATGAGGTGTTCTACAGTCACAATGTGTTTTCCTAGTTGACTTCTCTGTTCAGAATATAATATTTAGAAAAGTAGAATTTATGTTTGCTGAATGTTATTTTTTCACTTGGTGATGCATGGTATCTCCCAAGTTTTCAGGTTATCTTCTCAAAAGTTGTAGCACTTTAAAAATGGCCATAAGTAACTTGCCCAAACTGTTTTTCTTATGCTCCAGTTGTCTCATCACCATTTTTGTCTGATGGTGGAATTGCCAAAACTCAACAAACCATTCACAGGTTATGGACAAAAAACATGGATACCATTTATATATTTGTAAGAATGATCATTAAAGAAAGACTAGAATCTTGATAACATATTTCTGAATACTATATCACAAAGTCACAGAATGGTTTGGGTTGGAAGGGACCTTAAAGATCATCCAGTTCCACCCCCTGCCACAGGACAGAACCTTTCACTATCCCAGGTTGCTCCAAACCCCATCCAACCTGGCCTTGACCACTTCCAGGGATGGAGCAGCCACAGCTTCTCATATGTCTTGATCCTTTAATATATATATATACCTTAATTTCCACAGATGCACATATTTAAATATTTATAGCTGTTATGAACTAAAATATGATGGAACTATACAGGGAAACTACGAGAGCTTGTCTGTAAAAGAAATGTTTTCACAGTGCAACTTTTCCAGGCAACCTGTAACAAGATTCTTAATTGTCAAAATTCTGTAGTTTACAGTCTCTCTACTGGACTTTCCAATTAAAGAATCATCAAAATCAATACTGCAATTTTGAATGAAATAATATTCAGTGCCACAAAGAAGACACTAAACTGTAGATCTTCTATGTGGTTTCTCATTCAGAAGTGTTCAGATATCTTTAAGTCCTACTTTGTTGAGATTTAAAGTGCAACTTGGAGTTTTTCTCTCAGTAACTTGTGACACAGAAACTGCTCCCATATTTTGTGATCTGCATCCCATAAAACAGAGTGTGATGAACAAGATGAGCCAAGAAGAACTTCAGCAGGTAACACAGCAATAATTTCCTTACAACAAACAATGATAAATAACAACTTACAGAGTTATAGAGTCAAATGTTCCTAAGCTGTTCTCTGCTTGAAAAATTTTCTGAGTAAGGAATGTCCACCCTTTTTAGTTTGAGATCATTCCTCCTTGGGCAGTATCAGTGCTCTTACTCAGGTGTTAGTGGGAAGCACATCTAAAACAGCTCTCAGAACTGGCTAACAGGGACTTTGGCTGTCAGGATTGGGTTGGGCTTTGAATTGCTTTTAAGATAGTGTGGGATTGAGGGAGTTTGCACACACTCGGTTTCTGGTACTAGATGGAACTACTGATCCAGCATCCTTGTTGCCTGGAATAAAACACAAAACCTTTCCAAACAGTGATAAAATTATAATATAAAATAAAATGTTTAATTGAAAGCTTCCAAGGTGCACAACATGGCTATATACACATGTGATATATTATTTCTGAAATTTTTATAAGGTTAGTTGATTAGTATATCTATCGAATATTGTCCAATTAGGAGAGCAGTTGGTTAGGTAATTTCCCTCCAGGCTTCTGCCCCACTGGAGTTCCCCCCTTCCTCAACTTTTATTCCTACACTTTATTGTGTCTACAATGCATGGTGCAAAACAAAATGTCCTTGCTAGACTAAAAACAGGACTAAACAGAATTCAAGATTGTATTAGTAAAGCTTTGATAAACTATGGTAGAGGACAGGAAAAGCACTAGAAGTTACAAATATGTATTAACAGTCTACAAAGACACAAATATGTTAAAAATATATAAAATGGTAAAAATCTTTAGGCATCATCCTCTTCCTAGAAATCTTCTCCCTGGCTTCAGGTAAAGCCTCTGGATGGAGGATTCAGTGGCCCAAGTCTCACTGCTGGCAGATGTGGTATTGGAGGTGGTTTCATGTGTGAGAGACACACCCCAGCTCAAACACTGAGTTGCCAAGTGAAGGAGCTATAGGAGGGGGTGGGCAGACTGTAATTTAGCTCTCAGTATGATTTTGGATCAGAAAACCTGGATCAGAGGTCTTTTCTACTATCTGTTATCCTTTATTATCCCATATGTCATGCTTCTCTGTCTTCCCGGTGAACTTTGCCAGGGATTTGTTGTCTTTCCATCTGCAGTTGGATTTAATTACAAGCAAGAGGTGATGAGTCAGAAACAATATGCTGAGCTAATAAATTTCCTGTGCAGGAATCATGTTGTCTATTAGGAAAGCTCTAAGAACACCAAGAAGGGGCATAGGTTAAGAGAGAGGAAACATTTCACACTGTCATCATCTGCAAAGTTATTATGCTCCTGAACAGCTACAAATGACAGGCTGAAATATTTGCAAGATTTGTGATTAATGTCTGGATATTCATTTACACTTATCCTAAGTTCCCAGTGGGGCACATGCTCTTAAATTGAGGCTAGGCAGACATATTTGAAATTTCTTTTATCTAACTTTTTCTTATAATTTGTTTATTTGATTTAGCTGCTTAGCAGCACACAAACACACACACACAGAGTAGTAATATACTACCAAAAGTATCTTTTAATATGAATTTTAATTTGAGCTGATCCACACAGCTTGGTCCTTAAGGACCAGTTCCTCATACAAATTCACCAGCTGTAATTCAAAGAAACTTGTAAGGTTAAAGAGGAAATACTATCTTTGCTGTCACAGAGAGAGGAAAATGCCTCTGACTCATTTCCCTGACTGAAAAGCATTTGTTCCCTGATGTTAATATCAAGTCTGGTAAAAATATATATTTATCAAAGTTTAAGCCAACAGAAGGAGAAAAATTTAGCAGGAATCCTGTTTAACCTCATTTATTGGCGCTCTCAACAGAGGTATTAGGCATATTGAGCAGTAATGAATTATTTAAGATAGCATTAGATATTAAATGCTTTGAATTGTGGGCAAACAGCCAAATAGATGTCTTTCAGATTTTTTCCTCTTCTAATAGGAGCCCCCTGGACAATTTAGCTAATAAATGACCATGTTCTCACAGACTAACTGTTTATATAATGTGGAATCCATCTCTGAAGCTGAAAACGGACATTCCAGGAAAGAAATGGGCAGCCTGTAGTGGAGAAACAGGGCTGGAAGATATGTAAAAGCACAGATTGCTTCAGATGTGCCCAAATGTGCTACATATTTTAGTCACTGGTCTCCAGGATCAGAATCTCTCTGATCTTGGAGATTGTAGGGGTAGTCACAGAATGGAGTTTGCATGAGCAGGAAGATATCAACAAGGACATAAACCCCAAAAATTAGAGCTGTAACCTCTAATCCACAATTACACTGGTTTGGAGCCCCACCACTTAGCTGAAGCTTTTATTCTGGATTTTGCTTTACTGGAACCAAGCCATGGGACTGAAACTGCTCTCTAGGCACTGTCAGACAGGAAGAATCTGCAGTTGGTCATAAAGTACTGCTGTCTAATCTAAGAAATAAAATGGCTCAAACCCTCTCTGGATGAACATATCCAATAAGTAGAGAGAATTAAATTGCCTTCATCTCTACAGTTTTGCAAAAATAAATTGTCCCTTCGCTTCTTGTTTCTGCCCTCAAAAACTGCACACAGCACTGGAGAAAATAGATCAGAAATAGACTCAAGTGCCAGTAAAAAACATGTGAAAAGACAAGATCAGCCTAGACCAAAAAAAAAAAAAAAAAAAAAAAAATAAAAGGAAACAAATCCGAAACCAATCAACCAATCACTGCCTTGTAGAAGTCAAACCCTCAAAGGGAAGTCACTAAACAATGTAAAAAACACTTTGAGGAGTTAGGCTGGTCTTGTATATTACCACCACTGATGACATGTTGTCATGTTGTTTAGGGGGAATCCTATTTCTGAAACGTCTTTGTAATGAAGAGTGACTGAGTAGTTTGACTTTATGATTTTTATTACAGTGTCTGAATGCTTAGTACTGCATGACCTCACAAGAAAAAAGAATCTTCACATCAGAGGCAAATCAAAGGAGGAGTTATTTTGGTTTAAAGCATTGGATTGGTTTGTATAGCTGTTGGTTTACTGATGACTTCAAGGTCTAGGAATTATGATATGGATACCTGAAAGATATAAATTCCAGTCTAGAAAAGAAGTTAATGGAATAGAAAGTAAACCCATAAGTGATTAATGGTTCTGATTCTTAAATGTATTACAATAGAAAAAATGAGAAAATTCAATTATGTCCCAATGCTCATTTCCATTAAGGAAGGGTTACTTTACTGTGGATTGGACAGGAAGGTCCAGTAGTAGGTTTATTAAAACTAAAATGGATTAAGCTTCCAGAGGTGTTCTGTACAAGAGTGTTCTTACCATGGTTTGGATCCTGGAGTTCAGTTTGACTTCTGAAAGCTTCACAACAAAAACTTCCACTGATTTGAGAAGACCGGAATAGATCAGAGATATTTTTTTTCCCCCACTTCTGTTTGATGTCACATAGGCATTTTGATTGTTTTTTTCAGACAATTAAAGGCAAACTGCAAGAATGGATGCTTGTGCATGGAGTGCTTGCTCTCCAGGTGGAGCTTGCCCCGGAGTCTCAGAGCAGCAATAGTTGTCAGACAGGCACTTACATTAAGCACCATGTTGACATTAAAGGGATTGGGAAAAGTGCCCTAAAGAGTATTCCCCTCCCAACCCTCCTCCCAGCAGAAGGTAACATTTACTCCTCAGCCTGGGATAAATTACCATATTAATTATTCAAAGTACTTAATACCATCAAACAGAAATGAATTTACCAGATGCAGTCAAGAGCCAGAGCAAGAAATCAATGGAGTTTAAAGGCCTCGGCTCTCAATGAATCATTAACTGGGCGCTCTCCTGAAGTGTGAGGAGTGGAGAGGGTGTGAATTGCCTCAGGAGGGAGGAGAGGAGGTCAGGCCAAATTGCAGCTCCAACCAAGAGTGAATTCTCCCTTCTGCCAAACTAGGTATCTATGATAATGTCAGCACTTAAGGGAATATTTGAGAGTGTGATGGACTCACAAAAAGCTCTGAGAGCAGGATGCAGCTGTGCAAACCAACTGTGCTTTGAACCAGGGGAGTAAATCTACCCTGCTCTGGTAATCACACCAGTACAGGTAAGGCTTTTTTAGGTTGGAACATGCTGCCCCACAAAACTCTGTTGGTCACGGAATGTACTTCCTAATACCTGGAAAAATCCAGACTAATTTTTCAGATTGATTTTACAGTGGTAATGTACAGGACAGAGCTCAGCCTCAGTTCTTCCTCTTTTACTGGTTATGTCCCCCATACTTACTGTGGTACAGAAATCAAATGTTTCTTCACATCCTTTTTTTTGACATTTCCTAGCTGTGGCACAGCAGCATGGGGCAGTTTCTGCCTGTTGGTTTAGTGCTGAATAGTTGTGAATCAGCTTGCATACAAAAGCTGTAGTGACTGAACTCTCTCAGTCATGGCTTATTGCCACAGAAGCAATGTGGTGAAAAAGTTTTAGAAATACTAAGTGAAATTTGCAATACAAATCCATAGGAAGCATATCTAGACTAGAATATTGTCTGTTTTCAGTATTCTGGGGATAGATGACTCTCTAGTTGAGTGTTTAACACATTTTGGTTAATTAAGTCTTCCTTTTGACTTTGGCTTGCCTTGAGAGCCAATGCAGTTAATTCTGGGCAGACATTAGGACAATTCAGCTTCTGGCCCTTCCTACCCCAGTGCTCTCCCAGTAAAATGTCTGTCAGAGGTTACTTTGGCTTCTTGCATTGCAAGACCTGTGAATTCCATATTTTGGTGACTGACACTGGCTGGCTGTGCCCAGGTGTTGGCAGTGGAGGCTGCAGGGTAGCCAGGGGGAAGAAAGTGGATTTTCCCTGTGTCAGACACAGGTTTCAGCCTTTATCTTGACCTTTTTCCCACCTGTTGAGTGGGAGTGAGAGAACAGTGAGGTGCAGGGCTGGCAGCTGTCCATGGCTAAGGTGGGTTAAACTTCTCCTCCTCCTTTGGCTTTGGTGTTCACAGTTTTTCCTCACTTTTTTTTCCTCACTCCCCATGCTATCATGCAGTGGTTTTGCCTTCCCAGCCTAACAAAGGCAGAATGAAGCAGAAGCACCACATGGGTGAGGGGACATTCCCAAGAAAATGAGTGGTGCTAAGCTGGTGGGATGGTGGAAGTACACACACACCCTCTTCTAGTTCTCACACTGATTTTAGGGCTTAAAAGCATTTTGTCTAGTGGGTGTCTTCAACCTTTTCTGTGAAGGAGGAATGACAACCCCTTGTCTAAGGAGACAAGGTGCAAACTCCAAAATGAGTTCTCCCTCTTGGATGACTCCTGTCTGATGCTCATTTATTGCCTGTCACCAAGTCCTATTTAATTTCTTCTCTTTCTGATCTTCTTCAGCTTTCTGCTTCCAATCCTTTTTTACTCTTGCTTGTCTGCTCACTGTGGAAATTAACAACTCATTTTAATATGAGCTGAGGGAAAGGAGAAAAATTGAGCAGAAGAAACAAAAGTCTGTGAGACTTTTAAAGCCATGCTCTCTTTGACTTGCTGTGAAGTGTATCAGCTATTTATAAATGCATCAGAAATATATTCCTTTGGGATCAGCTACTGGATTGCACTGGCTATGAAACAGTTTAGAGAACATCCAGAGATCAGAACTGGACCAAACCACCAGACTAAAACCCAGTCCTTCTGTCCTATAAAATAGTGAGTATGAAATTAAAAAAGCTTTAGCCAGGAAGTTAAATATGGCAGGATGAGCTGAAATTGTGTGGTGATATTGGAGATAAAGCAGCCATGGAATTTTCATAGAACAATAGAATTATGGAAGGGTTTAGATAGGAAGGAATCTTAGAAATGGTCTTGTTTCAACTCTTTGCCATGGGCAGGAACATCTCCCACTAGACCAGCTTGCTCAGAGCCCATCCAGTCTGGCCTGGAACATTTCCAGGGATTTTCTACATTCTTAATTGCTAGTGGGGTTCTGGAGGGTTTTCCTTGCACTCTCAGAACTGTTGATGGTGGGTAATTCTGATAAAAGCAAATTAATCCTTTTGCTGTGCCCCTTGCACACACTATTCACACTGAACCTGTGACATGTATTGTGTGTCTGGGGACAATTCATCCCTTCCAGCCCTTCAAGGTGTCCTGGGGAAGGACATGAAGGTTTAGGTTCTTCAGACCTGTGCAATGCCAAAAAAAAAAAAAAAAAAAGGAAAAAAATGAAAACCCTTCCCTTCCCAGATAAGCTGAGGCATTTATGGAAGAGCTGAAAATACTCAACTCCTTTTGCATGAACAATGATTGAGTTTTCATTTTTTTTAGGAAGAGAATCAATTTTATGTGAAAATACATCAGATTCTGCTCAGACAAAATAGAGTTTCTAAGGACAATTTTAAATCAATATGAAATGTTCTCTTTTGTCAAGTGATTACAGAGAGAGGAAAAGTAAAGATGGTTTTTGGATGTACTTTTGTGATTGGTCTCTGCAAGAGTTTCTGATGGAGGGAAGGGGATGTGAGCCATGATTTATTAGTGCAAAAGTATCACAAAATCTGAATTGAGAGCTACAGGAAAAAGCCTAAAAGACTGGTTGGAAACATATCTCTCTCTCTCTCTCTCTCTAAACAACATTCTTTTTAAAATAGGCACTTTGTCCACATCCTGCTAAGAAACAAAATGTGATGGAAATGATTACATGAACATTATTTTTCATAGCACATAGTCATTTGTATAGTTGTACAGAATCTCTGTTGATGAGTCAAGAAGAATAAATATTTCTTATTAATAAATAATACTGCTGCTCTGCAGCAATGAAAAGCAATAATAATATCTCAGATTATTCATAGAATCATATCTTACCAAGGACTAACAAACACAGAAAAATATCCTCAGTCTCAGGGAGTTCACAAGCTGCAATTTGCTGGAATTTGGGAGAGGTATTTGAGGAAATATCATGGTATATTTGCTATCCTCTAAGCGTCCACATTGGATCATTATTTATCATCAATCAATCTGGTTTTGTGCTCTTCACACTTTTAAGTCTTATTGTTATCTGTACCTTTTCAAGCCTAACATATATAATAAGCTGGCTTCCCTGATTGTATTGTCTTGTTATAACATTTTAAATTTCTGGCCATGACCTAGGATTTTACAGTTCTTTTTGTTGTAGAAATAATTATAAATGCTACAAGGAGAAGCATCCCAAGTATTGTGCTTTCCTGAGAAGATCTTTCCAAACTGCAAGTCCCCAGGTGCCAGTTTTCCTTCCCTGTAGCTGGAGTCAGGGACAGGCACCATTTGGAGGCTCATATCATGATTCAAGAGTGGAGTTTTGGCCATCAAGTTTCTCAGATAATATAACATCTCTATTCTGGTGATGATGCTTGATAATGAATGCACTCCTCAGTGAAATTCATTCTTCAAGGACATGATGAGATAAATCACATCCCATCTTCCCATCAGCTCAGTCCCAGAGAGACTTTCCTTTCTCCCAAGCCACTCCATAAATCTAATCAATTCCAGCACAAATACAGCTAAAAGAGATCTTTGCATCTTCTTCCTTGACCATGGGCTCAGAGCTCTTGCATGGTCCATGAGGACAACAACATTGAGGAACAAATTTAACACTCTCCTTTTAAATTTTTCCCACCTTGCAAGGAGCTCTGAGCATTTTTCAGGCAAAGTATCTTCATATTTGATTTCTTTAATAGGAATAGAAAGTGCCAGTAAAAGGTTGACACAAATAATTCTGCCGCTCCATTCCTGGATGATTAAATTAATACTTATAAGGGGTATGATGCCACTGAGGGAGGCTGGGGTGAGCTTATGGATACATTACTAAGCACAGAAGAAAGAACAGTAAAGACACAATCTAATTTTGTGAGAAAATTAATGAAATAAAACTATTATAGAAAAAAGTATTGACAACACTAAGGAATTCTGACTCCTTGTGATGTGAGTATATGGAGAGTAAAATAGAGGCCAATGATAAACTGAGCTAATTTCCCAAAGAACATCCTGGGGGAAAAGGAAACCCCGTGTGAGTGCACTGTTAGCAAAAAAGGAGGTACTCAGTGGGTTCAAATCACTCTGTGGCATGGAAAATTGTTAGAGAAGTTAGAGTGACTCTTCTCATGTGTTATCAGGGTTCATAAAAAATTTCAGTGAGAAATAACTGGTCCAAAAAATACTAGTATGACAAACTCACAGATTATAATAGGAAAAGAACCTCAAATAGTCATCAATTAAAATATACCTTCTTCCAATTAACTTCATCCTGGATAATTTATTTAACTGGCTAATGCTATCTCAGATTTTCAAGACCTTGTGGAAGAAAAGGAAATTGGAAGAGGAAAAATCCACAAAAGATGTCTTTATAATGGAAAAGAAAAACAAAACCCACATAAATATTCAGTCTCTAGTGAACAACATTGAGCAGACAACATCTAAAGAAACAGGGTGACAAGGGGATGGATTTGTCAAGAAGAACACGATGAGGTTTCCTTGTAGGACAAGATAATAAACACCTGGAGCATGGTAAAGGGGGAAAAGCCTTCAATCCCTGTCTGCAGTGAAGCTCTGTCATGTAGGACATGACAACCCCACCACTAAGATAAACATTAACTAAATAAAATTAGTCTGAGGGAAGGCAAACCTGACAATAACTTCTGTCCAGAGCACATAACAAAGTTGTGCTGACGAGTGAAGGGTTGTATCAAATAATATTTGTATTTTGCAGGACATAGTGGTAAGTCTTGGCAAACACAAGAAATAGTCTGAAAATTGTGGCTACGTATTTTTCTAGATTGGCAAATGCCCTCGATTTTGGTAAAACTTCTTTCTAAAATGAAAGCTGGGGAACGCTTGGAAAAGTGGGAGTTGTTCTGCAAAGGATCTAGGGAGTATAGAAGATCTCAGGCCAAACACAAGTCAAATATTTCCCATCCTTACCAAAATATAAAAGAAAAAATATTAATGAGCCAGCTGGGGCTTTCTTTTTCCAGACAGATAATAATAGACTGAAGATATGAGGAAAGAAAAATGCACTGAATAATTTAAAGTATGGTCAAAGTAATCTTTTACAGAGAAATTTGGGAGCCCCCTAAGTACTTTTTAGGAGTTAGTAAATCCACTAGCCCAAAAAATGCCCAATCAGTGGTGGGACTGAGCAGATATTTCCATCAGGCACATACAGAGCTCATAAATCCATATATCCATGGTGGCCACACTGATCCAGAGATACATCCTCACTCATAGCCTTGTCCTGCTGCCCTTGTTTGGCAGCTCAGGATTAAGGTCTCTTAATGAGAGGGATTTTTGTTCATTTGTTTAATTAGATAATTGTGTATTCACCTATACACATACACACACATATATACATATATAAAATATAAATAAAATTAAAATTGTACCAATTATCCAAATTTAAATTAAATATAACCATATCAATAAATATAATTATAATTATAAATATAACAAATATAAATGTAAAATTATAAATACAAATATAAATATATGTGCAGAGTGTGGATCCAACTCCCCTGGGTCATGGCCTTCTCAGTTTCTGGCACCTGGAGAGATGAACCTTTAAGGCCACAGTCTCACACACCAGAAACACACCCAGGGTGAGAATTGTGTGGTAACTCAGACACATCTTTCTAACCCCTGATCCCTCTATTTCAAAATTTTTATCTTTCTCAAATCACTTGAACCTATTTCTTCCCCTGCCACTGCTTTCTCCCTTCCACATCCAATAATGATCCTTGTGGAATCACAAACTATATAAAATATCTTTTTCTGCATGACATTCCCATTTTCCCAAGGAAGTGACCCCTCTTAGTGTGTGAGTGGATCCCCCCCTGACCCACTGAGGGGGTGTCCCCACGCCCACGGGGTTGGCTCTGGCCCATCACTGAGGGCTCCCCCACTGTCCCTTTTTGCTCTTGGATCCTCTGTGTGGGGAGATTTCCTGGGATAAGCCTGGGAGCAGTTTCTTTTAGGGTCACCAACCCCCAACTGCTCCTCTGTGGGTCTTTTGTGGGTGTGAAGATGAATTTTTCAAGGAGTTACCAATGGAATATTCATATGCACTTATGGGTTGTCCTGAATAGAGCCCAAAATTAGCCATTTTTACGGGGAAAATAAACAAAAAAAACCAAAAACAAAAGCCCAAAACAAAACAAAAAAAAAAAATAAAAGAAAGAAAACTAATTCTACAATTTATTTTTGGCTTTCAATTGTCAGCTGTCAAGCCACTGCCCACGCACTTACAGAAATCTCAACCAGCTGTTAATTTTTCATCCTACACAACTTCTACTTTTGCTGTGATAGGATGCAGATGTAAAATAACTCTCAATGATTGTCATATTCCCCTCAGTACCCCCAGTCCTGATTTGCTGTCCTCTGTCCTGCCTGGTCTGTCTCCAACTGGTGCAACTTCTCTGCCAGCTGCAGCTCCAGCATGTCTGTGGACACTTCAGGAGATCTTTTGTGTCTCATGAACCACAGAAATGAACTTAGAAAATCCTGAAAGTCTCTGTCCAGCATCACTCTTGAGGAGTACCAAGCAAGAAATGAGGAACAATGGAATAATCACAGAGTCACAGAATGGTTTGGGTTGGAGGGGACCATAAGGGCTATCCAGCTCCACCTCCCTACCGTGGGCAGGGACACCTTCCACTACCCCAGGTTGGTCCAAGCCCTGTCCAACTTGCCCTTGAGCACTTCCTGAGATGGGGCAGGCACAGCTTCTCTGTGACAGGCCTTCACCTACTGGAAAGTTGTTTTTTTTTCCTACTATTTAATCTAAACCTACTCTCTTTCAGTTTGAAGTCATTCTCCTTCATGCTGTCACTTCATACCCTTGTCCAAAGTCCCTCTCCAGCTCTCTTGGAGCCCCTTTAGGCACTGGAAGGAGCTCTGAGGTCTCCCTGGAGCCTTCTCTTCTCCAGGCTGAACAACCCCAACTCTCTCAGCAAATCTCCAGCAGGCTGTGTCCTGGCAATCCACATACCAGCCTTGTAGGTTTAAAGAAACCTGGAGCAATGAATGCATCTCCAGGGCTGTTCAAGTGCTCCCAGGCAGGAAAACACTTTGCCAACATTATCCCCTGTAGCTCACTTCCACCTAGGATTGAGGGAAAGAGAAATGCTTAGCTCAGGAGTGTTTTACCCAGAAGGGAGTGCATAGCTGGGTCGAATTGGATATATTTCTGATCACGGGGGAAGAAGCTTTGCAAGGTTAAGGCTTCATTATATTGCCTGGGACAGGGGATGTCAGCAGTTTGTTGCTGAGCATGGAGTCTCCTCCATCCTTTCTCGGGAGGGCGATGCTGCCTCCGGTCGCACGCAACGTCAGCGCTCAGCGCGAGCTGCCTTGTGATCTTCTCAAGGGCAGGAGGGCTCCTCTGGCAGAGCAGCCCTCCCAAAACTAATTCAGCAGATGTTTAATGCACTTAAATATATATGAGTTCACCAGGAGCTGACAGTGCAGTCACACCAGGCTCAGCCCTCACAAAGGGACTCTGTGTCCTTTAGCAGCAGAGAAGCCAAGTCAGGAGAAATTCCTGGGCAAGATTGTCCCACTGAGCAGCCTCTCAAACTGCTTTGACTTCTATCCAGCTAATTGCTCAGCATTGAAAAGTTATTTGTCATTGTCACTGTACCTCTGTTAAGAAATGTGTGTGAGGATGCAGAGAGAAATGTTTTTTTCTAAATCTTTAATAGTAACACCCAAAGCAGAGACAGAAGACAGAAGTCCACAGCACCTGGAAACAAACCTCAGTGACAGGAATTGTGCTGGAAAAAGCAATAAAATCCATCTAAATTACATTTGGCATTTCCTTGGCTTGAGTTATTTGCAGAGAACCTGTTCTCTGACCCTTGGGTCTTCTGGTTTTAATTTGCCACCACTGCTGTTGTCTTTCTAATCTTGTGCCTTTCTTCCATAAAAAAAGGCTCAACCTTCAGGAGTTCAAGTGCCATGAATTGGAAAAGAGCCACATCAATTATTGTCACTGGAAGTGTCAATGCTTCACTCTTTTCTCCCCCTTTGTCTCTGCAATCTCTTGGCCTTCTTTGTGTGGGAAGTTTATGACATGCACAAAACTATCTCAAAGTACTCAAACCCTTGCTTGTCACAGATTGCAGTTCCCAAATACCATTTCTGCTCCAATCAGGTTAGTATCTGGCTGCATTAATTACACACAAATCTTAAAATATAATCTGGTTTTCCTGGGAAATCAATCACCATCCTGGGAAGCTCATCTGCTTTTACCATCAATGTTTTATGCAGGCAAATAGGCTCCTCTGATGTGTTTATTAGGAAATAATTATTGAACAAATCTGGACATTAATCAAGCCTGGTGGTGGAATAGATTGGATTTAACTAGGATACAGTTACATTTTTTTTTTCCACATAACTTGTATGGATTTGTGGTGATTTGTTGGATAACTTGCATTTTGGATTTGTGGTGAAAGTTGTGTTGGTGCTTTTATGTCGTCAAAGCCTCTTCTGCCTCTCACTGGAGGGGCACAAAGAAATCTGATGGGCACATCCAGGACAGCTGGATATTCCAGAGATTCCAGATATTGCTGGAATATCCCAAGTGACCAAAGGGATATTCCAGCAAACCATGGCATGATCAGGATATGAAGCTGGGGGAGCAGGAAGGAAGGAGGGATGTTCTCAGTGATGGATTTGTCTCACCAAGTCACTGTCACACATGATGGAGCTCTGCTTCCCTGGGGGTGCCCTTGGCAAGTGGGGAAGGAATTTCTTGGCTTCCTTTGCTGGTGGGCACAGCTTTTCTTTTCTTTTGTCTTTATCTCAACCCACAAGTTTTCTCACTTTTACCATCCCATTTTTTTCATTGCCCCATCCCAGGAAGAGGGGAGGGAGTGAGACCTCATGTGTGGCTCAGCTGCCCACAGGAAACAAACCGTGACATGGGAGAAAAAACTGTATAATCAAAAAGCAAATATTATTGTGTACTTTAGTGCAAGGTTCAAGTATGTCTCAATTTCAAATAACATTATGCAGCACTGTCAGTTCTGTGTCCCAGGAAAATTTTCTGCTCTCCCCAGAGTACTGCAAATGGGAGCCTAGGGCAGTATATTTATTTGTGGGAGGAAAGATCACCTATCTGAGCATCAGATGTAAGTATAGATGTACATGTGGCAGAACAAAAGAAAAGCTATCCATCAATAAGCCTGACTGAAATGTTGAGCTCTTTGGATACGTGAAGGTCGACCTTGAAATTTGAAAGTTATGGAGCTTTTATGTGCACAGAGATTCCATTGCAGATGAAAACAAAATAAAAGGCTTGAGGATATAACTGAGTAGTCATCTGGGGTTTAAAATTTTCTTCTGATGCCTCTTTGGCTGAGTGAGAGAAAGAAGAGTCAACTCAGAATATCAGGTAAATTGATAAATCAATCAGATATCTTTATGCCTAATTGCTAATGACAGGTTTTCCAACAAAAGTTGTAGCTTGTATCCAATGGTTGCAAAGGACACAGAGATCAGCATAGGAATGAAGCAGGGAATTCAGAGAGTTTTTGAGCATTTACCTCTCCAAACTGTGGCATTTGAACTGCCACTGGGGGTGGGTAGATTGCTGGAAAAGGGCAGTGGTCTCACATTCCAATGTAATCTTTTCCTATTTCTTTTCACTCAAAAACAAAACCACATCTGCACCTGGAGGGGAAAAATAATCCTGCTTAGTGCAATAAGATCAAGTGCCCCGTTTTTCTCCTGGAGTAGAAATCACTTCATCTTACAAAGTCAAGTGAGACCTTGAATTTAAGGGTTTGTAGTTCTTCTAGACCTCCAGTAACCTGACCTGAGACAACCCTAACAAGACAGGATGCCTGAACATCTCATTCTGTCAAAGTTACCACTTCACTTGGAATCAATATCTTTGGAAAAAATGTACTTTCAGTCACAGACTTGAAGGGTAAGACTCAGAAACAAATCTGATAAATTTGGCAGTCCATAAATGACCTGTGGGACGCCACCTTTGGCTGCTACTAAGTCCTTCCAGCCCCATTTGCTTCAGTATCCAGTACACTCTGATTCCTAAGTTCACATTTTAGCTGGCACTAAAATTAGAAAATCATTCTGTAATTCCCAAGCTAAATGCAGACTCAGTTTCAAGCAGCAAGAGGAAACCATCGTCCTTCAGAGAGCTCTGATTGACAAGAGTTATGTGACAGCGCAGGGCAAGATGATTTCGTGATTTGCTAAAGAGGAGAAGAAATTACTGAACTGTAAAAGCCATGAACTGCCAAGCAGACATTAAACCAGAGTAAATGTGTAAGAACAGACACCGAGATCTAACACTGCAGCCTCATCAGATTCTCCCATCACAGATGGCGCTTCACGACCTTCCTACACAGACAAGCCTCACCAGGAGAGACACCTGAGCCAAGAATTCCTGCTGATAAATCCCAGATAGTCCCTCTCCCCTTTTACTTTTGAGGTAACTGATGGGCTGAGCAGGGGGAAACACAATTCACCCTGCTGCCTGTAGGAATGCCTTAAAAGGCAGATAAAATGCCAAATAATGGAGGTTATCTGTTGGGAAGTGCCATGAATAAAACATGTTATGCTGTCTGTGTGCATTTGTCCTCCCTGCCCTTCAGTGAAAGATCCCTGTTACACATCACAATTTGGAGAGCAGAAAAAAGGACCTGGCTGACTTTGCCCTGACTCTGCCAGGGCAGGAGCAGACAATCCTTCCCTGATATAAGACAAGACAATGTCTGGCCCACGGGCCAAAGTTCAAAGGCAGAGACATTCAAGCACATTTAAGCTGACAATTCCCATCTGAATGAATAAGCCATTAAAATTAATGGGACTTAATAGCAATCAGATTTTTAAATATCTATTACCTACTGAACACTTATGTGGTTCTGGACTTTATTTTGAAGGTCTTTCTATGTTGCCCAACCCTTAAAATCTCTTCATTTAATTTCTGGTCACATTATTTAAATGGAAAAGAAAAATATAAATGAAGAAAAAAGTGTTGAAAATTTGGAGACTTTTTGGTTTTTTAAGCAGAAGGAGGGTAGATTTAGATTAAATACTAGAAGGTAATTTTTCTGCCAAGAACAATGCAGCAACTTCTTGTTCCTTCTTTCCCTTTTTTCTTTTTTTTTTCCCAAAAAAATCTGCAGGTCTTTCACAGGTGGTTTTTTGGTGGGTTTTTTTTGGATTTTTGGGGTTTTTTTCTGAGGGGGAAGCTAGAGGATACTTTTAGTTTTCTTCATTTGCATGTTTCTTTTTTCAAGGAAAAAAATAAGCCCCCCACATCATTTTATCAATAAGAATAAAGATATCTTTATCATTTATCGGACAAGTTTAAGGTTTGATCCTCTCTTGTGTATAAATTATACACAGAAAGAGATAAAACTGGTTCATTTATTCAGCAATTTATTGTGTCTTTTGACATGGACAAAACAGGTCATGTAATCTACAGCATGAAAAAGATACAGGGAGGGAAAAAATATGTACCATATAGATGGCTTTAAACTGAAAGAGGGTAGATTTAGGTTGCTTATAAGGAATAAATTGTTCCCTGTGAGGGTGGTGAGGCCCTGGCACAGATTCCCAGAGAAGCTGTGGCTGCCCCATCCCTGGAAGTGTCCAAGGCCAGGTTGGATGGGGCTTAGAACAGCCTGGGATAGTGGAAGGTGTCCCTGTTCATGGCAGGAGAGTGGAACACGATGATTTTTGAGGCCATTTTCCAACCAAACCATTCTATAGATACTGAACTATGCACCAAAAGACAGAAAAAACCCATTTTAGCAAGCCTCTGTATTCTGCCTGTCCTGATAAATCACGTTAAACCCAGCCACGGTGTAAGTACCCCTGAGAAAGCTTTCAATATGTAATATAACCCAGGAGCATCTGTTGATTTTGGGACAACAAACCAGTTAATTTGATAACTCAGAGTGTCTCCAAATGTGGAACAGTACCTTACAATATTTCTAATGTATTTAGAGACTGTAAGTCTGAGCCAGCTGAACACTCCTTTATCTATTTGTACATTTATGATCACATAAAACTCAAACACAACACAGGATTTTGCTCTCCTGAAACAGCAGGTTTCTTTATTTGCTATTTTTGTTGTGAAAGTTTTGCAAAGGCAAGGCTTGATTTGGGACTTTAGGTATGAAATAAACAAATCAAAGCTTAAAAGTGTTTTCTATGACCATTTACATCAGAGGTCACCAGAGTTCCAAAGATGTCATAGGGAATTAAAATTGTCTTTAGAAGGGTACAAGACATGGGGTTTGTAAAATATGAAAATTATGGGGGTCACACAAGGAAAAGTGTTTGGAAAAAAAGAGCACAAATTAAGCGGGGTGTGCTTTTTTGAGAAAATTGCTCAAAATATTTAATTATGAAATGTTTCTTCTTCTTTGAAGTGATCCAAAACTAAGTTTGTTTTTTTTTTTAATACATAATTAGCCTAATCAATACAATAAAGTGCTTTGTTTTTCTACAAACAGTTTTTAAATTTTTTTTCATTGGGTTACTTTGTTTCATCAAGAAATATGTGGGTTGGATATCAACAATTGGACTCAAAATTATTTATTTTGTCTCATATGCACTGGGAGAATGTGGCAGGTTGGTGGGTTTAGGTGGGTTTATCTCCATTTTGTCCACCAAACCAGATATTTCATTAGCTGCACAATTCATATCTTGGAATCATGCAGAGTTTTGGGAGATATCACTTCACCCTCTCTGTTTCTGCGTCTTAATCTCCTTAGACTGTAAATTCTTAGGATCAGAACTGATTTTTTAAGAATTTGTACCAGCTCCTGAAGAAATGGGTCCCCAATCTCTAGTAGAATCTTTAACTACTTCTGCAACAGAAATAGTAAAATAGTGAGAGGAGCAATAATAACCACAGTGCCTGGGAACCAAAACTGATTAGGAAGCATCACTCAGTGTCACCTGGCAGTTGACCTTTATCTC